>NC_140591.1:1680016536-1681216536 GCF_964204655.1 Triturus cristatus
CTCGTTCTCTCTCTCTCTCACTATCTCTTCTCTCCAATCTCTCCCTCATTCTCTCTCTCTCTCTTTGTCTCTGTCTGTCTGTCTCTCTGCGTCTCTTTATCTGTCTGTCTGTCTCTCTCCTTCTCTCCTCTCACTGTCTGTGCTGTGTCTTATATCCCCTCTCTCTCTCTCTCTCTGTCTCTCTCTATCCTCTCTTTCCCTATGTGACTCTCTCTTTCTCTCTCTCTCGTTCTCTCTCTCTCTCTCTCTCTCTCTCTCTCTCTCTCTCTCCCTCTCTCTTTCTCCTCTCGATCTCTTCTCTCCAATCTCCCCCTCCTCCCCTCCTTTTCTCTCTCTCTCTCTCTCTCTTTCTCCTCTCTAGCTCTTCTCTCTAATCTCCCCCTCCTCCCCTCCTTCTCTCTCTCTCTCTCTCTCCTCTCTAATCTCCCCCTCCTCCCCTCTCTGTCTGTCTCTCTTGAACCCTCCCAGTGCCTGCTGGGCCAGTGACAGGAGCCCTGGGAGCCGCCTCCAAGGGCCCCACCCAACGGGGACTGCCCGCTGGAGTAAAGGCCTGTCCGGCCCCGGTGTGAGCCCCATTACTGTGAAGCTCTCTCTCCGCGGGTGCAACCCCCAAGCGTCGGAATGGAGTGACTTCACATGCGTTGTGTGCGTACGGGGAGAAACAGGAACATGGGTCCTAACAATTATTGGCAGGGCTGCATCGAAGTAGTAAAAGAGTTTACACAGACCTGGGGGAGTCTGAAGAAATGTGACTGATCAACCGACAGTGCTCAGTGTGTGAGAGAATTAGTGCCAATATCGGCAACAGTTATCACAAAGCACATAAGTACATAAGTACATAAATAAAACACACGACACTGTAATGTAAGTGGAGAAATATTGCTGCAGGTTTATTAGCATAACCAATATGCAAACAAGGTGGGTTATTTTACAGGCGATCCCAGGGCAGGCCAGCCCTATGCCGCCTGCCCGTCTGATAAGCCTAGAGTCACCATGGCAACGCCAACTGGTGTATACCAAATATTGGGAGGGTCCACCCCTCCCATCCGTGGACCACCAGTCCACTTGCTTCACACGCCCCCCCGTGAAGGGTGGGCGGAGCATACATGGCAGCCCCCGGTTGCTCAGACCCACAACCGCCTTTCGGTTAACGGGGCGCCGTCGTTCTTCCAGGGGACACGCTAAAACATCCCTGGGTATCCTGGCTTAGCACCCCGCGGTGCTGCTGCATGCTGTACCCCTTGGTATGTGCAGACCCTGGATCGCCCTGTAACTCCTCCACAGCCTTGGGAGTGGCCACCGTCACTACCAGGGCCCCCCACCAAAGTCCCCTATTATTCGCAACCCGCAGCTGCCAGTGCTTCCCCTAGATCCAGTAAAAACAACTCCATGCCTAGATCCGAGAGGTGAACCCCATCGCCCTTCAGGCATCCCGTTGATTTGGCGTGCAGAAGGCCATGCCTGATGAAGCCAAAGCCTCTTTGCTCAGTGAACTTGCGCATGGCGCTGTTAACTTTTCTTCTAGACACCTCGATGGCGTCGCCTGAGCGAGCTCCATGCCAAATAGCGCGTGGTGTCATCTCAGACCACCACAGTTCACACGGCACCAACAACACGCTCAACTTGCAGAAAGTATCCCTCATGTCTTGGAGCAAAGCTCTCCTTCCTAGTGATGTGACGTCATTGCCCCCCAGGTGAACCACCAAGAGGTTGGGCGGGAGCCACCCTCCCCGGAGTCTCTGCTTCACTTTCCGTAACAGTTCGCACCAGCGCAAGCCTGGGAAACCCAACCACGTGATGTCTGTGGCGGCAAAGCCATTCTGCCACTCTCTTGCCTCCGCCCATTGTGCCAGTCTCGCAATAATTGAGTGACCAATTACCCACACCTTCATTCCTAATAAAGAGAAAATTGGTTTTGAGTATATGTTTATTAAACGGAAAAACATCAGCAAAACATCAGCACATCTACAGTCAAGGTCAATCAGGAGCAAGAGAAAGGGGGGAGGCCTGACAAGATTGTAGGTCCCGAAGAGGCAGTCCAACAAATTTGGCCCACAGCCCCCGCGGCCACTCCTAGGGCCGAATGTATCGCTTGAAGCAATGCGATTTCCAGCGCCCCACCTTCATGATACCTTCTGCGGGCAGACCTGCCAGGAACGCTGTGGTGGCCACACCTATGCGGAACGAATGGCTGCTGAATTTTTTGTCCCTAACCTCATGGCCAGACAGCCTTAGGCAGGCCTTTAGGATGTGGTCCACTTGGAATCTAGTGACCAGGAGGCCATCCGGATGCACCAGCAGGTAACCCGCCCCCCGCGGGCGAAGCGGCAGGTAAGTTCTGACCCATGCTACCGGGCAATATTTTTCATCCCCCAGGCTGTGTAGCACAAATAACCTCCCTCGCCCTAGCTGGTCAGTTTTGGACTGTCTCATGACAATTTTCAGCCAACCCGGCTCCAGTTCTACGTCTTTTACGTTCAAGGCCACCCCCGAGGTGTCAGATTTAGAGCGAGCCACCAGTTCCCCGATCCTGAAGGCACCAAAGAAGGCTAGAGAAAAACAGGCCGAGAACAGTGTAGCTTCGTACCCTGAGTGGGTGGCCCTGCCCATACAATCCAACATCCCTTGTAATATTGAGAAACTGATGGGGGACCTGGGATCAGGGGAGCACGGAACCAACTTGGCCCACCCTCGCAAGGCTGCTTTGATGACAAAAGCCTTGGTGGGATTGGACTGTCCCCTCAGTTTGGCGTGGTGGCTGATGGCAGCGAGGTGACCCGCTATCCAGGAATGCGTTTTCCCCTCCTCTCTGGCCCACAGAAGGAATTGTTGGACTCTAAGCTCCAGGGCCACCTGATCCTCCTCCCAGCCCCCTGTAATTGCACAGAAAAGAGTGACACAGCTCCCGTAGCGCTTCGCAGTTCTGGGGGCTAAGGACCGTTCTCCCAGTTCCCTCATCCGTGGTCCCACTTCAGCAGCCGCCACACGTGTGGCGGGAAAGGAGTCCCCTCTTGACGTGCGCTCGGCCAGGCCTCCCGGAAGCGGTGCCACTGAAATCGAGACAAAGAGTCAGCGGCAACATTAGAAATCCCTTGAATGTGCCTGGCCCTGCACTCTACGTTGTTGAATAGGCAGGCCCTGACAAGCTCTCGCAGTAGACACAGGACCAGGGGGCAGCTGGCAGACTGGGAGTTGATGGCCTGCACCACCGCTAGATTGTCTGACCAGAAAAGCACTCGTTTTGCGGACAGGACCCTGGGCCAGAGATGAAATGCTACCACAATTGGGAAGAGTTCAAGGACAGTGATCTTGGACGTGACCTTTTTCTTGTGCCAGGCGTTAGGCCACCTCTCTGCACACCACTCCTTGTCCAAAATCACTCCGAACCCTTCCCGGCCAGACGCGTCAGAAAAGAGGGCAAGCTCCCGGTTGCTAGCCCAGGGGTCGCGCCAGATGACTGTCCCATTGAAGTTGACTAGGAAGTCTGCCCACATCATAAGATCTTCACGCATCCCCTTGTTCAATTTAACCATGTGCTGCTTCCTACTCACAGAGGCCGTAGCTCTAGCTATCCTTCTCGCAAAGGCCCTGCCCGCGGGGATGACTCTGGCAGCAAAGTTTAGCTTCCCCAGGAGGCTCTGAATGGCTGCCAAGGAAACCTTCTCCTTCCCTACCACTTGGCTAATCTGTTCTCTCAGTTCCCGCACCTTGTCAGCTGGCAGCCTGGCCTCCCCCGCCACTGTGTCCAACTCAATACCTAGGAAAGAGAGAACCTGAGCCGGACCCTCCGTTTTCTTAGGGGCTAAAGGAACGCCAAGGTGATGCATAAGAACCTGGAAATCTGCGAGGGCTGCCCTGCAATCCTGAGTGCCATCCCTCCCGATGAATAAGAAATCATCTAAATAATGGGAAACCCCAGAAACGCCATAGGTGTGTTGGAAGGCCCATTGAAGGAAGGAGGTGAAGGCCTCGAAGAAGGCACAGGAAACCGCGCACCCCATGGGCATGCACTTATCAAAGTAGTACATGCCGTCAACCTTGAAACCCAGCAGGTGTTGGCTGCTCGGGTGCACTGGTAGTAAACAAAAGGCCGACTCAATGTCGGCCTTCGCTAACCATGCTCCTTTGCCAGCCCTCCTTACCAGATCAAGAGCGACATCCAATGTACAATAAGACACAGAGCATGAGCCCTCCTGAAGGCCGTGGTTTACTGAGCCCCCCTCTGGATAAGACAGGTGGTGGATCAGTCTGAAGGACCCTGGTTCTTTTTTAGGGACCAAGCCAAGGGGGGAGACTACAAAGTTATCTAACGGGGGCTCCCTGAAAGGGCCCGCCACCCGTCCCAGCCTCAATTCCTTCTGAACTTTTTCTTTTAAGACCTGTGGAAGGACCCTGGCAGATCGGAGGTTCTCCGCATCGTGACCGGACAGGGGACCTACATATGGTATGGTGAAGCCCACTGAGAAACCTTCTAGCAGGAGAGCACTGTCAGAGGTGAGGGGGTACAGTCTGAGTAGATCGAGCATGCGGTCAAGGCTGACAGGGGAAGGACCCTTGCTGGCCTGGGGCGCAGGTGCACAGGTGACTGAAGAGGTGTGAGGGAGGGGGGGGGAGAGGCCGCCGCTAGGTGAGGGGGCGGAGGCGACTCAAGAAGACGGTTTGAAGGAGTCAGCAGGCTTCTTGTCTGTTTTGGCTTGGCAAGAGGAAGCGGGGTGACGCCCCCCGCACTTGCTGCATGAGTGCTGGAAACGGCACTTGACCCCCCAAGAGCAAGCGCCGGCATTGAACAGATTGCAAGTCCCAGGCGAAACACGCTTGGCCCCCCCTCCCCTGCCACCTCCCCTGCGCCCCCCCCCGAAAGGACTGCCTAGCGTGCTTAGAAGTAGGCTGGGAATTCCCTGGCTGGCCGCCCCCCCCCTCCTGACCCTTTGGGAAGAGAGGCAGGGCTCTGGGAACCCCGAGACCCCATGTGGTCCATCCACAGCTGTACCTCTTTCTGGTCCCATTCCATCTCTGGGCAAATGGCCATCTTCTTTCTGAACTCACGGTCATAATTGAGCCACCCTTCCCCGCCCCACTTCTGCGCCTCAGTGTGAATTAGCCGCTGGTACAAAACTAACCCCTGGCCTTGTTTGGGAAATTTCTCAAGGATAACCGATTGTAAAATGGAGAAGGCGGATAGCCAGTTGTCAATGGTTTTATCCGGCCACTGCTGGAACCTGACCTTCTTATCGTCTTCCTTCCCCCCAAGCCTACGCGCGTCTTGCCCATGCTGGCCCAGCAGAAGTAGGGAAAAGATGTCCAAGAATTCGCGCCTCCAGATGAATTCCTTTACTGTCAAGGGAACCTCCCAGATCAGCGAGCTATGCCCAGACAGGAGCGGGGCATGAGTAACCTCCTTCTTGGCTGAGGTCTGCAGAGCTGGCCCTGGTACTGCTGCGCTAGCTAGCTGTGTGGGCGAGCTGGCCCCTTGGGCGGGGGAGGGGGTAGTGGACTGAAAGACGGCAGCAGGCTGCCCAGTTGGCGGCTCACCTCCTGCTGGTTGTCGCTGCTCACCCCCTGCAGGGAGGGGCCCTGGTGCGGGGGGGCCAGCGGGAGCCCCCATCTCCTGACTGGCGGACATCCCAGAACCTGCCGCCGCCGGATCCGCACTCCTGGGCAAGGGAATAGTTGGTGTGCACGGCACCGTGGACAGCTCAGGGGCCTGACGACATGTCCCTTGTGGTGCCCAAACGGAGGCTGCAGCGGAGGGGTTCCCTCCCGCACTGTCAGCAATCGGCCGCCCCCCGGCTGAGGCTGCACGCGAGAAACCAGCCCTGACCTCTTCCATGAAATTCTTAAGGTTGTCATTGAGATTGGCCAGGTCTTCCTTGGATGCAAAGTTAGAGGAAGGTGTGCTTAAACTGCTGGGGGGGGCCGGGCCGGCCGGGGACGGCAGGGGCCCGGATGTGCCCTTGACGGTGGGCACCGAGCGAATCCTGTGTGCTGGTACTTCAGCCGGGAAATCTCTAACAGTGGCCCTGCGGATGCGTTTGGACCGGGGCGGGCCCGCCTCGTCAGTCGACTCTTGTCCCGTCGTGGGACCCCCAGAAATGACACCAGAGTCGTCAGGGCTGCTGGCCTTGAGGAGGTGTGCAGCCCAGTCCAGTCCTTCAGATTTAGCGAGTTCAATAATTGCCGCTATCTGTGCGTCTTGCGAGTTGCCCTGCTGGGTCTCATCGACCTGAGACGGCGTCGTCGAGAAGAGCGCTGGGGTACCCTCACTATCCATCTCGGACTGTGTCCTGGCCTGCAAGAGAAAGGAACGTAAGCTGCGGCCAGTACCACTTGAAACCGGCCCCTTCCCGCCCGGAAACCAATCATGCGCCGTCACACCCGCTACTACTTACTCTCACGGAAGCGTGCGCACGTCCTTCGGCCCCGAACTTATGCTGTTCCAAATATCCTGCGTACAAAGAACAACAGCTGTTAAAAACCCGCGCCCCAGGGCGACCTTGTTCTTGCCCATGCAAGCCGAGAGCCTACTCTCCTATTCCCTCCCCGCCCCTTGGCACACTTACACCCCTGTCCTGCAGCGAGTGTGATCGTCTGGTACGCCTAACCCTTGGCACGATCTGGAGGGAGAAAGGAGAGGGTTGTAAACCAACAAAATAATTTTTTATTTTTTTATTTTTTTTTAATTCCTTGCTTTTATAACCCGCATGCACGCCCCCAAAAACAACTCCTACGCTGAAAGTGGATGGGGGGGGGGGAAGAAGAGTTTGAAATTTGCCAACTTATGATACTAAAGCATTTGCAATTGGCATTACAGACAGACATTCAATTTTTTGCATGGGGGCTTAATTGATTTGCCCAGCATCACAGAATGTTTGAAACTCCTGCCAAACTCGAAAATCCTACCCCAGCCGCTCCCTCGCTGAAGGTGGGCCACGGTAGGGTCTGCGGGGAGGGCGCGCGCGCCGCATATAGACCCCCCGCGTGGCGTCAACCCGTCTCAGAGAGCCGGGGCCACCGCCCCGAACACGACAACCACCGAGCAAAATGCAGGAAGAGGGGGGGTGGCGGTGGGGGAACTGGCTGAGAGGCATCCCCGTGAAGATCACAGAGCTCAACGGGACTAGCGCAGCCACGCGCAGGCCAACCCGCGCCAACGTGCGCTCCGGGTGCAGAGACGTGCACAGGAACAGAGCCTGAAATTCCCCTTTATTTTTTTTATTTTTTATTTTTTTTGAAATTGCAGCCCCGACTCAGCATACACATTCCCGCCCGGAGCCAGAATCATCGCGGTAGGTGCTGCTTCGCCCGTTAGGCCTGGGAGGTGGGGGCAAGCCAGGGGAAAACGGGGCGTGGATTTGGCGTCCCTTTGAGAGCACGCACCGGGAGAATATACGAAGCCCCCCTGGACTTGCAACCGAGGCGCGCACCCCTTCATAATTACTTCCGCCGCCGGGAGTAATCGTACTGGGAGGAAGCAGCTTAAAAGTCCAGCATACTAAAACCGTATGCTACTGCGCAAATGCATGTAGGCTAAACCGAAAGCCAATGCCATAAGGTTTTCCCGTCGGAGATGCCATGCCTCCACCAGGAGCAAGATCCGAGCCCGCGCCTCCAAAAGCAAAACCGTGTTTTCCCCGTTCGAAACGGCCGGCAAAAGCAACTCCGTGAGGTACTCCACTGTCCGCTTCAGTTTAGACGGGTTAAATTGGATTAAGCACCGTGCTGGATGACACAGCCCGGGTGCACCCCCAAATACAGAGCGCCCCCATGGCAGCGCCTCGGAAACCCCGTGAACAACAACTGTGGCCCGATGGTGGCCGACCCCGCGACGCACCTTCCCTCCCCCCCCCCAAAGTCACCCAAGGATGGACGGCTGAGAGGGCCTTGGCAGGATTCGTATGCGTGGCCTGCATTTTTGCCACAGCCTACATAACACTACATTTTCCAGCGATGCATTCAACTCGCTGAGCTGTCCTGCCGACTCGACGATCGCAATAGCACGCACGAGGCCCCCAACGGGCCGGGAGTGAACAAAGCAATGCGAGGGGGGGTAAACATCGTCATCAACAGCAGCATACCGACGCTCAACAGCAGTGTGTAGTGCGCGAATATACCACCCCCCAGCACCGCGATCCTCCGCATCCCCTACAGTTAGCGATGAGAGAGGGGGGGGTGAGGGGGGATGAGCGCGAGTGGCAAACAGAGGTCGACAAACCCTTTCATTAACGAGTCTGCCTAAACACTTGTGGCAGGGCTCGAATCGTTGGCACGAATGCCAAGACGAAGCGAGAAATAGGCTCCAGCACCACTGAGCCACAGCGTGTGGCCCTTACAGTACGCTAACCGCCATGGACAGTTGGTGTTGGCCCGCTCACGCACCCACCAGTAGGCACCTACGCCCCCTTGCTGTCGCCTCGAGTTCGCACAAGCGGCGCCCTTTCCCACACCACGCACACAAGTCCCGTGCCCCGCCACAATCTCGATCCCCGAGCACGGCCCCCCCCCCCGCCCGTGGTACGCCGACCACAGGGCCCCGTCTCCTGGTACTGCCCAGGGACAAGGCCGGGGCGAGAGGGAAGTAACCGGCAAACTCACCGAGAAAGAAGAGCGACACGACGGAGCACGACGAACTGCTGGCAAGGCGAACGAGCGGACAAGAGGACGAGGAGGGGGCGGAGACAGTATATGTACCCCTGTCTCCTCCCCGCCCTCGCCGGAAACAGCTATCTGTTGGGGTCTCCCCCGGACTAGCCCAGGGACTCGACCTCCCACCCCTGTGCCTTCCTGTGGCACTAAGGCGGCCGCCCTCCAAGGGGCGGGCCGCTGCGCAACCCCCCCCCGTGCAGCCTTACAGAGTGCTGAGTCTGGCGTTCCGCGACCGGAGGGAGCCTGGCGAGGGAGGGAGCGGTCACTGGGGCGAGAGTGGTGGGGGAGAGGGCATGCTGTCTCTGAGTCTGAAGTCATGCAGTCCTCAGACCACACATGATACCTGCCCACATGTTTATAATTTGACATGCATGACTACTTTGCATGAAAGACGGCCTAAGGCCAGCCTTGAGAAACCTGTGGTGAATGTTCACTTGTTTCTTTTTTAGGAGGGCACAACCAGCCTCGAATGGATTGCCCTCAGGAGTGTGGACCTCGGCGCAGATGCCCCCGTAACCTGGACTGTGTCCAAGTGCCTTGGTGCAGGGGATGGGCGTGCGTGCGGCGCGAAGGTGAGTTGGAACAGCGCACAGCAGTCCGCCCGGGGGTGCCCTCCTGCGCCCCATGAAACTCAAGCTCAGGCAGGGCGCTGTCTCGTGCGAGAATGCCATCACACGAGTCCTCATAGGAGCCATGGCCCCGTTGCTGCTATCAGATAAAGTACGGAAGTGGGCGCTGCACTCATTTTTGGGGATGACAGCTTCAGAGTTTTACTGAGAGACAAAAAACAAAAGGTTGAAAGAAGGAAAAATGGAAAGATAAAAAAAACTGTGACAAAGTGAGAAAGTAGGGGTACAAAAGAGTTTGCAAGTGTGTGTTTTTATGAGGCGAGAAATGTAGCGTGTTGGAAGATGGAGACACGAGTTGGAATCAAGACTGGGCAGTCTCGGTATTCATGAGATAAAGAATCAAGACGTGGAGGAAGGAGTTACAAGGTGGAATCAGGACTAGATAGACTCTCTCAGTACTCATGAGATAAGGAGTCAGGAAGTGGAGGGTGGCGGAGACGGAGGCACAAGATGGAATGAAGACCAGGCACTCTCAGTACTCATGAGATAACGAGTCAGGAGGTGGAGGGTGTCGGAGGAGGGAGGCACAAGGTGGAATGAAGACCAGGCACTCTCAGTACTCATGAGATAAAGAGACAGGAAGTGGAGGGGGGCAGAGGAGGGAGGCACAAGGTGGAATGAAGACCAGGCACTCTCAGTACTCATGAGATAAAGAGACAGGAAGTGGAGGGGGGCACAGGAGGGAGGCACAAGGTGGAATGAAGACCAGGCACTCTCAGTACTCATGAGATAAAGAGACAGGAAGTGGAGGGGGGCAGAGGAGGGAGGCACAAGGTGGAATGAAGACCAGGCACTCTCAGAACTCATGAGATAAAGAGACAGGAAGTGGAGGGGGCAGAGGAGGGAGGCACAAGGTGGAATGAAGACCAGGCACTCTCTGTACTCATGAGATGAGGAGTCAGGAGGTGGAGGGTGTCGGAGGAGAGAGGCACAAGGTGGAATGAAGACCAGGCACTCTCGGTACTCATGAGATAAGGAGCCAAGAAGTGGAGGGTGGCGGAGGAGGGAGGCACAAGGTGGAATGAAGACCAGGCCCTCTCAGTACTCATGAGATAAAGAGACAGGAAGTGGAGGGGGGCAGAGGACGGAGGCACAAGGTGGAATGAAGACCAGGCACTCTCAGTACTCATGAGATAAGGAGCCAAGAAGTGGAGGGTGGCGGAGGAGGGAGGCACAAGGTGGAATGAAGACCACGCACTCTCAGTACTCATGAGATAAAGAGACAGGAGGTGGAGGGTGGCGGAGGAGGGAGGCACAAGGTGGAATGAAGACCAGGCACTCTCGGTACTCATGAGATAAGGAGTCAGGACGCAGAGGGTGGCAGAGGAGGGAGGCACAAGGTGGAATGAAGACTACGCACTCTCAGTACTCATGAGATAAGGAGCCAAGAAGTGGAGGGTGGCGGAGGAGGGAGGCGCAAGGTGGAATGAAGACCACGCACTCTCAGTACTCATGAGATAAAGAGACAGGAGGTGGAGGGTGGCGGAGGAGGGAGGCACAATGTGGAATGAAGACCAGGCACTCTCAGTACTCATGAGATAAAGAGACAGGAAGTGGAGGGGGGCAGAGGAGGGAGGCACAAGGTGGAATGAAGACCACGCACTCTCAGTACTCATGAGATAAAGAGACAGGAAGTGGAGGGGGGCAGAAGAGGGAGGCACAAGGTGGAATGAAGACCAGGCACTATCGGTACTCATGAGATAAGGAGCCAAGAAGTGGAGGGTGGCGGAGGAGGGAGGCACAAGGTGGAATGAAGACCAGGCACTCTCGGTACTCATGAGATAAAGACACAGGAAGTGGAGGGGGGCAGAGGAGGGAGGCACAAGGTGGAATGAAGACCAGGCTCTCTCGGTACTCATGAGATAAGGAGTCAGGAAGTGGAGGGTGTCGGAAACGGAGGCACAAGTTGGAATGAAGACCACGCACTCTCAGTACTCATGAGATAAAGAGACAGGAAGTGGAGGGGGGCAGAGGAGGGAGGCACAAGGTGGAATGAAGACCAGGCACTATCGGTACTCATGAGATAAGGAGCCAAGAAGTGGAGGGTGGCGGAGGAGGGAGGCACAAGGTGGAATGAAGACCAGGCACTCTCTGTACTCATGAGATGAGGAGTCAGGAGGTGGAGGTGGCGGAGGAGGGAGGCACAAGGTGGAATGAAGACCAGGCACTCTCTGTACTCATGAGATGAGGAGTCAGGAGGTGGAGGGTGTCGGAGGAGGGAGGCACAAGGTGGAATGAAGACCAGGCACTCTCAGTACTCATGAGATAAAGAGACAGGAAGTGGAGGGGGGCAGAGGAGGGAGGCACAAGGTGGAATGAAGACCAGGCACTCTCTGTACTCATGAGATAAGGAGTCAGGAGGTGGAGGGTGGCGAAGGAGGGAGGCACAAGGTGGAATCAAGACCAGGCACTCTCAGTACTCATGAGATAAAGAGACAGGAAGTGGAGGGGGGCAGAGGAGGGAGGCACAAGGTGGAATGAAGACCAGGCACTCTCTGTACTCATGAGATGAGGAGTCAGGAGGTGGAGGTGGCGGAGGAGGGAGGCACAAGGTGGAATGAAGACCACGCACTCTTTGTACTCATGAGATGAGGAGTCAGGAGGTGGAGGGTGGTGGAGGAGGGAGGCACAAGGTGGAATGAAGACCAGGCACTCTCGGTACTCATGAGATAAGGAGCCAAGAAGTGGAGGGTGGCGGAGGAGGGAGGCACAAGGTGGAATGAAGTCCAGGCACTCTCGGTACTCATGAGATAAAGAGACAGGAAGTGGAGGGGGGCAGAGGAGGGAGGCACAAGGTGGAATGAAGACCAGGCACTCTCAGTACTCATGAGATAAAGAGACAGGAAGTGGAGGGGGGCACAGGAGGGAGGCACAAGGTGGAATGAAGACCAGGCACTCTCAGTACTCATGAGATAAGGAGTCAGGACGCAAAGGGTGGCGGAGGAGGGAGGCACAAGGTGGAATGAAGACCAGGCACTCTCAGTACTCATGAGATAAGGAGCCAAGAAGTGGAGGGTGGTGGAGGAGGGAGGCACAAGGTGGAATGAAGACCAGGCACTCTCCGTACTCATGAGATAAAGAGACAGGAAGTGGAGGGTCAGAGGAGGGAGGCACAAGGTGGAATGAAGACCAGGCACTCTCAGTACTCATGAGATAAGGAGTCAGGACGCAAAGGGTGGCGGAGGAGGGAGGCACAAGGTGGAATGAAGACCAGGCACTCTCAGTACTCATGAGATAAGGAGCCAAGAAGTGGAGGGTGGTGGAGGAGGGAGGCACAAGGTGGAATGAAGACCAGGCACTCTCCGTACTCATGAGATAAAGAGACAGGAAGTGGAGGGTCAGAGGAGGGAGGCACAAGGTGGAATGAAGACCAGGCACTATCGGTACTCATGAGATAAGGAGCCAAGAAGTGGAGGGTGGCGGAGGAGGGAGGCACAAGGTGGAATGAAGACCAGGCACTCTCTGTACTCATGAGATGAGGAGTCAGGAGGTGGAAGTGGCGGAGGAGGGAGGCACAAGGTGGAATGAAGACCAGGCACTCTCTGTACTCATGAGATGAGGAGTCAGGAGGTGGAGGGTGTCTGAGGAGGGAGGCACAAGGTGGAATGAAGACCAGGCACTCTCGGTACTCATGAGATAAAGAGACAGGAAGTGGAGGGGGGCAGAGGAGGGAGGCACAAGGTGGAATGAAGACCAGGCACTCTTTGTACTCATGAGATGAGGAGTCAGGAGGTGGAGGTGGCGGAGGAGGGAGGCACAAGGTGGAATGAAGACCACGCACTCTCTGTACTCATGAGATGAGGAGTCAGGAGGTGGAGGTGGTGGAGGAGGGAGGCACAAGGTGGAATGAAGACCAGGCACTCTCGGTACTCATGAGATAAGGAGCCAAGAAGTGGAGGGTGGCAGAGGAGGGAGGCACAAGGTGGAATGAAGACCAGGCACTCTCGGTACTCATGAGATAAAGAGACAGGAAGTGGAGGGGGGCAGAGGAGGGAGGCACAAGGAGAAATGAAGACCAGGCACTCTCAGTACTCATGAGATAAAGAGACAGGAAGTGGAGGGGGCAGAGGAGGGAGGCACAAGGTGGAATGAAGACCAGGCACTCTCAGTACTCATGAGATAAGGAGTCAGGACGCAGAGGGTGGCAGAGGAGGGAGGCACAAGGTGGAATGAAGACCAGGCACTCTCAGTACTCATGAGATAAGGAGCCAAGAAGTGGAGGGTGGCGGAGGAGGGAGGCACAAGGTGGAATGAAGGCCACGCACTCTCGGTACTCATGAGATAAAGAGACAGGAAGTGGAGGGGGGCAGAGGAGGGAGGCACAAGGTGGAATGAAGACCAGGCACTCTCGGTACTCATGAGATAAGGAGTCAGGACGCAGAGGGTGGCGGAGGAGGGAGGCACAAGGTGGAATGTAGACCAGGCACTCTCGGTACTCATGAGATAAGGAGTCAGGACGCAGAGGGTGGCGGAGGAGGGAGGCACAAGGTGGAATGAAGACCAGGCACTCTCAGTACTCATGAGATAAGGACCCAAGAAGTGGAGGGTGGCGGAGGAGGGAGGCACAATGTGGAATGAAGACCAGGCACTCTCTGTACTCATGAGATGAGGAGTCAGGAGGTGGAGGGTGTCGGAGGAGGGAGGCACAAGGTGGAATGAAGACCAGGCACTCTCGGTACTCATGAGATGAGGAGTCAGGAGGTGGAGGGTGGCGGAGGAGGGAGGCACAAGTGGAATCAAGACCAGGGAACGGCAGTATTCAGCACCCCCACCATTCTGCAGTGCCGGAGGAGTGCTCCTAAGGAAAACTTTGGTCCATGGCCCTTATTTATTTACAAATTAAGCAGTTATGATAATATGTGTTTATTTAGAAACTCTATGATATTCTGCAGCTTTACCTGGAGGCTTTGGTCTAGCAACTAAAGAGTCCCTTCTTTCATTCTTTCTTTCTTTCTTTAGGTCATCATTAAATGCTTCCTTTTCTAAAGATTCAGCCATGGTACTGCTGACACCTATTGTGACCTTGGAGCTGGATATATGACCTTTCACCAAGCATGTTGGGTACACAGCTGGGGCATATCTTCCTTTCACAATGCAAGAAGTGTTCTGTGCCCACTACTCTGGGGCTTGCCTGCTGTCCACTATGTACGGTTCGAAATCAGCTGTTGATGCGTAAAATATACATTGCTTCCTGAAGCCATTCTGATGCTGTCTGCACATGTATCGCACAAAGTCAGTGATGTAATAAATGGAGTTCACACTAAAGTCCACCTGATGTCTCATTATTTATTAATAAACATGCAGAACAGTTGTCAGAGAGAAATGCCAGGCTTGGGCTAAGAAAACATGGCAGAAAACTCTGCATTGGAGGTCAACTTTAGTTAAATGAAATAAAAGCAGCCACAATGCCAAAGTTCTGACCTTCTTCAGTGAGTGGAAAGTTTGCATGCCTGTGGATGAGTGAAAGGGTGAGTGTGAAAATGAGTCCATGGAGGGTGGATAGATGTGAGCGCATGCAAAGATGAATAGGTGAATATATGATGAGTGGCTCAATGGGAAAGTGCATCAATGGATATAGCAATGATTGACAACATGGCTGATGGGGTGAGTGAGTGAATGAATGAGTAGGTGAGTGAGCTCATGATCTGGTGAATAGATGGGCGGGTCAATGATTGGATACCTGTATGGATGAATAAACTGGTGAGAGAGTGCATAGCTCTATTTCCCACTATACATTACACAAACAAACGATTCTCTTCCTCTATTCATCACCCCTTGCCCCTGGTGTAAGGTCCATCGTAAAACACAAGACACAGACCAACCCATGGCAAAAATCATCACTACTTCCCACCTGACCGTCTTTTCACCATTCCTGTCCCCCATTATTGTCGTACGTGTTCATCCCCCCGGCTCACTATACACCACACCACTTCCATAAATCCTTGACCCCCTCTTCTATGATAGGTCAGTCATCATCTTATCCACCAGGTGCTTTCTAAGTGGATTTCTAACTCCAGGCAGCCTCCCAGTCAAGCGTACCAATAAACTCGCAAAGCCCACCATGCACGCATAGTCTGTTGGTATACCAATCAGAGAAAGGGACAGTAGTATCCCCTGAAACAACAAACAGTGCACCCTTCCACCCCTCAAGTGGCAACATAGACCAGACAAAGCACCTGAAAATTCCAGCTGACTCCAGAACATCTAATACTGCAAACCGCTGGATCTCTGGTGTCCTTCCCCCACAACGTAAACAGCAATCACAAATACCTTCACCAACAATTCATTTGAGATCCTGATCTTCACCACACTGCAGGCTTCCTTCTGAAACCTCAAGTACAAATTTACAACAAAATCATCACCATCCCTGTACTGTAATTTGACTGAGGCTATAACTGCATCTTTGTTTCAGAAGAAATTATTTCAGTCAAATGAACCAAACCAATCAACTGGAGGGATTACCACATCATCAGCTTCGACCTTAACCTATCAACAGTGACAACACCGCCGACAGCACCTAACGTAATACCCCCCAATGGGCAAGTAAGACCTTTAATAATGATGCCTGTCACTCACACGCCTTGGTGCTGTCGCACCAGACCCACTGATGCTCAATATCCCTTTCGATGCTTGGCTCACCGAGGTCTTCAGCAAAGTATTTCCCTTACAAGCTTCACAACATCACCTGTGACACAGGTTGACTCAATCTGTTTGTAAAACTAGAAAAAGGGAAATTAGAATCCTTGAAATATAGTGAAGGAAAATACATGACCATTAAGAGAAAACATCAAATGCTACAGTAATAGTGAATTTACAACGCAAGCATCAAAAAGTCAGAGTCTCTCATTTCTGTCCGCCTATCTCTGGTGCTTCATATTTATTGGTAATAGACATCTAGAAGCTAGAACATCCCTTGAAACGCAAACTTAAATTAAACCAGAGGTCCTAACGTGGATATTGCAAGGTCTTTGATTCTATCACAAGTTACCTATGAAGAATGCATCTTCCCAAACAACCTTGACTGAGTTGTTGTGATTGGGGACTCCTACCTCCTGCCCCTAAATCAGATGTGCAATGCAACTAAAAGTGAATTCAACATATATCTTTCCTTATATGGGTTTCTCAAACTGGCTGCAGGCCATGGTGTTTCTAGTGCTTTCATGCCTGGACAGCCCTACCATGTTTTACATATGACTTATGAGCTGCCTAATCAACAATATTCAATCAATCATGATTGGCACTGCCCGCCAAGCTACCTGTACAAAGAGTCCCTTTTGAAGACTGGTGTATTGCCCACCAGACTATCTAATTCTGGCATCATCGTTCTGTAGTCTAACCCTAGACATTTACACACAGACAGAGACCCTCAGATCCAGCATGACAATGGTCCTGATGGTTCCTTCCTTTGAAGCAACTCATAAAGTGCTAAACTTCATCTTGGTGCAGACTTGTAATTTATGCGAAACCCTATCCAAGAAAATGAAGATTATCAGCAATCACTGTGAATTCAGAAAAGGTATAAAATCTCAGGTCTTTCTAAAATATGATGCAATAGGCTTGGTATTCTATAGGAACCTACCCAGCTTGAAACTGCTGCATGGAATCTATATTTTGGGGCCAATTATGATGTCGTGGGGAAAGCCTCCGACCGACAATCAGATTCTCCTAGACCGTGTCGAAACCCATCCACCCGACTCGGTCGGATTCAATTCCGCCTTACCGATTATGATGTTCGCGGGCGGAAGGGAAACCATATGGTTATTCCACATTGGTTCCGACTGGCTCTCGGAGTATCCGTGTCGGTCAGAGCCGAATCACAGAACTCTACAAACAGCGTTTCCTACCGAGCTATTCCGATGTCGGATTCCAACAGCCTTTCTGAGTTGGTCTGTCTGACATAAAAAGGCTGTTGGAAACTGACTTTGGGTCAGGATGAAGGTCCCCTTCATCCTGCCACCTCCAGTTTGGGGCAGAGGGGGTACCCAGGGACCCCCTGTAAAACATTGCACTGTGTGATTTATTGATTGATTGATTGTGGCAGGCACCATGGGGTGCCTGTGACAGGGTGCAAGGTTTTCCGCAAACACCCCTTTTCCCCATAGAAGACGTTTTTCTCAGTCGGAACACGGGTTCCTGTAGAAGTCAATGGGAGTCCGACTGAATGGTGTTCGGTCATATCATAATCGGTAATGTATAGTGCTCCAATACCTTCGGGTCGAGTTTGTGCTATATAAATCTGCAGAAATAAATAATATATCTACACTATGGGCTTTAATCAAGCCTATTGCTTGCCATTGAATCTTTGTTGTGCCATTTTAAAATGCTGGCTTCCTATTGGTCCATACTTCAATGGTCCTGCCTTTGGCTGCTTGTTTGACACCTGTAGTGTCGCGGTCTAGTTGACGCGCGCACTACGTGAAGACGGCGATGTGCGTAGCGGCCGTTTGGACGCTACTGCGCATGCGCGACAGAGCGCGCGAGTGAGAGACGGCGATCGGAGCGTGTTGCCC
The DNA here is from genome assembly GCF_964204655.1 of Triturus cristatus. Taxonomy (NCBI): domain Eukaryota; kingdom Metazoa; phylum Chordata; class Amphibia; order Caudata; family Salamandridae; genus Triturus; species Triturus cristatus. Next base: position 1,680,034,319 of record NC_140591.1, read on the forward strand.
GGCGCTCTCTCGGCAATCTGGTTTCTAAGTGAAATAAAGGTTCCTGCATTCACCTGAGCGCCTCCTGAGAGTTACTGGGGGGAAAGCTACAGATAGCCTGGCATCTAGCTTCATTACAACACCCAGGTGATTTCACTCATTGTTTATTTTGTTTGCCCATCCAGCGTTCACGGTTCCTTCTGGTTCAGTGCGAGATGGCGTTAGCCAACGCCCCGCCTCCTCTCGCTGGCTGCTTCACGCCAACAAAGGCTTTTGACTGTGATCAACAATGACCAAGTCCCTGAATTTATGCGAATCACCTTCCGATACGCTGTGCCCGTACACAATGTGAGTGCTCAGAAAAGCTTTATTTTCTTCGCAGTGCTTTCATCACTGCATTCACAAATACAATGGGTTCTCGCCAAGGCGTGGTTGTGGCACACTCATTCGCACTGTTCAGGCAAATGAGCTCCTTGCATTAAGCTGACCAGGCTTGTGTACTGCGGTTAATGGGTGAGTCTTCATTTCCGGATCTGCATGTAGACGTGTATTGTAATAACCCTGATGAAGCCATTGGCACCGCTGAGCGCTCGGGACATTTAGCCAATGGACGCGCCTCATTTAGCATGCACTTTACAGTGCCCCTGGGGCACAAGCAGGCATCCACTCCAGCGCGCCTTTCACGCACCCCTTACACTTCCTCCTGTTACACTATGCTGTTATTTTGTAAATCTCCATTAATTTTGTGCTTTTCCAGGTTTACCCCTCACTCGGGAAATCTCCTCCCCGCACCAACAAATTAATAGGGCGGGTAAGTGACTACCAAGGACTCACCTGCATTGGAACGAATTCTATGTCAGGACAGGAGGCTCCGATTATGCTTTCTCATATCTTTATTAGAAATGCCCTGCAGCCAATCAGAACCGTTTGTGAAACGAAAAAACTACAGTACCCATGAGCACCAGGGTACCACGTGACCAACCATAGAGTCTCTCATATAAAAGATACAATAGGAGAAAGTACGTCCTCTTTCTTTGCTGCTCCGCAGCCAGTTAAGTGCCTTTTACTTACTTCACTTGATACTTTGTTGCATTGTTCTCTGTGCGATACCGCTTTGACGCGCTCGCTTGTTATTCATTTATTGTGGCTTATTTGCATGGATACTTTGTTGCGCGCATATTTGCATGGATACTTTGTTGCGCGCAGTCACACGCGGTTTTTAGGTCTCCGCTTGTCGCGCGGTGCACATTCAGGGAGCGTGGTCTCACCTCCCGAGGTCAAGATGCTCGTTGGAGCGTCGGTGTCCTTTTGGTGGAGTGGGAGTCAAGGGGCTGAGGAGCTCGCGCTAGCTTCTCTATTTACATTAAACTTGAGGCGGCCGTTACCGCGCATGCGCGGCGGCCATTTTGTCTGTTTATATTTGTGTTTTCACACGGAACTTGATAGAATCGGTTGTTTCTTCACACCGCTGCCCACAGCCTCAGTTTTTCTTCAGCCCCGTCGACGCCCTTTGCTGATTTAACGCTTGGGGCTGTACAATAACGCATAGGCACTGCCTAGAGTGACTGTCAGCAAGCCCTCCCTCCACAATTAATTTATTTATTTATTTGGTCAGGTTTCTCTACCTTTACCAGTGGCTTGCTGTGGGGTTTTTCACTCCCCCTGAATTGTGCCTTTGGCATAGATATATTTATTGACATTTGATTGTCATTTTGTGGGCATTAATTTCACTTTACGGTGACAAAAGGTAAAATGGAGGAGTATTTTGATGACGATGATTACTCCTTTGAGGATGAGGGCTCTAGTTTCCTAGAGCAGGATTTAGTAGAGGCTCTGGACCAAGGAGTTCAGCACTCCGTTAATAAAGCCCTGGTCCACGCTATCAATCCTCTGAAGCGTCATTTGACGCACTATGCCAAGCAACAGGGTTGGTTGCCTTCTTCACGTTCCTCTAAGTCCCCAGTTAATCCGCATAGGTCGGATTTTAAACGACTGGCTAAATCTCTAGCCTCAGAAACGGCTTCCTCCATGCCATCGGTAGGCGCTTCTACCTCTGCTGGCTGCCTGACTGACACTGAAGGTCCTCCTTCTTCCTCCTCGGACCAGGATGTTCCGCCACCACGCAAGAAGTCTCGTAAGGAGCACTACGTGGACGCTCCTACTCACCCTCAGGTCCTTACCTTTGAACCATCGGAACTTTATCACCCCCATTCATCTTCCTGGCTTCCTTCTCCTGCGGTTGCGGCCTATGTTCAGGCGCACATCCGACAGCCCTTTGAGAAGGATGTTAGGGCTCGCCTCCGCTCCGAGTGCCCTCGCCCGGATCTCGCTGATCACCTGGCAGACACTCCTGAAATTGATCCCACAATGCTTTCATACTTGAAAAAATTTGCAAAGGATCCAAAGAAGGGTCTGGACAGATCCTGGCGTTCCTGTCAGGATAAAATGCTGGATTTATTGAGACCCCTCACCAAGATTCTTGATCTTGGCTTTCAAGCCAAGGAAGCTGCTTCCCTTGTGGATCCGGATGAACTCATAGAATGGGCTCAGAGGGCTATTTGCCAGTTAGGCAATGCAAATTGTGCAATTTCAAGTGAGCGCCGTCGCTCTATTCTTCTAAAAATTGATCCAAAATTGGCAGAACTCTCTACTTCCGAATCTGGTCCGGTGGCTCAGGGTCTTTTATTCGGCCAACCGTTTCTTAAAGAACTAACAAAGTTTGTTGCGACCTTCAGCGGTTTGGATAAAGCTCAAGCTTCCATCAAGCGTGCACTTCGTCCGGTTTTTGTCAGGGCCGGACGACATAGGGGACGCTCGTTCGGCCGTGGCTCCCATAATTCCTCCCAGAGGGGTTATCAGTCCCAGAGAGGCGGTGGTCAGGAGTCAGGCTACAACTCCCTCTCAAACTTCTATCCTTCCCGCAAAGGGAGAGGTCAATTCCGGAAAGGCCGTTCCGGTGGCAACCAAGGTGCCTATCACGACTCTAACACCTCAGGTGAGTTTGATTCCTTTTTCCGAGGTGGTTCTGGGGGGCAGAATACGTTTTTTTCTCCAGAACTGGCGTCAAAACTCCAACGATGCTTGGGTTCTGCAAACTGTTCAAGGTTTCAAAATAGAATTCTATCAGACCCAACATCAATCCCTCCCTCCAACTCCTCTACATTTTTCTCTTCAAGACCAAAAGTTTATCTCGGCGGAGATAGAATCCCTTCTCGCCAAAGGGGCTATTATTCCAACTATTCCCCACCCACAAGGGTTCATCAGCAATGTTTTCTTGGTTCAGAAAAAAGGGGGTGGCAATCGTCTGGTCCTCAACTTGAAGGATTTCAACGGAAGTGTCGTTTACAGACACTTCAAAATGGAAGGGATCCATCTTTTGCGCGATCTTCTTCGCGAAGGGGACTGGATGGTTCGGCTCGACCTCAAGGATGCGTATCTTTCGATTCCCATTTTCGAGCCTCATCGTCGTTTTCTTCAATTCAGTTGGCAGGGGATTTGGTACGAATACACGGTTCTCCCTTTCGGCCTCTCGTCAGCACCCTGGTGCTTCACGAAACTTCTGAGGCCCGTAGTGGAATGTCTGCGTGCTCGGGGTGTCCGCTTCATAATATATCTCGACGATATTCTTCTCATGGCGGACAGTCCCCTCACAGTCTTAACACACCTGGAGTGGTCTATCAACCTTTTACAATCCCTGGGTTTTCTAGTCAATCCGCAGAAATCTATCTTGAGCCCTACACAGGTGATCGAGTTTCTGGGTTTCCAGGTGAATTCCCTATCCTGTCAGCTTCTATTACCAAACCAAAAGATTCGGTACATCAAGAGGGAATTGAGGTCGGTTCTTTCCAGACAGACTGTGTCGTTGAGATCGTTAGCACGTGTTGTCGGTCTATTGGCGTCCTCCATTCAGGCGATATTCCCAGGTCCTCTGCACTACAGAACACTTCAAAGGTTGAAGATTCGTCATCTCCAAAAAGGTCTTCGTTATTCAGATCTGATTCCTCTTTCCGAGGATGCGAAGAGCGAGATGCAATGGTGGTTAGACCACATGGAGGCCTGGAATGGACGAGCCCTGTTCGGCTCCTCTCCGGATCTGGTGATAGAATCAGATGCCAGTCTATGGGGTTGGGGAGCCCGGTGCGGTCCCATCTCGACCGGGGGTCGATGGTCCCCCCAGGAACTGTCTCTTCACATCAACTGTCTAGAGCTTCTAGCGGGTTCCTTTGCGATTCGGTGTTTCTCTCCTCTTCAGACCAATTGTTGTATCCTTCTCCGCATGGACAACGTCTCAGCGGTCCGGTATGTCAACAAGTTGGGGGGAACACGATCCAAGATTTTGGCGGAGATCGCCAAGGATTTTTGGCACTTCTGTCTTCAACAGAAGATCACAGTTATTGCCGAATATCTTCCCGGTTGTCGCAATCAGATTGCGGACTGGAACTCTCGCCATCTTCGCGACCTCAGCGATTGGCGCCTTCACCCGCGCATCTTTCGCATTCTCCGTCGGACTTGGGGTCAATGTCACCTGGATCTGTTTGCCTCTCGCCTAAATACTCAACTCCCTCTATTCTTCAGCTGGAGGCCGGATCCGAAAGCCCTGGCAACGGATGCATTTCTTCAAACTTGGCCGTCCACTCTGTGTTACGCCTTTCCCCCGTTCATGATGATTCCCAGGGTTCTGGCCTACTCGAAACGTTTTCAAACAGAGCTAATTCTCATTGCTCCGCTGTGGAGAGCTCAAGCATGGTTCCCGGTTCTTCTGGAGATGTGTTGTGCGGTCCCGTTCCTTCTCCCCCAGAAGTGGTATCTGTTGTTGGATCCCCTCGGCGATCCGCATCCCCTTGTTCTATCCGGCAATCTCCTTCTGTTGGCGTGCCGAGTTTCGGGGATCGCTGGTCGCTCCCAGGCCTTTCATGCGACGCTTCCAAATTCATCAGTGACGCCTGGTCTCCCAGTACTCACAAACGATATAGAGCCTCATGGAAACGCTGGTGTGACTGGTGTGTTCAGCGGGAAGTTGATCCCGCTTCAGCAGATGTGGCTATGATTATTAATTTTCTAGCTTCTCTCGCTTCCTCTGGTTTGGCTTATCGCACGGTCAACAACTTCCGTTCCGCTATCTCTGCGGCTCATGTTCCTATCAATGGTAAACCGGCGGGTGAACATCCCTTAATTTCCAAATTGCTTAAGGGCATTCGTTTGGCGAATCCTCCGTGTCCTAAATATGTCTCGCTTTGGGATGTCTCCATTGTTTTGAGATTTTTGGAGGCTTGGCCTTCTAATTCATTACTTTCTCGCAAGCAACTCTCTGCCAAATTGACTATGCTGTTATGTCTCGTTTCTTGCAAACGAGTTTCTGATGTGCGTGCGTTAGACTTAGCAGGTCGCAGTTTTACACCCGAGGGTGTCACTTTTCTTATTTCTAAACGCACCAAGACGGCTACCTCTTCGGTTACCTATCCTTCTTTTCCTCATCACCCCAACCTTTGCGTTGTTCAATGTGTCAAGGATTAAGAGGTATGTACTGCCCCTTTACGTTCTGATACACAGGGTCAACTACTTATTGCCTTGCAGAAACCTTTTCGTCCTGTTACTCCTGCTACTTTAGCTCGCTGGGTTAGATGGCTCTTGTCTGAGGCTGGAATTGATGTTTCCATTTTTGGTGCTTATTCGGCTCGCGGGGCCATGGCCTCTAAAGCGTTCTCGATGGGTGTTTCATTATTGGACATCATGAAAACCGCAGATTGGTCTTCTGATTCTATGTTCAAAACTTTTTATTACAAACCTATCGAACATATTGCTTCTGTAGTGGTGGATCAGCTTTGAACAAGCATAATCGGAGCCTCCTGTCCTGACATAGAATTAAAAATTTGCAAACATTTGTGACAAGAATTTTCAATTCTATTAAGGACAAGGAGGCGAGGATTATCCCACCCAAAGTCATGATTGATTCTCATGTTTCTCATTGTTACAGTTGCATTTGATTTATGCCAATGCATTGGTTTCTCTCTTTTTACCCTTCCCTTTTATTGCCTTCACTCTCTTTATCGGATGAGTATTACGGCTGTACTTTCTTTTCAGGTTCTGACCCGAAATAGTGACCCTACTGTTCCTCCTGCTTACTCCGCTTGGATGGTCTGCTGCCTCCTCTGTTCGGCGATTGCTGTGTTTCTAACGTCAGGATGATCACCGGTTGTGGCTGATGGACTCTGTTACCTGGCATTCTTCGTTTTTCCATTGGACTTCCTGTTTTCTGTGAACTGTTCCTCACCAAAGAAAGAGGACGTACTTTCTCCTATTGTATCTTTTATATGAGAGACTCTATGGTTGGTCACGTGGTACCCTGGTGCTCATGGGTACTGTAGTTTTTTCGTTTCACAAACGGTTCTGATTGGCTGCTGGGCATTTCTAATAAAGAAATGAGAAAGCATAATCCTCGCCTCCTTGTCCTTAATAGAATTGAAAATTCTTGTCACAAATGTTTGCAAATTTTTAATTGATCATAACGGGCTGTCTGGCAGCAAAAAAAAGGACTAGAAGTGAACTCCTCTTCATTAAGAAAGGGTTGATTACATGTAGCAACTGCACCATGACAACCTAGGGTGACTCTCTGGCATTCAGGACAGAAGGTCAAAATTCAGGACAAAACTTAAGGACAAAAGGTAAGTTTTACAGACACATCAGAGGAAGTTGCACGATAGTATAAACGTAAGTAAATAGACAACCACTTAAGTACAAGTCACAATAAGTTTATATTAGGTTGAGACAATCGTGCAGTTCACGGTTTTTCGGTATGCACGTAGCTGTGAGCAACTGTGCAGGTCTTTTTGTGGTATTTCTGATGATAATAATCTATTTATATGGTTACTGCACTGGGTTGCCGAGTTGGATATTTTGGCTACAACTCACAGTCCTGAGCAGGCATGGTTGGTGAGAGAAGTGGTCAGGAATATCTGCTCGGATAGACTTTCTTACTAGCATCTCATATCTCATATCAGAGTGCCATTGTGAGATGTAACGCGGCACGCATAGGTGACCTAAAGGGAGGACTGCTGTGATGAACCCACTATAGGGAACGCATTACGGGTGTTTCACCAAGTGGAACTTAAAATACGGAATCTGACTTTGCTTATGGGGGCTTCGCAGAGAGTTGCACTGGCTGATGGAAGTCACAAAGGTGCTTTTCCCTGCAGCTTTTTTTAAAGAAGGCACTGTTGATTCACTATTACATAGTTTATTTTAGACGCCTTGCGAATCGCTACAAACACAATACATATCCCAAGCACAGCTCATGGCACTATGAGGCTCTCCCTAAAACCTTACACCTAAAACAAATCATGCAAACATTTACAATTACCAGTGAAACATTCAAGTAGCAGTTGGGTGTCACTCAAAATGCCATATGCATGATGTATAGATCCCACACACAAGCACACAGCAAATACAGAATAGTAAAACATAGGCAAGGGAGTAGCCAGAAAATGTAAATACCTCCCACTTTGAACTAAAGCTCTTATAGCACCAAGAAAGCAAAGTAAGTCATCACAACCCTCCCCAGAAGAGCTCTCTTGTCCAAGGAGCTAGCCATTCACCCTTCCATCAAACCCCTGATATCCACCATTTAAAATGTATATTCTGTCATCGACTAATTCTTTCATCCATCATTCAGTCTTTCACCATTCATTCTGTCCTTCCATCTGTGTGCCCATCCACATGCAAACCATTTCAACCATTTGCAAACCTATCCATCATCTATCCTTCCATCCATCGTTTCACTCATCCATCCCTCCGTCCACCCTTTCACTTATCCATCCATCATCCATCCACTCTTTCACCCAATCCATCCATTTACTGATTAATCCAACCATTTACCCTTTCACCCAAGCCATCCTTTCACTCCTGAATCCCCTCTCCCACCCATCCACTCATTCACGCATCCATCCAACCATATACCCTTTCACCCATACAGCCAGTCATTCATCCATCCGCCCATTCAAATTTTCCCTCATCCATCCATCCTTTCTTCAAGCTCTCCACCCTCCCTTTCATTCATGTATGCATTCATTCACTCATCCATCTTTACATTCTTCTTTTCACTCATCCAGGCACTCATTTGCCCATCCATTCTGCCAATCATGCATCCATGCTTTCACTTATCCATCCGTACATCCTCCCTTTCTCTCTCCATGCCCCTTTCACTTAGCCACCCATCCTCTATCCACCCTTCACCCATCCACCCACTCATCCATTTACTCATCCAGTCATGAATCCATCCATTGACATTCTCACTCATCCATCCTTTCACTCATCCATCCATCCCCTCTCATTCATCCTCCCTTTCACTCATCTATCCATCCTTTTGTCCATCCACCCTCCCTTTCACTTACTCATCCATCCTTACACCCACCCTTTCACTCATCCATCCATCCATTCATTCACGCTTTCACTAATTAATTCTTCAGTCCATCCATCATTTCTCTCATCCATCCACCCATTCATTCGCCCATCATCCACCCTTTCACTCATCCTTCCATTCTTTTACTGATCCATCCACCCTTTTATCCATCCATCTACCCTTCCACCCATACATCCATCTATTTACTGTCCTCCATCTTTCCACTCACTCATTATCCATTCATTCACCCTTTCACTCAGGCATTGATCCTTTCACTCATCCATCCAGTCATTTACACATCCCTTTACTTATTCACTAACCCAACTTTTCACATTAATTATGAGCTGAGCCTTTATCTAATGAGTTGCAGACAGACAAGGCCCATAAAGAACTTCACATTTTCTGTAGTTCCTAAAGCAAGGGGTGGGGTGGGGGAGGGTTCACCATGCCCATGCACATTGGCAATCTGAAAATGTGGAAGTCATGCATGATGCACAGTGCCAGGACGTGAGGTGACTATGACATGGTGTTGTTTCCAGGGCTTTAAGTGGGATGAAAAAACTGGGGGTCTCTCCAAGGGGAGTGTCTGATGTAATTAAGGGCGTAGCTTAAAGCACCTAAGCTAAAAATAGGTGCTGAGTGTAGTGTGCCGCCTGACTGGTATTTTGCTGTTTCTATCCTTGCGTCCAGTACCATAATTAGACCTACAACAAGCCATGACTATTGGCTTTGTCAATGGATGTTAGTTGCATAAAATAATTTAAAAAGCAGCAACTATGGCTTCGTTGTATATAATATTAAAAATGCTTCAGCTCTGAAAGAAGGAGACTGTGTAAGAGCTATAACCTTTGCTTTTAAATTTCTTTCCCTGGCTTCTTTTCATGAACTGGCACAGAGCAGCAGCAGGGGCGTTTTTGTACATTGGTTTTGTACATTTATTCCATCTAACCCTAACAGAATGCCCTGCCCTACACCGCAGCAGAAGGAGGCCACCCCATGATGTAACAGCTCAAACTGGCCCATTGTCACTCAGTCTGGATGTGGCAATCAGCCCCATACAAAATGACAATGGGCGGGGTGGCGGCTTGTGCTCCGAGGGTGAGGGCGAGGCGCCCATCAGGGAGTTGCGGCATATCGAAGGAGAACAGCTCTGCTCCCTGCAAGGCTCAAGGTTACGGACAAAGGGCGTCCGTAAAAGGGATCCTCACGAACAACAGCCATGAGGCCCAAATTACAGACTGTCTGTGAAATTTACGGACGGTTGGTCACACTATTACAACCTTATGTATAGGTTTAACAGTATAAGCCTATCAAAAGGCGCTAGCACGCAGGGCCGAAATACACTCTTGTTCGAGCCATCAAACCTGGGGCTGGCACCAATCAGGACATTTCTAGTAACTTACTAGCGAATAACAGAAGGCACACACAACACAAAAAGGAACACAATTTAGGAACGATCAGTTCTGATTTATTCTACAAGGTGACGTTTTCTTCCTCATAGAGATAAAAGAAAAACGTGGCAACCACAGACTTTTTATTTAAACAAAATCTTTATTGAAAATATCTTGACTGGTCAGAATAATGGAAGAAGAACTCACAAATGCACTTTTTGTTTTCGCATCAGTAGACAAACAGGAGGGTCCCTAGCAGTCTGCCCACGAGCACTCAGCAGTCACCGTGGACGTGCTGTCAGAACTTGAGGCTCCTGCCAAACGATGGTCACCACTTGTGGACAAGTACTACGGGGCATATCATTAACAAGGCGATAGAAAATTAGTGCCGCTTTTTCGCCCGTTTTCGGCGGAAAAGCGGCGATAATTTTATCGCCTAATTAGCAAGGTCACGCTAACGTGTGAAACCTTGCTTTAGCGTACGAAATCTCAACGCCCAGTGGGCATTCCTGACCTAACATGACAGGAGAAATGTTGCTAAGCGACATTTCTCCTATCATCAAGCCCCACGCTATGAAGCATAGCGGCAGGAAAAGTAGCGATAACCTCTGTTATCGCTACTTTCCTTACGCCTGCTTCAGGACTGTCTTAGGCATGATATCCTATGGAGGGAGGATATCATGGCTAAGTTTGTGAGGCCCTATCAGCAAGCTAACGCCCCATTGCGTGAGATTATCGCTGGGTTTCCAGCGATAATCTCATATTAGGCAGTCAGCGCTAGGATTTTTATCGCTTTTGAGATAAGCGTTGCTAATAGCACGCTATCTCAGCGATAAAAATCCACGTTACCCGGCGATAATTATCCTAGCGCTAAGTGCGTTGAGCGATAATTACCACCGGTTGTTGTTGATATGCCCCTACACTCGCTGGTACAAGCTAGCGACACTCTTCTTTTCATCTCGATCACAATCCCATTCGTTTATATTCATTTTAGTTTTTTTAGTGTTATATAGTACGAACTCTACCCGAAGGTTTCGGAGAGCTTTACATGGCACCAAACTAGTTTGTTTTGAGCTTTGCATGGTACAGTCTTTCGGCTAGCCATGGCAGGTGCTTTTGTCCGTCATCAGTTTCTTCCTGTCCTAGTCCACCGGAGTAACGAAGACAGGCAGGGTTACTCTGAAAACAATTCTGCCCTCGTGTGCTTTCGGATATTCAAGTCGGTTCATGCCCTTCCAGGAGGAAACATTCCAACAGGAGTGACCCACAGCCTCGAGCACCCCAGATCAAGGTTAATACTCTAACACCATCTATTCCAAAGCCTGCCCAGAGGATAACGAGAAAATAGCAATTCCTTCGTTTACATACTGCCATTCCCGTCTTGCAATGTTTCCACGGCTCAGCTTCTGAGGGGCCGATTTCCAAGCCCTTTGCGCCACTTTTAAGTCACTTTTCCATGATAAAAAAGACGCAAAGTGGCGCAAGTGGCGTGTAACTCTGCCCCTGAATGCCTGATTTCTCCCATGCTCCTTTTTCAAGGTTCTGGACACTGTGGCTTATTTACAAGCCTCTTGCGCCACTGTTGCGTCATTTTCAACAGGGGAAAAGTGATGTACGGGTGGCGCAAAGGGCTTGTAAATAAGTCCCACTGGGGCAGATTTACAAGCCTCTTGAGCCACTTTTGAGTCACTTTTAACATGTTGAAAATGACGCAAAAGGGGCGCAGGGGCTTGTAAATCTGCCCCTCTGTATTTTAGCTGGGGCAAAGGTGGAGCTAGGCAGGGACGGACACGTCACAAAATGATTAGAAGAAACTGCGCCAGATATGGCTTTAAACGGCAAAGTACAAGCAGAGCCATAAAAAGACACATTATATGGGTCGCGCAACAGAAGGTTTAAAAGAAGAAATGGCCAGTGAGTCTCGGTATTTATTTTTGACGTTCGTGTATCTGTTGAATACACAGATGACTGGATGGAGAGATATTCAGATCCTTGGATACCAAACACAAACTTGGAAAGACTGGCACAAGAAGATGCTACTGTGATTTAAGGGACCATGACATTTATTGTCTTCTATATTAATTATAACAACTATTATGATGAGCGCCGTATAATCTGCTCGACTCCATATGGGCGCGTTTGTTTAGTATAGCGCCTAGGAAACATGTCGGGGGCTCCCAGATTTTGCAATTCTGGAAACGAGGGCGCATACGGCAAAATGGTTTTAGGTCCTCACGACTAGGTCAAGTGATGACATCTGGGTTGTGTCAGGCAAACTATTACCTTATCTCATTCTCAATTGAATTATGTATCCATTCTCTGGGGCAGATTTACAAGCCCCTTGCGCCTCATTTACGCCGCCGTTGCGTCACTTTTGTGACGCAGCGGCGGTGCAAATCCTGCGCCATGGTGCGGGGTACTTACAACCTGACGCATCTGGGAGATGCGTCACGTTGTAAAGCCCTGCGCCGCATGTAGGCGTTCCGGCGCGGGGGGGGGGGGCGATCCGGCGCAGGAACGCTTCCTAAAAGTGGCTGAGTGAAATCTACAAGATTTCACTCAGTCACTTTTAGGCCAATGCTGCGTCAAAACCCTGCGCCTGCTTGAAGCAGGCGTAAGGATTGACGCAGCATGTTAGGGATAGGGCATACCCAAGCCTTGCTGGAGCTTCGTCGCGCTTGTGACGCAACTCCAGCAATGCGCCACTTTTATGGCACAGATGCGTCACGCATCTGTGCTGTTTTTGCCCCATGGTGCGCCGCATTGTAAATGCTTTGAGTCTTAGCAATACATATACCTTACAAAAACATGAAAAGCACATAACTTAATAATGACAATATTAGAAACAATTAGACACCACTATATTCATTCAAACAATCACCCATGAGGACAACATTCATACTACTCATACTGCTCATCCAACCAAACTAACGTACAACATGAGACAAAAAATCTTCATTCAATAAATCTTTTACAAAAAAGGGCCATCGAATCAATGCTGTGCATAATAATGAAACTTAAAGCTGTTTTTTCGCACGATTGGCCGTAGCAAACACCAGGGTCTACGCGTTTCGAATCCCTTTGTTGAGGGGATTCTCGTCAGGACCAACACTTGACTGCAAATAAAGCAGAGAAACAAAATTTACTAAGCTGGCCCACCATGTGAGTGAAAGGCCGCATTGTCGAAAAAATCTTACCTTAAACTAAGGCACAGGGAACTCTGCCCAACCCTAAAGAAAGGGAAAGCCAAAATTGTTATCTATTTCTATAGCAACACTAGTTTCAAAGAACCACTAGTCTAATGACAACCACTAATCTAAAACACCTTTCTACATCCGTTTTAACCAACATATTCACGCAACATAGAAACGACATGAATACACAGTCTAGTTTTGATTTGTCAGACTTACGGGTGTGTGGAACGGTGTCAGGGTGTCTGAAGGGATTTATTTTCAAAAAAACAGGACGACCACAGGGTGTTCCGACTGCAAATGGATACTAACGAATATCTGAAAGCATGAATGGAGGGGAATCAAGGCGCGTTCTTTCGCCTACCATGTTTAGCCTGCAGTGGTTTAAAAAGGTTGCGCAGTGTTCTCAGGGCGCTTACCTCCGGAGAAAGGAATCAATCCACTGCTCGATCGTCTCCTGCCCGTAGCAGGAGCTGGCGCGGTGTAAACTCAGTCGGCCGATTTGGAGACAGCTAAAGGAGAGAATAGGTTCCGTCAGATTACTGAATGCCTGAACGCTCCAACCGCTTGTGCGAGCTATGTTTGGAAAGCGAGGAGCGGTTACCTGCAGAGTCGGCGTGGTCCGTGTGTCTGTTCTCGGATGGTTGATCACCCATAAGGTACCTGTTTGCCTATTGGAGCACCTTTAACCCATGCGCGGGAAGCGCGGCTATGAGGCTTCTGGGATTCGTAGTCTGCCAGAAGGTGTTTAGCAGAAGCAGTTGATAGACGCGGCAAGGCTGACGCTTTTGTCTTTTGTAAAGTGCTAGTAGAACGGGATGAAGAAGTGTTTGGCTAAAATTGGTCACCAAAGCGCCATAACATGCAATATATTATATTATATTATATTACATCAGTGAAAACGGCAGAAGGCAAGTACTTACTTGCTGTTAGTTGGCAGTCATAGGTTATATATCTCAGAAAGTTCATTCAGTCCATCTACCGACGTGTTGAATTTAATAATGAGCATAGCTTCTCTCTGAAGTAATTTAGTGTCCAAGTCTCCACCTCTCTGATCTTGTTCCACTCGGGATATCACTGTCCATTTGACATCCATTTCGGTATGTTTTTGCAGCGTCCAATGATTCACCAGCGGTGCATTTGGAACATTTCTACGAATCCGGGATTTATGTTGTTGGATACGAAACCTTATCTCCTGGTTGGTTTTACCGATGTAGAGTTTATTGCATGGGCAACTGATGCCGTAGATTACGAACTTGGATTTACAATTCGTGAAACTCTCATGTTTCCAATAGATCCCTTTGTGGGCGAAAAGGTTTCCTTCAACGGTGGAATCACAGCATATGCATGTACCACATCTGTGATGGCCTTTTATGGGTGGTAGGCCCAACATATTTCTTACGTCGGTACTTTTTGTGGTGGGTAGTGCAGCTCGCACTATATGGTTGGCAATATTTTTGTCTTTCCTGAATGCAAATAACGGAATCTCATTGAGTGTTTTGTCCAGGTTTTTTAACAGGTGCCAGTTTTGATTGATAATTTTCTTGAACCAATTGGATGTTGGATTGAATGTGGAGACACAAACAATTCTCTCTGTTTGTGATTTTTCACGTCTTTCCAGCAATGTTTCACGTGGTGTCCACCATGCTCTTTTTATTGCTCTTTTCAACAGTTTTTTCGGATAGCCTCTAGCCAACAAGTTGGCCTTGAGCTTCTCTGCATGACAAAAATATTCATCTTTGAAAGAGCAATTTCTGCGGATTCGCAGAAATTGCCCATAGGGCAAGTTCTCTCTTAAACTACGTGGGTGGTTGCTAGAATAATGTAGTGCTCGATTTCGGTCAGTTTCTTTCTTGTATAGCGTCGTCATGAGACGTCCATTAGTAGGGTTAACCTCAACGTCCAAGAAAGGCATTTTGGTTTTAGAACAATTCATGCTGAATTTTATATCAGGAGTCCTGTTGTTGAGCCAATTGACAAAGGATTGTAGTTTTTGCTCGTCCCCTGACCACACCATGAAAACATCGTCGATGTATCGGACCCAGCTACTGATACAATCGGCAAATGGATTGTTGTTGTGAACGAATTTGTCCTCATATTTGGACATATAGAGGACCGCTAGCTCAGGGGCAAAGGGACAGCCCATCGCCACGCCTTTTATTTGGTAGTAAAAGTCCTCTTTAAAACAAAAGTAGTTGTTCTTTAGGGCGAACGTGGCTAGCTCCATGATGAATTCTGTCGGAATTTTTTCAGGTTTGGGTCTGCTGTCTAAGAATGTTTTAATCACTGCTAGGCCTTCATCTTGCGGAATCTCCGTATACAATGATGTGACATCAAGTGTCACTAAAAATTGGGAGTCTTCTTCAAATTCCATTGTTTCAAGTTTGATTAGAAAATCGGTGGTATCCTTCAGATAAGATTTGACATCTGACATGAATGGTTTCAAGAAAAAGTCCACAAATTTTGAGATGGGCTCTGTTAGTGACTCGCAACCGGAGACTATTGGTCTCCCCGGTGGATGATGTTGATCTTTGTGTACTTTTGGGAGTACATAAAACACCGGGGTCCGGGGGTGGATATTTTTTAGGTACTCAAATTCTTTTTTGCCCAAAAATCCTTGGTCAAAGCCTTGTTGCAATATGTGAAAGAGTTTGTTTTGTAGTTCACATGTGGGATCTTTTGTTATCCTCCTGTAGCAGAATTGATTGGAAAGTTGTCTATTTACTTCGGTGGTATATCGCTCGGTTGCCCATACAACGATGGAACCCCCCTTGTCTGCTTGTTTTATTATTATTGAAGGGTCGCTTTTTAGGTCAAGTAATGCTTCTTTTTGAGCCTTGGTAATATTCGGTTTGACATATTTCTTTTTGTGTTTTTCAACTTCAGCTATTGCTGAGAGGATCACTTTTTCAAAAATAATAACCTCTTTGGGGACTTTTGATGCTGGAGGGCAGAACCTTGATTTTTTCTTTAATCCAGTTGTCTCTGTGCTAACTTGTATGGGGTTTTCCAAAAAGAAGGTTTTTAGTCGAATTTTACGGCAGAATTCGATGAACTCTGTCTTAAGTTGTACAAAGTTGGTCCCTTTAGTTGGTACGAAGGATAATCCCAGTTCTAAAATGCTGAGTTCTGCATCTGTTAAGACTTTTTCTGATAGATTAAAGATAGGTGAAACATTTAGTTTTTGTAGTTCTGACGTCTTGTTGACATTTCCCATGGTTGATTTGTGTATCTGGATCTCCCTCGAGGTTTCCGTTGACCTCTCCCTAAAAAAGGCGGTTGTTGTTGATAGTTTTGTTGTAAATTCCCTCTTCTGTTGAAGTCTGAACGGTTATTTGAATTATCTATGTCACTGCCACTGGACGATGATGTCGTGTCCGAAAAAGTGATAAAGTTGTGTCTCGATCTGCCTTGGTATTCAGGTAGAAATTTGCGTGACTCTGGTCGTGAATAGAAGTCAATCTGCAAGTAGGGGTAAACTTTATCCAATGAAAAGTTCCTTTTATCCTTTTCGAATTTGTTGCTCTTCTGGTTTACCGAATAGTCTTTAAACTCTAGGATTTCTTTATCCACTTTTTCCAGAAGGGATTTAGCATCCGAGATGAGTTGATTTGTTTTAATTTCACTTTCCAAGGTTGCGATTTCCTCTAGTTGATGTTTGGACAATCTTTGAGCCGTTTCTACTGTGAGGACCATGAGGTCCCTACTACATTTCGTCTCAATTAGGCTATAACCTTTTTTGTATGTAGGGTCATCTGTAAATATAACAGGGACGTTCCGGATCTGCAGACCTCCTGGGATGGTTCCAGCTCTCAAGTGCTCTATTAAGAAATGACCATGTAAATCAGTCCTTATTTGTTTTTTCTTGAGTCTTATGAGTCTGTCAGATTCATTATTGATTTTAGCTGTGGAGCTTAATGCGGCTGACGCAAACAATGGTGGGTCGCTTAGTAGTTTCAATATATGTTCTTCACTATAAGCCAGGGTGTCATGTTCTGTCATATTTTGGACGCTTTGGACAAACAAAACGAATATACAATTACACTAAAAGACAACGTGACTCCTTAGTATGTACGAGGATGACCTCCAATTCCGGTCTCCACTAACCAGTGGACATCCCTCAACGAGGGCCACTTATCCTCACAACAAACAAACAAACCTCGCGGGTGTACACCCGCTAGACAACCTAGAAAACCAAAAAGGGGGTTCTGGCTCGTGTGGCAGCAAGGCCAAACCAATTATAATATAGGAACAAAAAGACGAGCCAATGCTACGTGTAGATTTACCTAAAATTTTTCTGTTCCCAGAATAAAACAAGGGCCCAGACAACCAATTATTCCGTTGGATTTAATCTTGTGACTAATTTTTAGTTCACATTTAGAAACATTTTGAGTCTTAGCAATACATATACCTTACAAAAACATGAAAAGCACATAACTTAATAATGACAATATTAGAAACAATTAGACACCACTATATTCATTCAAACAATCACCCATGAGGACAACATTCATACTACTCATACTGCTCATCCAACCAAACTAACGTACAACATGAGACAAAAAATCTTCATTCAATAAATCTTTTACAAAAAAGGGCCATCGAATCAATGCTGTGCATAATAATGAAACTTAAAGCTGTTTTTTCGCACGATTGGCCGTAGCAAACACCAGGGTCTACGCGTTTCGAATCCCTTTGTTGAGGGGATTCTCGTCAGGACCAACACTTGACTGCAAATAAAGCAGAGAAACAAAATTTACTAAGCTGGCCCACCATGTGAGTGAAAGGCCGCATTGTCGAAAAAATCTTACCTTAAACTAAGGCACAGGGAACTCTGCCCAACCCTAAAGAAAGGGAAAGCCAAAATTGTTATCTATTTCTATAGCAACACTAGTTTCAAAGAACCACTAGTCTAATGACAACCACTAATCTAAAACACCTTTCTACATCCGTTTTAACCAACATATTCACGCAACATAGAAACGACATGAATACACAGTCTAGTTTTGATTTGTCAGACTTACGGGTGTGTGGAACGGTGTCAGGGTGTCTGAAGGGATTTATTTTCAAAAAAACAGGACGACCACAGGGTGTTCCGACTGCAAATGGATACTAACGAATATCTGAAAGCATGAATGGAGGGGAATCAAGGCGCGTTCTTTCGCCTACCATGTTTAGCCTGCAGTGGTTTAAAAAGGTTGCGCAGTGTTCTCAGGGCGCTTACCTCCGGAGAAAGGAATCAATCCACTGCTCGATCGTCTCCTGCCCGTAGCAGGAGCTGGCGCGGTGTAAACTCAGTCGGCCGATTTGGAGACAGCTAAAGGAGAGAATAGGTTCCGTCAGATTACTGAATGCCTGAACGCTCCAACCGCTTGTGCGAGCTATGTTTGGAAAGCGAGGAGCGGTTACCTGCAGAGTCGGCGTGGTCCGTGTGTCTGTTCTCGGATGGTTGATCACCCATAAGGTACCTGTTTGCCTATTGGAGCACCTTTAACCCATGCGCGGGAAGCGCGGCTATGAGGCTTCTGGGATTCGTAGTCTGCCAGAAGGTGTTTAGCAGAAGCAGTTGATAGACGCGGCAAGGCTGACGCTTTTGTCTTTTGTAAAGTGCTAGTAGAACGGGATGAAGAAGTGTTTGGCTAAAATTGGTCACCAAAGCGCCATAACATGCAATATATTATATTATATTATATTACATCAGTGAAAACGGCAGAAGGCAAGTACTTACTTGCTGTTAGTTGGCAGTCATAGGTTATATATCTCAGAAAGTTCATTCAGTCCATCTACCGACGTGTTGAATTTAATAATGAGCATAGCTTCTCTCTGAAGTAATTTAGTGTCCAAGTCTCCACCTCTCTGATCTTGTTCCACTCGGGATATCACTGTCCATTTGACATCCATTTCGGTATGTTTTTGCAGCGTCCAATGATTCACCAGCGGTGCATTTGGAACATTTCTACGAATCCGGGATTTATGTTGTTGGATACGAAACCTTATCTCCTGGTTGGTTTTACCGATGTAGAGTTTATTGCATGGGCAACTGATGCCGTAGATTACGAACTTGGATTTACAATTCGTGAAACTCTCATGTTTCCAATAGATCCCTTTGTGGGCGAAAAGGTTTCCTTCAACGGTGGAATCACAGCATATGCATGTACCACATCTGTGATGGCCTTTTATGGGTGGTAGGCCCAACATATTTCTTACGTCGGTACTTTTTGTGGTGGGTAGTGCAGCTCGCACTATATGGTTGGCAATATTTTTGTCTTTCCTGAATGCAAATAACGGAATCTCATTGAGTGTTTTGTCCAGGTTTTTTAACAGGTGCCAGTTTTGATTGATAATTTTCTTGAACCAATTGGATGTTGGATTGAATGTGGAGACACAAACAATTCTCTCTGTTTGTGATTTTTCACGTCTTTCCAGCAATGTTTCACGTGGTGTCCACCATGCTCTTTTTATTGCTCTTTTCAACAGTTTTTTCGGATAGCCTCTAGCCAACAAGTTGGCCTTGAGCTTCTCTGCATGACAAAAATATTCATCTTTGAAAGAGCAATTTCTGCGGATTCGCAGAAATTGCCCATAGGGCAAGTTCTCTCTTAAACTACGTGGGTGGTTGCTAGAATAATGTAGTGCTCGATTTCGGTCAGTTTCTTTCTTGTATAGCGTCGTCATGAGACGTCCATTAGTAGGGTAAACCTCAACGTCCAAGAAAGGCATTTTGGTTTTAGAACAATTCATGCTGAATTTTATATCAGGAGTCCTGTTGTTGAGCCAATTGACAAAGGATTGTAGTTTTTGCTCGTCCCCTGACCACACCATGAAAACATCGTCGATGTATCGGACCCAGCTACTGATACAATCGGCAAATGGATTGTTGTTGTGAACGAATTTGTCCTCATATTTGGACATATAGAGGACCGCTAGCTCAGGGGCAAAGGGACAGCCCATCGCCACGCCTTTTATTTGGTAGTAAAAGTCCTCTTTAAAACAAAAGTAGTTGTTCTTTAGGGCGAACGTGGCTAGCTCCATGATGAATTCTGTCGGAATTTTTTCAGGTTTGGGTCTGCTGTCTAAGAATGTTTTAATCACTGCTAGGCCTTCATCTTGCGGAATCTCCGTATACAATGATGTGACATCAAGTGTCACTAAAAATTGGGAGTCTTCTTCAAATTCCATTGTTTCAAGTTTGATTAGAAAATCGGTGGTATCCTTCAGATAAGATTTGACATCTGACATGAATGGTTTCAAGAAAAAGTCCACAAATTTTGAGATGGGCTCTGTTAGTGACTCGCAACCGGAGACTATTGGTCTCCCCGGTGGATGATGTTGATCTTTGTGTACTTTTGGGAGTACATAAAACACCGGGGTCCGGGGGTGGATATTTTTTAGGTACTCAAATTCTTTTTTGCCCAAAAATCCTTGGTCAAAGCCTTGTTGCAATATGTGAAAGAGTTTGTTTTGTAGTTCACATGTGGGATCTTTTGTTATCCTCCTGTAGCAGAATTGATTGGAAAGTTGTCTATTTACTTCGGTGGTATATCGCTCGGTTGCCCATACAACGATGGAACCCCCCTTGTCTGCTTGTTTTATTATTATTGAAGGGTCGCTTTTTAGGTCAAGTAATGCTTCTTTTTGAGCCTTGGTAATATTCGGTTTGACATATTTCTTTTTGTGTTTTTCAACTTCAGCTATTGCTGAGAGGATCACTTTTTCAAAAATAATAACCTCTTTGGGGACTTTTGATGCTGGAGGGCAGAACCTTGATTTTTTCTTTAATCCAGTTGTCTCTGTGCTAACTTGTATGGGGTTTTCCAAAAAGAAGGTTTTTAGTCGAATTTTACGGCAGAATTCGATGAACTCTGTCTTAAGTTGTACAAAGTTGGTCCCTTTAGTTGGTACGAAGGATAATCCCAGTTCTAAAATGCTGAGTTCTGCATCTGTTAAGACTTTTTCTGATAGATTAAAGATAGGTGAAACATTTAGTTTTTGTAGTTCTGACGTCTTGTTGACATTTCCCATGGTTGATTTGTGTATCTGGATCTCCCTCGAGGTTTCCGTTGACCTCTCCCTAAAAAAGGCGGTTGTTGTTGATAGTTTTGTTGTAAATTCCCTCTTCTGTTGAAGTCTGAACGGTTATTTGAATTATCTATGTCACTGCCACTGGACGATGATGTCGTGTCCGAAAAAGTGATAAAGTTGTGTCTCGATCTGCCTTGGTATTCAGGTAGAAATTTGCGTGACTCTGGTCGTGAATAGAAGTCAATCTGCAAGTAGGGGTAAACTTTATCCAATGAAAAGTTCCTTTTATCCTTTTCGAATTTGTTGCTCTTCTGGTTTACCGAATAGTCTTTAAACTCTAGGATTTCTTTATCCACTTTTTCCAGAAGGGATTTAGCATCCGAGATGAGTTGATTTGTTTTAATTTCACTTTCCAAGGTTGCGATTTCCTCTAGTTGATGTTTGGACAATCTTTGAGCCGTTTCTACTGTGAGGACCATGAGGTCCCTACTACATTTCGTCTCAATTAGGCTATAACCTTTTTTGTATGTAGGGTCATCTGTAAATATAACAGGGACGTTCCGGATCTGCAGACCTCCTGGGATGGTTCCAGCTCTCAAGTGCTCTATTAAGAAATGACCATGTAAATCAGTCCTTATTTGTTTTTTCTTGAGTCTTATGAGTCTGTCAGATTCATTATTGATTTTAGCTGTGGAGCTTAATGCGGCTGACGCAAACAATGGTGGGTCGCTTAGTAGTTTCAATATATGTTCTTCACTATAAGCCAGGGTGTCATGTTCTGTCATATTTTGGACGCTTTGGACAAACAAAACGAATATACAATTACACTAAAAGACAACGTGACTCCTTAGTATGTACGAGGATGACCTCCAATTCCGGTCTCCACTAACCAGTGGACATCCCTCAACGAGGGCCACTTATCCTCACAACAAACAAACAAACCTCGCGGGTGTACACCCGCTAGACAACCTAGAAAACCAAAAAGGGGGTTCTGGCTCGTGTGGCAGCAAGGCCAAACCAATTATAATATAGGAACAAAAAGACGAGCCAATGCTACGTGTAGATTTACCTAAAATTTTTCTGTTCCCAGAATAAAACAAGGGCCCAGACAACCAATTATTCCGTTGGATTTAATCTTGTGACTAATTTTTAGTTCACATTTAGAAACATTTTGAGTCTTAGCAATACATATACCTTACAAAAACATGAAAAGCACATAACTTAATAATGACAATATTAGAAACAATTAGACACCACTATATTCATTCAAACAATCACCCATGAGGACAACATTCATACTACTCATACTGCTCATCCAACCAAACTAACGTACAACATGAGACAAAAAATCTTCATTCAATAAATCTTTTACAAAAAAGGGCCATCGAATCAATGCTGTGCATAATAATGAAACTTAAAGCTGTTTTTTCGCACGATTGGCCGTAGCAAACACCAGGGTCTACGCGTTTCGAATCCCTTTGTTGAGGGGATTCTCGTCAGGACCAACACTTGACTGCAAATAAAGCAGAGAAACAAAATTTACTAAGCTGGCCCACCATGTGAGTGAAAGGCCGCATTGTCGAAAAAATCTTACCTTAAACTAAGGCACAGGGAACTCTGCCCAACCCTAAAGAAAGGGAAAGCCAAAATTGTTATCTATTTCTATAGCAACACTAGTTTCAAAGAACCACTAGTCTAATGACAACCACTAATCTAAAACACCTTTCTACATCCGTTTTAACCAACATATTCACGCAACATAGAAACGACATGAATACACAGTCTAGTTTTGATTTGTCAGACTTACGGGTGTGTGGAACGGTGTCAGGGTGTCTGAAGGGATTTATTTTCAAAAAAACAGGACGACCACAGGGTGTTCCGACTGCAAATGGATACTAACGAATATCTGAAAGCATGAATGGAGGGGAATCAAGGCGCGTTCTTTCGCCTACCATGTTTAGCCTGCAGTGGTTTAAAAAGGTTGCGCAGTGTTCTCAGGGCGCTTACCTCCGGAGAAAGGAATCAATCCACTGCTCGATCGTCTCCTGCCCGTAGCAGGAGCTGGCGCGGTGTAAACTCAGTCGGCCGATTTGGAGACAGCTAAAGGAGAGAATAGGTTCCGTCAGATTACTGAATGCCTGAACGCTCCAACCGCTTGTGCGAGCTATGTTTGGAAAGCGAGGAGCGGTTACCTGCAGAGTCGGCGTGGTCCGTGTGTCTGTTCTCGGATGGTTGATCACCCATAAGGTACCTGTTTGCCTATTGGAGCACCTTTAACCCATGCGCGGGAAGCGCGGCTATGAGGCTTCTGGGATTCGTAGTCTGCCAGAAGGTGTTTAGCAGAAGCAGTTGATAGACGCGGCAAGGCTGACGCTTTTGTCTTTTGTAAAGTGCTAGTAGAACGGGATGAAGAAGTGTTTGGCTAAAATTGGTCACCAAAGCGCCATAACATGCAATATATTATATTATATTATATTACATCAGTGAAAACGGCAGAAGGCAAGTACTTACTTGCTGTTAGTTGGCAGTCATAGGTTATATATCTCAGAAAGTTCATTCAGTCCATCTACCGACGTGTTGAATTTAATAATGAGCATAGCTTCTCTCTGAAGTAATTTAGTGTCCAAGTCTCCACCTCTCTGATCTTGTTCCACTCGGGATATCACTGTCCATTTGACATCCATTTCGGTATGTTTTTGCAGCGTCCAATGATTCACCAGCGGTGCATTTGGAACATTTCTACGAATCCGGGATTTATGTTGTTGGATACGAAACCTTATCTCCTGGTTGGTTTTACCGATGTAGAGTTTATTGCATGGGCAACTGATGCCGTAGATTACGAACTTGGATTTACAATTCGTGAAACTCTCATGTTTCCAATAGATCCCTTTGTGGGCGAAAAGGTTTCCTTCAACGGTGGAATCACAGCATATGCATGTACCACATCTGTGATGGCCTTTTATGGGTGGTAGGCCCAACATATTTCTTACGTCGGTACTTTTTGTGGTGGGTAGTGCAGCTCGCACTATATGGTTGGCAATATTTTTGTCTTTCCTGAATGCAAATAACGGAATCTCATTGAGTGTTTTGTCCAGGTTTTTTAACAGGTGCCAGTTTTGATTGATAATTTTCTTGAACCAATTGGATGTTGGATTGAATGTGGAGACACAAACAATTCTCTCTGTTTGTGATTTTTCACGTCTTTCCAGCAATGTTTCACGTGGTGTCCACCATGCTCTTTTTATTGCTCTTTTCAACAGTTTTTTCGGATAGCCTCTAGCCAACAAGTTGGCCTTGAGCTTCTCTGCATGACAAAAATATTCATCTTTGAAAGAGCAATTTCTGCGGATTCGCAGAAATTGCCCATAGGGCAAGTTCTCTCTTAAACTACGTGGGTGGTTGCTAGAATAATGTAGTGCTCGATTTCGGTCAGTTTCTTTCTTGTATAGCGTCGTCATGAGACGTCCATTAGTAGGGTAAACCTCAACGTCCAAGAAAGGCATTTTGGTTTTAGAACAATTCATGCTGAATTTTATATCAGGAGTCCTGTTGTTGAGCCAATTGACAAAGGATTGTAGTTTTTGCTCGTCCCCTGACCACACCATGAAAACATCGTCGATGTATCGGACCCAGCTACTGATACAATCGGCAAATGGATTGTTGTTGTGAACGAATTTGTCCTCATATTTGGACATATAGAGGACCGCTAGCTCAGGGGCAAAGGGACAGCCCATCGCCACGCCTTTTATTTGGTAGTAAAAGTCCTCTTTAAAACAAAAGTAGTTGTTCTTTAGGGCGAACGTGGCTAGCTCCATGATGAATTCTGTCGGAATTTTTTCAGGTTTGGGTCTGCTGTCTAAGAATGTTTTAATCACTGCTAGGCCTTCATCTTGCGGAATCTCCGTATACAATGATGTGACATCAAGTGTCACTAAAAATTGGGAGTCTTCTTCAAATTCCATTGTTTCAAGTTTGATTAGAAAATCGGTGGTATCCTTCAGATAAGATTTGACATCTGACATGAATGGTTTCAAGAAAAAGTCCACAAATTTTGAGATGGGCTCTGTTAGTGACTCGCAACCGGAGACTATTGGTCTCCCCGGTGGATGATGTTGATCTTTGTGTACTTTTGGGAGTACATAAAACACCGGGGTCCGGGGGTGGATATTTTTTAGGTACTCAAATTCTTTTTTGCCCAAAAATCCTTGGTCAAAGCCTTGTTGCAATATGTGAAAGAACTACAAAAACTAAATGTTTCACCTATCTTTAATCTATCAGAAAAAGTCTTAACAGATGCAGAACTCAGCATTTTAGAACTGGGATTATCCTTCGTACCAACTAAAGGGACCAACTTTGTACAACTTAAGACAGAGTTCATCGAATTCTGCCGTAAAATTCGACTAAAAACCTTCTTTTTGGAAAACCCCATACAAGTTAGCACAGAGACAACTGGATTAAAGAAAAAATCAAGGTTCTGCCCTCCAGCATCAAAAGTCCCCAAAGAGGTTATTATTTTTGAAAAAGTGATCCTCTCAGCAATAGCTGAAGTTGAAAAACACAAAAAGAAATATGTCAAACCGAATATTACCAAGGCTCAAAAAGAAGCATTACTTGACCTAAAAAGCGACCCTTCAATAATAATAAAACAAGCAGACAAGGGGGGTTCCATCGTTGTATGGGCAACCGAGCGATATACCACCGAAGTAAATAGACAACTTTCCAATCAATTCTGCTACAGGAGGATAACAAAAGATCCCACATGTGAACTACAAAACAAACTCTTTCACATATTGCAACAAGGCTTTGACCAAGGATTTTTGGGCAAAAAAGAATTTGAGTACCTAAAAAATATCCACCCCCGGACCCCGGTGTTTTATGTACTCCCAAAAGTACACAAAGATCAACATCATCCACCGGGGAGACCAATAGTCTCCGGTTGCGAGTCACTAACAGAGCCCATCTCAAAATTTGTGGACTTTTTCTTGAAACCATTCATGTCAGATGTCAAATCTTATCTGAAGGATACCACCGATTTTCTAATCAAACTTGAAACAATGGAATTTGAAGAAGACTCCCAATTTTTAGTGACACTTGATGTCACATCATTGTATACGGAGATTCCGCAAGATGAAGGCCTAGCAGTGATTAAAACATTCTTAGACAGCAGACCCAAACCTGAAAAAATTCCGACAGAATTCATCATGGAGCTAGCCACGTTCGCCCTAAAGAACAACTACTTTTGTTTTAAAGAGGACTTTTACTACCAAATAAAAGGCGTGGCGATGGGCTGTCCCTTTGCCCCTGAGCTAGCGGTCCTCTATATGTCCAAATATGAGGACAAATTCGTTCACAACAACAATCCATTTGCCGATTGTATCAGTAGCTGGGTCCGATACATCGACGATGTTTTCATGGTGTGGTCAGGGGACGAGCAAAAACTACAATCCTTTGTCAATTGGCTCAACAACAGGACTCCTGATATAAAATTCAGCATGAATTGTTCTAAAACCAAAATGCCTTTCTTGGACGTTGAGGTTTACCCTACTAATGGACGTCTCATGACGACGCTATACAAGAAAGAAACTGACCGAAATCGAGCACTACATTATTCTAGCAACCACCCACGTAGTTTAAGAGAGAACTTGCCCTATGGGCAATTTCTGCGAATCCGCAGAAATTGCTCTTTCAAAGATGAATATTTTTGTCATGCAGAGAAGCTCAAGGCCAACTTGTTGGCTAGAGGCTATCCGAAAAAACTGTTGAAAAGAGCAATAAAAAGAGCATGGTGGACACCACGTGAAACATTGCTGGAAAGACGTGAAAAATCACAAACAGAGAGAATTGTTTGTGTCTCCACATTCAATCCAACATCCAATTGGTTCAAGAAAATTATCAATCAAAACTGGCACCTGTTAAAAAACCTGGACAAAACACTCAATGAGATTCCGTTATTTGCATTCAGGAAAGACAAAAATATTGCCAACCATATAGTGCGAGCTGCACTACCCACCACAAAAAGTACCGACGTAAGAAATATGTTGGGCCTACCACCCATAAAAGGCCATCACAGATGTGGTACATGCATATGCTGTGATTCCACCGTTGAAGGAAACCTTTTCGCCCACAAAGGGATCTATTGGAAACATGAGAGTTTCACGAATTGTAAATCCAAGTTCGTAATCTACGGCATCAGTTGCCCATGCAATAAACTCTACATCGGTAAAACCAACCAGGAGATAAGGTTTCGTATCCAACAACATAAATCCCGGATTCGTAGAAATGTTCCAAATGCACCGCTGGTGAATCATTGGACGCTGCAAAAACATACCGAAATGGATGTCAAATGGACAGTGATATCCCGAGTGGAACAAGATCAGAGAGGTGGAGACTTGGACACTAAATTACTTCAGAGAGAAGCTATGCTCATTATTAAATTCAACACGTCGGTAGATGGACTGAATGAACTTTCTGAGATATATAACCTATGACTGCCAACTAACAGCAAGTAAGTACTTGCCTTCTGCCGTTTTCACTGATGTAATATAATATAATATAATATATTGCATGTTATGGCGCTTTGGTGACCAATTTTAGCCAAACACTTCTTCATCCCGTTCTACTAGCACTTTACAAAAGACAAAAGCGTCAGCCTTGCCGCGTCTATCAACTGCTTCTGCTAAACACCTTCTGGCAGACTACGAATCCCAGAAGCCTCATAGCCGCGCTTCCCGCGCATGGGTTAAAGGTGCTCCAATAGGCAAACAGGTACCTTATGGGTGATCAACCATCCGAGAACAGACACACGGACCACGCCGACTCTGCAGGTAACCGCTCCTCGCTTTCCAAACATAGCTCGCACAAGCGGTTGGAGCGTTCAGGCATTCAGTAATCTGACGGAACCTATTCTCTCCTTTAGCTGTCTCCAAATCGGCCGACTGAGTTTACACCGCGCCAGCTCCTGCTACGGGCAGGAGACGATCGAGCAGTGGATTGATTCCTTTCTCCGGAGGTAAGCGCCCTGAGAACACTGCGCAACCTTTTTAAACCACTGCAGGCTAAACATGGTAGGCGAAAGAACGCGCCTTGATTCCCCTCCATTCATGCTTTCAGATATTCGTTAGTATCCATTTGCAGTCGGAACACCCTGTGGTCGTCCTGTTTTTTTGAAAATAAATCCCTTCAGACACCCTGACACCGTTCCACACACCCGTAAGTCTGACAAATCAAAACTAGACTGTGTATTCATGTCGTTTCTATGTTGCGTGAATATGTTGGTTAAAACGGATGTAGAAAGGTGTTTTAGATTAGTGGTTGTCATTAGACTAGTGGTTCTTTGAAACTAGTGTTGCTATAGAAATAGATAACAATTTTGGCTTTCCCTTTCTTTAGGGTTGGGCAGAGTTCCCTGTGCCTTAGTTTAAGGTAAGATTTTTTCGACAATGCGGCCTTTCACTCACATGGTGGGCCAGCTTAGTAAATTTTGTTTCTCTGCTTTATTTGCAGTCAAGTGTTGGTCCTGACGAGAATCCCCTCAACAAAGGGATTCGAAACGCGTAGACCCTGGTGTTTGCTACGGCCAATCGTGCGAAAAAACAGCTTTAAGTTTCATTATTATGCACAGCATTGATTCGATGGCCCTTTTTTGTAAAAGATTTATTGAATGAAGATTTTTTGTCTCATGTTGTACGTTAGTTTGGTTGGATGAGCAGTATGAGTAGTATGAATGTTGTCCTCATGGGTGATTGTTTGAATGAATATAGTGGTGTCTAATTGTTTCTAATATTGTCATTATTAAGTTATGTGCTTTTCATGTTTTTGTAAGGTATATGTATTGCTAAGACTCAAAATGTTTCTAAATGTGAACTAAAAATTAGTCACAAGATTAAATCCAACGGAATAATTGGTTGTCTGGGCCCTTGTTTTATTCTGGGAACAGAAAAATTTTAGGTAAATCTACACGTAGCATTGGCTCGTCTTTTTGTTCCTATATTATAATTGGTTTGGCCTTGCTGCCACACGAGCCAGAACCCCCTTTTTGGTTTTCTAGCATTGTAAATGCGGCGCATCCATGGTGGCGGAGCCGTGACGCACAATAACTGGCGCATCCCTGCTGATATGCAGAGATGCGCAGGGATGCGCCAGTTATTGTAAATATGCCCCTCTGTTTGTAGTCTTCATTCACATGTCCTATATTCTGTTTCCTGGACTTGTGTAAATGGCGGCCCCTGCTGGACTTCAAAGTCACCCCCAGGATACTTTCACTGGTGAAGGGGAACGCTTCTTAATATGGGATTTTTATTGCCTGCGCTAACTGCTTTCACGTAAACACAACATTCTAGACAAACTGACCTTTTGCGAGCCAGGCCTCAGGGTGTTAATTATTTGAATAGCCCTGGACACGCGGCCGGGATGGCTGCCAACTCCGCTTTTCCTCCTCCTGTGACCGATAAAATGAGTACCACTGAGTGGGGAGCAGTGGATTCCCAGAGGCAGCTGGGTTCGTCCTCTCAGTGCACACACTCCAGGTTGTCTTTGCTTTGCTACAGACGGGCCTCTCTGGCTGCAGGGTGTGCTCTGGGCATGGGTGGCATGGCATAGGAGCGCCAGTGCCGAGGGCAGACTCTGGTGCAGGCGCTGAGGCTGGCCTCTGAGGAGAGGTATGTCTGAATGTGGCTGGGGTAAGGGGTGTGCTCCCCCTTCCCTCTCGCTGTCAGGGGCGCTAAAAGTGGGCGTGCAGGTGTGCCGCAGCACATCCCAAAAAAACCTGCAGAAATTCAGAAGCAGAACGAGCAACACAAAGGCGTTTCCATTGTGTCTTTGAGTCCTGTTTGCTGCGAGTTCAACCGCAGGGGTCAGGTGTTAGGCGATGTCTTCTGACAAACGGCTTCTTGTTTAACATGGAGGTTAGTGTTGTTGGAAAGGGCCCTTTTTGCAGCGCTATCCCTAAACTTTTTTGCTTTTTCCTCCTATTTTCTCCTGACCTGCGTGTGTTGCTTTTAGGACTCTGAGCACTTCACCACTGCTGATCAGTGCTAAAGTGCATATGCTCTCTGTGTAAACTGTGTTTTGATTGGTGTTTCCATGATTGGCTATTTGATTTATGTGTCAGTCCCTAGTAAAGTGCACTGCGAGTGCCAGGGCCTATAAATCAAATGCTGTTGGCGGGCTGCAGCACTGGATTGTGCCACCCACGCAAACAGCCAGTAAAGTGTGTCTCAGGTCTGCCATTGCAGAGCCTGTGCGCAGCCTGGGGCTGCCATGTGGACTTGGCAAGTGCGCACACTTGCAAGTCCCTAAACCTTCCCTTTTCTACATGTTAGTCACCCCTAAGTTAGGCCCAAGGTACCCCTGTGGGCAGGGTGCATTGTATGTCAAAGGTAGGACATGTTCTGGTGTGTGTGGCATGTCCTGATATTGAATTACAGCCTACTTCGTTTTTCAATATTGCAGGCTACCTGTTCTCCATAGGCCAGAATGGGCAGTTGGATTATTACATCCTATAATCCTAATTGACCCAGGGCACATGGTAGAAATTCGAGTTTAGTATGCCTGAAGTTGGTTTTAACATTCTGAGTTTGAAAATACCACTTTTAGAAAGTAGGTATTTTCTTGTCTGACCATACAAACCTGCCTCTGCTAGGCTGTGTATTCCTTGTGTGGAGTTTGAGTGACAGGGGCTGGGGAATTCCCGGAGACAGGGTGAGTCAGCACAGGGCTGAATAGAGAGATCTCCATGTAGATAGGTGGGAGGAGTTGCACCTGGGACCTGAATAGGGCTGTGCTTTCCATTCCCAATGCTGGCTCCACCTCCTGTGGTGCATCTGATGTCTCTGCCCTGCACTGTGAAAGGAAAGAAGGAGTCATGTAAACAGAGTGCTCCAGGACTGACCAGAAGTGGTTTGGACTAGGCAAAGGCCCCTTGGCCTGCAGCTGCTGCTTCTGCCTTGGGCAGTGAAAGGACTGGACTGAACTTTCTCTACTTGTGCTGAGTATCTCCAAGGGCCTGAACCGAGCTGGCCTCCTGTTAAGAAGTCTCAAGGACTGCAAAAACTTCACCAACCTCTGGGTACCGCTCCTGGAACCGCTGTTTCAGTTGCCACAGAGAAGAGGGAACAGCGACCAACTCCGTCACCGACTCCGTCACTGGCCTTGTGTCCTGAAGGCACCGCTGGCCACACCGACTCACCCTGCACCGCAAGCCTTGGTCTCACCGACTCCGTCACCAAGCCGCTGCCTGCACCGCATCGAGAGACACTGCAACCTGCATCGCCTCGCTTCACTTCCCTGGCCTGGGCTCACCGACACGGTCGCTGCTGGCTCGACACCTGTGACCGACTCGTCACACACAGCTGTCTGGCTCGGCCAGTGCCAATTCCCGCCAACCGGCTCTGTCGCTCGCATCGCAACTTGCTAGCACTGCATCGAGCACCGTCTCGCCCTGCACCGTAAGCCTTGGTCTCACCGACGGCGTCTACACGATCGTCTCTGAGCCACTGCTCGCACCGCATCGACGGACACCACACCTTGCACCGCTTCCACCTTGCACCATGACAGCGACGAACGCCACAACCGGCTCTGTCACCTGCACCACAACCTGCCAGCACCGCATCGAGCACCAACTCGCCCTGCACCGCAAGCCTTGGTCTCACCGACGCCATCTGCACAATCGTCACCGAGCCGCTGCTCGCACTGCATCGAGGGACACTGCACCTTGCACCGCTTGCATTTTGCATCGCAACCACGACGGATGTCAAGACCGACTTGCACACACGTGTGAGCCGCACTAAGAAAGGTACTGTGAACGAATCTGTGCCGCTGTTCCTGGCCCGTACTGATGCGGTCAGCGGGAACTGCGAGACTCTGTTGTTTTCAGCATCGCGGTAGGCTCGTACCGAGCTACCGACTCGTACGAACTGTGTTTTCAATGTATTGTGCAACTTAAAGACATTTTGAGAAGTAACTATTTCTGAAATACTGTATGGTGGATATTTATCGTATTTGGTCTTGTTTATATAAAATATTGGATAATTTTCTAAAACTGGTGTGGTGTCCATTTGTAGAGCTTACATTGTATTCTGTTGGTTTTGTGCAAATGCTTTACACACTGCCTCTAAGATAAGCCTGACTGCTCGTGCCAAGCTACCAAGGGGGTGAGCAGGGGTTATTTTAGGAGTGTAACTCCCTTGTCCTGACTAGAGTGGTGGTTTCTGCCTGGCTTGGGTGCAGACCTTAGCCAACCAGAAATCCCATTTCTAACAAGTGTTTAGTTACTTCTTTCCCTGATTGGACAGTCAATGAAAAATGGCAATCTTGCTGGGGTAAAGTAAGTGTTAAATGTTTTCTAATGCATAAGAAAAATGTAAATACTTGTTCATGAATATTACAAATATCTCAAAATAAATCAGCAGACAGGAAGGTACAATGAGGCTTATTATGTTTTGTAATTCTGACATCTGATGGAAATATTTAAATAGGATCAAGACACTTTGGGGTCTATTACGATGGGACCGCCCGCTTTGTGTGCAGCGGTCCCCTATGTGCAATTAGGATGTGCCCGCCACACTGGCGGGCACATTCCGCATTTATTGCATTGCGGTGGGCGGTGCTGTCAGCAGCACCCGCCGCAATACAAAAAAGGTATTTGTGCATTTGCATGCACTACGTGGCAGGCACCGTGCGGTACCTGCCACGTCGTCCATGCAAATGCAGGGGGATACCATAGGTACCCCCATGTGCCCCCCCACCCTCCCAATATCCTGGGGGCCTGCAACAGGCCCCCAACTGAGGAATCCGCACGGAAAGGCTGCTTCCCGCTGACATTGTCATATGGATGGCGGTGTCACCATATTCAACACTTTTGCGACGGATGGTCTTCCCGTCCGCCGCGGTACCCCCACCATCATAATATGGCGGGGGGAAATGGGAGGCAGGCGGGAGATGATGTCGGGCAGATCGCCACCGCCATGCAGGCGGTGGCGATCCACCCAACATCATAATAGACCCCTTTATTTGTGTGAAGCACAAATTACAAATCGCACAATAATCAAATTTCTACCATTTTTGTACCATCTTTTAGTAAAACTAGTTGCCTGATACAAAATTAGTGGCCCTTTCAAGAGGCACTTTCATGGGAAACACAGCTTTCTTTAAATTGCATTCAGCACCATGCTTCAGTCATATATTTGGAACAATGTGCTGAAAAAATTGCCACTGGACACACACTGCTCCTCAGCCATTTTCCGCAGAATGGGCATGTCTCCTTTGGTATAGGAGTTCTTTGTTTAATGCTTTGATTTTTCAGAACCCGTATTATCACATAATTCAACTCACCAACACACCACATGCATCCAATCCATCCTACACAATTCCACCTCATGCCACAAATTCAACAGCACACCACATATTTCCTCGACATACCACTCCACAACACAAAATACAAATACAAAAAAATTACTCTCAATGACATAAAATCCCACTCCACATAATATCAGTACATTCAATACCACATAATCATGATCCACATAATTCCACTGCACACCATACCACCTAATTCACAACACTTATACCTAATTCCTAACACTACTCTTCACTACTATCCACTCACTGGACTCCACCATACGGTGAGACCTATTGGCATTGCCAATGCTTGTTTATGTATGACAGAGTCCACCCTAGAGATGGCAAGATCTTATTTTGTGCACAATGCAACAAGGGTACCTGCATTGGGGCGTGGCAGCCAAAAGTGCTCTCGGGCATGAAGAGAGCTGAACTGCATCACTTTTTGCTACATATAGCGCAGTTCTCCTCCATTTACGCAAGGCAGAGCAGCCACTTTACTTTCTGAGCTGCTTTGCAGGAAGTCATTGCAAGTCTGGCCTCAATGCTTATGCACAGGGAAGGTTCAAAGCACCAGTTCAATCCGACACCTCCAAACCTAACACATTTTGTGCCTCTGAAAATCAAAGTTCAAAAGTCACCCTTCTCAACCCAGCACTCAAAGGGCACCAAGAAATCCAGTGAAATCAGAGGGCTCTTCGACCTCCTCATCAGGGGCATGAAGAGTTATATATAAATGACATCATTTTGGATATGAGGATTCAGCATAGGGGCTGCTGTATGCCCAATGGAAGCAGGTAAGACATTGATCCCCATTAAAACAAAGACACATACTTTGAGATCAAGAGTGAAAGCAATCGAATGGGCAACATTTTATACCATCCTGACCCCCCACAAAGCGCAACCCTCCCAGCTACCAGCTATACTGCCCACGAGAACGTAACAAGGAACAAGAAACAACCATGCATCATTCACATAACAATGACCACTAGGGAATTGCGCTGGTGAATGCCACAGCCAACACTGATGACAGCTGGTAAGATGCCAGACTTTATTCAACATGGCATGCTGATCTACGAGGCAATGATATGAACTCTGGGTGGTCCCCAGAGCCACATGGGTGGTTGGATTTCTAACCCTCTGCTTAAAGGAATTTTTTCAATGCACCAATTTTGAATTAGAAAGCATGTTGGACGGCAGTCCTAAAACTAGCCCACTCAGCAGTCCTCCGTGGGCAGTGTGTTCTGCTTACTAGCAGTCCATCTGATGAGTTCAGGGGCACAGTGGCAATCCAAACAATCTTGTTTAAGAATAACACGCTCAAAGATAGTCCTGTGAGGGGGTCACGGCTTGGGGCCCGATGGCAAAGATGGGTCCACATTGAGTTTCAGCAAGCTTGCTGCAGTTTCTCACCTCTGGAGCCCTGTCCTGCATCTTCCCTTGGGACCAAATGAAGGACTCCATTGCTGTGTGCGCAGTATGGAAGCTGTGTGAGCCAACACCTGGTGCTTTATTGGTGGCATGTGAGATGAACGGATTTGGTGTGGGCCTGACTTCAAAATGGCGGCCATAAACTCTAATTTCAGACTCACCCAAAGCCTTGGTGATGGTCCCGCTCTTCACTGCTCCACTCCACGTCACTGTGGCTCTCTGCCACGACACCCCTCGCTCCCCACGAAGGCCTTTTTCTCTTGACCTGCATGACCTCGAAATCAGAAGTAATTTGCTCAAGAGCAGGCTGCGTTCTTCTTCAAGCATGACGGCTCACAACTGAAAGCTTCGATCTCCATCTCGCCCACAGTGTGAATCTAATACAGCCATGATCCCTTCCCTATTCTGAAAGGTTTCTCCTGATGCACTCTTGGGTTCTACTTGATGCCATCAACAGCTTGTGACCGACTTCATGAGTACCTTTCTGATTGAGCTCCATTGAAGGAGGATCCTGTCACAGCTCACCCCCTATTGCCACCACCACTTGATAAAAGTGACGTTGTGGTGGCGATAGGTGCTTGTACATATGCCCCTTAGTCTTTTCCCACTGTACGTCTCCTTCCAGCGATGCGCTAACAACTCCCCTCGACGAGGTTGGGTGGTACAAAGTCCCCATCTGTCTGCCCAACTGTTCCATCCCAGATCCCTGCCCTTCTTGTCATCGTTCTATGGGTTCACCTTTATTCTCTCTTGGGCCTCAATTTGGGGACCTCTAATCCCAAGGGACCGACAGTCCTCCTTAGAGTCACACTTTGTGCGTGAGGGTTACCCCCACACCTTCAATTTTCACAGATCACCGCTGGTGGCTCTGGTTTGTAGTTTTTCGAGTGCAATATCTGCGCCCTTGAATAATGACGCCAATGACCGGGGACAAGCAATGGCGCTTTGTGTTTCCTATATAGAGCGTGAATGCTCTTCAACAATGCGTGCATGGCTTGGATAGAATGATTATGAGAATTAGACTGAGTGCCCAGGTGCCCTGTTCTAGAGCTGCCCTTGGTGCTTCCATTATATGAAACCGTGAGCGCCGGATGGTGGCGGCTGCTTTCTACAAGGACACTACAGGGTTTACCTCTCCTGTATGCACATGTCTCAGATGCTCTCTGGGGGGAAGGAACAGGATTTCCTGTCAGAGCAGCCCACGGAGGATGTACTGTGTGATGTCACCTAAGCATCAGAGCACACAGTGCATTGGGGAGGAGGAGTCACCCCACACTGCTTTTATAACGCAACTTTTACAACGCAACTGACATTACATTGCAAGTTTTTACAGCGCATACCATTACAACGCAAATGTAGTATAATACATTGATTGATCCATTACAACACATACTACAACAACGCACACTTTTACAACCCGATAAATATATTTTTTTTGTATAATAAATCCCTGGAGCGGGATGCAGGGAAAATAGGGGTTTTGGGTGGGGAAGTGTATTAAACGTGGATATTGGAAATTGATACATAAGTATTAAAATTAATATTTGAGTACTAAAATGTATACGTGTGTATAATATTAATATATTAAAATATAAAAATTATATACATTTTTTAAAAATATTGCTACAATAGATAGTATTTTTTAACACGGTATTTAATAAAATTACCCAATTTAAAAAATAATACTCGGGCAATACATTAATACTCAAGTACTTTTTTTCACCAATGATTTAAAAAAATATATAATTTCTGTTAGAAGGCGACCTCAGAGGGGCCCGGAGGGGGCCCTGACTGCCCTGAGACCCACCCTCGAGGTATCGTAGCCGGGCACTGGCGTGAGACTCCTCCGGGGAGGAACCTCGTATCTAGGATCGCACACTCGGCACCACACGACAGAGAGACACCACACGAGGAGTTTCTTAAGAGCAAATCTTTATCAGATCGGAGTGGTAGGATCTTTATGATCAGCAAGGCAAAATATATACAAGTAGAGCGCGGGCTCACAAAGTCTTGGAGGGGGGGTTAGGAGGTAGCGGGACAGTCTTGGGGATATGGATCAAATGCAGGAGCGTACCCGGCGCACAGCTCACAATCCTCGAGCTGGGGGGTACGCTTGTCGTCGTGGGGTCCGGCGGGACCAAGAGAGTCTGTGGGCGCTGCGAGATACTCAGCAGGCTCGAGTATAAGTTCGGAGGTCTTACGATCTTCGGGGAGCCGCGAGTCACTCAGCAGGGCTCAAGCACGAGTTCGGAGGTCTTACGATCTTCAGGGAGCCGCGAGTCACTCAGCAGGGCACAAGCACAAGTCGGGGGTCTTACGATCTTCAGGGAGCCGCGAGTCACTCAGCAGGGCTCAGGTACACGTTCGGAGGTTTGACGATCTTCAGGGAGCCGCGAGTCACTCAGCAGGGCTCAGGTGTTTCCAAGGCGAATCTGCCGGACAGGCCCAGAGCACCCCTTGTTATAGGGCGACTCCTCTTTGATGTCCGGAGTCTGTGCAGGCAGGGGTCTTGTCACCTGGGGGTCGCTTGTTGGGGGTTTCCTGCAATTGTCCTTTGATCCTTTCAGGGCTGGGTCGGGAGGAGCCCCAGACACCCAGCAGGCGTGGAGCCAGCCCTCGGGGAGGCCGGCGGGTCGATCGAAACCCACCTTCCCAGGGAAGCGCAGAGGTGTGATGGAAACTGCTCCTCCCTTTTCATCCCAAGGGGAGCTCGATGTCCTCAAGCCGGAGTGGCGCCTATGGCTAGGGTCGCGCTGGGGCCGGGCGGCCATCTTGGTGCATGAAGTGGGCACGCGGGCCCGGGGTGGCCGAAGGAGGAAGGCCACGGATGGGGGAAGTCCGGGTCGGGTGTGTGTGTTCTGGTGGGAAGGATCGGCTAGGCCGTGGGCTCGGGGCTGGTGTGAGGTGCAGGGGTCAGGTCTGTCTATGTTACGAGGGCCGGGTCTAACACGCGTCCCCCCAGCTGAAAGCCGGAGAGAACTACCCATCTTCTTGGGGGTTCTCTCCGCTGAGGCGGAAGAACCGGGAGAGGCCATCGGCGTACCAGGGTGATGTTCTACGGTGAAATCCATCCCCTGGAGGGAGATTGACCACCGCAGAAGCTTGGGGTTTTCTCCTCGCATCTGCATGAGCCATCGCAAGGGGCGATGGTCGGTTTGGACCCTGAAATGGGTGCTGAACAGGTAAGGGCGTAGTTTCTTGAGGGCCCAGACTACGGCGAACGCCTCGCGCTCGATGGTACTCCATCTCTGTTCCCGGGGCAACAGCCTTTGGCTGAGGAAGGCCACGGGCTGGTCTAGACCCTGGTCATTTACCTGGGAGAGGACTGCCCCGATGCCATCCTCGGAGGCATCAGTTTGTACCACAAACTCTTTGGAGTAATCGGGGGCCTGGAGGACGGGGGCTGTACACATGGCCATTTTCAGGGCATTGAACGCCTCTTGGCAGGCGGGGGACCACTGCACCTTCTTGGGCTGCTTCTTGGACGTGAGTCCCATGAGGGGACCGACCAGGCTGCCGTAATTCCGGATGAATCTCCGGTAGTAGCCCGTGAGGCCCAGAAAGGCTCGGACCTCTGTTTGGGTAGTGGGGGGTTCCCAGGCTAGGATGGCGTCGATTTTGGGCTGTAGGGGGGCGACCTGCCCACTTCCGACCTGGTGCCCCAGGTAGGTTACCGAACCTTGCCCAATCTGGCATTTGCTGGCTTTCACGGTGAGGCCCGCCTGGCGTAGGGCAGTCAGCACCCTCCGGAGGTGCTGGAGGTGCTCACTCCATTCGGAACTAAAAACTGCAATATCGTCGAGATATGCAGCGCTGAATTTTTCCAGCCCGGCCAGGACTCTATTTACCAGTCGCTGGAAGGTGGCCGGGGCATTTTTCATCCCGAAGGGCATCACGCGAAAGCGATAGTGCCCATCCGGGGTGGAGAAGGCGGACCTCTCCTTGGCTCCCTCTGTGAGCGCAATTTGCCAGTAGCCGCAGGTGAGATCGAAGGTGCTGAGGAACCGAGCAGCTCCGAGCCGGTCAATGAGCTCGTCGGCTCGGGGAATGGGGTGGGCATCGGCTCGGGTGACTTCATTGAGTCCCCGGTAGTCCACGCAGAAGCGGAGTTCTGGAGCGACACCGGGGGCAGCTGCTTTTGGGACCAGGACCACGGGGCTGGCCCAGGGGCTGTCTGAGGGTTCGATCACGCCTAGGGTCAACATTTTCGAGACTTCGGCTTGGATACAGGACCGGACCCGATCAGGGACTCGGTAGGCTCGGTGTCTCACTGGCGGGCTGTCCCCGGTATCCACATCATGGAGACACCAGTCGGTGACCTTGGGGACCAGGGAGAAAAGTTCCGGAAACTGCCCTAGGAGCTGGCGGCAATCCTCGCGTTGCTGGGGAGTGAGAGACGGGGAGAGGTTCACTCCCTCTACGGAGCCGTCCTTCTCCTTGGTGCACAGAAGATTAGGGAGAGGATCTGACTCTTCTTCGGACCCGTCATCAGTGGCCAGTAGGAGGCTCAGCTCCGTCCGCACAAAGTGGGGCTTGAGGTGGTTCACGTGGAGGACCCGGAGGGGGTCCCGGGGTGACTGGACGTCTACCAAGTACGTGACCGGGCTCTTCCGCTCAACTACTTTGAAGGGCCCGGTCCATTTATCCTGGAGAGCGCAGGGTTCCACGGGGGCCATGACCCACACCAGCTGGCCCGGCTGAAACTCGACCAGGGTGGCGTTCTGGTCGTACCAGCGCTTCATCTCCTCCTGACTCGCCTCCAGGTTGGCCTCTGCCATCTCCCGGAATCTCCTAGTCTGATTTCGGAGGGTCAGGACGTAACGGGACACATCTCGGGGGGGGCCTCGGGGCGCCGCCTCCCACTCTTCCTTGACCAGGCTGAGGGGCCCCCTGACGGGGTGCCCGTAGAGTAACTCAAAGGGGCTGAAACCCAAGGATTTCTGGGGAACTTCTCGGTATGCGAATAGGAGGCAGGGGAGCAGGATGTCCCACTTACGCCGGAGGGGCTCTTCCAGGCCCGCGATCATCCCCTTCAGAGTCCAGTTAAACCGCTCTACCAGGCCGTTTCCTTGGGGGTGGTACGGGGTGGTGAACTTATAAGACAAATTTTGTCAAAGGTGGACAGACCCAATGTAGTGTGGTACGGTCAAAATGAAGCAGTGTTTGCGAACCCACAAGGTGGGTTAAAAGGCCCCTCACACACCAACCTGGTTGGTGTCATGCTTCATCATTGGGGCCCCAACCGGGTGGCCGAATGCCCCCCGGTTGTGCTGCAACGCCTGACTACAGCGGAGCTGGTGTGGTGCAAGAATGTGATGTGGTGATGATTAAAAACATATATCTCTGAGAATCCTTGCCATTAGACGATTTATTATTGGCGGCTCAGGATATAGACTAAAAAGATATGTGATGCAACTAATGAAGAAATAATTATCTGCTAGTTGGCTGTGTTGTGGGTCTACATGTTTCAGCTCACGTATAAAAATAATAAGGAGCTTTCGTCAGGACCAGTGTATAGTGAGTGGCAAAAAGTGAAGTGCCACGTGGTGAAAAATATTTAAAAAGGTTATTTACCTACACACTCGCTAAGGTGTGTGGACACAGTGTCGACACAATTGCAGACACTGCGGCGCAAACCTGTGGAAGAAAACAAGACAGCACAAAAGACACATATGAAAATTACATTTGGTGCCCTGGAGTGTAGGCAACAATCAAATATAGTTTTAACTAGATTTTAGAGTGCTGTGATTAATCAAACCTGTCTTCAGAGAACGTACCGTTGGTGACACACACACTATTGGGGTGTATCATGCTGCTAAGCGAAAAGGCGGAGGCAAGACCATTAGAGATGCTAGGTAAGACGCGAAGCGCTCTGTGAACTAGGGGTGCCAGGTGGTAAATAACACGGCAATACTACAATGAGCAAATGGTGAAATGTACACGAATAGCGCCAGGTGATTATACCGGCAATGGTCGTCAGACCTCATCACGAGGTGTGTACATAGTGAGAGGCCCACTGTGCGCTAGTGAGAAGAGGCTAAATGGAGCCCGTAAGCGCTAGAGGTATGGGGTGGGCACAGTCTAAAGAAGAGGAACACAATGCGCTAAATAGGTGGAGGGGAAAAGGGTAATTACACTATGGCTGAGTGAGAGCGCTGAGCGGGAAGCGGGAGGGAGGCGCTCCTTACAACAATTCTGTGGACAAAAGAAATAACAAGTTAAAAAGCGAGGTAGGAATGGAAGTAGTGGTATCCAGGGTGAGCGAGTAAGAGACACCTTACTTGATTGTGAAGCTACCATCGCCTGGCACCTACTGTGGTCTCCCGAAGTCCCGGATGCTGAGGGACCCAAGGGAAAGATGAGATCAAAAAGGGAAGTACTCCATTGTGTACGTGCGTGTTTGCTGGTAAACTCGGGCGGGGCCGAGTGGACCACGCATGCGTGTAGGGGTAGCGCGTGGCTGGTGCGCATGCGCGAATGATACCCGGGGGTTAGGAGCAAGAGCGCCTGCTCAAGGGAGCGATGTGAGTTCTGCGCGCATGCGTAGGAGAAGAAAGCCTTGGTGGGTGATAAACTGAACCCGTGCATGCGCTCCACAGGGAGCACAGACGAGGAGCCAAACCAGAGACCAACAACCAGGCCCGAGCACACGCTAAGTCTCATTACCAACCTCTCTCAATACATTCTAACACCCATAGAGGAAGCCATCCTTGAGAAAGGCCTTGGCTATGCCCCCACGACTAAACTTGATAAATTCAAACTACATTGTGAATTGGCTGAATTCTTTCGCAAACTAAAACTTAAGGCATTCTTTGAGAACACTCCAACTCTCCCTGACCCTAGTGATCAGGGGGACACCACCCTACGGGTAAAATCTACCTTCATGCCCCCCCCCCCCAGCTCCATTCCACCAGAAATCTTGGTCTACGATACGAGCAAGCAGTGTTTAAGGAAATCGAAGCTCTCAAAGAACCCCATACATTCCAAAACACTAGCAGACAAGAACGGCTTGCCCTACAATCATTGAAGAACAACCCTGATATAATCATCAAACCAGCCGACAAAGGGGGAGGCACGGTAATCCTCAACAAAGAGGACTATCACCAAGAATGTCAGCGTCTACTCAATGACACTAAGAACTATGAACTGCTCACACATGACCCCAGCATCTCACTTAAAACGAACATCCAAACCCTAGTGGGAGAAGCGGAACTGAATGGGCAGATTTCAAAAAGCGAGGCCAAATTCCTCACCACTACAAAAGGGAAAATACCATACTTTTATACTGTTCCTAAAATTCATAAGAATAAGATCCCTCCCCCTGGTCGCCCGATCGTTTCAGGCATCGGGTCCCTGTTGGAACCCCTTTCACGTTTCTGAGACCACTTCTTACAACCCCTGGTCCAGTCTACCAGCACGTATCTCAAAGATACCAAAGATCTTCTAGGACTCCTAGCTAACATACACTACGACCCTAACAGCTCCTTTCTGGTATCACTGGACATGGAAAGTCTGTACACCAGCCTCCCACAAGATGACACCCTACGAGTATTAGAAGAAGCCCTTAATGAGGCTGATTGGCAATACCACACGCCTCCCTCATTCGTACTGAAGTGCGCCACCCTCGCACTCAAACAGAATTACTTTGAATATGAGGGCAAGCTTTATCTACAGAAGTATGGTACATCAATGGGGAGTGTTTTCGCTCCCAGCATAGCGGGCCTGTACGTCTTCAACTTCAAGACCAAACATCTGCTCAGTAATAACCAGCCATGTATCCCACAAATCAAGTTCTACAAGCGCTATATTGATGATATCCTCCTCATCTGGGAAGGATCGAGCGAATCACTCACCACCTTCTGTGACTGGCTAAACACGTGTGACCCAAACATACGTTTCACACATAGTTCTGACAGACACCAAACCACCTTTCTAGATCTTGACATCCAAGCAGTTTCAGGAGGACTCATGAGTAAAACGCATTTCAAACCCACTGCCCGCAACTCCCTCCTGCACTTTTCCAGTTTTCACCCCCGAGCCCTCCGTGAAAACCTCCCGTATGGTCAATTTCTGCGACTTCGCAGAAACTGCAGTGACCCTAGAGACTATAAAATACAAGCCCAAGACCTTTGCCATAAGCTGCATCAACGCGGCTACCCGAAACACATAACTAAGACCGCCAGTAAGAGGGCCAGAAATCAAAACCGTGAAGGTCTACTGGAAACCTACCCCAAAGAACCCACCCCTCCTCCACTCACATGTGTTACCACTTACAACACAGTGACCAACAAAGTTTCCCAGATCATTAAAAAGAACTGGAGGATCCTCAACACAGGCCACCTGAAATGGGAACCTCCCCTCCTCTCAACCAAAAGAGCTAGATCCATCAAGGACACCATAGTATCTACCAGACCGGGTGTCCCCGCCAGACCTTCCAACACGGTGCTCAACGCCTGGGGCCTCCCCAACATCAAAGGGCACTACCCTTGCGGTAATTGCAGCGTATGCCATATCACGGAGACAACCAAATACCTGAACCTGGAACCTGGAAGGACCTGGGAGTTACGCAAACATACCAATTGTAACACAGAGAATGTTGTATACCGGATCATATGTCCGTGCAATCTGACCTACATTGGAATGACCACCCGCAAAGTCAAAACCCGCATTTGTGAGCACCGCAGCACAATACGC
The DNA here is from genome assembly GCF_964204655.1 of Triturus cristatus. Taxonomy (NCBI): domain Eukaryota; kingdom Metazoa; phylum Chordata; class Amphibia; order Caudata; family Salamandridae; genus Triturus; species Triturus cristatus. The sequence goes on from NC_140591.1 coordinate 1,680,077,758, forward strand.
TGCAAGAAAAACACTACAAAAATGACCAATCATTTCTTGGAAAAAGGCCACACGACCAACGATATGAGATGGGTCATAATCGAAGCCCTAGACCACAACCTTCCCAACATTCAGACCCGCCTCCTGGAACAGGAACAAAGATGGATATATCGCCTTTCGAGCCACATCATTGGTTTGAACGATAATATCCCCTGGAACAGCTTGAGAAAGTCCTGACAGTATCTTCTTAATAGGCTCAAACATTCTGATCTGGAACCACAGGTTTATGCTCAATCCATTCTTTACCCTCAACCTTGCCAGGTACATCTCCCAATTCAGTACCAGCCTACCTTGCCATCTGATATTTCCACCACAGTGCAGGCCTTGGCTTCAACTACTTAACTGGTCTCAGATGTTTATGTACACTCCTGTGGCTTTTCCACAATACCATCTTTTATTTTATCTAGCATCCCCATCTCATTCATTATTTTGAATTTTTCCTGACTTTCTCAAGTACAGGCTTAAACCACCTAGTGGGCACCAGTTTCTTGTGTAATTTCCGTCCTACCAATGTGTTCGAATTACCCCCAGCCTCCGCGCATGCACGGGTTCAGTTTATCACCCACCAAGGCTTTCTTCTCCTACGCATGCGCGCAGAACTCACATCGCTCCCTTGAGCAGGCGCTCTTGCTCCTAACCCCCGGGTATCATTCGCGCATGCGCACCAGCCACGCGCTACCCCTACACGCATGCGTGGTCCACTCGGCCCCGCCCGAGTTTACCAGCAAACACGCACGTACACAATGGAGTACTTCCCTATTTGATCTCATCTTTCCCTTGGGTCCCTCAGCATCCAGGACTTCGGGAGACCACAGTAGGTGCCAGGCGATGGTAGCTTCACAATCAAGTAAGGTGTCTCTTACTCGCTCACCCTGGATACCACTACTTCCATTCCTACCTCGCTTTTTAACTTGTTATTTCTTTTGTCCACAGAATTGTTGTAAGGAACGCCCCCCTCCCGCTTCCCGCTCAGCGCTCTCACTCAGCCATAGTGTAATTACCCTTTTCACCTCCACCTATTTAGCGCATTGTGTTCCTCTTCTTTAGACTGTGCCCACCCCATACCTCTAGCGTTTACGGGCTCCATTTAGCCTCTTCTCACTAGCGCACAGTGGGCCTCTCACTATGTACACACCTCGTGATGAGGTCTCACGACCATTGCCGGTATAATCACCGGGCGCTATTCGTGTACATTTCACCATTTGCTCATTGTAGTATTGCCGTGTTATTTACCACCTGGCACCCCTAGTTCACAGAGCGCTTCGCGTCTTACCTAGCATCTCTAATGGTCTTGCCTCCGCCTTTTCGCTTAGCAGCATGATACACCCCAATAGTGTGTGTGTCACCAACGGTACGTTCTCTGAAGACAGGTTTGATTAATCACAGCACTCTAAAATCTAGTTAAAACTATATTTGATTGTTGCCTACACTCCAGGGCACCAAATGTAATTTTCATATGTGTCTTTTGTGCTGTCTTGTTTTCTTCCACAGGTTTGCGCCGCAGTGTCTGCAATTGTGTCGACACTGTGTCCACACACCTTAGCGAGTGTGTAGGTAACTAACCTTTTTAAATATTTTTCACCACGTGGCACTTCACTTTTTGCCACTCACTATACACTGGTCCTGACGAAAGCTCCTTATTATTTTTATACGTGAGCTGAAACATGTAGACCCACAACACAGCCAACTAGCAGATAATTATTTCTTCATTAGTCGCATCACATATCTTTTTAGTCTATATCCTGAGCCGCCAATAATAAATCGTCTAATGGCAAGGATTCTCAGAGATATATGTTTTTAATCATCACCACATCACATTCTTGCACCACACCAGCTCCGCTGTAGTCAGGCATTGCAGCACAACCGGGGGGCATTCGGCCACCCGGTTGGGGCCCCAATGATGAAGCATGACACCAACCAGGTTGGTGTGTGAGGGGCCTTTTAACCCACCTTGTGGGTTCCCAAACACTGCTTCATTTTGACCGTACCACACTACATTGGGTCTGTCCACCTTTGACAAAATTTATTTACATCCAGGGGAGACGGACAAAACCCCCTTCTTTCCCTAGCTCTCCCATTGTTCTTTACATTGAACTTATAAGACACCCCGCACTGTTGCCATAAGGACCTCATGTATCGGGAGATAAAGTTGGTACCGCGATCGCTCACGACCTCGCGGGGGAAACCCATGCGGGAGAAGATCCCCATCAACGCCCGGCCCACCACGGGGGCAGTGACGGTGCGCAGGGGGATGGCCTCCGGGTAACGGGTGGCATGGTCCACCAGGACGAGGATGAACCGGTGCCCCTGGGAAGGTGGGGGGTCCAGAAGTCTTACAATGTCGATCCCGACCCGCTCAAAAGGGGTACTGACGACAGGGAAGGGTTGGAGGGGAGCCTTGCGCTTCCCTCCACTCTTCCTACTGGCCTGGCACGTGGGACAGGACTTGCAGTGGGCTTCCACATCCGCTTTCATTCTGGGCCAGTAGAAGTGGGTCACGAGGCGACTGTATGTTTTGTCCTGACCCAAGTGGCCTGCGAGGGGAACGTCGTGGGCCAAGCCCAGGAGGAGGTTTCGGAAGCGTAGGGGTACCACCAGCACCCGGCCGGACCCTAGCTCCACCGACTTCTGTTCGCTGTACAAAAGGTCATTCTCCCAATACACCCGGTGCGTCCCCGTCTGGTCGCCTGTGGCCTGGGCCTCTGCCTGTTGCCGGGGCCCGACCAGGGAGGGACAGGTAGCCTGCTCTTGGCAGAACTCCTCTCGGGAGGGGCCCCCCTCGTGGCGCCACTGGGCTAATTCGGGCAGATCGCCTAACTCGGTGACTGGGGTGGAGTCGGAAGGCGGGGGTTCGTCACTGGCGATCGACTCTTCTGGTGGGGGGATGTGGGGACCCTCGGCCGGGACCATCCTATCTTCAGGGGTCGGGGCGTCGTCGACTTCCCTCAGGGGGGTCAGTCGAGCCGCCATGGATCGAGTGGTGGTGCACACCCACTCAGGGAGGCCCATCATCCCTAGGTGGGTTCTGCGCTCGACTTGTCCCCAGGGGGAACTTTCCAGGTCGTTCCCCAGGAGACAGTCGATGGGCTGGGAGGTTCTCACTGCGACCTTCAGTTTACCGACCACCCCTCCCCACTCAAAGGGCACCAGGGCTACCTTACATAGGCTTTCTGTGTTGTCGACTGAAATGACAGGGCAAAATACGTTGGGGAGGACCTGGTCTTCGTGGACTAAATGGCTGAGGACACCGGTAATGCTGGCCCCGGTGTCACGGAGGGCTTCTACTTGGTGGCCATTGATCGTTACGAGCTGCCCATATTTCTTTGTGTTAGAGGGCAGGAGGCTCCCAGGGACCATCTCTCTATCTCCTAAGGATACTAGGGCCATAGCGGCGGGTTCCCACTCCTCGGCCTCCTCAACCTCCTCCCCCAGGGCTACATTGGCTATCTGTCTAGCAGGGGGTGCTGCCTGGGTGGTGCGTGGGGCCATGGGGCATTCAGGGTCGTTGGCGTAATGCCCGGGCTTCTGGCAACGGAAACAAGTGATGGTTACCCGGTGCCCCCTTCTCGGGGGGGCCGGATACAGCTGGTGGGGGTGCCGGGAAAGGTGGAGGTTGGGACTTTGGGGGACTAGCCTGGGACTCTCTCTGCCCTCCCTGGTTTCCCCCCCCTCTCTGGCGGGGTGGTCCCTGACTGGCTCGGGGGTACTCTCCTACAGGGCCCCGGGAGACCCGGGTGTTGGTCCAGCGATCCGCCTCGACAGCCAGCTTTCTTGGGTCCGTGAGCTTGCTGTCGAGCAGATGCTGGCGTAGTTCCACAAAGCAGTTGGCAGCCAGGTGTTCCCACAACATAAGGTCGGTTAGTTCTTCCAGGGTGGTTACCTTGCTGCCCTTGATCCACCCATCGAAGGCGTGGCTGAAGAAATTCACATATTCCACCCAGGTGGTACCCGGGATCTTCCTGCAGTCCCGGAACCGCTGGCGGTACATCTCCGGGGTGAGGCCGTACCTGGTGAGGAGGGCCGCTTTCATGTGTTCATAGGAGGTCTGCATGGAGGTGGGTAGGTCGAGCAGGGTGTCTCTCCCTTCGCTCAGGAATCGTCCCCGTAACCCAGCCCCCCAATCCTTCTGCGGGACCCGATGGGAGGTCATGGCGACCTCGTAGGCCCGGAACCACTGCTGAATGTCATCATTTTTGTAATATTCTTTGACCACATCCTTGGGGATGTGGACCTTCTGCTCCGTCGGGGCGGCCGCCTCCCGGTTCCCCGGGGGCCGCGTTTCTTCGCTTCTTGCTTTCAGTTCTATTTCCTTCAGGCTGCGTTCATGTTCCAGTTGAAGTCTCCTTCCCTCGTGTTCTCGTTGGAGTTTCTTCTCTTCTAGTTCTCCTTGTACTCGCAACTGTTCTACTGCTAGCTTTTTCTCGGCTAATTTCAACTCGCCCTCAATTTTGAGTTTGGCTAATTCGAGCTCGTGATGGCGACTTTTTTCTCTGTCTGCGAGTTCCTCCGGGGATAGGCCCCCGTCTGGTACGAAGCCTCGCACCTGGTTGCTGCTGCGTTCTCCTTGGGAGGGTCCAGCTTCGTCGTGGGGCTCCCCCGCTCCTTCTGGGCGGGAGGCTCCAGAATCCACCCAAGCTTTCAGTGCCTTTTGCATATCTTCTTTGGTGTTGAGACCAGTGGTAGCGATTCTGAGTTCCTTACAGAATTGCTTTAGTTCTTTATGAGTGTACTCTTCCAGCTGTTCCACCTGGAACACGATACTGGCGTCGTTTTCTATGAGAACCACGGCGTTTCCTTCTGCCATCTTTGTCGGTAGTGCGTCAGCCGTTCACGGTACGATCTCTAGATTATGGGCCCGAATCCCGTCGCTTGCCACCAATGTTAGAAGGCGACCTCAGAGGGGCCCGGAGGGGGCCCTGACTGCCCTGAGACCCACCCTCGAGGTATCGTAGCCGGGCACTGGCGGGAGACTCCTCCGGGGAGGAACCTCGTACCTAGGATTGCACACTCAGCACCACACGACAGAGAGTTTCTTAAGAGCAAATCTTTATCAGATCGGAGTGGTAGGATCTTTATGATCAGCAAGGCAAAATATATACAAGTAGAGCGCGGGCTCACAAAGTCTTGGAGGGGGGGTTAGGAGGTAGCGGGACAGTCTTGGGGATATGGATCAAATGCAGGAGCGTACCCGGCGCACAGCTCACAATCCTCGAGCTGGGGGGTACGCTTGTCGTCGTGGGGTCCGGCGGGACCAAGAGAGTCTGTGGGCGCTGCGAGATACTCAGCAGGCTCGAGTATAAGTTCGGAGGTCTTACGATCTTCGGGGAGCCGCGAGTCACTCAGCAGGGCTCAAGCACAAGTTCGGAGGTCTTACGATCTTCAGGGAGCCGCGAGTCACTCAGCAGGGCTCAAGCACAAGTCGGGGGTCTTACGATCTTTAGGGAGCCGCGAGTCACTCAGCAGGGCTCAGGTACACGTTCGGAGGTTTGACGATCTTCAGGGAGCTGCGAGTCACTCAGCAGGGCTCAGGTGTTTCCAAGGCGAATCTGCCGGACAGGCCCAGAGCACCCCTTGTTATAGGGCGACTCCTCTTTGATGTCCGGAGTCTGTGCAGGCAGGGGTCTTGTCACCTGGGGGTCGCTTGTTGGGGGTTTCCTGCCATTGTCCTTTGATCCTTTCAGGGCCGGGTCGGGAGGAGCCCCAGACACCCAGCAGGCGTGGAGCCGGCCCTCGGGGAGGCCGGCGGGTCGATCGAAACCCACCTTCCCAGGGAAGCGCAGAGGTTTGATGGAAACTGCTCCTCCCTTTTCATCCCAAGGGGAGCTCGATGTCCTCCAGCCGGAGTGGCGCCTATGGCTAGGGTCGCGCTGGGGCCGGGCGGCCATCTTGGTGCATGAAGTAGGCACGCGGGCCTGGGGTGGCCGAAGGAGGAAGGCCACGGACGGGGGAAGTCCGGGTCGGGTGTGTGTGTTCTGGTGGGAAGGATCGGCTAGGCCGTGGGCTCGGGGCTGGTGTGAGGTGCAGGGGTCAGGTCTGTCTATGTTACGAGGGCCGGGTCTAACAATTTCACTAAACATTACCAAAATGTATAAAACACATAAAATAAATATCAAACTTAAATCAATATAAAATTATTTATATACGATATTTTAACATAACATACATGTAAACACAAAACAAATAAACAAACCTTAATACACTTAGGGGCCGATTCCGATCCTGGAAAAACCGGGTACAAACCGTCGGTCGGAGCGTTTTCTCCGTCCGACTCGTACCAGGGAAAAAAACCCTACAAACTTGCAAGTACGATTCGTACGGAAACACCATTTCCGTACGAATCGGAAAAAAGACCGACCGACAGAAAAATACATACAAATGTGATCCGGGACACCGCGGACGTGACGTCCGGACGGAGTTTGGCAGCTTTTTACGTACCAGCAAGTACGATTCGTACCGACTGCAGTCCGGATGGGAATATTTTTCGGCACCCAAAAAGTGCCGGAAAAGCTAAGTACGCGGCGATGCGAGCTGATTAGGGGGCCCGGTACGCGCCGTACCCCCCCGCCCCCGTATGTTTGCGCCGTACCCCCAGCCCCCCCGCGAATGGATGCGCCGTACCCCCAGCACCCCGTATGTACGGAGCGTACCCCCACCCCCGTATGTACGGAGCGTACCCCCACCCCCGTATGTACGGTGCGGACCCCAGCGCTACGTGCTGGAGGTTCGCACCGTACACACGGGGGTGGGGGTACGCTCCGTACATACAGGGTGCTGGGGGGGTGTTCGGCACCTGTTTGGACATCTCCATGGTTGCTATGGGAGTTTGCTCCGGATGGTCTTTTTTCCATACAGTTGTACAATCGGACGGATGGGACGGATCGTACTTGCGCATTCGGACTTCAGTTTTCCCATTTGTACGTAAAAATGTCCGGGGACGTGTCGGAGACTTTTCCCGACCCGAGGACGTGTGGGGGAATTTTCCCAATGCGATTCGTATGGACTTTTTCCCATACGAATCGTACTTGCCAGTTTGTACGGGACTTGTACGATTCGGTCGGAAAAAAATCCAGATGCGATTCGTATGGGGAATATTTTTCCAGGATCGGAATCGGCCCCTAAATTGCACAAATAAAACTACCATTAATAAATCATAAAGTTTCACCTAACAAAAATACTATAACACACAACTAATATTAGCACAAAACATAAAACTTCCGTTTTTAAATTCCAGGAAAACAAAAGTCCTACAACTCTTTCAATACAATTACTTTGACCAGGAAATAGCCAAAACGGATGTTATAACAGACAAGAATAAAAAGTTATGAAAACTAACATAACAAAATAATTATTTACATTCTCACACACCATCAAAAACACAAAGAAAAATTATGCACAAAACATATTTTCCATTCAAATTACGTTCAACACAACAAAACTTATAAAAGAAGCTGACCAGCATTTTAAAAACTGTAGTTACCTGATTACAAGAGAGTGAGCCATCTAAAACATGAAGTAAGTACAAACTATAGAAATGTTTAACTACTTACCAAATTCTAGTTAGGCAAACATATTGAAATAAAGTATATTAACTTTTTTTCAGTTTGTTCGAAAACTTTTCAAAATTCGACAAAACATTGCACAATACTCTATTTTGGACAATATATATAAAGTAAGTGACTAAAACTATATATATTTTTACAGTTTTTAAATAAAAGAATAATAGTGGGTTGATAAAAAATATTCCAAAAATAAAGTATAGTATTCCAAATAAAAACATAATCTTGCCTGAAGTAAGGTGCAGGATAGTGGTATGTTAAAATTGCTATTCCTACTCCAAAGACTGTTTGCCTCCTATAAAATGCTGGATAGCGGTGGGTTTAAAATTACTATTCCAACTCCAAAAGCTGCTTACCTCTGGCAAAATGTTAGTTAATAGTGGGGTTAAAATTAATATTCCAACTCCAAAATATGCTGACCTCAGGGAAGGTGCAGGATAGTAGCATGTTAAAATTACTATTCCTACACCAAAAGGTGCTTGCCTCTGGGAAGGTGCAAAATATTAAAATGTTAAAATTACTGTTCCTACTCCAATTATTGTTTGCCTCAAAGATAATGCTGGATAGTGGTGTTGTTAAAATTACTATTCCAGCTCTAAAATGTTCTTGCTTCGGGAAAGGTGCAGGATAGTGATATGTTTAAATTACTATTCCTACTCCAAAAGTGTGTTTGCCTCCCGTAAAATGCTGGATAGTGGTAGGGTTAAAATTACTATTTCAACTGCAAAACATGCTTGCTTCAGAAAAGGTGTAGGATAGTGGTATGTTAAAATTACTATTCCTACTCCAAAGGATGCTTGGCTCTGATAAAATGCTGGATACTGATGGAGTTTAAATTACTATTCCAACTCCAAAAAGTGCTTGCTTCAGGAAGAGTGCAGGGGTTTGCTTCATGTAAAATGCTGGATGGTGATGTATTTAAAATTACTATTCCAACTCCAAATGGTTCTTGCCTCAGAGAAAACACTGGATAACGGTGGGGTTTAGATTACTATTACAACTCCAAAAGGTACTTGCTTCAGGAAAGGTGCAGGATAGTGTTATGTTAAAATTACTATTCCCACTCCAAAGGGTGCTTACCTCAGAGAAAACACTAGATAGTGGTGGGGTTAAAATTATTATTTCAACTCCAAAAGGTGCTTTCTTCAGGAACGGTGCAGGATAGTGGTATGTCAAAATTACTATTCCTACTCCATATGGTGCTTGCCTCAATAGAAAATGCTGGATAGTGGTGAGGTTTAAATTACTATTCCTACACCAAAACATACACACCTCAAAAATAGTTCTAAATAGAGATGAAGATAAAACTATTATTTTTAATCTAAACCATGCCTAACTTCATAAAATACTGTATAAACGAAATTCCTAATCCTACTAAAACATTAACTTATCTCAGAAAAACATGCTATTGTATTTTTAACTACCTAATAAATGTTATCTCAAACTAAACATATTTATACATCTTTTTTATTTATCAAAAGGTTACTACTACATCCAACAAAAGACCAAGAACATTTGGATGGAAGTACATATCTAATTATCCACAAAAAGTTGTGAAAAGCATATTGCAAGGTAATTTCCTTAAATATAAACAACAAAAAACAAGTAAACAAATGATATAGTATACAAACACAAATTAAAAAAAAATCATCACTACAAATCATAAACAATGTTCAAATATTTTTTCTTTCAGCTTTCAAAACTTTCAACCATCATAAAGAAGAAAAACATAACAAGATAACTTTCACATCAATAAATTATTACATTAAAAATTGTACTTCTATTATTAAAAAGAAACTGTTTTTTTTCTCCCTCAGAAAAATAACTATAGCAGGTAAATAGATTGTTTAAACTTGACTAAAGAAATGTAGGCAAATAAGCACAAATGTATCTCTTCAAATAAAAAAGAAAAACTTTTCTCCAATTATAAAACCTGAACCTGTTGTTTCTTAACCGAAAATATACTATTGTATTTCAAACATTTAATGTTAAATATTTTCAATATACTAACAATAAATTTCTTTCTACTTTTTCAGACCACAACACAACTCAAACTCACAAACCAAAAACAACCTAAACAATATTATAAAGGTAAGATTTCTGAAACAAAAACCAATACAAAAAGTTTACTATATTTCTCTCCCTAGGAACCTTTTCCATAAATTATATATATATATATTAACCTCTTGAGTGCCCATGACGAGATGGTCTCGTCATGGGCCGCGGTTGCGCTGTGCCCATGACGAGACTATCTCGTCATGAACCCCGCCCGCTAATGAAAGGGCCGGCACAGGGCGGGGAAAGGGCGGGGCACTCAAGGGGTTAAAACCCATTACATATTTTTCCTTTCAGAAACACTGAATAAATCAATCAATTTACCAAACAAAAATCAAACAACATCTAATTCAAAGGTAAGAAAAAAAGAAATATTTTTCTGTACAACCAATTAACTTTTTAATAATAAAGCATGATTCTTTATATAATAAACCAACAAAGATAGAAAAACAACAACGTTAAAACATTAAACAGAACTTGAAAATGCATGCATTATAAACTGTTAAATTGATTATATAAATCATCATTTTCCCTCTAAACAGGTATACACAATAAAATATTAAATATAATAACATTAATTTTTTTTCTTTCTCTTTTCAGAATAAATAATGTCTACCCCATGCAAGGAAGCCAAATGCCTGACATCAAAAAGAGGGAACAGACTACTGAACCATCGTTGGTATGTTAATTGTAAGGAGAGACTATCTGAACCCAGGTGTAATTGGAGGTGTGTGCAATATTACTCAACCCATTGCACAGATAGAGTGGTTACTCTTGGTGACACTGTTTTAAGAACCACAGCCCATAACCACTCTGCCTCTGCAATGGAGATTGAAGTTCGAGAAAGGATAAATGAAATCAAAGGGGCCAATTACGATGGCGGGCAATCTTCCCGCCATCCTGACTGCAAAGACTCCCTGCCATATTATGATGGCTGGGGGGTTCGCGGCGGACGGAAAGACCTTCCACCGCTTTTCCGCCGGTTGACTCGTTGACTGGCGGAAAACGGGTTTAATATGGTGGCGGTGTCTGGAAGACACCGCCATCCATATTATGAGTCAGGCTGTGATCAGCCTTTCCATGGCTGCATTGCCGCCATGGAAAGGCTGGTGGTTCCTGCTGTTGGGCCCCCAGGGTGTTGGGGGTGTGGGGGATACCTATGGTACCCCCCTGCATTTGCATGTACAATGTGGCACAACATGTATTTTTTACATTGCGGTGGGTGCTGCTTGCTGCACCGCCCACCGCAATGTAAAATATACAGGAAGTGCCCACCACACTGGCGGGCGCATCATAATTCGTATGGTGGGACCGCTGCAACTATGGCGGGCGGTCCCTTTTGCAGCTGCGATGGCGGGCGGACCATCATAATCGGCCCCAAAGACATTACATCAACTTCCAATGAACCCTGTAGTGCAGTTTTACGGGTGGTATCACAACACATTTTCCCACATGTTGCAAGTAGTATGCCCACAATACCTAATTTGAGAAGAATTATTCAACGTCAAAAACAGACAAGTAACCCACAAAGAGTATCACCCCAAACATACTCTGGCATAATTGCACCTGAACTCTCTGTTACTGTTTCTAATGAATTGTTTCTAATGAACCTTTCCTATTGCATGACAACCAAAAACCTCAAAAAAGAATAATAATCTTTAACACAGCCCATAATCTAGTAAAATTAGAAAACAGTGATATTTGGATGATGGATGGAACGTTTAAAAGCACACCCCATCCATTCACCCAAATATACACTATTCACGCATACATTAACAATACTGTAATTCCCTTAGTATGCAGTTTACTACCTGATAAACAATCCTCAACAGACACTGAATTTTTGTCAGTGATAAAATCTAAAACATCCAACAAAAATCCGAGAAAAGTAATAATTGACTTTGAAATAACTATGATTAATACAATAACAAAAACCTACCCAGATACCCAAATTCAAGGATGTTTCTTTCTCTTTTCTCAGGCATATTGGCGAAAACTTCAAAAAACATCCTTAATTGAGGATTATATATCAGACAGCAAACTACAGTTTGAACTAAAAAAACTAACTGCCCTTTGCTTTGTTCCTCCTGACAGTGCAGACGAATACTACACTTCAATTACTGAATCTGAATATTTTACAACAAATGAAGATAAATTGGCACCTATACTAAATTATTTTGAAGACACATGGATTGGCCATCTAAGCAGGTTGGGGCACAGAAGGAGACTACGTTTCCATGTGGACTGGTGGAACTGTTACCCGACCTGCTTAGAGGGAGGAGCAAAAACAAACAATGCCATAGAGGGATGGCACAACTCCTTCAACAAATCAATTGGCAAACCTCATCCTAATTTCTTAGAAATTTTGAAGAAGGAGCAAAGTTTCCAAGAAATGAGAATGGCGCAATCATTAACAGGTAGTCTGAACCCACGTATTTCTACCAAAACTAAGGAAATGTCAAAAAGACTATTGGGTGTAATTCAATAATTTTCGTTGGCATTGGCTTCAGACTACCTTGATAATCTTGCACACATCCTGCACTTTTAAAACACAGTGGGGTATATTCACAAGAACGTGTGCTAAACAACACCAAAAAACGCTAACGCAACTTAACACATTGCAACCTATCGTGGAAAAGTATCCCCGTGTCAACATGGAATTCACAACAAGGCGGTACCATGCGATAGTCACCAGATAACGTGTCAAATTGCCATAATAAAATTAACGGCACGCCGCAAAAATGCGAAACACGAACACCCAAAAAGCTGCGATGAGACCAAGCACGATACAAAAGGATGTGTAAACCAACGGCAGCACTGCAAATCCCACCTATCTGGCGGGAAAAGGCCAAGGAGAAGAGGGAGAAGAAGATGGGGTGCAATCTGCAGGAAAACATGACCAGCGTCACGGAGGTAACAGAACACAACCAGCAAATGACAGGCAATCAGACTACCGTGAATGCAGCCAGAGTGACGAGGAGGCCAATGGAGGAGGCCAAGAGGCGCTGGCATGATGTGAAAACCTAAACCAGGCCCAAAGCCGCTGCTAACAGGAAAGCAGCAACGGCAACAGGATGTGGGAGTCCCGCACAGGAGGTGGGAGTCCCGCGCCAGAGGAGGAGCTGGAGGAAATGGAAGACACTCATCAGAGTGAAGTCGGTGCAAGGAGGTAGGAGTACAGACACAGCTCGACAGAACCTGACACAACAACAACAGGGTGAAGATCCAACAGGGACTGGGGGACGGGGGGAGATGGGCACACTGGCACACATGCACAACGTCGTGTAGCACACTGCACACCCACATTTACCCAGGGACATGTCCCCCATCCCCGTGGCACACTGCAGCACACCCACATAGCAATCACAGAACATCCCATGACAATGTGGCACAAAGTGCAACACCCACACTGCAGAACAGGGGACACAACTGGGTCCGCCCATATGCAAAAACAGCACAATCACTTTGGACAGAGCAGGGAACTGTGACATGCATATGTATGGGTACAACCTCACATCAGTCATGTAGTGCAAATGTCCACTGTCCCAAATCAAATTGCTAGCACCACCCAAACTGTCACAATGTACATTGTCACACAGTCTGCATGTCTACAGGAACAAGGTGCCAACATAAATGTCAACACAATGTCAACATGCATCTCCCCTTCACATTGCAAAGGGACAAACAACACCTCCAGCAGAGCAGACCAGACAACACAGCAGTGATGATGGAGACGACCACCACACCTTTGACACAGACGCACTACAACTGCCCGTGGACATCCCACTGAACCCACCACCAGGACCAGGGCAGACAAGCTACTTAGAGGAGAACCCAGCCCCTGCAACAGACCATACAGCATGAAGCACCCGCAAGCAGAGCTGGCTCGCAACACTTCACCGACCCACAAATGGCACCCCAATGCCAGGTGTCAGACACCAAATGAAGGTGGCCCAACAGGTGCGGTTGTGGTCCGAAACCATGGAAGGCGAACAAGAACACATGCGTGGGTGTCCATAACCCTTCAGGGACCACCTACACCCCACAAAGGAGACCCACACTGCCATAGAGACACATGCAGATGCACATTCCCAGTACAGAACCATGCCCAGGGGCACAAACAAATCAGTCACACACCCACGTTGGTTCTGCGTACGACAGCCCAGTCCACTTCCCTTATGAAATGAGTGGGTGACTACAAAGCTACATGTCCAAGCTCTAACCCGCTGCCTGCTGTGACATGTCGGAGTCCACTGTACACAGCACAATGTAATGTCGTAGGGTCCAGGGCCCTCATGCATACAACAATACCACAGGGACACACGCAGACATTATGTTGAACTGGCTAGGGGCACATGTGCCTGGCCCCTTTATTGGCAGGGCCACATGTACAGTGATGCCTGTACTGGATGTGTGTGGGGTGAGTGCAAGCCAGCCCTCAGGGAGTTGTTGGTGCTGGCAACAAATGCAACAGTGAACACTATGAATATGGAAACAGACAACACCAGCATTACAGGGACAAGTACAGAGGGCACACAATGAGCAAACAGAAGTGTCTGTGAGTTGCAGTGCGCTGAGTTTGGGTCACCAGAGCTGAGCGGGCTCATGTGAAGAAAAGTGTTCAGGATTGTGTCCCTTCGGGACTCTCATGATGCAGCTGCAGTGGGGGGGGGTGTCACACATGCACCATCTTCATCATCATCATCACAGGTCTCCCACGCTGCCTGAGCTGACATTGCAGCGTGAACTCTCAACAGCACATAACAAAAACAGTAATGGATGATGATTCGTGGTGCACTGAGTCAGTGGCACCTGGAGTACTGAGCAGGGGACCAGGCAGAAGATGGCATCCACGAAAGGTGCAAGCAAGTCCGTTAGTCTGCCCATATGACTGTTCCGACACTGGCATTTGGCGGTTGGAGTTGGTCCTGGCGGTGGTGGCGCGTGTCTCCTGTGGTGATGCAACGTCCGGGCCGGCCAGGACTTGTTTTGCTGTGTGAGCCCTGGTGGGCCTCAGTTTCAGGCTGCGCAGGACAGCAGACACATGGCATCGATGACCCCAAGACCACGGTCAGAGAGGTCATCCAATACATCAGAAGAATGGTTCCCGGACTTGACCAGCACAGAGTCAGTGGACCCGGATGCACTGCGGCCAGCACAGGCACCCAGCCACGGGACTGTGACTTGCGGTGCAGTCAGCTGGGACATGCGACCTCAGTGGGTCCTCATCGATGTCCAAGGTGAATGTGGCAGAGGGTTTCGGGGGACAGTGGAAGGTGTCCTCCAGGCCATGATGCAAAGGGTGGATAGTGTCCGGAAGCAGCAAATGGAGGAGTGGAATGCCACGGCATCTTTTTCGCAACAAAGTTTGTATCACCGACATGATGGTGACGACAACCCAGTCCATGGACCCAGTCGCCATCAGAGTCCAACCAGAAAGTGTCTTAGGTCTCGGGGAACAGACTTAGTGGCACCGGGGCTGAAAGGGGATGCAGTCTGCGATGAGGCCTTTACAATGACATCAAGTCTGCCATAAATATATCAAGGCTGAATTTAACATTGTGTGTGACCTACTTGACCACAGTGTAGGCCGGAGGCAGCGGTCACCAAGGGCACACAGCCACGTGTCGTTGTCTTGCGATGCACAGTGTTAGTGACACCAGGGCAGTTGTCGGTATTGTTTGATCACCTCCGTAACGATGGTCCTTATTTCTCACCTGACTGAACCGCGTCTTCCTCTTACGCCTCTCCTTGCGTGCAATGATTCTTACTCTGCCTTTGAATGATCGATGTCCACTTCTGTGTCCTACTCGAGAGCAGCATACGCTGGGAGCAGTGGTCCATGTGGGCCCACAGCCACTTGCCGTTGGGGTTCCATGCACATGGTTGCCATCGCCTGTCGGAGGGGGTACAGTGAGAATAAATCTGCCATAAAGTGTGTACTCTGCCATTGCATGATCAAGACTTAGTTCCAATTGTGTTACCTACTTGACCGTAATGGAGGCCAGAGGCAGCAGTCGAGTAGGTCAACGAGAAAGGAGTAAAGCGGGTGTGAGAAGTTGGCCTGGCATATGCTGTCCACTAGTTATAGGGGACACCTTGCACCAGTCCAATTCGACTCTTAAGGTGATAGGTTAAAAGACAACCTTTAAAGAAAGCTATCCTAGTGGTATCTGTGGAGAGCAGCCTTCAGGCTAAGTCTTGAAGGAGTGTTAAGCTTATTGTTTTACCATGGATAACCTCTTGAATGACCAAATGAAAGAGTAGTCCACACAGGTATATATTCAAAATATATGTATTTATTCTAAGAACAAATCCCACTAGTCTCTTTATGAGGCTTGAGGTAAAGATACAATTTAATAAAGCATTAATAGTTACAATAAATAGCACTGGAATCATAGGGCCCCAGGGGGGGACCAAACCATATATTAAAAAAGTGGTATAAGAACCAAGACAAATCTGCAGACAGTGCCTAGGGCACTTAGGGTCGCTGGCCCCTACGAAACCACCCAAGGTAGTGAGGAAGGGGACCCACGGGAGACGGGTGCAGTGGTTAAACTACAGTCGGGATCTCTATTAAACCCTATGGGAAATGTTGCGGTAGGAAAATGCAAGAATCTAAACACTTCTAGCAGGAGTTCAAGTTCAGGAGTTTAAAGTTAAGCTCTTGGAGGGCCCACACCCATGAGAGTACCGATGTACCTTGTTACCTGCCCCAGGGAAGCCAGGTGCATAGGTCGTTTTCGGTGTCGGGTTGCGATCTCGTTTTCAATGGAAAAACGTGAAGAACTGCTGCTGGCAAGAAGCGTCGTCGATGTCATGCAGATTGAAGATGTAGATCTTGAAGGAAAGGACCTGAAAGCAGAGGGGACAGAGTCTGGGTCACTAGCCAGTGACCAGGGAGCTCAAGAGAAAGAGCCCTTCAATGTCGGGTGCTTCCAGGTTGAAGATGGGTAACTTGGATCAGCAGCCACGGGGTCCAGGAGGCGTCAAGGAAGGCCAGCTGCTGGAGGGCGACTGTCCCACGAAGGATGAAGGCCGCTGCGGTGTTAGTGTCCGTATTGGATCCACTAAGCATTGGCAACCGCAACCCACCCAAGAATCAAGAAACAGCTACTGGTGCAGACCCACGAGGTCTGAGCGAGGTCTCCAGCGAGGGGATTGTAGAGCAGGCCTGGAGCAACAAGGGGAGCTCTTGGAAGTGAAGATTGACCTCCGCCAGGGCCCACCAGTCGAGAGACAAGGGACTGTGGGAGGCAGCAATTTGGCGTGCGAAAAAGATGCGCCCATGTGTCGCCGGAGTGGGCTAGGGTGTCGATCTTTGGCACAGATGATGCTGAGTGGTTGGCTCAATAATGGGAAAAGAAAAACTTCCCCACTCGTCGGGTTCATATGCTGTGCAAGAGGTGGCCGCTGTCCTGGGGTATTGGGGATCTAGGCACCCACGGGGTCCACGGTGC
Organism: Triturus cristatus; assembly: GCF_964204655.1. Classification (NCBI taxonomy): domain Eukaryota; kingdom Metazoa; phylum Chordata; class Amphibia; order Caudata; family Salamandridae; genus Triturus; species Triturus cristatus. Next base: position 1,680,094,868 of record NC_140591.1, read on the forward strand.
TCAGCCTTGCTGTGCACACTCACTGGCCTCTGGGATGCTTGGAAACCCACCTCAGAGTAGGCAGAAGTCTTCGATGTCCGTAGGAGCAGCGGAGTTCCAACCGGGTCATTTGCAGTGTTTCAGGTGCCTGCCAAGCAGGGGGTAACTCCTTTTACCCCAAGGGAGATTTCTTCATTCAGCTGTGCAGCAGGTCGTCGAAGGTTCAAGTCTTTGAAGTCCAAGATTAATCTGAGGCTCTGGGGACCCTGCACCCACCTTTATCCAGAGATTAGGGGAGTGTCTGAATCAGAGCCCACAAATGAGAGTTCAGGCGGGAAAGGGTGGCTACACCCTCTCCCCTTTGTGTGTTTTCCCGCCTGGGCAGGGGACAGGATGCCCCTGAACCGGTTTGAGGCGGTGTATGCAGAAGTAGGCCCTGGAGAAGCCTACGTGCAAGTTTGAAAGACATCCTATGGTGCACCCACCCAGTTCCAATCCACATAGTCTGCCTGGGGAGGTGGGGACACCTCCCTGCAACAAGATCCCTATTGTCCAGCTGCCGTGGCTGGAGTTCTACCCAGCAACAGGCAGCCAGAGTCATGTGGGTGGCGGGTAGCATCCATTTTGTACTACGTGTGCACTTTTAAATTGGTGTCTAAAATCTGCCGCTTTTACCATATCACCCCTCTAGCAAGGGGGAATCATGCCCTCACTCCCATGACTAGATTGGGGGTATGATTCCACGATGTTTGACACCAAACATGACATGGTTCTGTGCAGCCATTCTCAAGTTATCACGCTATCGCGATTACTTATAATGCGGTTAAGAGTATATGGTATGGCTGCACTACAAACAACCTAGCACTAGTTTTAACGAAGGTTGCAGAGGGGCCCTACTTAGGTAGGGGTTCCCCCTCACACATATCGCAGCACCCTGCCTTGTAGGATTAGCAAGGCCTGCCTTAGGGGTGACCTATGAGGATATATGTGTTGTAATTAAGTGGGGTACAGAATACCTATATCCCTGTAAGGGGTGCAAGCACCACCTTACTCAGACTACAGTAGTGGTCTGGTGGTGTCAGTTTGTATGGCTGTCCCAGGGGTGGCACAATAAGTGCTTCAGCCCCTGGTAGGCCTCTGAGGGACCCATGCCCTGGGTACCTAGGGTACCATCTACAAGGGCCTCATAGGGTGTCCTCAGTATCCAATTGATATGTACCTAGGGTACTCACATCGGTTTAGAGAGGAAGCAGATAGGCTGGGGTCCTGGATAGCAGGGCCACAGCCTGGCTAGAGTCAGAAAACAGTCAAAACATCAGCAAAAAGTTGGGGGCAACTATGCAGTCGATGCCACTCTCCTACAGCGGGCCTATGTCGCTGAGGGCGAGATTGTCTGAGCAGGCTGCTAAGGTCGTGGGCCTCGGGCTTGGAGCTTGTGCTGGCACGTGGTGGGCCGTCCTTGACACAAGCCGGTGTCGGCTGGTGATCTGTGTTGCCTGGCTGCGCAGGGGCAGGCCTGACGGTTTCGGGGTCCTGCAGGCCGAGGTATGGCAGGCGCACAGGATCGCAGGCAACTCCACTCATGATGACGGTGTCGGCCTCGTGGCGGAGTGAGAGCCGCCACCCTGGCAGAGACTTTGAGCATTCAGGAAGAGGGCCACGTCCAGGGCTACATGCTTTTTATTCACACCCCTATGCTGGCCTGGCATACGCCGGCACATCCCACTCCGCTCACGCTTACAGGGGGGATGTAACAGGCACCATTTCAGTAAACTCCCCCCACTGGCTGGGGTGACATGGTTGCGTCCACTGTCCACTACACTCCATACACCAGCGGTGTATGTCGCCATGGATATGGGTGTGTTCAGCATACTGTGGTCTGTCCAGCACATCTCCGCCACTCTTGGCATTGTGTGCTTTCCCAATCATGTTTCTCCTGCCTCCTTCACACATGCCTGGTTACCACCACTCCCCACATTCTGCTATTGTGTGGCTGAGATGCCATGCCGTTGATGGCTCATGTTCACGGCTAGCTCAGGTTACCATTGTAAGTTGGTATGTGGTGTCTGGTGGGTGGGCATGTTGTTTTGCATGTTGGTTGTGATTTTGTGACGTGTGCATTGCCAGAGTTGTGAGTTGCATGGTTGTGGAGTTGATATGTATGGGGTGTTAATTTGGAACTTGCCAAGTGCCATCCTGGGCGTGCTGGTTGATGATGGACTGTCGGAGGATGCATGAATCATGCACAGTGGCTAAGTGTTTAGCGACCATATTGGTTGCAATTCCACGGTGGTCAACTGTTGCCTGCACATTGATGGGATGCGTGTGCTTTCTGTTGTGGTGATTGTGTGCTGTGTCAGCAGGGAGCACCAGTATGTCATGTGTACTGTGGACTGCCCCCAACACGTGCGTGCATACAGCTATGGTGTATGGTCCTTGCTTGGTCTCCAGCGAATCCTGCACATTGTGTTGGACGCATTGTAACTGAGGTACCAGGCTGATGGTGATGTCCAGGACAGGTGTGAGGGACTTGGATGTGGCTGGCTGTGAGACTCCTCCGACTCTGGTGGGTGTTGGCTGGGGGGTACCAAAGGCCAACATGTGCAGCACAGCCAGCAGCTTTGTGCGTGTTGGTATGTTGGTTGCAATCGGCCTGGTGTGCAATGATGGTCAGGATGTGTAAGATGGTTGTCCTTTTGGGCCTGTAGTGGGCAATGTTGTCAGGTGTTGGGTCTTTGAGGTTGGTGCATTTCCTGGGGGTCCACTGTCTTTGTCTGCACTGCATCTGTGGTGGTCCGGGGGAGGAATTCCCGGTGGGGGGGGGGGGGGGGTTGGGGTCCTGGGGGTGGTGGCGTTGACTGTTGTGGCCCTCTTTGTTGTCCGGGCCGCATGATGGGTGGCTCCATGGCATCTGTTGCCCTTCAGATGTGGCTTTGTCCTGGGCTCCCTTTGGTGATGCAGGCTGTGGTCTGACTTTACACCAGGTCAGAGCAGGTGTTAGTTTCCTGGTGCTAATTCTGCCTTATCGCCTGTTGTGTGTTCTTATCGCCGATGTGGCTGTTTGTTGTGAATGTTGAGGAGTGGTGTGGTCGCGGCTTTTGGCACGGGAACACCTACTCTGCATCTCATTAGCGTTAGTTGCCATGGTCATCTGTGGCGAGGCTTTTTGCGGCTGCTATCGCAGGTAATCTGGTGCTATGGGCTGTTTACACCAGCTTGTGAATGGGGCGATAGGTTTATCATAACTGTGGCTGCGCTAGAGTGCCGTTAACTCGGCGATAGTTCCTTGTGAATATGCCCTAATATCTTTACTTGTCTGATTTGTCCTAAAAAAACTCCTAATTCAATTGATCATTTCTAAATATTTTTAAATTAATAATAAAAGTCGGATCTTCTTACCTTCAGATGTTTTCTTTCTTCAACTCTTGGACTTACAATCCATCCATTACTTCACCAAGAGTTTTTTTGAACCATTGTAAATAACAGAGAATCCATTTGTACAATCCATAGACCTTTGAAAAACATATTAATATGCACACTAAAAACAGTGCATATGTCAAAAAACGCACCCAATAAAAAAATCCCAAAAATGAAAAAGATTAGTGAAAAAACGCAACAAGTTTCAACGTTGCAATCCAATTCTGATCGAAATACAATAACATTTCGATATCTGTAGAAATCCAAAATGAAGAGACCCAAGAAAAAAATCCCGAAGAGTGTAATTTTTTTTAGATCGAAAAAACGCAAAACATTCCCAGGATTCAATCCATCTAGCCCAAAAATCCTGTTGAAAAATAACAATGAATACATCCAAAGTGTATTACTTTTGAACAAAGTTTATATACATCTAACCGCGAAGATAAAAATCTTTTATTTAGTATACAGCGTGTCGCTAAACCAAAAAAGTACACCTTTCCAAACACTTTTGTTTCATTAAGTGTTTAATGTATATACCATTAACCACTTTATAAAACAAAAGTAGTTTGTGAAAAAAAAGAGACCCGACGTGGGACTACTACTGCAACATGTAATGTCGGAAATTAATTGGTGAAAACACATCAAAAATACGTAAAACACAATTACTAAATATATGTACCTCCCTCATCTCTCCTTATATTAAACATTACCACCACACTATGAGGTCCATTAGGATGGCGGGCGGTTAAACACCCCGACCACCATGGAAGCGGTAAACAACTGCCCGCCAACACCGTGGGAAAACTGGCAGCCAAATTAGAATTAACCGCCAAAATAATCCAACCGCTGCGGAACGAGGCCAAGAAAAACCACCCGTAGCAGGCGGAGATGGCCAAAATCCGTCCGCGGCGGTCGGAATCGCGGCGGAAAAACACCAACCCGCCGCAAGTATAGCGGAGACACTGCACCGTAAATTAGGATATCCTCGAGGGTCCTGTGGTATGTACCGCCATCTCCGACCGTCGCGGTCGCACAATGGGGTGAATGGGAGAGCCAGCTGAAAAGCTGAAGCACAGCCACCGCGGCTGACGAACCGTAAAAAATATGGCAGACAAAGCCAAAACCCCACAAGAAGGCCAAAAAGTGCACACAGAGAACTAGCCATGCCCCCCAAATACACAAAACACACCCCAATGACACAACCACATAGCAAAACAAAAAATACAAATGCCAGGACAACACACCTGTCAGCAACACCCCAATTGAACACACCCACCTAGCTGAGTATAAAACCAGCCCCTTCCCTGACCACAATCCCTTGCAAAAATCCAGGAGAGAAGGGACACATACCATAGCTGACAGGAGAGACAAAGGACACAACATCACCAACACCTCCACACCAGCACAATTAACCCCCCTGCACAACACACACCATATACAGCACAACCACCACTCACACGCATGCACCCACAATCACTTTGCACACCACACACCATGGCCACACAGAAAATGGCCAAATTCACTGAGAGTGAGTTGAAGGTCATGGTAGATGAGATAGTCAGAGTGGAACCACAGCTTTTTGGTAGCCTGGTCCAACAGACACCATTAGCCACAAGGACACAAATGTGGGCAAGGATAGTCCAAAGGGTCAATGCAGTAGGGACCACCCCAAGATCTAAAAAGGAGATCTTGAAGAGGTGGCATGATCTGAAGAGGGTGGTCAAGGAGAAGAGGAGCAAGATCCGTGAGGTGGCTCGGAGGACTGGCGGTGGCCCTGCCATTTCCCAAAAACCATTCACACCATGGGAGGAGAAGGTGCTTGCCATACTGCATCCAGAGAGTCTCACAGGAGTAGCCGGGGGAGTGGAGGCTGGTATGCACAAACTAATGACTACCGCCACTCTGCTATGTACTGTCTTACACAACTACAAAGCTACACCACCTAGGACACATTCCATCCAGCTGCACCACACACTCACAAAAACATGGCTCACAGATCCAACATTCACCCACTCCCATTCACCCCAAACGTAGCTACCAACATTACCATGGGGGCATGTGTACAGGCAGACAGCACTACAACTCCCACCAGGCCCCCTTGTCCCACTGCATCAGCAAGATGGAGCCCTCCCCCCACCCCACCCAGAAGCATGTGTCAACCATTACAACCCACATCAAACTCACAGGTAGGTAGCCATATTCCCTGTGAGGGTGTCTGGGGGTGGGGGGGGGGCTGCAACACTATCCCCACCATACCCCCTGTCCCACAGCCTACCAAGATGGATCCCTCCCCTCACCCCGCCCAGAAGCATGTGTCAGCCATTACACAACCCACATCAAACTCACAGGTAGGTAGCCATATTCCCTGTGAGGGTGTCTGGGGGTGGTAGGCCTGCACCACTACTCCCACCATGCCCCTCTCCCACACCTGAGCAGGATGGAGCCCTCCCCCACCCCACCCAGAAGCATTTGGAAACCATTGCAGTACACCAAACAAACTTATAGGTAAGTAGCCATCTTCCCTGGGAGGGTGTTTGTGGGGGGAGGCCTGCACCACTACTCCCACCATGCCCCCTGTCCCACACCTGAGCAGGATGGAGCCCCGCCCCCCCCCCCCCCGCAGAAGCAGTTGGAAGCCATTGCAGTACAACAAACAGACTTAAAGATAGGTAGCCATCTTCACAATGAGGTTGTTTGTGGGGGGGGGGGGGCTGCACCACTACTCCCACCATGCCTCCTGTCCCACACCTGAGCAGGATGGAGCCCTCCCCCACCCCACTCTGAAACAGTTGGAAGCCATTGCAGTACACCAAACAAACTTACAGGTAAGTAGTCAGTAAGTGCACCCACCCATTTTCCACAAATTAAATGGTGCCATATGACAACACCAGCCCTCTCATTGCACAAAGAGGCATACCTACCCCATTGCCAAGCACAGTGTGCACACAGGTAAGCTAAGGAAACTGTCACAGCTACCAAAGTGTCACACACCAATGCACAAGTAGAAGAAAGTCATGGCACAACCATGCACAACACCTAGTAACATATGCATTGTCATGGGGCAAGTGCAACAAGGACCATTTGAAAAATAAGAAAGCATGTGTGGTAGTACAAATCAAGATATGCACATGACAGGACAAAGGGATGCAGGAGATGACAATGGCCAGTCCATGGCCAGATGTGACGTCTGCTAGGTCAGAAAAATAAACAATGATTTCTCAATTAAACATATGTTGTGCCAGGCCCTAGATTGCAACAAGTCCCTGTAAACCTCAATTGTGCACGGGTCGCACGGTATTCCTTGACACCTCACACCATGGACAAGTGATTCCTGTACCACTGCATCATGTCAGGTAGCACAGTACTGCACATAGTCAACAATGTGATGATATGTCAATTGTGCAGTGTTCAAAATGTGAATGACACACAGCTAATACAAAGCTTGCCGGGTGCACTGAAATGACAATTTCATATATGACCCACAGGTGACCAAGAACTCACTGCAGAGGACAACACCAGCAACCTGCAGAGCCAGTCTCCACCCCCAGTACAAGGACTCTCGGATATTGACTTCCAGGATTCCATGGATGATGAGCTTGAGGCCGGCCCATCTGGTGTGCCAGGGAGCAACTGGTCCCAGGACCCATCATCCCCCCACCACATATGTGCCAACAACAACTCCACAGCAGACCCCTGCTGTCACAGCCTGTGCGTCCACTGCCACTGCCACCACCACCACCAGTGCTGCCTGCAACACCCTTCTTGTCCCATAGGATGACCAGCACACACCACTGACGGAGGAGGGCAGGGAGAGGATGCGGGTACGGGTGCCCACAGTGGTGAGGCAACAAGTCTGTGTCCGCAGGGCAGGTAGGAGGGGCAGGGTCACCCAGCGACATCAGGAGGCTGGGACCCACTCCCTGGAACACATCACCAGAGTCCTGGATGCAAACGGGCCGGTCAGACGAACTGTTGCATGAGCTCATCCTGCTGATGAGGTCCATCGACACCCGCATGGGACAAATCGTGGACCTCTTGGGCCAGCAAGTGGCGGTACTGAGGGACAGGCATGCGCCATAGACAACACCTCCACCTCCCTCTGGTGGGCCGCACAATGACAGTTCACCATCCTCCCCTGCGCCCACAGAGTGGGGCGAGTCCTTAGACCACACTAGCCCTGCAGCAGGCCCCCCCCCGCTAAACGACAAAGGGGCCATCCTAAGAAGACCCTGGGAGTATCTGGAGGCCAAGCACCTGCCAGACGCCAGTCACGGAGCCAGCCATGATGGCAACACTCTCCACCACTGCATTGACTTTTTGGACTGTCCTTCCCCACACTGTCTTGTGAATGGCATCTGTCTGTTGGACTGGGTCACCACAGCAAAGTGGTGACTACTCGACTATCTCATCTACCACAACTGTCAACTCACTGCTCCACCCCACCCCCCAATGGAAATGTACACCCCCTCGCATCTCACCATTGTAAATAAAATATCCTCACACACATGTTGGCATGTCAGCTCCGTCTTTATTACAGGAGGTACAGTCTTCAACATGATCACAATGTACCAGGAGCATGGGCTGTATGTAGGCAAGGATAAGTCGAAGGCACCTATGGAAACACAACAGAACTGTCACTGGTCTGGGTGTGGCATCACAGACATCACACAACCCCTACCATCAGGATAACCCAACATGCATATGTCACAAAGGCCAACAAGTGTCAACATACACGTCCTGTTGATGTTCCCGAATGACATGTCCCAGAAACATTTCCAACCACCACTGAGTCTACAACTGGCTGACGCTACAATTCTCACATGCCCCTTCATGACAACACCAATATCAGCAGACAATGGGTATGTGGGTATGTTGCACATTGACACCCACCGTCAAGTGAAGTAGCGGGTGATGAGCTGTTCACGCAGTTCAACACCTTCCTCCTCTCCACTGTCCTCATCACTGGACACGGCTTGGTTTTCAGGTTGGGGTCTAGGGTCCTCACCATCATCCAGGAGCATGGGAATCTTCTTGCGAATGGCTAGGTTGTGGAGCATGCAGCATGCCACAACAATCTGAAACACCTTCCCGGGCGAGTATGCCAGTGCACCTCCAGTCTTGTCCAGGCAGCGTAAACGTGACTTGAGCAGACCAAAATATGCTCCACTACACAATGTGTCCTCCTATGGGCCTCATTGTACCGGACTTCAGTCGGGGACCTGGGATTCCGCTGTGGACTCAGCAACCAGGGACGGTTGGGATATGCAGAGTCACCTAGGTATGACAAACACAAATAAACATTGCAACGTCACTGAGGCTCAAGGCAGCAGGTCACACACACAGCACGCCACACGACTAGGCATACTCACCCACAATCCATGCACGCTCGGGAAGAAAATTAGCCATCAACTGGGGCACTTTGCTGTTCCGCAGGATGTAGGAGTCATGGGCTGAGCCTGGGAATTTGGCACACACCTGCGAGATGGTCATATCTGCCGGTCACACCACCTGCAGATTGATAGAGTGGTAATGCTTGCGATTGCGGTATATGTGCTCACTTGCCTGTGGTGGCACAAGACCGACATGGGTGCAATCAATGGCCCCAACAACATTGGGGATGTGTACACAAGGTGATAGAAGTCTCCCTTCACAGCTGGCAATTCAGCACCCCTGGGGAAATGGATGTATCTGCCCTTGTATAGCATCATGGCGGACAGTACATCACACAGCACCATGCTGAACATTGGTTGTGACATCCCACCAGCCCTGGCCCCAGTCTCCCGGAACGATCGAGTGGCAAAAAAATGCAGGGCTGCCATCACCTTATAAGTAGGGGTGAAAGCTGTTGGATATGCCCTGCGGGGCTGCAGGTGGGGCTCCAACAGATCACAAAGGGTTTCCAGGGTGGCTCTGACCAGGCGGCATTTCCGTATGATCGCAACATCCTCCATGTCCTCCAGCACCGTCAAGTGACAAGTCAAATTTGGCCTCCTCCTATTTGAGATGATAGTGGACACATGTCAATGCAATACTTCATGAGATGTGCACAGCATATCACGTTCTGGATGACACAACCACGACAATGACTGACATCTATAGTGACTAACAGACCAGCTTACATGGAGTGACACCTTCAGCTACACAAAGGGCACACATGTCAACTTACACAAGGCAAGTACCTCAAACACCACCTTGGTCAATGTGAATGCACATAGGGATATGGCCACAGTTCACATGGGCACGCCTGGGAGTATAGCATCCAGCATATGTGTAACTAATCAAAACCACTGTCTCATACCTAGCTGCTGTACCTGTCACACCTTAATGCGTCATTACAACCTGGCACACATCCACCAAACAATGACCACATTTGGCGCTGGAATGACGAATGTGTTCATGAGCAGACATGAGAGGCAATGCTAAATAGATCATCATTCATTGAGACGAGCATCGCTGTGATTGTCACTGGACCTCAACACATTGACATGTGTAAATATTGTACAGTCCAGAACAACACTGTCCTGCCTACAGCAACATCAAATCCATAAGTGACATGTGAGTGGGTACAGGCAAATCTACGTTACACACACAAAAACATGGCATGTGTAGCCATCAGTGGAGTGAACTGAGCATTGGCATCGTGTGCACAACGATGTGCCATTGAACATGTTGGCACTGTGCACTGTTGATGTTTGACAGATGGCCATTGCCATTGTATGGCACCCAAATCGTGGCAGCTACCACCTGGCCGCGGCGGTGTGTCTCCAGCACCCCCATTCACACAAGTGCGGTAGTGATAGGCATGAAGACATGGGGAAATGGCAGTTGTCATGCTCCGCCGTCTGAATGGCAGAGCCTCGTGTTAATGTGTGGCACACAAATCACGGTAGCTACCGCCTGGCCCCGGCAGTGTGTCACCAGCACACCCATTCACACAAGTGCGGTAGTAATAGGCATGGAGACATGGGGAAATGGCATGGGGAGTTGGTCATTGGATGCATTTGAAAGATGCACCATCGCCGTAGAGCACCCCGGGCCCCTGCGTTGTGTCACCGCCATGAAGCATGCCCATACAGCCAATCGGAGCCATGATTGCGGTGGCATGATGCATTTTGAAGATCGTGGTAGGCGTGCACCACCACCGCGGAGGCGGTCATTGGATGCATTTGAAAGAGGCAGACCTGGACCACCAATTTCTGCAGCTTTGCACCTTTGAAACGACCCCAGGGGGCTACATATGTGTGGGAGTGAGCCTCACATTTCCACGGTTCCCAGATCCTGCTGCCTGAGACCCCTCACCTGCTGCTGCCTCCAGAGCCTGCTGCCAGAGACCCCTCACCTGCTGCTGCCTCCAGAGCCTGCTGCCAGAGACCCCTCACCTGCTGCTGCCTTCAGGGACTGCTGCCTGTGATCCCGCACCTGCTGCTGCCTCCAGGGACTGCTGCCTGAGACCCCTCACCTGCTGCTACCTCCAGGGACTGCTGCCTGAGACCCCTCACCTGCTGCTGCCTCGAGGGACTGCTGCCTGAGAACCTTCACCACCCAATTCCGCCACTGTTTTCTCACCTCCACAGTGATGGCAAGGACAGAGAAGATCCGTGCCAGTCCCTTCACGAGAGAGGAGCTGGAGGTCCTGGTAGACGAGGTGCTCACATTACCAAAGGCTATATGGTACCCAAAATGTCATGGTAAGTCTTCAACTGTGGTGGGCTAGGGCAGGGGGGCCACACATGTAGTTGGACTGATGCAGTTGGTGCCTGGGAGTGTGGTGTAGTGTCATGCACTGCCTGACATGTTGTCTCCAGTGGGAGGGTGTGTGTACCCAATGCCACAGCTTCCCTCCCTGCCCATGTATGTATGAGTGACCTGCATTGTGTTGTCAGCCATACAGTGACACAGAAGGTTGTTCATGCTGTAGTCAGGACAGTGATTGCTTGACTGGATGGCTGTGTGTGCCCCTGTAGTCCTTCTCAGTGTGAGCCCAGCTGGCCTGCACAGTCCACGCCTACAAAGACAAGGACACCTCACTCAACTTACAGAGTATGACATCAGTCTTTTCACATTGCACTCCAGCTATGGGCCATCTCAGCACTGTATTTTGCACACAACTGCCCTTGTGAATGGCATTTTGTACTTGTGTGATCATGTCCCTCAATGTGACCACCATGACACATTCAACTATTCACAGGACAGGGACATTGACGGCTGCGCAGTCTTGGACACAGTGAGTCCACCCCCAAACACAGGTTGACATGTGATGTATGTGTTGCTCAAGCCAAAACTGGACTGGAGTGTGGGCAGGCTACATGGGTGTTTCAGTGCTGGCACCCGGCATGTGCATGAGGTGCGCATGGACTGTGATCCCCCTCACACCTGCATGCTTTCACATCAGCTTTTCCCATGAAGGTGTCCTATGTGAGCTGTACTATAGTCTCTGATTGCCAATTTAGTTGGATATGTAATGATTTTGTATCTTGCTGCTATACTGATAGATGTCGGTACATGGCACTGTGTCACTGATATTTTCCCACTCTTGTAAGGCCGTGTGGAGGGCCATTGCAGCATAGGTGCGAGCCCTGGGGGTCTCAAACTGACAGCGCACCCACTGCCACAAGAGATGGTACAACATCAGCTGGCTGGCAAAGAATGTGGCGGAGATGACCTTGGGACTTATTCCTTGCACTTGGCCTCTGGCATGGGGTGCATCTTGGCGGTGACACAGCCTGAGCTGGATGCACGTTTGAAGGAGCATCAGCAGCAAGTCAGGGGTGAGCATTTCGGGAGTCTGAATTTGGCTGGAAGTGGCTGCATGTGTACAGAGCCTTTGCCAGCGCTGGCCTCTGTGATGTTGGTAGTGTGATGCTGTGGCATGTAGGTGGCTGATGGCCTGGGTGCCCGAGGCATGCATTTGCTCTACCTGCACTTACAAACGTGATTTGGATGCTGTGCCTTTACATTACATTTTGAGTTGTGCTCTTTAGGTTTCTTCTGCATTGGTGTAGTCTTGGGAATCCCATGGGAGGGTACGGCAGTGTGGCCAATCTGACTGTGCGTACATCAGTGCGTCCATTGCATGTACCCATATTGGGGAGACCTACACATCTGGAGGAGTCCCAGCCTGAGATGCAAAGCACCACATCATCCGATGCCAGCAGGTATGCATCCATGTTGGAGGGCACAGGGACATCGACTTCCACCACACAGCAGCCATTACCCATCCTCCCAGCCACTTCCTCTGGTGCTGCCTGTGTCCGCCTCAGTAAGAGGGGAAGAGTGCCCTTCACCCCTGGCACTGCTGCCTCTGCCCCTGTCCCCCCTGCTGCCATCAGTGCTGAGTCTGTGGATCTTTTGCGCCAGCTGTGTGTAGGTGTAGGAGAGTAGGATCTGCACTTGTGTTGCCCCCACTTTTTTTCTGATGTATACACTGGTTTCTGGCTATAGTCTGGCTGGGTCCCTGCTAATCAGGGCCCCAGTCTAACTGATCTCTCTAAACAAATTGGTGTGCATATTAGATGCACTAGTGATTGGATACTGTGGTACCTTGTGAGCCCCTAGTATATGGTACCTTAGGTACCTAGGGCATTGGTACTTCACAGGCCTACCAGGGGCTGCAGCATGTATTATGCCACCCCTGGGAAGCACTCACAATCTGACACCACAGGCCTGCTACTGCAGCCTGTGTGAGGTAGTGTTAGCACTCCTCACTGAGGTATAGGTTCCTATATCTCACCATACACACACATATAAACCTATCAGTCACCCCTATGGTAGGCCCTATCAATCCCAAGGGCAGGGTGCTTGGTTTACTATGTGAGGGGGGCTTCTGCCTGAGCAGGACCACTCTGCAGCTGGTAGAGTCTATTCTCTGCTGCTGTTAGTGGATGCGGTTAAACCATATACTCTTAAGTGCATTATAACCTCGCGGTAAATGCTAACTTTGGAATGACTGCATCAAAACATGTCGTGTTTGGTGTCAAACAACTTGGAATCCTACCCCCACACCAGTAACTGGTGTGGGAGTAGGATCCCACCCTTCTAGAGGGAACGACATGTACACTCTGTACTAACCGGTAGAAATCTTCTAAGGCCCTGGCATCACAAAATGGATGCCACCAGCACAGACACCGGGCTGCCCTCCTGCTGCTGACCGAAACTCGCAGTGGAGGGAGCCCAACAAAGGGTTTCCTGTCACAGGGAGGTGTCACCACCTCCCAGACAGGATTTAGTGTATTGGAGCTGGGTGGGTGCACTCTTAGAGTGCTTTGAAGTCCTGCACTGGGGGAGTAGTAGGCTCCTCTGTGCATATGCCAGCTCAAACCGGTTCAGGGGCTGCTTGCCCCTGTCCTGGCGCAAAACTGGACAAAGGGAAGTGGGTGTAACCACCCACTACCCTGGCCCTCCTAGAGGAGTGGCCATAGAGCTAGTCCCACCCATCTTATCAGTATAAGATACCACACATTGCCAATGCAACTTAGATTACACCTGGACGACGCTCAACGAAGAAGAATCCTGGCCCTTCAACTTTCTACTACCTTTAGAAGACCGAAGGATCTCCCTTGGAGTCAAGGAGTGACTCCCCTGCTTGGCAGGCACCAAAACTACTGAACTACGGTTGCAAACTTTACCGCTCCCGCCGGAGCCCGAAGTCCCTGCGTCCCCTGAAGCGGATTTCCTGACCTCTCGACGGCCATTTTGAGTCCCCAGCGAAGCTGTGGCATCTGGACCCCACGAGTGACGAGGAACAGCAATACCAGGGAACCGTGCACTGATTTCGAGTGCAAGCCCTAATCTACGTGCTACAACTTTGTGCTTTGGACCACTTAATGTCCAAGTCCCTAGCAGGTTTTGAACCAAAGATCAGTGGCCTACCTCGTCCCGAGTGACCGTGGGCTGTTGGTGAAGTTTCCCTGCAAAAGTGTCTTTGTGGTTGCTTGCCCGTTGGCTAGCAGCCCTCCAGAAGACTTCCACACCGACTTCAAGGGCTCGCCTGGTTGCTCTGGGCCTGCCCTCACTTAAGTCCATCGGACCTTGCTGGTCTGATCCATCGACATTCTTCCATCCACACGAGACTTGCATTTACCAAGGTTTGTTGACTCTGATTCGAGTGCCGACACCGCCAACAGCTGCAGACGTTGTGGGACCTCTGGAATCCAGCTGCTGGTCTTCATCGATCTCTCCTGGACCCCGTGAGCGAAGAGACAAAGTGACATCAGCGACCGGAACCGACACGACAGCTGTGGTCATCTATCCTGCTGGCCACCAGCCACTGGCAAGTGACTTTGAACACTGTCCCCTCAATTTCTAGGTCTCCTGCAACTCCAATCCATCGTTGGATTTCAGCGGACACTTCACCCGACGACACAAGCAGCAAGTCGACGACGATTCCCATTGAAAACAGCATCGCGACCCGACACCAAAGGACACCTATGCACCCGGCTTCCCTGGGTGAGGTAACTCTGGCATTACGGTGCCCAAGTGTACATTGGCTATCGAAGTACTTACCCTGTAAGTTGTTTGCTTGTTGTCCACTCCGAAGTGCCCTAGAACTGTAAATTACAAACCGCGACATTTGCCATTGAAACGCATTGAAACCCGCGTGTGTGTTTAGACACTGCACGCGTCTCCTGTGGGCTGATTACTTACCTGTAAACACTGCAGCAGTGAAGCCCCAGCGATTCCCAAGGCCCTAGGCCTTTTCATATTGCAAGTCGAGTTTGTTACACCACTATTTTAGTATATGGTCTGGTATGCCCCTAGGGCTACAGCCATATTTGTGCTTAATTTATTGAGAACTGTTGATCTTTTGAATGTTTACCTGGCTCTAATCTCATAAAGAGATTAGTAGAGTATATTTAGAAATAAATACATATATATTTGATATATATACCTGTGTGGTGTCTTTTCATTTGGTAATTCAAAAGATTATAAGGTAAAACAAGCTGCTTTACATTCCTCAGAGACTTAGCCTGAAGGCTGCTCTCCACAGCTACCACTAGGATAGCTTTCTTTAAAAGGTTGTCTTTAAACCCATCTACCAAAAGTCGAATTGGACTGGTGCAAGGTGGCCACTATAACTAGTGACCAGCATATGCCAGGCCAACTTCTCACATTGGTGGCAGCGGTGGGATTCCAGCTTGCCATTGTTTTACCAGAAAATCTCTATTTGAATTACTAACTGAAAACCACTTAAGGTACTCAAGGTACATATAAAGTCAAGCTAGTATCAATAAGTTCTACTGAACTTAGAGCTGTTTGTGAAGGGATAAGCACACCCTTGCTACAGCTCAAGCTAGGTTTAGTAGGCCACAACTAGTGTAGGTAGTACAACACTGCACAACACTAGTATGCCTCACCAGGATGGAGCCAGTGGGTCCATCCCATCTCAGTACAAAGACATAGCCTACACTGACCTGAAGGCCTTGTGCTTTGCAAGGAATCTGAGGGTGGGCAGGAGTCCCTCATCACAGCACCTGATAGATCTGTTAGTAGCAGATGACCTGAAACAAGCTCTAGGAGCAAGTGGGTCTGCATCAGGGGGTGGGTCAAACATAGTCTCTGGGTCTGATGATGAAAATCAAGATGCCCTGGAGTCTGTGGATGATGGGCCAGACTCAGAAGAGTCTGAAAGGAACAGAGGAATTCTCCCTAAGAGAACTGACAGAGTGGGAGAGAGGCCTAGGTCCCCCTCAAGGGACTCTGACCATTCATACCACTCTGGAAGAGAATCTGTTCCACAGAGGAACTCCAACTTTCCCAGGGAGACCTCCTCTGAAAGAAGGTTCAAGATGCTCCAGTATGAGGAAGCTAGGCTTGCCCTCAGAACCAAGCAATTGGCCTTAGATAGGGAAGCCTTCGAGCTCCAAAGAGCTTCAAAGAAGGAGGGGTTAGATGCCCCTGGTGGCAGCAACAGTGTCCCTAGAGGCAGAGATTACATGCCAGATCATAGGAACCTGTCCAAGGTTGTTCCTCCCTACCAGAGTGGGGATGATATCCACAAATGGATAACTGCTATGGAGAGGGCCTGTAGAGTTCAACAGGTCCCCCAGAAACAGTGGGCAGCAATCTTGTGGCTCTCCTTTTCAGACAAAGGGAGAGACAAGCTCCTCACTGTTAGAGAAGAGGATGCTAATGATTATGAAGCCCTGAAGAGTGCTTTGATAGATGGGTTTGGCTTAACCACTGAACAGTACAGGTTGAAGTTCAGAGACACCCAGAAAGCACAGACTCAGGATTGGACTGACTTTGTTGATTGTGCAACCAAGGCTCTAGAGGGTTGGCTGGTGGGTAGTAGAGTAACTGATTTTAAGGGATTGTATAATCTTATAATGAGAGAACAGATCCTTAATAACTGCCAGAACCAGTTGTTGCATCAGTACCTGGTGGACTCTGATCTGACCTCTCCCCTAGAATTGGGAAAGAAGGCAGACAAATGGGTCAGAACCAGGGTGAGGCAGAAAAACCAGAACCAAGGTGGTGACACTAAGAAGCAAGATCCTAAAGGCTCAGATAAGGGTGGGGATAAATCTAAAGATCAGAAGTCTTCGCAAGGGCCCCAAAAATCTGCAACTGGTGGGGAGTCACAATCCAAAAAGGGAAAAGGCCAAAAGAAGCCCTGGTGCAAGTTCTGTAAACAGAAAGGGCACTGGACTTCTGACTGTACAAAGTCCAAAGACCAAACCACCACCACTCCAGCCCCTAAGGCAACTGTTCCCCCTAGTACAGCAAGTGGTGGAGGTAATACTCAGAATAAGGGTGTAGTAGGGTTGACCCTGGGTTCTGATGTGGACTCTGGCCTAGTCAGAGTACCAACACAGGCAATGCTAGTTTGTGAGGGAGACCTTGATATGTCCTTCCTAGTGAGCCCCAGTAATCTGGGCAAATACAAACAGCAGTCTATCATAAATGGCAAACAGGCTTTGGCATTTAGGGACACAGGTGCTAGTGTCACCATGGTGGCAGAGGATCTAGTGGACCATACACAGATCATCCTGGGTGAAATGTACCAGGTAACCAATGCAAGCAACACCAGGACCAACCATAGCCTGGCTGTTGTGAATTTCTCCTGGGGAGGGGTAACTGGCCTCAAAAAGGTAGTAGTCAGTGCAGACCTCCCTGTCGAATGTTTGTTGGGCAATGATCTAGAGACTTCAGCCTGGTCTGAAGTAGAATTATGGACTCATGCTGAGATGTTGGGCATACCTGCAGAGGTATTTGCTGTGACCAGGTCACAAGCCAAAATGCATAAAGCTGAACCAGCTCTGGATCCTGAAACTATGGACCAGGTGCTACCCAAGAGGAAGAGCAGTAGGGTTAAGGCTGGGCCTTCCCCTCTGTCTCAGATCCCAGATTCCCCTCCTGAGGGAGGAGAAGCAGAACCTGTAGAAGGAACTGCCCCAGAGGAACTTGAGCCTGGTCAGGTTGAGTTCTTGGGGGCAGGGGGCCCTTCCAGGGAGGATCTGAGCAAAGAGCAACAGTGCTGCTCCACTCTTGAACCCCTCAGACAGCTGGCTGCTGCTGAGGATGCTGGGAGTGCTAGTGGGTCCCATAAGGTTTATTGGGATGAGGGGCTCCTATACTCTGAGGCTAGGGAACCTACCCCTGGAGCCACCAGGAGGTTGGTGATTCCTCAGAAGTTTAGGGGGTTCCTCTTGACCCTAGCACATGACATCCCTTTGGCAGGTCACTTGGGCCAAAACAAGACCTGGGACAGGCTTGTACCACATTTTCATTGGCCACACATGTCTGAAGACACAAAGGAGTTTTGTCGCTCCTGTGTCACTTGTCAAGCCAGTGGCAAGACAGGTGGCACTACAAAGGCCCCCCTGATACCACTACCTGTGGTGGGGGTTCCCTTTGAAAGGGTAGGGATTGATATAGTTGGTCCCCTTGACCCTCCAACTGCATCTGGGCACAGATTTATACTGGTGGTAGTGGATCATGCCACCAGGTACCCAGAAGCTATTCCCCTCAGGACTACCACAGCCCCTGTGGTAGCAAGAGCCCTCATTGGAGTATTCTCCAGGGTGGGTTTTCCTAAGGAGGTCATCTCTGACAGAGGTTCCAACTTTATGTCAGGATATCTAACTGCAATGTGGAAGGAGTGTGGTGTAAACTACAAATTCACTACCCCCTATCACCCACAATGCAATGTGTTAGTTGAGAGATTCAACAAAACCCTAAAGGGAATGATTAAAGAACTCCCAGAGAAGCTTAGGCAAAAATGGGACCTTTTACTTCCCTGCCTTCTGTTTGCATACAGGGAGGTTCCTCAGGAGGGGGTTGGCTACAGCCCTTTTGAACTTCTGTTTGGGCACCCTGTTAGAGGACCATTATGTCTGGTGAAAGAGGGATGGGAGTTACCTCTCAAACCCCCCAAACAAGATGTAGTGGACTATGTACTTGGTCTCCGCTCCAGGATGGCTGAGTACATGAAGAAGGCCAGTAAAAACCTTGAGGCAAGCCAAGAACTCCAAAAAGCTTGGCATGACCAAAAGGCTGTCTTGACTGTTTACCAGCCAGGCCAGAAAGTGTGGGTGTTGGAGACTGTGGCCCCAGCAGCCCTCCAGGACAAATGGAGTGGCCCCCATACAATTGTTGAAAAGAAGGGAGAGGTCACCTACTTGGTAGATCTTGGTACTCCCAGGAGCCCTCTTAGAGTGCTCCATGTCAACAGACTTAAGCCATATGTGGACAGGGCTGACATGACCTTGCTCATGGCAACTGATGAGGACCAGGAGGAGGAGAGTGACCCTCTCCCTGACCTGCTCTCACAGAACCCTGAAGATGGGTCAGTTGATGGTGTTGCTTTGGCAAGCAGCCTCACTGAACATCAACAAACTAAATGTAGACAAGTGCTACAGCAGTTTAGACATATGTTTAGCCTGACCCCAAGTCAGACTTCCTAGTGCACCCATGAGGTGGACACTGGAGACAGTCTGCCTGTAAAGAGTAAAATCTACAGGCAACCTGACCATGTCAGGGACTGTATCAGGACTGAAGTCCAGAAAATGTTGGAGCTAGGTGTTATTGAGCCCTCAGATAGCCCTTGGGCTAGCCCAGTAGTACTTGTCCCAAAACCTCACACCCAGGGCGGTAAGAAAGAGATGAGGTTTTGTGTTGACTACAGGGGCCTCAATGCAGTCACCAGGACTGATGCCTACCCAATCCCAAGGGCAGATGAACTAATAGATACTTTGGCCTCAGCCAAGTACCTCAGTACATTTGACCTTACAGCAGGCTATTGGCAAATCAAGTTAGCTGATGATGCCAAGGCAAAAACAGCATTTTCGACCCCTGGTGGGCATTATCACTTTGTGGTAATTCCCTTTGGTTTGAAGAATGCACCTGCCACATTTCAGAGGTTGGTGAATAAAGTTCTGACTGGTATGGAAACCTATTGCTCAGCATATCTTGATGACATTGCTGTCTATAGTTCCACCTGGCAGGATCACCTGGTCCACCTCAGAAATGTACTGGAGGCCCTGCAGAAAGCAGGCCTCACTATCAAGGCCACTAAGTGCCAGATAGGGCAGAGTCAGGTTGTGTACCTGGGCCACCTTGTAGGTGGAGGCCAGGTTCAACCATTACAGAGCAAGATCCAGACCATAATGGACTGGGTAGCTCCAACCACCCAGACACAGGTGAGAGCCTTCTTGGGCCTGACTGGGTATTACAGGAGGTTTGTTAAGGGATATGGATCTATAGCATGACATCCCTTTGGCAGGTCACTTGGGCCAAAACAAGACCTGGGACAGGCTTGTACCACATTTTCATTGGCCACACATGTCTGAAGACACAAAGGAGTTTTGTCGCTCCTGTGTCACTTGTCAAGCCAGTGGCAAGACAGGTGGCACTACAAAGGCCCCCCTGATACCACTACCTGTGGTGGGGGTTCCCTTTGAAAGGGTAGGGATTGATATAGTTGGTCCCCTTGACCCTCCAACTGCATCTGGGCACAGATTTATACTGGTGGTAGTGGATCATGCCACCAGGTACCCAGAAGCTATTCCCCTCAGGACTACCACAGCCCCTGTGGTAGCAAGAGCCCTCATTGGAGTATTCTCCAGGGTGGGTTTTCCTAAGGAGGTCATCTCTGACAGAGGTTCCAACTTTATGTCAGGATATCTAACTGCAATGTGGAAGGAGTGTGGTGTAAACTACAAATTCACTACCCCCTATCACCCACAATGCAATGTGTTAGTTGAGAGATTCAACAAAACCCTAAAGGGAATGATTAAAGAACTCCCAGAGAAGCTTAGGCAAAAATGGGACCTTTTACTTCCCTGCCTTCTGTTTGCATACAGGGAGGTTCCTCAGGAGGGGGTTGGCTACAGCCCTTTTGAACTTCTGTTTGGGCACCCTGTTAGAGGACCATTATGTATGGTGAAAGAGGGATGGGAGTTACCTCTCAAACCCCCCAAACAAGATGTAGTGGACTATGTACTTGGTCTCCGCTCCAGGATGGCTGAGTACATGAAGAAGGCCAGTAAAAACCTTGAGGCAAGCCAAGAACTCCAAAAAGCTTGGCATGACCAAAAGGCTGTCTTGACTGTTTACCAGCCAGGCCAGAAAGTGTGGGTGTTGGAGACTGTGGCCCCAGCAGCCCTCCAGGACAAATGGAGTGGCCCCCATACAATTGTTGAAAAGAAGGGAGAGGTCACCTACTTGGTAGATCTTGGTACTCCCAGGAGCCCTCTTAGAGTGCTCCATGTCAACAGACTTAAGCCATATGTGGACAGGGCTGACATGACCTTGCTCATGGCAACTGATGAGGACCAGGAGGAGGAGAGTGACCCTCTCCCTGACCTGCTCTCACAGAACCCTGAAGATGGGTCAGTTGATGGTGTTGCTTTGGCAAGCAGCCTCACTGAACATCAACAAACTAAATGTAGACAAGTGCTACAGCAGTTTAGACATATGTTTAGCCTGACCCCAAGTCAGACTTCCTAGTGCACCCATGAGGTGGACACTGGAGACAGTCTGCCTGTAAAGAGTAAAATCTACAGGCAACCTGACCATGTCAGGGACTGTATCAGGACTGAAGTCCAGAAAATGTTGGAGCTAGGTGTTATTGAGCCCTCAGATAGCCCTTGGGCTAGCCCAGTAGTACTTGTCCCAAAACCTCACACCCAGGGCGGTAAGAAAGAGATGAGGTTTTGTGTTGACTACAGGGGCCTCAATGCAGTCACCAGGACTGATGCCTACCCAATCCCAAGGGCAGATGAACTAATAGATACTTTGGCCTCAGCCAAGTACCTCAGTACATTTGACCTTACAGCAGGCTATTGGCAAATCAAGTTAGCTGATGATGCCAAGGCAAAAACAGCATTTTCGACCCCTGGTGGGCATTATCACTTTGTGGTAATTCCCTTTGGTTTGAAGAATGCACCTGCCACATTTCAGAGGTTGGTGAATAAAGTTCTGACTGGTCCCCTTGAAGGTTATTCTGACACTCACAAAACTCTTTGGAAAGAAAACCTCCGGGAGTACAAAACTGCCATCGCCCAAAATAAGGCTAAACATTACTGCTCCATCATTACCAACGCCACCAACAGCTCAAAGAGTATCTTTCAGATACTCAAAAACTTAACCAATCCAGACTGTGTCATCTCTACACAGCCTCCCACCCAAGCCCTTTGCGACAATCTTGCAGTGTTTTTCATTAATAAAATAAACACCATTATTCAAAACCTGAAAACACCTCCCTCTTCGGGAACTTCCAACACGCAGGGACCAGACACCAGCTCTCGAAACTTGTCGTCTCCAGGCTCTGTCCTTTTGGCTAGACTACGGGAATTTCCCCCAATCCCGGCCTCCGAGTTTGAAAGACTGGCGCTTAGTATCACCTCGGGTTCTCCACTCGACCCCCTACCTCCAAAAGTTTGGAAAAATTTTGGAAATGATCTTTTTGGCACCATGCGCCTAATATGTAACCAGTCTTTGCACAGTGGCTTTGTCCCAACCCCGTGGAAACAGGCGCTAATCACCCCTCTCTTGAAGAAACCCTCCCTGAGCCCAGATTGTCTTTCAAACTACCGACCCATCTCCCTGCTGCCTTTCCCAGCGAAGGTCGCCGAACGATGGGTCAGTTCGTGCCTGTCCGCCCACCTAGAACAAAACAACCTTCTTGACGATCACCAGTTCGGGTTCCGTCCTGCCCACGGCACCGAAACAGCAGTCTTAACAGCCATGGAGGATCTTCGCTTGCGTGCAGACAGGGGCCAACCAGTGGCGCTGATACTGCTGGACCTGTCTGCCGCATTCGATACGGTCAACCATGGTATGCTGCTGCAGAGACTTGGTGAAGTGGGAGTGGAAGGCACTGCACTGCTCTGGTTTCACTCCTACCTTCGGGACAGAAGACAGGCTGTCTCCCTTCCCCCATTCCAATCCACCTTTGCACCAGTACCCCAGGGAGTCCCTCAGGGCTCCTCCATCAGCCCCATCCTTTTTAACGTGTACCTCATCCCGCTAATCAAGCTAATCCAATCCTTTGGGATCAAAACAATAAATTACGCTGATGACACGCAGCTCATCCTCTCTTGGGAAGGTGAAGATGCCATTCCTTTTTCCACCTTCCACGACTGCCTAAGAGAGACGGCTGGATGGCTACACAGAAACTCCCTCCAGTTTAATTCCTCTAAAACGGAGGTCCTGTTTTGTTCAGGCACCAAGATACCCCGCCAGTTTCCGAATGAATTCTGGCCCCCAGAGATTAGAGACAAACCTCTGCCAGTTGCCTCGGTTCGCAACCTGGGAGCCATGCTTGACAACAATTTAAGTATGGAAACCCAGGTAACGAAAACTGTGGGGATCTGCACAGCCCTGCTTCGCTCACTGCGGAAAATCATGCCTCTTCTCCCGGCACAAGCCAGGGCGTCGATAGTCAGGTGTACGATACTCAGTCGCCTTGACTATTGTAACGCCCTGCTCCTGGAGTCTCCAGTCACGTTGATGGATCGACTACAGCGAATTCAATCTGCCGCCGCCAAGCTGGCTCTGGGCTGGACGAGGAGGGCTTCGGCCACAGCAGCTCTGGCTGAGCTACACTGGCTACCCTTCAAGTCCCTCTGCATTGTCTTTAAGGCTCTGCACGGACTTGGACCCAAACCTCTGCAAGCCCTGTTTCGGTGGTACACTCCTGCCAGAGATTTACGATCATCCTCAGCCTGTCTGGTAAAGGTACCCAGATTCAATAAAACCAGAACAGGGGGCAGATCCTTCAGGGTTGCAGCGGCCAAGCGGTGGAACAGCTTGCCCACTGACATACGTCAGGTTTCACAGCTCCTTCCATTCAGGAGACGTATCAAGACCTGGCTTTTCCCCCAATAAATGTCCGTCTGACTGTTCCCCCGGTTATCCGTCAGCAGAGTACTCTCCAGCGCCAGGAAGCCTGCAAGGTATCAGTCGCGCTTTACAAATTCTCAAAATAATAATAATAATAATAGCAGGGGTCTCCAACCTTTTGTGTAGTGAGAGCTATTTCTGGTCCGTGAGAATCGGCCCACAAACAGCCCAAAAAACAACCAATGCACTGATCTGTCAGGCCAGCCCTGCTGGTATGGCCTGGCTCACCTGTAGGACATTCCCACCCCACTGACCTCTTGAGTGCAGTCCTATTAAATGGCGTCAGCCCCATCAAGTATATATGGCTTAAATGTCAATAATGTCGCACATTTAACAATTGTGGCCATATACAAAGTGCATATTACAAACAGACATACTTTTCTGGCTCATGGCAGTGTTGTCAGGGCATTATAGGTGAGGAAAAGTTTGTTTAAAAACTTCAGTTTTTACGCAATTATGTCAACACTGTGATATAACCCACTGTAGATACCATCTTACATGCTTCTCCGATCAAATATAAAGGTGAAAGGCTGAAAAGGCAGGTGATCCTGTTGTTCAGTACAACTTGCACCACCTGCACCAGCACTTATTGCGCACAATGAATGAGCTGTCACAGGACTCAACGAGGTGCCATCAACAAGATATGAATTCACTCTGCCCTGTGCATATGTCTCTTTTAGGCTTTCGCCGGAGCAAGCGAGGTAGAGCCACAATTCAAGGGATCATCAGGAGGCTCACTGGGAGCCAGAATGTGAGGCCACCGACACTAAAGCACTTAGTAGCACTCAAGATGAGGGGGCTGGCCAAGAGGGCACTTCACCCTTTGGTTCTGAAGCCTCCAATTCTGGCTGGTCCCTAGTGGTGGCAGATGAAACTTCAAAGGCCACTACCTCTGCTCATGTGGCCATCACTATCACCAGCATTACCTTCAATCCTGTCCCCAGTACCAAGCCAGCACTAGGTAAACAAATGGACTGGTTTCTCCTTCATCCCAGGCATCTCTCTATTGCTCTCATCCCAGAAACACTGGAGGGCCTGAGGAACCTCCCTGTGGGGCAGACACATTGTTTTATTATGCCATCCAAGGCATCAGTCGGCAACTGCCTCAAGTCATTAATATCCTCGAAGACATGCACTCTGCCTTGTCTGCCACATAGAGAGGTCCTATCTCAACTAGTGGTTTAATAGACACCAGCGCTTCCAGCAAATCTGCCTCAATTCCTCCTTCTGCCCTAGTACCACCCTAACCCTCTTCAACTACATGACACCAGCCCAACACTTGAACTGTTCCAAACGCCACTCCAGTTTCCCTTTCTGACCAAATTCCTCCACCTCCTTGCACTATTCCATCTATCCTTAAATCACCCCATATCCCAAAATACTCAAACCCACAAACCCCACCATTGCCTTAAACATTTCTCTACTCTTACCGGCTTAAGTGTTGTGGGTCCAGGCTCCAGGGTGTGCTCTCACGGCTTGCCTGCTGCTCCGATGCAATATAAGGTGACAGGCTGTCCTGCTGAAATCAGCAGATGGCGGGGGTCCCGGCAGTTCTATGCCGCTTGCGCGACCTGGAAACCAGCTGGTCTGCCCTGCTATGCCTGCTTCAGCTCCGCACTAGCACCTTTCGCGCTCGTGACTCAAACAATGCACAGCGCGGTGCCAGTGAGGAAAAGGCAGGGGGCGCATAGTCCACTCCAGAGTGACGCTGCTCTCCACGTAGAAGAGGAACGTCATCCTCTTTGGCCCAACCCGCCCTAGCTAAGCTCAAAGCCAATCCGAGCTGCTGGTTTGGGTGAGGGCGGGCAACGCAGCCTGAAAAAAGCCTAAAAAGCCCAAACAACACTAAAGAGATACTAAATTGAGCAGCAAGTGTCACGAGCTACTCACAGGGTCTCGGCAAGCTACCGGTAGCTCGCGATCGACCGGTTGGAGACCCCTGATCTATAGTGACCCCCTTAAATGATCTTACCTCCAAGAAAATTCCAAAAAAGGTTCAGTGGACAGCTAGCTGTCAAAAGGCATTTGATGACCTCAAGCAGGCAATGTGCATTGCCCCCATCTTACAGAGTCCAGATTACAAAAAGAAGTTCATTGTCCAAACAGATGCTTCAGAGCTGGGTGTGGGAGCTGTACTGTCTCAACTTAATAATGAAGGTCAAGACCAGCCAGTAGCTTTTATAAGCAGAAGGCTGACCCCTAGAGAGAAACGTTGGTCAGCTATTGAGAGGGAGGCCTTTGCTGTGGTTTGGGCCCTGAAGAAGCTGAGGCCATACTTGTTTGGCACTCACTTCATAGTTCAGACTGACCATAAGCCCCTCCTATGGCTCAAACAGATGAAAGGTGAAAATCCTAAACTGCTCAGGTGGTCCATTTCCCTACAGGGGATGGACTATACAGTGGAACATAGACCTGGGACCCAACATGCCAATGCAGATGGACTCTCGAGGTATTTCCACTTAGAACAAGAAGACTCAACTGGTCAAGGTTAGTTTAATGTCCCTGCGTTTGGGGGGGGGGGCTTGTGTAGGAGAGTAGGATCTGCACTTGTGTTGCCCCCACTTTTTTTCTGATGTATACACTGGTTTCTGGCTATAGTCTGGCTGGGTCCCTGCTAATCAGGGCCCCAGTCTAACTGATCTCTCTAAACAACTTGGTGTGCATATTAGATGCACTAGTGATTGGATACTGTGGTACCTTGCGAGCCCCTAGTATATGGTACCTTAGGTACCTAGGGCCTTGGTACTTCACAGGCCTACCAGGGGCTGCAGCATGTATTAGGCAACCCCGGGGAAGCACTCACAATCTGACACCACAGGCCTGCTACTGAAGCCTGTGTGAGGTAGTGTTAGCACTCCTCACTGAGGTATAGGTTCCTATATCTCACCATACACACACATATAAACCTATCAGTCACCCCTATGGTAGGCCCTATCAATCCCAAGGGCAGGGTGCTTGGTTTACTATGTGAGGGGGTGCTTCTGCCTGAGCAGGACCCCTCTGCAGCTGGTAGAGTCTATTCTCTGCTGCTGTTTGTGGATGCGGTTAAACCATATACTCTTAAGTGCATTATAACCTCGCGGTAAATGCTAACTTTGGAATGACTGCATCAAAACATGTCGTGTTTGGTGTCAAACAACTTGGAATCCTACCCCCACACCAGTAACTGCTGTGGGAGTAGGATCCCACCCTTCTAGAGGGGACGACATGTACACTCTGTACTAACCAGTAGAAATCTTCTAAGGCCCTGGCATCACAAAATGGATGCCACCAGCACAGACACCGGGCTGCCCTCCTGCTGCTGACCGAAACTCGCAGTGGAGGGAGCCCAACAAAGGGTTTCCTGTCACAGGGAGGTGTCACCACCTCCCAGACAGGATTTAGTGTATTGGAGCTGGGTGGGTGCACTCTTAGAGTGCTTTGAAGTCCTGCACTGGGGGAGTAGTAGGCTCCTCTGTGCATATGCCAGCTCAAACCGGTTCAGGGGCTGCTTGCCCCTGTCCTGGCGCAAAACTGGACAAAGGGAAGTGGGTGTAACCACCCACTACCCTGGCCCTCCTAGAGGAGTGGCCATAGAGCTAGTCCCTCCCATCTTATCAGTATAAGATACCACACATTGTCAATGCAACTTAGATTACACCTGGACGACGCTCAACGAAGAAGAATCCTGGCCCTTCAATTTTCTACTACTTTTAGAAGACCGAAGGATCTCCCTTGGAGTCAAGGAGTGACTCCCCTGCTTGGCAGGCACCAAAACTACTGAACTACGGTTGCAAACTTTACCACACCCGCCGGAGCCCGAAGTCCCTGCGTCCCCTGAAGCGGATTTCCTGACCTCTCGACGGCCATTTTGAGTCCCCAGCAAAGCTGTGGCATCTGGACCCCACGAGTGACGAGGAACAGCAATACCAGGGAACCGTACACTGATTTCGAGTGCAAGCCCTAATCTACGTGCTACAACTTTGTGCTTTGGACCACTTAATGTCCAAGTCGCTAGCAGGTTTTGAACCAAAGATCAGCGGCCTACCTCGTCCCGAGTGACCGTGGGCTGTTGGTGAAGTTTCCCTGCAAAGGCGTCTTTGCGGTTGCTTGCCCGTTGGCTAGCAGCCCTCCAGAAGACTTCCACACCGACTTCAAGGGCTCGCCTGGTTGCTCTGGGCCTGCCCTCACTTACCCTCGCTGGGTAAGTCCATCGGACCTTGCTGGTCTGATCCATCGACATTCTTCCATCCACACGAGACTTGCAGTTGCCAAGGTTTGTTGACTCCGATTCGTGTGCCGACACCGCCAACAGCTGCAGACGTTGTGGGACCTCCGGAATCCAGCTGCTGGTCTTCATCGATCTCTCCAGGACCCCGTGAGCGAAGAGACAAAGTGACATCAGCGACCGGAACCGACGCGACAGCTGTGGTCATCTATCCTGCTGGCCACCAGTCACTGGCAAGTGACTTTGAACACTGTCCCCTCAATTTCTAGGTCTCCTGCAACTCCAATCCATCGTTGGATTTCAGCGGACACTTCACCCGACGACACAAGCAGCAAGTCGACGACGATTCCCATTGAAAACAGCATCGCGACCCGACACCAAAGGACACCTATGCACCCGGCTTCCCTGGGTGAGGTAACTGGCATTACGGTGCCCAAGTGTATATTGGCTATCGAAGTACTTACCCTGTAAGTTGTTTGCTTGTTGTCCACTCCGAAGTGCCCTAGAACTGTAAATTACAAACCGCGACATTTGCCATTGAAACGCATTGAAACCCGCGTGTGTGTTTAGACACTGCACGCGTCTCCTGTGGGCTGATTACTTACCTGTAAACACTGCAGCAGTGAAGCCCCAGCGATTCCCAAGGCCCTAGGCCTTTTCATATTGCAAGTCGAGTTTGTTACACCACTATTTTAGTATATGGTCTGGTACGCCCCTAGGGCTACAGCCATATTTGAGCTTAATTTATTGAGAATTGTTGATCTTTTGAATGTTTACCTGGCTCTAATCTCATAAAGAGATTAGTAGAGTATATTTAGAAATAAATACATATATATTTGATATATATGTGTGGTGTCTTTTCATTTGGTAATTCAAGAGATTATAAGGTAAAACAAGCTGCTTTACATTCCTCAGAGACTTAGCCTGAAGGCTGCTCTCCACAGCTACCACTAGGATAGCTTTCTTTAAAAGGTTGTCTTTAAACCTATCTACCAAGAGTCGAATTGGACTGGTGCAAGGTGGCCACTATAACTAGTGACCAGCATATGCCAGGCCAACTTCTCACAGTAGGCCAGACAGCTCTCCTCAATGCCTTCATTGACCACGACAAGAAATTGGCCCAGGTGGTTGCTTTCATGGAGGGCATATATTCTGACGTGGGTGGGCTTCACCGGACAGTCCAGGCTTTGTCATCAACAGTGACGTCTGCCCTGCAACAGGCACATACTTACAGTCCAGCTCCAGTCCCTTTTTCCACCCCCCCCTGGCAGTGGCCACATCTGACGATAGTGACCACGGTCCACATATATCAAAGTCACGATACAACACACGGTGCACACAGCAGCAGCAACCAAAGCGGTCCCGGGCACAGACACCACCCCCAGAGAAGGCCAAAGGCACACCAGAGTACAGGGAGAAAAGCCCATCAGGCGACACCAGTGGACAAATACCTAAGCAGCAGACCTCAGACATATATGCTTCAGTGGCATCCCCATCCAAGGACTCTCCTGCCCCTAAAGGATCGCGCAGAGATAATTGTACAGTGTCTATGCTCACCAAGGAGGTGGTGCATGCCAAGGGTACACCTAGGAAGGGCTCCAAGGCAGTATCACCAACCACCTCAAATCCCATTCCAAGCCCAGTGAAGCAGGGGCTGGAGGGCACTGTAGGGGTAACACCTAGTAAACAGGGGAAGGGAGGGCAGAGGCAAAGCAAGGTAAAGCGTTCTGCTGGATCCAGCACATCACCAGAGTGTCTGCCAGTACCTGCACCTGCTGCAGCTGTGGTGGTGAGTGTGCCTATTGTGCCCACACCACTTCCCATTGATCCACAGTCAGTCAAGCCATTTATGATACCCAAGAAGTGGAAGAGCACCCCTCCACAATCTCCCAGCCACACCGTGACTCCCATCTGCATGACTCCACCTCCACGTGCCACTACACCACCTGGTCCTAGCAGCCCTCCGGCTTGCCAAGCCACTGATAGCTCTACCTCAGCTGTTCCGCTCTCTCCCCGTCACATGCCCCGACAGTCCCTGAGGCACAGCCAGCTCTCAGTCCGCCTGACAGCCAAGTATGAGTGTTAGTCACCCTCACACACCTGTCTCTCACACAGGTGGCCCTGTACTATGCATTGTTGCCCCTGACTGTGTTGCTGACCATGGAAAGGTAGTCACACACATTCCCTGTGCAGCTTCTCATGGACTCAGTCTGCACTCTGTCCTACCCACTGGCCTTGTCATTCACTGCTGTGTGCCCCCAGCCTGTGCAGCTTCTTATGGACTCAGTCGGCACCTTGGACTGGCCACTGGCCTTGTGTTTTCCCCCTTGCCTGTTCAGCTTGTCATGGACTCAGACTGCACTTTGTCCTGCCCACTGGCCTTGTCGTTCACTGCTGTGTGCCCCCTGCCTGTGCAGCTTCTCATGGACTCAGTCTGCAGCTTCTCATGGACTCCGTCTGCACCTTGCACCTGCCACTGGATATGTCGTTCACTGCTGTGTGCCCCCTGCCTGTGCAGCTTCTCATGGACTCAGTCTGCACCTTGGACTGGCCACTGGCCTTGTGTTTTCCCCCTTGCCTGTTCAGCTTGTCATGGACTCAGTCTGCACTTTGTCCTGCCCACTGGCTTTGTCGTTCACTTCTGTGTGCCCCCTGCCTGTGCAGCTTCTCGTGGACTCAGTCTGCAGCTTCTCATGGACTCAGTCTGCACCTTGGACTGGCCACTGGCCTTGTGTTTTGCCCCCTGTCTGTGCAGCTTCTCATGGACTCAGTCTGGACGTTGTCCTGCCTACTGACGTTGTCGTTCACTGCTGTGTGCCCCCTGCCTGTGCAGCTTCTCATGGACTCAGTCTGCCCCTTGGACTGGCCACTGGCCTTGTGTTTTGCCCCCTGCCTGTGCAGCTTCTCATGGACTCAGTCTGAACCTTGGACTGGCCACTGGCCTTGTCGTTCACTGTTGTGTGCCCCCTGCCTGTGCAGCTTCTCATGGACTCAGTCTGCACTTTGTCCTGCCCACAGGCCTTGTCGTTCACTGCTGTGTGCCCCCTGCCTTTGCAGCTTCTCATGGACTCAGTCTGCACCTTGGACTGGCCACTGGCTTGTGTTTTGCCCCCTGCCTGTGTAGCTTCTCATGGACTCAGTCTGCACTTTGTCCTGCCCACTGGCCTTGTTGTTCACTGCTGTGTGCCCCCTGCCTGTACAGCTTCTTATGGACATGCTCTGCATCTTGTGCCTTGCTGTTCTCTTCTCATGGTACCGATCTGTGCAATATGTGAATATCGACAGTTTCTCCTGTTGTCTATTTTGTCAGTGTCCTTAATGCATAAAGTTATTTTGTTGTGTGTAAATGGTTTACTGTGCCACATGGTCTGTGTGGCACTTCAACATGGTCAATGTTTGGGCTCACTTACTCTCTTTTTTTCAGGGGTGACAGGGTCTTCATGTCTTCTTGACCCAGATACTTGTGGTGGCGATGGTGTAAATTTCGAATGGTTAGCAGTAGTCATTTACTTGATTAGTTCATGTTGGCTCTATTGCATACATGTCGGGTGGGGGGTCACTGCCAGCACAGAGTGGATTTCTGCACGTAGTATTGCAGGCAGGCTGCCCAGGGTCGTCATGTATGTGTGTTCTTCCTTTATGTGTGCCCAGTGTTGTATGTGTGTGGTCATTTTGTGATGGCCAGTCATCCTAGTCCTATGGCTTACTTTCCATTTGTGCTCTTGGATAGCCAGGTAGTGTGCAGTGTGTAGGGGGTGAGTTTGTGGGGAGTGTTGATGTGTACATGCCTCTGCAATGTCAACTACACACATGTGTCACCCAGGAGTTGTGTGCCTGTTGTTTTGATTGTTCATTCTTGTGAATGTGGTTGTGTGCCCATGTGTGAGTTGTATGTTGTGCACCGTGCAGTGTGTTGGTGTGTCCATGCAGTTCTGTCTGACTCCTACTTGTTGTTTTGTCACTTGTGAGTATGCAGAGAGTGTTACTGGCAAGTCAGTGTTGTGTTTTGTTGCACATCCAAGTGTCTGGTGGCTGTTTGTGGGGACTGTGCAAACCTGCTGCTCCACACTGCCATTGTGGTTGTGTTTTCTCATGCCTTGCTGTCACATGGTGCCTTCTTGCCTCCAGTGTGGCATGTTGTGTGTGCTGTCATGCCATCCCCTATCTGTGCTTCAGCTACCTACGCATTGTGGGTCTGCACTCCCTCTCTTTGTGTATGGTACACTCCTGCCATGTCCTCTACTGACATACAGTACACTTCACTTTGGTGTGAGCTGTCCCCTTGGTTTGCATGTGTGTGTGTGTAGGAGAGTAGGATCTGCTTCACATGGGTACCACCACTTTTTGCTGGTGTTTCACTGTTTTTTTACCTTAGTCTGGCTGTGGCCCTACTAATCAGGACCACAGCCTAGCTGCTTTCTCTCTAAAATGGTTTGGATGTACATTAGGTACATATCTAATTGGATTCTGGTGTGTCTTATAAGCCCCTAGTATATGGTACACTATGTACCTAGAGCCTAGGTACCTCAGA
Organism: Triturus cristatus; assembly: GCF_964204655.1. Classification (NCBI taxonomy): domain Eukaryota; kingdom Metazoa; phylum Chordata; class Amphibia; order Caudata; family Salamandridae; genus Triturus; species Triturus cristatus. The sequence continues at coordinate 1,680,127,348 of NC_140591.1, forward strand.
GGCCTACCAGGGGCTGAAGCATGTATTATGCCACCCCTGTGAAGCACTCCAAAATGGCACCACAGGTCTGCTACTGCAGCCTGGGTAAGGGTGTGCTTGCACCCCTTACTGTGGTATAGGCTATCTATATCCACACATATATACAGACACATATAAACCTATAAGTCACTCCTATGGCAGGCCTTGGCAATCCTGAAGGCAGAGTGCTTGGTTTTGTGTGAGAGGGTGCCCAAGCATGAGCTGAGCCCCTCTGCAGCTCTCGGAAATACTTCCTTATGGTTGTTCTGTGATACAGCCATACCATATACCGTTAAGTGCATTATAACCTCGCGGTAAACGCTAACTTTGGAATGGCTGCATCAAAACATGTCGTGTTTGGTGTCAAACGCTTTGCAATACAACCCCCCCACCAATTCTGGCGGCGGGGGTAGCATTCCACCCTTCTAGAGGAAGAGACATGTTCACACTGGATAAACCCGGTAGGACTTTCCTGAGCCCTGGCATCACAAAATGGATGTAATCACAGGGAAACTCCACGATGCGTGGAGAAGGGAACAAGGGGCGTGGGGTTCTAGGAGCTAGCAGCCTCCATTACTAACTGTTTACCACAAAAAGAGCTGCTCCTAGTATAGTGACCCTGTTGAAGTTACAATAACATTGTGAGTGAAGGCATCTCACAAAAAGTGACGGACTGGTGTCACACACCACCTGGTATCATGCTTCATCATTGACCAGTCCTCGCCGTCTAAAACCTTCGTTTGATAGAGGGCGGGCGTGCACCTGATGACAGGGATGCACTTCTAAACTACTAAGTGGGGGCCCGTGGAAGTGTGAGTGAGGATAAAAATCATTATAGTTATTTTAAATCTATTTTAATGTGGCTAATAACTATATGATACTAAAATCAATAGACGGGAATGGGGAATTTACTGTCCCCTAGCCGTCGTGTGAGTGGTCAACATGTTTCTGCCGTGTTGGCCCAAGTGGGTCCAGGGCATTCATCAGGACCTAAGTATAAAGATGGGGGCTCCGTTCTTACCAAATGGTGGCAAGAAGATACCACTGGCCACTCTCCACTTCATAAACAGCTTCCAAATATCAAGCCGTAAATGCAACAAGTACTTGCCCCATGGGGGGAGGGGGAGGGAAAACTCCTGTTGTCCGCTTGTCTCAGGATGTTCGGGAGGACCGGGAGCAGCCGCATAGGACGCATGAGGAAAACTTTCCTGAGACAAGCGGACAACAGGAGTTTTCCCTCCCCCTCCCCCCATGGGGCAAGTAGTTGTTGCATTTAGGGTTTGATATTTGGCAGCCGTTTATGAAGTGGAGAGTGGCCTTTGCCACACCCGCACAGTGGAATCTTCTTGCCACCAGTTGGTAAGAACGGAGCCCTCATCTTTATACTCAGAAACATGTTGACCACTACCACGACAGTTAATTCCCCATTTACCGTCTATTGATTTTAGTGTCATATAGTTATTAGCCACATTAAAATAGATTTAAAATAACTATAATGATTTTTATCCTCACTCACACTTCCACGGGCCCCCACTTAGTAGTTTAGAAGTGCATCCCTGTCGTCAGGTGCACGCCCGCCCTCTATCAAACAAAGGTTTTAGAGGGCGAGGACTGGTCAATGATGAAGCATGACACCAGGTGGTGTGTGAGACCAGTCCGTCACTTTTTGTGAGATGCCTTCACTCACAATGTTATTGTAACTTCAACAGGGTCACTATACTAGGAGCAGCTCTTTTTGTGGTAAACATCACAAAATGGATGCCTCTGCCACAGACACGGGTCTGGCCTCCTGCTGCTGACCGAAACTCCAGCAGGGGAGGCCTGGACAATAGGTTTCCTGTCGAAGGGAGGTGTCACCACCCCCCCAGACAGGCAGATGTGTATTGGGGCTGGGCGGGAGCACTCTCTGGTGCTTTGAAGTCCTGCACTGGGGGCACACTTGGTGTCCCTGTGCATAGTCCAGTTCAAACCGGTTGCAGGGGCTACCTGCCCCTGCTCAGGCATGACACTGGACAAAGGAAATGGGAGTAACCACCTCTCTTGCCAAGCCCACCCAGAGGTGGGGCCTCAGAGTTAGTCCATCCACTAAACTTACTATAAGTATAGGAATCCAGTCCCTAGGACTTTAGATTACCCTGGACGAAACTCTGCAACGTATATCCTGGACCTTCAACGTTCTATCCTGACTATAAGACTGAAGAAATCTCCCTTGCTTGGCAGGCACCAAAGAAGCAACTGACCGGTCTGCATCGCTGAAGCTTCCGCCAGACTCCGAAGTCTTTGCATCACCAGAGGTGGATTTCCAGACTTCCCCGAGGATACCCTGAGTCCCAAGCACAGCTTAGGCCCATGGCTATCGTGGGTGACGTGGAACCGTGACCCCTGGACACCGTGATCTTTTGCAGCAACACTATCTTCCTGGACGTCCTTGAAGTTGTGCTTTGGGCTCCGAGTAGCCCCAGCCTTGAGCACCTCCTGCACCAAAGATAGTTGGCCTCCACTCCACGAGTGACACGTGAGCCAGCTTCAAGTGCGACTGCTCGAGGCTCCTTCGCGATCATTAGCCCGTTGGCTAGCAGGTCCCCACGAAGACAACCCCTTTTATGCTTGGGCTTTCCTGGTTGCTCCAGACGTGCCCTGAATTACCTTCGCTGGGTGAGTCCCTCAGACCTTGCTGGTCTGCACCGCAGTCCTTTCTCTGAATTCCAGTGACTTGCCGTTGCCTAGGCGTGTTGGGTCCATTCTGGTCGCCGACACCGCAGCACTCGACAGACTTCATGGAACAGCTCGAATCCGGCTCATGGACTTCGTCGACGCCTCCTGGACCTCGTGGCTGAAGAGTCAAGACACCCATCAACTCACCTGAAGCACCCGACATCTGTGGGCATTGGTCCATCCTGCCCTTGGTCACTGCCAAGTGACCCAGACTCTGTTCCCTCTGCTTTCAGGTTCCTTCCATCCCAGATCCAGGCTCAAAGACACCTATGCACCCAGCTTCCTTGGGTGAGGTAACTCGAGTACTCCGGTGCTCCGGTGGGTGCTGGCCCTAGAACTTCTTAAGTCCAAAAGTGTTTGGTCCTGACTCGATTAGAAGTGTCCCTAATCTTTAGATTTCAAACCGCAACATTGCCCATAGAACATAACGGGAACCTGCGGTTGTGTTTACACACCGCATACAGTCCCCTTGGGTCCCCTGTGTCACTACCTTGGGTGGTTCGTTGGGGTCCCAGCGATTCTACAGGCTATAGGCCTAGTGTCTATTCCAGTCGTGGTTCTTATACCACTTTTTTGGTATATGGTTTGGTACGCCCCTAGTGCCCAAACATGTATTTGTGCGATTACTGATGATTGCTATCTTGTAACTTAAGTACTTTGAACTCCAGTCTCATAAAGAGACTAGAGGGGTATGTGTTAACCTAAATACATATATTTTAAATATATGCCTGGTGTGGTTGTCCTTTCATTTGATCATTCAAGAGATTATAGACTGGTAAAACAAGATGCTTTACATTCCTTCAAGACTTAGCCTGAAGGCTGCTCTCCATAGTGTCAGGACCCCACGATTACAGATAGGTTTAATTGTGCATCGAAGACTCAAAGTTTGTACACCCCGAGCAATGGAAGGTACATGGGTGGAGCTGACTCGGAATGGTGCCAGAAAAGGCCACCAGAACCGAGTAGCTGTTAGCGTTCTAGTGTTTGGCAGAGAACGCGCTGGAATCCTAGGTAAGGCTCGCGCTGCTTTGGAACTGCGCACTTTACCAAGAATTCTAGAGAGTCAGGTGCGCACCTCAGAGCGCGCTGACAAAAAGTGTTTCAGTCTTGTTTGAAGGCTTTTCAGAATTATTTCTGAAGGGCTTCGGAAGTCCCTAGATTCAAGTTAGAAATCCGAGTTCAATGAAGAAGAGTGACGTGTGAGGAGAACAGCAAATCTCAGTTTTTGAAGATTTTGTATCGAGTCATCATGGAGAGGAAGCAGCGTCTACAGGAGCATCTGAAGGAAGAAAAGAAAAACGAAGCTAAGTTAACGAGTGTATATTTGTCACGTCAGAGGACTGAAGTAAATTACTGATGTCAATAGAGTTATAGAACTTACTGTGAGGAAGTGGCTTTACTGTAATTCTTCACAGAGGTAACGAGTTGTAACGGCAAGTCCTGAAAAAACGAAGAGAGAATTACAATACATGTTAGAACGCTTGAGCAACTACAAATAATTAGAATAAGATAAAACAATACTTACCACAGAAATAAGTCGTTGGACAGTAGCTAAGAACTGAGAGTAAAATACCACCACGAAAAGAATAAGAAGAGAAAACATTAAATACACAGATGAATAATTACAAATAGGAAAAGACCTCAAACTCAGTAAGTAGAATACCAAATTAAAATAGATAATACCAAGTTCAAAGAGAGCAGAAGTTCTTAACAGATAAATGTAAATATATTGCAGGTGTGCAAAAAGAAAAGAAAACTGAGAACTAAAGCAGATACCAAGGAAGATAAAACATAGGAGAGTGAAAAGAAAAATAGGAAAGTAAGTAAGAAGCACAGGGAGAAAGATTCATATGAGGCAGATAAACTTTGGGTACTAGCTACTTCCTTTTTAATTGCAGACGAAGAATATAGTTAAGGAATAAAAGGCACACACAGAAAAGAAATAAAAGAAATAGAAGAGAAGCAGAGTTCTGGAATTGGCATGGTAAGCAGACAAGGGAATAGGGGTTAAGAGATAAGAGAGGTTAAGGACTAAAGGTTTATGATAACAATAACTCTTGTCTACAGGTTACCACTTCAGCAATCGAAGTCTGCTGGACGGACTCCTGAAGGAAGCCACAGAACAGTCTCTTCTCTCTTTTGTTATTTTATCCACTTTCCCCCTTCCCCCAAGATAGCCACTCTAGAGACTTGTCACACTAAGCTCTGGATTGCTGTCGGGGTGGATTTGGGAACTAGCATCTCTGTTCCTGTGTAGTTGAGTACCGTAACTAGAGTCTGACAGAGTGAAGTGCCCACGTTGCATTTTACACCAGAACAGAGATGGCTGAGGGAATAGACGTACAAGGTTTAGGAACAATATTAGATATCATACAAAAAGAGTTAAGTGCAGTCCGAGAGGAAAACCAGAGCCTCAGGTTAGAAGTAGTAAATTCTAGAAAAGAAACCGCAGAATTGGCGCAAAGGCTTAGACAACCTTTTGGTTCTGGGTCGGACGCCCAAGCTTCATTGACAGAAGGGACTAATAGGATGACAACTCAGGTGATTCACTCCCTCTCACCTGTCATTCCATTAGCGGCACCCGAGCGTTTTAGTGGGGATCCGCAGAAGGCTCAAATATTCATTACGCAGTGCTCATTACACTTCATGTGCCGCCCTTCCATTTTTCCAGATGCTCAGTCTCGAGTGGCCTTTGTGTTGTCATACTTAAGTGGGGATGCAGCATCCTGGTCTTTGCCTCTGATTTCAAAAGACGATCCCATATTGCGGAATTATGAGAACTTCAAAGAAGAGTTTCTTCGAATATTTGACAGAAGGCGGATATCCCAAGCCATAGACAACGAGCTACTCGACCTGAAACAGGGGAACTGCGATGTGGTCTCTTATTTGGCTCAATTCAATAAACTAGTGGTGGAAACCAACTGGCCTGAGAGTAAGAGAGCAGCGGTGTTTTATCGAGGTTTAAGAGATGAGCTAAAGGATGCACTGGCCGGAATACCCAATAGACCGACAGAAATCTCAGCGTTGGTGGATTTAGTGCTGGAAATCGATTTCCGTCATGGGGAAAGAAAAGGTGAAAAAAGGAAAGATTTCAAGGCAGTGATTCCAAGATTTGATCGAGTAAGGTCGGAAGGAGGACGAAGCAATGAAAGTCAGCAGGGTATCGAACCAATGCAGATTGGTACAATACGGGGTCCTCTTTCCAAAGAAGAGAAGGAAAAGAGAAGAACCAACAATCTATGCATGTACTGTGGATCGGGAGGTCATTTTGTGCGTGCATGTCCAAAGAAACCCAAGGGAAGTTTCAAACCGAAGGAAAACTAAAGGCACCATCTGTTGGAGGAGTTGAACAGGTGGATGCGATTTTCGATCAGACTCCAAAAGAACATAGGGTGGCCAATACTCTACAGTCTGCAGCGCCACATCTAACTTTATCAATGGAAATCAGATTTCGACACGTGACACTGAGGGAAGTCTCAGTGATGATCGACTCAGGAGCCACCGGAAACTTTTGCGATCTAAGGTTTGCGAGCAAGGTGGGAATCGAAGCCATCAAAAAGTTAAAAGCTGAGCCCGTTAGGACGGTGGATGGAACCAATCTGTCCTCAGGTCCAATAATCAGTCACACAGAATTATTTCATCTGATCTCGAATGACGGACATGAGGAGAAGATCCAATTTAACTTGATCGATGCCCCCCAATTCCAGTTGATCCTTGGGCTTCCCTGGCTTACTGAACATAATCCAACAATCAACTGGAGTACCAGAGCCATTAAGATGGAATCAGATTATTGTTTGGGAAATTGTTTCAGAGGCCAGCTGCAGGAGCAAGAGGTGAATCCTGCACATTCGTTGTGTCAGACGGGAGGTTCAATTTGTGTAATCCATGTACAAGACATACCAGAGGAATATCGAGATTTTGAAGACGTATTCAATGAAGTGGAGGCAGAACAATTACCAACCCACAGACCTTACGATTGTAAAATTGAGATAGAAACCGGTTCAAACCTACCTTGCAGCCGTGTGTATGCCCTTACGGAAAAAGAACACCATCATCTAAAAGAGTATTTGGATAAGTATCTAGCAAACGGCTTCATTCGTCCCTCGCAGTCCCCAGTCTCCTCGCCCCTATTTTTTGTGCCAAAGAAAGAAGGAGATTTGAGGACTTGCATCGACTACAGAGCCATCAATAAGATTACAAAAAAGAACCGTTATCCATTGCCGCTAATATCTGTTTTGCTAGATCAAGTGAAAGGAGCAACAATTTACACGAAGTTGGATCTGAGGGGAGCGTATCATCTGGTGAGAATGAAGGAGGGCGATGAGTGGAAGACAGCCTTCAGAACGAGGTTCGGCCTATTTGAATATCAGGTTATGCCCTATGGGCTATGTAACGCTCCTGCAGCCTTTCAACACTTCATAAACGACGTATTGAAGGAATTCATCGACCAGTGTGCACTGGTGTACATTGATGACATCCTTATTTACTCTGAGAACAAGGAAGAACATCAGGATCAGGTTAGAAAGGTTTTACAGAAGCTGAGAGAAAACAGACTGTTTGTAACGCTAGAGAAGTGTGCTTTCAGTGTCTCTCAGGTTGAATTTTTGGGTTTTGTAATTTCACCAACGGGCGTTCTTATGGACCGCAAGAAGATCGAAGCGGTGATCAATTGGAAGTCCCCCGAGAGCGTCAAAGAAGTACAAAGCTTTATTGGTTTCGCCAATTTTTACCGGAGATTCATTGGAGAATTTTCGCATAAGATTTTGCCACTCACCCGTCTATTGAAAAAAGGGGTCAAATTTGAATGGACAACTGAAGCTGAAGAAGCCTTCCGATCCCTAAAGGGAAGTTTTACATCAGCCCCAATCCTACAACATGCAGATCCGACTGAACCATTTTATGTGGAGACCGATGCCTCTGATCAGGCGGTGGGAGGAATTTTGTCCCAACGAAGCAAGCAAACAGGGCAGCTGCATCCAGTCGCCTATAAGTCAAGAAAATTAACTCCGGCAGAAATAAACTATACAATCACAGAGAAGGAGCTATTGGCCATAAAAGACGCATTCAAATATTGGAGACATCATTTAATGGGGGCACAGCATCAAGTCACAGTATATACAGACCATAGAAATTTAAAATTTCTAAAAACAGCCAGAACCTTAACACCAAGACAATTGCGCTGGTCGCTGTACTTTGCTGATTACGATTTCGTCATTACTTATCGACCAGGGGCCCAGAACGGAAAAGCAGATGCCTTGTCTAGGATAGACACAGAAAATCAAAAGACACCTCTAGGAAATCAATCCATTATCCCAAGTGAAAAGATTATTGGAGCAATCACTTCAGTTGATCTTGAACAGGGTATCTCCGACGCAATGGATGAAAAGATCTTGAAAGAGTGAGCGAAGAAGGAAGGAAGAGAGGTTCGTAATCAGTTGCCCTACTTCCAAGGAGCTCTGTATATTCCCACAAAGGAGTTGCAGCAACAGATTATCAAGGAATGCCACGATGCAAAGTTGGCAGGACATAAGGGAGAGGCAAAGACCAGAGAACTGATCCAGCGACACTACTGGTGGCCTGAAATGTCGAAGAGTATTGAGCAATATGTTAAGACTTGCGAGATTTGTGCTCAGGGAAAATCCGAAAGGCAGGCCCCAAAAGGTTTACTTATGCCCTTACCCACTCCACCTTATCCTTGGCACACTGTTACATTAGACCTCATTACTGACTTACCCCTTAGTCAGGGTTACAATACCATCTTAGTAGTGGTAGATTCCCTTTCTAAAATGGCTCCTTTTGCAGCTTTAAAGGGAGTGCCAACAGCTAAGCAGTTGGCGACTCATTTTAGTGCTCAAATAGTAAAAATACATGGAATCCCTAAAATAGTAATCACAGATAGGGGTCCACAGTTCATTTCCCACTTTTGGAAATCTTTCATGGAAGGTTTGGGTACAGAAGTCTGTTTTTCCACTAGTTACCACCCAGAAACTGACGGTCAAACCGAGAGGGTGAACCAAGAACTTGAACAGTATTTGAGATTGTTTCTTTTGAAACAAGAAGGAAATTGGTCAGACTATTTGTGGGCTGCAGAGTTCGCCCATAATAATGCAAAGAATGTTTCCACTGGGTATTCCCCTTTCTTTATGTATTATGGAAGACATCCCAACGCAACCCTCAGGCAAACCGAGATCTCAGTTCCGGCAGTGGAGGAGATCGTAACACAGTTAGATCAGGTACATAAGAGGGCAATTGAAAATCTTGAATTAGCTAAAGAAAAATATAAAAGTTATGCAGACAGAAAGAGACGAGTAGGCCCCTCATTGGAAATAGGAAACAGAGTTTGGTTAAGTACTAAGAATTTGAGATTGAAAGGTAATCGGAAGTTTCAACCGAGATTTATTGGTCCATATCTGGTAGAGGAGAAAATAAATCCGGTGACTTACCGAGTTCAATTGCCACCCAGGTTGAAAATACATCCAGTTTTCCACATATCCCTGTTGAAGAAGGCTCCAGAAAATCTACGAAAAAACCTGCCTCCCAGGCCTCTTCAGCTAGAGACTGGTACAGAATTTGAAGTCAAGGAAATTCTAGACTCCAAAATGCAAAAAGGGAAGTTATACTATTTGGTGGACTGGAAGGGTTATGGGCCCGAGGAAAGATCTTGGGAACGAGAGGAAGATGTCCATGCTCCAAGATTAGTTAAGGCCTTTCACCTACGATCACCAACTAAACCCCAGAGGAGAGAACCTACCTTGTTGGAGGGTACTGTCAGGACCCCAAGATTACAGATAGGTTTAATTGCGCATCGAAGACTCAAAGTTTGTACACCCCGAGCAATGGAAGGTACATGGGTGGAGCTGACTCGGAAATGGTGCCAGAAAAGGCCACCAGAACCGAGTAGCTGTTAGCGTTCTAGTGTTTGGCAGAGAACGCGCTGGAATCCTAGGTAAGGCTCGCGCTGCTTAGGAACTGCGCACTTCAACAAGAATTCAAGAAAGTCAGGTGCGCACCTCAGAGCGCGCTGACAAAAAGTGTTTCAGTCTTGTTTGAAGGCTTTTCAGAATTATTTCTGAAGGGCTTCGGAAGTCCCTAGATTCAAGTTAGAAATCTGAGTTCAATGAAGTAGAGTGACGTGTGAGGAGAGCAGCAAATCTCAGTTTGTGAAGATTTCGCATCGAGTCATCAGGGAGAGGAAGCAGCGTCTACAGGAGCATCTGAAGGAAGAAAAGAAAAACTAAGCTAAGTTAACGAGTGTATATTTGTCACGTCAGAGGACTGAAGTAAATTACTGATGTCAATAGAGTTATAGAACTTACTGTGAGGAAGTGGCTTTACTGTAATTCTTCACAGAGGTAACGAGTTGTAACGGCAAGTCCTGAAAAAACGAAGAGAGAATTACAATACATGTTAGAACGCTTGAGCAACTACAAATAATTAGAATAAGATAAAACAATACTTACCACAGAAATAGGTCGTTGGACAGTAGCTAAGAACTGAGAGTAAAATACCACCACGAAAAGAATAAGAAGAGAAAACATTAAATACACAGATGAATAATTACAAATAGGAAAAGACCTCAAACTCAGTAAGTAGAATACCAAATTAAAATAGATAATACCAAGTTCAAAGAGAGCAGAAGTTCTTAACAGATAAATGTAAATATATTGCAGGTGTGCAAAAAGAAAAGAAAACTGAGAACTAAAGCAGATACCAAGGAAGATAAAACATAGGAGAGTGAAAAGAAAAATAGGAAAGAAAGTAAGAAGCACAGGGAGAAAGATTCATATGAGGCAGATAAACTTTGGGTACTAGCTATTTCCTTTTTATTTGCAGACGAAGAATATAGTTAAGGAATAAAAAGCACACACAGAAAAGAAATAAAAGAAATAGAAGAGAAGCAGAGTTCTGGAATTGGCATGGTAAGGAAACAAGGCAATAGGGGTTAAGAGATAAGAGAGGTTAAGGACTAAAGGTTTATGATAACAATAACTCTTGTCTACAGGTTACCACTTCAGCAATCGAAGTCTGCTGGACGGACTCCTGAAGGAAGCCACAGAACAGTCTCTTCTCTCTTTTATTATTTTATCCACTTTCCCCCTTCCCCCAAGATAGCCACTCTAGAGACTTGTCACGCTAAGCTCTGGACTGCTGTCGGGGTGGATTTGGGAACTAGCATCTCTGTTCCTGTGTAGTTGAGTACCGTAACTAGAGTCTGACACATAGCTACCACTAGGATAGCTTACAATAAAGGTTGTCTTTAACCTATCACCATAAGGGGTTGTTTGGACTGATACAAGGTGCCCACTAGAACTAGTGGACAGCATATATCAGGCCACCTGCTCACAGTGTGCCTCCCCATGACTTCATTTGTGCCACTGTGCTTTGTGGTGCAGTTCTTTGTCCAGGGTCAATGTGTCACTCAGGGCATTTCTCCAATGGGTAATGTGTGATGTTCTGGTGCTGTTTGTCAGTCATGGTTGCTCCTATGCAGTTCAACTGTGTGTGCTGCCCAGTCCTGTGGTCAAGTTGCTTTCACCTTTCTGTCCCAGAATTGTGCATCTATTGGGTGTTGTGTTGTATGTATGTGTGTTGTTTGTGTTTTGCTTCACTTCCTGGGTGTGCGGTTGTCTTTGTGCTGTGCTGTGTGGTGTTGTGTGGGTTGCTGTTCTGTCACTGATGTCTGTGTGTGTCTGGTATGCTTGGTATGCACACACCGCTTGTTGTGCATGCAGTGCTGTGTGTGTGTATGTTGCCTTGTGATTGCCTGGTGTGCATCCCCTGATGTTGTGCTGTGTTTGCTATGTGATTGTTCTGCCTGTGCATCTGTTGTTTGTTTGCTGTGGCTGTGTTGTTCTGTGATGGTACACTTCTTGTGTCTGTTGTAGTATGTTGTCTGTGCATTGTTCCTGGGTGATGGGGTTGTGCACTCCTGTTGTGTCTGTGCTCCCATTGCCTTTCCCCGGTTTAGCTGCAGAGGGCATGTCTGTTGTTGTTGTTGTGGCTCTGTGTGTGTTTCTGTTGGGCTATGTGTTTGTCTGTTGTATTTGTTTTCACATTTGTGGTGGCATCCCTGTGTGTATGATGTCTGTGGCTGAGCCCAGGGTGTGTGGTTGCTTGTGTGTGTATTGTCTGTCAAGTATTGCCAGCCTTCAGTGTGTTTGGCACTGGTGTTGTGTGCTGCGTGTTTGAGGGGGGTATGTGTGTAGATACTTACTGGTGTTTGTCAGTCCTGAGGTGTGTAGATGGACCCTGTGTGTAGTGCTGCTGGTGTGCTCCTGTGGGGTAGTTGTATGTATGTGTGACTGTGCAGGTTTTGTGTCCATTTGGATGTTGCTTCCTTGTATGTGTTCATTTGTTGCTTGTCCTCATTTATATTTCCCTGAGTGTGGTGTTTTGTGTGTTTCCCTGGCCCTGTGCTACTGTGCTGTTTGTTGTGTGTTCCTGTGCAGCCACTCCTGCAGTGTGTGTCTCCATGATTGTGTGTTGTGTGGTGCAGGGTGTGTATTGCCCTTGTTTGTTGTTGTACATGGGGTGCACAGGAGGGGCACATGGCATGTGCCTTCATGGAGTGTGCTAGTGTGTGATGGGAGGGAGTGTGGCCCTGTGGTCTTTGTGCCCTGCCCATGCCTGGCACTGGCCCTGCCTTCTGCATTGTGCGCATGTATTTGCTTGTGTTCGCCGCTGCGGTGACGTGTCTGGGACATTGCTGCATGGTGGCGGTAGCTGTGTGTCCAGAATGCAGCGGGGTGACATTGTGGCAGGTGGGTGATGTGTGGGTGTCCTTGTGGATGTGTCCCAGTCCCCCCTAGGGTGTCTGATGTGGATTTGGTCCCTGTGTCAGGCTGTGTGTTGTGTGTTGTGTTGTTGCGTACCTGCGTACCTGCGGCGGCGTCCACGGCGGTCCATGAGTCCCTGGTGATGTAGCAGGTACAGCACTGGAAAGACGTGTAGAGCTGGGTCCATGGCGGTCATGTTCGGGACTCTGGTTTCGCACTCCGCTGTCGAGCTTCCGCCGTCTCTGGTTGGGTGATGTCTCCGCTGCGGTGCGTCTGCTTGCTTGAGTCATCCTAATTTGTGGTGCGGGGCAGACGTCATTCCGCACAGTGGCGGGCGCAGTTTGATGGCAGTGCACATCGCACAGCGGCGGTCGGGTATTGGCCTATGTTTGTCCATACTAATTTGGCGGGCGTGATGTCCACTGCTGGCGGGCGGAAAATGGCATTTTTCTGCACCGCCAGCGCCGTGGTGGTCCCACCGCCCTACATCCTAATGGACCCCCTATATATTTTAATAATGTAAATTTGTCTTATCTTAACGCAGCTCTCACTTGCTTCTGCTCTCTCCAGCGACGATCTCCGTAATGATGGCGCATCAACGTCATGTTTTCTAGTAAAAATGAAAAAATGACATTTTCTCTTATTGAAAACAATGGAAAAGTGTGAGAAAATTATTAAAAATGAAGTATAAAATGTTACTATGCATAATAAAATACACTAATATTTTTATAAAATATATTTATGTGCACTCTATTTTTGTATATATTTTTCCTAATTTATTTCAAATATTCAAAATATCTAAAATTATTAATAGAAAATTGTTATAAATACATTACATATCTTGTATTTGTTTATACATATTTATTTGTTTTGAAAATATGAAAATGCTAACTATTTATTTGTTAATTTACACATTTAAATCTATCTATTTTTTTAACATTAATAATTAATAATTTACATATAATTTACATTTAAATATATTTATTATTTGTCACCATTTATTCTTAACAATGATAATACATAAACATCACATAACCTATGTTTTCATTAATAACTATGTCTATATGAAATATTTAAATATTTGTTATAACTTTATAATAATATTTTCTATAACTTTTTACATAACAAATACATTCTTACAAATAGTATTAATACCTGAGTATTAATTTACATAAAAGTTTACCTAAACCTTAAAATAAACAAAAATATTATTATCATCAATATTAACTATTTAATAACAAAAATAATACCTGAGTATTAACTTTTTTCTCTTAAAATCTAAATAAAACCTTCTATAAATGTTTACATAATAATTTAAAAAGTAGTATCAATATTCATACTTGCGTATTACATTACTCACAATTTAAAACTATTTCATAACATATGTATTCCTATTATTAGCATTAATATTAACTATGTATTAACAATATTAATACCTAAATATTAAAAAAAGATTAAAATAATTTTCTTTTATAAATAAACATTACTTATATTATTAAACATACATTATCAAAAAATATAACAAACACTTACCATACAATACTTACCAATACATTGTAAAAGCATGCGTTGTACTTGTATATGCGTTGTAATTGCATGCGTTGTAGAATCATGCAATGTAATTGTACCTACTTTATAATAGTTGCGTTGTAAAGGCGTTGCGTTGTAATGTCTGCATTGTAAAGGATGTGTCCCGCGCTGGAGATGCGGAAATGGAGTCTTGTATATCTCCAGAGTCCTACGTGGAACAAGAAAGTGGTTATGGATTGGGAATCCGGATGGTATTTGATGGTAGCCAAATTGGAAGTCCATTTTAGAGAACCATTTGGAGCCTGTTAGTTCACTGATGGTGTGTACACTCGGTATGATGTGGTATTCTGCTTGATCGCTAGGTTCGGAACTCTCATGTCGACACAGATGCGAATGGCGTCAGGCTGCTTGGGTTTCTACGCCACCACGATGGGTAATACCCATGGGGTAGGGCCACGTACTGGTTAAATGATACCGGCTTTCTCCAGGAGCTGTAGTTCAGCTTTTACTTTGGGTTGGAGGTGGAAAGCAATCCAATCCATTTTAGAGAACCATTTGGAGCCTGTTAGTTCACTGATGGTGTGTACACTCGGTATGATGTGGTATTCTGCTTGATCGCTAGGTTCGGAACTCTCATGTCGACACAGATGCGAATGGCGTCAGGCTGCTTGGGTTTCTACGCCACCACGATGGGTAATACCCATGGGGTAGGGCCACGTACTGGTTAAATGATACCGGCTTTCTCCAGGAGCTGTAGTTCAGCTTTTACTTTGGGTTGGAGGTGGAAAGCAATCCTTCGATGTCTGAGGGCTACAGGGGCGACCGACATGTCAATGTGCATTTGGGTGGGCCTTTTAAGCATCTGATTCCCTCGAACAGCTGTTCTGCAACAGACAGTCTAGATCATGCGCGTGCATGTTGAAGGTAAATTGCATGAGGTCAAGGTTCTGAGCCGTGCGGCAGCTGAGTAGAAATCCAGGAACCCTCTTGTGACACGTATACTTTTGCTCTTCAGTGTGTAGCATCGTTAGATAGGTTTGCCTGAAACACACCACAAGGTCGCAGCAGTGAGCAGTTCCCAAAAGCATATACCTGCACACTGGTGTTTCGGAGTCCCATAGTTGGATAAGCTCTGGTAGGTGTCTGCGGACATGATATTGATTGTGGCTACTGTCACTAAGAGAGCAGAAATGTGGTGGTTTTGTACTCTGATCCTTCACATAGGAGTGGGTTGGTGGGTGGCTCTGAGGGTATCTAGTGTCCATACCACGTGGACGGCTGCTGTGTCCATGTTAATGTCTGACGTGTCATCAGGGTGCGATTCTTCTGCACCCACTATCTTCTGTGGTCCCCTGGGCCATCACCCCTGCGAGGAACGGCAGACTTTGGAGAAGTGGTTTTGCTTGCAGCACACACTGCACATATTACCATGGGTGGGCAAGTTCCAGTGTGGAGGTATGGGCCTGGTTTTGGAGGCTTCGGTTAACTTCCACATGTTTCTTCCTGGATGGCGTTTACTGATTCTTCTTTGATGGGACTTTGGGAATGTCGATTCATGTGGGCTGCCCAGGTCTTGGAAAGCTCTTTAGACCGTCCTAGTGTTAGAATATCCCTCATGGACATAATAGGTTCTTGCAGGATATGCTTTCGCAACTTTGAGGAGGCACACCCTTGAATGAACTGGGCTCTGACTTTAACGTCTTCATCTGGGAGGGTGGAGGTGCTATCTAGCTCTATCAACCGCATGTGGAAGACATCTACTGGCTCATCTGGCAGCCGGCAGGCTTGTTACAGGAGGAACCGTATTTATCTGTGTTAGCGTAAGGCAGTGATGGAAACCTTCAGAGTTGGGGTAGTTCCGTGGGGGACCTGCTTTGACTAAGGACTTCAATATTTCATAGCTCGCCTTGCATGTCCACGTTAAAAGTGGCATGTCCATCCCGGAGTATTCCCCTATGGAAGATAGGCTACTCATGGACCCAACATCGGAGAAACCCACATCCACGATATATCGAAAGCTCATAAACAATATGCCAGACCCACTGACGGCACTGTGGGCACAGTAGGTGGGGGACATTGGCAAGCTCGAGGACGACGATTGGCAGGATGCCCTACAAAGCCCACGGGAGATAGCAATCCATTGTAGGTTCCGCCTGGTGCAACTGAAAATCCTACACCGGGTATACTATCCCTGCACCCATTTATACGCATGGGGGAGGAGTCAGTCAGCCATATGTACACGGGATGCCGGGAGGAGGGCACTTTTTACCATATATTATGGGAGTGTCCGGTGATAGTGCCCTTTTGGTCGAGAGTGGCGGAGACGATGTCGGGTGTGGTGGGCTCACCGATCCCATTGGAGCCCCGGTGGCTGCTTCTCATGATTAAGGACGACTCCGATTGGACGAGGCACAAGGAAATCTGGCTGGCGCTGGCAAAAAGGAACATAGCGAGTGACTGGGGACCGCGATCACCGCCACAGTGGGACCAATGGGTGCGTGACTTGGACTGGTGTCAGAGAGCGGAGGAAACTATATATAAAAGCAGGTTCTGCACTAAGAAATGGCGAAAAATATGGGGACCATGGAGGAAATACAGGGAAACAAGGGGAGGAGTGGGACCGTGAGGCCAGCTGCGGTGTGCCCTACCTGTGTCAGTGGAGTTCCCTTGTTGTATTTTCAATCGCAATTCTACCACATGAATCATGTTGATTGTCCTGCATTGTATGTTGAGATGAGCAATGTTAATAAAAAGATTCCTAAAAAAAAAAAATATTTCATAGCTGCCAAGGTTTCAAATTGCTATGTGTGTCATTTTCATAATTTCAGTGTAATTATGAGTGACATTTCAATGACTGTGAGTGACACTTTCTTGCAAGCAAAATGAAACAATGCAGACCGGGGGAAACATATAAATATCAGGAATTACACCCATTTGACCAACAAGAAAGTCCAGGAAGATCTTAAAACTGCAGCATAGCACCAGAAATCATTGCCAGCCTTTAGGCTCCTACCTGTCAGCAATCAATCTGGAGAGCATCAGGATTCCAGGGCCTCTCTCTCTCTCCACGTGACGTGGGAACCTAGAGCCAACAGGAAGGATGTGTGAAGCTCCAACATGAACAAGACGAGGTACACAGGGATACAGGTATCTCAGCTGCCTGTCACACAGTGTCAGTCAGCAGACTCGCACGCGGACAGGCTGAGCACCATATTCCATTATCCTCACAAGCTGAGGCCGGTGCAATAATCTCCCATACAACACAGCTGAAACTATCATAAACCGGTTAAAATTACCCTCATGTAGTTTGGAGAAATAAACCACAAACTTAAGGTGGCCAAAATGTAAACTCACACACTTGCCACAGCCCGGGCCTCTATCAGCAGCCAGGCCTGCAGCCATGCCAATATAGAACTTCCAAGTGAGTTTAAAACGTCATGACCGGACTGGTACGCCATTGGCTGCAGGCAGCTGGCGATCACGGCCTGCCATATGGAGAGTAAATGAAAATAAAGGGGCATATTCTCAAGGAGCTATCGCCGAATTAACGGCACATTAGCGCAGCCAAATTTGCGTTAAATACAACGCCCCATTCACAAGCTGGTGCTAACAGCCGATATCACCAGTTTTCCGGCTATAGCATCCTCAAAAATCATCGCCACAGATGACCCCAGCAACTATCGCTAATGAGATGTAGAGTAGGCGTTCCCGAGCAAAAAGCCATGACAACACCACTCCACAACATCCTCAATGACCAGCCACACCGGGGATAAGATCACAAAACATGCGATAAGGCATGTTAGCACCAGGAAACTAACACCTGCTCAGACCTGGTGCAAAGTCGGACCACAGCCTGCACCACAAAAGTGAGCCCAGCCCAGAGCCACACCTGAAGAACAACAGATGCAATGGAGCCACTGAACATGCATGCCAGACACCCAAGAGGGTCACAACACCCACCGCCACCACCCCCAGGACCCCAACCCCCAAAAACCCTCCCCCTCCGTACCACCACAGAGGCAGCACAAACAAAGACAGTGGACCCTCAGGAAACGTACCAGCCTCACAGACCCAACAACTGACAATGTCATTGCCCACCACAGGCCCAAAAGGACAACCATACTACGCATTCCGACCATCATCGCCCAACAGGCTGACGGCACCAACACAGTGGACAACCAACATCCCACCCCACACAAAGCTGCTGGCTGTGCTGCGCCTGTTGGCCTCTGGCACCCCCCAAACAACACCCGCCAGAGTCGGAGGAGTCTCACAGCCAGCCACATCCAAGTCCCTCACACCTGTCCTGGATGCCATCATCAGCCTGGTACCCCAGTATCTATACGTACACCACAATGTGCAGGATTCGCTGGAGACCAAGTAAGGACCATACGCCATAGATAGATGCACGCACATGTTGGTGGCAATCCACAGCACACATGTCCTACCTGTGCCTCCTGGTGACACAGCACACAATCACCGCAACAGAAAGCTCAGGTTTCACATCAAGGTGCAGGCAACATCCGAACACCGTGGAATCTCCACCAATGTCATCACCAAATACCCAGCCAGTCTGCATGAGTCCATCATCCTCCGACAGTCCAACTTCAACCAGCTCTCCCAGGATGGCACAAAGGGAAATGCACAGCCCCTTTGCAAGACCCAAATGAACACCCCACACACCTCAACTCCACAAACATGCAACTCACAACTCTGGCAATGCACACGTCACAAAATCACATACAACATGCAAAACAACATGCCCACCCACCAGGCACAACTGAACAACTTACCATGGTAACCTGGGAAAGCTGTGAACATGAGCCATCAATGGCATGGCACCTCAGCCACACAATAGCAGAATGAGGGGAGATGTGGGAACCAGGCATGTGTGAAGGAGGCAGGAGAACCATGATTGGGAAAGCACTCAATGCCAAGAGTGGCAAAGATGTACTGGACAGACCGCAGTATGCAGAACACACTCATATCCATGGCGACATACACCGCTGGTGTATGGAGTGTAGTGGACAGTGAACGCAACCATGTCACCCCAGCCAGTGGGGGAGTTCGCGGAAATGGTTCCTGTTACGTCACCCCCGTAAGCGTGAGTGGAGTGGGATGGCACGGCGTACGTAAGGCCAGTGTAGGGGAGTGAATAAATAGCACGTAGTCCTGGGAGTGGTACTCTTCCGGAATGCCCAATGTCTCTGCCAGGGCAGCGCATCTCACCCCACCACGAGGCCGACAGTGTCCTTGTGAGCGGATTTGCCTGCGTTCCTGTGTGCCTGCTGTACCCCGGCCCGCTGGTCCCTGAAACAGTCAGGCCCTCCCCTGCTCAGCAAGGCCACACTGCTCACCTGCCGACGCAGGCGTGTGTCAAGGAGGGCCCACCATATGCCGGCACAAGCTCAAAGCCTGAGGCCTGTGACTTTGGCAGCCTCCTCAGACCATCACGGCCTACACGACAGAGGCACTCCTTTTTTGTTGACGTACTCTACTGCTGCCTCCGGCCTTCCCTAAGGTAAAGTAAATCATACATTTGGAACAAAGTCTTGATAATGCAATGGCAGAGTACACACTTCATGGCTGAGTTTAAATTAGTATACTCCCTTCGATGTTGTGCCACCAACTCTGTGAATGGCCTTTTTTACCACACCTGTCTGTTATCCCCTACACTACGGTCAAGTAGGTCACACATTTGGAACTGAGTCTTAATGATACATTGTCCGTGTATGCACAATAATGAAGATTCTACTTCACTGTACTCCCTTCGATCAGGTGACAGCAACCATGTACACAGCATCCCAACGACACGTGGCTGTGGGCCCACGCGGAGTACTGCTCCCGGCCTACGCTGCGCTCGAGTAGGACACAGAATTGCAACTGAACATCGATCATTCAAAGGCAGAGTAAGAATCATTGCACGCAAGGAGAGGCGTAAGAGGAAGACGCGGCTCAGTCAGGAGGAGAAAAAGGATCATCGTTATGGAGGTGATCGAACACTACCGACAACTATCCTGGTGTCACTAACTCTGTGCATCGCAAGACGACACGTGGCCGTCGGCCCTTGCTGACCGCTGCCTCCGGCCTACACTGTGGTCGAGTAGGTCTCACACAATTTCGAATTCAGCCTTGATTTATTTATGGCAGACTTAATGTCATTGTACAGGCCTCATCGCAGACTGCATTCGCTTTCAGCCCCGGTGCCACTAAGTCTGTTTCCCGAGACCCATGGACACATTCTGGTTGGACTTTGGTGGCGACTGAGTCCATGGACTTGGATTTGTCGTCGCCATCATGTTGGTGATACTGACTTTGTGGCGAAAACGATGCCGTGGCATTCCACTCCTCCATTTGCTGCTTCCGGACAGCTTCCACCCTCTGCATAATGCCCCGGAGGACACCTTCCACTGTCCCCCGAAACACTCTGCACCATACACCTCAGACATGGATGAGGACTCGCTCAGGTCGCATGGCCCATCTGACTGCATTGGGTGGCCTCTAAGGCGATGGCCTTGGGGTCATCAATGCCATGTGTCTCTGGCCCTGCGCTGTCCGCTGCCTCCGGCCTCAACTGCAGCCCACCAGGGCTCACACATCAAATCGGGTCCTGACCGGCCCGGACGTCGTTGTAGGTTTTTGTTGTATGTAATTATTATTATAATATATATTTTTATGCATTTAATTTATTTGGTTTTCATTTTTTAAATATTGTTCATTTATATTCATGATTTTTTAATGTTTAATATATTTTTATAACTGTTTGAGTGAGAATACTATTTTTTGTCTCTCCGCTATCCAATACTTTCCCTAATGTTGCACTTACTGGAATGGGAATAGTATTTTTTATGGCTTGTATATATTAAAAAAATTTTAGGCGCAATTGGTAGGGAGGATCTTTGGCTTAATCCAGAGGAGACTTGTGTTGTCCTACAAAAAAAACAGTTGGCAAAAGCGATAGAGGAATACAAAATGTTGCAAATGCTACGCCTAGAGCCTAGCACTAACATGACCTCAGTATTCCTCGAAATGAAATTAAGCTATAGCTTTGAGCCTGTATTGGATTTGATCCAACCATTGCTTGCCAAGAAACTTTACATCCAATTTAGGCATGGATCCCTCCCTTTGTTTTCTAGGACGAATAAATGGGAAGGTTCTATAATTCGTTTATGCCCAGGGTGTAGTTTGAATGAAGAAACAGAGGCCCATGTATTATTTTTTTGCAAGGCTTATACTAACCCACGCAAAAAATGGATCATTCAACTAGCCAAAAATCTTGGTGTAAGAAATTATAGAGACCTATATAGGATAATGAAATCTGATACCTCACCCTTATTCGTCACAGTAACTGCAAAATACCTTTTCTCTATGTGGGTAACAAGAAAACACCTAGTACTGTAACGCCTTTTCCATATTTTCCCCAAGCCATGTATCTTTTTACTGTATCTTTGTGCTAAACATCACTTACTTTTTATGTACACACAACGATTTAAATTATTGTTTTATGAGAGGTTTTAAGATTATTGGTTATATATGTCGTTTCTTTTTAAATGTGATGTCTGCACTTTTATGGCAACTTTGCCGAAAAAATAAAAAAAAGTATTTTTTACCTCTCTGCAATTCAGCACTTTCCCTACTGTTGCACTCCCTGGATTGGGAACAGTAATTTTTACCCGTCCGCTATACAACAGTTTCCCTACTGTTGCACTCACTGGAGTTGGAATAGAAATTTGTACCCCTCCGCTATTCAACACTTTCCCTACTGTTGCACTCACTGGAGTGGGAATAGTAATTTTTACCCCCCCGCTATCAAGCACATTCCCCACTGTTGCACTCACTGGAGTGGAAATAGTTAATTTTATCCCTCTGCTATCCAACATTTTCCCTACTGTTGCACTCACTGGAATTGGAATAGTAATTTTTACCCCTCCGCTATCCAACACGTTCCCTACTGTTGCACTCACTGGAGTTGGAATAGTAATTTTTTCCCCTCCGCTACCCAACACGTTCCCTACTGTTGCACTCATTTTAACCCCTTTGCTATCCAACACTTTCCCTACTGTTGCACTCACTGGAGTGGAAATAACATGTTTTACCCCTCCCCTATCCAACACTTATCCTACTGTTGCATTCAGTGGAGTGGGAATAGTAATTTTCACACCTCCGCTATCCAACACTTTCCCTACTCTGGCTCTCACTGGAGTGGGAATAGTAAATTTTACCACTTCGCTATCCAACACTTTCCCTACTGTTGCACTTTTTGGAGTGGGAATAGGAATTTGTGCCCCTCCTCTATCTAACACTTTCCCTACTGTTGCTCTCACTGAAGTTGGAATAGTAAATATAATCTTTCTGCTATCCAACACTTGAGGCCCGATTCCGCTCTCGTAAGGAAGGCCTCCAAACGCGATTGGAAAAGAGAAAATCCGAATCGGAGCCTATCTTTCCGTCCGAATCGTCCCCCGTTCCGAAAGACAAAGTACGATGCGAGTAACCCGTATGCGCCATGTGAATCATTTACGAACCCGAACCTGTCCGTCCAACACCTCCATAGCTGAATCGTGCAACGCGACCGGGAGAGCACGATGCACGAATCGGACAGCTGTATTTACCCGGTCTCATCGAGATGACACGGCTTTCTGATTCGGAATTTGGGGGACCATAGTAGGCCCCCCTTCACCTGGATCCCTCCGATTCGCTCATGGGGGGGTGTGCATGAGTCCCCACGATCCAAGCATGCACAGTGTGGCGGGCAACATGGGGTGCCTGCCACAGAGTGTACGCTTATCCCCGCTCACCCCTTTTTTGCTGAGGGACCCTGTGTAAGCATCGGTACGCAAGCTCCCATAGAGTGCCGTGGGAGTCTAAGTGAGCCAAGTTCATAACAATGCAATTGCATAGTACTCGCTCGGTCGGACTGCACGTGTATGAGTCGTTCATAAAGCATTCCCGATCCAAGTCATTTGCAATGCTTTCCCAAAGAGATCGTAATCGGGCCCAGACTACAATAATGTAATATTTGGACAAGAAAATTAGTAGAACGGATCATCCAATATATCTGTGGGCTCAGTAAGGCTTTCGCCCCACCCCTATGCTCTCACCCAATCATAGTACACTGGCGCACTAGGCCCAAAGTAATACCGCTCAGCATAACTAGCACTTCAGGGAAAGAGAAAGGAGAAAAATATCCCCAGGCCACCCCCAGCCTAAAATGTTATTTGCTCCTATAGCTCATTAAGGAATCTGAGTCTTGTCCCTCCTCTCTTTCTACTCAGACGGGCCGGGCTTGGGCAGGCACCTCCAATTCCCAAGTCCCGGAATAATAAACAAACACTAACAATCCAAAAGAAGAAAACATTAATGGATGGTGCCTTTCTTCAACCATCAGGCTCTCACAGAGAAATATCTTAGAATCTGCAAGAAATTGGGTTATTGGTTGAGAGGGCGGAGGCCCCACTCATTCCTTGTCATGGTGAGCCACAAAAGTCACTAAGATAACCTATGCTTAACAATTTGGAAGCGTGGCACAAAAGCAGTCAGGCTTTAGTTAGAGGCAATGTTTAAACTATTCATGCAACGCACAAATAGTAATGAAGTGAAAACACAACACAAGAAAAATCCCAAAGCAATATAGAAAAATAGAGACAATTTGAGTAAAAATGACACCAAAACAAATTAAATCAAATCAGAAGAACCGTAGTCAGGAAGTTTGAACGGTTTTCGTGAACTATAGCATCTAAAAGATCAAAGCACCAACAGTGGGTATTTGGTTGTGTTCGCAGTTTCGCAGGGCAAAGCAGAAGGCTTTGTCTGAAGAGGAGTAATCGCCTCCAAGGAGCCACTGGGAGAAACTGTTGATGATGAAGGGGAAAAGCGCAGAGTGGGAAAAGCTAGATTTCCAGACCATGGAGGTCGTCATTGATGGAGAGCCAGTTGTCGTTAAACCTGCTTAAAAATACTACCATCGGAGGGGGCGTGGCTAGCGCCCGTGAGCAATGGCGGCTCCTCCTTAGTTCTCCCGTGCGGCGCAGAGAACGAGACACTCAGCGGGACTCCCAGCAGCGTTTCAATCCCCACAAAACATGGGTTTCTAGCTCGGAACGTGCGCTGGACTGCTGGAATAACTTTGGACGCCTAATTCATCATGTGGGTAATCTTTTCTCTGGAAGAGCTGTGAAACGTTGCAGCTTCGTAATGCGGCCGCCATTTTGTATTTGCACTGACGGTGTTTCGTCTTTAGTGCTCCATGACTAACTTGGATGAAAGCTGACTCAAATACTGTTTCATCATTTTTCAGCTTGCTAGCCAACACGCTGTACTCCAATGCCCTCTGCAAAGTGTCTAACCTTTTACTAGCGCGTTTTTTCGAGCGTCCTGGTGGTTTACTTTTCCTCATAAGTGTCATCAATTATTTATGGTGTTTGATTGGGCATTAAGTGACGCGACTTTCTCCTTCACATCAACAACCGTGGGTCACATGACATGTTATAATTACTTCACATTTACCTGAGGTGATGACTTTTGAAACTGCAATCGCCATCTTTTGAAGCTATAGACGGAGGCTTACTCCTAGCGGCTCTGAGACATTAAAAGGTTTCCTTTTTGCTTTCCACAGCTATATATCTGTTGGTATCATTGCCTCGACCCCTCATCAATATTCTCTGTGTGTGGTTTTATTTCATTTATATACAACACCGCATCCATTCTAGGAATCCTTTGCTGTTTGTTTATATGCATTTGATATTTTATAGTTGCATATCTCATTCTCTTTATGGGTAGATTATGCAAGGCCCTGCGTAAGCCTTCCCCAAACTCTCACAAATTTCTTCTTCACACGGGGTCTAGGTATCAGTGTTTAGAGATGGATGACTCTGCTGACACATCTGTTAGAGTCCCTTCTTCTGCTTCACTTTCGCAAACGAGTGGTGCCACTAAAGGTTCTACTAAACGTCTTAAGAAAGACCCACCCTCTCCTCCCAAACAAACGTCAGCAGTAACAATGGATATCCTTTTGGAAGAGATTAGGGCCTTGCGCCCTTTTATTGAAGAAACTAAATCTACACTTGCAGAAACCAAAACTACTCTTCAGCTGTTGTCCGACAAGTGGTCAAACATTGATGGTCGTGTAACCATTCTAGAACAGACTGTTGATACTCTTACATCTTCTGTTGCCAAAGTTGACCCACTGCATGCCCAAATCTCCACACTTCACAAACAACTTGAGAACTTAGAAAACAGAAATAGGAGGAACAATCTTCGCATCTATGGCCTGGCGGAAAATTCAGAGGGGTCCGATGCTCTTGCTTTTTTCAAAACCTTCCTGCCAAAAATTCTTCAGCTGCCAGATACCACCAGTTTCAACATTCAAAGAGCTCATCGTTTAGTTCCTCCTCCTGCTGGGACTTCCACCTCCCATGTTCGAAGGCCGAGAGGTGTTATCCTCTACTTTCTAGAGTATACAGATTTACTTAAAGTTCTCTCAACAGCCAAAGCTATTCATCGACTTACTTGGTCAGGTAATCAACTTTTCTTTTCACAGGATTATGCTAAGTCCACTGCTGACCGACGCAAGGAATTTCTTTCACTGAGGCCACAGCTGCGTTCCATGGGAGCGAGATATGGGCTTTTTCATCCCTGTCTTTTTAAGGTGACTTTCAACAATAAGACTACTACCTACGACGACCCGATGAAATTAAAGAGCTCTCTGTACTCTCACAATGCCAATAGTATGGACTTTGCTGCTTCTTCCAGTTCTTCATAAGTGGTTTTATCTCATTTATCTCATGTAACTGCTTCTTTGCTATGTTCCTCACTGGTTTTCATGATTGTTATGCCTAGACTGTTTTTGTAGTTGTTTGTTGTTTATCACTCTTCTATATTCTTGTTATTTAACATATATCCTTCTTTTTTTCCTCCCCTTTTCACAGATTCTTCATTCACGTCGTCACCCACCTTCTTCTCCTTGAGTTTCGTTGCAGTTGTCTTCCCTCCCCTGCCCTCATTTTGGAGCTTTCGTCCCGTCATTGTTCTATGTGGCCTCCAACCTCCTCCCCCTTTGTATGTTCTCGACAATATGTAAGTCTTCCATTCCTCTTCTTCTGGTATTATGTTCTTACCTTCCTTTTTCTTTCTTCTCTATGCTCCTCAGCTAATTCCTTCTTTTGTATCTTTGTTTCTTCTCAGCATATTTCTTGTCCACTCTTCTTGATTCAGTTCTTTCTTTTACTAGCTTCTTTGCTTATATTTTTATTATATTTCTTCTTTTCTACTCTCTTTTCTTCTTTCCATCATGTAATTGGCTTTTTCTTTGTTGTTTTTTATGAAACTTTCTTCTTTTATTTCAGATGTACTGTATTAATATGTTTCTGTGCTTTATTTGCCTATTTGTTTCAAGATTATTTCGCAACTGGCTTTGTGATATGCATATTTAATGTTGTTTTATGCCTTTGAATTTATTCTCTTGGAATGTTAGAGGTTTGCATTCGCCAATCAAAAGACAGAGAGTATTATCCCATTAGACCAAACTCAACGCAGATATAGCCTGTATACAGGAATCACATTTATCGGCAGTTGAATCTGCTAAATTGAAAAGGGGTTGGGTGGGTGAAGTTTATTTTTCTCCAGGGGACGGTAAGCGTAACGGCGTTTTGATTTTGTTTAGGAAATCTCTCCCAGTTAAGTCAGTAGTACATCTTGCTGATATTTCAGGTAGATGGGTATTAGTTAATTTTATCTTAGACAATGTTCCTATGTCTATTTTAAATCTGTACGCTCCAACAAGTGGGGATGCCTCTTTTTGGACTTCCTTACCTCCGCTAATCACTCAACATTATGTTGATAACTTTATTTTAGTAGGTGATTGCAATGAAGTTTTTGACCCTTTTTTGGATAGGCATTCAGCTAGCGCATATATACTACATAAGTCACAAAAATCCTTTACTCACCTTATTGCACAATACAAACTCACTGATGCTTGGAGACTGTGTAACCCCGCTTTGCGAGAATACTCTTTCTTTTCACCCCCTCATCAAACTCAATCTCGACTAGACTATTTTTTTATTTCACATCACCTTACCCAGTCACTTATTTCTTTTGACATCGGCTCCATCTTGATTTCAGATCATGCCCCAGTTTCCATTGTTTTGGATGTGGTACAAAGGCCTACTTCTATGAAAAAATGGCGTTTTAACACGCTCTCCTTCTTGATGCACAATTTGTTTCTTCTTTTACATCCTTTTCCACGAATATTTCTTACTTAATCATACGGGTGAAGTTTCATTTCCCGTAGTTTGGGATGCTTTCAAAGCATCGGCTAGAGATTTCATCATAAATGACATCTCTCGTAAGAGGAAGAAAGCCCAACAAGATACCAATGTCCTACTTTCTAAAATTAAACGATTAGAACATTTATATTACACCTATAAATCAAAAGATTGCTTAAATGATCTCATTTCTGCCAAATTTCAATTTAATAAAGACTCTACGTTTAATGCCTCTAATTTTCTCTTAAAATCTAGCGCCAAGTTTTATGGTGGGCAGAATAAGGCTGGAAAGTTGTTGGCCAATTATTTAAAGGTGAGACAAAATAAAATCAATATCGAATCCATTCACGGCCATGATGGGTTATTAAAACATAAAAGTGAGGACATCCTACAAGAATTTTTACATTTTTATGAAGCATTGTACTCTTCCGAAGCATCTTCGTCTGACCAATCCATTTCTCAATTTTTGTCGACCATATCTTCTCCCTTTGGTACTCTTCCGGACCTTTCATCCTTGGAGGCTGATCTTACTCACAGAGATCTCCTCCAAGCTCTTCATACTCTCAAACACGGGAAAGCTCCGGGCCCGGACGGTTTCACTGTTGAGTTCTTTTCTTGTTTTTCAAATCTGCTCATTCCCAAATTACATTTACTTCTTTCTACTTTCCTTCAAACTGGTTCCGCTTCTGTATCCTTCTCTGATGCCCTTATTTGTATTATCCCGAAACCGGGTAAGGATCCACAGTATTGTAAAAACTATCGCCCTATTTCCTTAGTAAATATCGATTACAAAATCATTTCCAAAGCATTAGCGCTGCGTTTAGAGTCTTTTCTTCCCGAGCTTCTAGGGAAAGAGCAGTCTGGTTTTGTCAAGGGCAGACTGTTGTCCGATAACACTAGATTATTTTTTGACATTCTTTCCAAGTCCTCTCATTACTCCCATTCCCTCGCAGCCATAGCTTTGGATGCGGAAAAAGCTTTTGATCGGGTTGAATGGTCTTATTTATTTAAAACTTTGAAGTGGTTCGGTTTTGGCCCAAAAATCTCTTCCCTAATTTCCTTTCTTTATTCTCGTCCTAGAGCAGCAATTTCTGCTAATGGGGGCCTATCTCCCTACTTTTCCTTAGGAAGAGGAGTCAGACAGGGTTGCCCGCTTTCACCTTTTTTGTTTAATCTAGCTTTAGAACCTTTCCTTCTGCGCCTTCGTCAGAATGACAATATCCATGGTTTTAATTTTCATAATGTCGACATTAAAATGGCAGCTTATGCTGATGATGTCCTATTATTTATCTCCCAACCAGACACCTCTCTTCCTGCATTTTTAGACGAAGTTCATTCTTTTGCTCAAGTATCGGGCTACAAATTAATTAAGGACAAGTGTGAAATCCTACCACTTACTAAAGTGACTTTTAAAGATGATTTTTCTGCTTCAGGTCTTTCTTGGAGTCCTAACTATATTAAATATTTGGGCCTCAATTTCCACTCCTCTCTTTCTGGAACAGTCACTAAGTGTGTGGAAGATTGTATACAAAAATTAACCACTCACTACCAAATGGCATCCTCTCTATTTGTCATGGTGGGGAAGATTGGACACGATCAAAATGATGCTTTCTCCCATTGTTTTGTTTACAATTTCCAATATACCACTTCCTATCCCCTTGAAATATTTCAAGAAAATAAACTCTATTTTATCTTCCTTTCTATGGGGGCACAAAAAATCTCGTATGTCTTTGTCTAAGCTAATGCGTCCTAAAAAAGAAGGTGGAGTGAACTTCCCAAACTTTTCTTTGTATCATAAATCCTTTCTCTTGCATCAAGTCTCTCATTGGATTGACGATTCCTCATTTTCCTCCCCTCTCTGGTTGACCTTGGAGAAGTCTTTCATTTCTCCCTTTTCCTTCAAAGAATATCTTATGTTTTCTCGCAGACCTCAATCTGTTTCGACTCCTATTCTTAAATATACCTCCAAAATTCTTCCTGACGTATCTGTTCCATCCTTTTTTGACCAACCTATCTGGCATAACACGTCTATCTTAATTAAAAATAAACCAATTTTTTGGAAATCCTGGAGAACTCGCGGCCTTATTTGGGTGCGCCAATTGTTCCGACATACTCAGATCATTCCCTTTGATTCAGCTGCCACTTCTTTCAATCTACCTCTCGCTTGTCGAACTAGATATTTGTTATTGACACACGCATTACAACAGGCCTATGATGCTTATATTGGTCTGCATCCTCCATCAACTCATATTCCCTCTCATACTACCTCGCTGAACTCTTTACTCATCAAGCACTCTAGAGCCTCCAAGATATATGCTTTTCTTCATGCTGTGTCCTTCCCTCGCAATAAAACCACATTAGAAGAGGATTGGGAAAAAGATTTTGCAATTTCTTGGCCTATTGAGCTGTGGGATAAGCTGTGGTTGAAGATACGTAAGTCTTCTAGAGCTGCAAATACTACTCAAACATTATTTTTTATTTATAATCGTTTATTATTTTCACCACTCACTCTCAGCAAACATTTCCCGGAAGCCTCCGACAAGTGTTGGTCCTGCTCCTCACCACATGCAAACCTTTTCCACATGCTTTTTAGTTGTCACTTCACTTTTTGCTTCTGGAAACAGGTTTGGTCTCAAGTTAATAAGATTTTTTCATCCACTCACTCCTTTTCTTTTTCTCACATTTTTTTAGGTAGTCTCTCTCCCATTTGGGCTCATTGCAACTGTAGTACCAGAATAATAGACTTGTTATTAGCAGTAGCATTCCAGCAAATAACTAAAAATTGGAAGGATTACTCCAAATTATCTTATAAGGCTTGGTGTTATGCTGTTTGCTATAATCACAGATTAGATACGACTTTTGTTTATCCCTTAACTTTAGCTGCTAAGCGAAGAGACTTGTGGAGTCCAGTTACAGTTTTTTTTATTTGAGTGCTCGTACTTCTCTGTCTTTATCCCCGTTACAGCAAGAAGTCCCTAAACCTCCATGACTTCCTTTTTCTTATGCTTGTATTTTATATTTCATATCCCTTTTTTTATTGCCTCGTTTCATATTACTTGCCAGTTACTGCCTATAAGTATATTCAACTTTGGTGTTTCATAATACAACTTATGTTTTTTGCCATTACTTACCCTACTATGTATTTTGACTTGTTAACTTTTCTTTTTTTCTCTTATTTTGTAACATTTGAGCATATTCTTTCAATAAAATTTCTCTGAACTCAAAAAAAATACTACCATCGGAATTAGACAACGTTTTGGAAGTCTAATTTTTCCAGAGGGACGAAGTTGCAGGCTGTAACCAAATAGGGCTCCAGGAGGCCAGATCATGAAAGGATAGCCCTTTCTGGGCACACCTAGTCCCCCTTTTGAGTGACTGTTTGGGAGGAATATACAAAGCCCAACAGCAGAGCCATTCACACTCATGTGATCCAGGACACTGGCAGAGGCACAAAATGATTACGACAGGAAAATGGCGACTTTCCATGGCATTTTCAGAATTGTGAATCAAAATCTGAGTTTACCATGAGAGACAATTTTAAATTACAATACATTTGTCTAAAAATGACATTGCTACCTACTCCCAATCCTAAATTACCACCTATTTAATGTTACCACCTGCTTTCTGTCCCTCACAGAAAAATCATTGTCCAAGCTTTGGTGATTTTGAGATTGGACTATGTCAATTCTTTGTACTTGGGACTACCCGGCTACTTACTTGCTCGTTTACAGGTGATCCAGAATATGGCTGCTAGGGCCATTTTTCTGGCAGGTCCCAGGACTCATACGTCCCCTGTCCTGTCCTCTTTGCATTGGCTCCCTGTTCAGAAAAGAATTCATTTTAAAGCTATGATTTGGGTCTTTAAGGCATTTCATCAGATTGGAGCCCCTTACCTTAGACAAAGATTTCCCCATTACACTCCCCAACGGACTCTGAGGTCTTCGGCTCAGCTTCTGATTCCTGTTCCTAAAGTTTCGTTCTCCTGGGTTGGAGGACGATCTTTTCAAATGGTCGCCTACCGCCTATGCAACAGCCTCCCTTTGTCCCTTAGACAGGTTCAGGACCTGTTCATCTTCAGGAAAAAGCTCAAAACATGGCTTTTCGAACTTTAATTCTTTTGTTCGCCGTTTCTGCCTTGGGAGTCTTTTCTGCAGCTCTTATGTGTTTTTTTGCTCAGCGCCGGGACACTCCTGGGAGTAGCTGTGCACTTTATAAATACCAAATTAACATATTATAACATAACATAAGGTATCTCAGAAGTAGCCAATGGGAGAGACGTAAGGTGTTTTTCACTAAAAGGAAATGTAAAACTGAAACCCACATGTCCTACTTTTAAAATACAATGCACCCTGCACTATGAGACTTTAGGGCCTTTCTTAGAGGTGACTCATATTTATTAACAAGCATTGGCATAGCCAATAGGTCTCGCCTTTGGGACCTTATAAGTGTTTAGTTATTCATCACAATATCCTTGGTGCAACAACACCAAGTGCTGCATGGCTAAACACTTATAAGGTCCCAAAGGCGAGGCCTATTGGCTATGCCAATGCTTGTTCAATGAAGTGCCTGGGAGAACCTTGTTGGGTCTGGGTTAAAGAAACCTGACCCGGACCTCACTTTTTTTTCTCTTTCTGGAAGAGTTTTTGAACTGGTGTATTTATATTTATCCACTTACCGACCGGAGGAGCCACGACCGCTGTTTGTTGTCATGATGAACAGGAACACCATGGTGTCCAGTACTCAGACCGGGATACGGACGGACCCCTTCTCCAACAACTACACCCTGGTAGGCCGGGAGCCGGGCAGGTGAGGAGGGGGATGGGGTTTACAAGGGCATTGATACAGTTCCCACATTTACAATTGGTGGAAGGAGGGGAAAAAAAACGACAAGTACCAGAATGCAAAGTTCTGTGAGCTGCTCAGACAGGCGTCCAAATCGCTCCATGTAGTCCTTGTTCTCAGGTGCGATAATGCAATAGATGTGATTGGATCGAACGGGGAACATACTGATCTGTTAAATGCAAGTCCAGGACCGGAAGCTGGTATCATGCAGACAAGTGGGGTAACAGGCCATAGCGTTGAAACCCGTGGGGTCTCTCGAGGCGCCTGTTCAGAAAGCCATGTTATCAGATAGAGATAAAGGCGGCAGGCAGACCCTCCCCCCCCCCCAAATTCTCTTTATTTACACCCTCCGGCCATGTACCCGCGTGAAGGTGTCATCTTAGTACCCCCAGGGGCACCCCGCTTTCCCCCCTCCCCCAAATTAGGTTACCCAAAAAAGACACAAGAAACAGTTGTAAGTGGGTAACAAATGCTGCAGGTTTTATTACATAATTCCAGGATATGTAATAGGTGGGTTATCTTACGGGCGATCCAAGGGCAGGCGGCCATCTACTTCACCTGCCCCGCCTGATGAGCCGGGCAGCACGGGAACGACCCGCAAGTGCTGCCCCCCAAGTGATTCTTTTTTCGATCACGTGCCGTTGAGATTCTACTCACACCCCCCCTCTCGGGGCGGAGCGTCGCATAGCAAGCCCCCGGTTGTTCAGGCCCACAACCGCCCGCAGGCCTAGCGGGGCGCCGACCGGCTTCCGGGACCTCTCTGGAGGCTCCTCGTTTTGGCTCAGGCACCACGTGGTGCCGCGCAGAGGTACCCTTTGTACCGGCCTGCTTCCAGATCGCCCTGTAACTCCGCCTGCAACGAAAAGGAAAACATTAAAACGTTCAGCAAAAAACCCCACCCCACCACACCTACGCCGGGTAAGCGGTAGGGAGGGTAAAAAGGCGAGGTGGGCGACAAAGAGGTCGCCAGTGAGGGTGGGGGAAGGCTAAATAGCCTCCCCCTCACACCTGGGCCCGGAAGTGACGCGCATTGCGCGTCACTTCCGGCCCCTGACACGGAGGGGGGCAACAGTCAGGATCCCTGCCCCCGCCCCCCCGAAGGAGGGAGTGGGGAGGGGTGACCGGGGCCCCGGGGCCACTAAGGCGCCGACCGCCGAGTGGCCCCCTGCGGGGGCCGCGGTCAGCGGCATAGTACCCCCAGGGGCACCCCGCTTTCCCCCCTCCCCCAAATTAGGTTACCTAAAGAAGACACAAGAAACAGTTGTAAGTGGGTAACAAATGCTGCAGGTTTTATTACATAATTCCAGGATATGTAATAGGTGGGTTATCTTACGGGCGATCCAAGGGCAGGCGGCCATCTACTTCACCTGCCCCGCCTGATGAGCCGGGCAGCACGGGAACGACCCGCAAGTGCTGCCCCCCAAGTGATTCTTTTTTCGATCACGTGCCGTTGAGATTCTACTCACACCCCCCCTCTCGGGGCGGAGCGTCGCATAGCAAGCCCCCGGTTGTTCAGGCCCACAACCGCCCGCAGGCCTAGCGGGGCGCCGACCGGCTTCCGGGACCTCTCTGGAGGCTCCTCGTTTTGGCTCAGGCACCACGTGGTGCCGCGCAGAGGTACCCTTTGTACCGGCCTGCTTCCAGATCGCCCTGTAACTCCGCCACAGCCCTGGAGGCGGCTAACCGTCGCAGCCAGGGCCCCCCACCAACCCGCTATAGTCTTACCTGCACCTCTCTTATCTAGGGCTTCCTGCAACTAGCTGGAAGGGAATCCTCCCTGCAGACAGAAGGGTTTGACATTCTGCCACCTCATGACAGTTTGACAGTGCTCGCGGGACTCAAACCCTGTGAGATCCCTTATAACCACAGGCCCAAGACATACCAGTGAGCTATAGCTCCTGGATTGTAGATGGCCCCATCTATGTCCCCAATCCCTAGACGCTATCCCAATCGGATAGGGTCTGTTGAAATAGAGGGGCCTGTGAAGTTGTGCGATAACTATTTGCCCCCCAGCGGGAAGGTTACACCTATTCACAATCCTGGGCCTGCCCGCTTTGACTATTATGACGGGAAGGGTTACTTAACATTTGTACAGTCCCCTCAGATAGTTAACCTGGGGCACGGGAGTGCACCTCACTGCCAGCGCGTGACCATGGGCAAGGGGCGACTCTTGCCCCTGCCCACCATCCCTTATACCTTATAGGAATTATGCCCCTACGGATCCCTCAGTGATGATCCCTTAGGCATACCAGCTTCGGGAATCTGTTTGGCTTAAGCGTTGCGCGCTGTCATAATGTCCCCTTGTGTTTGCCCCGCTGACACCCCAGATATTGGGACAGCAGCACCAGTCTCCTGCAGCTGCCGTACGCGACCAGTGATTCCGGTGGGGGGTGCCACCAACCGCAATGGTCCTCCAAGCATTACGGAAAGCCCATTTTTACCTGGGCCTCTCTCCAATTGATGGTGATTACACCCAGCTGAAGGCCAGAGGCCCGCCTAAGGAGCCTATGCACTTGTTTTGCTACCCGGCTCCCTTGTGGGAGGGCCACAGAGTTAGGGCAGCGCGTGTGCTCCCAGGGCACGGTGCTGCTGGAAAGCAGATATCTGATACTCACACGCTGGTACCTTATCTGTTGCTAAATGTCCTACTGCAGGAAGTTTCCCAAGAACCGTAGACTTCGCGGTCCCACCTAACTTGATCCCATCACCTGGGGGGAACCCAGTGGTGGCAGGACCTGAATGGTAACTCCATCCCGGCGTAGCTATCGCTTATTTGTGCCGCCGAAGCAGGCAATGCCCCCTTAGTCTCAAGTTCTACCCCTAGAGGATAACCTTGGGAGCAGACAAGTCTGTGGGAACCAACCGGAAACTTTGGTGCAAATACCGGCCCTATTCTGAACGTAGCGAGTGCTGCACGGTCAATAATGCCC
Source organism: Triturus cristatus (assembly GCF_964204655.1). Classification (NCBI taxonomy): domain Eukaryota; kingdom Metazoa; phylum Chordata; class Amphibia; order Caudata; family Salamandridae; genus Triturus; species Triturus cristatus. Next base: position 1,680,162,421 of record NC_140591.1, read on the forward strand.
TGATGCCCTGGGGCTCTACGTGGTCTTTACCAAACTTTGAACGACCGCACACTTGCTATATAACAACCATACCACTCCTCCTGCAGGCCTAACTCTTGGTTATGGTGCCCAGCTCAGTGTTCTGCAGGCCAATCGGCTCAGAGGTAAACCACGGGTTGCAATCCGCTCGCGAGCGGCGCACCCGCCACCACTTGGACAATCACGCCGGTAACCTTGTGCCGTGATTTAGGCCCTAGTGATGCGCTATGTGGTGACCACTTATTCTTTTGCCGCTATGTCAGAGCGTCCCCGAATTCAATGCGATTGGGGCGCTGAGCTGCACCCATATCTAACCCATCTAGTGGCTCAATCCAGACTTCCTTTAGCCTTAGATAATAACTACCATTCTATCTCGGTTGCGTTGCCCTGCCCGACTAGGCACCCACCCGGGTGTCTAGGTTACAGTTTAGATATGTGTGAGTTCCCCATGTCAGTGACCGTTGAAGGCGGCCCACATAAGCATGTTGGCGGGGCCAGTTGCGGGCTTAAGCATACCTCTTTTAGACTGTCGGCAGCGACCCGTGTTTAACTGTTACTAACATGGCAATGACAGTTCTACGTTAGGACTATCCCCACACTGGTCCACCCTGCCCAAGGACTGATGCACCTGGGAGGGCGAGGCCGTAAGCAATGGGGGTGGGTAACGAGACAACAATGACAAGCGACCCAAGCCCCCTTTCAGCAAAAGGTTGGAGACGAGCGACACGTGGTCACGTGTGGTCAGGATCGGACTGCGCGACCCTTACTGTAATTAGCCCTCATAAGTCGCGCGAACTCGACCCCGTACTTACACAAGCCGGCACGGGGAGAATAGGGGATTCGTACCATATAACACGATCGCCGTGCCCGGCCACACGAGCACCGCACCCGATTAACCCTTGAGGAGCGGGGGGGATTAGTAATACCCGTAATCGCGTGATGTGGACAGTGCATGTCTAGGTATCATGTGTCCGCCTTATAGGAAGCCTGTAATTACATGATGAATAGTTATATCGCGCGAACTTGACCGGAAGGCATTGGAGCACTTTAACATGAGCACCGTATTGATATTACCTCTTCAGGCAGGGGGTGTTTACGACATTCATACCATATTACCCGCTCCCCGACCGAACCGCGAGAGTCCCGCACCAGATTCTCCATTGAGGTGCGGGGGGTTTATTAATGCCAGTAATCGCGTATGTGAGAATTGCATGCACTTGTATTATTTATCTGCTTTATAGGAAGCCAGCAATACATGTTGCATAATTATATAGCGCAAGCTGAAGGTGTTGGAGCGCCTTACCTGAGCACCCTATTTACATTACACATTCAAGCACGGGGGGCTTACAAGATTCGTATCATACTAAACGATCCCCGTGCCAGGTCCATTGTGCCTGCCGCACGCAGCCCACTGCATGCCCCCCCACCCTCAACGGCAGCGTAGCCGACGGGAGGGGGGGCGATAACCTTAACCAGGGAGCGCCACATGTGTTGCACCTCCCGCGATCAGCGGGGACCCAGGCAGCTCCCAGCCGTGCAGTGCTGGTGTTTTGGGGCCGTGAACCCACGCTAGTCTCCTACGTGCTCGAGTATATGGAGCAAAATCTTGCGAGCAATGCATGCACTGGTATCATGGATCTGCCTATATAGGCAGCCCGCAATTACATGTTGCATATTTATATAGTGCGAGATCGACCTGAAAGTATTGGAGCGCTTTACATGAGTGCCCTATTTACGTTACACATCCAGGCACTGGGCGCTTAATTCAAAATACAATATTACGTGATCGAGTGTACCAGATAACACGAGCACCGCACCCGATTATCCAGTGAGGTGCGGGGGGTATACTAATGGCCGAATGCGGACGCAACCCCGCGGGCCGGAACTGGTTACCCTAAACCAACAGCCAACTCACAGGTTACAACGCCTACCTCTTGCCCCCGCTCGCCCCAGCCGCGTGGAATACCAAAATTCCTTCAAACCTGTACTGAGCGCGAAAACCCTAAAGCGCCGGGCACTCGCACCGCCCATTCCGGAGCAGGGGGGTGTCATACTGGCCGAAATCACCGAGGATGGGGCGCACCACGAATGCAGATGGGCATAAAAGGATGGGCATGGCCCCCATGTGGACCACCCTGATTCATTTGCTTTTTATGTCAAAAATGAGCGACTAAACTATAACTACTACTTCTACTAGTCCCTTTGCAGGCTGACTCGTCAACAGTCTGCATTAAATCACAAAGTAGAGACTGTTGATTTCACCCACGACCCACAAAATGTACATCTTAGCGTCCAACCATCACATCATAAAAGTTGAATATTATGCATGTGCAGATGCAGATTTAAAGTGTATTGGGTTCCGAGTTGACAAGAAAGATTACAGCGATGTCACCTTCTATGCAGGCAATCCTTGGTCACCCCCTTTGCACAGCCCTTTCAGCGCCTTATATGTGTGATGGTACTAGTGTTTGAACACTACGCCCTCTAGCTACCAGGTTTGCATTTGACGTTTTAGTTAGGTCTTTACAAAGGATATATGCCAAATAATCACTATTTATTAACTACATCTTTTATCGATTCGTAACTTTCGGTAAAGCTGAACTCCTCTCCACGGGCCCCTTGAAGAAGCTACATACCCAGCTCTACAACCCTAGCCAGTAAAGCCCATGCGAGGACACATGGATAAGCACTATCTCCAAATGAGTGAATATTCTGGCCTGACGTCATTTCCTGACAATCCATTGAGTGCATTTCATTGCGGGGAAAAGTATTAGACAGGTGGATAGCAGTGGCGGTAAATACTACTTCACTGAATATAACAAGATCTAATGTTCTTTCTGATATCCCACAGTGCGCCGTTCTGTGCGCCATCTGTTACCGACGCCGGTAATCTGTCTCTTTCTGTTGGAGAGCAGACAACAGTGCCGGCGATGCTGAGACGCGTTCATCTCATTATGTGGGATCAAGCCCTGCTTGCACATATGCTCCCAAGCCTTACCGCTAATGAGGCGGCTACCGGGATAGCAGGAAGGCGGGCGTCTATTTTAACTCGGGGTTGTCTAGCAAATGGGATGAAAGAGTTGATCCGATTGATGGGAAAGCTTAAACATTTCTTCGGGCTCCTGACATGAGATCTTATAAGGCAGTGAGTGGGGGTGGGCTCAGGCGCTTGGAGGAACATCGGGTATCATTAGCGAGGCGGAGCACAGTTGCGGACACCATTCCTTTTATATCCGGCACAGGGAGAATAAGTGATTTACACAGGATCACTGGGTTGTACAGCGCCATTGCCGAGGTTTGCAACCGGGTCCCCCCATTCTATAATGACCGCCTGAGCCCGTAGGCCAACTACACGATTCACCCCGTCACATGATTCATCCCGTAAAGCAAGACCTAGCTTTCCATTTTCGTTAATAAGTCAGCTAGTGCGCGTGAAGTGTGCTTCAAGTCAACATGGGTAGCACTACCTAGAGGCACGCGGCAAACGTTTTTCATTTTCTGCAGCTTGTCCACTTTTCTGAGAGCAGCCAAGAAGTTGAACACACAGGAAAATACTTAGCGAGCAGAAGTACCATTAAGTTCAAAATTCGTTTGGAGGCTTAAAAGCTCTGCCGCCACAATTTTCAAACAATGTGGCTTACTGGGTAGCAAGTCTGAGAGCTGCTCAGATGCCACGCGCGGACACGGAGACCTCTGCAACGCCGATCAACCCATCGGCGTAAGCAAATATGGCCAACAACAAGCCATCCCCCATGGTTAGCGCGGCCCGCTGCAGAGTCGACCACGAGGCTAGAACCCTGGTTCCCGGCCCAGCGGGTGAGACCAAACGCTGCTCGCCCGCCCCCACCCCGTCCTCCCAGCAACATAGACAAACTCTGAAGTGTTCATGAACAGGGCGCCGCACGCATATGTATTCCTTTCTCCGCCGTATCCGCCCATGTTATGTCGCGCAAGCTGGGCCCGCATGTCTCAGAGCGCTTGCCTTGGACGCTAGTTGCGTCGCTACCCACCCTGAGAGAAATGACCCCAGCGGGCCAGAGAGAACCCGCACTGGCCTGAAAGCCCCGCCAGATGTTTACTGCTCAAGTGCCACTCTCGGTCACCATGCATTGGCCCCCGGGATCGGCCCCCTGCTACTTACTACCCGCACCCTTGCAGGGCAAAGCAGAGGGAGGGCGGCTACCCGCTCCCTGCTGGGACACCCGAACTAGCCTACTGTGGGGCCGGGCCTTAGCTACGCTTGCTGAGTGCCGTTCCCCCCCCGACCCCACAAAACAAACCAAACAGGGCAGTGCCAGGCCGCAAGAGGAATACAAATCGCATATTTATGTAGCGCGAACTCGCCCCGTGTATAATCAGTGCTTACATGTGGGCACCGCATTTACATTGCACATTCAGGCCCGGGGAGATAATAATCGATTTGGCAAGAATCACCGGAGCAGACGCGACACCTTGCACAATCAGGCCCGGGGAGATAATTGATTTGGCCAGAATCACCGGAGCAGACGCAACACCTTGCACATTCAGGCCCCGAGAGATAATACTTGATTTGCCCAGAATCACCGGAGCAGACGCGACACATAGCACAATCCAGCCTGCAACCCCTTCCTCTCCCCTGACTCACCGCGTTAAGACACCCGCTGCTCCGCGATCGAGGCGGCGACAGAGTCGCAGGGTAATGGTCGGATCAGCGACCCGACCTCCCCGGACCGGGGGTCATGAAGGGGGGTTACTCCTGAATTCAACGGGCAGATCGCGAGCCTGGCGCCCGGCCTAAACCCGGGGAGCACAGCGAGCCCCTGTGACATGGTGACACTATGCACGGATAGCTCAGTAACCACTTACCCTATTTAATGTGGATTTATATAGCGCGAAGGTATTAGAGCGCTTTAAATGTGCACCGGTTACGAAATGTGGGTGCCCTGGCGCACGTGCGGGCCACAGCTCACCTCCGGTATATTTTTTAGTTGCATATTTATAAAGCGCGAACTCGACCCGAAGGTATTGGAGCGCGTAACACCGTATTTACCTACATATATAGGCCCGGGGAGATTAAGTGATTTACCCCGAATCACCGAATGCGGAGACTCGAAAACACCAACCCGATTGAGGACCAGAGCCTCGGACCCAGTATACGTTTTGCTCCTATGCATAACTTCTTTCTCTAGCGCGAACTCGACCCGAAGGTATTGGAGCGCGTCGCACCGTATTTACATACATATAGGCACGGGGAGATTAAGTGATATACCCCGCATCACAGAAAGCGACCGCGGCCCCGAGACTCGAAAACACCAACCCAATTGAGATTGAGGACCTGAGCCTCGGTCCCAATATACGTTTCGCTCTTATGCATAAATTCTTTCTCTAGCGCGAACTCAACCCGAAGGTATTGGATCACGTCGCACCGTATTTACATACATATAGGCACGGGGAGATTAAGTGAACAGGACGGGGGTAGTGTCCAGCGCAGCGCGCACTCGATAATTATGGGAGCGCAGTACGCTGCATACCCCAGGATCTACGCGACCGAGGGAGCCGGGCCGCAGCTTAATGGCAGCTGCCCTCGCGCAAATGCCCCTGGCGAGGCCCGCACCCCCAACCTCAGCAATGCTCTGCGCGAATCGGCGCGGTTTTCAGCCCACGCCCGCCTCCCCAAACCCACATGCCCCTCTCTTGCATCCCCTCCGCCTGTGGTTCTCCTCGCCACAGGGCCCCGTCACCTGGTACTGCCCAGGGACAGGGCCGGGGCGGAGTGGGTGCTGCAAGGCTCACCAAATTACGTAGGCGTAGAGGCGACGACGATCAACAGTGCCGTGGGGGCCGGAGTCACACGAGGATGGTGCGGACGACGAACCGATGCTGCTGAGGAAAGGCGAGGTGGGCGACAAAGAGGTCGCCAGTGAGGGTGGGGGAAGGCTAAATAGCCTCCCCCTCACACCTGGGCCCGGAAGTGACGCGCATTGCGCGTCACTTCCGGCCCCTGACACGGAGGGGGGCAACAGTCAGGATCCCTGCCCCCGCCCCCCCCGAAGGAGGGAGTGGGGAGGGGTGACCGGGGCCCCGGGGCCACTAAGGCGCCGACCGCCGAGTGGCCCCCTGCGGGGGCCGCGGTCAGCGGCATTCTTAAAATGTGCATGTCCTGCAGCTGGTGATATAGCCCAACAAAGTAATGCATCACCTGCAGAAAAGTTCTGTCACCTCAGCTTAACCTCTGGCGTCGATAAAACGTTTTCCCTTGAGTTGGGTGGTAATAACGAGTGAGCTGCAGACCTAGCCTGCGAAGTTACAACAGCCAGAGAAGTGTACAGACTCAAACAGCTCACCTGTCGCTGCATGCACTGTACACAGGCGCGATATACGAGAGATCTCAACAGCCGAGAGTCACTCAGACCCCACCTGAGGGGCCTTGGAGTTGACGTGTGTGTGGAAAGAAAACCGGCATGCCACCTCTTTGATGTTGGACTCTACCAAACTAATGGTGGTAGTTGGGGGGGAGGGGTGGAGAGGGGGTGCGTCCATCCTTGATGCAGAGGAGCGGGACGGGGTACGAAGATCGCCGACTCACGCTTTTCGAGTGACAGTTGAGACGCCAGATATTGTACATACACTGGGTAAAGTGACATGGTTGCACTGGTACTGTGGGGCAAACGGTAAAGCTGGAGACCTTGCAATGTGTTCAGCGCGCATTATGAGACCAGAACTGCCCCGCCTTAGGGAGGGGGTCTTCCTGATGACCTGGTGGTCTCCACGGCTGCCAAGTGGCCCCATGTCGTATATGACACCCTCAGTCAGGGCTGGGAAGCCAATAGTACGTTGCATATTGGGAATTGTTTAGGCCGCAAGTACACATTTAAATGCGCCTCATGCGTTTCAGTTAGATCACACCTGCAGTAATCAATCGGAATTTAATAAAGCCACGGATATTTTAAAATGTCTGACACAGGCCTGCTCTTTAGGAACGCAGTATGTGGGAGCTTTAGAAATGCACTAAAACGTGCATCCTAAAAGGGGTCGAGGGTGGCTACGGCGGGAACGGATGAGGTAAGCTTGCGAGTGGTGCGCGCGCGCTTGGGAGAGCAAGGAACCCATTTGTTTTCAATTATCGCATCTGGGCACAATAATTGAAAACAGATGTGGCCTGTGCACGTAACCGCAAGCCTTAGGCCGTGGGCGGTTACATTGTCTGGGAAAGGCGGGACATGCGCCCACCTGTACCCACTTGCGTGCTGTCTTTTAAGGAAGACGCAAGCAAAGGCAAATGGAATGTCAGGACTTCGAGCACGAGCTTGCCCTCTCGTGCACGAAGTGCTGGTCAGCTCCAAGAGGCCGTATCCTTAGGGTAGCGCATGCGCGCTGCACTAAGGCTCGACCTAAAAATGAAGGTCGAGGCCTGGCAAAGATTTATTTTGCCAGGTCGAAATGGCAAATGAAAAGTGTACACAGGCTGCAACAGTGGCCGGCACAAAGGGTGCCGCAGGCCCACTGGTAGCATTCAATGTACAGGTCCTGGGTACTTGTAGTGCCACACACTGAGGACTCCTTAGTACATTGAATGAGCCCATCATACCTAAGCCTATTTTACAATTCCGAGTGCAAACAAAAACGAATTCAGAAAAACAGGAGGGGCGAAGGCCACAAGTGTAGGGGAGGAGCACAGCGAGGGTGTCAAGTGTGAGAGAATCACATGAACGCTTTTGATTTTCGAAACTGCGAGGGGCCCCGCAGCCAGGCCTGCAGGCCAAAGAGGAGCAATGCTTCCCTTCAGTGTCCGAATACAGGCCAGCAGACTCAGATGACTGACAGCCAGGGGTCTGGAGGCCAGAGGAAGTCACTGCTGGGTGTATTGTAGCCTCTGGGCCACTCCCACTCTTGACTAATAGTCTTGGGTGATATCTTTTCCTAAATGATCCTTTGGGGCAAAAAATCCCACTGGAATACATGTCACTCATGATATGGTTGTCTCGCGAGACCTAACAGTGTGCACGTGTGTCCATCTTCTCTGGGTTGCACCACTGACAAGGTGTCCACAGCTAACACTATGCGCCCGCCACACGTCCACAGCCACAGTTCTTGCAGCGTTTCTCCCATTACGCAAGCTCTTGCATTACGCGTAACGGGGAGAACTGGAATGTAGCATTTTACGCATAATGCAAACATTCGATTTCACGCTAGATTACGGCACCACAATTTAAAACGCTCACGGACCGGCTGTATTGTCGGTGTGCCCTGTCTACGCCAGTCTGCCGTCCCCCCTGGTGTAATACGACAAACGCTCCGCGAGGAGGGGTCTGTGGGTGCCAGGAGGGCCCTGTGACCCAGATGGCGAGCAGGGTGGCAATGATGCTACTGGGATGGGAAGACGTGTGTACGTCACTCACAGCGGGGTCATAGAGATGCGCACTACATGCTTAGTCCATGTCTGCCTCACTCACCACTCTGACTGGACACCTGGACACTGGTGCCCCCCCGCTGTCCCCTCGTCCCCTGAAAGCAGCTATTAATAAAACACCAGTCACGTTCCATGTCAAAAGACACAAAGGCGGTGCGTGCTCACTTTCCCACCAATATATCACAGCCCTGGCAGATGAACTGAAATCTGACGTCAATTAGAGGAAATGAGGGGCGGGGCGGAAGGCACAACAACCAGACACTTATCACTTACACGCCCTGCTTCTGCCAGGAGCTGCGGGTGTGCCCAGCGAGGCAGAGGCATCAACTTCGCAATGCCAGACCGGCCCAGGGAGTTTACGAGCCATCCTGAAATGAGAACTCGAATTTCAGCTCCGCGGATTCGCCACGTTTGACGTCGTCAGCATGTCTGCTGCCTGAAGGCCAGACCTGGGAGCACTGTCAGCAAGACCTGGACTTCCGGGGAGCAGCCCAGCTCGCCCCAGGGGTGGCGTGGGTGGACATTTACAGCAGCTGCCATGGGCCTCACCCACAATGAATAGAATGTGCAAACGCAGCAGCTCCCTGTGAAAGAGAAAATTCAGATTCATTTACATTGTACAGTCAATTATGGGAGTTAATTGCATTGCCAACCTTGTGAATGAGAGTTTGCAGACACGCTGCACCTTTCCTATCTGCTCAGGGATTCCTGAATGCATTTTTCGCAGGGAACTTATTCAAAAATGACCCCCATCACCTCATCTCCCTGCCATGGCTCCCATTCGAATCAAGTCGCGAATTAACTGCTTCAAAGTCATTTATCCCCCTAATCTGTCCAAAGCAGCAGCAAAACGGTTCAAACATAACACCATTGACCAGTTCCCTGGTTCCCTCTTTGTTGACCAATTCCGCAATGGGCGTCTAGGGAAGCTAAACAAGCATTGGCATAGCCAATAGGTCTTGCTTTTGGGACCTTGTAAGTATTTAGTTATGCAGCACAATATCCTTGGTGCAACAACATCAACTGTTGCATGGCTAAACACTTATAAGGTCCCAAAGGTGAGACCTATTGGCTATGCCAATGCTTGTTATCTTTGTCGGTGCTCACCTCCTTCCCCTGTTGAGAAGTCTGAGCACCCTTTTTGGGGTCACTCTCGCCGACCAGAGACTTCACTCTTACCTAGCCAATAGATTGCAGATTGTCTGTCTTCCTCCTTTCACCTCAAGCAAAAAAGAGCTGAAATACGGGGTACCTCAAGGCTCAGCACTTAGCCCTACTTTCTTTAACATAACTATGTGGTCCCTTTGGCCAATGTACTTGAACACAGGGGTTTTTCAATGTAGTGCCATAGGCAGACAACATCCAACTAATGCTTTCCTTTGAGCTGATTGATTCAGCCGTGTTGGACAGGTTTCAGGTCTGTCTCTTTTAAAGGGGAGATTTGGATGAAAGAATATCGCTTAAAGCTCAAGTCCGACAAATCAGAGCTCCTTTTATTTGTGAGCTGTGATCCTTTCCGATCTTCTTCGTGGTGGCCGACAGACCTTGGAAAACCATCAGTTCCATCCAAAGTGACTAGAAATATAGGTGCAAGTCTGACCAAGAACTTTCACTCAAACCACAAATTAGGGCCATGACAGCAGCTTGAAGGGATTCTAAAAATCTTACCTGTCCAGACCCGGAAGCAAATTGTTCCAGATCTAGTCACTTCTAGACTAGAAGATGCCATCTCCCTTTATCTAGGGGTTCCTGCACATTTAATCAACAAACTGCAGCTGGCCCAAAATGCACCTCCTGGGGCAATTCTTGCCCGCCCTGAGACTCAATCTATCCGCACCAGCCTCCAGCAACTCCACTGCTTGCCCATAAATCAACACATTACATTTCAAGCCTTGCTGGTTATATCCCGGGTGGCCCAGAAAAAAAAGACTGGCATATCTCAGAAATAGGGTGTTGGAAAATCTACCTCCTTTGTTGCAAAATGATCAGAGGGGGTTGAATGAATATGCAATATGTGCAAGACAACTAGATTTACATTACTTGCCAAAGATTAGTACTATTATGGAAAGGTACCATTTTGGTTTGCGGGAGCAAAGAAAAGAGGAGAGTGTGGAAGAATATATTACGGCTTTGCGGAAGTTGGCTTCAAGTTGTAAATTTGGGGCGTTGGTAGAGGAAAGGATTAGAGATCAGTTTGTGCTGAGGTGTTGCAGTGATAAAGTGAGGGAAGAACTCTGGCTAAAGGACGAGCCACCGTTGGATGAGGTTATTAGTATTGCAAAAAGGGTAGAGCATATGTTAAAGTGTGTTGGAGAACTAAGTAAAGAACATAAAGAAGACAAGATCAGTGTAAAAGCACAAGAAGTGGAGTGTCGAGCCATACAAAAAGATGAGAGGGAAAAAAATTATGAGGGTGTCTGCGAGAAAGGTGTTGTAATAGAAAAAAACGCAGGAAAGACACAAGGGAATAGGAGGTTTGCAACAACTTTTCAGGAAAATTGCTACAGATGTGGAAGGTTTGGACACATGGCTAATGCAATTGAGTGTCCTGCTAATAGGGTTACTTGCAATGTATGTGGAAAAAGAGGGCATTTTGGGAAAAATTGTAGGATGAGGAATAGGAGAGATTCAAGATCAGAAATAAAGGAAGTCAGTTTTCAAGTTAGTGAGAGTGAGGTGGAACATCCCTCTGAGTGGGTTTTGGTGGGGGATGTTAGAGTCAAAATGAAATTTGATTCATGCTCTCACATCACGTTTCTCTCAAAGGATCTTTTTATGAAGAATTTTCAAGGAAGGAAGAAACTGTCCAAACCTAATATTAAACCTACGGGTTATGGTGGGTTGCCAATTAAGTTATTAGGTTATTTTGATGACTGCATTGAGTACAATGGTAGGTTCACTGATGCTAGGATTTATGTTGCTGAGAGGGGTGATAATTTGTTGAGCTGGAGTCATCAAGCTCGTTTGGGTGTCATTCTCAATCCTAATGCACATCCATCTGTTCAGGTACAATCTATTGAGGGTGACGAAAACAAGTTTGTGAGAGCGTTTGGTGAATTGTTCAGTGACACCTTGGGGTGTTTAAAGGGGTACAATCACCATATTAAGTTGAAACAGGGTGCAGTACCAGTTGTGGCAAAAGTTAGACGCATTCCCATTTGTATCCAAGATGCTGTACAAAAAGAGATAGATAAATTGTTGTCCACTGGTGTTATACAGCCTGTAGAGGCAACGGAGTGGTTAGCTCCCATTGTTGTGGCACGTAAACCAAATAATGAAATCCGTTTATGTGTGGATCTTCGTGCCTTAAATAAAGAAGTAGTGGTTGACAAGTTCCCACTTCCCAATATTGAGGAATTAGTATCATCGTTGGATGGTGCTGGTTATTTTACCACTCTGGATATGGCATCAGCATACCATCAGGTTCCGTTGAGTAAAGAGTGTCAAGAATTAACAGCTTTCATTACGCCAATGGGGGCCTTCAAGTTTTTGCGTATGCCGTTTGGGCTTGTTTCTGGGGCCTCTGTATTCCAGAGGATTATGGAAGATCTTTTTAAAGGAATTTCAGGCGTAAAGTGCTACCAGGATGATGTTTTAATATGTGGGAGAGACGTGAGAGAACATGATGAGAGGGTACATGCTGTGCTTAAAAGGATGCTTGATGCTGGGTTATCTCTTAGGCGAAGCAAATGTAAATTTGGAGTCACTGAACTGGACTATTTGGGTCATCATATTTCACGGCAGGGGGTAAGTCCAAAAAAGGATTTGGTGGACACTATTGAAATGTTAAAAGAACCGTGTACAAAAGATGGGGTTTCTTCATTCTTAGGTATGGCAGAATTTTATAACAAATTTATACGAAATTTTGCAGATAAGACAGTAAATCTAAGGAAGTTGATGTGTAAGAATGCAGAGTTTGTTTGGACGGAAGAGTGTGGTGCTGAGTTTAAACAAGTAAAAAATGATCTCAGGAATGCACCAAACTTACAAGCTTTTGTACCTGGGAATCCCACTTTCATTGTTACTGATGCGAGTATAAAGGGGCTGGGTGCTCTTCTCTTTCAGATCAGGAAGGGCCAAGAGGTGCTAATAGCCTGTGCTTCAAGATGTTTGAAAGGTGCGGAGATAGGTTATTCTGTTATAGAGAAGGAAGCGTTGGCAATTTTCTGGGCCATAAACAAGTTCAGAAAGTTCGTGTGGGGATCTTCTTTCGTTGTCAGGTCTGATCATAAACCCCTGAAAGAAATTTTTGAGAAGAAGGGTTTGGACTCAATTTCCTCGAGGATCAGGAGATGGGTCATTTCCTTACAGGAGTATAACTTCATGTTTGAATACATTCCAGGAAAGGCAAATGTAACGGCAGACTGTCTGTCGAGATTGGTGGAGGTGGTAGAGAATGATAAATCTCAGGATGAAAATGATCAGTGTGATGCTGAGTGTGGCATAAGAGTTTGTGACGTTACGCTGGGGGCTGTAAAGGAAGATGAATGGAGGGATGAGTTGCAAAAGGATAGTGAATTGTGTTCTGTGATGTCTCTTTTGAAACAGCATAAGTCTCGAAGTCTGGTTAAACCTTGGTCCTTAGTTGCGAATGAGTTAGCTGTTGTTGATGGGGTTCTAATGAGGGGCACAAGAATGATTCCCCCATTGAGTTTGAGAGAAGTCATCGTGAACATGGCTCATGAAGGGCATATGGGCATTTCTAAAACCAAAGAGCGCATCCGACAGGATTTCTGGTGGCCTGGATTAGATTTGATGGTGGAACGTACTGTTAGGGTGTGTACGCCTTGTCAAGCTAGTGATAAGGTGCTCAAACCAAGATATTCACCTATGGTTTGTAGAAGTTTACCAAAAAGTCCATGGGATGAATTAGCTATCGATATTGTGGGACCATTGCATGGAGAACATCAGACTCCTTACCTGTTGGTGTTGCTGGATTTGTATTCACGATGGGTGGAGGTGAGTTTGGTGAGAGAGATCACTTCTCTTTCTGTGATCAGTTTTTTAGAATCTGTGTTCAAACGAGAGAGTTTTCCTAACTCTATTCTTTCTGACAATGGTCCGCAGTTCTGTTCTGCTCAGATGGAGGAGTATTTTGTAAAATGTGGAATTGAACATAAAAAAATTGCATTATATCATCCAGAGGCAAATGGTGCTTTGGAGAGATTTAACAGGACTTTAAAGTAGAGTATACAATTAGCAAAGGTAAACTGTTTAGATTGGAGAAAAGAACTGCAGTGTCGTATAACAGCCTACAGGTACACTCCTCATGCATCAACGGGGAAGACTCCTTTTGAACTGCTCAGGGGAAGGTCTCCAAATACTTGTTTGTGTCCTGGCTGGATGGTTGCTGGGAAGGGTTTGAAAAACAATGGTATTGGGGAATGGAGAGACAAAGAAGTGTCTCTGCAAAACAAAAGGAAGATTTATGTTGATAGAAGGAATAATGCGAAAGTTACAAATTTTGAGGTTGGAGATAAAGTAAAGGTCAGAGCTCCTGTTGGGTGTCAAAATTGGTCAAAATATACCTCTCCAAAAACTATCATTAAGCTGTTTAAAAATGCTGTCAAGACGGATGATGGTCGCATCTGGAATCATAGTCGTGTAGCACATTTTCGGGGGTGTGGTGTGGCCGACAGGAGGGATGATACTTCTTATCGTTTTCCCTCAGACATTGATGTAAGGTCTGATAGTACTTGTAGGGGTGTCAGAACACGCAGGTTTCCTTTGCATTTACATGATTTTGTGTAGTTCTTTCTATCTTCTTTTTCTTGTTGTTCAAATGTGTTTATTGTTCTCATGTTACTTTTGTTCTAATGTAAAGAGGAAGAAGTGTAATGATGTAACATGGCTCCATGCCAGAACACTAGGCATGGAACCAGCTTGTTCTGAGGTTCGGTCATGTGAGGGTTCTATGATGACAGTTGATATGCTGGCTGTTGGTTGAGGCTGTAATAAATACCTCTTACCACATATCTTCATCTGGTGTGGATTTACTTTATTACAAAGAGCCCTTCGCTCTGCACATTAAGGATTTTTCCAGGTACCGAGATTTAATAAAGCCAGGAGGGCAGACACTCCTTTGTGCTTCTAGCAGTCAAACTGTAGAAGCGTTTCCCAGTCGATTTTAGCATTCTGACATCGCCAAGACTGAATTCAACGTGCCTTTGTAAAAGCCTCCTCAGTTTCTATTCCTTTTTCTCCAATCCACTCTGATTGGCAGTTCTTGTATAGCCTATGCTGGAATCACAAACTATGCGCAATAATGCTGAAGTCATAAAGCCACAGTACAAAGTCTGCTAATTGATACCTTCAATCAGTATGCGATCCTGCTCAAATTCTGACAACAGACTGCTACCTCACACTGATGCGTAAGTCAAAAGAGAGAGGGGTGACAGTGTTAAGTTTGTATTCAGTCAAAATTCCCAAGGAGTTAAGTTATTACAAAATAAGGAAGTCAGCTAGTGTAAGTAAGTCCATCTCTCTTGCCATGCTCTCTGCCTTTGCGCTGAATACCGGGTGACTGTCATTAGCAGTGGATGTAACCAGCTGCACAGATTCGTACCCTGCTCTTGGTTTAATAAGATAAGCATTTTTACTTCCAATGAGCCATAACTGTCGCTCTGATTGTGACACCTCTGTGGCCGAGCCCTGTGCATCGGCATAGAGCATGGACATAGGAAATCCACGTGAAGCCTATACCTAGCCCACCAACTCCTAAAACACATCATCTGACTTTGGAGTAAATGTTGTCTAGCAGCACGTGCGGAGGACAGAATCCTACCACATACAATGTAATTATACAGAAACATGTAACAATTTTACAGATTACACATAATCTGAGCTGAAAACATAACTAGTATGGTAACATTTCTATGGTCTTTATCATACGTTTGGAACATAAAATAGTATTTTCTTGTGCTCTGAGGAAGGGCATTCGAAAATGAATACAATTTCTTTATATGATCAGCCCCAATTCACACCTTTGGAAGATGACCTGGCCATATACCTCTTTAAAAGGTATGACCATAACATGCCAAGGATGGGAGGGGACCACCCAGGGAGCTGCTATTTAGCACACAAAGGTCTGCAGAATCCCTGTACCAGATGGTAGCTCCCTAGAGATGTCATTAGGAGCCCAGAGGATTGAACGGGGAGGGGCAAGAGAGTAGTTGGAAGGGGATAGCGTAACACAGGTGAGGCTTTCAATAAGTTTTGAAATATTGGTGCATGTAGAATAGGGATGGTTTTGCCAATACAAGATGTATAACCAGGAAATGAATTGGACCACACAAGGAGCAGTAAGTCTTGTCATTTTAATAGGATTGGCTAAGGTCACGACTGACTACTTACCTATCACCCAAAATACCCTGCTTAATCTACTGTATTGGGCACATTAATTTCAAATTTAAGAGATGAAAAGTCTCCATGCCTTAACTGACATGTTCCTGGCTGCCTAATTGTTGATTTGTTTTGAACTTTTGTCATCCAGTTTGCTCCTGAATAGGTAGCCTGTCTGTAGCCTGCCTGATGGGGGCAAGGCTCTGCCAAAGAAGCGTGTCCCCTTCCTGTGGAACTGAGAGCACATATTTTAAAGTTTTATTCATTTGGCTGGAGTTGTGCCTAGACGAGCCTTGCAGAACAGAACGCAAAGCTTTCCACCTGAGCCATGTGAGAGTCACATACTTCAAAGCCTGCAGATGTCCCAAAATGTTGCTCGCCGATGCTAATTAGCATGAATGTCCACATCTGGAAGAAAGCATAAGTGAGGGTCATTGCACATTACTTCATCCCCGGGACAACAGGCACCCTGCAGTCCCCAATAGACAAGAGAATTAAGCAAAGGGTTGGTAAAAGTCTGCCGCCATTTCAAATGTGTTTTTCACAGAGCAAGTTCTCCAGACGCAATGGTGGAATGGTCCTTCGAGATCAAGCAGCTGATCCACAACCACGTTTAAATCAAATAGCACCTTCCTGGGCAGGAAATGATGATTCTGCCATTCAACAAGATTCAAGGCGTTAAGAGTAATCTGTTTTGGGGGAATTTTCTCGTGGCTTGGTTATTAAAAGTAAACCGAGAGCACTGGTTCGAATATGGGGTTGCCCACATTTTCAGTGAAAATTTGACTAACCTCACTTTCACGTATTAGACGAAAGCACTGGATAAAATTCATAACATGTGAGCCCCATGTGCTGTTCCGTCTCAGTGGGCGCCATTTCCCAAGATGAAAACGAACGAGATACCTGTGCACTCATCCCCAAAGTCAGTGGTCACAGCCATGTTGGTTTTCAATCTGCAACGGGAGATGCAAATATGCGGACCTCCGACTGCTGACCTTCCTACAGCCGCAGTATAGACGGTTGTTGCCCTTGCCTTAAACCGCCCACGAAATAAAAAAAATCCTTGCCCAGAAAATGAAAAAATATGTATATATAGTAAGCAGATGCCCCCAACGCCTAATAGTTTACGCGGTACATTTGTAACAGCATAATTGGGAGGAAAACCTACAACGAAATCTTCCTATGGCTCTTGAAACGAGTGGTAAACAGAGTCGGCGTAATAATTCTTAGCGACGTCGATTTTTAACAACCGGAACCGGAGAAAAGTGGCTACTTAATCAGTCCTTCGAAACACGCCTTCATTCAGGAAAAATAATAAAAATCCTGTACATTACAAAAGAACATCGCCCTTCTTCATGAGCTTAGAGCCTGCCTGACAGACTAGGCAAGCACCAGAAAATGTCTACTGTCTGAGGCGGCATTGGCTTAGTAGGAAGTGAATTGCTCCTTGAAGAATTCACATCAGATGCTTCCGAAGTTAAGAATAACAAGCTAACGAGGAGGGAGGGGGAGAAGGGAGGGTGTTAGTGAGAGCAGAGGGGGTGGAGGAGCATGATTCACGCGCTGGAAGGCTTAATGAGCCATGACAGAAAGGCAGATGGCGGCAGCGCGCGTACACGCTCATGTGCACACAAGATTTAGGCCACCAAAAGCCTGTGGCAGCACTTTGAAAACCCACACACTAAATGTCTCGCAGAGCAGCGCATGCGCTGCCTCAGCGAGACCTAACAATGACCTCATTTTTTCACTCATGACATCCCTTCCTGGTCCACCAGCTTCTATAATTCCTTCAAAGTCTCCTCCTCTATCCCACATGGGCAGCGGCAAAAAATTTCCCCCTCCACTTGTTTTAATGGTTCCCTCACATTACACTTTCTAACAATAGCACTGTCTTGATCCAAGCTACTGACTCCTGTCTCTCTCGCTTTGACCACCTCTTCCACTCCCTTCATCCCACCCATCCGACTAAGATCTCCCTCGATTCTTCTTCTGCTAGCTCCTCTCCTTTCTCCCTTTCTCCGCCCATAACCCCCCTATCTTCCTTCAGGCCGCTCTCCCGGGAGACACAGGGCTATCCCATGTCCCCCCCTTCTCTTGCTCCCTCCTTTCCCATTATTCCCCCTTCCCAATCTGATCTTCCCCCTATCTCATCTGCTTTACCTCCGGCTTCACCTCCCCACCCTGCATCTTGCCAATATTCCAGTGCCATCTCCCGCCTCCTTATCCCCTATTCTTACCCATCTCCCCCCTACTTAATCCACCTTTCTTATAACCTGGTCTACCGGTCAACTTTCCCTACCCTCCCCCTTTCCTCCTCCCTTCTCCTTCTCCTCATCCCTTTCTGCTCTCCCCCTTCCCTCGTATCCTTAATTCTTCTCCTTCACCTTCCATCTCTCTTCCACCTCCCCTTACTCCTCCCATGCTTCACAACCCTGTCTCCCCTATCGGTAATTCCACCCTCTTCCCTCTCTCTGACCCTACAGTCCCATACTCCTCCCCCAACTTCCACTTAGCCCAATATCCTATGCTTCATTACCCTGTCTCCCCTATCGGTAATTCTACCCTTTCCCTCCCTCTGACCCTACAGTCCCATACTCCTCCCCCAACTTCCACTTAGCCCAATGCCTCCAACTCTGCCTGCTGCCTGTTCCCCTGCATACACCTTTCCTAGCATACGGTACCTATCCAGCACCTTCTCCTTTCTTCTCCCCATTCCTCTGGCCTTCCTTTAACCCTCCTCCCTCCCCTCCCTGTACAGCCCAGTCTCCTCTCTTCTCCTCTTACCTCTGGCCTTCCTTTGGCCCCCGCCCTCCCTCTCTACTCCTCAACTGCCTCCTCCCACTTTTGATCTCTACTCTACCCCTATGCTCAACACCAGTAAAAATATCACTGTAACACCATCCACTCCTCTCTACCACCATCGTTCCTTACCTTCGACACCTACACCCCAATACCCACCATTACCCCACCTCTCCCTGTCCTCTCTCGTCTACTGCACTGGACTACTGCACTACTGGAAATTTCCGACACTATCACCCATCACAATCTTGACATGCTCTTCCTCACTGAGACCTGGTTCAATGACTCCTCTCATACTTTGTTTGATCTTCTGATACCTACCGACTACTCTATCCTCAGAAATGACAGAACTGACAAAATTGGGGGAGGTGTTGCCATCATTTTCAGAAACTCCCTTCAAATTAAAGTCCTTCCTACCATCCTCTTCCGTACCGTCAAATGCCTATCCCTAGAATTTCAAGTACATCACGGCTCACCTTTCAGGTTCCATGTCATCTACCATCCACCCGGTAACTGCTCTCCCTTTTTGGAGGAACTCACCGACTTCATCAGTGACCAATTGTCTCAAAGGGACAGACAGATCTTCCTGGGTAACTTCAATCTACACTGGGGCTCTTTGGAAGACTCGGCTGCCAACAAGCTTGCCACATTTCTCTCAGCCAATGATCTTTTCCAACATTGCTCGGAAATTACACACTCTAAGGGCTCAATTCTGGACTTTGTCATATCCAAAGCAGACCTGCTCAATATTGCTCCCCCTGTCCATGTAGACTGGTCATACCACTTCCTCAGTCCCTTCTGTTTTCATCTATCGCACGTTATTACATTCGGCCAACCCTAAAGGGCAACTACCTGCTTCCGCAACTCTAAAAACATTGATCTTGACACTCTGTGTGACTCTGCGTTGCAATCACTTCCTAGACTAGATCCTAATGTGGATGTCAATGATCTCACCTCCCATTGCCTCTCAGTCCTTGCAGTCAAAATCGATATAGTCGCTCCACTCCAAAGCAAAAAAGACCCACACCCTCAGCAGCTTGGTTCAATAAAGTTCTCTATGATGAAAGGAAAAAACTTAGAATCTTGGCGAAACAGTGGAGACAATCTCCATCCACCACCAATCTCTCTCATTTACGTTCGGCAAGATCCAAATACCACAAGCACATATTCCATTGAAAAGCATCACATTTCAGAGCCCTCCTCGACTCAGCCAAAAACAGACCCCAAAAACTTTTTGACCTCATCAAAAACCCAAACTGCTCTCCCCAAACCATCAAGCCTGAGGGTTCTTCAAAGCAAGCAGCAGAATTCACTTTTCTCTTTGATGAAAAGGTAAAATCACTAGTGGATCAGGTCACCCACCCCATCGAGGAACGAAAATCCTTAGTCACTTGGCAGAACTTTGCAGCCATCTTGGAAGATGACCTCCTCAAATGCATCCTTGAAACCAAACCCTCCAACCATTCCTCTGACCCCATCCCTAGTGGCATCACCATTGATTTCTACATCAATACTCTCTCTTACTGGACCAGGCTAGTTAATCTCTTCCTTAGTCAAGGCTCCCTCCCTGCTGCCCTCAAAACAGGACAGGTTACCCCTCTTCTAAAATAAACCTCAGCAGATGCGAATGACCTCAACAACTTCCGCCCCATCACCAACCTCCCTTTTCTTTTTAAAATCACAGAAAAATGTGTTGCGAAACAACTTTCCCTACATATTATGGACAATAATCTCCTTGATGTGTTCCAGTCTGGTTTCATCCAAAATTGCAGCGCTGAAACAGCCCTGCTGCAAGTGATTGATGATGCGTTGCATATACTCGATTCTGGGGAATCGTGCCCTCTGATTCTTCTTGACCTCTCTGTAGCCTTTAACACTATTAATCACAACACCCTCCTTAACACTCTTCAACAGAGAATGGGCGTGGAAGGCACAGTGCTTAAATGGTTTGCCTCATTCCTCTCGGACAGATCCCAAACGATCACGATAGCGAACAGTCTTTCGTCTCCATTGGCGGTAGGTCAAGGCGTCCCTCAAGGTTCTATCCTTGCACCCACTCTGTTTAATCTCTATCTGGAACCATTAGGGAACCTCCTAAGTAAATCTGGGATCCACTACCATCTGTATGCGGATGACACCCAAATCGACCTCAAGGTGTCTTCCGCACACGATCTTTCACTACTCAACTCTACTCTCAACTCTATTCACAACTTGTTGGAAGGGGCGTTCTCCGGGGGGCTTCGGAATACGTTCCTGACCACCCGTTGACCCACCTCTCCGAGAGTTAGGCCGAGCACTGGCGGGGAGGCCCTTCCGGGAAGGGACTCGTCCCTAGGATCGTACACGCTGAACTTACACTCTCTGACAGAGGGACACCACACAGTAGTTCTTAGTAAGACAGTCTACTTTATCAGAAGGTCAGGGGATCTTTATGATCCGTGATACAGCCGTAGATCAATGCCGCACGCGGCGGCGGTCTCAGGATTGGGCTATTGGGGTAGCGGGACAGTCTTTAAGTTCAGTGTCTCTGCGGAGTATCCTTCGCACAGCTCTCAATCCTCGAGCTGGGGGATTTGGGTTCACTCGGCAACCTCCGCCGATCTTTCTGGATAGGAGCGCCGCGAGTCTCTCAGCAGGCACAGGTGGTTTCGGGTTCTTGGGAGCCGCGACGGTGTCAGCAGGGCTCAGATGGTTCAGAGTTCAGGGAGCCGCGACAGCGTCAGCAGGGCTCAGATGGTTCAGAGTTCGGGGAGCCGAGACAGCGTCAGCAGGGCTCGGATGGTTCAGAGTTCGGGGAGCCGCGACAGCACCAGCAGGGCTCAGATGGTTCAGAGTTCAGGGAGCCGCGACAGCGTCAGCAGGGCTCAGATGGTTTCAGAGTTCGGGCGAGCCGTGACAGCGTCAGCAGGGCTCACGTAGGTCCAGGTCTTCTCTGCCTCCCGTCCCTTCAGCACCCCTTGTTATACTCCCCCTCCTCTTTGAAGTCCGGAGTCCTCGCGGAGAGGGGTCTTGGTGCCTGGGGGCGGTGTGTCGGGATTTCCGGCCACTCGACCCTTTGATCTATTCAGGTTGGTCTGGGAGGGACTCCAGACGCCCAGCATGCGAGGCGCCCGCTCACCGGGGGCCTGGTGGCCGATCGAAACCCTCCTTGGGGAGGAGATCAGAGGTGTGACCGAGACGGCGTCTCCTGGTCTTGCTTGGGGGTTTCCCGCTCCCTCGGCCGGGCATGCGTGGTAGTGTCGTGGGATCGGCTGGGGCCCCGGCCGGCCATCAGGTTTGTTGAGTCATGGTGACCGGAAGTCGGTGACACCGGGGATCAGGTGCGGGTGCAGGGTTGCATGCTGGTCGGGAGGGTCCACGCCACAAGGCCGGTCTCACATGTGCCCCCCCCAGCTGAAAGGCAGGGAGAACTACCCATCCACTTGGGGATTCTCCTTGCTGAAGCGGAAGAATCGGGACAGGCCGTCAACGTTGGCGTGGTCCGTCCCGGGGCGATGCTCTACAGTGAAGTCCATCCCCTGGAGGGAGATTGACCATCGTAGCAGCTTGGGGTTTTCTCCTCTCATTTGCATTAGCCACCGTAAGGGTCGATGATCCGTCTGAACTCGGAAGTGGGTTCCGAACAAGTAGGGCCACAGCTTTTTGAGGGCCCAGACTACTGCGAAGGTCTCTCTTTCAATGGTGCTCAACTGTTGTTCCCGAGGTAGTAACCTTCGGCTGATGAAGGCTATGGGCTGATCTATGCCTTTGTCGTTGAACTGTGAGAGGACTGCCCCGATGCCGTGTTCCGAGGCGTCTGTCTGGACCACAAACTCCTGAGAGTAGTCGGGGGCTTTGAGTACCGGAGCAGTACATATGGCGGCTTTCAAGGTGTCGAACGCTTTTTGGCACGGGGGAGTCCACTGTATTTTCTTCGGGTCTTTTTTGGAGGTCAACTCTGTGAGGGGGCCTGCGAGGCTGCCATAGTTCTTAATAAACCTCCGGTAGTAACCGGTGAGGCCCAGGAAGGCCCGGACTTCCGTTTGGGTCATGGGGGGTTCCCAGGACAAGATGGCGTCGATCTTCGGCTGGAGGGGGGCGACCTGCCCGCTCCCCACCTGGTGTCCCAGATAGATCACTGAGCCTTGTCCAATTTGACATTTGCTGGCTTTGATGGTTAGGCCGGCCTGGCGCAGGGCCAGCAGTACTTGTTGGAGGTGCTGGAGGTGTTCGGTCCATTGGGAGCTGAATACTGCTATGTCGTCTAGGTACGCTGCGCTGAACCCCTCTAGTCCGGCCAGGACCCTGTTCACCAGTCGCTGGAAGGTGGCCGGAGCATTTTTCATTCCAAAAGGCATAACCCTGCGTGGAGAAGGCAGAGCGCTCCTTGGCTCCCTCAGTGAGCGCAATCTGCCAGTATCCGCAGGTCAGGTCGAAAGTGCTGAGGTAGCGAGCGGCCCCGAGGTGGTCGGTGAGCTCGTCTGGGCGGGGGATAGGGTGAGCGTCCGCTCGGGTGACCGCATTGAGTCCCAGGTAGTCCACACAGAATCTCAGCTTGGGGGCGACACCAGGGGTGGCCACTTTCGGGACCAGGACTACCGGGCTGGCCCAGGGGCTGTCGGAGGGTTCTATCACCCCTAGGGCCAACATCTTGGTTACTTCGGTCTGGATGCAGGTCCGGACCCGGTCAGGGACTCGGTAGGCTCGGTGTCTCACCGGTGGGCTGTCGCCGGTGTCTACGTCGTGGACACACCAGTCGGTGTACCCTAGGGCTGAGGGAGAAGAGGTCTGTGAATTGTCTCAATAGCTGGTGGCAGTCGTCGGACTGTTGGGGGGTGAGGGTGGATGACAGTCTCACCCCCTCTACGGAGCCATCTTTCTCTTTAGCACACAGGGGGTCCGGAAGGGGCTCTGTGTCTTCTTCCGTCCCATCGTTGGTGGCCAGAAGCAAACTCAACTCCGTCCTCACGAAGTGGGGTTTGAGGCGGTTTACGTGGAGGACCCGGAGGGGGTTCCGAGGAGACTGAACATCAACCAGATACGTGACTTGACTCTTCCGCTCGACCACTTTGAAGGGTCCAGTCCATTTGTCTTGGAGGGCGCAGGGTTTCACCGGGGCCATTACCCAGACCTTTTGGCCCGGCTGAAACTCGACCAGCGTGGCATTCTGGTCATACCAGCGCTTCATCTCTTCTTGTCTAGCCTCGAGGTTTGCCTCGGCGAGTTCCGGAACTTCCGGGTCTGGTTGCGGAGCGTCAGGATATAGCGGAATACATCGGGAGAGTTTCCTTGGGGAGCCGTTTCCCAGCCCTCTTTGACCAGGCTCAGGGGTCCCCGGACGGGGTGTCCGTAGAGTAATTCGAACGGGCTGAACCCCAGAGATTTTTGGGGAACCTCCGGGTAGGCGAACGGGAGGCAAGGGAGGAGGACGTCCCATCTCCGGCAAAGGGGTTCTTCGAGGCCCATGATCATCCCTTTCAGGGTCCGGTTAAATCGTTCGACTAGGCCATTGCCTTGGGGGTGGTAGGGGGTGGTGAATTTGTACAACACCCCGCATTGTTGCCATAGGGACCTCATGTACTTGGAGATAAATTTCGTGCCACGATCACTCACGACTTCGCGAGGGAATCCCACGCGGGAGAAGATCCCCATCAAGGCCCGGCCCACCACGGGGGCCGTCACGGTGCGGAGGGGAATGGCCTCTGGGTAGCGGGTGGCATGGTCCACCAGGACGAGGATGAACCGGTGGCCCTGGGCGGTCCTGGGATCCAGGGGTCCCACGATGTCAATCCCCACCCGCTCAAAAGGGGTACTAACAACGGGGAAGGGTTGTAGCGGAGCCATGCGCTTCCCACCACTTTTTCCGCTGGCCTGGCACGTGAGACATGACTTGCAGTGGGCCTCTACATTCGCTCGCATCTTGGGCCAATAGAAGTGGGTCACCAAGCGATGATAGGTTTTGTCTTGGCCTAAGTGTCCTGCCAGGGGTACATCATGGGCTAGGCCTAGGAGGAAACTCCGAAGCGCAGGGGTACCACCAGTACCCGGGCCGATCCCAGCTCGGCCGACTTCTGTTCGCTGTACAGGAGGCCGTTTTCCCAATATACCCAGTGGGTTCCGGACTGGTCACCTGCTGCCTGGGCTTCGGCCTGCTGTCGGGTTCCAATGAGGGAAGGGCAGGTGGTTTGTTCCCTGCAGAATTCTTCTCGGGAGGTTCCTCCCTCGCAGTGCCACTGAGCCATCTCGGGTAGGTCCCCGAGCTCGGTCGGTTGTTCGGGGTCTGGATGCACCGACCCGTGATTGGGAACGGGTTCTTCTTCCGGAAGAGGGTTGTCGGGCTCGGGTAGTGCATACCGGTCCTCGGGGACGACGACTGGGTTCAGGGGTAAGGCTTCAACCCCCTCGGGGGACGGCGATCGGGCAGCCATGGAGCCCGTGGTGGCGCATACCCACTCGGGTAGGCCCATCATTTCCAGATGGGCTCTTCGTTCCACTTGTCCCCACAGGGAGCTTTCGAGGTCGTTGCCCAGGAGGCAGTCTACTGGTTGGGAGGTTTGGACTGCCACTCTTAATTTACCGGTGACTCCCCCCCATTTGAAGGGTACCAGGGCCATTCAGCATAGGTTCTCGGAGTTGTCCGAAGATATGACTGGACAGAAGGCGTCGGGCAGGATCTGGTCTTTGGATACCAGGTGGCAGTGGACCGCTGTGACACTCGCCCCGGTGTCGCGGACGGCCTCGACTCGGTGGCCGTTGACCGTCACTTGTTGTCGGTATTTTTCCGTGTTGGCGGGTAGGGGTGTTCCGGGAACCATCTCTCGGTCTCCTAGGGAGACCAGGGCCATGGCTGCTGGTTCCCACTCATCGGAGTCTTCCATCTATTCTCCTAGGGCTACGGAGGCCATTTGTCATGTTGGAGGGGCCGTCGCTGCGGGTCGTTGGTACATGGGGCACTGGGGGTCACTGGCATGGTGTCCGGTCTGTTGGCAGCGGAAACAGGTGATCTTGACTCGGGGTCCCTGCCTCCTCGGGGGCCCTGTGCTGGCCGGAGGCGGGGCTGGAAAGTTCGGGGGTTGGCCCCTGGGGGGACTATGCTGGGAGCCCGCCTGGAATTCCCTCAGTCGGCCTTGGTTCCCTCCGCCCCTCTGGCGGGGGGGTCCCTGCTGTGGCGACCGTAGTCTCCCACGGGACCCCAGGAGGCCCGGGTGTTCACCCATCGGTCAGCTTCGACCGACAGTTTCCGAGGGTCAGTGAGTTTGCTGTCCAGGAGGTGCTGGCATAACTCCACAAAGCAATTTGCGGACAAGTGTTCCCATGCTATTAGGTCAAACAGTTCCTCAAAGGTGGAGACCTTGCTGCCCTTGATCCACCCGTCCAAGGCCCTGCTGTAAAAGTTCACGTACTCCACCCACGTAGTACCGGGTATCTTTTTGCAGTCTCGAAACCGTTGCCGGTACATCTCGGGGGTGAGTCCATATCTGGCTAGTAGGGCCTCTTTCATGTGGCTGTAGGAATTCAGCACCGTGGAAGGCAGGTCCAGCAGGGTATCTCTCCCCTCGCTCAGGAACCGGCCCCACAAGCCAGCCCCCCAATCCTTCTGCGGAACTCGGTGGGAGGTCATGGCGATTTCGTAGGCCTTGAACCACTGCTGGATGTCGTCGTTTTTGTAGTATTCCTTCACCACATCCTTGGGGATGTGGACCTTTGGTTCCACGGCAGAGGAGGTCGGTTGGTTTCCCGTGGTTCTGGACTCCTCACTTTTGGCCTTGAGTTCAATTTCTTTTAGGCTGCATTCGTGTTCTAGTTGAAGTTTTCTTTCCTCGTGTTCTCGCTGGCGTTTCTTTTCCTCGAGTTCCCCTTGTAAGCGTAATTGTTCTACGGCTAACTTCTTTATGGCCAATTTTAGCTCTCCCTCTATTTTTAGTTTGGCTAGTTCTAGTTCGTGGTTGCGGCCCCTCTCTCGGTCCGCTAGCTCTTCGGGGATAGGCCCCCCTCTGGGCCGTGGCTCCTTACCGGGATGCTTCGTGGTTCGGTTGGTGGTTCTCTTTCTTGGCCGTCCCCTTCGGTCTGGGGCAGGGAAGCTCCTGCCTCGACCCAGGTTTTCAATGCTTCCTGGAAATCTTCTTTCGTGCTTAATCCGGTGGTTGTGATTCCAAGGTCTTTGCAGAACTGTTTTAGTTCTCGATGCGTATAATATTCCAACCGGTCCTCTCGGAACGACGGGCTTGTGTTGGTTCCTGCGGTACTCATGGTGATTTCTCCTTCCATCTCCGGTAGTGCGTCAGCCGTTAATGTACGATCTCTAGGTGTCGGCTCGGATCCCGTCATCTGCCACCAAATGTTGGAAGGGGCGTTCTCCGGGGGGCTTCGGAATACGTTCCTGACCACCCGTTGACCCACCTCTCCCAGAGTTAGGCCGAGCACTGGCGGGGAGGCCCTTCCGGGAAGGGACTCGTCCCTAGGATCATACACGCTGAACTTACACTCTCTGACAGAGGGACACCACACAGTAGTTCTTAGTAAGACAGTCTACTTTATCAGAAGGTCAGGGGATCTTTATGATCCGTGATACAGCCGTAGATCAATGCCGCACGCGGCAGCGGTCTCGGGATTGGGGTATTGGGGTAGTGGGACAGTCTTTAAGTTCAGTGTCTCTGCGGAGTATCCTTCGCACAGCTCTCAATCCTCGAGTTGGGGGATTTGGGTTCACTCGGCAATCTCCGCCGATCTTTCTGGATAGGAGCGCCGCGAGTCTCTCAGCAGGCACAGGTGGTTTCGGGTTCTTGGGAGCCGCGACGGTGTCAGCAGGGCTCAGATGGTTCAGAGTTCGGGGAGCCGCGACAGCGTCAGCAGGGCTCAGATGGTTCAGAGTTCGGGGAGCCGCGATAGCGTCAGCAGGGCTCGGATGGTCAGAGTTCGGGGAGCCGCGACAGCGTCAGCAGGGCTCACGTAGGTCCAGGTCTTCTCTGCCTCCCATCCCTTCAGCACCCCTTGTTATACTCCCCCTCCTCTTTGAAGTCCGGAGTCCTCGCGGAGAGGGGTCTTGGTGCCTGGGGGCGGTGTGTCGGGATTTCCGGCCGCTCGGCCCTTTGATCTATTCAGGTTGGTCTGGGAGGGACTCCAGACGCCCAGCATGCGAGGCGCCCGCTCACCGGGGGCCTGGTGGCTGATCGAAACCCTCCTTGGGGAGGAGATCAGAGGTGTGACCGAGACGGCGTCTCCTGGTCTTGCTTGGGGGTTTCCCGCTCCCCCGGCCGGGCATGCGTGGTAGTGTCGTGGGTTCGGCTGGGGCCCCGGCCGGCCATCGGGTTTGTTGAGTCATGGTGGCCGGAAGTCGGTGACACCGGGGATCAGGTGCGGGTGCAGGGTTGCTTGCTGGTCGGGAGGGTCCACGCCACAAGGCCGGTCTCACACAACTGGATGTTAGTTCACCAACTCATTCTCAATCCCACCAAAACTGAATTCCTCCTCCTATCTACCGCTCTCTCCCCTCTTCCGGTTCAATCCTGGATGGATCAGCTGAACCTACTCAACAATAAACCCACCATTGTCGACAGCGCTAAATCCCTAGGTGTCATACTTGACAAAAGACTCAACCTAATCTCCCACATCAATTCACGTTACCAGCTGCGACTTCTGTGTGGGATCTGTCGGTTCTTCCCGGAGAAAGACCTAAAAACACTGGTCCAATCGCTAGTTCTCGCTAGACTGGATTACTGAAATTTTCTTCTGACTAGCTTACCCAAATCTCACCTCTCCCCCCTCAAATCCGTCCTCCATTCAGCAGCTCGCTTTATTTCAGGATCCAAATGAAGTGACCACATTACTCCTATCCTGTCTTCTCTTCGATGGCTTCCCATCGTGGCAAGATCCATTTATAAAACTGCCTGCATCACCCATAAAGCCTTGCACACTTCTTCCCCTTGTTATCTGGCGAATAAACTGAAAATGTCAGGAGGTTCGAGACCTTCCCGGAATGCGGGAAAGTTTCTGCTTCAGCCCCCCTCCTTCAAAAAGGAAAGATCGATGGCTCAATCGTTCTCAGGTAATGCGGTGAGAAACTAACTGGAACTCACTTCCGCCATTGCTCCGTGCCACCACCTCCATCCAGATTTTCAAAGCTGACCTCAAATCTCTTGTCTTCCAAAGACACTTTCAGAACTAATACCCTCATTCTCAGACCCTTCCAGGAAGTTAGTTCATCATTGTAAATTTGTAACATCCTCTTGTTTATTCCCCACCCTTGATTGCTGTGTTTGATATTGTGTTATTGCCTATTTGGTTTTACTCTACCTCTCCTCTTTATTTTTGTAACGTTCTATTTTGTACCATTTCTCTCATGAACCGTAACTGGTTCTATTGTACAGTGCTCTGACACCTTCGGGTACAGTCCACGCAGGTCAGGTCGAAAGTGCTGAGGTAGCGAGCGGCCCCGAGGTGGTCGGTGAGCTCGTCTGGGCGGGGGATAGGGTGAGCGTCCGCTCGGGTGACCGCATTGAGTCCCCGGTAGTCCACACAGAATCTCAGCTTGGGGGCGACACCAGGGGTGGCCACTTTCGGGACCAGGACTACCGGGCTGGCCCAGGGGCTGTCGGAGGGTTCTATCACCCCTAGGGCCAACATCTTGGTTACTTCGGTCTGGATGCAGGTCCGGACCCGGTCAGGGACTCGGTAGGCTCGGTGTCTCACCGGTGGGCTGTCGCCGGTGTCTACGTCGTGGACACACCAGTCGGTGTACCCTAGGGCTGAGGGAGAAGACTTCTGTGAATTGTCTCAATAGCTGGTGGCAGTCGTCGGACTGTTGGGGGGTGAGGGTAGATGACAGTCTCACCCCCTCTACGGAGCCATCTTTCTCTTTAGCACACAGGGGGTCCGGAAGGGGCTCTGTGTCTTCTTCCGTCCCATCGTTGGTGGCCAGAAGCAAACTCAACTCCGTCCTCACGAAGTGGGGTTTGAGGCGGTTTACGTGGAGGACCCGGAGGGGGTTCCGAGGAGACTGAACATCAACCAGATACGTGACTTGACTCTTCCGCTCGACCACTTTGAAGGGTCCAGTCCATTTGTCTTGGAGGGCGCAGGGTTTCACCGGGGCCATTACCCAGACCTGTTGGCCCGGCTGAAACTCGACCAGCGTGGCATTCTGGTCATACCAGCGCTTCATCTCTTCTTGTCTAGCCTCGAGGTTTGCCTCGGCGAGTTCCGGAACTTCCGGGTCTGGTTGCGGAGCGTCAGGATATAGCGGAATACATCGGGAGAGGTTCCTTGGGGAGCCGTTTCCCAGCCCTCTTTGACCAGGCTCAGGGGTCCCCGGACGGGGTGTCCGTAGAGTAATTCGAACGGGCTGAACCCCAGAGATTTTTGGGGAACCTCCGGGTAGGCGAACAGGAGGCAAGGGAGGAGGACGTCCCATCTCCGGCGAAGGGGTTCTTCGAGGCCCATGATCATCCCTTTCAGGGTCCGGTTAAATCGTTCGACTAGGCCATTGCCTTGGGGGTGGTAGGGGGTGGTGAATTTGTACAACACCCCGCATTGTTGCCATAGGGACCTCATGTACTTGGAGATAAATTTCGTGCCACGATCACTCACGACTTCGCGAGGGAATCCCACGCGGGAGAAGATCCCCATCAAGGCCCGGCCCACCACGGGGGCCGTCACGGTGCGGAGGGGAATGGCCTCTGGGTAGCGGGTGGCATGGTCCACCAGGACGAGGATGAACCGGTGGCCGTGGGCGGTCCTGGGATCCAGGGGTCCCACGATGTCAATCCCCACCCACTCAAAAGGGGTACTAACAACGGGGAAGGGTTGTAGCGGAGCCATGCGCTTCCCACCACTTTTTCCGCTGGCCTGGCACGTGAGACATGACTTGCAGTGGGCCTCTACATTCGCTCTCATCTTGGGCCAATAGAAGTGGGTCACCAAGCGATGATAGGTTTTGTCTTGGCCTAAGTGTCCTGCCAGGGGTACATCATGGGCTAGGCCTAGGAGGAAACTCCGAAGCGCAGGGGTACCACCAGTACCCGGGCCGATCCCAGCTCGGCCGACTTCTGTTCGCTGTACAGGAGGCCGTTTTCCCAATATACCCAGTGGGTTCCGGACTGGTCACCTGCTGCCTGGGCTTCGGCCTGCTGTCGGGTTCCAATGAGGGAAGGGCAGGTGGCTTGTTCCCTGCAGAATTCTTCTCGGGAGGGTCCTCCCTCGCAGTGCCACTGAGCCATCTCGGGTAGGTCCCCGAGCTCGGTCGGTTGTTCGGGGTCTGGATGCACCGACCCGTGATTGGGAACGGGTTCTTCTTCCGGAAGAGGGTTGTCGGGCTCGGGTAGTGCATACCGGTCCTCGGGGACGACGACTGGGTTCAGGGGTAAGGCTTCAACCCCCTCGGGGGACGGCGATCGGGCAGCCATGGAGCCCGTGGTGGCGCATACCCACTCGGGTAGGCCCATCATTACCAGATTGGCTCTTCGTTCCACTTGTCCCCACAGGGAGCTTTCGAGGTCGTTGCCCAGGAGGCAGTCTACTGGTTGGGAGGTTTGGACTGCCACTCTTAATTTACCGGTGACTCCCCCCCATTTGAAGGGTACCAGGGCCATTCGGCATAGGCTCTCGGAGTTGTCCGAAGATATGACTGGACAGAAGGCGTCGGGCAGGATCTGGTCTTTGGATACCAGGTGGCAGTGGACCGCTGTGACACTCGCCCCGGTGTCGCGGACGGCCTCGACTCGGTGGCCGTTGACCGTCACTTGTTGTCGGTATTTTTCCGTGTTGGCGGGTAGGGGTGTTCCGGGAACCATCTCTCGGTCTCCTAGGGAGACCAGGGCCATGGCTGCTGGTTCCCACTCATCGGAGTCTTCCATCTATTCTCCTAGGGCTACGGAGGCCATTTGTCATGTTGGAGGGGCCGTCGCTGCGGGTCGTTGGTACATGGGGCACTGGGGGTCATTGGCATGGTGTCCGGTCTGTTGGCAGCGGAAACAGGTGATCTTGACTCGGGGTCCCTGCCTCCTCGGGGGCCCTGTGCTGGCCGGAGGCGGGGCTGGAAAGTTCGGGGGTTGGCCCCTGGGGGACTATGCTGGGAGCCCGCCTGGAATTCCCTCGGTCGGCCTTGGTTCCCTCCGCCCCTCTGGCGGGGGGGTCCCTGCTGTGGCGACCGTAGTCTCCCACGGGACCCCAGGAGGCCCGGGTGTTCACCCATCGGTCAGCTTCGACCGACAGTTTCCGAGGGTCAGTGAGTTTGCTGTCCAGGAGGTGCTGGCATAACTCCACAAAGCAATTTGCGGACAAGTGTTCCCATGCTATTAGGTCAAACAGTTCCTCAAAGGTGGAGACCTTGCTGCCCTTGATCCACCCGTCCAAGGCCCTGCTGTAAAAGTTCACGTACTCCACCCACGTAGTACCGGGTATCTTTTTGCAGTCTCGAAACCGTTGCCGGTACATCTCGGGGGTGAGTCCATATCTGGCTAGTAGGGCCTCTTTCATGTGGCTGTAGGAATTCAGCACCGTGGAAGGCAGGTCCAGCAGGGTATCTCTCCCCTCGCTCAGGAACCAGCCCCACAAGCCAGCCCCCCAATCCTTCTGCGGAACTCGGTGGGAGGTCATGGCGATTTCGTAGGCCTTGAACCACTGCTGGATGTCGTCGTTTTTGTAGTATTCCTTCACCACATCCTTGGGGATGTGGACCTTTGGTTCCACGGCAGAGGAGGTCGGTTGGTTTCCCGTGGTTCTGGACTCCTCACTTTTGGCCTTGAGTTCAATTTCTTTTAGGCTGCGTTCGTGTTCTAGTTGAAGTTTTCTTTCCTCGTGTTCTCGCTGGCGTTTCTTTTCCTCGAGTTCCCCTTGTAAGCGTAATTGTTCTACGGCTAACTTCTTTATGGCCAATTTTAGCTCTCCCTCTATTTTTAGTTTGGCTAGTTCTAGTTCGTGGTTGCGGCCCCTCTCTCGGTCCGCTAGCTCTTCGGGGATAGGCCCCCCTCTGGGCCGTGGCTCCTTACCGGGATGCTTCGTGGTTCGGTTGGTGGTTCTCTTTCTTGGCCGTCCCCTTCGGTCTGGGGCAGGGAAGCTCCTGCCTCGACCCAGGTTTTCAATGCTTCCTGGAAATCTTCTTTCGTGCTTAATCCGGTGGTTGTGATTCCAAGGTCTTTGCAGAACTGTTTTAGTTCTCGATGCGTATAATATTCCAACCGGTCCTCTCGGAACGACGGGCTTGTGTTGGTTCCTGCGGTACTCATGGTGATTTCTCCTTCCATCTCCGGTAGTGCGTCAGCCGTTAATGTACGATCTCTAGGTGTCGGCTCGGATCCCGTCGTCTGCCACCAAATGCTGGAAGGGGCGTTCTCCGGGGGGCTTCGGAATACGTTCCTGACCACCCGTTGACCCACCTCTCCCAGAGTTAGGCCGAGCACTGGCGGGGAGGCCCTTCCGGGAAGGGACTCGTCCCTAGGATCATACACGCTGAACTTACACTCTCTGACAGAGGGACACCACACAGTAGTTCTTAGTAAGACAGTCTACTTTATCAGAAGGTCAGGGGATCTTTATGATCCGTGATACAGCCGTAGATCAATGCCGCACGCGGCAGCGGTCTCGGGATTGGGGTATTGGGGTAGTGGGACAGTCTTTAAGTTCCGTGTCTCTGCGGAGTATCCTTCGCACAGCTCTCAATCCTCGAGTTGGGGGATTTGGGTTCACTCGGCAATCTCCGCCGATCTTTCTGGATAGGAGCGCCGCGAGTCTCTCAGCAGGCACAGGTGGTTTCGGGTTCTTGGGAGCCGCGACGGTGTCAGCAGGGCTCAGATGGTTCAGAGTTCGGGGAGCCGCGACAGCGTCAGCAGGGCTCAGATGGTTCAGAGTTCGGGGAGCCGCGATAGCGTCAGCAGGGCTCGGATGGTTCAGAGTTCGGGGAGCCGCGACAGCGTCAGCAGGGCTCAGATGGTTTCAGAGTTCGGGCGAGCCGCGACAGCGTCAGCAGGGCTCACGTAGGTCCAGGTCTTCTCTGCCTCCCATCCCTTCAGCACCCCTTGTTATACTCCCCCTCCTCTTTGAAGTCCGGAGTCCTCGCGGAGAGGGGTCTTGGTGCCTGGGGGCGGTGTGTCGGGATTTCCGGCCGCTCGGCCCTTTGATCTATTCAGGTTGGTCTGGGAGGGACTCCAGACGCCCAGCATGCGAGGCGCCCGCTCACCGGGGGCCTGGTGGCTGATCGAAACCCTCCTTGGGGAGGAGATCAGAGGTGTGACCG
This sequence comes from Triturus cristatus, assembly GCF_964204655.1. Lineage (NCBI taxonomy): Eukaryota > Metazoa > Chordata > Amphibia > Caudata > Salamandridae > Triturus > Triturus cristatus. The sequence continues at coordinate 1,680,196,176 of NC_140591.1, forward strand.
AGACGGCGTCTCCTGGTCTTGCTTGGGGGTTTCCCGCTCCCCCGGCCGGGCATGCGTGGTAGTGTCGTGGGTTCGGCTGGGGCCCCGGCCGGCCATCGGGTTTGTTGAGTCATGGTGGCCGGAAGTCGGTGACACCGGGGATCAGGTGCGGGTGCAGGGTTGCTTGCTGGTCGGGAGGGTCCACGCCACAAGGCCGGTCTCACACAACTGGATGTTAGTTCACCAACTCATTCTCAATCCCACCAAAACTGAATTCCTCCTCCTATCTACCGCTCTCTCCCCTCTTCCGGTTCAATCCTGGATGGATCAGCTGAACCTACTCAACAATAAACCCACCATTGTCGACAGCGCTAAATCCCTAGGTGTCATACTTGACAAAAGACTCAACCTAATCTCCCACATCAATTCACGTTACCAGCTGCGACTTCTGTGTGGGATCTGTCGGTTCTTCCCGGAGAAAGACCTAAAAACACTGGTCCAATCGCTAGTTCTCGCTAGACTGGATTACTGCAATTTTCTTCTGACTAGCTTACCCAAATCTCACCTCTCCCCCCTCAAATCCGTCCTCCATTCAGCAGCTCGCTTTATTTCAGGATCCAAATGAAGTGACCACATTACTCCTATCCTGTCTTCTCTTCGATGGCTTCCCATCGTGGCAAGATCCATTTATAAAACTGCCTGCATCACCCATAAAGCCTTGCACACTTCTTCCCCTTGTTATCTGGCGAATAAACTGAAAATGTCAGGAGGTTCGAGACCTTCCCGGAATGCGGGAAAGTTTCTGCTTCAGCCCCCCTCCTTCAAAAAGGAAAGATCGATGGCTCAATCGTTCTCAGGTAATGCGGTGAGAAACTAACTGGAACTCACTTCCGCCATTGCTCCGTGCCACCACCTCCATCCAGATTTTCAAAGCTGACCTCAAATCTCTTGTCTTCCAAAGACACTTTCAGAACTAATACCCTCATTCTCAGACCCTTCCAGGAAGTTAGTTCATCATTGTAAATTTGTAACATCCTCTTGTTTATTCCCCACCCTTGATTGCTGTGTTTGATATTGTGTTATTGCCTATTTGGTTTTACTCTACCTCTCCTCTTTATTTTTGTAACGTTCTATTTTGTACCATTTCTCTCATGAACCGTAACTGGTTCTATTGTACAGTGCTCTGACACCTTCGGGTACAGTCCACGCAGGTCAGGTCGAAAGTGCTGAGGTAGCGAGCGGCCCCGAGGTGGTCGGTGAGCTCGTCTGGGCGGGGGATAGGGTGAGCGTCCGCTCGGGTGACCGCATTGAGTCCCCGGTAGTCCACACAGAATCTCAGCTTGGGGGCGACACCAGGGGTGGCCACTTTCGGGACCAGGACTACCGGGCTGGCCCAGGGGCTGTCGGAGGGTTCTATCACCCCTAGGGCCAACATCTTGGTTACTTCGGTCTGGATGCAGGTCCGGACCCGGTCAGGGACTCGGTAGGCTCGGTGTCTCACCGGTGGGCTGTCGCCGGTGTCTACGTCGTGGACACACCAGTCGGTGTACCCTAGGGCTGAGGGAGAAGACTTCTGTGAATTGTCTCAATAGCTGGTGGCAGTCGTCGGACTGTTGGGGGGTGAGGGTAGATGACAGTCTCACCCCCTCTACGGAGCCATCTTTCTCTTTAGCACACAGGGGGTCCGGAAGGGGCTCTGTGTCTTCTTCCGTCCCATCGTTGGTGGCCAGAAGCAAACTCAACTCCGTCCTCACGAAGTGGGGTTTGAGGCGGTTTACGTGGAGGACCCGGAGGGGGTTCCGAGGAGACTGAACATCAACCAGATACGTGACTTGACTCTTCCGCTCGACCACTTTGAAGGGTCCAGTCCATTTGTCTTGGAGGGCGCAGGGTTTCACCGGGGCCATTACCCAGACCTGTTGGCCCGGCTGAAACTCGACCAGCGTGGCATTCTGGTCATACCAGCGCTTCATCTCTTCTTGTCTAGCCTCGAGGTTTGCCTCGGCGAGTTCCGGAACTTCCGGGTCTGGTTGCGGAGCGTCAGGATATAGCGGAATACATCGGGAGAGGTTCCTTGGGGAGCCGTTTCCCAGCCCTCTTTGACCAGGCTCAGGGGTCCCCGGACGGGGTGTCCGTAGAGTAATTCGAACGGGCTGAACCCCAGAGATTTTTGGGGAACCTCCGGGTAGGCGAACAGGAGGCAAGGGAGGAGGACGTCCCATCTCCGGCGAAGGGGTTCTTCGAGGCCCATGATCATCCCTTTCAGGGTCCGGTTAAATCGTTCGACTAGGCCATTGCCTTGGGGGTGGTAGGGGGTGGTGAATTTGTACAACACCCCGCATTGTTGCCATAGGGACCTCATGTACTTGGAGATAAATTTCGTGCCACGATCACTCACGACTTCGCGAGGGAATCCCACGCGGGAGAAGATCCCCATCAAGGCCCGGCCCACCACGGGGGCCGTCACGGTGCGGAGGGGAATGGCCTCTGGGTAGCGGGTGGCATGGTCCACCAGGACGAGGATGAACCGGTGGCCGTGGGCGGTCCTGGGATCCAGGGGTCCCACGATGTCAATCCCCACCCACTCAAAAGGGGTACTAACAACGGGGAAGGGTTGTAGCGGAGCCATGCGCTTCCCACCACTTTTTCCGCTGGCCTGGCACGTGAGACATGACTTGCAGTGGGCCTCTACATTCGCTCTCATCTTGGGCCAATAGAAGTGGGTCACCAAGCGATGATAGGTTTTGTCTTGGCCTAAGTGTCCTGCCAGGGGTACATCATGGGCTAGGCCTAGGAGGAAACTCCGAAGCGCAGGGGTACCACCAGTACCCGGGCCGATCCCAGCTCGGCCGACTTCTGTTCGCTGTACAGGAGGCCGTTTTCCCAATATACCCAGTGGGTTCCGGACTGGTCACCTGCTGCCTGGGCTTCGGCCTGCTGTCGGGTTCCAATGAGGGAAGGGCAGGTGGCTTGTTCCCTGCAGAATTCTTCTCGGGAGGGTCCTCCCTCGCAGTGCCACTGAGCCATCTCGGGTAGGTCCCCGAGCTCGGTCGGTTGTTCGGGGTCTGGATGCACCGACCCGTGATTGGGAACGGGTTCTTCTTCCGGAAGAGGGTTGTCGGGCTCGGGTAGTGCATACCGGTCCTCGGGGACGACGACTGGGTTCAGGGGTAAGGCTTCAACCCCCTCGGGGGACGGCGATCGGGCAGCCATGGAGCCCGTGGTGGCGCATACCCACTCGGGTAGGCCCATCATTACCAGATTGGCTCTTCGTTCCACTTGTCCCCACAGGGAGCTTTCGAGGTCGTTGCCCAGGAGGCAGTCTACTGGTTGGGAGGTTTGGACTGCCACTCTTAATTTACCGGTGACTCCCCCCCATTTGAAGGGTACCAGGGCCATTCGGCATAGGCTCTCGGAGTTGTCCGAAGATATGACTGGACAGAAGGCGTCGGGCAGGATCTGGTCTTTGGATACCAGGTGGCAGTGGACCGCTGTGACACTCGCCCCGGTGTCGCGGACGGCCTCGACTCGGTGGCCGTTGACCGTCACTTGTTGTCGGTATTTTTCCGTGTTGGCGGGTAGGGGTGTTCCGGGAACCATCTCTCGGTCTCCTAGGGAGACCAGGGCCATGGCTGCTGGTTCCCACTCATCGGAGTCTTCCATCTATTCTCCTAGGGCTACGGAGGCCATTTGTCATGTTGGAGGGGCCGTCGCTGCGGGTCGTTGGTACATGGGGCACTGGGGGTCATTGGCATGGTGTCCGGTCTGTTGGCAGCGGAAACAGGTGATCTTGACTCGGGGTCCCTGCCTCCTCGGGGGCCCTGTGCTGGCCGGAGGCGGGGCTGGAAAGTTCGGGGGTTGGCCCCTGGGGGACTATGCTGGGAGCCCGCCTGGAATTCCCTCGGTCGGCCTTGGTTCCCTCCGCCCCTCTGGCGGGGGGGTCCCTGCTGTGGCGACCGTAGTCTCCCACGGGACCCCAGGAGGCCCGGGTGTTCACCCATCGGTCAGCTTCGACCGACAGTTTCCGAGGGTCAGTGAGTTTGCTGTCCAGGAGGTGCTGGCATAACTCCACAAAGCAATTTGCGGACAAGTGTTCCCATGCTATTAGGTCAAACAGTTCCTCAAAGGTGGAGACCTTGCTGCCCTTGATCCACCCGTCCAAGGCCCTGCTGTAAAAGTTCACGTACTCCACCCACGTAGTACCGGGTATCTTTTTGCAGTCTCGAAACCGTTGCCGGTACATCTCGGGGGTGAGTCCATATCTGGCTAGTAGGGCCTCTTTCATGTGGCTGTAGGAATTCAGCACCGTGGAAGGCAGGTCCAGCAGGGTATCTCTCCCCTCGCTCAGGAACCGGCCCCACAAGCCAGCCCCCCAATCCTTCTGCGGAACTCGGTGGGAGGTCATGGCGATTTCGTAGGCCTTGAACCACTGCTGGATGTCGTCGTTTTTGTAGTATTCCTTCACCACATCCTTGGGGATGTGGACCTTTGGTTCCACGGCAGAGGAGGTCGGTTGGTTTCCCGTGGTTCTGGACTCCTCACTTTTGGCCTTGAGTTCAATTTCTTTTAGGCTGCGTTTGTGTTCTAGTTGAAGTTTTCTTTCCTCGTGTTCTCGCTGGCGTTTCTTTTCCTCGAGTTCCCCTTGTAAGCGTAATTGTTCTACGGCTAACTTCTTTATGGCCAATTTTAGCTCTCCCTCTATTTTTAGTTTGGCTAGTTCTAGTTCGTGGTTGCGGCCCCTCTCTCGGTCCGCTAGCTCTTCGGGGATAGGCCCCCCTCTGGGCCGTGGCTCCTTACCGGGATGCTTCGTGGTTCGGTTGGTGGTTCTCTTTCTTGGCCGTCCCCTTCGGTCTGGGGCAGGGAAGCTCCTGCCTCGACCCAGGTTTTCAATGCTTCCTGGAAATCTTCTTTCGTGCTTAATCCGGTGGTTGTGATTCCAAGGTCTTTGCAGAACTGTTTTAGTTCTCGATGCGTATAATATTCCAACCGGTCCTCTCGGAACGACGGGCTTGTGTTGGTTCCTGCGGTACTCATGGTGATTTCTCCTTCCATCTCCGGTAGTGCGTCAGCCGTTAATGTACGATCTCTAGGTGTCGGCTCGGATCCCGTCGTCTGCCACCAAATGTTGGAAGGGGCGTTCTCCGGGGGGCTTCGGAATACGTTCCTGACCACCCGTTGACCCACCTCTCCCAGAGTTAGGCCGAGCACTGGCGGGGAGGCCCTTCCGGGAAGGGACTCGTCCCTAGGATCATACACGCTGAACTTACACTCTCTGACAGAGGGACACCACACAGTAGTTCTTAGTAAGACAGTCTACTTTATCAGAAGGTCAGGGGATCTTTATGATCCGTGATACAGCCGTAGATCAATGCCGCACGCGGCAGCGGTCTCGGGATTGGGGTATTGGGGTAGTGGGACAGTCTTTAAGTTCAGTGTCTCTGCGGAGTATCCTTCGCACAGCTCTCAATCCTCGAGTTGGGGGATTTGGGTTCACTCGGCAATCTCCGCCGATCTTTCTGGATAGGAGCGCCGCGAGTCTCTCAGCAGGCACAGGTGGTTTCGGGTTCTTGGGAGCCGCGACGGTGTCAGCAGGGCTCAGATGGTTCAGAGTTCGGGGAGCCGCGACAGCGTCAGCAGGGCTCAGATGGTTCAGAGTTCGGGGAGCCGCGATAGCGTCAGCAGGGCTCGGATGGTTCAGAGTTCGGGGAGCCGCGACAGCGTCAGCAGGGCTCAGATGGTTTCAGAGTTCGGGCGAGCCGCGACAGCGTCAGCAGGGCTCACGTAGGTCCAGGTCTTCTCTGCCTCACATCCCTTCAGCACCCCTTGTTATACTCCCCCTCCTCTTTGAAGTCCGGAGTCCTCGCGGAGAGGGGTCTTGGTGCCTGGGGGCGGTGTGTCGGGATTTCCGGCCGCTCGGCCCTTTGATCTATTCAGGTTGGTCTGGGAGGGACTCCAGACGCCCAGCATGCGAGGCGCCCGCTCACCGGGGGCCTGGTGGCTGATCGAAACCCTCCTTGGGGAGGAGATCAGAGGTGTGACCGAGACGGCGTCTCCTGGTCTTGCTTGGGGGTTTCCCGCTCCCCCGGCCGGGCATGCGTGGTAGTGTCGTGGGTTCGGCTGGGGCCCCGGCCGGCCATCGGGTTTGTTGAGTCATGGTGGCCGGAAGTCGGTGACACCGGGGATCAGGTGCGGGTGCAGGGTTGCTTGCTGGTCGGGAGGGTCCACGCCACAAGGCCGGTCTCACACAACTGGATGTTAGTTCACCAACTCATTCTCAATCCCACCAAAACTGAATTCCTCCTCCTATCTACCGCTCTCTCCCCTCTTCCGGTTCAATCCTGGATGGATCAGCTGAACCTACTCAACAATAAACCCACCATTGTCGACAGCGCTAAATCCCTAGGTGTCATACTTGACAAAAGACTCAACCTAATCTCCCACATCAATTCACGTTACCAGCTGCGACTTCTGTGTGGGATCTGTCGGTTCTTCCCGGAGAAAGACCTAAAAACACTGGTCCAATCGCTAGTTCTCGCTAGACTGGATTACTGCAATTTTCTTCTGACTAGCTTACCCAAATCTTACCTCTCCCCCCTCAAATCCGTCCTCCATTCAGCAGCTCGCTTTATTTCAGGATCCAAATGAAGTGACCACATTACTCCTATCCTGTCTTCTCTTCGATGGCTTCCCATCGTGGCAAGATCCATTTATAAAACTGCCTGCATCACCCATAAAGCCTTGCACACTTCTTCCCCTTGTTATCTGGCGAATAAACTGAAAATGTCAGGAGGTTCGAGACCTTCCCGGAATGCGGGAACGTTTCTGCTTCAGCCCCCCTCCTTCAAAAAGGAAAGATCGATGGCTCAATCGTTCTCAGGTAATGCGGTGAGAAACTAACTGGAACTCACTTCCGCCATTGCTCCGTGCCACCACCTCCATCCAGATTTTCAAAGCTGACCTCAAATCTCTTCTCTTCCAAAGACACTTTCAGAACTAATACCCTCATTCTCAGACCCTTCCAGGAAGTTAGTTCATCATTGTAAATTTGTAACATCCTCTTGTTTATTCCCCACCCTTGATTGCTGTGTTTGATATTGTGTTATTGCCTATTTGGTTTTACTCTACCTCTCCTCTTTATTTTTGTAACGTTCTATTTTGTACCATTTCTCTCATGTACCGTAACTGGTTCTATTGTACAGATGCTCTGACACCTTCGGGTACAGTCCACGCTATATAAAAATGCATTAAATACATAAATAAATAAATAAATAAGAACGTTCAGATAGACTGCGGTGGGATTTCGGGAGCCTACGCATGGGCTTTCAGTCTGTTAATCCGACCGCCAGGCAGACATATTCCTTCCTATATGTCTTCCTTTTGCTACATCCCCTGATGACACACATCATCATCTTCACTCCTGCTGAGGCCATGAGCTCTACCCAGCCTCTAAAGATGTCTTCTTACAGGTCATGTGGGGGATTGAGGACTTCCTGTACGTCAATAGGGATGAACCGGAAATGTATCTCTTGGGACAGCCGATGTTAGGTGCCCTCCTGAGGCAGGACCTTCTCTGCTCCTGTAACTTGGGCTCTGGCATGGTGAGAATGCTTACCTTATACCCAACAAAAGGAATAAGTGGTGACCAGAATGCTGAATGATGCAAACATTCACGCCCAGTCACAAGGATCTGGGTTTAATCCATTGTTCATTGGCTCACCTTGCCACCCCACTTTGGACCCAGCCAACCCGATGGATTTAGGCCTAGATCTTATACTGAGGTGAATGTACGACATTGTTCTGCATTCTGTCCATCAATTGTTCTTTTTGCATTTGTCACCCCGAGTGGGAAGGGTATGCCCAGACGTGGGTCCCGTGCTCTCCACGCCACTGGAGTCAAGCTATCCTGGCTGAAGAGGGGTGAAACCGCGAAACCAGTCCTAGGATGCTCGTTTCCAGTCCAGGGAGGACCTGGCTTGGCAGTTCGGGCTGGACTGTTCACATTGGACACAGGGTCTAGACTGATTTGCATATGGCTGGGTCTGAACTGGAGTGGAATGGCATGGGGAGCAAAATAAACAATGGATTCAGGCCCATATCTCTGTACTGGGGTGAATATTTGACATTGTGCATCATACTGTCCATCAATTTTTCTTTTTGCACCCTTCTACCCAGAGCACCCTAATAGCCAGGTGCATCCGCCAGCTTTGCTTGCTGCTACACATGCTTCCTTTCTTCACAACCACAGCATGCCCCTGGTGGTACAATCCACAGTTCCTTCCAGACTCGACTTTTAGTACACACTCTGTTCAAAACGAACTCACAAATCAATGTCCTGTTTACAACACATTCAAAATGAAGCACTTTTTCTTGTTTTGGCCCTTCCCTAGAATGCTATTTCCTCTGCTTTTAATATATCTCTTCATTGGCTACCCCATCCCAAAACACATTCTCTTCAAAACTTTATGCATGCACATTGTGCCACACTAACTCTCTGCAAGCCCTCCAGAACTTGTTGTTCCCCACTCACACTCTCATCTAAGCTTTCACAGTTTAGCCATGGAAAATTGGGTGACGCACTTCTTCCCACCTGAAGCCCAGGCACTGGGATGTCAACCCTATCTATCCAGCTAATTTCCAAGCTTGTACGATAGTGAGGTTACATAGGCCCCAGGCACAAACACTTCCATTTCACATGCTCGCTTTTAAAGTGGACATCTTTTTAAACTATGACTTTTAACACACATTTCATCTCGCGGCCTCATGAGATAAAGTACTCAGATATGGTTTTGCTTACAGTTACACTTCTTTGTAGACATATGATAAGGCCTTAGAACATTATTTACAAGGACTTATTACACGGCACAAAATGTCATTGTTTGTTGTTGTCCATTTGACGACACCGCTGGATGGATAGAATCAACAGTGACAACAGGACTCAGCCACAATGAACTAGTGCACTCGTTCATAGGGTCAGCACCACCAGCAGGGGGAATGGTATTGTGTTGCTGCTATGTTAGCTCATCCACTCGTACACAGGGTCAGCAGCAGCAATGTTTATTGTGGTTCTGGTATTGTGCCTTGCGCTCTCGTGCACAGGGTCAGCACCACCAGCAGTGGGAATGGTATTGTGTTGCTGCTATGTTAGCTCATCCACTTGTACACAGGGTCAGCACCAGCAGCAATGTTTATTGTGATTCTGGTATTGTGGGTCATGTACTCGTGCACAGGGTTGGCACTACTACCAGCTGCAATGGTATTGTGTTGCTGCTATGTTAGCTCATCCACTTGTACACAGGGTCAGCACCAGCAGCAGCAGCAATGTTTATTGTGGTTCCGGTATTGTGCCTTGCGCTCTCGTGCACAGGGTCAGCACCACCAGCAGTGGGAATGGTATTGTGTTGCTGCTATGTTAGCTCATCCACTTGTACACAGGGTCAGCAGCAGCAGCAATGTTTATTGTGATTCTGGTATTGTGGGTCATGTACTCGTGCACAGAGTTGGCACTACTACCAGCTGCAATGGTAATGCGTTGCTGCTATGTTAGCTCATCCACTTGTACACAGGGTCAGCACCACCAGCAGTGGGAATGGTATTGCGTTGCTGCTATGTCAGCTCATCCACTTGTACACAGGGTCAGCACCACCAGCAGTGGGAATGGTATTGCGTTGCTGCTATGTTAGCTCATCCACTTGTACACAGGGTCAGCACCACCAGCAGTGGGAATGGTATTGCGTTGCTGCTATGTTGGCTCATCCACTTGTACACAGGGTCAGCACCGGCAGCAGCAATGTTTATTGTGATTCTGGTATTGTGGGTCATGTACTCGTGCACAGAGTTGGCACTACTACCAGCTGCAATGGTAATGCGTTGCTGCTATGTTAGCTCATCCACTTGTACACAGGGTCAGCACCACCAGCAGTGGGAATGGTATTGCGTTGCTGCTATGTCAGCTCATCCACTTGTACACAGGGTCAGCACCACCAGCAGTGGGAATGGTATTGCGTTGCTGCTATGTCAGCTCATCCACTTGTACACAGGGTCAGCACCACCAGCAGTGGGAATGGTATTGCGTTGCTGCTATGTCAGCTCATCCACTTGTACACAGGGTCAGCACCACCAGCAGTGGGAATGGTATTGCGTTGCTGCTATGTTAGCTCATCCACTTGTACACAGGGTCAGCACCACCAGCAGTGGGAATGGTATTGCGTTGCTGCTATGTCAGCTCATCCACTTGTACACAGGGTCAGCACCACCAGCAGTGGGAATGGTATTGCGTTGCTGCTATGTTAGCTCATCCACTTGTACACAGGGTCAGCACCACCAGCAGTGGGAATGGTATTGCGTTGCTGCTATGTTAGCTCATCCACTTGTACACAGGGTCAGCACCACCAGCAGTGGGAATGGTATTGCGTTGCTGCTATGTTATCTCATCCACTTGTACACAGGGTCAGCACCACCAGCAGTGGGAATGGTATTGCGTTGCTGCTATGTTAGCTCATCCACTTGTACACAGGGTCAGCACCACCAGCAGTGGGAATGGTATTGCGTTGCTGCTATGTTAGCTCATCCACTTGTACACAGGATCAGCACCACCAGCAGTGGGAATGGTATTGCGTTGCTGCTATGTTAGCTCATCCACTTGTACACAGGGTCAGCACCACCAGCAGTGGGAATGGTATTGCGTTGCTGCTATGTCAGCTCATCCACTTGTACACAGGGTCAGCACCACCAGCAGTGGGAATGGTATTGCGTTGCTGCTATGTTAGCTCATCCACTTGTACTCAGGATCAGCACCATTATCATGTGTCGTAGTTAGGCCCTTCTGGAAACAATGCCATATTTCATCATAAACACATTTCTTGAGTTGCCTTCCGTTTCATACAATAACCCTTTCACACATATTTGCGTGCATGCACGATAATGCTAGATTCGTTTTTCTGGATCTCTTTCGCTCACTTGCGTGACCAATATCACCACTCGTTGAACACCATGTACAAGGCCTCGACACACACTGTGCAAATGTTGTTCTATTTTTCATCCACGAGGGGACACAGCTATCTTTAGACCATAACAATGCTGACTTGTCTAGGACTCGCGAGGATGCTTTTCATTATAAATAAACAAGCATTTCCAAGTTTAGTTGAGGAGTGCTTTGCTGTCATTGGCAAGCTCTCTAAATGTAGAAACTTCGGCGCTCTCTAAATGTAGAAACTTCGGCGCTCTCTAAATGCAGAAACTTCGGCGCTCTCTAAATGCAGAAACTTCGGCGCTCTCTAAATGTAGAAACTTCGGCGCTCTCTAAATGCATAAACTTCGGCGCTCTCTAAATGTAGAAACTTCGGCGCTCTCTAAATGTAGAAACTTCGGCGCTCTCTAAATGCAGAAACTTCGGCGCTCTCTAAATGTAGAAACTTCGGCGCTCTCTAAATGTAGAAACTTCGGCGCTCTCTAAATGCAGAAACTTCGGCGCTCTCTAAATGTAGAAACTTCGGCGCTCTCTAAATGTAGAAACTTCGGCGCTCTCTAAATGCAGAAACTTCGGCGCTCTCTAAATGCAGAAACTTCGGCGCTCTCTAAATGCAGAAACTTTGGCGCTCTCTAAATGTAGAAACTTCGGCGCTCTCTAAATGTAGAAACTTCGGCGCTCTCTAAATGCAGAAACTTCGGCGCTCTCTAAATGCAGAAACTTCGGCGCTCTCTAAATGCAGAAACTTCGGCGCTCTCTAAATGCAGAAACTTCGGCGCTCTTACTTCGGCGCTCTCTAAATGCAGAAACTTCGGCGCTCTCTAAATGCAGAAACTTCGGCGCTCTCTAAATGCAGAAACTTCGGCGCTCTCTAAATGCAGAAACTTCGGCGCTCTCTAAATGCGGAAACTTCGTCGCTCTCTAAATGCAGAAACTTCGGCGCAGCGGCTTGCTGATATCTCTACGAACGGTGTCCAGCTTTTGACCGAGATGAACTTACATTCTTTTCCTTCAGAAGGCCGGGTCGGGTCTTCCAGTACGGGGATTCGTGGTAGAACACACACACAAACACACGCCCTAGACACTTAGGTTAGGGACTGCATAGCAGGAGTACATCAGGTTTCTATATTGTTTTATATGCCTGCTTTTATACATTGTCTTGGCACAGGTGGAACTGTTCACTGTCCTGGTGCTCCTCATAACGTTTACCTGCTTCTGTCTATTGATCGTTACAGCCACATACTCCATACAAGAATCATGTTGGTTCAATAAACATTGAAAACGTCCCACTGTCTATTCCTTGTGTATTTCTGTGAGAATAGGAGAGGACGAGTGACTGAGCAGAAGGGTTCTAGATCTGTTACCAAGGCTCCTTGGGGCTCAGGGTTGTCCTGTTCAGTGGTTGCCAGAACCGTTTGCTCCCTGTCTTGGTTCAGGGTTGCTTATGGTGGCACTGCAAACTAGCTGGCCTGTAAGGCAACATATCCTGAGGAGGTGCATAGACTCAGCCTGGCACCGTTGCAACAGTTATGCTGTCCGCAAACGTGCAGTTCCTACAGTAGGGTGGAAACTACACAACACCACCAGCAGCAGGTAGAATGGTTTTACGTTGCGGCTATGTTAGTAGGCAGGGTCAGCACCATCACCAGTAGGTGGAATGATTTTACGCTGCTGCTACGTTAGTACACAGGGTCAGCACCACCAGCAGAGGGAATGGTTATTGTGGTTTTGCGTAGAGTGTCGTGCACTGGGTGAGCAGCAGCGGAACGGTGTGCTGACTGCTCAGGGAAGTTGCAAGTCACTATTAGGGCAATCAAAAGTGGGGCTCTTAAGATACAGACCCCGGCACGGGGGGGGGTGCACTGAATACTCCATCAGGAGGTCGCCCCGTCCTGACGGATGAGAGAGCCCACACCCTGCACACTCCCCACTCACTGCAATGAACTGGCATCTGTTGGATTATTTGCAGCCCATAGAACATCACTGCTGCAAATGCCGGATTTGTTATAGAATAATTACATACCATATAAGGAAAACATGACCCAACTTACAGCTGTGACGCTCAGAATGAAGCATGTAATCATGCAGGGAGTTTTCACTCTGCTAAAAGTGACCTAGGCGTTTCACTAGTGATGCCTTTGGAAAGCATGCACAGGTGTGGCCAACAAGCCAATCTGTAATCCTTCAGATCTGCTGAGACCCACCCAAGGAGACTTTAAAACCCATCTGAGATTCTAGCCACAGAGTCCTGGTCACCCACTGCAGCAGCATCCCCATGAAGGCCGCAGGAAGCCTAGTCCTCGTGGCCCTCGCTCTCTGGATAGCAGTGGTGTCCTCATCACCAGGGACGAGATGGCAGCTCTCTCTTTGTTATCTTACCACGTGAGACATTTAGGAGTTTGCATGCATACATGTGGTATTTCTGCAGCGCGACCCCGATAAAATGCAGCAAAGCAATGTGCAGGGTAAAAATAAGCATTATTAGAGGAGTGCATGCTGGGTAGTGCATGGGTATTACATTGTGATGCAGTGCACTTTAAAGAGGTGAGTTTTCATCTCCTCCCAAAGTCAGAGCATCTATAACAAGTGTTAGGAGACTAAAGTGCATCAAGTATACTGTGTCATGGAGTGGACAAATAGGCTTGAACGATACTTAATCAAGGACATGCAACCCTCACCCACCAATGGTGCATGCTTCATCATAGGGTTCCCCTACACCCTGGAGGCAGCACTGACCCCTCACCCACCAATGGTGCTTGCTTCATCATAGGGTTCCCCAGCACCCTGGATGCATCACTGAACCCTCACCAATGAATGGTGCATGCTTCGTCATAGGGTTCCCCTACACCCTGGACGCAGCACTGAACCCTCACCCACCAATGGTGCATGCTTCATCATAGGGTTCCCCTACACCCTGGACGCAGCACTGAACCCTCACCCACCAATGGTGCATGCTTCATCATAGGGTTCCCCAACACCCTGGACGCAGCACTGAACCCTCACCCACCAATGGTGCATGCTTCATCATAGGGTTCCCCTACACCCTGGATGCAGCACTGAACCCTCACCCACCAATGGTGCATGCTTCATCATAGGGTTCCCCTACACCCTGGACGCAGCACTGAACCCTCACCCATGAATGGTGCATGCTTCATCATAGGGTTCCCCTACACCCTGGACGCAGCTCTGAACCCTCACCCATGAATGGTGCATGCTTCATCATAGGGTTCCCCTACACCCTGGACGCAGCACTGAACCCTCACCCACCAATGGCGCATGCTTCATCATAGGGTTCCCCTACACCCTGGACGCAGCACTGAACCCTCACCCACCAATGGTGCATGCTTCATCATAGGGTTCCCCTACACCCTGGACGCAGCACTGAACCCTCACCCACCAATGGTGCATGCTTCATCATAGGGTTCCCCTACATCCTGGACGCAGCACTGAACCCTCACCCACCAATGGTGCATGCCTCATCATAGGGTTCCCCTACACCCTGGACGCAGCACTGAACCCTCAACCAGCACTGGTGCATGCTTCATCATAGGGTTCCCCAACACCCTGGACGCAGCACTGAACCCTCACCCACCAATGGTGCATGCTTCATCATAGGGTTCCCCTACACCCTGGACGCAGCACTGAACCCTCACTCACGAATGGTGCATGCTTCATCATAGGGTTCCCCTACACCCTGGACGCAGCACTGAACCCTCACCCACCAATGGTGCATGCTTCATCATAGGGTTCCCCTACACCCTGGACGCAGCACTGAACCCTCACCCACCAATGGTGCATGCTTCGTCATAGGGTTCCCCTACACCCTGGACGCAGCACTGAACCCTCACCCACCAATGGTGCATGCCTCATTATAGGGTTCCCCTACACCCTGGACGCAGCACTGAACCTTCACCCATGAATGGTGCATGCTTCATCATAGGGTTCCCCTACACCCTGCATGCAGCACTGAACCCTCACCCACCAATGGTGCATGCTTCATCATAGGGTTCCCCTACACCCTGGACGCAGCACTGAACCCTCACCCATGAATGGTGCATGCTTCATCATAGGGTTCCCCTACACCCTGGATGCAGCTCTGAACCCTCACCCATGAATGGTGCATGCTTCATCATAGGGTTCCCCTACACCCTGGACGCAGCACTGAACCCTCACCCACCAATGGTGCATGCTTCATCATAGGGTTCCCCTACACCCTGGACGCAGCACTGAACCCTCACCCACCAATGGTGCATGCTTCATCATAGGGTTCCCCTACACCCTGGACGCAGCACTGAACCCTCACCCACCAATGGTGCATGCTTCATCATAGGGTTCCCCTACATCCTGGACGCAGCACTGAACCCTCACCCACCAATGGTGCATGCCTCATCATAGGGTTCCCCTACACCCTGGACGCAGCACTGAACCCTCAACCAGCACTGGTGCATGCTTCATCATAGGGTTCCCCAACACCCTGGACGCAGCACTGAACCCTCACCCACCAATGGTGCATGCTTCATCATAGGGTTCCCCTACACCCTGGACGCAGCACTGAACCCTCACTCACGAATGGTGCATGCTTCATCATAGGGTTCCCCTACACCCTGGACGCAGCACTGAACCCTCACCCACCAATGGTGCATGCTTCATCATAGGGTTCCCCTACACCCTGCACGCAGCACTGAACCCTCACCCACCAATGGTGCATGCTTCATCATAGGGTTCCCCTACACCCTGGACACAGCACTGAACCCTCACCCACCAATGGTGCATGCTTCATCATAGGGTTCCCCTACACCCTGGACGCAGCACTGAACCCTCACCCACCAATGGTGCATGCTTCATCATACGGTTCCCCTACACCCTGGACGCAGCACTGAACCCTCACCCACCAATGGTGCGTGCTTCATCATAGGCTTCCCCTACACCCTGGACGCAGCACTGAACCCTCACCCACCAATGGTTCATGCTTCATCATAGGGTTCCCCTACACCCTGCACGCAGCACTGAACCCTCACCCACCAATGGTGCATGCTTCATCATAGGGTTCCCCTACACCCTGGACGCAGCACTGAACCCTCACCCACCAATGGTGCATGCTTCATCATAGGGTTCCCCTACACCCTGGACGCAGCACTGAACCCTCACCCACCAATGGTGCATGCTTCATCATAGGGTTCCCCTACACCCTGGATGTAGCACTGAACCCACACCCATGAATGGTGCATGCTTCATCATAGGGTTCCCCTACACCCTGGACGCAGCACTGAACCCTCACCCACCAATGGTGCATGCTTCATCATAGGGTTCCCCTACACCCTGGATGTAGCACTGAACCCTCACCCATGAATGGTTCATGCTTCATCATAGGGTTCCCCTACACCCTGCACGCAGCACTGAACCCTCACCCACCAATGGTGAATGCTTCATCATAGGGTTCCCCTACACCCTGGACGCAGCACTGAACCCTCACCCACCAATGGTGCATGCTTCATCATAGGGTTCCCCTACACCCTGGACGCAGCACTGAACCCTCACCCACCAATGGTGCATGCTTCATCATAGGGTTCCCCTACACCCTGGACGCAGCAAAGAACCCTCACCCATAAATGGTGCATGCTTCATCATAGGGTTCCTCTACACCCTGCGCACAGCACTGAACCCTCACCCACCAATGGTGCATGCTTCATCATAGGTTTCCCCTGCACCCTGGACGCAGCACTGAACCCTCACTCATGAATGGTGCATGCTTCATCATAGGGTTCCCCTGCACCCTGCACGCAGCACTGAACCCTCACCCACCAATGCTGCATGCTTCATCATAGGGTTCCCCTACACCCTGGACGCAGCACTGAACCCTCACCCAGCAATGGTGCATACTTCATCATAGGGTTCTCCTACACCCTGGATGCAGCACTGAACCCTCACCAATGAATGGTGCATGCTTCATCATAGGGTTCCCCTACACCCTGCACACAGCACTGAACCCTCACCCACCAATGGTGCATGCCTCATTATAGGGTTCCCCTACACCCTGGACGCAGCACTGAACCTTCACCCATGAATGGTGTATGCTTCATCATAGGGTTCCCCTACACCCTGCACACAGCACTGAACCCTCACCCACCAATGGTGCATGCTTCATCATAGGGTTCCCCTACTCCCTGGACGCAGCACTGAACCCTCACCCACCAATGGTGCATGCTTCATCATAGGGTTCCCCTACACCCTGGATGCAGCACTGAACCCTCACCCATGAATGTGCATGCTTCATCATAGGGTTCCCCTACACCCTGCATGCAGCACTGAACCCTCACCCAGCAATGGTGCATGCTTCATCATAGGGTTCCCCTACACCCTGCGCACAGCACTGAACCCTCACCCACCAATGGTGCATGCTTCATCATAGGGTTCCCCTACACCCTGGATGCAGCACTGAACCCTCACCCATCAATGGTGCATGCTTCATCATAGGGCGGCCCTACACCCTGGACGCAGCACTGAACCCTCACCCACCAATGGTGCATGGTTCATCATAGAGTTCCCCTACACCCTGGACGCAGCACTGGACCCTCAACCAGCAATGGTGCATGCTTCATCATAGGGTTCCCCTACACCCTGGACGCAGCACTGAACCCTCACCCACCAATGGTGCATGCTTCATCATAGGGTTCCCCCTACACCCTGGACACAGCACTGAACACTCACCCACCCATGGTGCATGCTTCATCATAGGGTTCCCCAACACCCTGGACGCAGCACTGAACCCCCACCCACCAATGGTGAATGCTTCATCATAGGGTTCCCCTACACCCTGGACACAGCACTGAACCCTCACCCACCAATGGTGCATGCTTCATCATAGGGTTCCCCTACATCCTGGATGCTGCACTGAACCCTCACCCACCAATGGTGCATGCCTCATCATAGGGTTCCCCTACACCCTGGACGCAGCACTGAACCCTCACCCACCAATGATGCATGCTTCATCATAGGGTTCCCCTACACCCTCGACGCAGCACTGAACCCTCACCCACCAATGATGCATGCTTCATCATAGGGTTCCCGTACACCCTGGACGCAGCACTGAACCCTCACCCACCAATGGTGCATGCTTCATCATAGGGTTCCCCTACACCCTGGACGCAGCACTGAACCCTCACCAATGAATGGTGCATGCTTCATCATAGGGTTCCCCTACACCAGGGCAGAGCACTGAATCCTCACCCACCAGTAGAGCATGCTTCATCATAGGGTTACCTCCTACACCCGGGCACAGCGCTGAATCTACTGAATCTACTTCATGGCGCTAAAAAAGCTGGTTCTTTCTGCAGTCAGACACTAGTGCTTAATTTGAGCCAGTGTTTTCCGATGCTCGGCACCTGCACGTAATTTTTAACACCAACACTAATGACAGCTGTCACATGGTGGCGCTGTTTGTGTAGTTTAATGATACGCTTTTAAATATACGCTGGACACTAGTTGTTTTAATTCAGTATGCCTTAAAAAAAACTAGTTCATGCCACCCAAGCCCTAGTTATAGGTTTGGGGGCCTCGAATTGTCACACTTGACCGTTAGTAGTTGAATGGGTACTGACATTGGCAGCGCCGGCAGAGACAGTTGGTGGTACAAGCTGCAGTAGACTCCTGGCGAGGGCCCTGGAACTTAAATTTCAACAAATTAGCACTAAATCTGCTTCATGGCGCTAGCATATGTGATTCTCCCTCCTTTTTAGGTCTCGCCTGACCCAGCGCATGCGCTGGTCTGGCGAGACATTTTGTGAGGGCTCCAAAAAGTGCTACCAGGCCAGCCTAGAGCTACAGTGCATGTGCGCGGGCGCACGTGTCGCGCTTTACCACGATTACTTTCACTTTCGCTTTGATGTTTGATCGCGGCCTCATGGCTGCTTTGATGTTCGCCGTGAGGCTTCAATAGATTGCAGCAGTTAAAACAAGCATTGGCATAGCCAATAGGTCTCGCTTTTGGGACCGTATAAGTGTTTAGTTATGCAGCTGTTGCATGGCTAAACACTTATAAGGTCCCAAAGGCGAGACCTATTGGCTATGCCAATGCTTGTTTAGTTTTTGGAAACGGGACGTATAATGTGAACTACATTTCCCTCACCCTCCCCTTTAGCATGTTTTCGATACATACAAGGTAGGCGTAAGACCTGCCTGTTGCAGAAGTAAATACCGGTTGAGAGTCAGAGCCACTCCCCAGCTCAAGGGCGACGAAGTGCCCCTGGGGGCATGCACTGCAGATGTCTTTCAAAACAAGGGAGTCCGATGCAACTGCACGGCATAAATGAGTACCCATTTAAGTTTACTCCTCCAGCCAAGAGGGTGTACAGGAAAAGATACTGGGGTTTAGAATGAGAACATGCGGAGCAGGGTAGCGCCTCGCTGCTGCACTAGGGGTTTTAGAAAGATTGGGGGGGCAGACTTAATATTGAGTTGCGCTGGTGTGGCACGACACATGGGGGCGCAAGCGCGATGCAGCGCTGTAGGCAGATTTATTAAGCCATGCAAGGCCACCTTGCATGACTGTAAGTGCATATCTACAAGGAAGTGGCGGAGCGTGGCGTTACCCTCCTTGGCTTAACGCCACGCTGTGCCACTTTTGAAACGCAGGGCTGCACCATCTTTACAACAATATGGTGTAGCCCTGCATTTACTCCAGCGCTGATGCTAAATTTAGCAGCCTAGCGCCAACGCAGGCACCCTTGCACCATAGAGCAAGGGTGCCTGTGTTTGTGGTGAGGGGAAGATTGCTTATATGCAGGAAGGTCTCCCTTCCTGCATATAAACAATCTTTAAATGATGTTTTGTATCTTTTATCTGTGCTGCTTAATAAAGCACACAGAGAAGTTGCAAAATGTCATTTAAAAAAAAAAAAGAATGTTTATGTGCAAGAAAGGTCACCATCCTGCACATAAACAATCAATGGCCTGTTGTTGTTTCCATGTGTGCTGCACAATGTAGAATAAAGCGTTTCTCCCCCTTTCGCCTCTTTAAGACCAGGTTTTTCCTTGTCTTAATTTTGGCTCTGCCTCCTATTTATGCTGCCCTTTTAAATAGGGGGCAGCGTCAAAATCAAATGGTGTTGCGGTGGAACGCAACACCCATTGCCCTCTCCTTTCATGCGAAGTGTAGCATGAAAGGTGGCCTTATTTACAAGGCAGCGTTAAGCCACTTTAAGTTAAGCCACTTTAAGTGGCTTAACTGTGCCTTGCCTTGTAAATAGGGTGAAGCACATATTGCCACAGGAATGTCCCTAAAAGTTACGTTCCTGTGGCGATAGGGGCTTGTAAATATGCCCCTGAGAGCCATGATAAATATAGAGTAACGCAACACAGTGCAAATAGCTGCGTTGCGTTACTCTGCCCCAGGGAGGTGTTCCATGGGTGGACGTGGGTGTTCCCACACACCCACCCAAGGATTGTGGCATAGTCCCAGATATACCATTACTGGTAGACCTGGTAATGTTTCATAAAGCTACACCTTCCCAGGCGAGGCGAAACAAGAAGAAATATCTTTATTTTTCCCCCCTTTTCCCCTTCCTATGTATCCTGCATTCTACAGCAAACATAGAAAGACGAAAATGCCTCAGTGGATTGTTTGTGTGCAGGAAATTGTCCCTTCCTGCACAAGGAGAATCATGTCTGCAGCAAAGGCACCCTTGCACCATGACCAGTGCTTAATTTGTGAGAAAAAAAAGTGCCAGGGCTCTCATCAGGGAGACACTGCAGGTTGCACCACACTTTGCCCCCGCCATGCTGCCACTGATAGTAAGAACACAACTACAAATAATCACACTCCTACAAGTGTGACAATTCGGACTATTTCTGCAGCAATAAAAATGGCTTGGGCGGCAGAAAATAGTCATTTTTAATGTACACATAATTAATAATTAACTGTTGCTGTGGTCATCTCAAAATTATCCAGGCATCACCGCCTTGTGGCAAACTATCACAAGAACTGGTGTTGACAATTAAGAGCCGGTGCCAAGCACAGGAAACCATAAGCTCAAATGAAGCACTGACTACGACACAAAGGTGCCTACGCTGGCACTAGGCAGCGCATTGTATGCCAGCGCAAGGACAGGAATGGCACATTCCTCCCCATTCCCTCTCGCACAGCACAAAGCAGCGAGGCGGCATGCTGCGCTGCGTGCAATAATGATAAATCTGCCCTCAAACATGAACACAGGAAGCCATTGTGCTGCCCACGCTGTAACCCTTGTTCCGGGTGCTATGCCCGACTCAGCCCAGCACCCAGTGTGACTTTTAGGGTGCAGAAATAAAGAGGAGCAGCATGGGATTGGGGTAAATATCAAAACCACATGAAGTGATAGCTGTATCATAGACTGTCCCACTGGTTGGCATCAAAGAGTTAACAATATGATGTTATCAAACTACAGGGGAACAATCAGAAAGCAGGGGCAGTCTTACAACAGCTGGAAAGAAGAATGCCCCGGCCCTCTGCCCTATACTGTCCGGCACACAGATGTGTCTGGAGAGAGAAAGTGTCATTGTTTTGAAAGTGATGCAGCGGACATCTTGGTACCACTAAAGCTGATGTGATGGTAAAAGGTGTTTCTGGTGTAAAATGTGGCACCCATCTTTTTATTCTATGTTCAGTGTGAGAAAAGGGTGTCTGTCGCAGCCCCCACCACTTTTTGCCTGGTTTGTGAAGCAACTTTAACTTGCGCTGGGTCCCTGCTAACCAGACCCTCAGCGTTCTTTCTCAAGAAATCTACAGCCATTGGCACCACTTAGGCAACCCCTATAAGTCCCTAGTAAATGGTACCCCTGGTACCTAGGACACTGGGACTGAAGAGGCTCCACTAGGACGGCAGCCGAAATTGGGCTAGGTTAGTGCCCCTTCTCACAGGAAGTGGTCACTTAGAAAGTGTAGACACCCTAAAGGAAGGTAGCCCATTGGCTCCTACCTGTCTCGCCTGTTAACTCCCCTAAATTTAGTATTTATGGGACATCCCTATACTTGGGAATTCAGATTTGACGGACAAGAAGATACAGACAAAGAAGAGCTGCTGCCAGAGAACTGAAGCCTTGCTGTAGAGAAATTGGCACCAAACACTGCATGCGGCCAATCATGGTTGTAATGTCTCGTCCTGCAACTGTAAGGACTCCAAGAACCTTGGAGCCCCCACAGCCTTCACCAAATTGCAAGAAAATCTCTTTGGGGTAGGGGCTCCACTCCCCTTCACCAGCAGGCGCCGAACCACGAACCACAGACTCTGGACTTAACAACTTGCTGCTCCTTGAGGACTCCGATGCTGCACACAGAATAAGGGGCATATTTACAAGACCCTATCACCGCCACAAAGTCACTAAAAGTGACGTGGTGGTGGCAATAGGAGCTTTGCCTTACTTACAAGGCAACGTTAAGCCACTTAATGTGGCCAAATGCTGCCTTGTAAATAAGTCACACTTTCACTCTGTACTTAGCGTGAAAGAGGAGGGCAATGGGCATTGGGGTGGGTGTTCCACCACAACACACATTGATTTTGACGCTGCCCCCTGTTTGCAAGGGAGGGGTAAATAGGAGGCAGCACTAAAATTAAGACCAGGGAAAAACAGGTCTTAAACTGGCGAAATGAGGAGAATGCTTTATTTCTTCTTGTTTTTGCTGTTTCCATATGTGATGCGTTGTGCAGCACACATGGAAACAGCAAATTGCCATTGATTGTTTATGTGCAGGAAGGTGTCCCTTACTGCACATAAACAATAACAAAAAATAGCTTTTGCAACTTCTATGTGTGCTGCATTAAGTAGCACACGTACCGGTTACAAAACACTAGTTAAAAGATTGTTTATGTGCAGGAAGGTCTCGGCATACCTTCCTGCACATAAACAATCTTCCTCTCAATGCTGACACCCTTGCACTTTGGTGCAACAGGGCCTGCTTTGTCGCTAGGCTGCTAAAATCAGCACCAGCGCAGGCACCGTTGTTGTAAACATGGTTCAGCCCTGCATTTCTGAAGTAGCGGAGTGTGGCGCTAAGCCAACGAGGCTAACGTCATGCTCCACCACTTCATTGTAAATATGCCCCCAAAAGTGGTAAACTAGCTCTGAAGGGTCGGACCTGTTTCTCCACCAAGTTTGAGGATGCCAGGACCTATCGGGGCCGTGCTGCACCAATACCTGGGGTACCGCCCCTCCTGAATCCTGCACTGAAATGGAGATTGCACTTTGAACTCCAACTGCCCAGGAAGGAAGCCCCCGTCGAGACACCCTGAGACCCATTTTGTGAGTGACCCAGCTGTTCAGAAGCCGCCCCTACAGCTGCCTGCTCCTGACCATGAAGACATCTGGATGCACACATCCTGGCTGACATCTCTGCTCCGTACCTGGCCCAACCGGCCCCAGTAACGATGATCCATGGTCCTCAGGCCCTGGAAACCTGCTCCCTTGAGTGGGCCCCCTCAGACTTACCTGTAAGTCCCTTGTACAGTGTGTTTTCAAGTGGTCCCCTTCTTTGTAGTGCACCAGCTTCCAATGACCTCAGCACCCTGCTCCCGGCCGAATCAGGGATGCTCCTGAGAATCCGCTTGTGGAGTATTGAACCTGGCTGTGCTCACTACCAAAATCTAAGAAGTGAACCGAGAAGTCATCTGTATGAATTTATGAATTTATATACACTTTTGTCTTTTTCCCCGTTGACTTTAATTGTGTATAACAGCACACAACAGTGATCTATTTTGCGTACTCTAAAAATTAATAACTTAAAAAGTACTTTCTGTACAACAAAGTTCTTGAGCTGAAAAATTATTTAAAACTGTATATGATTTTTGCAAATTGGTCTTAGATTTATTCGTGAATGTGTAACTCATTTACTCACACTACCACAAAAAGAGCGTTAGTATTATCCACTTTTGCCGCTGTAAACAAATCCGGGTCTCACCGGACTCTCTGCACCATGTCCTACGTTTTAGTGAACTATGTAGAGAGCCCGCGTCCTACATTTAGTAAGTATAAATACATCCAAAGAACATGAAACAGTGCTCCGCAGGTCCATTTTCATGATATTTCGCCTCATGTCAATGATGAGTTTTTTGAGACGATGACTGCCTCAAGCGTGTCGTTTAGGGCGAGCAGGAGTGCGTCTTTGTGCCACGGGGATGTGGAGGGGAGTGCAAGGAAACTGAGTTTAGTTGTTGCAATTTTAGTACCAAAATGCCAATGTTGCACTTGTTTTTAGTGTCATTATCAGGAGGAATCTGTTATTATTTGCGTCACTGTATATCAGTATACTGAAAACAAATAGAGGTCTGGACACTGAGGGCCTGATTCACAAAGGTAAACGTGGACCTGAAGACTAGGTTTAGACCTAGGGGCATATTTACAAAGAAATGGCGCAGTGTGGCGCTGCAAGCAATTTGGCAGCTCTGTGTCATTTCAAAAATGCAGGGAAGTGCAGTTTTCACAAGAATATGGCACACCCCTCTGTTTTCCCGTGCGCTCGTGCCACAAAACTGCCACGCGCCAACACAGGCACCCTTGCGCAATAGTCCAAGGGTGCCTGCGTTGCAGGGATATTTGTTTAAGTGCAGGAAGGGACACCTTCCTGCACATAAACAATCTTTAAACGTGATTTGCTCTTTCTATGTCTACTGCAGAATGCAGCACACATAGAAAGATCAAAAATGAGGAGAGAAAAAAGTATTTCTCCTCGTTGCGCCAATCTAACGCCTGCTATTCATTAGTGTTCGTTTTTGGTGTTGCCTTGGTGTCTTGTGTCAGCGGGAAAGCGTCTCCTCTAGCTACCTAGTGAAGGGGTGGTTCTTTTATACCAGAAAGATGTCTATGGGGTTCCTACCACAATTGATATGTTGTGAATACGATTATGTAAATTAGCCTAAATCAATAATTGCAATTATGCAAACTAGCTCTGTTGCCCTAGGATGAAATAGCAATTACTTTTGTACAGAGTATAATAATCCTGTTATGTGGGTCATGTGCTGGGGACTTTACTAAGAATCCTCATGCATAATAAATGAGGCTAGTTTCAAAGAAACCAATCCACCCTTATTCAGTACATAACTGGGTAAATGTCAGTCCTAGAACCGTTATGCAGAGCAAGGTAGGACAAATGTAGGTCAAAGGTTGCTTTGATACTTGAGCCTCGATTGGGGAACACTTCCACGGCAACATGGCAGTGTTTTACAATCTGAAACCTAAGCTTTACAGGGGGTTCGCAAACTCAGACACTTAGGGGTAGAGTGAACAGCACTGGCGGGGGAGCTTCCTGTGCGGTAACTGCTAAGTAAGTGGAATGATGAAACAAGAGTTCCATTTTTGAACGTGCACGTGCATTCATTCTGCTAATGTGTCCTTTTCAGAGCCTGATGGCCGACGCTGCCCTCAACAGTGCCGACTGAGGCCTGGGTATGATGGATGTTCAAAGAACTACAGATGTGTCAGAGTGTCATATTGTGACGGCTGGGAGTGCAGACGAGATGGCGGTGAGTTGGAACAATAAAAGGCAGCTGCATGGTACCCACATGAGACCCCACCCCCTCCCTCCAATGCTCCTAAACTAGAAGACCCTCACACAGGGTAACGCCAATGCAACATCTGTGCACCCTCTGGCAAACTGTGGACCCAGAACACCATGATGATGCCCAACATGGCATGAGAACCTGACAGCTGAGTGCAGCCCAGAATCCCTGGCTTCCATTAACCTCCATCACTCAACAGGCATGGGCCACTGTGTCCATCTGGAAGAGGATGGACCAAAAATCAAAGAAACTTTGAGACAAGAAAAAGAAAGTAAGCCGAGAAAGGAACTGCCCCTACAACCCATCTTCACTCCTTCAAAATGGAGGAGGAGGACTATCTGAATCATAACCAATCCAATGGGAGGTTCAACAACCAATCCAATGGGAGATTCAATAACCAATCCAATGGGAGGTTCAATAACCAATCCAATGGGAGCTTCAATAACCAATTCAATGGGAGATTCAATAACCAATCCAATGGGAGGTTCACAAAGTAAAGTAACCCCTCCCCGTTACAGAAAGTGGGTAGAAAAGAAGAATGAAAACCAACACAGTATAGTCATAGTAGCAACCAATGTTCCTTCTAATTTGTATCTTTTGTCTGCGGCAGTGAAGGATCTGTGTGCATTGCAGCCAAGGGTACACGCTCCAAAGATGTGATAACTCCCTATTCAAGAGAGTGCAGCACACGACCTACCAAAGTCAATAACTCCCTATTCAAGAGAGTGCAGCACACGACCTACCAAAGTCAATAACTCCCTATTGAAGAAAGTGCAGGGCACGACCTTCCAAAGTCAATAAGTCCCTATTCAAGAGAGTGCAGCGCAAGACCTACCAAAGTCAATAACTCCCTATTTAAGAGAGTGCAGCGCACAACCTACCAAAGTCAATAACTCCCTATTCAAGGAACTGCAGCACACGACCTACCAAAGTCAATAACTCCCTATTCAAGAAAGTGCAGTGCACGACCTACAAAGTCAATAACTCCCTATTTAAGAGAGTGCAGCGCACAACCTACCAAAGTCAATAATTCCCTATACAAGAAAGTGCAGTGCACGACCTACAAAGTCAATAACTCCCTATTCAAGGGACTGCAGCACACGACCTACCAAAGTCAATAACTCCCTATTCAAGAAAGTGCAGTGCACGACCTACAAAGTCAATAACTCCCTATTCAAGAAAGTGCGGTGCACGATCAACCAAAGTCAATAACTCCCTATTCAAGAGAGTGGAGAGCACAACCTACCAAAGTCAATAACTCCCTATTCAAGGGACTGCAGCACACGACCTACCAACTCCAACTCCCTATTCAAGAAAGTCAAAAACTCCTCTCCATTTAAAAGAGTGCAGCACACGGCCTACTAAAGCCAATAACTCCCTATTCAAGAGGGTGCAGCGCATGACCTACCAAAGCAAATAACTCACGATTCAAGAGAATGCAGAGCATGACGAACCAAAGTCAATAACCCCTCTCTATTCAAGAGAGTGCAGAGCACGACCTACCAAAGCCAATAACTCCCTATTCAAGACAGTGCAGCGCACAACCTACCAAAGTCAATAACTCCTCCCTTTTCAAGGGAGTGCAGCCCATGACCGACCAAAGTCAATAACTCCCTATTCAAGAGAGTGCAGTGCACGAACTACCAAAGTCAATAGCTCCCTCTTCAAGAGAGTCCAGCATACATCCTACCGAAGTCAGTAACTCTCTATTTAAGAGAGTGCAGCACATGACCTGCCAAAGTCAATAATTCCTCCCTATTCAACAGAGTGCAGCGCATGATCTACCAAAGTCAGTAATGCCCTAAGCAAGAGAGTGCACTGCACCACATACTATGAGCCAATAGCTCCCTATTCAAGAGAGTGCAGTGTATCACTTATCAAAGTCAATAAACCCCTATTCAAGAGAGCGCAGCACACAACTTACCAAAGTCAATAGCTCTTTATTCAAGAGAGTGCAGCGCACAACCTACAAAAGTTACTGACTCCCTATCCAAGAGAGTGTAGCGCACTGCCTACCAAAGTAAATAGCTCCCTATTCAAGAAAGTGCCGCGCAAGACCTACCAAAGTCAATACCTCCCTATTCAAGAGAGTGCAGCGCACAACCTATCAAAGTCAATAACTCCCTATTCAAGAAAGTGCAGTGCACGACCTTCCAAAGTCAATAACTCCCTATTCAAAAGAGTGCAGCGCAAGACCTACCAAAGTCAATAACTCCCTATTCAAGAGAGTGCAGCGCATGATCTACCAAAGTTAATACCTCCTTATTCAAGAGAGTGCAGCACACTATCTACCAAAGTCAATAACTCCCTATTCAAGAGAGTGCAGTGCACGACCTTCCAAAGACAATAACTCCCTATTCAAGAGAGTGCAGCACAAGACCTACCAAAGTCAATAACTCCCTATTCAAGAGAGTGCAGCACACGACCTACCAAAGTCAATAACTCCCTATTCAAGAGAGTGCAGCACACGACCTACCAAAGTCAATAACTCCCTATTCAAGAAAGTGCAGGGCACAACCTTCCAAAGTCAATAAGTCCCTATTCAAGAGAGTGCAGCGCAAGACCTACCAAAGTCAATAACTCCCTATTTAAGAGAGTGCAGCGCACAACCTACCAAAGTCAATAACTCCCTATTCAAGGAACTGCAGCACACGACCTACCAAAGTCAATAACTCCCTATTCAAGAAAGTGCAGTGCACGACCAACAAAGTCAATAACTCCCTATTTAAGAGAGTGCAGCGCACAACCTACCAAAGTCAATAATTCCCTATACAAGAAAGTGCAGTGCACGACCTACAAAGTCAATGACTCCCTATTTAAGAGAGTGCAGCGCACAACCTACCAAAGTCAATAATTCCCTGTTCAAGAAAGTGCAGTGCACGACCTACAAAGTCAATAACTCCCTATTTAAGAGAGTGCAGCGCACAACCTACCAAAGTCAATAATTCCCTATACAAGAAAGTGCAGTGCACGACCTTCCAAAGACAATAACTCCCTATTCAAGAGAGTGCAGCGCAAGACCTACCAAAGTCAATAACTCCCTATTCAAGAGAGTGCAGCACACGACCTACCAAAGTCAATAACTCCCTATTCAAGAGAGTGCAGCACACGACCTACCAAAGTCAATAACTCCCTATTCAAGAAAGTGCAGTGCACGACCTTCCAAAGTCAATAAGTCCCTATTCAAGAGAGTGCAGCGCAAGACCTACCAAAGTCAATAACTCCCTATTTAAGAGAGTGCAGCGCACAACCTACCAAAGTCAATAACTCCCTATTCAAGGAACTGCAGCACACGACCTACCAAAGTCAATAACTCCCTATTCAAGAAAGTGCAGTGCACGACCTACAAAGTCAATAACTCCCTATTTAAGAGAGTGCAGCGCACAACCTACCAAAGTCAATAATTCCCTATACAAGTGCAGTGCATGACCTACAAAGTCAATATTTCCCTATTTAAGAGAGTGCAGCGCACAACCTACCAAAGTCAATAATTCCCTGTTCAAGAAAGTGCAGTGCACGACATACAAAGTCAATAACTCCCTATTTAAGAGAGTGCAGCGCACAACCTACCAAAGTCAATAATTCCCTATACAAGAAAGTGCAGTGCACGACCTACAAAGTCAATAACTCCCTATTTAAGAGAGTGCAGCGCAGAACCTACCAAAGTCAATAATTCCCTGTTCAAGAAAGTGCAGTGCACGACCTACAAAGTCAATAACTCCCTATTTAAGAGAGTGCAGTGCACAACCGACCAAAGTCAATGGTGTTCAACACTCTAAAGAGTTGTTTAAAAGTTAAAGTACAATGATGCAGGTTGATAGAAGTACATAGTGCCTAATTTGGTTATTCCTCCCACTTCGTTTTGTTAGGACTTGTGCCCGGTGACATCTATACGCAGGACTCCATCGCCACCACTGGAGAAGACCTTTCCTAGTATGGAAGGCTCCGACTTTTCACCTGTTGGTGAAACCTTGATACCCTTCATGATTGAACCTGTCTTTGAGCAGACACACGCTCATGGCAGCAAGGGGGCCTGAGCTCTTCACCCCTGGACAGGAGTCTCGGTCACAAGTTGCATGCTCACAAAACAGAGCAGGAAGTTGATTCAGAGACCTGAACCACAAGACAAGTAACCATGGCCTGGATGCGCCGGAAGCACAATGAACAAAACACATTGACAGTAACAAACAGCAAGCAGAAATGAACCCTACAATAGGAAGGCTGGGTTCAGAGACCTCCATGGCTAACTGGCCAAATTATAGGAGATCCCTCCCAAATCTACAAAATAGCATCTATTAAAGCCCAGTCAGCACTAAGCCAGAGGAGAAGGGACCCCATAGCATGTGGATCAATAAGAGAGAGACATGCCCTGTCTGGGGGTTACCTCAGGAACTCATCTAGGTGACACAGGGGATGAAAACCAGGCTCCCTCCCCAAAACCTTGTGAAACTAGAAACCAATCCTGTTCTATCCCTGCAAGGGGAACAGAAACTGCTTTACAAAATGTGCCTTGAACCAACCGAAACACTTTGTCTGACCAGAGAAACAAGACCCCAGACTCTGAATAGATCTCCCAGCAGCCACCTGTCTATAGTCTTAAAGCCAATCAGCGACCAACTCACAGGCCGACGGCCAGGGAGCTGGACACGAGGCCTCAAGTGATGCTCCAACCAAATGAGAAGATATGAGCCTCAAACAAGCTGAGCTAGGAACTAAAGCATTGGCTTGGAAGACAAGAGATGCTGTCACTGAAGCAGGCTGTTCACTGTGTGTGTAAATATCTGTGTACACATCCTTATATATTACCTCTTATGTTTGCATGCTGCAAAATAAGAGGAAGGCAACATAAGAAATGAAAGCATTGACTTTCAGAGCTATACTTTTAATTGCAACAGATGCAACATTCTGGATGTACGAAAACACCGACAAGATCGAATTCCGAATGCAGGAAAATGTAATACTTTCTCCAGATCAGTGTACAACCGGATGGGCTCAAATTCAAGTCCTAACTGACGCTCCTTTCAAACCCTAGCAATGTAACATTCTATTACCGTTGTCCCATAACATTCCACACAAAGACCCTACACATCTTTCCCCTTACAAAACCAAAAAATGATACAAGCTGAACACAGGATGCAGGAACTCAACATGCCGAACATGGCTTGGCATGGATGGACGCATTTGTCAGACTCTGGAATTTTGAAGTATGTTCTTTACTCTACCTATGATCTACGGCAAACTCAAGCTCATTGCTTTTACAAGAGCTTTTTGAATACTTGTTTATCCTCTGTGATGCTGCTTCTGCTTAGAACCACCTACAATGCCGCAATGCGTATCTCTGCCCTGAGGAAGCCTGAAACAAGGCGAAACAGTTTGACTACGCTTATCTGTATTCCGTGAAGAAGAACATGATGAAAGAAAGACAAACACAAGCAAAGAACCAACTCATCTTATTGCCTCCTGTTGTTCCATGTGTTAATGTTCTTATGTGTACTCTGTTTTGTTGTCTTTCAATTCTGCCTAAACATATCTAATGTAAGAAAAATTGTTAGCTGGTCATTAAAAGTGGGCAATACATGCTTGAAACACAATAAATCCTTCAGGTAATGTGGTAACAGGTCCCATTGCTGCCAATATCTGTTCAATGAACTAACTTAGTAGCTGCCAAATGACCCTCCAGCAATGAAAAAGTGGATAAATCTCTGATGGAATTCAGAGTACTACGAATTGCCCACAACAAACTCTCAGCTCCTTTTTCCGATCCAATCTATTTGACACTGCCAGCTGAATATGATCCTTAATGACTCCGTTAGATCTTTGTTCCAACCCATTGTTCCTCGGATGATATCAGGACGTAGTCACACGTTTAATGCCCAATGGGTCAAATTTGTTAGGGCATTTTTGGAAAATCAACTGCCCCCCCAATGTCCATTACTAACTCTACCAGAGCTCCTTCCTCGAAAAGAAAGATTGTAAGAAATCACTAACCTCCGCCTTGCTATCCATTTTCACAAATACTGATTCAGGCCATCATGACCAATAATCAATCAAAACAATACCATACCTACTAGACTCTTCAAGTACATCTATTGGTCAAAGGACGTCCAAAGCCAGATTATACCAAGGGTTTCCGGGTACAGGTATAGCTTCAACTGGACTAGGAAATGTAACTTGGCTTTAATCACTGATCACACAAGCTACAAAATCCTTTTCAATTTGCTCCTCGTTCCTATCTATGCTTGCAACAAGAACTTCTCTATAATCCTTCCCTCAATGGCTCCCTATCCACTTGAACTTTGTGTGCTTGTCCTAATATTTTTTCTTGCATTACATGAGGAACAACAAGCAAATTTGTCCTCCTCAAAATGCCACTCTTAACATTCAATTCCAGGAACAAATTCTTGAAGTCCGTCATAGATTCACTCATTCTTTTTTCCATTCCTTACTAAAACATCTTATAATTTTCTGCAAAACTTCTTCCTCCATAACAGCTACCTTCCATTTTTTCTCAGAAATTCATAGTTGCTCCCCTTCTGACATAAAAGCAACTATGAAAATAACCTCATTATCACTGTCCTGCCCCTCATCCTCTATTTTGAGGGATAATCTAGACCAACAATCAGAGAAGACATTCTTCACACCTGGTATATATTCCAAATAGAACTGAAATTCTTGCAACTTGTAATGCTGTTTGGTGAGTCTGGGTGTAGCCTTACCTGCTTACCAGTACCAGTCAGCAAAAAATGGGGGTGCAGAGGGCAACCAGGATGACTTTGCAACAGTATGGTTTGGTATGGTATTGTATAGTATGCTATGGTCTGGTATGACCTGTCATTGTATAGTATGGTATGGATGATATGGAATGGCCTGTCCCAGTATAGTATGGTATGATATGATATGGTATGGCCTGTCATAGTATAGTATGGTATGGTATGATATGGTATGGCCTATCATTGTATGGTATGGCCTGTCATTGTATGGTATGGCCTGTCATTGTATGGTATGGTAGTGTATGATATGGTATGGTCTGTCATTGTATGGTATGGCATGGTATGGTATGATATGGTATGGCCTGCGATTATACAGGATGGTGTGGTGTGGGCTGTCTGGTATGGTATGGCGTGGCATGTCATATCCTTTGCTACTTAAATAGTTCCTGATGTCCTGTTACCTTTGAAGCTTAAAGTAACATTGAATTCTCCTAAAACTTCAGCGTGTTTGCCCCCATAAGTAAAAGGTCTAAAGCGATTGTCTAAGAATGAAATTCTGAAATTTCTTCCACTACTCTGGTCCACTAAGAGAAAAGAAAGTTGCGGAATCTGCTTTCATAGAAATGGGAACCTTAAAAATATCCCATTGAGCTAAGGGAGGAAGCACAATAGAAGTGGCCAAGCAAGCACAAAAAAGCTTTACAGTTTAATTTTATTTTCAAGCCAGAATGCTCTATCCAACCCAAAATTGTGAAAACATAAACCAATGTAAAACACAACTTGTCTTTGCATAAAAAGTTTTAATCATGCCCAAGACATCCAATAACTCATAAACCATGTACCAAATGTAATGTAATGTAATGTAAAAGAGCATTTATAGAGCGCAAACTGTCACTCCGAAAGGAGCCTCCTGGCGCTAAAAGGACGGAGTGAAGAAACTGAAACAGGAAGAATGACAGGGAGCAGTTAGATTAATGCAAAGCAGAGGTCATCTGGACATTTATAAACCCAGGTTTTGAGTGCTTTCCTGAAAGACGTCTCTGATTGTTGCGTACGTAAGCCAGAAGGGAGTACGTTCCATGCCTTAGAGCCAAGATAGGCGACTGTTTTTCCACCTTTGGTGGCAAGTCTAAAATGGGGTGGTTTTAGCAAATTGGCCGAGGAGGATCTGAGGGTCCTAGTAGTAATGTAGGGTGCGAAACGAGCTGCAAGATATCTAGGGCCTGTCCGGCGAGTGGCTTTATAGGTGATCAGAAGCATTTTGAAGAGAATCCTTTTATGAATGGGGAGCCAATGTAGAGTGTTTAGAGCCGAGGATGCTGACGAAGTACGTGGGAGCCTAAGAACCAGGCGGTGCAATTTGTTACAAGCTAAACAAGGGATTATTTATTAATGATAGTGCACAGCCATGACTGTGTCTTGAAACCATTGTTAAAAGCAACGCTAGCAGCTTGCGGCCTTGTAGTGTTGCTTTGCTACAATAAACAGTTGAACGGGAAAGGATTAAAACTAAAAGGGAACAAACACAGGAAAAGAGTAGGAGAAAGAAACAGTGCAGAGCAAAACCAGGAACAAGACAACGTGCTGCATGTAGAAGAAACAAATAGGCCGAGACAGAAAGCGTAAGCAGAGGAAGGACACTCCTTTAAAAAAAGAAACAGTACTCAGTCCATGCTCCAAAGATGGGGGAAACACATGAACTGAAAGCAAAATCAACACAAGCTAGGCAAACAGAAGCCACAAAACAACACTGACAATGATGTCATCACTGGTAAGAAATGGACGAGCTCCAACACCCCCCCCCCCCCCCCCCCCCATTAAGCTAACAAAAGGTCTTGCAAGCGACAGGGCAGCTGCTGTCTTAGGCGAGATCTAAAAAGTTGACATCCATGATTTACCATTGGCTACTCCCAAGATATCATGGACAACCGAGCCAGCCAGTGCCTAAAGAGGGCGTGATCAAATAACCAATGAAAAAACAGGGCTGAATATACCTTTGGTATATTTGTTTATTGTGTATGTGTACATAGTGTGGTGTATATTGTTTGTGTTTATTGTGTTCTCACAATAGTCTTTCCAGACAGTCAAAGTTGTATGTAGCTAGACCTAAAAAGGCATTCCGCTTGTGTTCACCGCATTCATAGTATCCTTGGGAGATTGTGTTAATAATTAACTGATAAAATTAATTCTCATCCCAGTCGTTTTTTAAGTGAGTGAAGTTTATTCCTTACCACCCGTTTCTTTTTCAGGGGTACCCTAAACCTTACTGCCTTCAACAGTGCCGCCCGAGGCCTGGGCACGATGGATGCCCATGGAGGCAGAGGTGTGTCAGAGTGCCATATTGTGACGGCTGGGAGTGCAGAGGAGATGGCGGTGAGTTGGAGCAACGCAAGGCAGCCGCATGGTACCACAGGAGACCCCCTCATTCCAGGGTGGAACCGTTGTACATAGGGCAGTGCCACAGCAAGACTCTCATCTAGAGTTCTGTCTGCTTATTGTTGTAAAGACAGACCTGCCACATATCAAGGCACCACTGATGTGTTCCACACCACTCATCTTTTCTTTTCCCTGCAGCCAGGGCACAGGAATCCGAATCCCGCATGCACATTGCCCCCCCCCCCCCCAAGTGCGCGTGACTTGCATCACGAGGGACAAGGAGGTCTCAGGTCGCCGTCGCCAGCGCCACTATAATTTAATTTTATTCCAAGGCAGCAAGGCCGACCGACCGTCACCGAGGTAGTCCCCCCCGTCTGCAACTCAGCAGGTGAGTGGCCTTCTATTGCCTATCATCATGTACAGCGCTCCAATACCTTCAGGTCGAGTTCGCGCTGTATAAAAGATGCAAACAAATCTAAAACCTGTCTTAGTTAGTTTCACTCTTATGTTTGAAGCTGTACTTACTCCATCTGACCCCTGGAGTCAGTAGCACACACACACCTCTCAGTTCAACACCTGATGGTGTGCCTGGGGCCGGCCCTTTCCTTGTTCACTCTCACATCCTCTCCGGGTGCGCCCGGCCCATTCTTTCTGTGGCACAGCTTTTACTTATGGTGGTGGGGCCGGATGGGGGCATTGATTGGAGGCTGCTGCAGCCGAGGCGTGGCTGTTGTCAATGCTTGTTGTCTTCTGGCGAGAGTTATCCATATACTTCGAGAAGGGGGTCCAGGTAATAAAAAGGTGAGGCCCTTTGGGCCTATGGTGAGAATGAGATCATATGGTACAGGCTGGTCACGATGTTGTCGTCTTCCTTGCGCCCTCGTTTTGCATTCTCTGGTTATCTGAACCTGAGCACCACACCGACGAGCAGGGCCATCAGATCAGGCATGGGGGGGTGTGTGTGTGTGTGTGGGGGGAGGGGAGGGAGGGAGGGAGAGAGAGAATGAATGAATGAATTAATGAGAATGTTTGGAATCTATGCATTTGATGGTGTGATCAATTGACTCCTGGGATAGTGAGGCTCTTCCTTTTCTCCTACATTGTTTTGAGTATGCTTGAGTGTCTCGGTGCTTAATTGGGAGGAGGCATGTGTATTAATTCCCCCAGTACTTGATGGAAGCAAACTGTGTCTGGCTGTGGTTTGGTACTCCTGGGTGTGTGTACAGTTGTCTCTTGGCCTACCTGGAAGGTGAGTTGTTTTTCCTGTGCATGTCTGGA
The DNA here is from genome assembly GCF_964204655.1 of Triturus cristatus. Lineage (NCBI taxonomy): Eukaryota > Metazoa > Chordata > Amphibia > Caudata > Salamandridae > Triturus > Triturus cristatus. Next base: position 1,680,232,009 of record NC_140591.1, read on the forward strand.
GGTTTCTCTTTGTGTATTTGAAGGGAAGTTGTTGTCCACTGTCCCTGTTAAAAGAAATTTCGTCTTCATTGCAATAGTGCAGTTTGGAAGAGGAGTTGTTTGATTTTGGTTATTCAGTAAACAAGCCGAGCGAGAGCTTTTGTGAGCTGTACCTTGTGATAGTGGCTTTATTTATACCGATCTTTTCGTAAAGGTAGAAAAAGCAAGGGGACACTTTTGTAAGCAAGCATTGGCAAAGCCAATAGGTCTTGTTTAAAGTGTTAATGTGTGCAAACTGAATTTGTGAATGCTTATATCTGCATGCCTCAGGGTACTAAAGTAAGACTTTTTTAAAAAAAATGCTTTGAACTTGACCCTGGCAGCAGTGAAGAGAGGCTGCGATGAGATTTAAAAGAAAACAAATGCTTGGCTTTAGAGGCAGGGCAAAGAAGTCGCCATGGACTTTTTAAAGTTCCTGTAATTGAACTGACCTGTCCCCCAAGCTGAAGGTAACCTCATAACAAATCATTGGTCACAGTCTGTGAGGCTGCTGAGCAGCAAACAAGGACTGGGCTGGTGAACAGCAGATACCAGTAATTTAAGGCTGGAAAATGGAAATAAGGAGATTAGAAAAAAGTATTTGACAACCAACTACCAATGACATCCCTCCCAGATAGCATGGGAGCATCAGAAAGTGTTGTGGGGTGTATATGAACCATTTGGAGTAAGTAAAAACACTCATCAAGTTCTCTAGTACCCTCTTCAGAAGGTGGCTACATTCTGTCGAGTACTTAATATTTCTGGGGTGGTTAAAAAAGATATGAATAGAGGCCAATGAGGGTAATGAAATGAGCGGACATTAAAGGGATGCAAATTTCAATTTGTTAACATCTGTTAGTCCAGTGATAGTGAAGAGAATCCTCCGGGAGGTTTCCACAATAAAATGCTCAGTCCCAGCGGAAATGCAGAGAAGTTCCGGAAACTTCTAAAAAAAAAATCAGCCTGCGGGGCAGGAAAAAGAAGCCACCAGGACCTTAAAAAATAATTCTGAAACAGAGGCACTGAAGAGAAGATGCTATTAGCTTACAAATGGTTGCCATATTGTGAAATGTCAGGGTGGTCATTTTGAGGTCCAGACTTTTAAAGAGAATCAGCAGTTAGCAGTTCATGTTAGGGTTCAGGTTTGCACTCAAGCATGACAAACAGATTAAAATGCCTTTGTTTCATGTGCTATATTGCTTTGTCTGTAGAACTTGTGTCACTTCAAGGATTAAATGTGACAAAATGTGTGATGATTCATTTAGTTCTAACTGTAAACTAGTTCCTGAAACATTCCACACGAGGCAGCGTGGGGTGAGACATGTTTGCTGCGTGAAACCATCGGGGCTTTAATACATTCCTTTTTTTTACCAACAACGAAAGTACCTGTGTAACAATTACCAGTGTATTGAACTCATCTGTCATCACCTTTCTTTATGTTCGTGCTATCTGTTAGAATTGTAAAGACATTTTCACTACCATCTGAACTGTGTTTGCATTCAATTTACAGCAGACTACATGCAACATCCATTCATGAGTTACTGCTTTAATCCATGCACTTTTTTTGTTTAGAATTGGCCAATCACTAACTGTTCACCCCACCCCAAGTATCGACTGACTACATAAACATTCCATAAATGTCACAGCTTCCCATGCAGCGGTTTCACAATACAAGGTTTAACAACATCAGGATGGCCACACAGAGAGGACCCGACAAGCATAGCAAAAACACAGCACTGCAAACACCTAGAGGCTTCTTTTTCAGAAAAGGCACAGTGGAAATGGTAAATACCGTTTAATCTGTTTTCTGAAAAGGAGGTTTGCCTTTGTGTGTCTGTCAGTGGGGTGCACATGCACTAGGTTGGTTCCTTGAACTGCATATGTGCCCTCCCTTGTATCTGCTGCTAGAGTCCTTGCACAGTGATGTATTTTGGGCCTCGGTTTTGGATTCATATGTCAGTGGCTCTTTCAGGCCATTTGAGCCTTTTCATGGGCGAGTGGAACCTCCAGAGGGCAGGATGGACGGAGTGCCAGGGTTCTTTCTATCCACTGACCTTTCTTATTCAGTCTTTTGTTATTTACATTTTTAGGAAGGAACACTCCCACCTTTCATAACCTCGATGAGTAAACATTGGTGAGAGGAGGATTAAAACTCAAGCACTGGCCTGGGCCCAAGGGATTCTGGGCTCCATTTTCATTCATGGGAAAATATTATTTATTCTTTGTAGGAAATCTCTAGCAGCTCACCAGCCACTAAAGGTGTTTTCAGCTCATCGTCTCATTCAAAAACTAAACAGACATTTGTTGAGATAATTTCACTTCTGGTTACTTTACTCAGGGTTAGACCGAATTCAAATTTAATGTTGGTCAACATAACGGAAAGCTATGCAACTGACCCAAAGTTCATAATTATTATGAATTATACATTACCGTAGCTGCCGACGACGCCTCAATGCTCACACTGCCCTGTGCCTGCCCTGCACAGGCTGCACAGTTCTTAATTTACATGGATACTCAGCTATGCTCTCGAAAACCTATAGTTATGAATACACATCCTAAGACTCTCTCAGGGGCAGAGACAGGCACTACTGACGTGGACCCATGCTTATTGCAACTCAACAGCGACAACACACTTGGATGCTCCCCAAAGTTTACGGCAGCGTCTGCAAACACGTGTACGGCATGAAGCACTTGCTGCAGACTTGGGCGCAGACGTGGAAGTTGCGGCCTGCCGGCAGCAGGGCTAGACCGGAGGAGTGAGAGGAGAGTGGGTCGCCTGCTGTCTCGACATGTCCACATCGAGAAGGACCGACGAGAGGTCGTGGCCCCGACTCGCGGGGATGCCTTGTGGTGGAGGATGGTCCCTTCCTGATCCTTGGTCGAAGCTGCTTCCCGGTGCTCTCCTGATCCAGAGGGTGGGCCCTTGTGGACCCGGGTCGGCCCTGGGGAAGCATCCTTTGCCACTGAGAGAGCACTATCTCATGCTAGACCTTAGAAGGCTTCGCAAGACATTAGAAGCCCCGGTGTCGTAGCACCAGCAGGTGGACCCTAGCATGACAAGTGTAGGGTAACTTTCAAGGCTTGTCCACCACTATTCATACTGAGGTTCACCTCCAGTCTTGCGGCAGGCCTATGAAGCAGCACACCCTAGAACAACAGTGACCCTGTCACTGAGATCACAGGGACCTTGAGAAGTGCCAGCTCTAGGGCGGTGCAACCGGTGTGACCGCACCAGGTGCTGACTTTAGGTGGAGGCATCATTTTTGCGAGTATATTATGGTTTTAAAAGCACTTGCTGCCTCCTTCCTGGCCTCCAGTAATTTTCGGTAACAATAAAAATGTCATGATGACTCTGGTGATTAATGTTTTTCCTAGATAGAGATCGGAATTTTGTCTAATGGAAGATTTGACTCATGGAAAGGTAGCTCAGAGGGTTAATGTACCTGCTGCAAAGAACATGTACCATGCAGATCACAAAGTGCACATAATGTAAATAGGCCAGTGGGCTACTGCTTTTGTCAGAGAGATCCTTTTGTTACTTGCAGTTTATAAGTTAAAATCCTAACATAGAACAGTGAGCTATTAACTGTCATCTACTCCGCAGCAACACAAGTCACATTTTTTATTAACTTTTGATACGTTTGAGCTACAAACAATTTATTAATTTAAATGGTGAGATCATGCTGCAGATCTTGCATTATGAGGCAAATATGGCAGAGCCATTATTATTTAGAAAACATTTGCAAACTAGGATTTTTAGCCATTCATGTTTGAAACTGCTGTTTTGGAAAAGGGAGAAGTGCTGATGACAGAAACTCCATGGCTCGGAGACAAATGGCTTGTGGTTCCACATTTTATCGTATTTAGGGACATTCTGTGATTAGAAGCATATCCCACTTTGTGAATACATTTTACTGTCAATAACTCATTATACCTTAAATAATCATGTGTATCCATTGGTTGATAAAACTGGGCAGTGAAACCAAACAAATACAAAAAATTGGGATGTTTGCGCATTCTGGCCACGCCTCTGGCTCTGCCCACTGATCCAATCCTTGGGCTATTCCCGCCCTCTGATTCTCCGCCCACAGTTCCCCTACTTTTTTCCCCCCACTTCGACCACTGATATATCGTGTTACTGGATAGTGGGAACACCACACCAGTAAAAAGTACCATACCTATGATATTATAAATTCCAATAAACTGTTGACTAGCAGGTAGCCCACTGTACAACCTGATTAATGAGTCATTATCACACTGTTGTTAACAGGCACATTTTGTAAATATAGGACCTACATTTACAAACGTTACTAAGGATTCTGTATGGTCCTGTTATTTGCCAACTGTGTCCACTGGCGGACTCGGAGCGGAGGAGGTCCATGCAGTAAGTCGTGAGGGGGTGACACCATGAGTTACCCGCACCGGGTGACACCAACCCTAGTGACGCCACTGAAAGCTGCCTCTCTTAAGTATGTGTGAAGTGCTAACAAGGTGTGAGCCTTTGTTTCCTCTCTGCCGCATTTGCTTCTAGGTGTGAGACTCGAACACAAGGAGGCCTGATGATGACCCCTCAGATCCGGCCTTTGTTATGAGCCCAGCAGGAGTCTCAAATAAGGAAGCCCCGCCCTGCTGCCTGTTGTTGCTTGTTGCAGATGGAAAGCAGACAACGTGCAGGTGCTGCGGAGTGTGTCCCGGTGTTTGCAAATGACACCAGGACGAGTTCAGCACAATATTCAGTGGGGCCCAAATTCTTGGCAGGGTGGACGGTGTACACCCTGTGAAAACAGTGGGTGGACGCCGTCCACCCGCGTGTACCCCCGACTCATACCCTGCCTGCAGCTAAGATGTGGAATGAGCTCCGACTCACTCCCCGGCCATTTCCTCTGAAGCTTGTTCCAAGAAAAACAGTTGAAAACCTGTTTAATTTACACTATTTGCCTTTTTACTCTGTTTTCTTCTGGTTTGTAGCTGCACTTACATAGCACCAGGACAACCATGTTGGGCTGGTGCAGCACTTTACAGATTTTTCATTCATTCCTGTTTGATGTGGGGGTCCTTATCCCTCACCGCCGCCACCAAATGCTGGAGGCGGGCATCACAGACCCCTCGTTTCAACATTAGGCTAAGTAAGGACACCGTCTGAGATAGTCCTGCTCACCCCCTGAGTAGCTTGGCACAAGCAGCCAGGCTTATCTCTAAGGCAGGAGTGTACAGTATGTTCAACAACACTCACAGCAACCCAATGATGACACCACAAATGGACTCCACACAAGTTTTATAAAACGAGTGTACTTTATATAAAAAGATATACGAGATGACCACACGATACAAAACCAGCATATAAGAATGGGTAGTATTCTTTCCGGTGGGTTAGTAGGTTCCAATCCCCAACCACAGATTCTAACCAACAGTTTACTTACTTCTAACCATTTCCAAAAGGTTAGGCAGTTCGTATTGCTAGAATCACACACGTTGCAACAGAAAAGAAATACTGCAATGTGTAACGATATACTCGGTTCAAAAATCTTTATTCGATTCATACAATGAATCATAAAAGCACAAAGTTAAAAAACATAATACACAAATAAGGTGATCCATCCATAAAACAAAAATTACAATTCAAAAAATCCATCATACAGCATAAATACAAATCCAATGGCAAAGCACAGTTCTACAGCTAATTTATCCATAGCGTTTCCTAATCTGAAGTGAAACTCTTATAAAATTTAACATGGCACAGCAAGTATCAACAGAAGATAATGACAGCAAATAATCATAGCCTTCTTTATAAGTGCATGGTTGCCGCCCCTTCAGGACAGGTTTAATAAATCTAATCCTCGGATCTTGATATAAGGAGCAAAACAGGACAACATGTATAGTACTTTGGCTAACTCTGTCATTACAGGGACAAGGGGGTAGCTGCTCACACCGACCCCCTTGTTTAGGAAAGGCAAAAAGAAAATGAAGGGTATTTAGCCTAAACCTCGTGAGATAAAACCGCCATTGGACATTAGTTGTAAAAGTTAAATAAAATTGATGCTGTAACTTAGGTACATAGCCAATAGGGCCTCCCAGACAAGGTGAGCCTAAAAACTTCCAGTAATTTGACTTAATTTGGGTTTTTATGTTTCCCTGGATATTTGCAGGATTTTCATAAACATGACCCAAACCTATCTTATTCAACATGTCCCTGACGTATGACAACCAGGGGATCTTGTTTGCATTATCCAGGCTCAAGCAGTCTGAGAGAATTTCTCTCGAGAGCTGCAAATCGTCAGATAACCATATTTTGCCCCATAATAATAGGGGTGACAGACGAATGATGTCAGTCACTTTGGTCATTCCCATTTCATTATGACAGAAGCTATTCGATGAACCCGATGGGATCAGTAATACCCGTTTTAGGAATTTATTTTCCATCACTTGTACCACTGAGGGGTTTTCGGTCCCCCATACTCCTGCCCCGTAGGTAGCCACAGATAAACATTTAGATATATAAAGAGTTTTAAGGTGCGCAACAGGTTTTTGACCCAACTTACCACAGAAGCGAAAAAGACCTTCTATGGAGCGGGTAGCACTCTGGGCTCGAGCCTTCATTAAAGGGGCCCAACTTAGTTTGCTATTGAAAAGATTTCCAAGGTAATTAAAATTCTCCACCCTTTCAATAGTAGAGTGATTCACCACAAATTTTCTAGGTTTTGTTCCTTTTGGACCACAGACCATTGCAAAAGATTTTCCAAAATTTACCTTCAGGTCAAGATCCAGCATGAAGGTGTTAAAGGCATCTAGGCACAACTGCAAACTGTTTCCAGTGAGGGTCATTAAAACAGTATCGTCTGCATATGAGAGTATAGGAATACTCCTACCGTTTACCTTAGGAAAATCACAACAGTGGTCCAACAAGTACTTCTCTAGTCCATTTGTGTATACTAGGAACAAGAAAGGCGCCAAAATGCAACCTTGACGCACCCCCTCAGTTGAGGGAATAGGTTTAGTTGTTTCTCCCCCAGGTCCGAATCTTATAGCCACGGACGTTGCTGCGTGTAGTCTGCGGAGAAGTGTCACCAGGGGTTCTTCGAAGCCCATATCGTCCATCATCTGCCACAGCCTGCTTCTACAAACAGTGTCAAAGGCGCTTGACAAGTCCATGAAGGCAAGGTAAATTGCAGAACTCCTTGCCTTCATGTACTTGCCAATAATTAGCGCCAAATTCAGGCACTGCTCAACTGTCCCCTTCCCACTTCTGAATCCATACTGGGAGTTCACAATTAGACCAACAGAGTCAGCCCATGTTTCTAATCTGGCCAAAATAACCCTCCCCAATAATTTACATGATGCATCGATCAAGGATATAGGGCGATAGCATCGGGGGTCACACCTATCGCCCTTCTTGAAAATCGGCACCACCACTGCCACCTTCCACGATACAGGGATGCGACCAAGAACAACAGCCCTAAAAACATTCAGTAATAAAGGTGCCCAAGCTTCAATATTATGTTTAAAAAAGTCTAAAGGGACAGCATCAGGGCCCGGGGCTTTTAATGATATGCCCTTCCTCAAAGCTACTTCAACCTCTTCCAGTGTAAGTGAAGAGCTAAGAAGCAAAGCTGAAGATGGTACCACCAAATCCCCTACATCATCCAACAAATCCGAAAGTAATAATGCTTTGGGATTAAAGATTTTACCAAAGTGAACTTCCCAAGATTCACCAGTAATCTGCGTCAGTATACTTTCTTTGGTGTCATTTTTAAACAAGGGACGATTTACTACTTCCCAAAAGAGCCTACTATCTTTTAGCTCAGAGGCCTTCTCTAGATCGTCCCAGGCTCGATTTTTCAATTCCTGCTTCCTCTTTGTGATGGCCTCTTTATAAGCCCTTCTGGTCGATCTTATCAGTTCCTTATTTCTTGGTTTTTGTATAAGGGCAGCTTTTAAGGATTTATGTGAGGCAGAGCATGCGGAGTCAAACCATTTAAAACACCTTAAATTCTTTTTCCCCACTGGTTTTCTAAGGTGTTCAGCCACGTGCCCACATAATTTTTCAAAACTCCCAATGACCTTGTCTGGATCAGACGTCAGAGACAGGCATGATTCGATCTCAGTTTTACAAACATTCAGAATCTCTACCTCAAAGCCTTCAGCATTTATTTTCCCCCACTTCATAGTAACTCCCTGATTTTTATTATATGTTATGGGTTGCTCCCAAACCAAATGTTTTCTACTAGCAGGGGCACTCAAGGATAGCATTAAAGGATTATGATCGCTTACGGCACTTGCGATTACCTCAAGCCTATTAACATAATGAAGAAAGTTACTAGACACAAATACAAAATCAATAGTACTCATTGCACCTCTTGTTCCCTGAAAGGTTGGTATTGGCGATATATTTGGGGCAGCCCAGGGCTCTACCATACATAAATCGTTTAGAATAATGATATTATTTAAAGCGTCCCCCTGGGGCGTGTGTTTAAAATGCATCAAGGGCTGTTCATTTAGATCATTGATACCACAGACATTGCAGCCACCAAATTTGCACAGTGTACAATTAAAATCACCAACCCAAATAACTACTAATAAAGCTCGATCACTACGAGCCTTACATATTGCTTCCTCCAAACTCTGGATTGTAGATACATCATTTCTATCAAAAACATTATGGTACCAGTTAATTAACAACACGGGCTCTGGGAACAAATTTTCCAACAAGAGCAACTGGTACCAAGGAGTATCCACTATTATTGAGGTTATCAGGTTCTTTAGTTTGATGGATAGAGCTGTCATTAACCCACCCCTTGCCCTCCCAGCTAGTGATGGGACCGCCAAAACATTAAAAGATTGAAAACCATCAATTTCCCCACCCACTCTGCTCCATGTCTCCTGAAAGCACAGGATATCCTGACCACCCACATGCTCCAGCCAAGCTTCATCCTCCATTCTACCCGCAAGACCTGCAATATTCCATGAGATTAGACACAGCCCAGGTTCCCCTAGGCTATTGTCCACAAACTTTATTGGAGTTTCCAGGTCAGGCCCAGTAATTGGTGGGTTTAGCTCACAGGCTAAGTTGCTAACAGTTTGACTATCCGAACGCATATTAGGTTGAGCATTGTGGTCGAAAGCGTCCACCACCTGGTTATCCTCCTGCCTTATCCCCCCGTTTTCCCCCATGACCAAATCTGTGGTAGATAAAATGCTTTCCTTTTTCTTGTCTAATGGTCAATCTAAACCCTCCATTCCCACCAGTGGGTCAAATCGGTTTCTTAATGGAATATTGTTATTTGGCATCCACCCTAGGTATTCCTCCCCCTGGAATCTCCTTCTTGATTGGTCATAGGGGGTTTGCCCAAAATTTTTGAAACTTGTTGGCCCCATGAGAGATCCATCACCCTGGTACCACAAACCAGGATGATTTTGAGGGGGTCGAGATATAGTATTAATCTGAGTCCATCCAGAGTAATTATTACCCTGCACTCTCGACCCAGGAAAGCGAGGGTTAGGGGGAAGATGATGCAAGTTGGGATAAAAATATTCAAGACCTATACATTGAATATCCCCCATTCTAGCAAACCTTGCATTGTTACAGATTAAGTCCTTGACCCACCTGTCCCTAAAATTAATTAGGATACAATCCCCCTCTAAATCCTTCTTGCTTGGGCCAACCCAAGGGACCCTTCGTACGTTTAATATTTTTGTACTAGAGGCTGGGGGGAGTGGTCTATTGTTGTTGAGCCAGAATATGACTTTATTTGATAGGTCCTGATTTAATTCATGTTTATTTGGTGCGACCACCGGGACACCTGTCAGGATGGCCATAAAAGGTGCAGATTCGGGGGGTATATTCACACATATTGGTTTACTTGGAGGTGCCATTTCATCCAGAACTAATGGGCCGCTCAGTGGAGTTTGTTTAACTTGAGATGAGGCTACTGGCTTAGATGTAATTGAGCTCGGTGCTGCTGCTATAGCCATAATCGGTATTGACTGAGAGTCCCCATCAGCCACCAGTGCAGGTCTAGTTGGGACTGATCGTACAGGGGTTCGCTGGGAATCAACAGATGCAATAGGCTGGGGCGGATTACTTGGTTTTTGAATAGAGGTTTTGTGAGCCCCCTTCTTTATTTCAATACAATTCCCCTGGGCCTGTGGAAGTTTGCTGTTGTTAGCCAAAATTTCCAGCGAATGTGTGTTAACTGATATTAAGTGCTCTAATTGGTCCAATTTTAGGTTAACTATTTGTGTTCTCTCAATAAGGGGTAACAAGAGATTTTTTACCAGCTTCTCAATATGTGTTAACAAAGCTTTATTGTTGTTGTTTTGGCAGCAATGAGTCAGATCACCAGGGTCTCCCATACGTATTACCCTTCCCTTCAAGTGACCTCCCCCTCTTTTACGTTTACTAGTTTTTGTGACTTCTGGAACAGAGGCCGAAACTTTGGGTTGTAGGGAAATGGGGCCCGACAGGGTCAAATTAGGGTGTTGGATCCCATCCCCAATATTGCTCAATACAGAACAATCTTCTATTGGACCGTTCACTACATCGCCCATAGATATTTCTTGATTATCTGAAGTAACGGCTAAGTCTGGGCTGGCTTCCAAGTCGTTTATTATGCTCTTTTCAGGAGTGACCACAGATGCAAACCGACCCAAAGATGAACGCTTCCCCGTAACTAAGTCCAGAGACAAACGCTTTTCAGTAAGAGCAATTTCCTTATCTAATATCCCCGTGGCACGGGTAATAAAATCATCTAAGGTCCCAGTGGCTTTAACACTACTTGACTTTACTGTAACCCGCCTACCCTTTCTTAGTGATGAGGACATCATAAGACTAAAAATAAGAAATAATGTGTACAATTTAAAATATAAATTAGATAAAAGTTTAAAACTTCAATTACACATTATAACTACATTCAACATCTTATCACATTGATAACTAAAACATCATTTGAGTCCTCGAATCCCGAGAGTAAGAGAAAGGGCCCGGCCCGTCCCTGTACGTCCTTGGACGGCCTTAGACGGCCCGCCCTTTGCCCGGGCTTAGCCCCGGGCGCTCCCGCGCGCTCCCGCGCTGCGGATGAGTGGCTGCTTAAGTTTGGAAATTTGGTAGGTGAGGGGGGCGTGTCATGCAGGGAGAGCAGCCCAGGTGTAGGCAATGGGGCTCGCAGGGACTCCTGGGCAATGGAGTCCCCTGCTGCTCGCAGCCCTGTACAGATGCGCTCACCCCGGTGAAGGCAACCCCGTCCAGGCGCTCTTACGGTGTTCACTGGACGCTGCGGGACCCGCGCAGCGGGTCCGGCGAGTTGTTGGGCCGGGAAAGGCAAGAAAGTCAACTGGTTAGTCCCACGTCGTTCCTGAAAGCAAAGATGAATCCCAGGGATGGGAACTTGGTATTCCGCTTTTAATCACAGCTATGCAGGGGGGCGTGTCGTGCAGGGAGAGCAGCCCAGGTGTAGGCAATGGGGCTCGCAGGGACTCCTGGGCAATGGAGTCCCCTGCTGCTCGCAGCCCTGTACAGATGCGCTCACCCCGGTGAAGGCAACCCCGTCCAGGCGCTCTTACGGTGTTCACTGGACGCTGCGGGACCCGCGCAGCGGGTCCGGCGAGTTGTTGGGCCGGGAAAGGCAAGAAAGTCAACTGGTTAGTCCCACGTCGTTCCTGAAAGCAAAGATGAATCCCAGGGATGGGAACTTGGTATTCCGCTTTTAATCACAGCTATGCAGGGGGGCGTGTCGTGCAGGGAGAGCAGCCCAGGTGTAGGCAATGGGGCTCGCAGGGACTCCTGGGCAATGGAGTCCCCTGCTGCTCGCAGCCCTGTACAGATGCGCTCACCCCGGTGAAGGCAACCCCGTCCAGGCGCTCTTACGGTGTTCACTGGACGCTGCGGGACCCGCGCAGCGGGTCCGGCGAGTTGTTGGGCCGGGAAAGGCAAGAAAGTCAACTGGTTAGTCCCACGTCGTTCCTGAAGTATTCTGAATCAAAAATCATCCTGATGGCTGCACCAACGATATACTCCTGTACGGTGCAACAGAGAAATAATGCAATGCGTAGCGCCACAATCATGTACGTTGCAATAGAAGGAATAATGCAATGCGTATCACTACCAGCATGCCCTGAAAAATGAAGAAATAAGGCAATGCGTCATGCTACAATCATATACTTTGCAATAGAAGGAATAATGCAATGCGTATCACTACCAGCATGTCCTGTGCAATAAAGGTGATCCACGTTACCTGGGGGGCGCGACCCCACTTTCCTCCGTCAGCGACTTGGCCTTGATCCAGAACTCCGTCAATGGGCACGACGGGCTCGGGCCGGGGGCTCCGTTCTGTAACGCTGATGGGACTCACGTCGACTCCGAGGGCCCAATATCCTGGCCCTCCTTCCGGCGGTCTCAGTGGACACCGAGACATGTACTCAGCACTGTTGAAAATGACTTCGATTTCGGTGCACACAATAACCAGGCACTCCTCACTCCTCACCAGCACCTCGGATTGTACTCCGACACGCACTCTGCGCACCCGAGACCCGCCTCTTCTCCCGGTGCACACAACGACCAGGCGCTCTTTACCAATGCCTCGGCTTGCACCACGACATGCACCCTGCACGTCCGAGACTCGCCTCTTCTCCTGGTGCACATGATGACCAGGCACTCTTCACCAACGCCTCAACTTGCACCATGACACACACCCCTCGTGACCGAGACTCACTTCTTCCGCTCGGTGTACCCAACAACCAGGCGATCTTCACCAACACCTTGGCTGCACCACGATACGACACAGCGCGTCCAAGTCTCACCTCTTCTCCCGGTGCACACGACCACCAGGCGCTCTTCATCAACGCCTTGGCTTCACCACGATGAACACACTGCGCGTCCGAGTCTTACCTCTTCTCCTGGTGCATACAATGACCAGGCGCTCTTCACCAACACCTTGGCTGCACCACAACATGCACACGTGCGTCTGAGACCCAATTTACTTCAGTGTGCCCACGATCACAAGGCACAACTTCCGAGGGTCTCAAGCTGCAAAAGCACGCGCACACCGCGTTGCTTGGGACTTCTCCCAAAAGCTTTATGTTCCTGTGTTTCCAAACAGGGAGCCAGCTCACCTCGGGCCCTTGGGGTTCAGGACACAGCACAAAGCACAGTCCTGTTCAAGAAGGTGGGGACACCACCCACTGCAATGTCTCTTCAGTCTCTTCCTAAGTAAAAGCTACAAACTGCAGGCCAGCCCCAGATCATGAAGCAAGGGTCAGTCCTATCCAGCAGTCTCTTCAGCAACTTCTTCCTTGGCAGAGGTCACAGCCTTTGCAGACATGACCTGTCCATTTCGCCATTCAAAACTATACCACATTCTAGGGGTTTCAGTTCTCTTAGTTATACCCCTTCATGTCTTTGAAGTTCTTTGTGCTCAGGGGTCCCTGATCCCCGCCTAAATCTGTTTTGGGTGTCTCCCTCCCAGTGTCACCTTTTCCCTTTGATACTGGGGGTCTGGATCCTTAATCACTCAGCTGGTGATGGGTCAATTGTTTTATAGTAGCAACCCAGGCCTCTTCACCTTCCGGACTTTTCCACCCCCTACTCTCCAGGTGCAGGTCAGCCTGGTGCTGCCTCACCCCGCCCTGGGGTCAAGGCATTCCCCAGCTCCTCTCACCTCTGAGATCCAAACAGTCAATCCACATTCAGCAGAGACACACAGAAGTGCTTAAAGCACAAAACTCAGCCACATTCTAAAAGAGTGGCTTCTGAACACACAGTGACAAAACCACCTTCCTAGAAAGATGTGTTATGACAGTGTGAGTTCATACATACTAAACTTCACCTCTCCTTTTCAAACTTATGGGAAACTATGCTAACAAACACAATACCCAGCCTCCCCCATTCTGTCCTATTGGCAGGATGGCTTTTCACCAGTGAAAAACAAAATGGATTGTTTTTCACTGTCAGGACATAGCACACACCTCAGTACCTGTCCTGCCTTTCACCTACACTGCACCCTGCCAAGGGGTTACCCTGGACCTACCATAGGGGTGCCTACTGTGCACGCAAAAGGGAAAGTAAGGCCTGACAAGTGGTTGCACTTGTCAGGACAACATGCCAACTTAGCAAACTGAGCGCAGGCCCTACACTGCAGGCCTGAGTTCCTTTCTCCATGCGCCTTAGCACTACTAGTCCTGGCACCCACAGTGCGCATTACTAGGGACTTTACTAGTAAGGCAAACATACCAATCATGGACAACCAATGACCATTACACTTTAAACAGGGAACACTTGTACTTTGACACTGATCAGCAGTGGCAAAGCACACAAAGCATCTAAATTGGCTACTCTATGTCAGGAAAAAAATCTAGGGGGAAAGCAAAATATTTAGGGAACTTTAGCCAAAAAGGCCAAGTCCTACAATTCCTTTATCATTCATTCATTTATAGGTACCAACACCAATGGTGATACAGCTATTATCCCCATCCCCCCATGGCTGTCCGCAAAGTATGAGTTTTGCCACGCCAAGGATGACAAAGCCAGAGTGGTCCTCCAACCACTGGTCCCTAACATGCCCCAAACCCTGTCAGCCGTTCCCAGTCCATGCAGCGGATGTCTACCGCAGCCGACCTGACGCCATGTGTTATTCATGCTGCTGATCAGAAGCGAGCTGTCTCCCTGTCTGACCGCAGTCACTCCGCGGCTCTCGCTCCCTCAGACCGGGTACGGGATGGACATACCAGTGCACAGGCCTCATGGGGTAATTGGTACATTCTGAAATACATGGCCAATCTCTGTTAGACACAAAAAAGCACCACAAACCTTCAGTGCGGCTAGATGCACAAAAGTCGAGAGAGCATTGCAGTGAATGTTTGGAGATGGGCAGCTTCTGGAAGTGACCAGGACCCAGGGGGACTTGTGAGGGTGTGGCCCTACAAGATGGACTCAGGGGCTGCCCTCTGGAGCACCCAGTCATCTGGAGGTGAGCACTTGCACAAGAGTGGTCCTGTAATTAATGATGTTACTTTGGATGGGGGGCACATTGGACACACTGGACCACACGTAGACCACGCACTCTGGCCCCTCAGGGAGGTAGTCCTGTTAGATCCAGCAGGCAAATGGATGAAATCATTGTTACCTGGGGCAGTGCATCGTTGGTGTGAAAGGGGTGGTCTCTCCCTTGGCTCCAGCGGGATGTGATGCCACCAGGCTCTTGTCCCAGTCACCACTGTTTCCCACGTGTGTCCTGCTCCAGTCCATTTTGGCAGTCTTCAAAGGTAGACACATGGCACTTCGGCAGAGTTCAGATGAACCCACAATCCGCAGACAGGTGTTGTCTCGAATGAAGATGTTTTTCAAGCCCAGAGAGCATCTTCCCTGAGGCTGAAGGAGAGCACAGCAGACATCCTGTCACTGCAGAGAACTAAAACTAAGGAAGAGCCAGAACTTCGACTACAGCAACCAGTGCAGTGTGCTGCATTCATGGAGAAGCCGAGGGGGCCACAAGCTCACAGGAAGCTCTTGAGTGGGAGCACTAGCAGCATCCCACAGATGCCTTCCATGGCTGGGTACCATTCATCCGTTTGTCTCCCCCCGGTGGTGAGGTCCAAACACTGCATTCATGGAGAAGCCGAGGGGGCCATGAGCTCACAGGAAGGTGTGTGGACCTCCCTCTTGACTGGGAGGACAAGCAGCATCCCACAGATGGTTCCATGGCAGGGTACTACTTGTCCGCATGTCTCCCCCCCAGTGATGAGGTCCAAACACTGCATACATGGAGAAGCCCAGGGAGCCACGAGCTCACAGGAAGGTGTGTGGACCTCCCTCTTGAGTGGGAGCACCAGCGGCATCCCACAGACGCCTCCCATGGCGGGGTACCACTCGTCCTCGTGTCTTCCCCTGGTGGTGAGGTCCAAACACTACATTCATGGAGAAGCCGAGGGGGCCACAAGCTCACAGGAAGGTGTGTGGACCTCCCTCTTGAGTGGGAGTATGATCTCCATCCCACATATGCTTCCATGGCTGTGTTCCACTCGTCTGTGTGTTTCCCCCGGGTGGTGAGGTCCAAACACTGCATTGATGGAGAAGCCGAGGGGGCCATGAGCTGACAGGAAGGTGTGTGGACCTCCCTTTTGATTGGGAGTACCAGCAGGATCCCACAAAGGGTTCCATGGCTGGGTACCACTCATCCTCGTGTCTCCCCCTAATTGTGAGGTTCAAACACTGCATTCATGTAGAGGCCAAGGTGGCCAGGAGCTCACAGGAAGGTGGGTAGACCTCCCTCTTGAGTGGGAGCACCATCAGCATCCCACAGATGCTTCCATAGCTGGGTACCACTCACCCGCATATCTCCCCCTGGAGGTGAAGTGCAAGCACTGCATTCATGGAGAAGACAAGGGCAGACACATATTCACAGGAAGGTTTGTGGAATCCTCTCTGAAGTGACAGCACCAGCAGCATCCCATAAAAGCCTGCAATGGCTGGGAACCACTTGCCCTTGTGTCTCCCACCGGTGATGAGGTCCAAATGCTGCATTCATGGAGGAGTCAAGGGCAGCCACATGCTCACAAGGAAGTTTGTGGAATCCCCTCTGAAGTGACAGCACCAGCAGCACCTCATAGATGCCTGCAAGTGCTGGGTACCACTCGTCCTTGTGTCTACCTCCTGTGGTGAGGTCCAAACACTGCATTCATGGAGAAGCCGAGGGGGCAACAAGTTCACAGGAAGGTGTGTGGACCTCCCTCTTGAGTGGGAGCACCAGCAGCATCCCACAGACGTCTTCCATGGCTGGGTACCACTCGTCTGCGTGTCTCTACCCGTGGTGAGGTCCAAACGCTGCATTCATGGAGAAACCGAGGGGGCCATGAGCTCACAGAAAGATGTGTGGACCTCCCTCTTGAGTGGGACTACCAGCAGCATCCCACAAACACCTTCCATTGCTTGGTACCACTCGTCTGCGTGCCTCCCCCAGTGGTGAGGTTCAAACACTGCATTCATGGAGGAGCCGAGGGAGCCAGGAGCTCACAGGAAGATGTGTGGACCTCCCTCTTGAGTGGGAGCACCAGCAGCATCCCACAGATGTTTCCATGGCTGGGTACCACTCATCTTCGTGTCTCCCCTGGTGGTGAGGTCCAAACACTGCATTAATGGAGAAGCTGAGGGGTCACTGAGTTACAGGAAGGTGTATGGACCTCCCTCTTGAGTGGAAGCACCAGCAGCATTCCACAGATGCTTCCATGGCTGGGTACCACTCGTCCTTGTGTTTTCCCCTTGTGGTGAGGTCCAAACATTGCATTCATGAGGAAGCCAAAGGGGCCACAAGCTCACAGGAAGGTGTGTGGACCTCCCTCTTGAGTGGGAGCACTAACAGCATCCTACAGATGCTTCCATGGCTGGGTACCACTTGTTTGCATGTCTCCCTCCGGTGGTGAGGTCCAAGCACTGCATTCATTTAGAAGCCAAGGAGGCCACAAGCTCACAGGAAGGTGTGTGGACCTTCCGCATGAGTGGGAGCACCAGAAGCATTCCACAGACACCTTCAATGACTGGGTATCACTCGTCCGCGTGTCTCCCCCGGTGGTGAGGTCCAAACACTGTATTTATTGCATCATCCTGTCAAGTGTTCACTCTTACATGTGCTGATCCAGAAAATAGCATTCCCCATGAACACTGAACCAACTTGGCAAGGTTGACCTTCTGCCACATGCTCTCTGTCTCCTGAGAAGACAGAATGCGTAATGCTGTGGCGAGTGTGATGCAGCTGTGTCTTCATGCAGCTAAACCAGATATGATCATAGAATGTGTGACTGGTGAGAAAGTGGCCTCAATCCACCATTTCATGTTTATTTGGTGTATTCAGGTAGAATGAAAAAGTGGGTAAAGTTTTACGATTGGAAAGTTTTTAAATTGTTCCCTGCATTCCACAAACATTTTTTTTTCATGGCCCTGTGATGATTACGTGATGTTTTAAATCTGGGGCAGTGTCAAAATACATTGGTGTTGAGTGGGAAAACCTAGGGCAATACCCATGGAACGCCTCCTTGACACAGAGGAAGGCAAAGCAGCGGTTTGCACTGTTTTGTCTTACTCCATATCTATGAGGCCGCGCAGAGCCACGCAGAGGGGCTTCAAGTCGCCTCATAGATATAATTGAGAGGCTTGCACAGACGGATCATAAAAAGTGATGCCACGGAGGCACAGCCCTCTTGTAAATGAGGGCCTAAATGGACTCCTTGATTCTGAAACAGGTGAATCAATGGATGCTGCTCTCACACTCACACAAGTGACACATTTTTGTGGTGCTGCCTCCTCTAAAAATTCATAAAACATAACATAGAAGTATAAATCAATCATCCTTATAGGACATCAATGTACATTTTACCTTGCCTCCATATTTAAATCTTAACAAAGAGTCAGCGTGAAGGCAGCTGTGGAGGCAAGAAGAGTGTTGGTGCCTTGGTACCCACACAATATTAGAGGTGTGTGTAGGGCAAACAAGCCACCAGGAAGTGCACTGATCATTCACCACATATAAGGGCCCCCTGAGGGTGCCACTTGGGGGAAGGAACATGAGTCTCAGATGGGAACGCCAGTGCAGGTGGGTGTATGCACTCACTTCACCTGCCTGCTGGGAGATTCCAGCCTCTTTTCAGGGTGAGGCCAGGAACCCTGCAGATGCCTGCTGGGGGATCCCTTCCTATTTTAGGAGTTGTGGCCGTGATCCTCTGCAGGTTGGAGCAGTCACTCACTGCACACGCTTGCTGAGAAATCCCAACCCTCTTTAAGGGTGAGGCCGGAAACCCATGCAGGTTGGTGCAGTCAATCACTGGCCATGCTTACTGGGGGACCCGGCCCCTTGAAGGGTGAAGTTGGGATTCCCTGCAGGTTGGTGCAGTCACCTACGGTACTCGCCTGCTTTGGTACTCTGGCCTAATTTAAGGGTAAGGCCGGGAACCCATGCAGGTTGGTGTAGTCACCACCTGCCCACTCCTGCTGGGGGACCCTGTCCCTCTTTAAGGGTGATGTGGGGATCCCCCGCAGGTTGATATAGTCACCCACTGTACCTGTCCTCTGGTGGATCTCATCCCCCTTCAAGGGTGAGGCCAGGATATCCTGCAGATTGGTGCAGTCACTCATCGCACATTCCTGCTGCAGTATTCTGACCCCTTAAAGAGTGAGGCCGGGAACCCCTGCAGGTTGGTGAAGTCACTCACTGCCCACAGTTACTGGGAGACCCTGGCCCACTTTAAGGGTGGGGTCAGAATCCCCTGCAGGTTGGTGCAGTCACCCACTGTACCCGCCTTCTTGGGTACTGCAACCTCCTTTAAGTGTGTGGCCGGGATCCCCTACAGGTTGGTGCAGTCACTCCCTGCCCATGCCTGATGGGGGATCCCAGCCTCCTTTAAAGGTGATGTTGAGATCCCCTGTAGGTTGGTGCAGTCACTCACTGCACCTGCCGGCTGAGGGACCCGGTCCCCTTGAAGGGTGCACCTGGGATTCCCTGCAGGCTGGTGCGGTTAATCACCGCCCATGTATGCTGGGGTACCCCGGCCCTGTTTAAGGGTGATGTTGAGATCTCCTGCAGGTTTGTTCAGGCACTCACTGCACCTGCCTGCTGGGGGTCCCCAGCCCCCTTTAAGAGTGAGGCCGGGATCCCCTGCAGTGAATGGCAGACCTGCTGCTTCAAAGAAACAGTCTGGCTTTCACTAACGCAATGTGCATAATGCAGGACCAAGTTTGTGGCTGTACTTTGTTTAGTAATCTGGTACACTGTCCTGGTCTCCAGTAGGGGCAAGCAGTTAACTGTGTGCCACGTCGCAAACAGGGACAGCACGCCCCAAGTGTAAGTCAAGCCCAGGTGTTTATTATGTCCTGGAGGATGGAACTGTACCAATACCCACTGCCTGATTCTCAGGCCATGCTCATGGGTAGGGCTTCCACAAGCAGGGTGTCCTTCATGATGACTCTGTCTGTGACACGCAGGTATTACATTATGTTTAGGCTATCTTGTTTTAGGTTCAAACCTATAATAACTGATAAACCTCCACCGAAAGAGAAATAGCCCTCATATAAGCACTCAAAAAACACCTGCACAATCACAAACTAAATGCCATTTAAAGAAAGGAAAGGGGAGTAAATGAGTCATTTTTCATTCTTCCTGAAGGGTCCAATACAATGTAACTTTGTTATAAAAGGTAGTAGCAAGAAAGACTGGGCTAACATTATTCTGCTTGAGTTTTGTTGTTTACGAATGCTGCTATCATATTGTTTCTTCTTTCATTTGCAGTTTTCAGTTTTGTGGTCTTTGGTCTTAAGATGTTGGGTTTAGAAGCATGTTTTAGGTCTTGTTGATTATTTTTTCAAACTAGAGAATCAGGAAATATCAAAATCATACTCGATATTTTGACTACGTTTGATTCTTTCCCTAATAGGCAAAATGGGTGGTTTCAAAAGAATCTTTCCCAATATGTGCCATCACATTTGCCCACAGAGAATGGGTAAAACTCCTTGATACATTAGCCCCCTTTTCTAGCGAGTCCGTATGGATAGTAGGTGAATTTCCAAGCACTACAGGCTTTAAACATTCCATGCAAGGTGTAGTGACAGGTATATGTGAAAAGAGTGTTGTCAACAAGCATCTGGGATAGTGGTGAAAACATGACACCAGACTTTTGGAAAACATGAAACGCAGTGTCACTTAGAATGCTGCTGCGAAAAGTTCTTACCAAGTTCAACAAAGATTGGAGTGATACTGTTTGTATTTGCAGTGATTCAGCTACATGAAAAAGCTGTGTGTTGAACTGTCAAAATCGATACCTGAGCTGAAATGCTTCCCTGTAAGAGATCCTTGCCACTTGCTAGATGTTATGCTGAAAGCGTCTTTACAATTTTCAGAGTGAGTGAAGAAGACTATTGACTTTTTTAGTTCTTTCTGGTGCTGGAACTACAGTTTGTGCTTTGTGTGGCATCAAAGAAAGAGTCATCCCAATTGTGTAATTTAGCTGGAGGTACTCAATCCTCGAAGCTGTGAATGCAATATTATCCATGTGGCAACCGTTTACAGAACTTTTGCTAAGTGATGATGTCAAAGTCAAGAAATGTGAGGATCTTAGGTTGCATATTGATAGTGATGTGAATAAAAGTACACTCTACTGCATTTTTAGATTTTTACAAGAAAACATGGCTTCTGTAGTGGTCATTAAAAGAAAACATCTTTGTCTACCAAGTGTTCAGCAAAATTGGTGTAGATGCGAAACATCTTCTTGAGAGTAGGCTGGGCGACACTTTAAGTGACTTTGGCACTGCAACGTGTCCCATGTTAGAGTGCTTGCTATTTGGTAAGCAAAGAAGGTTTGAAGAGCAATTCAGGGAATTTTATATGACAATGCATGAAAAATGGCTTGCAATGATGCATAGAAATGTCCCTTCACCAACCATGGCATTTGAAGTCAATGAAGCCTCACTGTGGTACTCTGCACAAGTTCTAGATCCCTTCCGAAAAGGGGAATTTTCTCCAGACTTTGAAAAATGCTGCTTCATTTTTGACCGCTTCAATAACTCTGAGGGCACATGCGAACAGTTCAACGCATTTGTTGCCGTCCCTGTCCCAGAGAATTGCAATCTTCAGGTGCACCAGTATTAGCATGGAAAGCTATGTCACTGGCCAGAATTAGCAAATTGTGTACTGGCTGTTTTGCCGCAGCCTGTCTCAAGTGACAATGGTGAGAGGGCCTTTTCACTGATAATGGTTTACATGGGAAGGAAAGAGCGAGCACGCATGACCAAAGACTCACTGAAGAATTATTGTATGGTGTACTACAATAAGTTTGATTTGTAAAGGGGGGCGGAGCTTAGCTCGCGAGGAGAATGGCTGCCTGAGCCTAGAGCAATATCCGATAATAATCCTGCCCTTCTACCGCCGGGAACCTGAAACGCTGGGGCCTGAGAGCGGATGCCAGTACGTGTCCCGATTCCAAAAAACGGGACTCCGGAGGACGCCGGGACTGCGACTTGCCGGACGGCGGAGCGGTGGACGGAAGCAGGCCGCTGATCCCTGGGCTTGGGTGAAAGAAGCTGCCGGGCGACGTGACTGTGCGTGCAGCGGAGCGGGGTGCGGAGTCCCGGCCCCCCGCATCGCCCTCGCCGTAACGACAAGCGGAGGGTTGTGCAGCAGCAGAGACACGGCGGAGGCATTGTGGAGGCTGCGGTGACGCTACCGTAAGTAGCGTATGAGGAGCGATTTGGCGGCGAGCTGGGCAGATGAAGTTCTGAGTGAAGGCCCACCACTGTGGTGCTCTGATTGAGCGCTGGCAGAATGAATGATGGTGTCCGCCGCCAGAGGTGATTGGGGACCTCGTAGTGGAGCCAACGAACCGACCAGTTGAAGAGCCCCCCCATCCCCCCCTCCCCCCGCACGACGCGGACGGTTGGTGGACACTAGGCGAGCCCGAGCGATGCCATTCGAAACACGGGGGGATGCCTTGAAGCTGGCGGTGGACGCGCTGCGGTTGGCACGGGGGGGGCCCTGGGGGCATTGGCCCTGCGGATGTCATCTTAGTTCTTGCCAGGGTGCAGTCGACTGTTGGCCAGCGGAGGAGAGATCGGAGCGGCTATGCGGACTGCCATTGGTGTACGGCTGGTTCACAACTGAGTGGCTCTGGCCAGTAAGTGGTGGAAGCCTGCCAACGGCTGCAATTTTGTGGCGACGCATACTTCCTAGGATATAACGCGGCAGCTGCGAGTAGGAGTGCCGTGGTGTGGGGAGGCGCAAGATGGACAAAACTGACAAGACACAGCCGAAACTAACTTTTGACCAGAAGCGCCCCAAGACCCAGACTGCTACAGAGGGGGAGACCAGCAACGCGCCGGAGGAAGAACAGAATATAAGGAGCCTGTTGCTATCCATGGAAAAGGGGCTGCAGTCTGGCATAAACACCTTGGGGTCCAAGATAGATGCCCTTTCGTATCGCATGGATCGCATGGCGGAGCGTTTAGACAAACACGCGGAGCGACTGGACCAAACGGAGCAGCGGCTGGTTGACGTGGAGGAGGTGCAGACTGCGTCAGAAGCGGATCGCGTTTAGATGGAGCGACTCATGCAGGTTCTGCAGGACAAAATGGAGAATGTGGAGGCCCGCTCGCGACGCTCCAACCTGCGCATTACTGGCCTGCCGGAGACGACGCCTACCGGTCGGATGGAGTGCTACGTTGAGAAGTTGCTGGTCGAGCTGTTGGGTCAGGGGATATTCTCCAACATGTTTGTGGTGGAACGAGCGCACAGCTCTTTGGGGCCTAGACCTCCACCGGGTGCACCACCGCACCCGATTATAGCGAAACTGCTGAACTATCGCGACAGGGATGCAGCCCTGCGCGCGGCCAGGGAAAAGAAGACGCTGTCCTACGAGGGGTCGACCATTGCACTCTATCCGGATTTCACGGCCCGTGTCCAGGAAGCTAGGCGGCAGTTCATCCTGGCCAAAAAGCAAATGCGGGATATGGGACTGGACTATGCGATGCTTTAGCCTGCCAAGCTGAGAGTTAATCGGCAGGGGAAGACCCATATTTTCCTTGATCCCAGGACACTGCAAAAGGCGCTAAATGAATGGAGCTAGGAGAGGTGAAAAAGTCCAGATAAGCAGCCGCAGGGAGACGAGGCGGAGAGCACGCTTGATCACCAGGACTAATGTTGGTCACCGAAAGCATTCTGAGGTTGGGTTACGGGGAGGCCGGGCTCCATTGAAGGGGTGATGACAGTAGGGAATTATGTGATGCTTTGGGGTGCGCAGTGAGGTGTGCAGTATTAAGAAGCCCTTAGCTAGAGGCGGCGTCCGATGGTTTGCTATGACTGCGTGAGTCTGATGCGGCAGAGCGATTTAACTTGCGAGACCTTGGAGAGGTGCCGGTAGTGCAGGGAGCAGGGCTGGTTTACTAGACGTGCGCTGAGTGGCGGAGTTTGGGCCCAGCGTTACTAGATTCAGAGCTGGCTTCTGTCCCGGCGATGTAGAGAGGGCGAGACATTGGCGCTCGGAGGTTCGGACAGGGCACAGGGTGAATTCCCTTTATAAACTTAGCATTGAGCGACCTCCGCCCGCGAGTGTATACCACAGTGTTCAGGAGTTTCTTTTGGTTGAGGGTGGGTAGGGGGAGGAGTGGGTGATCCCTAGATAGGGAGCGGCATGGGCGAGTTGGGGGAGGTCAGCTGTGGGGGGGGCATTTGGGAGGGATGTTGTTTTTTTGTTTTGGAGCCGAAAGTAGTCATGCGAGGTTCGATTTTGTCCTTTGCCTGCTCCAGGCACTATGTACGGCACTATATGTGCGCTGTCACGATTTATAGACAGGTGGGAAATGACGAGTGACACCATACGCGGAGGTCCGTTGGGCTCCTTGAGAGTTGTGACATGGAACGTCAGAGGCCTTAACGATCACCGGAAGTTGCGCAAGGTGCTGCACTACCTTAATAGACATAGTATAGATGTGGCCTTCCTGCAGGAGACGCATCTCCCTAAGCAGAGTCCCATGCTGCGCGCGAAGGGGGTCCTGGGGAACGCGTTGGCGGCTGGCTTCACAACACATGCTAGGGGTGTAATGATTTGGACAAACCCTAAATCGGCTTATAAGCTGCAGTTGGTGTCGGCGGATGACGGGGGCAGGTTTGTAATAGCGCGCTGTCAGGGCAGAGGCCTCGATATATTGCTAGTTAATGTCTATGGACCAAACTATGACTGTCCGGAATTTTATGAATCCCTAGTCAACCTCATTAGGGGCTGTGGGGTACCTCATATCTTTTGGGGCGGAGACTTTAACATGGTCCGGCAGCCGGGTCTGGATAGATCGGGGGGCCGGAGCAGAGGCCCGGCAGCTGCAGTCAAGGTAGTTGATAGAGCTCTGATGAGTTTGGCATTGGCAGATGTCTGGAGAACGCTTAATCCGGCTGAGGGGGGCTATACGCACTATTCGGCATATCATGACCTACACACACGGATTTACTACTGGCTGGTATCAGTGTCTCTTTTGCCGCAGATACATGCCTGCCAGGTACTGCAGCGTACTCTATCCGACCACTCCCCCATACTGCTGACCATCTCTCTACCGAAGAAGACTATTCCGCCCTTACGTGGCGGTTCCCCCCGTACTCGCTGCTTGACCCCCTCTTTAGGGAGGAAATAGCGGAGGCGATAACAGAGTATTTTGACATCAACACTGGTACAGTGGATAGTTTCCAAACAGTCTGGGAAGCCTTTAAGGTTTGCATCAGAGGGGTGGCCATGGCAAAGCACTCTGGGGTGCTTCGTGATATCCGGCGATGGCTGACGACCCTAGAGAGTAGACTGGGGGACTTGGAGGTTCGGCAGCAAAGAGAGGTTAGGGGTGATGCTGCAGAGGAGTTGAAGGCAGCTTTGGCAGATTATCATGAGGCGGCAGATGCGGAGGTGAAGCATTTGGGGAAGTATGCTTCTGCCAGGGTGTATGGAGAAGGAGAGAGACCCAGTTCTGTTCTTGCTAACATGTTGAAGGTTCATAGAAGTAAGGCCACCGTCACTAAGATTAGATCGGAAAGAGGGGAATTGCTCACTGACGAAATGGAAATAGTTGAGCGCTTTAAGACGTACTACGCGGTGCTCTATGCCTCGAGACAGACGGACATGGACGATAGTATACGAGACTACTTGGATCATATAAAGCTGCCCTTCCTGACCGACTCGCACAGGGCATTCCTGGCCCTCCCCATAGAGAAGGACGAGATACTAGAAGCTCTAGCGGGCATGGAGGCGAACGGCGCGCCGGGAGCGGATGGCCTCACGGTCACGTTCTACAAAACCTTTATAGACTTGCTGCTACCGCATATTTCGACACTGTTTGATGACATCTGTGTCAAGGGCCAGATGCCGCGCTCTATGTGTGAGGCTATCCTTGTGGCTATTCCCAAACCGGGGAAGCCTCCAGAAGAGTGCAGCTCATACCGGCCGCTCTCCCTGCTTAATGTAGATGCCAAGCTGTTTGCAAAGGTATTGGCAACACGTCTGGCGCTGCTCACCCTGAAGCTGGTAGCCCCGGAGCAGGCGGGGTTTGTACCGGGCAGGAACCTTACTTACAATCTGCGCACAGTGTTGGGCACTATTCAAAATGTTCGGCCGGATTCTAAGGCGCTCGCGGTCTTCCTAGACATGGAGAAGGCGTTCGACTCTGTTGAGTGGGCCATCATGAGCCAGGTATTGACCAGAATGGGATTGGGCCGGTCTTTTTGCAGATGACTGGGGCGCTCTACAGGAGCCCTACCGCAAGAATACGACTTGGTGACAGGATCTCCGAAGCGATCCCGATTACTAGAGGGACGCGACAGGGGTGTCCATTGTCGCCCATCTTATACGCTATAGTTGCGGAGCCACTGGTATGCGCATTACGTGAGTATCACGCGTTGCGAGGGGTGAGCTTCCCTACCTATAAGATTGTGGTCTCAACGTACGTAGACGATACTCTGCTGTATGTTCGCGATCCGGAGAATAATCTGTCATCGGTGCTGCGTGAGGTGGTGCACTATGGAGCGCTGTCTGGTTTATGTGTTAATTGGTCCAAGTCTATAGCTTTCCCATTGACTCCGTCTACCACAATCTTTGAAATGGATTATCCGCTCCAGTGGTCAGATACCTGGGTATACAGTTGCATGTAAACTCTGAAATAGTACTGCGGGAAAATTATGGTAGGGCAATTGATAAGCTGGAAGATGATGTGGAGAATTGGATCGGGCTGCCCTTGTCGTTGGTAGGCAGGATATCAATCATGAAGATGGTGATATTACCCCGATTCCTATTTCTGTTTGCTAATATCCCTAATGTGCTGCCACACTCCTTCTTCGCTATGCTAAATAAGTCCTTGTTGCGGTTGGCGTGGGCGGGCAAACAGGCGCGGGCTAGTTGGCGCGTGCTGACATTGCCTTATTGTATGGGTGGTCTGGGAGCGCCAGACCTGGAGCTGTACTATAGGGTGGCGCAGGGAGCACAGGCGCATAGCTGGATACACGGGGAGGAGTCGGTCCCATATCTAATGCTGGAGAGACTGTTTGCTGACCCGCTACCCCTCCCAGCGATAATATGTGAGCCGATGGACCGCAGGGTGGGCTTCCTGGACTCACTTAACTCCACTAGACATGCTTGGCATTGTATACTGCAACAAACGGCAGGGGCTTTACTATATTCACCATCAATGCCCCTGGAATGGGTGGGGTGGCTTCCTCCTTGCAGGGAAACAGGAGTGACACGAGCCCTTCCGGAGCTTGGAGTCAAAACAATGGGAGAGTTGTTTGTAGATGGCACGGCTAAGACTTGGGACGATGTGGCGGCGGCGGTGGAGGCCCCTACTCAGCTGCAACGCTTCCAGTTCCATAGAGTGAGGGGGGCATTGAGACAGCAATTGGGAGATGACATGGCTGAACCCCCTGAGGTCCCGGAGCTAACTTACCTCATTAAGCACAAAAGCCCTCGCAAGTTGATATCTCATCTATACTACATTGCGTTGTCCCAGAGGGCCCAGCAATACACCAAGGCTAGATTGGAGTGGCAAAGGGACTTAGACACTGTCATAGATGACGCCATGTGGTCGTACTGCTGCGTTGGCACTCGTAGGATCTCGCTACACGGCAAGCATAGATTGGTACACTTCAAATACATAAATAGAACATATTACACGCCGGAGAGGATGCATCGGTATGGCCTGAGAGAGGAGGCGTCATGCGATAGATGTAGCCATTCAGTAGCAGACTTCTACCACTTAGCATGGGATTGCCCGGGCATCTACAAATTCTGGGAAGCTATTTTTCAGGAGATAGGTAGAATAGCCACGGTGGAGCTCACCCCTGACCCTGCTGTTGCACTTTTGGGCTACTCTAAGGGACTGCCTAAGGCGGCGCGGAGGCTTGTGGACATGGGATTGCTAGTAGCAAAGCGCAGGGTGGCGATGTGTTGGATGCGGGGGACCCTCCCAACAGTTGCGCAGTGGGAGCGAGATGTGCTTTATTGTTGCACACAATCAGATACTTATAGCGAACTACTCTCGCCAAGAAGCAGGCCGAAAAAGCTTTGGGGCCTGTACGCGGAATACTTGGGAAGGGACCGCACGGCAGTGGACGCCGAGCTGGGGGCTGAAGGCGAGGGGAATGCAGGGGAAGCTGTAGTCTAGTTAATTTTTGCGATACAAGTCATACACAGGAGATGGCACTGGTGTTGGGGTGCGGTTGTACCGTCTGCACAGAGGGGGCGTAGAGTATTGAGATTTTATCACGGTCATTGTGGGCAGACGAGTGTAAGGTGTTCTGTAGTGGGGTAGCGGCTTTCTGTGGAGAGCCATAACTCTGGATGGTGTATGGAAGTGGGCAACACGGGTGGGGTACGGTTCGGATGATACTACAGGCTCGGGTTAGGGTGGGGAGGGAGTTGGGTGTTTTGTATAAGGTAAGCTAACTGAGAAAACTGTGGACTTTAGTGGAGAATACCACTACGGCAATGTGCTGAACTATCGGACGCTCATGACACATTGCAGATTAGACAACTGTGCTGTCAGGATTGCAGGGAGGTGGGATGAGTGGTGCCGCAATATTTCTCATGAAGTTTTTGTCAGCCGGCCTCAGGGTTGTAGGCATGAAGCAATGTACATCACTGTGAACTTATCATTTAATAAAAATAAATAAAAAAAAAAAAAAAGTTTGATTTGTAAAAATATATTTTGACCTCATATACACTGTACGTACACTGTCTATATACCATGCACTCTCAGTGCAGAAAGCAAGCAATAATATAAGCAAAATGTTCCATAAACACCCGTAAAACACTGTTTCTGTTGTTTTTAATGGCGTGAAATGTGTAACAACTGATAACCACTGTTTTTTAAGGTATTGAAATCACTTGAAAACACTGAAAAAACCCCACCAGAATTTACCAAAAAAAGAAACTGAAAACAGGAAAGCCTAATTATCTTGTAACAGTGTACTTGTAGCACTTCAAACACAGTAGGGCAGTGCTTGAGTGGACAAGTGTTTCATTGCAGGGGGCAATATGTGGAAGTCTTTTCGTGCAATGTGTGGGTGACCAGAGTGGGGAACCTACCATCTTAAAGGTGGCTGCTCCTGGGCACGTGAAGGTGGAAAGAGAAGTGAGATGGCGGGCAGTACACAGTGAGCTAGGCACAGGAACATGAGAAGGTACATCAAACAGTAAACTAATGAGCCTTTAACAAACTTAATTCACGACGGTAAAGTTGCACTTTACGTAATTTTATTACTTGCTAACTTTTTGGTATTTACAAAATATGAGTGTAATTTTGCTACTATTAACAAGTACTACCAGTGGTAAAGTTAGTACAGCAAGTGTAAACTTAAGCAATAGTGTAAGCTTACCTTTGTGAATAAGACTTAGTGAACACTTTGTAGTAAGTTTACTACTATTTTCATATTCACATACTACGAGTTTAATTTTACTGCTAATCGCTAGTATTACCAAAAAAGTGGTAAAGTTAGTACAGCAAGTGTAAACTTACACAATAATGCAACCTTACCTTTGTGAGCGCTTTGTTGTAAGTTTAGTACTGTTTTCATATTCACAAACTATGGGCCCAATTCACAAAGGTAAACTGAAATGAAAGTCCATCTTTACGACCTTTGGTATTCACAAAAGGCATTAATGTGTCTTAAAGTTAGACCTTTGGCTCAGTTAAACTTACGTTTCGGTCTTAAGTTTAACTGAGACCAGGAATTTTGGTATCAGTTAAACTCAAGATCAAAATTCAAGTTTAACTGAGGCAAAAGTCCAACATTATGACTCGCAAATGCCCGAAGCGAATAGTGGAAGTCGTAAAGTTAGACTGTCATCTCAGTTTACCTTTGTGAATCTGCCCCATAGAATGAAATTGTACTCTGAGTAATTTCACTACTAGTAAAATGACCTTGTGGGGCCTGATTCACAAAGGTAAGCGCACACTTTTGTGTAAGTTTATGATCGTTTGCTAATCACAAAGGTATTTCAGAAGTAATAGCTTTAGAACTGCAGAGACTCTGCACATAAAGAGAGAGGACGGGCCTATCTTTCTAGGAGCTGAGACTCCACAGTAGTAACATACCTTTGAGAATAGCAAACAATCATAAACTCACACAAATGCGTACGTTTACCTTTGTGAATCAGGCACAATTGAGACAGAAATGTTGTGCTTACTGCCCGGTACCTACAGGAAGTGCAGAAACATTGGGAATCACAAGAAATGCTGTTACAACATGTTGCAAGACTTCACTCACAGTGAAAACAAGAATTAGCCATTGGACTTCTCTGCCACTGAGGTCTCTTGTCAGGACCAGACGGGGAAACAGCTCCCAAGAGAGCTCCCGGTGCCAACCAGGACAGAGGTGTTCGATGCAAGTGTGAGAAGCCCCATGATTTAGTGTTTCATTTGGTGTGGACTGTGAACGGCCAAGTTGTAGCACTTATAACTTGGACAAGGTGAACATCATTCTAGTCTCAGTCCTAACCCCAGGAACAGGAGTCCTGGAACTGTTCTGTGAAAACAAAGAAACTCTCCCACTCTGGGCAGCCAGCAGACACATGTCAGACCATTGTTGAGGTCGGAGGGGTGGGTTCTGTTTCTGTTCACCTTGTTTTATCTCGGCCTTTACTCTAATACTTAGACTTCTGAAGCTATATTTCGCATTTTCATTATTCGGCCCGGACGCACCTTTAAGAAGGTGCACCCGGCGCAAACAATGAAAATGCGCCCTATTACGATGTATGCGCTGCCCCCAGGGCAGCTGTGAACTCGCACTGCCCTGCGGCCAGCGCATTCATGGGAAAACACGGAGCAGCCCCAAGTTTTCACAGTGTAGGCAGCAACCCACCTGTACTTTTGAAGGTGATTAGAGATCCCCTTGGATGCAAATGCAGTCAATGACTGCACCCGCCTGCAAGAGGGTGTCGGAGGGGTCCATAGGACCCCCTTTACCCCCTCCAGAATGCTACTCTCAGGATGGGCACTCACAGTGTGCCACCTTGAAGGAGGAGTATGGTGAGTGCGCCCCCAAGAGCTTCTTTGCTTCTGCTCCCGCATCTATAATACGGAGCAGGCGGAGAGTCAAGGGAATTCCCTCATTTGCATGGAGCACACCCCTATGCAAATGAGGGGACGCCCCCCGAAAGCAGCATTGGCGCTTTAAGTGGGCCAGTGCTATCAGTATTACCGAAGGGGACACACAAGTATCTGCAGCCGCTTCTGCAAAAGCAAAGTGCCCCTGGGACACGCAAAGCGGGCGCAAATGCCCATTGCGCCACTTGGGCACTTATTGTAATAAGGCCCTTGAGCACTCTTCTCTTCACTAAACTCACACCTGTCACCTGCACACATAGCTCTGGTTTAGAACGTCCTCATTTACATGTTGGTGAAATTGGATCCCACAATGAATAGTTATTGGGATTTTCTTTGGGTTTCATTTGGAACTTTCGCTGTGGACATGGGTTCATCGAAAAAAACACCGCCACCTTATTTCATCTACTGAATACCGCCATCTTGGTTCATCTAATAAACACCGCTATCTTGTTTCATCGACTAAACACTGCCTTCTTTCTTTCTGCAGGTCACCATAACTACATCACAGTTCCAGAAGATTCCTCTGACGTCTGCATCTCTGGTGACATTGGACCTGCAGAAGTTTTTTTCAGATCTTGGCTTGAGCGCAATCTATAATCTTCTGGAGTTCACCAAAGAATGTTCTGTGTATTATTCTGATGAGCTTGCAAAGTACTGTAAATGTCAAAGTCCTGAAATGGTTCTCAGTTATTGATTCATGCTGTGTCTGCCTCTTTTGGTAAGCATTATATTGTTGTCACCATTGATTGTGTACTCACCAAAGGTCAACGCTGTAGTATAATCTCTTCCTATCAGCCCTCAGACAGTCGTGTCTCATTATTTCACCTGGAGCCTGTGGGTGCTGTCAGATGTGCTGGATACATACAGAGCTTCACAGGTCTTTGCACACAGGTCCTCACACGCCTTGGCAAACAGGTCGTTGCACACAGGTCTTAACTTGTCTTTATTCATACATATTTGCACACAGATCTTCACAGATCTTTGCTCACACGTCTTTGAACACAGGACTTTCCACACACGTCTTTACACACAGGTCTTAACCGGTCTTTGCACATATGCATTTGAACACAGGATTTTCCACACAGGTCCTTACACACAGGTATAATAGGGCTTTGAACACAGGTCTTCACAGGTCTTGGCATTCTGGTCTTTACCCACAGGTCTTAACATGTCTTTACTCATACCTATTTCCACACTGATCTTTGCTCACACGTCTTTTCACACAGTTCCTTGCACACAGATCTTCATATGGTCTTTGCACACACATCTTTGCACACGGGTCTTCACAGGTCTTGACACAGTGGCCCCACAGGCTGCATGAGCATCACAGTACATTTTGCACACCTACACCTCTCTTAGCTCCAAGTTCTGTGCAGTCTTAGCAGCACCAAGCTGCGGCTGTATTCCTACAGCGGAACAATTACATCCAGTAAGGTAAGGGGCCTGGGATTCAGTGATAGCACATAATGTTATTAGCAGATTTTGGAAATTGCAGGACTGCTAGGAATAGTGATTAGGCTAAATTGCACCCCTGTCTTCCTCCTAACAGTTAGCG
The DNA here is from genome assembly GCF_964204655.1 of Triturus cristatus. NCBI lineage: Eukaryota > Metazoa > Chordata > Amphibia > Caudata > Salamandridae > Triturus > Triturus cristatus. Next base: position 1,680,264,672 of record NC_140591.1, read on the forward strand.
CTCAGGATCTTTTATTTACCTACTCAAAGTGGTGGTGGGAGGAAAAAAACACTTCATAACAGGATGGCAATATCATACCTGAAAGTACCACAGACTCCGACTGTAGGGTTGTCAATTTATTATAGGGCCAAAAATAATAAGATGTATACACATCGTGAGATTAGCAGATAGAGATATAAAAAAATCAATACAGAGCCGATTCTACGAATATAAGTAATTCGGTACAACAAGAATACAATGATGAATTCGAGGATCAGGATACAACTCAGAATAGACGCTGAGTCTAACTCTGTTTTCATTCGAAATAAAACAAATCTGTCCCTACACTATACTAAAAGGAGATGCTATCTAATGCCCTTCCATCTATTCCCAAAGCTGTCAGCACGTGTTGACTCCCTGAGAGGTACTCACGTCAAATGGGTTAAGGTGCTCAAGGCGAGGAGCGACTTCTAAGATGCTCCTTTCTCTCCGAAAGCCAGCAGAAGTCTGAGGTCTCTGCGCATCATACAATATAGAATTCGATTCTTGGTTTCATCCTGGTAAAACTTTCCATTGCAACTTTTTCTATCTGGGGAGGTTCACGTTCTCTTAATTAAAAAAAGTCTTTGTTCAGGAGTTGACCTTGGTTCCCAGGCTAGCCAGACACGAAAGACATCCTCCCTTCTCGCTTCCAACTGTCTTCAAAGCATTCCTTGTATCTTCTCCAATCTGAAAATAACGAGTTGGCATTCCGATACCTGCAGTAGGATGAGAACACTGCTATTTCTTGAAAGCAACATGCATTTCATTATTTATTTCTCGAGAAGCCAAGGAGGTGCAAAAACAAGTACAGTCATGGGCCTAGGAAGTCGGGCAACTTTAAACAAGAAACGGTTACATCATATGGTTATTAATTGTCCTGCTTTCTGTATATGCAGGCATGATGATACATACATATTCATATTATATACTGAATACATGTTCATAATCATAAAACACTGCAAACGATGTACTTGTGTGTAGGTGCATGACAACCATGACTATAATGCACCCATACGAATAGAGTGCTGAAAGCGCTCTATCAATAGAAAGTTGAAGACCCGCAAATCGCTGCGGAAATGCTGACATAAGCCACTTCCTCCCACCAGAACGTTACTCTGCTTCAACTATTGAAGCAGTGGCATAGCAAGGTCAGGTGGTACCCAGTGCGGAAAATTTCTTGTCACCCCGGCTTGACAAAATGGCAAAAATATGTGTTTAAAACACATATTTTGGCCATTTTGTCACCCCCTCAGTGATGACACCCGTGGTGACCCGCACCCACCGCACCCCCTTTCCTACGCCCCAGTATTGAAGCAATAAATTCTTCTTTCTCAGTATCGGGCCCGCTTCCCAGCTCGCCATGCCAGTTAACTTAATAACCAGTCTGTGACAGATAAAACATAAACACTCGTAATAAAAATAATAATAATAATAAAGGGGCTTGTAAAGCGCATGGTGACGCCATCCCGGCGTGTCCCCGCGCTGTGGAGAAAAGTCAGGGCCAGGAGAGGGAAATTAAAGGGAAAACAGATGGGTTTTCAGAAGTTTTCTGAACAAGGTCTCTGAATCCGCTAGTCTGATACTCATGGGGAGAGAGTTCCATTCTTTGGCAGCCATTACACGAAAAGAACAACCACCCATTCTGGCTTTCTTGACGCGGGGAATTTTAAGCAATCCAGTTCCCCCAGAGCGGAGAGTTCTGTTAGGCTCGTAGGGGATAGCCAGATCAGTCATGTAGGGGGGAGCTTTGTGTGAGATGATCCTGTAGCACATTAGAAGTGCTTTAAATAGGACTCTCTTTTTTATGGGGAGCCAGTGCAGAGTGGCTAGGGCTGGTTTAGAGGCTGATCTTTTTGGGAGTCTAAGGACTAGGCGTGCTGCCGTGTTTTGGAGTACTTGAAGTCTCCTGATGTTTTTTTGTGTTGTTTTCGTAAAGTGCCCCTTCTTTCCAAACTTTTGCTGATGGGTTTTCGCCATTGTTTTAAAGACTCCTTCCTTTAAGTACGACCCCAGCAATCCTCATACTGGGTTGTTTATTCATTTTTTGGTCGAGCATTTGAGGCCTCTCGTATATACTTTAGTAAAATATGTGTATGTACTTTCTCTGCTCTGGAGATCAGCCCTAGGACTTGTCTGCTTCCACTTAGGGTCTTTTTTTCTGTTCAACTGCCTCTATTTAACTGTCTTGATTGAAACGACCAGTAGACGGCAGAAAAGTCCCAGAATCAATGTAGCATTCTCTAGATTCCATACCATAGAAATTGTCTTCCATGAGTACCCGTAGACAAAAATATTTTTTTCAAATCTTGTATTTTCAGTGATATGACCACCGAAGGCCCTGTTTTTGTATTAAAAACAGAGCTTTGGACTATACCATTTCCCGCTGAAAGGCAATATTTCTCTTCATGTTTTCCCATAACTGGCGTGTCACGCAGATTGGTGCTTATTTTCCCTCCATGTGAAAGAACAGTAGATGTTTCAGCACCCAGGTTAATGTGCTGCATAGCTAAATACATATAAGGTCCCAAAGGCGAGACCGATTGCATTGCAAATGCTTGTTCGTTCAGTGTCTTCTAGATTAATGCCCCTGCCCATTTGTGCATCCATTCCTCACTCCCTACAGCCATTCCTCCAAGCTGTCTCAGCGCTCCCCGCTCTGTAATCCCACTGTGCTCTACCTTCCTTCCTGTTCCTTTATTTATTTCTCTACAGCCTGCTAAGGTATTTTATCCCTTTGCCCTGTGAGCTGTCTCTTTGCCCTGTGAGCTGTCTCACCACTTAGCAGTTTTATTGTTTGTTATGTATTTGTAGGTGATTAGTCTGTCCTTTTAGCTAGTACCTCCAAATCATAACACTTTAACAGAGTTTCAGTAACTTATATTCAGGGCATTTAAACTATACTCAGGGCCACTGGAATTACGCGGCAGGAGAGGGCCAAATTATGCGGCAGTGTTGAGTAAATTATGCAGCAAGAAAAGGCAAATTATACGACATATTGCGGCAGAATTTGTAACAGTATTACTTCCTTATTTCATCATTTTTAGGTCTCGCCAGTGCATGTGCTGCTCTGGCGAGACATTTAATAGCTGCTTTTAAAAGTGCTACCTTGCTGGCCACTAGCTTGCTATTACGCGCACAAGCGCGCACAACGTGCACAGCAAGTCATCTGTCTTTCAGCGCGCGCGTGAATCCCCTCTCCTACCCCCTCCCTTCTCCCACTCCCTCCCACTTCCTCCTTGTCAGCTTCATGCCTTGCATGCCGCGCGATCACTTTCAGCAGTTTCACTTTCAACACCGTGATTATAGCAAAAGTAAAAAAATGGAAAAAAACATATATTTCTTTACTTTTGCTAACATCGCGGCACCCGCGCTTTACTCTTAACATTAAAAGTGAAGCACGGGTGCCGCGAATATAGCAAAAGTAAAGAAACAGATGTTTTTTTCTATTTCTTTACTTTTGCTATAATCGCGGCACCCGCACTTTAATTTTAACATTAAAAGTGAAGCACTCTTGGGTAAAACATAGAACAAGTGATGGGAGGATGCATTGGCATAGCCAATAGGTCTCGCCTTTGGGACCTTATAAGTGTTAAGCCATGCAAGCATATTGTGCTGCATAATTAAATACTTATAAGGTCCCAAAAGCGAGACCTATTGGCTTTGCCACTGCTTGTTAAACTTGGTAACACTTTCTGGTCTTGGTTGCTTTGGTCCAATTTAACACTCAAATACACCAATAAGCAACAGAAAGGTGACCAGTCCAGCTTTGCAAAGGGCCTTCTACTGGTTAGCAACATGTGTCATCACATTTTTAGTAACTTTTTAACCATTTGAATGGTACAGCAGGTTCAGTGGCACCGTGCCCAAAAGTTGTCAGAACTCCTCTAAACACATATTATTGCTATAACATCAATTAATTCTATTATTTCCCTCTTTCATTTTTGAAAATGTTGCTATTACTTACTCACACGATACCACTAGAAGCAGCTCATTGTGTTGCCTTTTTGTACATAGAGAAGTCATAACACTTGAACAGGCTTTTTGTAACTTATATTGTGCAACTACTCAGCAAGCTACAACTTACAACAAAGAACAGCTTATTATTAATCACATAGGCAAAACCTAATGCATTTACCAATGCTTTTTTTCACTTGCACTTTACCATGAACACAAAGTTATCTATAACTAAGACAACGTGTTGGCCACAATATTTCACCGTTGAGAGTGTAGGCAGGAGTAGCAGGGACTAACGATGTAGAAATGTTTACTCTTGCACATGAGAAACTTTAAACTCATGAATAACGGATACTTTTATTGTGTATGGATGGTATGGGTGGTATTTTTAAATTGCTGATTTATTGCAATACCTCTGTCAATAAGAACACTCCACCCATGAGGGCATAAACCAACCTGGTGGGGACAATGATCTAAATATATGTACTCCTGTACTTGTGTGTTCTTAATGTCGTGAATCACACTTACTTTTATGTGGCGGGAGATGACATGGGACAAGTGCATTTTTGCCTACGAGGTCGCCTTGAGGGTTCACAAGGGGAGTGGTTCGTGGAAACACATACCAACAGTGGGGCGGGACACACTTCTTACTTTAGACGTTGGGGACCAAGCCAGAAACACTTCCATGAAAGCCATCTAGGAGGCAAAGTTTGGGCTGACCCCGGAAAAGTACTGCCAAAGGTTCAGCGACAGGCAACAGCTCCCAAACCAGTCCTGGGTGGATTTTTTGGACTTCTCTAGCAAGGCACTGAATGTCTGGGTGCATGCCAGCAAAGTTAATTTCTACAGTTGGTTGTACAATTTAATTTTGAGAGAGCACATGCTCGGTATTTGTTCTCCAGATCTGCGTCAAATCCTAGTTGACTGTAAGCTCACTGACCCTAGGAAGTGTGCTGAGGAGGAGGACCTCTGTATCAGCGCCAGAGTGTCCAAAAAGGTATCTGGGGGAGACACCCAGAAGGGTGGCCCGGGGTCCCATTAGAACAAATAGGATGTAGAAAATGTTTGAAACAAGAAGTTTTCAAGGCCCCCAAAATAATTTCCAAGTGAACAGTGATAACCAGGCTCAACCTGAACCCAAGAAAAAAGGGTTCTTTGAGAAGGAGACAGGGAGTTTTATACATCAATGCATAGAGTGCTACAAGTATGGGCATTCCTAGGGAGACTCCAAATGCCCCAAGAGGGCACAGCCCCCACCAGTGGATAGACACCTGGGTTTGTGAGTGTAGCGCTCAAGGAGATGGTAGTTCCAGTTAGCTTTGTGGATCAGGCAGAGGTGACCCTACTTTCCCAGGGGGATAAGGAGAGGGTGCCAAAACCCATATCCCTGCCTGGAGATGTTGGGATTGCCTGAATGAGTCTTTATGACCACATGTTCCATAGCTCCCTGGGAAAGGAGTAAAGAGCCTGGAGCCTGGAACAATGGCCCAGACAGCTGCCAGAAAGGTGTGGGGCAAGGGGGCTGTGAATCCCACCACTGAGGCTCCCACGGTTGAGGTTAATGGGGCCCCTGAGGAGGATGCACCTGAACCTACCGGGGAGAACAGTGCCACCCTGGAATGCCTGCCTGAGCTTGTTAGTTGGGAAGTTTGGTGTGGGTCCACCATGGACAAATTCTTCAAGGTGCAAAAAGAGTACCCCATTCTAGAGGGCTTGTGGTGGCAAGCTGAGGCCCAGGCAGTATGTGATACCTCGGGAAATCCCCTAATCTACCTGGCGAATGACCTCTTACATAGCATCCCTCAGACTTCTGGATTTGAGCCAGCCCATGTGTTGGTGGTCCCCCCATGTTACAGGGCCTTTCTACTGAGTTTGGCTCATAACATACCCCTGGCAGGACATCTGGGGCAAGACAAGTTCTTCACCAGTCTTTTCACCCACTTCTATTGGCACCAGATGAAGACGACCTCAGATTAATTCTGTAGATTCTGTCTCACGTGCCAGGCCAGAGGAAAGTTGGAGAAAAAGCTGAAGGTTCACCTGACACCATTACCTGTGATTGGCACTCCCTTTGAGAGGGTAGGTAACATGATTGTACCCTTGGACCTTTGGACCCCAAGACGGCTTTAGACAACAGGTTCATCTTGGTCTTGGTGGATCACACCACTAGCTACCCAGAGGCACCCCACTGAGATCGGTGATTGCATCAGTAGTGGCCAGGGCCCTGATGGGGATTTTTACCAACTTGGGGTTCCTCAAAGATGTAGTATCTGACAGAGGCACTAACTTCATGTCAGCATACATGAAGTCTATGTGGGATGAGTGTGGACTTATAAGTTCTCCACATCCTATCACCCCCAAACCAACAGCCATGTGGGGAGATTTGAAATGACCATGAGATGTAAGTGAGACATCCTCCTTCCATGCCTTCTCTTTGACTACAGGAAGGTGCCACAGAAATGAGTTGAATTTATCTCCATTGAACGCCTCTATGGCCAACCTGTTAGGGGACCTCTTAGCCTTGCCAGATAGGGGTGGGACAAGATACCAGGAAACCCCCTCAGGATGTGGTTAACTACATGCTGGCCCTCAGCAACCTGATGCATCACTTCTGGAAGAAGGTGAAAAGCAATCTTGAAGCCAGTCAAAAGTTATGAAACTCAGGAATGACTAGAAGGCCACTATGGAAGAGTTTTAACGTGACCTCAAGACCCTTAGTAACCCTTTATGGGTGCTCCACATGAACCGCCTGAAACCCCACTTTGAACAGTCCAAAGTGAGCATGCTCCTGCTGACAGATGAAAGAGTGGAAACGTAGTGTAAGCCTCTCCCTGATCTCATGTCTATCCAAGAGGACGATGGGTCAATGGAGGGTGTCAACATCTCCCTACTCTGACCCCAGAATAGCACAATGACTATAGTCAATAGCTGGGGCAGTGTTAACGTGGTGGTGCGCATCTGAGGCCCTCCCCACCCTCCTTTGGTCCCCGGTGTCCAGAACCCTGGGGTTCTATTAGGGCAACGAAGTTGCGGGGCATGGGCCGCAAGTTGCAGAATGTACCATGTGGAAGGGTCCATTCCCCCTTCCCACGGTCACGTTGGTAGTGGTGCTGTACTAAGCATTAGGGTTGTAATGTATGCTGCCTAGCAATTTGTATGCTTGTCATAATTATGTTATGAGGGGCTGGACACTACATTGGGTGAAATAGACCTCTTTTGTTTTCTCTTGTAGCCCTTGTATGTATGTGTTTCTCTCCATTACTTGAAGGGACTACAAGTCCCAGAAGCCTTTGGTGGGGGCCATCTTGGTTGTAGGCTGGATCCATGAGTCAGCGTCTGCACGTACGTCTGTGCTCACTATTCAGGATCACTTCATCAGGACGTGTCAAGCGTGGGCGGCCGGATAGGTGGCGCTGCGCTTGTGGTGATTCTACTTGGCCTCTGGCAGAGTCCCACTTCTCAGTCCGTTCTCGAGGCAAGAAAAGACCAGCCTGGGCTTTGCGGTAAGCCGTGTGTTGCTTATTTCATGGCCGACAACTGCATTCCGCTTGCAGTGCAGTGGAAGCGCACTTGCTCAGGTTTCTACAAGCGACGCTTGTATAAAGGCTTATCGAGGAGGTTCTCCACCTCAGTGTGTGTTTTGTTTATCTTTGGCAACGTTTTGAATTATAAAGCGCAGGTGGTGATTTAACCATTTCGTGCACAAGGTGAAATATTTATTGAAGTGTGATGATGTATTTGTGATTTAACAAGAACACATTAGAGTTATATAGTGACAGTTGTGATTTTAACAAGCGCTCGCATGAGCGAAATGGTAATCGGAGTTTGGATGACGCACTTTCTTGTTTCTAACACCAGTTGGGTTTAAGCTGGCAGGCAAGATACATATAGCGCTCTACGAGCATTACCCACTCTATTCCACATTAAGTTTTGCTTAGGATCCTGGCATTATCCTTTTGGCAATTCCATTTTGCAGAGATGTTTCGTTATTCAACGCAATAGCATTAGGACTAGTCATAAACAAATACTTAAGATGTATTAAGTTATCTTTGTGAAGATTTTATAATCTGTATTGTGTGTGGGTGTTTTTAACTTTCTTTTCCAGGTCTCCCTCCCCGCAGTCCAATTCCTACCCGTCCCTCACCTGGCCTCTCCAATACTCTGTGCTATTAGAGCTTCTTAGTTGGAGCTGCCTGGAGGTGGAATAAATAATCTTTAAGCAGATCCCGAGGAAGAAGCTCAAGCTGACAGGCAATTCTCATCTCTGTTCTCCTTCACTCCTGGACTCACATACCTGTGGACACATGACATTGACAATAGAGAAAATCCGCCTGTTAAAAATAGGATTTACAGGTTGTCAGGCAAGGTAAGGGCCAGTATCAAGGAGGAGGTCCCCAAGATGCTAGCATTGTGGCTGATTGAGCCCTCCAGCAGTCCCTGGTCCAGCCCTGTGGTGCTGGTACCCAAGGCTGCCCCACTGGGTGCCACTCCAAAACTTAGGTTCTGTGTGGACTACCGGGGTCTCAATCCCGACATGATGACTAACACACAACCCATCCCTTGGGCTGATGAGCTCATAGACAGGCTCGGCATTGCCAAATTTCTCAGTACTTCTGATTTGACATCATGCACTGGCAGATTGCTTTGACTGAGGGGGGCAAAGGAGAGGTCAGCTTTTTCAAACCAAGAGGGTCACTTTCAGTTCAGGGTGATCCACTTTGGTTTGACAAATGCCTCTGCCACATTTGAGAGATTGGTCAACAGGGTTCTAGCTGTGAAGGAGGCCTTCTTTGACATCTACCTGGAAGATATGACTGTCTACAGCTCCAGCTGGGAGGACCACCTGTACCACCTCTAAAAGGTACTTCAGGCCCTGCAGCAGTCAGGCTTATCAAGGCCAGTAAGTGCCAGATAGGGCTGGGTTATGTGGTTTATCTGGGCCACATGGTGGGTTGGGGCAATGTGCAGCCCCTCAAGGTCAAGATTGAAACTTTCCTGACCTGATAACCCCCTGAAACACAAAACGAGATGGGCGCCTTCCTGTGTATCCCAGGATACTATAGCCGGTTTGGTAAGGGAAATGACACCACTGTTGCCCCCTTGACAGAGCTGACTTGAAGAAGCAGCCAAGACAGTTGAGCTGGACACAATCTTGCCAGACAGCCTTTGATATGCTCAAGGAGGACATGTGTATAGCATCCATACTCAAGACCCCTGATATCTCTAAGAAGATCATAGTACAGACAAAAACATTTCAGAGCATGGCATAGGGGCTGTCTTAAAACAGTTACATGAGGAGGGCCTGGACCAATCAGTAGACTTCATTACCAGGAGGTTACTTCCATGGGAACATAGGTGGAGCGTGATTTAAACTGAGGCCTTTGCTGTGGAATGGATGCTGAATAAGCTGAGACCATACCTGATTGAGACTCACTTCCGGGTTCATACAGAGCATATACCCCTCAGATGGTTTGTGCAAATGAGGGGTGAAAATCCCAAACTGTTGAGGTAGTATATCTCCCTACAAGGAATAGATTTTACGGTGGAACACTGTCCTTGGTTAGACCACAACAATGCTGATAGTATTTCCAAGTTCTTCTGCCTTAGTGATGAGAACTTCAAAGGGGTTGGGAAGTTCTTCCTAATTTCTGCTGGGGGGAACACATGTTAGACTTTCAGTCTTAAGGCGGTCTTCCCCCAAATGTTTTGCCTTCCTCCGCCATTATTTTCTGATCTTTGTTTTGCTGGTATTAAAATACTTTGCACACTTTACCACTGCTAACCAGTGCTAAAGGGCATGTGCTCACTCCTTAAAACATGGTAATATCGTCTGTTAGCCAATTGGCATATTTCATTTACTTTTAAGTCTCTAGTAAAGTACACTGAATGTGCACTGGTCCTGTGACTTTAATGCTGCTAGTGACCCTACTGCATTTATTGTGCCACCCACTCAGGCAGCACTTTAAACACATCACTGGCCTGCTATTGCAGACACGTGTGTGTGTAGTTTAAACTGCCAAGTTGGACTGCAAAATAAACTTTTTGCTAGTCCTAAACCTTCCTTTTTAGTACAAATTACTCTCTCATAGGGTAGGCCCTGCACAGTACAGAGGGCAGGGTATAATTTATTTAAAAGTAAAAAAAAGTAGGACATTTTATCTTAGATTATACATGTCTTAGTAGTGAAAAACTTTTAAAATCATTGTTCACTTCTGCAGGGCCTATCTATCTCATAGTATAATATTGGGACCACCTTATTACACTTTCTGTGTGTAATTTCCTAATGGGAAAAGTGATTCAGAACATGTTTGGTGTCTCTGGAATCCTAATTTAAAATGCTAAGTTATAGTAAAGTCGGATTCTAAGTTACAATTCAGAGAATTCCGCTTTTAGAAAGTTGGCATTTTTTTCCTCAGCCATTTGGTGCCTGCAGCATGTCTCTGGGTGTGGGTTATAGTTGGGCTTTGTGTATTCCCACTACACCACCACACACAATGGGGATGTTTAGTGTGACTGGATGGGACATCAATGGCAGAGTGGGAGGGAGGAGCAGGACCGAGCCACACTTACACTTGAATAGGCTATGTAGTGATTTCACACCAATGGCCTAATTACCCTGCATTGTCACTTCAGCCAGATTGGAGCAAGGGCAGGGGAGGCAGGAAATTCCATGCACTTCAAAGGTACTGTCTAGAGGTAAACGGCGTTTACTTAGCAGGCGTTACTTCGCATGCCGTTACTACGCGGACGTTAGTACGCATGCGTTGTTACTTAGAAAACCTTTACTACGCAAGTCGGAACAGTGACTTGCGTTAGGGGGGGGAAGGTGTTGGATTTAAAATCCAACACCTTCCCTAGTGTCCGCATAGACTGGAGTTGGAATAGTAAATTATACTATTCCAACATCCAGCAGCCCCTACTGTAATTCGTTGTTCCGAATTGCGTAGGAAAGGAATGCGAACTAAAAACGCGGTCGTACTAACGACCGCGTAGTAATGGCATGCGTACTAAACGCATGCGAAGTAACGTCATATATTCCTGTCTAGAAGCTTCTCCCACCTTACAGAACCAAGCACCAGCGAAGAAGGGCCTCAGACACCAACACTACAGTATTTTCTGGGCCTGGGGATAATCTTCCAGGAAGAAGCATCCTTGACACTGGACTTCACATCGATTCACAAGCCCTCATCGACAGGAACCATGATGACAGCGCAGAATCTCAATTATCATAGTCTCGCTGCATCTCGCAACTGGCGCATTGCTTCAGTTCTGCGACACATCTTTGACTCGTATCCATGCAACGCTCTGCAACCCAGATTTAAGGTACTTTTTTCAGCAGGCCTAACTAGGTCCCTGCAGATGTTAATGTTAATGTTATTGACATTTCTAGAGCGTGACTGCTACCCGAATGTGTCCTGGCACTGTATTTGATGTCCTGCAGTAGCCTAAATGCGGAAGGAGTATTAACTAGTCATTAGGCAGTGAAAAGCCATGTTTTCAAGGCCTTCCTGAAGTCCAGAAGATTTGTCATGCATCTGAGAGGCAAAGGGAGGTCATTCCATGCTTTGGCTGCGCCGACCAGAAAGCTTCTGCCATCCCAGTTGGCTTTTTTTACGACGGGCACTGAGAGTAATTTTGCTTCTGAGGAGCGCAGTGATCTTCTAGGTATATACCAGTGGAAGCATTGTTTCAAGTGAAGGGGTCCATTTCCTTGAAGGGACTTATAGACCACAAACAGGGCTTTAAACAAAACACGCTTTTTGACGGGCAACCAGTGGAGTCTTTTAATCTCCGCTGAAATTGAGGCATATTTTGGTATGCCAGTGAGTAGTCTGGCAGCTGTATTCTGCACGAGTTGAAGTTTTTTCATAAGCACCTCCTGGATATTTAGATATAAACTGTTACAATAATCCAGTCTGGACATGGCTAAGGCAGTAACAACTGTTTTTTGGCTGTCTTTGGGTAGGAATGGCAAAACATTTTTGCAGGATCTCAGAATGTAGCTAAGACCACTGCATTCAATTGATCCTTAAAACTGAGTTTGTTGTTTATATAGACTCCTAAATTTTTTACCTTCCTAGTGAGAGTTTGAAGAGGACCAAGTGAGTCCGGCCACAATGCCGGGGTCCAAAGATTTGGATTATTGCCGAAAAGTACCACTTCCGTTTTACTGGAGTTAAGTTTAAGGTAATTTTGGGCCATCCAATTACCCACAGCTGTCATGCAGTTGTGGAAGCAGGACGCCGTATTCTGTTTCAAGTCTGGAAGCGGTGATACTACAATCTGGGTGTCATCAGCGTAAAAAGTCAGATTGAACCCGAAGGATTCAATCAGGGGAGCTAGCTGCGACACGTATACATTAAAGAGAGTCGGACTCATGGATGACCCTTGAGGGACTCCACAAGGACGTGAGAAAGGTTTGGCAGTAAAGTCTCTGAGGGTGACTGTCTGTACTCTATTGGCTAGGAAAGATTTGACTAGTTTCCAGGCCGTGTCATTTACTCCGATCTCTTGCAGCCGGTCCATGTGTAGAACATGATGGACCGTATCAAAGGCCGCAGAGAGGTCCAGCATAATCATGGCAGCTTTTACTCCCTGGTCCAATGTAGTCCTGATTTCTTCAGTGGATTTAGGAAGAGCAGACTCTGTGCTGTGTCCCCCCCGGAAGCCATACTGGGTGGGATTCAGCACCCGTCCTTCCTTCAAAAACTGACTGAGTTGGGTATTCATTTGTTTTTCTGAAATTGTAGCAGGGAGTGGGAGCCTAGATATGGGTCTAAAGTTATTGGAGTCGTTAGGATCTAGATTCCTTTTTTTTAGCAGAGGTAGGATGGCTGCAGATGTCCAAGCTTTGGGGAAATACCCTTCCGTAATCATAGCATTAATGATGGCCGTCAAAGTCAGTGGGACTGGTTCAGGCGCTAGTTTTAATATAGAGGGAGGGCATGATTCAAATGGTGACCCTGATTTTGCTTTCATTAGAAGTTTACAGATATCTGAGACTGCGACTGGTGTAAACTTATGAAACGGAGGCACTGTGCCTTTTCCAATCTTAGGATCTGCCGTGTCTGCAGAGATGTCTTCGTTGTTGAGCCTACGAATGTAGAGAAAATAGCATCGACTTTACCAAAGAAAAATGTAGCTATCTTATCACACAGTTCTTGACTCACTGTAATAGGAGGGGGCGCTGGATGTGCAAGGGCAGTAACTGGTCCACGCTCCATCGTGGTCGGCCTGAACTTGTGATTCCGTCCCGGTCCTTTTGGCTCAGATAACCTCAGTTGGCGCTTTGTGCTTGTTGGCACTGTTTTCACTGATATCTTTAAAACTGAATATGTCCAGTTCTACTTATTGAATTATGTTGTATTTATATTTATTAAATTTAGCTTTATTTTGTTAGCTTGGTCTGGGATCCTTTTTGTGTGGTTTTTCACAGTGTTCCTTGTTGAAATGTGGCACACATACTTTACACATAGCCTCCACGTTCGAGCCGGACTGCTCTGAGCCAAGCTACCAGGAGGTTGAGCACAGGTTAATTTGGGGTTTGCGTGTGCTTTACCCTGAAAAGGATTGTGGTTGCTCTTTGATGAGGGCTCACACCTCAGTCAACCAACAACTCAATTTCTTACAATTGCTATAGAAAAAGATTGTTTATAGAACCACCTTTGGTTACAGAAGAGCATTTCTGCCTCTTATTGGGTACTAGAGGTGCGTGAGATACACCTAATTTTTTTTCACATAATTGTTTGAAATTATGATAATCAGGTGAAATTGCACATCTGACATTTGGTGCTATTTTTAGAGCAAAATGCACCTTTGTGTCTATTTTGGACACAAAGACCCATTCCACACTACAAAATAGAATGAAAAACACAAGTGCAGTGTACAACCGCCATTTGTGCTCCTGTTATTAATGTTTCTTCTCTCCGCGCTATCATTTTGTGGTATAATTATGTGGTGAGTTGTAATTTCAGGGATTTTGCATGGTAACTGTTAGGTAATTTCCCAAAATTGCACAAATCACACTGGTGTAATTTATATTTTATCCAGGCCTAATGAGTACCAGCTGGATCTTTAAGTAAAAGATGGCCCTCTCATGCTATCTTCATCAACAATCTGGGTGACCGTATAATTTATACTCCATTTGTAAATTATATATTTTGAAGGAGGTGTTTACATTATGAAGAAACTGAAGGAGGCCTAGATCATAACAGATTGGTAAATATGTTTTCTTTCTGGGGTTGTATTTAATGAGGAAGTTACTTTAAATAATTTTGATTCCAGAGGGAATAAAGGTACAAATAAATGATGAAGCCTTTAAAAAATCTAAGAAATGAACGACTCTGTGCCTAGGCAAGTATAGTATTCTTTGATTTTAAGGTCAACTAAAGTGAACAACAATCAAAGACACTGGTGATGGGAATCCCCAGATGACTGCCAGGGTTTGTTTTTAAAGATTGTTAATTAAAAAAGCCAATTATTCTCTCTATAACAAAATAGTGTTTTTTTAAGTCTGTGCTATCTGCAAAAGAAATGAACAGATATTGATAAGTGAAACAAACCTAGGAAGTGTATTCCATGCTCAATTTTCACAATAGCAATGAGAACTAAGAGTAAATGTGCTACTTTCTGTTTTTTCTGTATAACACTATGACTAACCTGCAGTGACGTGCTAGTAACCTAGGCCTGATATTTTTAATAAAAAGACATTTTTAGGAGGGACTCCCAAGTGCTATTGTGCAACTGTGACATATGAAAGAGCCTCCTTCTAACCTCGATAATCTGGCTACACCTGACATTCTGCCCTTCCCTCTCCCTCATTGACCATCTGGTGCAAAGTCGTGGGGTGGCTTTGGGTGCTTCATGTCGAACAGTCAGAGAAGAAACACTTATAAAATGCAGTGTGGCTTGTGACGAAGGAGTCTGGCGAAGAGGACGAGCAAATCAACATAAAAAGCAGAAATACCAGTCATATTAGATGTAGTCATTTATTGATTAAATTAATGATACTTAATCAAGCGGGAAATGACATTACACCATACAATATATATAAATACAGCAACAATAAATGCAATATGATACGATAACTTTACAAATGCTAGTTAATTGAAGAGACAAAATGTACAGGTTGAGTGAGTCAAATATAGCTTCACGTTATATTACTTTACACCAGAAGGAAGGGCTATCAAGGGCGTGTGCAGAAGGAGGCGCTGAGAAGTGCCTTTTAAAGCTCAGTAAACGAGGATCATTTATGACACAGACTCCAAGTGCGTTTTAGATCTTTGTCAGTGCACCTTGTTAAAGATGACCCTCTGGCACGGAGCTTGGAAGGTGGTGGTGAGCGTGAATTGGCAACTGCTAGAGCCACGAAACACATGGTTGAATGAATTGCAGCTCCTACTGAAGATGGCAAGTGCTATTGAGTCACCCTGAGATCCTCTGCGCCAGGGAGCCCATGTCAGCTTGCAGGACTCTGATTGTAAGTTTCAATAATAAGTGTTAAACCTCATTCATTGTGAGTTGCATCTCCGGGTGGCAAGGAGTCCTCTCAAGAGAGTGTGGATGTCTTGGAAGGGAGGCCCCTCTACTACCTGATGAGAGCAGGATGCCCATGAAAGAGGATGTGTTGGTCCCTGATAGAGTGACTAATGGTCTGGGACTCCCTTCCCCTGTGGGTAGAAGCAGGACCTGAGGTAAGAGCAGGTGATGAGGTAGATCTTTTTATCACAGGACCAAGCAGAGAATTGGTAGAAAGAAACTCCCATCAAGTGCAGATCCAAAGAGGGCAGGAGTTCTGAGGTCATGATACGTGGACATGTGAGGAATTCACATGAGAGGGGTCTCCTATGTTAAGTAGGATGGTTGGAGGTGGAATGATTGGTCCACTGGTAGGTGTTGTCCTCACCTTCTAACCCTCTGGATTAATTGCTCTGCTGCTGTCAAACCAAACCACTGCCTGATACCAAATGTGCCCTATGTCTCTCTTATGCTCTTAAACAACCCCCGCCTCCTCCATGGAGGGACCCCTGGAAGTTCTTGTCTATACTGCCCTATGCTTGCCATTTTTAAATTGAAAGGTTATTAGAAAGAGGGCGATAGTCAGAATATTTGTATCCAAATATTGACGCTTTCCTCACATAGTCCTTAATCATTGCTAGTGGCATAGAGGGTACGATGTACTCGTTACGGCCATGCCCAGTTACATTGTTCTCGGGGTACACTTCACTGCTGCCGTTGTACTTCACCAACCACCGGTCAAAGATTCTGCAGAAACATAAGATTGAGTCGTTAGCAGGGAAAGATGCATTCACTCATTAGAAGACCTAGCACTGAGATGGAGGAGGGAGTTGGAGGCTTGTCAATGTGCCCCCTCCACCGCTGCCTGATTCGCTTTCATCACTTTTACTTAATAGCTGTAACATGTGTATTGTTCTACCAGTCGTCCAGACATTTTTAAACTACTGATTGTGACTTACTTGTCGATGAAGGTGTGGTGTACAAGAAAGATGGGGTCGTTGCTAGCGAGGGTGCTCTGGGACATGGTTCCACCCATGTACACATGGAACATGTTGTGTAAGCTCAGGAAGCTTGCGTTCCCAGTGGTTGGATTGGCAAAGCCTGTGAACAGAAGAATGTGAGGGACCCTTTAATAAGACATGATGAGGAACATATAGAACACACCGACTCATGAGGAGGAAGAGGGAGCAAGAAATAAAATACTAAGGGGCATATTATCAAGCCCCAGCGATAATTATCGCTGAGCGCGCTTAGCGCGCTTAAATTATCACGGGCCATTGCTGGAATATATCGCCAAGCTAGCGCTGTATTATCAAGGCTTAGCGCTATGGCAATAAATATTCCAGCGATGGCGGGGATTTCCATGGAACATTGCTAGTTTTCCAGAGATGTTCCATGGAAAACGTAGATAACTTGATGATAAGGCCCTGTGGACTTAGTCCCACAATTCACCTCCAATGTTAGGTATGCCTTAGTGAGGAATTTCACAGACATTAAATTCCTGCATTAAGGCATAGTTAACGTGATTTCAAATATCGCTACCCCTCGTTGATAATATCACGAATTTGGGTTTGCGATATTTTCCCATGGAGATTTGTCAGGCACGCCTCCTTTGCATCTCATTAATGATGTGATGCGAGGCGTGCTGACAATGGGCGCTAAGGCAAAGAAACACGCGCTAGCGTGTCCTTGTTGATAATGCGATAAAATTATTGCTGCTTTTCGCCGGAAAACGAGCTCTAAAGCAGCTATAATGTTATCGCCGCCCCTTGATAATATGCCCCTTACATTGGTAACTAATTTGCTGTTTGCCGCAGCTCGAAGAAGCCATTCGCCTGATTTATGAGTCATTTAATCATAATTTCTGCCACAAAGACCCTGCCTGATGGAAGTGGGGACCATTCGATTTTAGGAATGTTCAATAAGTTAAAAGGCCACTTGTGACCTCACACAGCTCTAATGATAATGTCGCACAGCCCTAGAGTGCATGGCATTGACCCAGGGAGAGACTGAAAAAGACTGTGGCCGATGGTGTGGGTCATCAGTCGAGATCTTTGCCCGCCTGTGTTATTGATTCTTTACTGGTGCTTCAATTATTGCACAGATTGAAGTATAAGGTTGTGTGTTTTTTAGCAGGAGCTGTGACATTGTCCCTGTTTCCCATACGGGTGGTTATTGAGCTTGAAATCCACAATTCTAGTTCTGTCTATCTTTTCTGCATCCTGGGTCCATAGTTAGTACCAAATCAGGGCTTGTCCCTCTCCTTCCCTTCTATTGCTCCAAGAGGTGCCTTTAGGTAGAGCAGTGAAGCATGCTTCAACCTCTACAGCCAATCATGCTCCAGAGTGTCCTCCGGTGCAGCTGCCTCCTCAGCCAATCATGCTCCGGAGTTTCCTTTGGTGCAGGTGCCTCCTCAGCCAATCATGCTCCGGAGTGTCCTCCGGTGCAGCTGTGAGTTATGCCTGATTGGCTGCAGCACTTGGACCTGTCTCCTCAGCCAATCATGCTCCGGAGTGTCCGCCGGTGCAGCTGTGAGTTATGCCTGATTGGCTGCAGCACTTGGACCTGTCTCCTCAGCCAATCATGCTCCGGAGTGTCCTCCGGTGCAGCTGTGAGTTATGCCTGATTGGCTGCAGCACTTGGACCTGTCTCCTCAGCCAATCATGCTCCGGAGTGTCCTCCGGTGCAGTTGTGAGTTATGCCTGATTGGCTGCAGCACTTGGACATGTCTCCTTAGCCAATCATGCTCCGGAGTGTCCTCCGGTTACAGCAGTGAGTTATGCCTGATTGGCTGCAACACTTGGACCTGTCTCCTCAGCCAATCATACTCCACAGTGTCCTCCGGTGCAGCTGTGAGTTATGCCTGATTGGCTGCAGCACTTGGACCTGTCTCCTCAGCCAATCATGCTCCGGAGTGTCCTCCGGTGCAGTTGTGAGTTATGCCTGATTGTCTGCAGCACTTGGACCTGTCTCCTCAGCCAATCATGCTCCGGAGTGTCCTCCGGTGCACCTGTGAGTTATGCCTGATTGGCTGCAGCACTTGGACCTGTCTCCTCAGCCAATCAGGCTCCGGAGTGTCCTCCGGTGCAGTTGTGAGTTATGCCTGATTGTCTGCAGCACTTGGACCTGTCTCCTCAGCCAATCATGCTCCGGAGTGTCCTCCGGTGCACCTGTGAGTTATGCCTGATTGTCTGCAGCACTTGGACCTGTCTCCTCAGCCAATCATACTCCACAGTGTCCTCCGGTGCAGCTGTGAGTTATGCCTCAGGTTCCGGGGTCAGCTGCTGACTGACACCTGAGATCTGATGCACTTTAAATCCGTTCACAACATTCACTCCGAAGAAACCAGGAAAGACTCAAACATGTGGCTTCAGGCCACCTCCTCCATCAGTCCACCCTCCGAAGAGATCCGTGCAAGAAGAAGAGAGACTTCACACACAACCGAGGTACTCGTGAAAGAGCGTCAGGCACCTACCTTCCAGACAGTTGCGGAAGCTGCGCCTGGCCCTGAAGGTGAACGGAGGTGTGTCGTAGTCCTTCCACTGTAGTACATCCTGCACCTGCTGAGCAGAGGGCAGCTGACTGGCGGCGGGGTCTACACCAGGGCTTCTGTATATAGGCTCAAACCTGCACTTATCTTCTGCGATTGTGCAATACTTTTCAGGGTAGGGAAACCCGCTGCATATGCTCTGGAAATGGTATGGAAGGAAGAGAAGTTAGAAGCTGGAAAGTCATAAAAAGAGAGGGCTGTATTGCCCGAGGCAGCCCATTTCAGAACTCAGTTTACTTTGTACATGCTATAAAATGCCTCCACCCAAAGACTGGTTCCTCCAGCACATTGATGCTATGAACACTGGGACCCTGCTGGTTCTGGGCGCACTCTGAACAGGAACTGCATGACATGCAGGAGAGGTGTTACGGTGTGGTTTGGGAAGCATGTAGTAATGGGTAGAGTGCGAATGGAGGTTGAAGAATATAGAAATGCTCAACCGAAGCTCCCATGTAGGGCTGAGGAAGACGCTACATCTGGTGACAAGTAGGAGGTGCGTGCCTGGGGATGGCAAGACTGCAAGAGTTTTCAATGGTACTGCAAACTGCTTGTGCATGGCACATGTCCAGAATTGATGCAAAGCATTCTGCACCCGATGTAATTGGAATGAAAGCCATGTTCCAGCCCATACATGGCCACAGAAGCCATCAGAGGGCCTGCAGAGGACAGTGTTAAAAACCACCCACCAATACCACTAGTCAGGTTGCCCGCAGAGATGCTGTGCCCTGAACATAGAGGGACAGATTTACAAGTCCCTTGTGCCTCCTAGCACTGCCATTGGGTCACTTTTTGCGATGCAACGGCGGCGTCATTGTAAAGCCCTGCGTCACATTATACCTGCGTCAGGTATAATGTATGCAGGGGGGCGTTCCCACGCAGGAAAGCCTCGTAAAAGTGACGCAGTGAAATCTACAAGATTTCACTGCACCACTTTTAGGATGCCACTGCGTCAAAACGTTATGCCTGCTTGAAGCAGGCGTAAGGAGTGACACAGTGTAGTGGGAATACGACTCAAAATACATTGTTGGAGTTACGTTCTGCTTGTGACACAACTCCAACAATGCGTGAGTGTTGGGCCAACAGATACATCAGAATTTCTGACGCATCTTTTAACCCTTGCGCCATGAAGCACTGTATTGTAAATACTGTGCATCCACGGTGGCGCAAGGAAATCTGACGCTGGTGCAAGGAAATTGACGCATCTATGCACATTCATAAGTGATTGGAGTGTACTGCAACACATTTCTGCACGTGGCTGCTACTTGCTGAAGATGTTTGAGTCACCCTGCATAGTTATCAGTTGAAAGACACTTGGTACCACAATTGCGGCAGAAGGAAGCGTGAAATACAATGAAGCAGTATTCGTCACGCCACCATCACCTTCCGACACAGCCAAGAAACAAAACATTGGTGCCAGGTGGACTGTGTGGATTGAAACATTTGACTGCTTTATAGATGTTCTTGAGGAGAAGGATGATAGGAAAATCATTACATATTTTTAAAAACCTCGCAGGTGATGGAGTTAAAGAAGTCCTCAAGGAGTGCTTAAGAAAGTTTCACAGACTGATGCAACATCGTACCTAAAAATAAAAGCAGCGCAGGAAGCGCAGTTCAATCCAATGCTGAATGTTGACTATGAAAGTTATGTTTTCAATAAGGTACTGCAGCAGTCTGGTGAAACCATGGATGAGCCTGTTATGGGCTTGTTGAAAGACTTGACGCACGTATTAAACACTGCAAAGTCTGTGGCTTTACTGACGAAGAAATCATGAAATTTAAGCACAAGCATAAAATGTATGCACATCCTCGAAGAACACAAGAACTGAGCTTCCAATGTGGACTTTAATTTCCCCATGAAGGCAAATGCCCATCTATAGCACAAGTCTGTAAAGGCTGAGGGAAAGAAAATCATTTCCAAACTGTGTGTGGAGCTAAAGAAAAGTCAAGTTCGTCAGAACAAAAAGAAAATATGGATTTGAGAGTGAGCCGCAAACACTCTTTCCTACCCACAAAACCAAAAAGCAGCATCAACTGCTCCAAGCAGAGGCCAAGAAAGTCAATCGCCATCAAGTTCACATATAATGGTTATTCAGCGTCACTAGCAAGGACTAGTGAAGAGGATTGGGTGTTTGCTGATGATTTTTGCCAAAATACGACTTGCACATGTGGGGTTCGCTACTTGTGCAGAAGACCTAAGTCTAGGAAAAGTTTCACCAAACAAAATGCCACACTTCTTTCTGACACTGTCCCAGAATTACATAGAATGTAAACGGTCACCCCATAATGTTCAAAATTGACAGGGGGTGCTGATTAATATCATGTCAGTGGAAAAGTTCAACAGCCTCTCGATTGTGCCCTCCTCACTATTTCAGACACAAAGCCGCTACAAAGACAAGTATCGCTAACTGTGGCAATGCAACACAAAACAACGTCACTGTGAGCCACCATTCATGTTCTACAAGGAACCTCATCTACTGTATGCTTACATAGTTGTGCCTCTGCGGCTGACATGGGGTTAATATCCCTCAACTATAACATCTGTGGTCAGCCTGATATAATGATTTGATTTGATTTGATTTACAGACTTGTAAAGCGCAACGTATTCCCAAGGGCGTCTTGGCGCTAGAGTAGGCAGGAGTACTGAACTTTTGGCAGCCCTGGGAATTTTGGCGTTTCAGTTGGCGAATAACCAAGTTTTCAATAGCTTTCTAAATGAAATGAGTGATGTGCTGTTCGTTATCTGAATCGGTAGACGGTTCCAGGTTTTCGCTGTCCCTAACAGGAAGCTTCTGCTCCCCCAACGGGCCTGCTTGTACCTGGGGCTTGACAGTAGTTTAGAGTGACCTGACCTTAGATTTCTGGTTGGTGTATATCTTTGGAGATGTGTTCTCAGATACAAAGGTCCTCTGCCCTGTAGAGCCTTATATGCTAGGCACTGTGACTTGAATGTAATTCTCTTTTCCACTGGAAGCCAGTGGAGGTCTCTCAACCAGTGAGAAATTGGTTCGTATTTGGGGATGCCTAGATTTAATCTCGCTGCTGCGTTCTGCATTCGCTGAAGCTTCAGTAAGAGTTGAGACTGTAACCCCACATATAGGGCGTTGCCGTAATCCAGTCCCGAAAGGGCCAGTGCTGTGACCAGTGTCTTCAATGCATCCTTGGGGATGAAAGGGCTGATTTTCCTGATCATTTTCAAGATACCCCAAAAAGTGGAGGCGAGCTTGTTGACCTGAACTTCAAATGTCAGTCTTTCATCGAATACTACCCCCAGGTTTCTAACCTTCGGGACTGGAGTTGGGCATTCACCCATATCAACCGGCCACTATCTTGGAGACCAGAAGGAGGTGTTTGCCCCTAATAGCAGCACCTCGTTTTTTTCACCGTTCAATTTAAGGCAGTTCTTCTGCATCCATGCGTTTATCTGTGACATGCAGATATTAAATTGATTGGCTGTCTCTTCGATGTTATTTGAGACTGATACCACCACCTGGGTGTCATCGCCATATGATATCACCTAGAAGCCACATTGCCTGATGATCGCTGCCAGAGGGGTCACATATATATTAAACAGTGTGGGGCTCAAGGATGACCCCTGTGGCCCCCCACATGGCAGCAAGAAGGATGTAGATGCCGATTCATCTACTTCTACTACAAAGGATCTGTCTGCTAAATATGAAGACAGTAGGGTAATGGCATTATCTTGGAATCCCAGCTCCGCTAGTTTACCAATTAAGATCGTATGGTTAACAGTGTCGAAGGCCGCCGAGAGATCCAACAAGATCAAGGTGGCCTTCTTTCCTGCATCCAGAGTTCTTCTGAGCTCCTCTACTGCCATGTTCAATGCAGTCTCTGTCCCATGGCCCTCTCGGAAACCACATTGTGAGTGGTCCAAGAAGTCTCCGGCGGTGATGTATATTGAGATCTGCGTGTTAAGTAGATGAGGCAATTTTAATTTTTGTTTAATGGCTTGGGAAAACGTTACAAAATAAAAGTGCAGCTTAACATCAACAAAGATGTACGTCCTGTTGCTAAGTAGCAGGGTACAGCCGCTTTTCATTTGCAGAGTTGGCAACACTTTAAAACATGACATCATTGAACGTTCCACAGGCCCACACCTTGGGTTTCGCCCTTAGAAGTAATACCAAAGAAAGACAGTATTGGAACTCTGTGAATATGCACAAGCCAAACAAAGCCATTGAGAGGGAGAGACACTCTGTTCGTCGTGTGGCAGATGTTATCATGCAACTGAATGGACCTAAAGTCTTTTCCCGTCTTGACCTAAAGAAAGGGCATCACAAACGTGAGCTAGAAGAGAACTGCAGCTATTTTACCAATGTTCCCACTCATGTTGGTTTGTTCAGATATAAGCGACTAAACTTTGGAGTATCTTTGGCTGCTAAGATATTTCAGAATTGTATTCACAGAGTAGTTCAAGCTGTTACACATGCTTTCAATTACAGTGACAACATACCGGGTTTTGGAAGCACTCAAAGAGAACACAACAAATCCCTTACTCAAATGTGGCAGTTATCTGCTGATGAAGGCCTCACTTTGAATGCAGCAAAATGTGAATTCCACAAAAACAAACTAAACCAGATAAGGCAGAAACACCGTCATCCACTTTCCCTCCCTAAGATGCTAGCATGCTGCAATCCATTCTAGGCTTGGGCATTATTGCTCATAATACATTCATAATTTTGCCACAGTTAGTGCCCCTTGAGAGACTTGGAAAAGTGGAATGTTCCTTTTCAGTGGTCTCCTGAGTGCGATCAAATTTTCAAAGAAATAAAACACACAATTGAGAATGCAGCTGAAATGGCCCACTTCGACCCCAGGCTACACACTGTTTTCACAGTAGATGCAAGCCCGGTGGGCTGAGACCATTTTTGCTCAACATAGCTGCCACCCAAATGCTCAGAGATGCATTTTAGTCTGTGCCAGTCAAAGCGAATCTGAAACAGAATATGCCTACTCTCAATCTGAGAAGGAGAGTCTGACTGTGGTGTGGGCCTCAGAAATTTTTTATGTATTTCCGTAAGGAAAATGATTCATTTTCCTCATGGTCCACTATTTTTGGAAACCCGAAGGCTAAGATGCTCCCTCACATTGAAAGGTGTGGGTTGAGGCTGCAAGAGTACAATGATGAAACTGTGCACAAACCCGGAAGGATCAGGGCTCAGCAGATTACTTTTCACTGCTTCATCGTCCTAGCTCAACAACCAAGATGGCTGAATATCTCAATTTTATTGTGAGGTCTGTCACGCTCTGTCTGTGGATCAAATCATTGCTGCCACCAATAAAGACAAAGATATGATGGTTGTCAAAGAACTAATTGAGACACACTCATAAAGCCAAGACACACAGCCTCTGGCTGATGACACTGACTTCCAAAGATCAAAATGTACAGGATGAGCTAGCAGCCACACAAGAAGTCATAATACTGAGAGGCTCAAGGATCATGATACCTGAGAGCCGGAGGCAGCGGGACACAGTTAGCTCATGAAAAACACTGTTTCCTTGTAGCCTCCAAATGGGCACTTAGAGTGTGGTTCCCTCGATTAGATGAGCGAGTAGAAAAGGAATTGAAAACAGGACACATCTGCAATTGCCTGTTGCCCAAGGTGACTCAGCAGTCAGCACCCAATGACAATCTCTGACCTTCATGCTCATGCCTGGGAGACAATTGCAGTTGACTGCTTCGTACCACTAGGAAGTGGACAACATCTAATGGTAGTCATAGACGAATATTCACATGTCCCTTGGGTAGAAAAGCTGTCATCAACAACTCATGACAAAGCCATAGAAAGGCTTGAGTGTCCATGCAAGGAATCAACTTGAAATAAGCTATGTGCAACAAAACAGTCTTGGGCAAAGAAAACTGGGTACTGGTAAAGTTGAGACTGAAACAAAAGACGGACACCTCATTTGCCACTGATCCTTTACTGGTGATCTCGTGCAAGGGACATGTGATGACAGCACATCATCTTGGGAAGTTCATCACTTGGGACAAATCATACCTTAGACACCTACCTCCACACTCGTCAGCTCCTGAAACTACTTTGGAGGTGACCCCACCTTCAGGTTTGTCTCCTGAGCCCGTGCCTCTGTTGCCTGTTGAGGGTGGGCCTCGATCACCTGGGATCACCCAAGCCAGAAAACTAGAAAGCTCCTCGAAAACCGATTCAGGAGATGTGACTTGAGTGATGCCTGCCACTTTTAATTCAACAAAGGGAGAGCTGCAGCGTATTGACACTATATGCACCAGGATCCTAGTGGTTCAGGGCGGACTGTGAAGAGGAGCTACGTGATATGCAGGGTGAGTGCTAGGGTGTGGTTTGGGAGTTATGCCGTAAAGGGTAACTTATCAAAGAGGTCAAGAATAAAGACATGTCAAACCGCAGCTCCTGTGTGCGGCTTAATCTGCTTGCATGTTCCAGGGCAGGTGAGGACACTACACTCCCTGCAGCTCTTTTGGTGATCTTATAAAAAACAGGGCCACAAAGTCCATCATCCTATGATCACCAGTCCTTGTGGGCTTATTGAAATCATTGAGCAACCTCATGTGTTTGCATGACCGACTGTTTTGATTTCAAATGTGCCAAGAAAGGGCATTGAGGAATTAGAGACAGGAGACCCATGATTTTCAGTTACACGCAGAGTTCTGTGCCTAATTTTAGGCCCCTATGTCAACTTGGTACCCTGTGAAGGGAAAGTTTACAATGCATCGGTGCTCCGGAACATAGTCTCTTCATGGCAGGTTCATGTCTTTTTTAGCTGGATGAAACAACCTCCTGCTTTCACTAAAACAAAAACCCATGCTAGGCGGGATCAAGAAAACCTGGAGGAGCTCTGTACATTGCTTCATCTTCTTTGCCTCTGCAGGTGCAGCGGATGGACTGAAGACAGGGTGATCCCCACCAGGGAGGGGTAGGCAGTGCTCTCACAGGGAGATCCCCACCAGGGAGGGGTAGGCAGTCCTCTGGCAGGGAGATCCCACTAGGGAGGGGTAGGCAGTCCTCTGCCAGGGTGATCACCACCAGGGAGGGGTAGGCAGTCCTCTGGCAGGGAGATCCCCACTAAGGAGGGGTAGGCATCCCATGGAGATCCCAACCAGGTTGGGGTAGGCAGCCCTCTTGCAAGGAGATCCCCCCAGGGAGGGGTAGGCAGTCCTCTGCCAGGGTGATCAACACCAGGGAGGGGTAGGCAGCCCTCTGCCAGGGTGATCCCAACCAGGGAGGGGTAGGCAGCCCTCTTGCAAGGAGATCCCCCAGGGAGGGGTAGGCAGCCATCTGGCAGGGAAATCCCCATCAGGGAGGGGTAGGCAGCCCTCTGGCAGGGAGAACCCCCCCAGGTAAGGGTAGGCAGCCCTCTGGCAGGGAGAACCCCCCAGGTAAGGGTAGGCAGCCCTCTGGCAGGGTGATCTCCACCAGTGAAGGGTAGGCAGTCCTCTGGCAGGGGGATCCCCATCAGGAATGGGTAGGCAGCCCTCTGGAAGGGCGATCCCCACCTGGGAGGGGTAGGCAGCCCTCTGGCAGGGAGATCCCCTCCAGGGAAGGGTAGGCAGCCCTCCGGAGGGAGAATCCCACTAGGGAGGGGTAGGCAGCACTCTGGTAGGGCAATCCCCACCAGGGAAGGGTAGGCAGCCCTCTGAAAGGAAGATCCCTCCAGGTTGGGGTAAGCAGCCCTTTGGTAGGGCGATCCCCACCTGGGAGGGGTAGGCAGCCCTCTGGCAGGGAGATCCCCTCCAGGGAAGGGTAGGCAGCCCTCGGGAGGGAGATTCCCACTAGGGAGGGGTGGGCAGCCCTCTGGCAGGAGATCCCCACTAGGGAGGGGTAGGCAGAACTCTGGTTGGGCAATCCCCACTAGGGAGTGGTAGGTAGCCCTCTGAAAGGAAGATCCCCTCCAGGTTGGGGTAAGCAGCCCTATGGCAGGGAGATCCCCACCAGGGAGGGGTAAACAGCCCTCTGGCAGGGAAATTCCCACCAGAGAAGGGGTATGTGGCTGATCTCTGGTAGGGCGATCCCCACCAGGGAGGGGTAGGCAGTCCTCTGACAGGAGATCCCCACCAGGGAGGGGTAGGCAGCTCTCTGGCAGGGGTGTGGATGTCATGGACTCCTATGACTTTGTGGGATTGTGTAGCACCTCCTAATGTTTAAATGATCCCATCCCTTCTAAACCTCTGATCACCATAATATGGAAACATATGTCGAAAACAAAACATGCATGGTCCTCAGCCACCGAGGCCAAAGGATAAGATGGGCTTGAGCCATGAGGAGCTCAGTGGCACCGGGAAAGGACAAGTGGAGGGGCTGACCAAGATTTATCTCTCAGCAAAGGGAAGGAGGGTGCTTGCCAGGCTGAGTTACCTCTCAGCTCAACTTCACTTGTGCAAGGGTGGTTTTGGGTAGTGCTTCAGCTGGTCCTTGGTGTATGGCGGCTACTTGGCACTCTCTGCCCGTGTACTGGGACTACATGGACTGGATGGGGCCTTCCATGCATGCAAGGTCTTCAGTGCACCAGGCATGCAGAGTTTCGGTAGACCGTCATGTTTAATCCAGGCCTGCAGGAAAGGGTGAGTATGCAGCTCCTTCTTCAAGGAGCAGTGCAGCTGTGCTGCACGCACGAGTCGATATAGATACTTCACATGCAGGGTGAGGCTCAGATTGCATTCATAGTCCATGCCAGGTGGACAGCACCACAGAAACAATTGTTACCACCCCATTCTTACTGCGTTCATTGTAGCCATTCGGGTCGGAGCATAATTTCCCACCCAGAGACAACACAGAGTGGAGCAAGCCTTGTCCTGCTTGTGAAATTAACTATGGCTAGACCTTGGGTTTAGAGGGCCCTCAAACGCAATAATGGCATGGCTCAGGCAGCTACGCAGACAGAGTTGGCCTTCCAATCTTGCAGCTTGAACTCCCGGTCAGACCTCAATGTTCTCCTTGCTCTCTTGGTGCAGTAGGGAGCTGACATTGAACTCCTTTCCAGGACTGCTTCCATCACATGACAGGTCAGCCCTCAATGTTCTCCTTTCCAGGACTGCTTCCATCAGACGACAGGTCAGCCCTCCATGTTCTCCTTTCCAGGACTGCTTCCATCAGACGACAGGTCAGACCTCAATGTTCTCCTTTCCAGGACTGCTTCCATCAGACGATAGGTCAGCCCTCCATGTTCTCCTTTCCAGGACTGCTTCCATCAGACGACAGGTCAGACCTCAATGTTCTCCTTTCCAGGACTGCTTCCATCAGACGACAGGTCAGACCTCAATGTTCTCCTTTCCAGGACTGCTTCCATCACACGACAGGTCAGCCCTCCGTGTTCTCTTCACTCTCTTGGTGCAGTACGGAGCTGACAATGAACTCCAGGACTGCTTCCATCGCACGACAGGTCAGCCCTCCATGTTCTCCTTTCCAGGACTGCTTCCATCAGACGACAGGTCAGACCTCAATGTTCTCCTTTCCAGGACGGCTTCCATCACACGGCAGGTCAGCCCTCCATGTTCTCCTCGCTCTCTTGGTGCAGTAGGGAGCTGACACTGAACTCCTTTCCAGGACGGCTTCTATCAGACGACAGGTCAGCCCTCAATGTTCTCTTCGCTCTCTTGGTGCAGTAGGGAGCTGACACTGAACTCCAGGACTGCTTCCATCACAGGACAGGTCAGCCCTCCGTGTTCTCTTCACTCTCTTGGTGCAGTACGGAGCTGACAATGAACTCCAGGACTGCTTCCATCGCAGGACAGGTCAGCCCTCCATGTTCTCTTTTCCAGGACTGCTTCCATCAGACGACAGGTCAGACCTCAATGTTCTCCTTTCCAGGACGGCTTCCATCACACGGCAGGTCAGCCCTCCATGTTCTCCTCGCTCTCTTGGTGCAGTAGGGAGCTGACAATGAACTCCAGGACGGCTTCCATCAGACGGCAGGTCAGCCCTCCATGTTCTCTTCGCTCTCTTGGTGCAGTACGGAGCTGACAATGCACTCCAGGACTGCTTCCATCACAGGACAGGTCAGCCCTCCGTGTTCTCCTTTCCAGGAGAGCTTCCATCACACGACAGGTCAGCCCTCCACCAGTATTTAGGAGGCCCTCGTGAGGTACAGGATAAGAGCAGGCCCTTGTGAGGTACAGGATAAGAGGAGGCCCTCATGAGGTACAAGATAAGAGGAGGCGCTCATAAGGTACAGGATTAGAGGAGGCCCTCGTGAGGTACAGGATTAGAGGAGGCGCTCATAAGGTACAGGATAAGAGGAGGCCCTCGTGAGGTACAGGATTAGAGGAGGCGCTCATAAGGTACAGGATAAGAGGAGGCCCTCGTGAGGTACAGGATAAGAGGAGGCCATCATGAGGTACAGGGTAAGAGGAGGCCCTCGTGAGGTACAGGATTCGAGGAGGCCCTCATAAGGTACAGGATAAGAGGAGGCCCTCGTGAGGTACAGGATAAGAGGAGGCCCTCATGAGGTACAGGATTAGCGAAGGCCCTCGTGAGGTACAGGATAAGAGGAGGCCCTCGTGAGGTACAGGGTAAGAGGTGGCCCTCGTGAGGTACAGGATAAGAGGAGGCCCTCGTGAGGTACAGGATTAGAGAAGGCCCTCGTGAGGTACAGGATAAGAGGAGGCGCTCGTGAGGTACAGGATAAGAGGAGGCCCTCATGAGGTACAGGATTAGAGAAGGCCCTCGTGAGGTACAGGGTAAGAGGAGGCCCTCGTGAGGTACAGGATAAGAGGAGGTCCTCGTGAGGTACAGGATAAGAGGAGGCCCTCATGAGGTACAGGATTAGAGAAGGCCCTCGTGAGGTACAGGATAAGAGGAGGCCCTCATGAGGTACAGGATAAGAGGAGGCGCTCATAACGTACAGGATAAGAGGAGGCCCTCGTGAGGTACAGGATAAGAGCAGGCCCTCGTGAGGTTCAGTGTAAGAGGAGGCCCTCGTGAGGTACAGGATAAGAGGAGGCCCTTGTGAGGTACAGGATAAGAGGAGGCCCTCATGAGGTACAAGATAAGAGGAGGCGCTCATAAAGTACAGGATAAGAGGAGGCCCTCGTGAGGTACAGGATTAGAGGAGGCGCTCATAAGGTACAGGATAAGAGGAGGCCCTCGTGAGGTACAGGATTAGAGGAGGCGCTCATAAAGTACAGGATAAGAGGAGGCCCTCGTGAGGTACAGGATAAGAGGAGGCCCTCATGAGGTACAGGGTAAGAGGAGGCCCTCGTGAGGTACAGGATTAGAGGAGGCGCTCATAAGGTACAGGATAAGAGGAGGCCCTCGTGAGGTACAGGATAAGAGGAGGCCCTCATGAGGTACAGGATTAGCGAAGGACCTCGTGAGGTACAGGATAAGAGGAGGCCCTCGTGAGGTACAGGATAAGTGGAGGCCCTCGTGAGGTACAGGATTAGAGAAGGCCCTCGTGAGGTTGACCATTTGAAAATGAAGACAAGTTCAATGTCGCAGTGGCACGTGCCTTTCCTTATTCATGCTTTTGAATCCCCTTAAAGCACACATTATGTTTTTCTCATTATCATTTAGGTATATTTTACAATGTATGGATTGTTTGATATTTGTCATATCATTTACACGTCTTTGGAGTATAATGATGCCTTCTTAGAGGGCACATATTCGCACACTATGTTGTTTAGGAAGAAACTCAATAGTCTTAGTCCCCTGTGCACTGGAAAGGACGTGTTTCTCTTCCAACCTCACATCCTGAGTGACAAGCTTCTTTTTCCTCATCCTAATGCAGCGAGATAGTATTTAAAGTCAGAGCGGGAGCCTTTCAGGAGAGGGAAGCTTCAACCATCCCAGAAGCAGCATCAATTCAACAACCCTCTGTGCCAAGGCCACACACTGGTGTCTGCTGACCTCATCGGCATGCTCCCCCAAACAAGAGCAACCTCACATAAACCAGGACTGGCCTTGATCTGTGCAGGCTGCAGACTGAAACAAGCCTGAAGCATGAGCAGGTATGGCTTCAAGCCACATAGGAAGCTTTTTTAAAGATATTGGTGCTAATTTAGACATTGGAAAATAAAGGATTCCATCGTAAATTTAATCCAAAGATCTCCACCTAGAATGCTAATATGTTGCCAATTTCCATTGCATTTATATACATTGTTTTATTTTACGTACTAAAAGTTTATATACTCTACACTAAAACTGGTCTTTATTGTATATTATTAAAGCCTTTTGAAACTCTAGTGTGCATTTATTTTATGTGCATCCTTCAGCGAAAGATGTTTGAGTAGCTCACAATGAATAAAATGTATTCCTGTCTGTCTTTGCTTGGATTTGATCTTCAGCCAATGCCCATCATCTCCTGGTATCTTGTGGGAGATCTTTTTCTGCTGCTCAAGTTGGTGAGTTGATTCAAACCTCTACTTGCCAAAGGAAGATTTAGACTCCACCAGACCATTTACAGCCGAAGCTGTCAAATGTATCAGCATATGGGAAAGAATGAGGAAGCAGAGTCAGTTCTGGAAGACAGGGCTCTGCGTGTGCTTAGAAGTGTCAATCTTCCATTGTATAGCCCCTGGGGGGTGTGGGTCATGAAGATTGTGAACATTTGGTTTGTGAATTTGACATGTGTTTTCTTCAAGCAACGCCACAATCCCCCGCTCCCAGAGTAAAGGGCTGCCTCTCGAAGGCAGGAGGCAGCGGTGGCAAGTCGCGAAGCTAAAGCGCTACATAATTAACACCCTTTGTGACACAAGTTGACTTTCAAGGGACTCCTACAACCATAGAGCGGTGTCGTGCAGCGGCCAGAGAGGCTAACTCCGGAGCGCATGGCTCACAGTTTGATCATTGGCGCCGGCAGCGGCTCAGCTCAGCATCATGTGATTCTGGACAAAATCTTCCCAACGGCCCCCAGGGCCTGCATACCCTCAGGGGTGATAAGTCGCGCTTTACAAATCTGGAATTAATATAATTAAATCATGGTCAAGAGGCACTTGTGAATTGCAGCATCTTCGGACTGCTTCCCGACCCTTCGCATACTCTGTAAGATCTGTAAATTACTCGCTGTCAACACCAGATGAACCGCAACTCAAGCCCTAGTCACCACCCGGCAGAACTACAGCAATGCACTCTATGTAGGAATCATCTCGCACCTCCTGAAGAGACTACAGACCATACAGAATTCAGCTGCCAGACTTATCCCCGCCCTCCCCGAACACACCCACAGCACCCTCACCTCAAGACACTCCACTGGCGCCCCTTCCAGAGGAGACCTCAATTGAATCTACTGATCCTCACCTACAAGGCCTTTCACAATCACGGATCAGCATACATCAACCACCTCCTGTACTTCCACCAACCCTCCGGACAACTGCGCTCTGCTTCCCTCTCTCTCTCACACTTCCGCTAAAGCAACAGTGGAGGGCGCTCCTTCTCCTGCCTTGTGGTGAGAGCCTGGAACGACCACCCCCTTCACCTCCAGACCTCATCCTCTCTTCTGAAATTCAGGAAAGGACTCAAGACCTGGCTGTTCAGCGGAGCCCCGTAGCAGCTGTATTCTCCGCTCCTGGATAGGGTAGCGGGTGATTCGCTACGCTCTATGAATCCTGTTTGATTCATTGACTGATTGAGTGATATTCTGCAGTTTTCTGGTCCCTGGGTAGCGTGGGTCATTAAGATCATGGATGCTTGGTTTGTGATTTTTAAATATGTTGGAGCCATTTTTCTCCAAAGAATGTAACCCTCTGCCCTCCAGAGTAAAGGGCTTCCTAGCAACTGCTGGGAGCAGCAATGGTAACTGGTGGGGCTATATGGACACACAATTCACTTCTTTGATGATGCAAGGTAAGTTTCAAGAGATTCCTATGAGCTCAAATATGATCAATTGTGTATTGCAGTGGAGGAGCACTGGGCGGCTTCCCCCACACGGACAACAGTGAAGGAAACCATCCCATTGCAGGCATATATTGTTTTCCCCACTTTGTACCCCCTTCTATTTGACAGGACTTCACTGCTTTCCAGACCAGTGCACACATTCATGGACACACACATACATCATGGCAAGTTTCTAAACAAACTGGCAGAGTTGTGTATTTACCTTCCAACTGGCGAAGTACGAGGTAGAAGTCAGCAACCCCTGGGAATCGCTCTTGCCCATCATGTCGTCCGTGCAGATGCTGCATGTCCGTCCGTCCATGCTCCAGTCGTAGTACGGAAGGACAAAATCATGGTCATGGGTCAGAATCTGCATTTCCCTCTCGAAAAAGAGGAGGTACCACCGATGCCATGGAAGGAAGTCGGGGCCTACATGAGCAAGGTTTACTGTATCATCAAGCACATTGTTTTCTAGGAATGGTGCAACGGGGTAGGCATGCATCCAGACAAAGACATCATACACAGTGGCTTCTATGAAGCGGAAGGTGCTTCTGTCATATCTGTTGCCACTGATAAGGATTTTATATCTTGCACTTGTTTTCAACTTGGCGAGACTCAGATAACTGAAAAATGTCAATCTCTCTTGACGAGAGAGCTCACGGATGTCCCTTCGGATAAGGGTCTTCCTCTCAGTGCACTTGTCTCCATAAATGCCAAACTTACATTCTCCACAGTCAAAACCACTGTAGTTCCCATTGCAGACACAAACACTGTCAAAGTACTCATGGGGCCAGTCTAAGCGGTCATCGTTTGTCTGAGTGAAGCTCCTCTTCTCTGAATACCTCCGATTCATGATCCCGCAGCGTCCTCTTCTTGAGTTTACCCCACACATGCTGCCGTCCTTCCACTTGGGGCAGCAGCGCCTGTCCTTCAGGGCCTGGTCAGTAGTGCAGGCAGTGGGGAACTGACCCATGACCCCACTGAGTAACACAGGGAACAGCACAAGAGAGAACAGCATGGTTTCCACAGATCTTTGATGATCTAGGGTCTGTCTGAGGAGGGAAAGAAATGTAATGAATTACATGTTACCCTGCTATGGGGAGCATGATGTCAAAAGTTATTTGAGCATGACAGAGGACATTAGCGCCACATCAGCATCAGCTTCATAAATACAACTAGTGTGCCAACGGTGGGAACAGCGCAGAGAATCCTGGTTCTCCTACTTTTTCCTTCATTTGACCTGAGTTGTTCCTTCTATTGAATTCATGGCATTAATTACCCACGTCTTTTGGTAAGACTTCACCTAACCATCATAACTGGAAATGGACTTGTGTGCTGAGAATCAGAAACCAGCAGAAAAAATTGAATAATTAAGTCTGTGAGGAATAAATTGAGTCTGGATAAAGAGTCGAGAAGACATCTGAGATGAGAAGAAACAGGTGGGAACCAGAAGGGGAAGCGAAGTTCTTCCGCATAGAGCCAGACGCGGGAACAAATACAAAGAAAACTGAGCATCTCTAAATCTGCCATCTTCTTCCTATAATTTTTCAATGCCTTTCAGCCTTGTTCTTCCTCCATATATCTGCATCTGTTCCCTTGTTTCGGTTCCTATATTCAGATCCCATCCTCAGGTTTGGAGTCTCCACTCACTCAGAGCTGGAATCAGATCCTGCACTCTGTTTCCTTATTGGTATTCTCAAAAACTTGTCTGTTGAAGTTTAAATGATCCGAAACCCCCTTCGATCTGCATCTGTCACACTCTGTGTACTCTGGGTCCCACCCTCAGACTAATCTCTTTGTTCATATCAAAGAGCACTGGTTCCTTCCTTGAGGCTGTAAGTACATCAGACCCTCTCCAGTTTGTACCCTCCAATCACCCCTCTGTAACCTCACTTAAAGGCCCATCTTCTGGCCCACACTGAAGATACACAGTTCTCAGATACATCGAGACCCTCGGTGGTCTGTACTCATCATTCCCACCAACACACTGGTAAGTGAAGTCCAACCCCAAGGCTTATCTCCTCCTCTCCATCAGAGATCTCCAACTTCTCTAGGCTTGGATCACCTTTTCTCAGTCTAACCATTGTCTGTTTTAGTAGGTGTCTTTGAAGTACTGAATATTAGTGCAGTACACACAACACAGACTCAGCCCTGCTCAAGAGCTTCCCAGTCTGTGCAGATAAAGATCATTTGGGCCATACTTGTTGAGTTGTGTTCCCTTGTATCGTGGAATGTTGCAGTTTAGAAGCATCTCGCATCTTCTGCTTTCACAGTCGGGATTCACAGATAAGACCACACCTCAATGCTGCTTTGGCACCTGCCGCTTGCAAGAAGCAGGCAGCCTCATTGACTTTTCCTAGCAACTGTTCTCATTTTGTACAGCTGAGTTTTCAATACAAAGTTTAATAGATTTTTACATTTCCAGCCAGCCGTGGAGTCCTCGCTTGGAGTGCGCGCGCTTACAGAGATACCACCTCAATGGGACTTCTCCCTCTCCAGGGACTTCTCTGGGGTGGGAGGCAGGGAACTCCTTCGATCTGTGGTACTAACGGCAATCTGTGCAGTGAGTGTGCATATAAGGCATGCGTGCCACATGCTGCCCTTCCTCAGGGGCAGAAGCAGTTGAGGAGGATAGGAGTAGGTTCCCTTTTTCCTCACGATACCTGGCACATGCCTCTTGCGTCCCAGGGCGAGGTATGGGACAGACTCTCAGGTAAAAGAGGGAAGCAGGTGGCAGCAGGTGAGCAGAGGATGGCACGTTGTGCCAGCACCCCAGGGTAGAGTCAGTAGGAGCACTAGAGGTGGCCAAAGCTTCTCATCAGCCTCCAAGAAGCAGTCTAGGGTGTCGCCATCAGAGCAGGACAGCTCTCCGGGAATATAAACAAGGAATGAATAGAAATGCTAGTTGCAGCAACATCCCACTGAGCAAACAGCACTGTTTCCAGTGTGTGGAGCCACTACACAAAACCTGAAGGATACACACTATCACCAAACCAGAGACCTATGAGAACCATGGCAAACAAAGGGCATGTGTGACCCCACCAAACTTGCACAGAGACCTCTAAAGCAGATCATGGACCCACCAATCTACCTTGCCACTCCTATGTGCAATGTGGCTGTTCAAAGGAAGCTCACAGGTTAGTGTAAACCCAAAGAAATGACTTTAATGATTCAGATGTAAAGCTCCCTAACCAGGCAGAGGTTTACTCTCATGTGGAGGTGTCTCTGCTTCCTGGAAAGAGAGAGTGGGGTGTATTTTCAAGATAGAGAGGTGGAGAGAGTGTGTGTGTGTGTGTGTGTTTTTCTCACAACATTAGTCAGATTCCTCTGGCTGATCTGGAAGATAGAATGATGGCCCTACTTCCCCCTCCAACGGATCGCCTTACAACAGAGGCACTCGCAGCACACTATAATGCAACTGCCTCAGCCATCCTTGACCAGTCGGCTCCTGAGAAAGTTAACACAATCCAAAACACTCCCGCAAGATGTTGGTTCAATAAAGACTTCAACTCTGAAAGTAGACATCTTAGAGCTGCCGAAAGGCTCTGGTGAACAAAACCACCCGTAACCAATCTTCACCAGCTCAGAGAGGAACATAGTAAAAGAAAAAGCCACTTTCTTCCTCAGAGCGCTAGACAAGGCAATAAAATGCCACAAAGAACCTTTTAATATAATTAACTAACAAACCTCAAAACCAGCAGGCAATAATCTGCATGTCACTAAGGAATGTGGTGAAACATTTGCTAAATTCTTCAATGACAAAATTACAAAGCTTTAACTCTTCCTAGATCTGCGCACTTGGCCATCCACAGGAATCTCTCCAATCACCAAGGAGAGAATTGACACAGCATCGATACCCTCAGACTCACAAGGAGCCGCCGCTTTACATGAGCCCCCAGAGTACATTAAAATCACAGAATACCTCACAACTCCCAGGAGCTGGGAGACATTCAACCAGATCACGGAGGAGGGTATCTCAATGATGATTTCCAGAGCCCTCCTCTCACCTAAGAGACCCTCTCCAGGCCTCGACCACACCCTGACACCTCTATGGACAAAGATAATAAACAGCGGCCTAAGCAATGGGGTTGCCCGATTGCCTCAAACATGGACAAGTCTCCCAATTCTTAAAAAACATGCTGACACAGGTAACCTCAACACCTTCAGGCCCACCTCCAACCTTCCTTTCCTGGCTAAAATTATTGAGAAATGCATTCTCTCCCAACTCAACCATCACATTGACCCCCAACAATCTTCTTGACCCACTCCAATCAGGCTTTAGGAAAGGGTGTAGCACAGAAACAGTCATCCTAAAAATTGTAGACGACTTACACATTGCTTTAAATATGAATAAAAGTTGCCTTCTCTCACTCTGTGACCTATCAGCGGCCTTTGAG
The DNA here is from genome assembly GCF_964204655.1 of Triturus cristatus. Taxonomy (NCBI): domain Eukaryota; kingdom Metazoa; phylum Chordata; class Amphibia; order Caudata; family Salamandridae; genus Triturus; species Triturus cristatus. The sequence continues at coordinate 1,680,301,931 of NC_140591.1, forward strand.
GCATTTGATCACAAGCTGTTTTTAGATTCGCTCCTAAAACGAATCAGCTTAGATGGTGCCATTTTGAAACGGCTCACGTCAGACCCACATAACCGCGCCCAAAAAATACAAATAAACAGCTTGACCCCCAATACTTCCGCCATATCCAGGGGTGCTCCCCAAGGCTCAGTCCTCTCACCTAAACCCTTCAATATCTACATGGTATCCCTCATCGTCATACTCAAACAAGCTAACATCCCAAACCACCTCTATGCAGATAACAATCAGCTCTATCCAGAAATATTCTTCTTAGAGGACTTACGACGATTAAATGACACTGTCACAAAAATCCCAAACTGGCTATCCCACAATCACCTGAAGCTCTACCAAGACAAGACAGAAATCCTTGTCCTTTCTAACAAGAGTCAGACCTCCCAGGTCCAAGAACGGCTAAACACCATTGACACTTTTAATTGCAAATTGACTCTGGCTGACTCCGTCAAATCGCTAAGAATCACCCAGGATGCGAGTCTAAACATAAACCCACACAAAGAATACTGAAAAGAGTGTATTTTACAATCTAAAATTCCTACATAAAATCAAGCCTTTCATCCCTCCAAATGTTCTTAAAGTCGCGATGGCTCTTTCAAGACTGGACTAAGAAATGCCACCCTAACTGGAACCACAAAGTTACACTTGGATCCCTTAAGAGCCACACTCAAGGCAGCAGCAAGGATGATTACTGGGGTATATAAACACATCTCCCTCGCCCTGAACAATCTTAAGTGGCTCCCGATCAAAGCCTGATGCTGTTTCAAAACTGCCTGCCTCACCCACAAAGTCCTCCAAACTAAAAAAACAGTCTACCATGCATCCAAACTCACAAAGGCAGGCCAGTTGAGAAATCTAAGAAACACCAACACCCTACTTCTTATCCCACCCAAAAAACATAAACAAAAAGCGCTAGCACGCTATTTCTCGGGCACTGTTCCCAGACTCTGGAACGCCCTCTCAGTACACATCTGAACAAACCCCTCCTTCATAAGCTTCTAAAGACAATTAAAAGTTCTTCTCATCAATCGGCACTTAAATCCACAAGGCTCCAACACCTACCACTCAGTGAGAGTCTCTTCCTGGATCGTATATCATCTGTATTGTTTCTCTCTAGGAAATGATCTGATATGACTCTCAACAAGCTTTCGTTTTGTACTCTGAGGGGCATATTTACAAAGAATTGCCATTGGGCTGCCCTACGCCAATTCTAAAGGGCAGGAATGCACGATATTTACAAGATACTGTGCATGCCTGCCCTTTCTGCCTGCGACGGCAAACAATTTTTGACCAAGCGCCAACATAGGCACTCTTGGATCATGGTACCAGGGTGTCTGTGTTGTGGGCAGGATTGTTTTTGTGCAGGAAGAGACATCTTCTTGCACTAAAACAATCACAAGAGGCGTTTTCCTTGTTCAATATGACCTGCAGAATGCACTACATGTGGAAAGAGGAAAAAACAAGGTAAATGTGAACATTTCTCCTCGTTACGCCTGCTCTAGAGAGGCCCAGGTTTACGAGATATTGTAAATCTGGGGCAGTGCCGAAGTCCTTGGGTGTTGCGTGAAAACAACCACACCGCATGGCCATGTAAAGGTATGCAGGGTGGCTTTACGTGGCCTTGCAGATAAGGTTAAACCCTAGGCACCACCAGAAAGTCACAAAAAGTAACGTTCCCGCTGCACATAGGGCTTGTATATAAGCCCCTAAGTTTGGGAACACTGCCATGACAATATCTGTAAAGCCCTCTAATACCCTGGGGTCTTGCCAATTCTATATAAAACTCTTTAAATGAATAAATAAGCAGGCTAACAATGCCTTTGTGTTTATGAGCTCAATGTCAGGAAAGGGCTACACAATGGAGCTTCCTGTACAAACTCCAGCCACCACTGCACTTCAGGACCTAGCATCCTGGTCCCTGGAAGAACAGAATCCTGCCCTGTACTGTACCTCTGTGCTCTGGCTGAGCTATCCAGAGCCGATGAAGGGCCACCTCCTCAATCTCCAACCTTCTTCAGCAGGTGCTTGGAGTCTGCAGATGCACTCATATTTATAGGGCCTACACAGCATGAGAAACTGGTCTTGAAGAATAGGGTGGAACTGGCTTTCCACCAGGAAGTTGTGTCAGATCATTGGGCGAGGAAGCAGCCTGCAGGCCCTGTGACTGGAGCAAACGCCAGATTTCATAAGAGCAGGGTAAGGCGCTGCCAGCACCATTGTTTCACCCTCAAGTTAACTTGGAAACACCCCTGTCATTGACATTCCATATTCTACCTTTAGCTCATGTAGCTTTGTGTGGAAACCTGCACGTCCTGCTCACGCTGGCGACAGCAGCCCTTTTACAGAGGAAAAATTTCCAAGAAATGCTGCTTTGCTCATTGCTCTCATAGACAGGGACATTTACATACAGGAAATGTAGATTGAAAAATACACCCATATTTTGGAATTGCAGTGCTGGGAGCAGTCACCAGGTAAAACAGGCAACACAGTCTCATTCCACTGTATGGAACTTGTCTGCAGCAGGAGGCAGTAAAAAGGATGTCATTGTAGTGCCTAGTTTTCCCGTTGCACCATTTGGTAATTATTATTCTATCTTAAAGTTTGCATATCTGTTGCAAATGTATGATTTTTAATGTATTTCTCTCTTCATCTATCGCTCTCAATGCATTGAGTTGTTGAATGAGTTTGTGATTTGAATATATTTGATAAATGTATTTTCTCTCCCATGAAAGTTGATGGAGTTTGTACTTTGAATTTGTACAAATGAGCGTTCACTTCTGATTGAGACTTAGATCAAATCCATTAAATTTTACCCAAGTGTCTGTGGTTATTTCATTAAGATTTTTAAGTTAGTTAGTTAATTTGTAAATATCACCATCAACTTCTCGACTAATGGTCCATTAACCAAAAGAAGAGTGTTGATATGTGAAGATTAGTTAGGCATTCACCAATCGACAGCAAAGCAAATATAAAACTTGACCTCCAGCGAAACAGTCAGGAAACGTGGATGTGTATAGGGGCCCATTTTGAAAATGTGTTGATTGTGAAATGTTCATCCTGGCCTTTCTCTGGATCAGTAGTACTCTAGGTAGGTAGCCAAGGTACACTAGCACTCTAGTTAGGTAGTCAAGGTACACTAGTATACTCACAGTTAGTCAAGATACACTAGTACTCTAGGTAGGTAGTCAAGTGCACTAGTACTCTAGTTAAGTAATCATGTAACACTAGTACTCTAGGTGTATAGTCAAGGTACAGTAGCACCCTAGGTAGATAGGCAAGGCACACAAGTACCTGGGTTGGTAGACAAGTTACACTATAAATCTAGGTAGGTAGTCAAGATACACTAGTACTCTAGTTAGACTATAGGTAGGTAGTCAAGCTATTCTAGTACCTAGGTAGCTATTCTAGGTAAGCCTCATGAAGCACACGCAATTCTTGTTAACAAATCCTTTCAAAACATAAAGTATAATGAACATGAACATTTTCTTCTCTTGACTCGTGTTGTGGTTTTATTTTCTTTGCTAGACCTTCTTTAGCTAACAAAGTGTTTTGTCATCTCTGGGAAGTATCCTTACAACTTTATCAAGGCTATTATGTCTAAGTTTCTTCAGCGATCAATCCTCCTGCGTGGTGTAAATAAACTTGCAGCGGAGGTCATCTGTTTGTTGTGCCTAACAAGGCACTAACACCCGAAAAACAGAAAAATAAGATGGCGCATTTGCGTGCACACGAGGGAAGCAGCGATGAGGATGCGTGCTACTCCACATGGGTGCATGGCAAGGGAGATAGAAAGGGAGCCAAAAGGTTTGCATACCCTTCTGCTACCTATAGCCTGCTGTACTAAGAAGGAGATGGATTAACAGGACAGGCCGTGGCTGAGAGAAGGATAATTTGAGCCACAAGACAAGGTTATAGAAAAAGATTGCATTCGGCATGCTAACACTGTGTTCGCCCAAGCCCGTACACCAGCCATTGACCTAGGAAATACCATACATGACGGGGGCCGCATTTAATTCATACAGGCACCGGATATGAACAGCCCTGAGAAATATATTCCCTGAATGCCCAGATGTAGAAAGGTTAACGCCAAAGACCATAAATCTACGGGAAAGCAGAATATTTTTCTTAAGTAGAATGAGGGTATGATGGGGACAAGCGATAGGACAGCCGTGGACTGAAATGGGCTCACAAGTTGCGTTCTTTAGCATCATTCCTAAAAAGGGGTTACCCACCGAGATACAGAGTGGGATGAACAGTGTAGATGGTTTAGATACCAAACCCTGGTAGGAGATACAAGCACACATACTGCACTGCTACAAAAAGAAGCAAGAAAAGGATAGAGAGAAACAGGGGCAGGCCCAAGGACACACTGCAAAACTTGTTCAAAACAAATTAAGAAACACTGTGCTAGAGTGATAGCAATGGCCGCAAGTGTGCAAATGACGCCAGTCTCCAAGGGGGCTGCATAGAAAAACCTCAGAGGGTTCCAACTACTACGGCAGCAGAGGCCAGGCAGGTTGCCAGCAACCAGACCCAGAAGGAATGCTACTATTGTCATAGGCCGGGTCACCTGAGAGATGAGCAGAAATATCAGCTGAGAGCAATGAGCCAGGGCCAGCTACCACAAAACGCCACAAATGTCTCTCCTCAACACCAAACACAGGGGAATCAGAATGCACCCTACACTCAGCCTCAGGGAGGTCCGCTGTCCACCCTGTCACTTCAGCAGGGATCAGGTAAGTGAACAAATATGTGGCAGCAGCAACCACAGATCGGGAACTCAGCACAAAATGTGTCAGAGTCACATCCCCAGCAGGGAGACGTGACAGTATGGGGAGATAGTGCCTTCACACAACCACAGAAACAAAATGTGCAATAAGACTAAACCCCCACATAAGACAGAAGTAGGAATAACCACAAAAGCTCAAAACCTAATTGGTAATAAGTAGAACCCACGCACCCACTTTCCACAGAAAACCGCACCAAACCAAAAAAGGACCAATAAGGCAACAGTGGGGATACACATTTTTAATTGCGTTCAGAATTTCACGGTGACTTAGAGCTGTGTTGACCGGGGTATACTCACTAAAGCTCGACATCAATGGTGACCCCACAGGAGTGCAGAATAACCTGGTTACCATGGACATCTCCGGGAGTAGACCCCACTCTGCTGCTGATCCCCAAGGGGAGGTTTGGCTGCCCACGCCCCGGGGGTAAGGCAGTCTGAGGACATGGCAGGACGGCACCCAGAAAGTATTCAAATCCAGTAATCCATGCCCAGCAGCCAAAGTCAAAAAGGACATGTTCCGATTACCAAATCAAAGGGTCCGTGTTAGACTTGGCATCTTTGGTGTGGTTTTCCCTGACTTTTGAGCCTCTACCTCCCGTATTTTTGATGCTGTGCTGGATTTCATGTTTGCTGCCTTAGACGCTTTGGGCACTTTGCCACTGCTGATCAGTGTCAAAGTGCAAGTGCTCCCTGTACAAATTGTTATTGCAATTTGTTGTCCATGATTGGAATATTTGATTTACTGGTAAGTCGCCAGTAAAGTGCACTGTGTAAGCTCAGGGCCTGTGAATCAAACATTACTAGTGGGCCTGCAATACTGATTGTGCCACCCAGATGAGTAGCCCTGTAAATGCTTCTCAGACCTGCCACTGCAGTGTCTGCGCACAGTTTGTAAACTGAAATGTCAACCTGGCAAGTGCACTCACTTGCCAGGCCCTAACCATCCCTTTTCCCGCATATAAGACACACCTCAGGTAGGCCCAAGGTACCCCCATAAGCAGGGTGCAGTGTCCGTGAAAGGTGGGGCATATACATGTCCTGAAAAATGTGAAATACTGCCAAATTTTATTTTTCTCTATTGAACAGCTATCTGTCCCATAGGGTAGAATGGAGATACTTTGTAACATCTTACAAGTATAACTTCCCATTGTAACAGATAGAAAAAGTAAGTTTAGGCTCTCTGAACTCAGAATTTAATAACACATCATTTAGTAAAGATGGCTTTTAAATTGTGTGCTGGAAAATGGCACTTTTAGAAAGTAAGAATTTCCTTGTTTAATCATTCTGCCTGCTTCTGCAGGTTAGTGGATTGACTGTCTGGTTTTGGAGTGACAGGGGCTGGGGATGGGGATGTGTATTCATTTTAGACATCCGCTGAGGGGGGTTGAGGTGTGCCTGGCCTTCCTGGATGACTCAGAGCTGAGCTGAGAGCTGAGCTGAATAGACCTTGGTTGCATTTATACTACAGTAGTGGAAGGAGTTTTCCTTGCACCTGAATAGGGCCTGTCTCCTTTCCACAATGCTGTCTCCACCCCTTGTGGTCAGACTACACCAGTGAGGAGAGAACTGGTTTGGACTAGGCTCAGAGACCCTTGCACAAAGAAAAACAAAGACATAATGGGATATAAATAGTGAACCTTAAACCCCAGGACTTAAGATCACTTCTGGACTCGAGAGGAACGTTTGTCAAGGAGAAGAGCCGGAGAGCTTTGAGGAGGAGTACTGCCCCTTTGATGTGTGCTGTGTGGGGTTGGCCTGCAGTTGCTGCCTCTGCCAAGGAAACGACAAAGACTGGAACTCTGCTGTGAACTTGCTTGAAGAAGAATCTCCAAGAGCTGGTGTGTGCTGGCCTCCTGTTCTGAAGTCTCAGGGACACAAAGAATTCATCATCAGCCTCCTTGAACTCCATTACTGTGGGCTCTGGCCTGCCAGGAGTTGCCTATTCCAGTTTGGGCCTCTGGAGGTTGTTCCTGTTGCTGGGAGCTGAAAGAAATCAAGAAAAGCAATGGATCGCCCTTCCGGCACCTGTTCCAGACGCAGCACCGCAGTGATGGGAGGATTTGCACGCATCGTGCCGTGCGGCTGAAAGAATCGACAAAGCACTCTGTGTTTGTCAATGCTTCCCATCCCTGCAGCTGTTTGGCCTTGTGAATTTGGTTCCATCAACAGGTACTTGGTGTTGAGTCAAGCATCCAGAGTTTTCCATGGTCCAAGTTGCTTGAAACTTTTTTTTAATCATATTCTTGATAACCCTCACTTGATCCCACCAAACTATCCAGCTATCGTCCCATTTCTCTTCTCCCAGCTATGGCAAAAATCTATGAGAAGGTGGATTTTCGGCAACTGGAAGCTTTTGTGGAATCTTCCGGCCCCCTTCACCCTGCTCAGTCTGGGTTTAGGTCATCCTACAGTACCGAGACCGCGTTGGTAGAAGTGGCTGAAGCTATTCGGGAGTGCCTTGATGCGGGCGGCAGAGCAGCTTTGGTCTTACTCGATCTTTCTGCCGCCTTCGATACGGTTCCCCATCGGCTACTCCTATCTCGCCTGTCAAACATCGGTATTGGTGGTCCTGCCTGGGATTGGATAAAATCTTTCCTGGAGGTTCGGACCCAACAGGTTTGGATGCCTCCGTTTTCCTCTACGGTGAGGAAGGTATCTACGGGTGTCCTGGAGGGCTCTACCTTGAGTCCTTTGCTTTTTAATATTTACCTTACACCCCTGATCTTTTTGGCAGAGGAGCTGGGTGCTTATATAATTGCCTATGCGGATGACACGCAACTTCTTTTTACATGGAAGGATTCAGATCTGTCAACTGTGGCTGCGCAGAACTGTCTATCGGCAGTTTTTAGTTGGCTGGCTTCTGCCCAGTTGAAATGTAATGAAGATAAATCCGAGGTTCTCTTGTATGGTCAATTTCCATCTAACTTCAGAGAATCTCTGTGGCCACCTGACTTTCCCCGTCCGATCTCAGAGGGTGTTCCTGTGAAAAATTTGGGGGTTTGGTTTGCAGAAGACCTACGGTTTACCCACCAAATTAATAAACTGGTTGGATTGTGCTTCGGCATTCTTAAGTCCTTGAGAAGGTTCCTGCCGCTGCTGCCTCAGTCAGCTAAGGAAACTGTGGTACTTGCCCTTATCCTTTCTCGGCTCGACTATGCAAATGCTTTGTATCTGGGGATTCCAAGATACCTACTTAATAAATTGCAGACTATACAGAATGCTGCTGCCAGACTCCTGTTTAACATCTCAGGTAGACTTAGCGTTAAAAAACAACTTCGCGATCTGCACTGGCTGCCGGTTTTCCAAAGAGTGCAATTTAAAGCTCTGACTTTGGTGCACAGAGCACTGCATAACACTGGCCCTCTCTATATTCAAAAGCGGTTTGCCTTCTATGCCCCTAATAGAGTGCTGCGGTCCGCCTCCCTGCGGCGGCTGTTGATCTCTTGCTTTCGCAGGGCTCGTTTGGGTGGCCAGTCTCTTTCAGTTAGAGCAGCCATCGCCTGGAATGCCTTGCCTTTGAAGCTTCGAGTCATTCAAGACCTTAGGCTGTTCAAAAAACAATTGAAAACTTTTCTATTCTTAGGTGCGCTCTAATGGCCTTCCCGCAGGGTTTCGCTTTCAGCCTCCGCGCCAGGACACTCTCGAGTATTAGTGCGCGCTATAAGTATTGTATAACATAACATGTAGGTTGGATTTTTATCGTTTTTGTCCTGTATGGTGTAGATAAAGATACCCTATTACTCTAAATTGATGTGGTGTCCATTTGTGGTGTTTTCACTGGGTTACTGTGTGTTTTGAGTACAAATACTTTACACGTTGCCTTTGGGATAAGCCTGTCTGCTCGTGCCAAGCTAACCAGGGGGTGAGCAGAGGTTATTTAAAGTGTGCATCCCCCTTACCCTGACTAGAAGCAAGGGTCCCTACTTGGACAAAAGTGCATACCTCTGTCAACTGGAGACTCCCCGTTCTCAAAGTTCCCATTTTCGGGCACCATGTCCAGGGCCGATGTTTCCTTCCTGATGTGTGGTCCCAACAGTGCCTCCAAAAAAGTTGGTGACTCTACCTCAATAAAGTCCCCCTTTCAGTTCTAAAAATGAAGCTATCCTTGGTGGCAGTAACTAAGATCCCCATGCGCCTTGGATAGTAAAACCCCAAAAGACTCCACAGCACACACACAAGGAGCCATAAAGCGGTGAGGCCTCCAGATGGGGTTGAGTTCAAATCTTCAGTTGAGGGGTGCGGGGTTCAATAGTGCGACCAGGCATCCTAAAATTGTGGAGGCAGTCAATTTTTTTCTTCTGTAGTCACTCATCAGGTATTTGCAATTTTTGGGCAAAAACTGCCCCGGATTATATGTCTTTGATATTACAAAGCGAATAACTACCTCAGCCAGCCTTCTTCTATGATTGTGAACGGTCCTGTTTTTAGTTTCCGAAATTCGGTCACTCTGCTACATTCTCTTAAAATTCATTAGGCAACACATGACCGTAGAGAGCCCAGGCACCAACTAGGGACAGTAGACCCGCCAGCGCGTTAAAAGGGAGTGAGGTGTGGTCCAAGGGTGACTGGGAAGAGGGATCCCAAATCTCCACTGATGCTCCAGACGAATGTATAGCACCAAGTGGGTTCACCACCATACCAAGCGCTGTGACTAACGGTGCTCCACACCTTGGAGGTTCTGACGAGGGAAAGCAGTTGGTTATAACCTCAGACACCATGAGGCAGCATGGGTGGAAAAAAGGGGGCACAGAACAGCCCCCGAATCATTCGCCCGCTTGACAAGCAGAGTGGTAGATTAAGCGACATTCAGGGGAAAGAACCTGAAACCAAAGAAAACTGCCCATAGCTAGCCCAAAAAGAACGTTCCAGATACCAGAGGTGGGGAGAAGATTAGCCAACGCAGGGTACCTGACAGAGCTGGGGGAGGGCCATGTGCCCAGGCACGCCACATGCCTCAAACAGAGAGATGCATAGAAACGCGATCCTGGGGCATGTTGCAAACACCAGCAACGCTAAACAGCAACACACTCCCTCCCCACGTATTCCTGCACACAAGTAGACTGAGAAAGGCAACGCACAGCAGGGGTGCCCTCATGTACACATTTGTCGGGAGTTAGTGAAATCCATGGAATCCCTCCTAAGACCTGATGCTATCCGCCCCTGTGTCCATCAGGCTACCCCACAAGCATACCTTGCACTGGAGGGGGGGGGGGGGGGGGGGCTCAACAGTTTATACAAAAGAATACATTTGTCCAGATAACCAATAACCAACCTTACTTCTGAAATCACTAATAACATGCCCAACAGGGGTCACCTTCTGGTGCGCCACTAGATCGCAACTAGTAGAGTATGGATATTGCACCTCTAGTGAAAAGTTAACCATCAACAGAGGTTTTTCAAAACCAAGTAACAGAGAAGACAACAAGAGTGAAGCAACGCAGCAACTCTCTAACTTACAGCAAGCAAAGAAAGAAAAGAAAAGGACAATTTCCACACTTGCGCCAGTAGAAGGAGGAGAAACCCACAGCCTGCTTAACACCAGAGTGGGTGCGCCATTCCTTCATGCAATCGAGCCCATCCGTGGTGACGACACCCATGAACTAACCGTGGCGAACATTTTCAAATTGGGAAAAGAAACACAGCCACTGGAAGAGCCCAGATGGCTCAGAGAGGAATCCTTCCTCAAACTACCATATCTTGACAAAAGGTATGTACATGTCTGTGCATATGTAATAATAATCATTATTCGGTGCTAAGCCTTAAAACCCTTTGTCGTCCACATCCATATAAAAATACAATGATAAAACTGCTACAAGCCTTAAGACACTCCATCAGCACAGCCGAGTAAGAGTCTAGGAAATGTGCAAAAGAGCAAAATCCAATCTGAAATGTGTGTTGCTCTTAAAAAATTCATAACTGCCAAAAGCGAAGGATGATTAGACAGCAGCTGCAGATGCATGAAGGCAACGCAGGCCTGTCTAAAACTCATTGCTTTTAAATGAGGTTTAAGATATATTCTCCTAAAATAAGTAAAATATTTACATAAAAGTACAAAACGTGGCTGAGCTAAAAGATGGTAAAGCTTATTAAATCTAAAACGAGATATTAAAAATCTATCAGAGGCATTTCTCAACCTACATAGGGAATCGTCCGTGCCCTGACTTTAGGAGAGCATGCCCTCTCACCGCTGGCTTGGTTAGCTCGGTGTTTTCACTGGCGGCCCCTTCACTGTGCTCACGTCCAGGGGCTTTACTGAGTCCGGCTCAAGAAAAATATTAGCCCGTACCAAAGCAGCAAACGTCTCTTTAATATAGCGGAGCCAGGGGGTTTTTAGTGCCTACTGATAAACAATCTGATACAATCAATCGTTTTAAGGGGAAGAGGCAGAGGGAAGGGTTTAGAAAGGCTTGTTTTGGGGTCGGTATGGTAAAAGAGGTGTGAGATGATGCAAGGAGGTGTAGAGTAGGGAAGAGTTCATAAAGGGGTATTTTGGGGATCATAGTAGTGGTATGGGGTTTGGGATGAATGAGAGAGTGGAGGTAGAGGATATATTGATAGAGGTATAGGGTGAGAAATAGGGAAGTGCATTGATATGTTGAATTAGAAGAAAAGTAATAAAGATATAGATCCATAAGTACATGGAAAATATATAGATGCATAAAGGAAGTAAGTATAAGTAGATTAAAGATTTTGATAGAGCTATATGAAAAGAAGGCACACCTTCATAAAATATCTGCTTAAAAGATCTATCCTTAACATATATAATAATATGTATTAATGCAGGACATAACTCGGGTGAAAAACAGCATGGAGGTCAATTCACCAAAGTGCCAGGCGGAGAGGAAGTCACTTCACATGCCCCTTGACCCGCACTTTCACTCTCACATACATATGCTTATACATACAAACACATTCACACATACACACACACACTCATACACAGGCCACACACACACTGCGTACACATGTACACACATACAATACTCCCTCTTACATAAACACACTCAAAACTGCAAGCACGCACACAACAAAGATACATTTACAAGCATCATTCACTTACCTCAGCTGCCAAGGGAAGGCAAATTCCAGCTTTTTGTACTGAATTTCTGTATTAAACTAACAACAAATATTGTCATATTATGCACTAGTAGTATAATAAAAAATTGACAAAAGACGAGGTAAGTGAAGCCCCCACTGAGGTCAATAAACACAAGCCGCTTCTGTTGCTGCCACCGAGTTTGCCACTGTTAGTGGGAGAGGTCGCGAAGGCAGTGCCAGGGGGGGAGGGGCATACCAGGGGTCGGTACTGTGACCCTTGCAACCCTTAAAAGATGGCTATGCACAATAATGTGCAGTCAAACACCACTTCAGGACGGCAAAAATACTCAATAAATCACTCATAAATTACTGGCAGCCTAAAGATGGTGGCACAACAAACAAAATCAACAAATTACGAAGAATTGTTTTGTATTGTAGCATTTACACTGCCCCATCGTGGGGCCCTGAATCTGTGTGGTTGGCGTGTGTTGTCTTTGTTTGATCCTATGTGGGAAGTGTTTCCATATCATGAGTGAGGACCACGAGGTGTGGTCATCGTGCTATGGCACGCGGTGCCTGGCCGTGCCATGCATGAAGGCGTGAGAGAGACAGGCGCGCAGTTCATAGTTTTCAGCGCACTGTCAGCTTTGAGCCGCCCTCCAGGGGGCATATTATCAAGCCAGGCGATAAAATTATCGCCGCTTTAGCGGCAGAAAACTGCCGCTAAAACGGCGATAATGGGCTTAATAATATGCTCTATGGAATTCCAATTGAAGCCTATGTCAGACGTCCGTCACATCGAACATGGGCTTCAATTGGAATTCCATAGAGCATATTATCAAGCCCATTATCGCCGCTTTAGCGGCAGAAAACTGCCGTTAAAACAGCGATAATGGGCTTGATAATATGCTCCATGGAATTCCAATTGAAGCCCATGTTCGATGTGAAGGACATCTAACCCGAGCTTCAATTGGAATTCCATAGAGCATATTATCAAGCCCATTATCGCTGTTTTAACGGCAGTTTTCTGCCGCTAAAGCGGCGATAATTTTATCTCCTGTCTTGATAATATGCCCCCAGGTGTTTTATGGGATTTCTGATGTTCATAGTCACGTACCTCATTTACGAACAGGGTTGCCCCTTCTGAGATATTTTGTTTAAAGTTTATGGTCCTGAGCAGGTGTAACCTAAAGAGAGAAATGGTGGCAGGATCAGTTGGGGTGCGCTTCCTTAAAACCATGCCATGTTTGAATGTCATTGAGAGGTGTCAAGTAGCGTCATAGCATGCATCTAGCTGGGACCTGCGGTCGGGGACTAGATTACAAATTCTCCATTGGCCAGTGGCATGTAGCAAATCTTTCTGTCATTCGTTGCCTGACCAATTGCTAATGGGAGGTTTATTTGAGTCGGTCTGGTGCAGCAGTCGGAGAGAGGCATGACCTGAAGCAGTTGTGACGTATGTGAGCATAAGTGTCAGTAAAAGGGAATTTTTATACAATCTGTATGAACTACAATCAGCTGAGCAACCTCTGGATGTTATGGTATCACTATTGCTGTGGTTTGTAAATTGTATGTGTATTGTACATGCATTGATAGAACCCTCACTTCCCCTGATGAGGCGCTGCGGTGCTTTAAGATGGGCAGCCTGCTGCTCCGGATAGTTGGCAGTTTTGTTTCTTGAATATTATTGGTTATTGAGATTAGGTTTGTGTTCTTAAGGAAACCAGGCCATGCATTTACTTGAGTTTCTATGAGGTGGCTTCAATTACAGGGAGTTAGCTGTGATCTTTTGTGGAGGGGTCTAGGGGCTGAACTGTTGCACTGGTTGGTGGGTTCAATTGATGACTTACTGGAGATTAGGTATTCTGAGACTCCATGGGTATAACTTTTAAAGCCGAGGTTGTGATATTTGAATGAGGTGTTTGGAATTTGCAGAGATGCAATAAGTTTTCAGGCCAATATATGACTTAAAGTTGGCCGTGCTGAGAGCGAAGAGGCGTGCAGAGGATGGAAAGGAAGGCGATTGCCATTCAAATGGAAAGGGAGAGTGGGAGAGTGGGAACTCGGAAGTGTGAATTTAAGTCAGTTTTCATGCAGTACGTTTAGGATTACTGTGGAGGTTTTTTGAGATTGCATACGAAACTGTAGAAAGAAAACATTATTTGCATGTGTTGCAGTATCACTGTAGGCCATAGGAACTCCAACACACACACAACATCCTCCATTACCCACAGAGTAAATACAGTTCAAAGAAAAATGCTTTTATATTCCCACAACATCTGATGGAAGGACATCAGGAAAAAGAAATGTTGTGTTTCAGATTTTTGTGGTAGACAAGCCCCCCTCCCCTTTCTCTCTCATGACAAGGCGAGGAGAAGGAGAACAGAGTCTGTTTTAGTGTTTGTGTGAGTAACTCTCAGCGCAGGTGGCACTAGGGCGGTCTCTAATCAGGTATAAGGAAGTGTAAAATCTTTCATCTGGCTGTCACTCAGCCTCCCTGTAGCAGTAATCAGGCACGCAAAGACAAAGAAAGGCCCTGCCTAGAAACCTTCTCACCTGAATAATAGAAACTGCAGTCCCAGCCCTCACCCTTCACCTTCTACCAAACCTGCAGCGCTCAGGAAACCAAGCTTAGACCCAACCGTCAATCACATGACACGACTGACAGATGCCAGTCAGCTCAGGAAACCAAGCTTAGACCCAACGTTCAATCATATGACACGACTGACAGATGCCAGTCAGCTCAGGAAACCAAGCTTAGACCCAACCTTCAATCACATGACACGACTGACAGATGCCAGTCAGCTCAGGAAACCAAGCTTAGACCCAACCTTCAATCACATGACAGGACTGACAGATGCCAGTCAGCTCAGGGAACCAAGCTTAGACCCAACCTTCAATCCTATGACACGACTGACAGATGCCAGTCAGCTCAGGAAACCAAGCTTAGACCCAACCTTCAATCACATGACACGACTGACAGATGCCAGTCAGCTCAGGAAACCAAGCTTAGACCCAACCTTCAATCACATGACAGGACTGACAGATGCCAGTCAGCTCAGGGAACCAAGCTTAGACCCAACCTTCAATCCTATGACACGACTGACAGATGCCAGTCAGCTCAGGAAACCAAGCTTAGACCCAACCTTCAATCACATGACACGACTGACAGATGCCAGTCAGCTCAGGAAACCAAGCTTAGACCCAACCTTCAATCACATGACACGACTGACAGATGCCAGTCAGCTCAGGGAACCAAGCTTAGACCCAACCTTCAATCCTATGACACGACTGACAGATGCCAGTCAGCTCAGGAAACCAAGCTTAGACCCAACCTTCAATCACATGACACGACTGACAGATGCCAGTCAGCTCAGGAAACCAAGCTTAGACCCAACGTTCAATCATATGACACGACTGACAGATGCCAGTCAGCTCAGGAAACCAAGCTTAGACCCAACCTTCATTCACATGACACGACTGACAGATGCCAATCTGAGCACCGGCTCACCCCTCCACACTGGGGCTCACCCCCATGTCAGGAATAGCATTCCTTAGTGTTCCTAGTAGTCTCTCCATATGACTTCTCCACACCTCAAAATAGTTTAAAATAAAGAAATAAGACACCTGTCCTGTGTACATCTGGGAAGGCATTTCAATCCATCAAAACATTAAATTAACAAAACAGACACAGAAGAGAAAACAGAAGCAGCTCCCTGTACTCTGGTGGAAGCTGCAGATAACATTGGGAATCATTTCCAAAGATGGCACCTCAGAAACAACATTTAGAAAGAATATTTTTTTTCAAATGTGTTACGAAGAAGAAAGAAATAAGAACATATTCAGGGCCAATTCACAAAGGTGAACTTAAACCAAAAGTCTAAGTTTAGAGGTAACGTCTAACTTAACTAGAAGTAAAGTTAGACTCTTGGTCTAAGTGTATACCAAAACTCAAATTTAGATCAAAAGTACAGCTAGACTTCAGGTCTAAACTTAGACTTCAGGTCTAACTTCAGACTTCAGGTCTAAACTCAGACTTCAGGTCTAAATTCAGACTTAAGGTCTAAACTCAGACTTCAGGTCTAAACTTTTGGTTCAAATGTACCTTTGTGAATTGGGCCCACAATCTCTATTTCCCATTCCATCATGTCCCCACACTCCCACCTCTAGCCTTAAACCACATGGCTTCTTTGAGGAGCTCTATCACCGGCTCCTGATTGCCGACCACAAAGGCCCTGATTGCAAAGTGGGTGGAGAGGTATCCCAGGTGGAATGCGGCTCCTTCCAATCACAACTGGCCCTCTGTTCCTGAGACTCCTCCTCTTCTTTCAGCCCTGCACATGTCAAATGTATTTTGTATTGCTTAGTTTATTATTACCCTTGCAAAATCTAAAGCACAGTAACTTTAAAAACAGAAGACAGCACAGAAAGAAAACAAACCAACAGCCAGTGCGTAATTTAAAAGGACCGCATCACGAAAAACATTAAGACTTTGAATTTAATGATAATTGAAGACGCAAGAGGGCAACGCTCTTCAAACCGCGTGCAAGTCCGCTTAAGGTGCCACAGTGCCATGGTGTCAATGTATTGGCTGGCATATTGCGTGGGTGGTGGGGCGGGGGGCACATGAAATATATAAAAACGAAAGGCACTTACCCTTTCTACAAGTGCCACGTCCTCCTCGCTCGTTCTCTCCTCGCGGCAGGCAGGCTTCTGACTCTCCAGCCAATCCTGGCGCTGCTTCTATGCAGTGTGAGAGCAGCGCCAGGATTGGTGGGAGCGGCCTCTCTCAGCGCTCACGGGAGCACTGGAGGCATTTGCTGTATCTAACCCGGCTAGGGTTTAACATGTGCAGCTGGCCCGAGAGACGTGCGCATGTTAAATTCAAGAGCACAACACTCCCGGCTGCCACTCAGCAGCACTGATCCCGCCCCATCCTGAGGCTCCGTTTGGGGCAGGTCGGTTGTTGAAAAAAATGGTAATTAACAAACTTTATCATCATTTTATTTTTCAGCTCTGGCCTGGGGCTTCTGTTTGTGGGGCGACGATCCTTCACTCAAACGGAGGAGCTGCCCTGAGTGTCATTTCACTGGAAAGGTACTAGAGGCTGCAGACATCCCCATGGACCGGTCCCTTGGCAGCCACTTGAATGGGACAGGGATTTAAGATGTGATTTAATCCTCAAAGTGCCTTAGTGCCTTGGCCAGCTGGAGTGACTCTCCCCATACAGCAGACACATACAGGAGAAGTGTGGCTCAATGATTAGAGCGGCAGACCCTGATGCAGAGGTCTAGCCTCGGCGGGTCTTGGGCTCAAAAATTCCACGGACCTGATAATTCTCGCCTCGGTGCCATTCCAATCATGGAGTCCCACTCTGCAACTCTGGGCAATAGCTTGCTTAATCTCCACAACGGCCCCCACAACGCTAAGGATGCCTGGCCTCCACCTTGGGGGTGCCCAGGAGTGGACGCCTCACAGGGAAAGCCAGGATGGGTTCCACAGCAGTATTCGTACAAGCGCCTTGAGACCCTTGCGGGTGAGTAGTGTGCTATACAAGTATCAATTTACATTTACATTTTTTTTTTACATTTACTTCGGTGGCAACTCCTCAGGCTGAGGCGGAAGTCTTTTTGCTGCAAGGTCTAAGGGCCTTAGCCTGGTATTGGCCCCATTGTAGCGCTCTATCACGGCTTGTCTACAACTGCGCACACCCAGGGAGATGAAATGAGATGCAGCAGTAGTTTGTGCTTAGAGAGGTCTGCCAGGCGTATGTAAATAACGTGCACCATCCATTCTTGAACCCAGTGCATAATTTGTAAAATATTAGGGGCCAGGGCCCTCATCAGGAGGCCTCCGCAGCTTGCACCATCCGTTGGCCCTGTCAGCGCTGCCAATGACAGTACCTGCACAACTACCAACCAGCACACTACACAAGTATGACAATTCAGAATATTCCAAGCCCCCAAAACCTTTCAAACTGGCTTGGGCAGCAGGTTATTAGTTATTTTGAATGTATACCAAATTAAAAAAAGAATTGCTGTTCTGCTCATATCTAAATTAGACAAACACGGCCACCATGTGGCAGCTGTCATAAGTGCTGGTGTTGACAATTAAGTGCTGGTTCTGAACACCACAACCCACTGGCTCAAATTAAGCACTGATTGAAATGTCTGCATGTAGTGTCAGTGCTGTCGGCAAGCCACCCGGGCGGATGAGCCAGAGCTGGAAGCGCTCATAGGCATTGGCCAGCCACCCGGGATGATGAGACAGAGCTGAAAGTTACTCCAGGCTTTGCCCAGCCACCCAGGCGGGTGAGCCAGAGCTGGATGCGCCCCCAGGTATTGTCCAGTCACCCAGGCGGATGAGCCAGAGCTGGCAGCACCACAGGCATTGTCCAGCCACCTGGGCCAATGAGCCAGAGCTGGAAGCGCTCCCAGGCATTAGCCAGCCACCTGGGCCAATGAGCAAGAGCTGGAAGCACCCCCAGGCATTAGTCAGCCACCTGGGCCAATGAGCCAGAGCTGGAAGCGCCCCCAGGCATTAGCCAGCCACCTGGGCCAATGAGCCAGAGCTGGAAGCGCAGCCCCAGGCATTAGCCAGCCACCTGGGCTAATGGGCCAGAGCTGGAAGTGCCCCCAGGCATTGGCCAGCCACCCGGGTCAAAGAGCCAGAGCTGGAGGCGCTCCCAGGCATTAGCCAGCCACCTGGGCCAATGAGCCAGAGCTGGAAGAGCCCCCAGGCATTACCCAGCCACCTGGGGCAATGAGCCAGAGCTGGAAGCACCCCCAGGCATTAGTCAGCCACCTGGGCCAATGAGCCAGAGCTGGAAGCGCCCCCAGGCATTAGCCAGTGTTGGAAGGCGGACCCCGAGGAGTCGGCGAGACCACCAAGGGGGGCCCTCCCACTGTATGAAGTAGCCGAGCGCTGCTGAGAAGTCTCCTGGGAGATCCTTCTCCGATCACGTACTAGCACAGTAACACCACCACACAGGACTCAAGGAGGTTGTCTCAAGACAAGAAATGCTTTATCATCAATCAGAAGGTTACGAGGTCAATATTTACACGAAGGGATCGAGGGATCCACCAAAAGTCTCAATGTCTCTTTGGAAGGGTAGGGGTAGCGGGACAGTCTTTGGCAGGGATGCGGTACGAGGGTACCTGGGGCCCAGTTCTTCTTCTCAAGCTGGAGGGCCTCCGACCTCGGAGGGGTCGAGCCGCGACGGTGTCAGCAGGGCTCCGGCGTACAGTTCAGGGAGAGCCGCGATTCGATCAGCAGGGCTCTCAAGGTGTTTTCTGCTCAGCTCGAGCCGCGACATCGTCAGCAGGGCTCCGAGGAAGGTTTCAGCGAGGGTGGGCCGCGACAGCGTCAGCAGGGCTCCGATGTTCCGAGTGGCTTCAAAATGTTCACAAGAAGGAGCCGCGACGCAGTCCGCAGGGCTCGTGATGGTTCCGACAAAAGTTCTTCTCCGTAGGGTCAGCCGCGATTCAATCAGCAGGGCTCTCGATTCCGGGATACAACTGCCGACCTGTGGTGGGGTCACCCCAGATATAGGACTGGAGCCCTTTGATGTCCGGACCCAGGCGCCCGAGGGGGGCGGAGAGGCCGGGTGGAGGTGGCCAGACGCCCAGCAGGAGTGGCGCCAGGCCCAAGAGAGTTGCAGGCCGATCACACCTAGGGATGGGAGGACAGTTGGGGGTCCCATCAATACTGTCCTCCGCCGGGGGCGATGAATGGTCCCTGCGGCGCCCCCTGGCCAGTTCGTGGTCCTGGATGTCGGGGCTTCGCTGGGGTCGAGGCCGGGTTGAGCAGGGACGCGCTGGCTGGTGCATAGTGTGACGTGGATGCCAACAAGATGGCGGAGCCACGAGGAGGATGCGACCGCGTGCAGCTCCGGGTGAAGGGCCTTGGTGCAGTTCAGACGGGTGGCCCGTGAAGGCCGGGGCGGGGAACGGGCACAATCCATAGGGTTAGGGACCACGCCACGAGGCCGGGTCCAACAGGCGTCCCCCCCAGCCGAAGGCATGGAGAGTCACCCATCTCCTTGGGGATTCTCCTCGTCAAGGCGGAAGAAGCGGGACAGGCCGTCGGCGTTGGCGTGGTCATTGCCGGGCCGGTGTTCGACGTCAAAGTCCATCCCTTGTAGCGAGATGGACCACCACAGTAGCTTGGGGTTCTCGCCCCGCATTTGCATTAACCACCGCAAGGGCCGGTGGTCGGTCTGGACCCGGAAGTGGGTGCCAAAGAGGTAGGGCCGGAGCTTCTTGAGGGCCCACACCACAGCGAAGGCCTCACGCTCAATAGTGCCCCAGCGTTGCTCTCGGGGCAGTAGTCGTCGGCTGATGAAGGCCACTGGTCGGTCGAGCCCCTTTTCATCGGCTTGGGATAGGACAGCCCCGATCCCATACTCGGAGGCGTCCGTCTGTACCACGAACTCTTTCTGGTAGTCCGGTGCTTGCAGCACCGGAGCAGTGCACATGGCTGACTTTAAGGTGTCAAAGGCTGTTTGGCAGCGGGGTGTCCAGTGCACCTTCTTGGGCTGCGTTTTGGACGTTAACTCTGTGAGGGGGCCAACAATGCTCCCATAGTCCCGGATAAACCGCCGGTAGTATCCGGTGAGGCCCAGGAACGCCCGGACAGCGGTCTGGGTAGTGGGGGGTTCCCAGGACTGGATGGCATCTATCTTTGCTTGGAGGGGGGCCACCTGCCCGCTCCCCACTTGATGGCCCAGGTAGGTCACGGATCCGTGGCCGACTTGGCATTTGCTGGCCTTGATTGTGAGCCCGGCCCGCTGGAGGGCGGCCAGGACGGCTTTCAGGTGAAGGAGGTGCTCTGCCCAGTGGTTGCTGTATATGGCAATATCATCTAGGTAGGCCGCTCTGAAGGCCTCAAGCCCGGCCAAAACCTTGTTCACCAGTCTCTGGAAGGTGGCCGGGGCGTTCTTCATTCCGAAGGGCATTACCCGTAAGTGGTAATGGCCATCCGGGGTCGAAAAGGCGGATCTTTCTTGGGCGCCGGGGGTGAGCTGGATTTGCCAGTACCCGGCGGTGAGGTCCAGCGTGCTCAAGTAGCGAGCGGCCCCCAGGCGGTCGATGAGTTCATCGGCCCGGGGTATCGGGTGGGCGTCGGTCTTGGTTACAGCATTCAGGGCTCGGTAGTCCACGCAGAATCGCAACTCTGGGGGGTGGCCGGGAGCTGCGGCCTTGGGCACCAGGACGACAGGGCTGGCCCACGGGCTGTCGGAGGGTTCGATGACCCCCAGGGTCAGCATCTTCGTTACTTCGGCCTGGATGCAGGCCCGCACTCGGTCAGGCACCCGGTAGGCTCTGTGTCGCACGGGGGGCTCTCCCCGGTGTCGACGTCGTGGACGCACCAGTGGGTCACCCCCGGGGTGAGGGAGAAGAGGGCTGCGTAGTCCCGCAGCAGTCGCTGGCAGTCATGGCGATGTTCTGGAGTCAGGGAAGAGGCGAGTTGGACCCCTTCGATCGATCCGTCCTGAATGTTGGACTGCAAGAGGTCGGGCAGGGGTTCGGAGTCGTCCTCGCCCCCCTCGTCGGTCGCCAGCAGCAGGCACAGTTCGGTCCGGGCAAAGTGGGGTTTTAGCCGGTTCGCATGTAAGACCCGGAGGGGGTTCCGGGGGGACTCTAGGTCGACCAGGTAGGTGACGGGACTTTTCTTCTCCACTACCTTGAAGGGCCCGGTCCACTTGTCCTGGAGGGCGCCGGGTTCGACCGGGGCCATGACCCATACTTTCTGTCCGGGCTCGAATTCTACGGTAGAGGAGTTCCGATCGTACCACCGCTTCATGTCCTCCTGGCTGGCCTCGAGGTTGGCTTCGGCCATGGCTCAGAACTTGCGGGTCTGGTTCCGGAGAGTCAGGAGGTATCGGTAGACGTCAGGAGGGGCGCCTTGGGGCTTCATTTCCCAACCCTCCTTGACCAGGCTGAGCGGTCCGCGGACCGGGTGTCCGTACAATAGCTCGAACGGGCTGAACCCCAGGGATTTCTGCGGGACCTCCCGATAGGCAAACAGGAGGCACGGCAGCAGAACATCCCATCTCCGCCTGAGGGGCTCTTCCAGGCCCTGGATCATCCCTTTTAATGTTCGGTTGAACCGCTCAACCAGTCCATTCCCCTGAGGGTGATAGGGGGTCGTGAACTTGTATGTGACCCCGCACTGCTGCCACTGGGACCGCATGTACCTGGAGATAGAGTTCGTGCCGCGGTCGCTCACCACTTCGCGGGGAAATCCCACTCGGGAGAAGATCCCCATCAAGGCCCGGCCTACCACAGGGGCCGTTATAGCTCTGAGCGGGACCGCCTCCGGGTACCTGGTGGCGTGGTCCACGAGGACCAGGATGAAGCGGTGGCCCAGGGCGGTTTGGGGATCCAGGGGCCCCACAATATCGATTCCGACCCGTTCGAACGGGGTGCTGACGGCTGGAAAGGGCTGGAGGGGGGCCTTGACCCGACCCCCGTCTTCCCGCTGGCTTGGCAGGTCGGGCAGGACCGGCAGTGGTTGTCCACGTCTTTCCGCATCCGGGGCCAGTAGAAGTGGGTCACCAGACGGCTGTACGTTTTGTCTTGCCCCAAGTGTCCGGCGAGGGGCACATCATGTGCCAGGTTGAGAAGGAACTCCCGGAAGCGGAGGGGGACCACCAACACGCGGCCGGCCCCGAGTTCTGCCACTTTCTGTTCGCTGTACAACAGGCCCTCGGCCCAGTAGACCCAGTGGGTGCCGGTCCGGTCACCGTTGGCTTGCGCTGTCGCCTGTTGTCGGATCCCTTCGAGAGAGGGACAGGACTGCTGTTCTTGCTGGAACTGCTCTCGGGTGGGGCCCCCTTCATGTCGCCATTGTGTCAGTTCTGGTAGGGCGCTCGGGGACGCCATCTCTTCGGGGGAGGATTCGCTGGGTCCAGGGTCGGTGTCCGCCTCCTCCTCGCTGCTGGTGGTAGGGGGTGTGAGCCCATCGGCTGGGGCGGCCCCGGAGGTCGAGGATGAGCTGGAGGCCCGGGCGGTCATGGACCGGGTGATGGCGCAGGCCCATTCAGCCAGTCCCAACATCCGGAGGTGCTCCCGTCGCTCCACTTGAGCCCAGGGGGAACTTTCCAAGTCGTTCCCCAGGAGACAGTCGACAGGGGCGTCGTCGCGCACCGTCACTTTCAGCAGGCCCGTCACCCCTCCCCACTCGAAGGGGACCAGGGCCATCTGGCACAGGCTTTCACTGTTGTCGGCCGTCCGTACGGGGCACAGGACATTCGGTAGAATCTGTTCAGGGGTCACCAGGTGGCAGCGGACAGCGGTGATACTGGCGCCTGTGTCACGAAGGGCTTCGGCCCGTTGTCCATTGACCGTGACCTGCTGCCGGTACTTCTGGGTGTTGCTTGGGATGGGGGTGCAGGGTACCATTTCTCGGCTACCCAGGCAGACCAGGGACATGGCTGCAGGCTCCCACTCAGTGTTTCCTCGGTCGAGGGCCTCCTCTTCCTCTTCTCCTTCTCCCAGGGCGGCGGCCGCCAGCTGTCGGGGCGGGGGCCCGCCGGCCCCGTTTCTTCGGTTCAGGGGGCAGACCGGATCGCTGGCATAGTGTCCGGTCTGTTGGCAGCCGTAGCAGGTCACTGGTGGCCGTGGTCCGGGTCTGGCCGGGGGCGCCCCCCTTCGGGCTAGGCTCGGGGAGAGTTGTTGCTGCGGTGGCCCTCGAGGGGGGCTCCTGGGGGCCCCGGCGGGAGGGTCTCGGTTCCTGTTCGGTCCTCCCCCTCCACCGCGCTGGCGGGGGGGTCCGGTGGGGTTCCTCTGGTACTCCCCCATTGAGTTCCGGGGGACCCGGGAATTGACCCATCGATCGGCCTCGACGGCGAGTTTTCGTGGGTCGGTCATTTTGCTGTCGAGGAGGTGCTGTCTCAGTTCCACAAAGCAATTGTTGGAGAGGTGCTCCCACACGATGAGGTCGACCAACTGCCCGTAGGTCGTGACTTTGCTCCCTTTGATCCACCCTTCTAGGGCCCGACTAAAAAAGTCCACATATTCCACCCAGGTGGTGCCCGGCATTTTCTTGCAGTCTCTGAACCGCTGGCGGTACATTTCCGCGGTGAGCCCGTAGCGGGTGAGCAGGGCCTCCTTCATGTGATCGTAGGAGGTCATCACCTCCTCCGGCAGCTGGAGCAGCGTGTCTCGACCCTCACTCAGGAACCGCCCCCACAGGCCCGCGCCCCAGTCTTTTCGGGGCACCCGATGAGAGGTCATGGCCACCTCGTAGGCCTTGAACCATTGCTGGATGTCGTCATTCTTGTAATACTCCTTGACGACCTCTTTCGGGATATGTACCTTGGTCTCGGAAGGCGGTAGAGTGTCTCTAGTACTGGGGGTGTTGGTCCCTCCGTTCTTGGCCTTGATCTCGAGCTCCTTGAGACTGCGCTCGTGCTCAAGAGTCAGTTTCTTCTCCTCCAACTCCCGGTGTCGTCTCTTCTCCTCGATCTCCTCTTGAAGCCTTAGCTGTTCTAGGGCCAGTTTCTTTTCTGCCAGCTGGAGTTCGCCGTCCAGCCGCAGTCGTGCGAGCTCTAGCTCGTGGCTCCGGACCTTCTCCCGCTCTCGTATTTCGTCTTCGGAGAGGCCGGTTTCCAGGCTCTTTCTTCCTCCAGTTGCCGAAGTCAGTGCGGTTGCTGTGGTCTCAGTCAGGGGCAGGGGACCTTCTTCCTGGGAGGGGCCTGCCCCGGCCTCCCACCATGCCCTTAGAGCCTTCTGCATCTCCTCTTTGGTACCTAGGCCGGTGGTTGCAATGCCTTTGTCCTTGCAGAACTGCTTTAATTCTTTGTGCGTATATTCCTCCAGCCGTTCGGGCTGGAACTCCATTGTCGCGTTGTTTTCCTGGCTGCTCATGATGCTGTTCGTTCGGATGGGTAGCTAGTGGGTACTGGCTGGTACGTATTGCGTTCGGCTCGGATCCCACCGCTGCCACCAAATGTTGGAAGGCGGACCCCGAGGAGTCGGCGAGACCACCAAGGGGGGCCCTCCCACTGTATGAAGTAGCCGAGCGCTGCCGAGAAGTCTCCTGGGAGATCCTTCTCCGATCACGTACTAGCACAGTAACACCACCACACAGGACTCAAGGAGGTTGTCTCAAGACAAGAAATGCTTTATCATCAATCAGAAGGTTACGAGGTCAATATTTAAACGAAGGGATCGAGGGATCCACCAAAAGTTTCAATGTCTCTTTGGAAGGGTAGGGGTAGCGGGACAGTCTTTGGCAGGGATGCGGTACGAGGGTACCTGGGGCCCAGTTCTTCTTCTCAAGCTGGAGGGCCTCCGACCTCGGAGGGGTCGAGCCGCGACGGTGTCAGCAGGGCTCCGGCGTACAGTTCAGGGAGAGCCGCGATTCGATCAGCAGGGCTCTCAAGGTGTTTTCTGCTCAGCTCGAGCCGCGACGTCGTCAGCAGGGCTCCGAGGAAGGTTTCAGCGAGGGTGGGCCGCGACAGCGTCAGCAGGGCTCCGATGTTCCGAGTGGCTTCAAAATGTTCACAAGAAGGAGCCGCGACGCAGTCCGCAGGGCTCGTGATGGTTCCGACAAAAGTTCTTCTCCGTAGGGTCAGCCGCGATTCAATCAGCAGGGCTCTCGATTCCGGGATACAACTGCCGACCTGTGGTGGGGTCACCCCAGATATGGGACTGGAGCCCTTTGATGTCCGGACCCAGGCGCCCGAGGGGGGCGGAGAGGCCGGGTGGAGGTGGCCAGACGCCCAGCAGGAGTGGCGCCAGGCCCAAGAGAGTTGCAGGCCGATCACACCTAGGGATGGGAGGACAGTTGGGGGTCCCATCGATACTGTCCTCCACCGGGGGCGATGAATGGTCCCTGCGGCGCCCCCTGGCCAGTTCGTGGTGCCTGGATGTCGGGGCTTCGCTGGGGTCGAGGCCGGGTTGAGCAGGGACGCGCTGGCTGGTGCATAGTGTGACGTGGATGCCAACAAGATGGCGGAGCCACGAGGAGGATGCGACCGCGTGCAGCTCCGGGTGAAGGGCCTTGGTGCAGTTCAGACGGGTGGCCCGTGAAGGCCGGGGCGGGGAACGGGCACAATCCATAGGGTTAGGGACCACGCCACGAGGCCGGGTCCAACAGCCAGCCACCTGGGCCAATGAGCCAGAGCTGGAAGCGCAGCCCCAGGCATTAGCCAGCCACCTGGGCTAATGGGCCAGAGCTGGAAGTGCCCCCAGGCATTGGCCAGCCACCCGGGTCAAAGAGCCAGAGCTGGAAGCGCTCCCAGGCATTAGCCAGCCACCTGGGCCAATGAGTCAGAGCTGGAAGCGCCCCCAGGCATTAGCCAGCCACCTGGGCCAATGAGCCAGAGCTGGAAGCGCAGCCCCAGGCATTAGCCAGCCACCTGGGCTAATGGGCCAGAGCTGGAAGTGCCCCCAGGCATTGGCCAGCCACCCGGGTCAAAGAGCCAGAACTGGAAGCGCCCCCAGGCATTAGCCAGCCACCTGGGCCAATGAGTCAGAGCTGGAAGCACCCCCAGGCATCAGCCAGCCACCTGGGCCAATGAGCCAGAGCTGGAAGCACCCTCGGGCATCAGCCAGCCACCTGGGCCAATGAGCCAGAGCTGGAAGCGCCCCCAGGCATTGGCCAGCCACCCGGGTTAAAGATCCAGAGTTGGAAGCGCCACCAGGCATTAGCCAGCCACCTGGGCCAATGAGCCGGAGCTGGATGTGCCAC
This sequence comes from Triturus cristatus, assembly GCF_964204655.1. Classification (NCBI taxonomy): domain Eukaryota; kingdom Metazoa; phylum Chordata; class Amphibia; order Caudata; family Salamandridae; genus Triturus; species Triturus cristatus. Next base: position 1,680,328,488 of record NC_140591.1, read on the forward strand.
CAGGCATTGTCCAGCCACCTGGGCCAATGAGCCAGAGCTGGAAGCGCCCCCAGGCATTAGTCAGCCACCTGGGCCAATGAGTCAGAGCTTGAAGCGCCCCCAGGCATTAGTCAGCCACCTGGGCCAATGAGCCAGAGCTGGAAGCGCCCCCAGGCATTAGCCAGCCACCTGGGCCAATGAGCCAGAGCCGGATGTGCCACCAGGCATTAGCCAGCCACCTGGGCCAATGAGCCAGAGCTGGAAGAGCCCTCAGGCATCAGCCAGCCACCTGGGCCAATGAGTCAGACCTGGAAGCGCCCTCAGGCATCAGCCAGCCACCTGGGCCAGTGAGCCAGAGCTGGAAGCGCCCCCAGGCATCAGCCAGCCACCTGGGCCAATGAGCCAGAGCTGGAAGCGCCCCCAGGCATTAGCCAGCCACCTGGGACAATGAGCCAGAGCTGGAAGTGCCCCCAGGCATTAGCCAGCTACCTGGGCCAATGAGCCAGAGCTGGAAGCGCCCCCAGGCATCAGCCAGCCACCTGGGCCAATGAGCCAGAGCTGGAAGCACAGCCCCAGGCATTAGCCAGCCACCTGGGCCAATGAGCTAGAGCTGGAAGCGCCCCCAGGCATTGGACAGCCACCTGGGTCAAAGAGCCAGAGCTGGATGTGCCACCAGGCATTAGCCAGCCACCTGGGCCAATGAGCCGGAGCTGGAAGCGCCCCCAGGCATCAGCCAGCCACCTGGGCCAGTGAGCCAGAGCTGGAAGCGCTCCTAGGAATCAGCCAGCCACCTGGGCCAATGAGCCAGAGCTGGAAGCGCCCCCAGGCATCAGCCAGCCACCTGGGCCAATGAGCCAGAGCTGGAAGCGCAGCCCCAGGCATTAGCCAGCCACCTGGGCCAATGAGCCAGAGCTGGAAGCGCCCCCAGGCATTGGACAGCCACCCGGGTCAAAGAGCCAGAGCTGGATGTGCCACCGGGCATTAGCCAGCCACCTGGGCCAATGAGCCAGAGCTGGAAGTGCCCCCAGGCATTGGACAGCCACCCGGGTCAAAGAGCGAGAGCTGGATGTGCCACCAGGCATTATCCAGCCACCTGGGCCAATGAGCCGGAGCTGGAAGCGCCCCCAGGTATTAGCCAGCCACCTGGGCCAATGAGCCAGAGCTGGATGTGCCACCAGGTGCTGGGAGACGTACGGACTGTTAATGGATTAGGAGCAGTAACTGCCCAAACAGGTTAGTCTACCAAACGCTCTGTAAATGTTTTACATAATCCAGGTGTGGCGCCTCCTGGCAAAGGTTTATTTATCTTCCAAGAAAGATTCCTGATGCAAGTGGTTGTCGGTTTGCTTTTTAGAGTCTGTGACAGAGAGGATGCCACAGCTGTTGTACTTGGAGAGCTTCCAAGCTGCTGATGGGAAGGTCTGTAAAAAAGGACTTTAGTTCTGGATTATTTACTTCATGCCAGAGAAATGGTCCACAGGAGGAGAGGGAGGGGGTAGTAGAGGAGGCAGTGAGGGTGTCATGGGGGCTGGCATTTTTTTGAAAGGATAATGTTATGACTGCAGCTTGCCTTGCATGCCGTTGGGTACCATGGCCTAAGCGAGAGTCAGATCTGCACCTTATCTAGCTCACATGACATCATCACTTGACGCATGTGCATGGAGCGCTCCTGGAGACTGGTGAGATGCGCAGCAGCGATATATCATTCTTTCAAATCTCAGGATCAAAGGTGAGATGAAGAATAAGTGTGCGCATACTATGTCTTTGGAAGAGGGGAATATTTCTTGCCCTTTTTGTAATTTTAATGTTAAGCTTTCTCATACTACTCCCCCCTGGGCAACTGAAGATGGCAAAGGTAAATCTACATCAATGTTACTTCGCAATTGTCGGTCCCTTCCTAAACACTCCAGTGAAATTCATTTACTTTTAGAAGAGAGGAGCCCAGATGCCCTCTTTTTGATGGAAACCTGGACCAGCAAGAATTCTGACGCCGATGTGGTTCAGGCTCTTCCCTCTAACTGCACCATTCTGAGGCAAGCGCGTGCCAGTGGCCATGGTGGGGGGGGGGGAGTGCCATTATATATAAAAATATCTATAGATGTAGCTCTACCATGAGTCCTTTATCTGACTGTGAGAGCCTTTTCTTTGGTATAAGCTTTTCACCTACTTGCACTTTCTCGGGAATCCTCATATACCGTCCTCCAGGAGTGTTTGGCAATTTCTACAATGATCTCCCAGATATAGCCGCCAATGGGGCGAGCCTTTCATCCAGTTTTTCGATCCTGGGTGATTTGAACATACATTTTGATGATCCCGATTCCTCTCCTTCGCAGGACCTTATTGAAGGCTTAGAAACATTTCAATTTAAGCAAATTGTGACCGGCCCGGCCCACAAATTAGGCCATCTGCTTGACCCTCTATTTACAAACCTCACAAATATTACTTTGGCTGAGGCCATTGTGTTACCTTGGTCTGACCACTTTTTATTATCATTTATCTGGACTCCTCAAGATTTGTTACAACCATTTGTTAGGACTAAAAAGTTTGGGCGCACATGGTCCAAACTTTCTGTAGAAAGCTGGGCAACCAATCTTATAAATTCTACCCCTTTACCTCACGCCAAACCTAAGACGGCTAATGCCAATTTTAACAGTTGGCTGGAGTCCTCTTTGGACTCTGCTCTTCCCAAGAAAGAATTATGCCATCGAGTCGGGCCCAATTAGAAAGCGTGGTACTCCCACAAACTTAGACAGCTTAAACTATCTTGCAAACAATTTGAAAGGAAATGGAGGAAGGATTTTACAGAGATCAGCAAGAGCAATTATAGAGAAGCACTTAAGCTTTATAAAAATGAAATAAAAGCCGCTCGAGCTTGCTACTACCATGGAAAAATTGCCTCTGCATCCAATTCCCCTAGGGACATTTTTAAAATTTTGAAATCCCTTCTCACCCCTCCTTGTCTTCCTACTGAATCTGATGATGTTCAAAAGCGTTGTGATGAAATAGCAATTTTCTTTCTCCACAAAAGTCTACAACATCTATTCTACGTTCCAGCAAACTAACCTGGATACAAATATTCCATCGTCTACACAACAAGTCATGCTGGAGGAATTTTCTCTGCTGACCCTACCGGCCCTGCAGAAACATTTGAGGGAGCTCAAATCGGGATCTCCAGCAGACCCCGACCCTTCGTCCATTCTTAATCTGGTCTCAGAGATCGTCTCTCCAGTTATTCTGGACGTAATAAATTCCTCCCTTGTAATGGGGCAGGTTCCGCTTCTCTGGAAACAAGCAAGAGTCAAAGCTCTTCTGAAAAAGTCCAATTTAGATCCTGAGGACTGTGCCAATTACCGTCCCAGCTTTTCTGTATGAAAATAACTGCCTCCATCCCACCCAGACCGGCTTCAGACGCCATCAGGGCATGGAGACCGCCCTTCTCGCCGTGGTCTAAGAGTCTAGAAAAATCTTGGACAATGGAGGCTGCACTGCGATTATTTTGTTAGATCTCAGCGCAGCCTTTGATACAGTAAATCATCAAATTATGATCCAAAGACTCAGGGAGGTGGGAGTAGCAGGGACTGCCCTTAAATGGTTGCAGTCCTTCCTTTCAGACAGATCATTTGCGGTCTTTGAAGAGGATATTCTTTCGAAGCAGATTCCTCTGCAGTGTGGAGTCCCCCAGGGGTCCTCTCTGAGTCCCACCATGTTTAACATCTACAAGAGGTCCCTTGCGGAGGTGGTACTCCCCTGGGGGATCCATACTGTCACGTACGATGACGACACCCAGTTGGTGGTGTCCCTCAGTCAGCAAGACAAAGCTGAACCAGGTTTAACTTCCTGCCTTGTGAAGGTCTCTGAGTGGATGGATCTGTCTTTTCTTAAATTGAATGGCGCCAAGACAGAAATTATGATACTGGGCCATGCGTCCCCCATGAATTTATATCCTATGTGGCCCAGCTGTCTTGGCCCCCCTCCTGTACCAAAGAAACAAATTAAGAGTTTGGGCGTATGGTTTGACTGCATCCTCAACTTTACAGTACAAGCACGTAAAGTTGCTGCTAACTGTTATGGTCTTCTTAGATTGATAAGGAAGATTCTTCCTCTTCTTCCATTTAAAGCCAGGCGTATGCCGGTCCAACTCTTATTCTATCGCGACTGTACTACGCGAATGCAGTCTACTTTGGTGCGCAACAAGGAACCACTAAGATCTTACAGACTGTCCAGAACTGTGCGGCCCGCCTCTTAATGAATGTCCTAAAATTTCATTCTGCTAAGTTGGCGCTTAGTCGGTTGCATTGGCTTCCTGTTCAGGAAAGAATCCGGTTTAAGGCAATGTGTATTATCCATAAGTCCATTGCTGGTAATGGCCCTCCTATGATTCAGTCCATAGTGCAATTATATCACACCGATAGGGCTCTCAGATCTAACAATAAACAACTTCTTGCAGTTCCTAGGATTAAACGGTCACGGAGGGAGGTCGACGGTTCCCATATAACGCTGCCAAGTTCTGAAACCAGCTTCCAGACTACATTCGTCTTGAACCTGACTATCTCAGGTTCCGGAAGCAGTTGAAGACCTTTCTCTTTCCATGAGCAGTGGTGAATGATAAGGTGTCACAGAAAGTGCTGGGATGCCCTTGGGTAGCCATGCGCTATACAAGTGTGTATTCATTCATTCATTCATTCATTTTATTGAATAGATGCAGTGCTAATTGTTGTCTTATTGGCAGTACATGCAGGGCCTTCCATAATAGTTCATATATACTGAACAACACAAACAACACAGTTGAGGTCAGTGAGATCCCTCGAGCTGCTGTACTGTGAATCCCACAGATGAGCGATGAATCCCACAGATGAGCGCTAAATCCCACAGATAAGCGGTGAATTCCACAGATGAGCGGTGAATTCCACAGATTAGCGGTGAACCCCACAGATGGGCAGTGAACCCCACAGATGAGCAGTGAATCCCGCAGATGTGCTGGAAATCCCACAGATGAGCAGTCAACTTAGTCCTGACCACAGCAATACTTTGGTTAAAGAGCATTATTTATGCATTATCTGGGGGGAGATGTTCCTTCCTGGAATGAATGACAAAGAATGATGTCCTATGTGTAGCCATTTTACATGAGGATTGCAAGGAAGTACCCTTATAATACTAACATGTGGCTCAAACAATAGTTTTATAATTTGTGCAAGCGGTAAGCATCACTGCTTCTAAATAAAAATAATACAATTCTGCATGAGTTGCGTGTATTTGAAAGGAAGACACACCATCAGAAAATACATGCCTAAAGATCTAATCTTATCATATGTATATTAATATGTGATAATACAGGACATAGCTCAGGGTGCAAACACTGTACAACAATGTGCAGTCACACAAAAATTCATGACGGCAAAAATGCTTAATTAATCACTCTTAAATGGCTGGCAGCCTATGAACGGTGGCGTAACAAACTGAACCAGCATGTTACAGACACCAATCTTGAGTCATACGTCATGATTGGCAGAAGCTAATCTGTGCACCTCCTCGCCCTGCCTCCTCACTGCTCAACTCCAAAAATGCCAAAAATAGAATTTAGCTTTAGTACTCTGAGCATTTTACCACAGCTAACCATTGCTAAAGTGCTTGTGATCTCTCCTTAAAATATGGTAGAATTGGCTTATACCCATTGGCATATTTAATTTACATGTACTTCCCTAGTAAAGTGGCACTACCTATGCCAAGGGCATGTAAACTAAAGCTACTATTGGGCCTGAAGGATTGATTGCACCTCCCATTTAAGTAGCACTTTTATTTTCCATTGCAGCCTGTGTCTACAGTGTTAAACTGTTGTTTCAACTTGGCAAGATAATACTTTGCCTGCCCACATCTTCCTTTTTAATACAACCACACTAGGGACGTCCCTAGACAGCCCAGAGGGCAGGGTGCAGTGTATTTACAAAGTTAGCCATGAACCTTTAAGTTTTGCATGTCTTCTCCTTCTATTTCATTACGCCTTGGTTTAGAGGACGATACCGCCTTGCACGCCCATGAAATTGATTTAATTGAGAAGAATTGATCAAATCATCCACTGTGGTGTGCGTGATTCACCAACACTGTGACACTCCCACAGGATAACATCATGGTTACGTTATTACATTTAATAAGCTGTAATTCCCAAATTGGAACAGGAAACAAGTTCATGTTTGGTGTCTTTGGAATGGTAATGAAAAATCCTAACTCATGGTGAAGTCGGATTTCAAATTACAATTTTGAAATAGCCAAACAATAAAGGCCAACTTATGGAAAAGGTGTTACCTCTCCCTGGTGGAAAGTCACACAAGTAGTAAGCTCAAAAGGTGAGCTTCAAAAAGGAAGTCATCTTTGAAGGGAAAATGTGGGGCTGATGCTAGAATGGCTCGTTTTTCAATGTGATAGACAGGATGGCGTCAGGGACAGAGGAAAGAAAGAGGCTGCACCAATGACTGGTCTGCACCTGGTCTTTGCTAGCAAAGATAAGACTGTGCCTCTGGTGCCCAGTTCAGGGAAAACCTGACTCTTGAGCCCCATAAGGAGATAGTGACTCCAGGAGTCAGTTTGCTTACTTCCTGTTACAGCCCTAGGACCACATTAGCTGAAGAAGACTGGCTGGGCAAGTCATTGGTCACAATTCTCTGAGCACCACTGACATTTGACTTGCAGCCTGGTAGATGGTTCTCAATGCTCAAAAAGTTGTACATGAGTCTGCTGGGTCAAGGAGAGTCACCAGAGTGCAGTCACTTCAGTCATCCAAGAAGAACAATAGCCTTTAGCAAAGGCAACTGCTAATTTTGATGTGACTGGAGCCCTGTAGTCCAGTGGCAAATGTACTTTTGTTGGTCCCATAATGACTTCAAGGGACATCGACCCCTGTGCAAAAGTCACCTTGTCAAAACTGTGGACTGAGGAGTCGCCCCAGGAAGCCCCCTGGGGATCACAAAGCATCCTCAGCATCCTTCAGTATCTCCAACATCCTGTATCCCTTGCATCAGGACCATTCAATTGATGTCTCTAGCATTTCATCCATAGAGCCTGGATCTAGACTTCAGACTGCTTTGCTGACCAGGTAACTTTTTAACCTACTTTCCGACAGAGTTGGTCATCCAAATTGGGCCAGGGTACCTGAAATCCACTGTGAGAAGGTTTTACAAAGATTCCATCATTTTGGCTAACTAATTTAGTTTCCAAAGCTTGTTTACTTTTTGAGTGAATTACATTCTCCATTTATATTTACATCTTTCTTAAAAATGTATATCTCTGAAACTGTGCAGTGGATTTTGTGTCTTTTGTTGTTTTTTTTTCTCTAAAACTTCATAAAAGTTACATCTATTTTTATAAATTGGTGTCAGAATTGTTTTATATTGTTTGACTATGTTGTTGTTGTGATACTTCTAAATGCTCCACACTTGATCCTTTGTTTAAGCCTGACTGCTCGAAACTACAGCTATCCAGGGTTGAGCTAAAGGTTTCACAAATGAGCCTGACAGGACCCAAGAGAGTGTTGTGAGCTTATTACATGGTGAGGTCTCACACCCACACCATATAACACACCATTTTCCACACACCATCCCACCACTGCTTGTGCTCCTGACATCAAACTTCCCACCTTCAATCCCCTCATTGCACTTGCCCTTCACTCCTGTCTTCTCCCTCATAATATCACCACGGTGGATCTGGGAGCACTGTGTGCTCCTCCACAATATCAACACATTTCTTCCCCTCCGTCCACTCTCACAACCATGACACCTCTCCCGCCAACTCCCTCGCTCTGCTCCTTTTTGCTTGAGAGCCGCTTTCCAAACTTTCACTTATCTTTGGAACCATTCCTCCTCGTTGTCTGTCGTAGGGCTCAGCACCTAACTGTATATCACGAGATGCTCAACAAATCACAGTTAATGTATATTTAGTGTATATAATCGCTTTTCCTGTGGTTTTCATGTTCGCTCATTTTCCACTTCTTCACTCAACTTTGAGACCTTCTGTAACAATGGGTTGGATATGGATTTTCATTCTCTTGGTCATATTCTGCATCCTAGCGCTTCATAGACTTTAATTAAAGGTCACCAGGGGTCGCAACTGTGACCCCTAAGTCACCCGTTGTGACCCCTGCCACCTTCCTTGCGCCTCAGCATCATCATGGCCGGACCGGGACACATCAGGCGTTTCCCCGGACGGCAGGACAGTGGGTGGTGCGCGGTTTGTTACTGGGGGCTGGTTTTTAGCAGGGCTGCAATATCGTCTTCCAGTAACAAAAGAAGTCGGCTTGGCCAGCCTGATCACTCACTTTTCACTCGTTTCCACCCTCCCAGGGCCCGCCAACCAGTGCTTATAGCTTACATGGACTCAATGTTTAAAACTATCATAATAATAATAACTAACACCATGCGTGTTTGTGAGGAAGAAGTCGGCGATAGAGAAGGAAGAGGGAGCCCCGGGACGCCGTAGCTCAAGTAAGTTATTTCAATTACTTTGCTCTTGCGTTTAAAAGTTTTGAAGATTTTCACTGCATTTAAAAGAGGGCGGGAGGGAGGCGGGTGGCACGTAGTGGGGCTACGCGAAGTTTGCGGGGTGTGCTTAGATTTGCCCCCAATCCGTGATGCTCCGCGTAGCACCACTACGCCCACTATGCCCAGGGTTAATTATTTCTCTACTTTGGATAGATTTGTAAATTAGCTTGATGCTCGATTTACAGACAACATGGGCCTCGTGTCTGCTGTCAGATCGTTCAATCCAAAAACTGCAAATTTGAGACTTTTCCTCTGCTCTAGTTATTGTTGACCAATATCCAGAGATTGCAGTTGACTTGACCGAAGTCTTTTACAATCTAAACTGAAAACTGCACAATCGTATCTTTCGGACAAGAATGTACCAGGTATTCACTCTCTCAGACAGTATCTGGTGTTTCCTCAGGTTTTTGATCTTTTTCATCTAGTTCTTACATTACCTATTACTACTGTTTGGGAAGTTAGGATCCTTCTGCATGTTTACACCCACTTTTTGCCTGGTGCTACGCTGTGTCTTGACTAGTCTGACTGGGATCCTGCTAATCAGGACCCAAGTCTATCTGTTTTCTCTCTAAATTGTTGTGTTCAGTACTTAGGTACCTCCCATATTGGATACTGGGGTACCCTTATAAGTCCCTAGTATATCGTACACATGTACCCAGGGCATAGGTACGCCAGAGGTCTCCCATGGGCTGAAGCAGGTATTATGCCACCAATGAGAGACCATTCAAAATGGAACTACAGGCCTGCCATTGTAGCTTGTGTAAGTTGGTGCGTACACCAGTTACTAAAGATATAAGTTCCCTATATCTTGGGTCACTGCACTTAAAACTTATATGTCACCCCTATAGCAGGTTTTTGCAATCCTGAAGGCATGGTGCTTGGTTCTAAGTGAGAGGGTTCCCCTGCATGAGCAGGACACCCCTGCAGCCTACGTAGCCCATTCTCCCGGGTTGATTAATAAGCAGCCATATACTATATAGAGGGGCACAGCGTAATTACACGATGACCATCTCGAAAGCAGCTGCAACGTATCCTATCATGTTTGGTATCAAACATGTTGGAATCATACCCCCACACTGTAAATGGTGTGGGAGGTATGATTACCAGCACTGGAATAGCCCTCCATTAGGCTCTCAGTGTTCCCGGTGCCAACCTTCTAGCCCCAGACTGCACAAAATGGTCAAGCTCGAGCAGAGGAAGGCAGAACAATAGGCATCCAGTCACAGGGAGGAGTGACCATCACCCAGACAGGATTTAGTGTATTGGGACCAGGTGGGTGTGCTTGCCAGCGGCAGAAAGTCTGCATGAGGGGCACATTTGGTCCCTATGCATAGACCAGTTCAAACCAGTTCGGGGAGCCATTGTCTCCCACTCTGGCGTGAAACTGGACAAAGGACATGAGAGTAACCTCCCCCCTGAGAGGATCCCCTGCATCTTCCCAACCCTTTCCCTAGGCAACTTAAAGGCTTACTTGGGTGTAGGTCCCTAGATTCATCGTGGGATAAGATTCAGATCAGACACCACTTCTACTTCTATCTTCTGGGCACTCTGGACTTTGCTGGACTTCTTTTGAGCCTGACTTCATCTCCCTTCTAGTCTGCTGCATTGTCTGTGCCTGTGCATCATACAGGAATCTTCCAAGGCCTGTGAAGCATCAAAAACAACTGAAGAAATCTCCCTTGAAGTGAAGGAGTCACTCACCTGCATTCCCAGGCACTGCAACCAAGTCGACCGGTCTGTAGATCCTGAGCTCCCCCGGGCTTTGTGGTCTCTGCAACACAGGTGGTGGTTTTCCACAGCACCCGAGGCCTGCCCTGCCCTCTCACCAAGCTTGAGTCCAGTGTCCCTCATGGGGGATGCAATAACCAAACCTGTTGTGCACCGTGTTCAACTTGCAGTTGCAAAGGCTTGTTGGCTTCCTTCAAAGAAGATCTTCGGGCTCCAAGTAGCCCCAATCTCAAGCACTTCCTGTGACCAGAATCTTCAGCCACATGGCATCATGTGTATCGCGGCCTGCATCTGTTGGTGAGCTGCTTGAGGTCCTCTTACGACTCCAGTGCCTCTGGCCTGTGGGTCCATTTGAGGGGCAGCTTTGCTTTTCTTGGGCTCCCCTGATTGCTCAGGCCTGCCCTGACTTCTCTGCCTTTGGTGTGTCCCCTGGACCTTGCTGGTCCCAACGGTGCTCCTTCTTTGATTCCTGATTTGCTTGCCTTTGCCCAGGCTTGTTGGTGCTCCCACCGGACACCGACCCCTCAGCACTCGACTTCCTTTGTGTGACAGCTCGTGCACAGCACCTAGTCCTTCCCAGCGTCGCCTGGTCCTCACAGCTGCAGAGTTGAGGTCCTCGTCATCCATCCTGCAACACCCAACATCAGAGGGCATTTGTTTTCCAAGTCTCCTGGTCACTCCTGAGTGACATAGACTCTGTACCCTCTGCTTGCAGGTACTTCTCATCAAGAATCCATCCTCGGATTCCACTGGACACTTTCTCCTCTTCCAGCAGTGGCACTTTCCTGAAGTCCTCCATTGGAAACGATGGAGGTTTACAACACCACTTCATACGTATGCACCCGGCTTCCCTGGTGTAGGTAACGTGGGTACTAGGATATCCACGGGTGGGGTTGCTCTCCAACCTTCTGTCTTACAAAGGGTTTCTTCAGGGTCCACCTGAAAGGGTCCCTAGTCTTTAAATATCCAACCACGACTTGCACATAGACTTGTACGGAGCACGCGGTCATGTTCCCACACTGCACATGCTCTCCGTGGGGTCCCTATCTACTTACCTTGGGTGGTTCTATGGGTCCCCAGCAATTCTACTTCCTCTCGAAACTGTCTTGATCCAGGTTGTGGTTCATATACCACTTTCTTAGTATATGGTTTGGTCCCCCCTGGGATCCACTGTGTTTCTTGATAAAGTATTGTGTGCATTGTGTTTATCTCTGAGTTGGAGATACTTTAACATTCTGGAGAGTATTATATAATAAATATATATTTTTATAAATACTTGGTGTTGTTCTTTTCACTTAATCTATACTATAAAGATTGCATTCTGGTAAAACAAGCTGCTTTACACTCCTTCTGGACTAAGCCTGAAGGCTGCTCTCCACAGCTACCACTTAGAGAGCTTTCTAATGTTGTCTAAGACCTCTTAAATCACCGTAAGAGTTGTCTGGACTGGTGCAAGGTGCCAAATTACATAAGTGGACATCATCTACCAGGCCAGCTTCTCACATACTGTTACAAATGAGAGATTCTTCTTGTGCATGAAAAGGGCAAAACATTATTTGTGCAATAAATGTGGAGACAGGCGACTCGGTGATTTAATGATACTGGCTTGTGAACCTAATGAGGTTAAGCAGCTAAATTTGAATGAAGTCATCGACAGATTTGCTGACATAAGCCACGGGAGATATCCTCTTACAAAATTAGGTGATCCTTTCCCTCAATTTGAGAAGCAGCCTCACACTTTTGAGGCACTTGTGCACTAGGTAAAACAGTTAAGACAAGCCAAAAATCTGAGTGCTCCGTGGGAACAAGTGGTTTAAATGGTTACTCATGTCCTAGCTTTGAATTTACTTTGCTGCGCAAGCACGGCCCTTCAAAATCTGCAAAAAATGTGGAAGTACTGAGAAATATTTCCCAAATGGCTCTGATGCTGTGTGTGATCTGACTGGGAAACCTGAAATCTATAAAGATGCTGGTGAACATTTATATTCCTATTTGTCACGTTAATTCCAGAAATAATCCACTGAACTACATGAAGTTGTACTCCTGGCCTCTAGTATGCAAGTGACCTGGGTACAAGGGATTTTGAACTCAAAGCTGCGCTTGTAATTGAATTTTCTCAGATCAGCCACTTGGAGAAGCACGGCCTGGCCCTAGTAGGCTGGAAATGCTTGCGTGCTGCTTTTGTTACTGTGGGTCGATATTGCAACACAGCTGCAAAACCAGCCCCCAGTTGCAAAAACGGCCCACACCACTGCAAAACTGGCCCCCACCACTGCAAAATCGTCCCCGGCCTTCCAGCCTCCTGGGGAAATGCCCAGTGCCCGATACGGCCAGTCCCGCTCGGTTCATATCCAGAGGAGAGGACATTAATCAGCAGCCAAGAGTCCAAGCGTTGCACCTGTGGTCAGGAAAAGAGGCCGCGGTCACTCTCTATTTTACAATTCCCCACACTCACCAAAGTTGCAGCACTTTGTACATAGCGTTCACATTCCTTGCATAAAGGACTGCAAAGAATACCTGGATGGGCATGCATAGTAAAACCTTTCTGCCGCCAACTATGGTGAAAGCAGCAACATGATCTTGAGCGCTTTTGTATTTTCTGTGGAGATTTGATACCTGGGACCATATCCTCTGACATCAACCACACAAACTAAGCCGGACATTTTGCTAAGAAGATTCAGGACAGTCTCCCTTTTGGAGCGAGACAATTCCATCTGTGCCAGGGACAGTTCTGAAGTCCTCTGGTCCACCTCTGAGCCCACCACTCAGAAAGCCATCAGACCTGCTGTGTCAACTCTAAACCCTAGCGCCACGGCTCTGAACCTATACACATCTGTGAGTAATTGTGTTGTGCTTGAGTGAGGTGGAACCATCCTCAAGCAACAGCCACAATCCTTGTCAGGGTGAACCGCAATCAGTCTCTAAATTAAACTGTGCTCAGCCCTCTGGTAGTCTGGCACAGGCTTAACTTAGAGGCAACGAGTACAGTATTTATGCAGCATGCAAACCGATTTAGAAAAATAGAGAGAAGTTTAATAAATAATTTAATACAAAACAACAACAAATCCAATCGGTAGAACTGGAGATATACAATTTCAAAGATTTCAGGTAAGCTTAGAGCCACAAAGTGCTGTGGTTAAAATCACAAGTTCAAGCTGACCAATGGAGCATGGGATGGATGCAGGGAACAGGTTGGTCCCACAGAAAGAGTCACCTGCGAAACTCTAGCGTGAAGAGTTCAGTTCGCAGTAGAGGAGACCGCGAGAAGCAGGGAGAACGTCACGGATGGTCTCCTGTAGTGTGAAGAGCAGGCCTAGTATCGCAGACGGTCGTCGCTATAGCACGAAGATCCAGTCTAACATCATGGACAGTCGGTGCTGGAGATTTGTATTGGTGAACACAGTGGGCTGTCGATGCTGTCGTGCGATAAGCAGGTCTTGCATTGCGGGTCGTAGCTGGTCACTATAGCATGAAAAGTTGGGCTCAACTGAGCTTTATGTTGCCAGTTTGCTAGGTCTGCAAAAGTTTAGAGCAACCAGGCCCTATTCCTTGAAACTAGCCTCATTTATTATGCATGAGGATTCTTAGAAAAGTCCTCTGCACATGACGAACATAACAGGATTAACATACTGTGTATAAAATTCATGGTCATCTTCATCCTAGGGCGAAAGAACTGCTTTGCATAATTGCAGGTATAGGTTTAGGCTCATTTACATAATTGTACTCATAACACATCGATTGTGTAAGGAACCCTAAGGCTACCTTTATGGTATAAAAGAACCATACCAACTCTAGATGGACAGAGGAGAAGCTTCCATGATGACACAAGACTTGCGCGGTCTCCAACTCCAAGACCAAGAAGGCGTACTTCGTTCTCTCCCATCAGGTAATGGGGTTGGCTCTTTCCTATGAGATTCTTGGCTTTACACCACATACATGCTAGGTACAGTTAGATAGGGTACGCATAGTAGGGGTAGACTGTCATGTCTATATGCCTGCATATATACACTGTTTTAGCACCATGGAGGAATTTACTATGTTGGTGCTTGTAATCGTATACATCTGTTTCTGTCTAATGACTGTGAGAAGCAAACATGTTTTATACTAGAATGACGCTGGTTCAATAAATGCTTATTGAAAACGTCCCCATTGTTTATTCTATGTATCTCTCTGAGACTAAGTGAGCGCGTTTGACTGATCGAAAAGTGCTGCACTGTTTCCACGATCCCTGAAGGATCAAGGGTTCTCATGTTCGATCGTTGTTAAGGTTAGGGGGGTATGGTGGCACTGTGAGCTTGCTGGTCTAAAGGCTAATATATCCTTTGGGGGTGTCTTGAATCAGTCTGGACAGCAATCCAATGGTTTAGTTGTCTACATGTGCAGATCCTACATATATTTGTAGGAACTACAAAACCGTTCAAAAGACTGTGCATTGATTGCTTCTGGCCAGAACCTGCCTCGCTGGCGGCTGTTTCTAAGCTATAGCAGAAAACCCTTTATTGGGAGGATATTTGAACCAGTCTCTTTTGTAGTTCCTCTCTAGATTCGCTGACAAACCAATTCCTGCTTACTAAGGTTTGTCCCTCTTATGAAACCTTCCTTGACCTCCTGGTCCAACAATGAGCAAAAACGTTCTATCTGAAATATAGCTATAAGGCACTGGGAATGGTGTCCTTCACGGCACTATGGAGCTCTAAGAGGAGTGCTATACACTTATCTGTATATACTACGTGTCTCCTATCTGCAAATTAAACTATGCATCTTGTGCTATTTTTGTGTCCAGCATATGCAAAGCCGACAGGGAAATGGATATATCCACTGTGCTAGTATTATGGATTTCAGAGATACTTGGAGGCACTGAGAATCTTAAAGGGTGACCGATCAAGTGACACTGTTTTTGCTGTTAGCAAGTTCCTATTCATGGCGGGGCTTGTAAGGAAAGCTCATCTTCGAACATTCTAGAACAGAAGAAATCGGTTGCATGCACTGGTGGCTTTTATGCACATGTACGCTTTTTTACTTCTTGCTGCAATATAGAAATAGTTTTTACACTTTTTAAAGTGTTTTTATGATAGCCTTGAAGAGATTTTATTTGGCCATATCATTTTTGAAGTAATGTAATTTAATTATTGTTTTATTGTCTGTAAGTTTTATGGAATTCATTTTCCGAAATAAAGTTTTACTTACATAATTGAAAACTAGTTCATAACATGACTATTTATTGGCTTTAAATTATATTCTGTTATCCCACCATGAAGTAGGTGTAGGAAGCTGGCTCGGTATACACTATACCAAAGTAAGGTAAAGTGTCCACAGAGTCCCGTGGATCCCCTGAGGAACAGCAGAGGCTAAAGTAGATAGTGAGTTATAGGGTGCCCAGAGTCCACTGGATCTCCGGATGCTTAACTAGATAATACCTCACTGTAGGAAGCCGTCTCTGTATATACTATACCACAGTAAGGTATAGTGATCACAGAGTCCTGTGGATTCCCAGAGGCTTTACAGAGGCTAAAGTAGATAATACCTTACTGTAGGAAGCTAGCTAACTATATAGTGTACCAAAGTAAGGTATAGTGTGCGTAGAGTCCAGGGGACCCCCATAGACTTTACAGGGGTTAAGTAAATAGTACCTTACTGTAGGAAGCTGGCTCTGTGTATAGTATACCAAAATAAGGTATAGTTTGCACAGATGCCAGTGGATCCCAGAGGCTTAAAGAGGCTACGTTAGATAAAACCTTACGGTAAGAAGCTGGCTCTATATATACTATACCACAGTAAGGTATAGTGTGTGCACAGAGTCCACTGGATCTCCAGAGGCTAAAGTAGATAATACCTTACTGTAGGAAGCTTGCTCTGTATAAACTATACCACAGTTTGGTATAGTGTGCACAGAGTCCAAGGAGTACCCAGAGGTAAAGCAGAGGCTTAAGTAGATAATACCTCCCTGTAGGAAGCTTGCTCTGTGTATACTATACCACAGTAAGGTATAGTGTGCACAGAGTCCAGTGGATCCCAGAGGCTTATAGAGATAATACCTTACTGTAGGAAGCTTGCTCGTATAAACTATACCACAGTAAGGTATAGTGTGTGCATAGAGTCCAGTGGATCCCCAGAGGTATAGCAGAGACTAAAGTGGCTAATACCTTACTGTAGCAAGCTGGCTCTGTATATACCATACCACAGTAAGATATAGTGTGCACAGAGTCCAGTCGATCCCCAGAGGCTTACAGAGACTTAAGTATACAATACCTTGTGGAATTGTTAGGCTGTTGTCTGCAGTTGTGTCATCGAATACTTTCTGTTAAGAAGGTCTCTATGGCCCGGATGGGGCCCCTGTATATCGTTTTACCCAGTGCTTTAAATGGGCCGGTACTCACCGGTACGGAGTACCGGCACTTTTTAATTATCGCCTCTTGAGTACCGGAACTTTTCCTAGGATAAGGAGAGTACCGGTACTCATGGGGGTGGCCTTGCCTTGAAACAGGTGGTGCGCTTCATGGTCTCGTGCCTCGGCAGTAGTTTAAACACGACCAACTCTGATTTTGCAATCTTGGGCGGAGTTCGCACAGCAGCGCCAGAACAGCAGCTCTTCTCACCTTGACACTCAGCAATCTTGTCATGCGTCTCTGCAATTCTTCCAGCAGGGGTGGGGCGGCAGGGTGTTTTATTTACCCTTTGATCCTGCACAGTAGGAGATGAGAGTCGACCATAAAACTAATGGAGATGGTGTGGGGCGTATTCTTCAGGCAGTACAGCGTTTCAGCATGCCATTGTTTTAAATGACTGTAAATGTTAGTTCATCAGCAATTTAAATTAAGCATTTTACTTGAATGTACATCCCTGCCCTTGCCGCCAATTTTCCGATTACCCTCAAACAAAAAACACTTTAAAGGCAACACAATTATTTTTTGGTTTGGTGCATTTAAACCACTTGTTTTGTATGAGAAACCACGTTTAACCCAAATGCGATAGACAGCTCCATGGAATGCTTTAGACTTTCAGGCAGTTATGGATTTTAGCTGGTAATGCTTTTGCATGCTGGGACTTGTAGTTCTCCATTCTCATTATAAGTAAGGGTTTCTAAAAATTCCAGCATGCAAAGCTTTGATGGCAAAATTCAGAGACAGTTTTGAACCTACCCTTATTATTATTATTATTAGGGACATAACCATAGGACAGATACTTCTGATTTTTTTTTTACCTTGCACTTGGATTTCTTGCATATAAATTTTGGCAAGGTTGAAAACCTATCCCCACCCCTGGCTCTGCCTCTAGTCCCGTCCCACACTCCACCGCCCAGTCCACCGCACCTTTTGGTGAGTACCTGCACTTATTTTTTTCCATTTAAAGCACTGGTTTTACCCAAGATCTGAGAGAATTGAACAAAATAGTGGTTTCTTCCTTTCCAGTGGTTCCAACCCCAGCAACAATACTGTCCAATATCCCAGTAACAGCCACACACTTCACAGTGCTGCATCTCAGCTATGCCTTCTTTACCATCCCCTTGCACCCGGACAGCCAGTACCTTTTCAGTTTCTCCTTTAGATCAAAGCGTTTGTGTTGGTGTTGTCTCCCACAAGGCTATACAAAGTCCCCCTTCATCTTTACGTATGCATTAAAGACAGATTTGGATTCTCTAGTACTAAAGGAAGGTTCTACTCTTATCCAGTAGATAGACAATTTGCTAATGGCCTCCCCTTCAAGGGATGCTTGTGCAAAAGACACTGTTGCCGTCCTGCGCTATCTAGTGCTAAAAGGTTACAAGGTCTCCCCCAAGTTCTGCCTAATTGCTGTGAAGTATTTAGGGCATGAACTGTCCAAAGGAACAAGAAAATGATTGCCTGACAGAATATCCACCATCACCCATGTTCCCCAACCACGCACACGTAAAGAGGTTCGGGCCTTCTTGGGGGTGGCGGGATATTGTTGGCACTGGATCCCAAACTTCTCCTTGATTGCCAAGCCTTTGCAGGCCTCAACACACAAAGACGTCCCAGCCATTGTGCCCTGGTCACAGGACTGTGACAAGGTGTCCAACAAGTTAAAATTTGAACTAAGTGGGGCACCAGCGTAATGCCTCCCAGACTACAGCAAGGATTTCCACCTCTTCTGCCATGAGAAGGGAGGGCGCTCACTGGGGGTCCTGGCACAAAAGCATGGGTTATTTTAGTGCCCAGTGGCATACTACTCCGCCACTTTAGATCCAGTAGCATCAGCGCTCCCACCTTGTCTCCGAGCAGTGGCGGCAGCAGCACTGGTGGTAGAACAGTCAGAAAATGTAGTGTTGGGACACACCATGGTTAAGCACGTTCCCCATGCAGTAGACGCACTTCTCACATCCACTAAGACTCAGCATCTGAAGAATGCACGGCTCACCAGGTATGAGCTGACACTATTAACACCGCACATTGTCATCAAAAGATGCACCACCTTAAACCCAACCTGCCTTTTGCCAACAGAGCATGACCTAGATGGTGTGCAGTCAGATGATGCATTCTATGACTGTGCACTGGCTATAGACAGGCATACAAAGGTGCACCCAGACCTGAAAGACACACCCCTCCCAGACGCCCAAGGGGATTTGTTTGTAGATGGATCATGTCTCAGGGACGACAAAGGGACACTGCAGGCCTCCTATGCAGTGGGCACAGCCAACAAGTCGCTGGAAGGGGGAAGGCTGTCAGCAGCCAAAAGTGCACAGGCGGCTGAGCTCGTGGCACTGACAACTGCAAGCACATTGGCTAAAGGGAAAAGAGCAAATATATACACTGACAGCCAATATGCCTTTGGAGTGGTCCATGACTTTGGCCAACTGTGGTCAATGAGGGGATTCCTCACATCGACGGGCAACCTAATACAGCACCCACAACTGATATGTGATCTTCTCCAAGCACTACTGCTGCCACAAAAGGTAGCCATAGTAAAATGTGCAGCACACACCTCATCAAAAGACAATGTGTCAAAAGGCAATGCTTGTATTGATGGGGAAGCAAAGAGGATAGCGCTAACAGACTGCCAGCTAGCAATGGTACAAATGATCAGCCGGAACAAAGACATTAATGTTGACAATGATTCACTAAATTGTGACCCTATACACAATCAGGAAAAGGCTGAGGAACATGAAAAGGAGGGATGGGTAAAAGGAGGGTGTGTGAAAACGAAGGAGGGGTTGTGGACAGGACCGAAAGGAAAATATGCTTACCTTTATCAATGCTCCCTTCTATGGCACGCCTCTTTCAAGGTCCTTCACATGTGGGCCGAGACGGCATGATCAGACTGTTTTCACAATGTTGGTACAACTGCAAGTTCCATCAAATACCAGAGAGACTTTGTAAGTAATGTACTGTTTGTGCACAATACAATTCTGGGAAGGGTACACCAACAGCACCTGACCATTTCCCACTGCCCCACGGACCCTTTGAAAGTCTCCAGTTTGACTTCATTGACATGCCCCCCACCCAGAAGTACAAAAATGTGTTGGTAATTGTGTGCATGTTCAGCAAATGGACCGAAGCTTATCCAACAAAGAACTGTGATGCACACACTGTTGCCAAATGCCTTCTGAAAGAACATATATCGCCTTTTGATATTCCATCACTTCTGAGATCAGGCAACGGACCAGCGTTCATCTCCCATGTCATAGGGGAAATATGCACCTGGCTCGGTGCACACAAAAGCTGCACTGTGCCTATCACCCACCAGCGGCAGGTGCCGTGGAAAGAAAGAATGGGGTGTTAAAAATAAAATTGTTAAAATGTGTGCATCAACTGAACTTTCATGGGTGGACGCACTGCCACTAGCCCTGTTGGCGATGAGAAGCACACCAGATAGGGTGACAAAGCTAAGCCCTCACGAAATTCTGTTTGGCCGCCCAATGAACATTGCAGGCCATATGTCCACTGCTCCACTGTCAATAGCAGATGATTTACTTTTTTGCTATTTTAAGAAATTTACAGAGACATTTTGTTATCTTCACCGCCAGGTTCTGCAAGCACTTCCAGAAGCAGCAACTCCACAGTCACATGACCTGCAGCCTGGTGATTGGATCTGGGTAAAAGCTCACACCAGATGACACTGCCTCCAGATGAGGTGGAGAGGTCCCTTCCAGGTCCTGCTGACAACAGCTATAGCCGTCTAGTGCGAGGGTCTGACCTCCTGGATCCACCACCACCACCAGTGGCATCTGAGGCTCTCGGCAGGTTCAACCTCCGCTTCACCAGACAAGCAATAGCAGGCAAGTATTAAAGATGAGGCAGATCCCTGCTGTTTGCAGGCTAGGCCTCCAACGGCTCATCTTTTCCAAGGACACCTACGTTTTCTTCAATGTGCTGGTACCGTCATGTGCTGGTAAACCTTTGACGGTAAACAACAATGGCACTGACGATTGCTTTCAAAGTGTTGCTGGGGCCTGCACCAATACAGAATAGGGGTGCATGAGCTGCTAGTTAATGTTACTGGCGCCTGCACCATCAGATCAATAGGGGTGCAGGCCCTGCTAGTTAGAAAAGTGAACATTTTGCTACAGAGACTACCAAATATCGAACATTTAAATGAACATTGCCAGGGCTACACCAAAGACATCAGTAGCGTCAGCGAATTACAAATGCCAGCACTCAGTTCCGGTAGGCTCAGATCCCTACAAATGACAGAGGGAGAGTCAGAGAGAGTGATTCGGGTAGAACTATTGGTCCCCGGGGTGGAAATATACGGAGCGCTGGAATTGACTGTGTCCAACCCTGCGCTACTGAGTGGTTTAAGACTCCTAATTTTGCAAGATCTCTCATTCCCCAGTTTCAGCTATCAGCCACCTGGATCTGGTCTTATAGAGACGTAAACTGATAGCATAGGCCAAAGTGGAAGAAAAACAAAATTAGGAACCATTAAGAAACATTTTTTGACATTGACAACATCCCTACAGCACCACCGAACATGCCAAGAACAAGGAAAGAGGAGAGAAAATGGCCAGCGGTGCCACTGGCAATACTGTCGCCAGTCCCGGGAATAATAGTGGCTGCACTGATAATAATATATGCAAAGGATCTTGAAATACCGTTCCTGAATGGCCAGGTGGGGGATGGGCGCGACTCAAATGTAACATACGGAGAGAGGAAAATGGACATCACGGAGCATGACATTCTGGGGAAGACTGAAATTAAAGGAGAAGGGGAACGGGAATTATGGGACGAGTACAAAGGAAATCAATATGTTCAAATGTTAAAAATGTATTTATGCATTATGAACATATCGGGATGTTATGTTTGCACACACCTGCCCACAGACACAGACAACAGCATGTGCCACAATGTCCTACCTGTCTCTAAATATGTGGGATGTGTCTTAATGCGCGATATGCTCTTTACACAGCATAACACGTCCATAGCTGTTGCAGTTTCTGTGAAGGGGATAGCAGTAGGACTGGCCACAGCAAGGCCTCAGATACAGAGAGTGCCATGCATGAACATACAACCAACAAAAAAGCATAAGACAATGCTCAATACATTTGACAACGCTTCTAGGAATGAGGAGTGGAAAAACAGGGCTGGTTGAGACAAAGGGGTTGAGATAAAAGTACCAAGATTTAGGATCAGACAACAGTTTACCCTGCATTCAGAATGATAAACAGCTGACCCCTAAGCAGCGAGACGTGCAACGGCACCTACCCAAACCACCATGCACAATATCACAACTAGTAAGAGGAAAAGAAGAATGGAAAAAATGCAGCCTCGGCTGTACAATTGCGAATTAGCAAAAGGAGAGCAAGGATTAAGAGATTGTGAGAAAAGGACAGAAGAAGCACTAGGACTTACAGACAAAGGAGAAAATTCAGCAATAACACCAATTTTCCTTGGTGTAAGTAACTGCACACACATAGGAAAGGTATCACGGATTAGGAAGAGTGATCAGCGGTCCTCACCTGGGCCAGTGGGTTACAAAGGAATGTTCTTTGTCTGTGGCAAGTGGGCATATTTCTATTTGCCCCCAGGATGGTATGGCAGTTGTTACCTTGCAACCATCCTACCCTGAATTACACACTTCACTGACCTAGTACAGGTTGAGCACCAAGGGCACCGCACAGGAAAGGTTCGGAGAACACCAGAATGGCAAGATAACATAATGACAGGGCTAGGGGCCATGGTGCCTGGTGTGGGGGTAATATATACCTCCAGAAGGATACACCAGTTAGCAAGGATGATTGAGGATCTTACAGATTCAACAGCAGCAGCTCTGGGAAACATCACTGAAGAACTCACTGCCATGAGGGCCATAGTGATACAGAACAGGGTTGTATTGGACATCATCCTGGCCAAAGAGGGTGGAGTCTGTCACGTCATCAAACAGGTGTGCTGTTCCTATATACCTGACAGCAGCCGAAATATAGACAAAGCGATCCATAAGATAAAAGAAAAAAAGGACGAGGCACACAACATACACACAGGGAGCATGTGGGGAAATGTAATGCTATGGTTAGGAAGTTGGGGACCATGGATATTAGAGGTGATCACCATAGCTGTAATAGCATTGATCACCCTGTGCATAATGATCCATGTCTGTCCCGCATGCTGCGCAGCCTTTATTACAAGAATGCTCGCTGCATGCCTAGAAACGGTAAGAATAAACACCACGAACATGAGGACAAAGGGCAAGAAATTATAATGGGATAAAACTTAGATTAGTGATTTAGTATCAGATGGGGCAATGTTGAAACCATCTGTCTTATATGATACCAAATGCTTGAAGCTTTAGACCCTGTTACGTAGACATAAGAATCACCTCACAAGATGCTTGTACTTCTCTACATGTGCCTCAGTAAATCTGCTTCTGTAACGCAAGGATTGCTCAAGAAACATACGAGAACAGAGGAAGAAGCTGGCATATTCCTCAGTTCTCATATGTTTCTTGAGCAAGCCTTGCGTTACAGAAGCAGTTTTACTGCGGCACAATGAAAAGGTACAAGCATCTTGTGCGGTGATTCTTATGTGAACTTAACAGGGCTTAAAGCTTCAAGCATTTGGATCATATAAGAAAGATGGCTTCAACAACCTTACTGTAGGAAGCTGGCTCTGTGTCCACTACACACAAGTGAGGTATGGTGCGCACAGAGTCCAGTGGATCCCAGAGGCTTAAGTAGATAATACCTCACTGTAGGAAGCCGGCTCGGTATATACTATACCACAGTAAGGTATGGTGCGCACAGAGTCCAGTGGACCCCAGAAGCTGTACAGAAGCTCAAGTAGGTAATGCTAAAACTTCTATTTGTGGTAGTGTGGGCGAGCAGTTACACTTATCAGAGGGCTGTGTTAAGCATTTGTTGTACACACTCAGGCAAGGAATGATTACTCACACTCAATGACTAAATCCAAGATGAATTGTTTTGTAAAAATATTAATTTGTTACTTTTGTTACTAAAACCTAAGAAAATAAGTTGCAGGTAAATAGTGTTCAAGCTGTCAACACTTTCCAATGCAGTAAATGTATACTTAGGGCAGGACTACAGTTCAGGAAGACATTTATAGTTTTAAGAAACAGCAAATACATTGCAGTTCAAGAAAAACACACAGTGCAATATTTTATATGGGCAATTTTATCCTATCGGAGGATAGCAGAAATGCAATTTTACAGGTACGTACTTTACTCACAAATGCAGTCTTCTGATTTTAAGGTCAACACACGGCAAGGTTCAAGTGAGCACCAAGACTGCACCACCAGTGGCACTGGGGCGGCCAGGCGCAGAGGTCAGGTTTGGACTGAGGTGATAATGTTAACACACGGAGCGGGGGGGGCACACAATGTTGTGCCAATTACAGATAAGTAAAAACGGTTTTGGAGGGCAACCTCTAGGGGTTAATAAAGCACTGGGGGCCACTGGGCAGCACTAAACACACCCCCTCAGCGGCACAGATGTGGCCAGTATTAGAGTGCCAATACGGCATCGGGAGCCCAATGCAAGTGAATGGGGGAACTCGGTCTTACAAAGAGACTGCAGGCTTGGACCAGGAGAATGGACAATGGTGACCAACAACTGGGCAGGTAAGTAGAGATGTTGGTGGACGCTGTGGCAACATCGGCTGGTCTACCCAAGGTGGGGAGCTGAGGATGCAGGTGTGCCTTTAGATGTCTGGAAATCTTCACCAGAGCCGGGCAGAGACCCTTCGAGATGAGGCTGCAGGCGTCTATATGGAGTGCAGGTGAGGTCAGCCACCAATGGATTTGAGGTTGGGATTGCTGGGAAGACTTCAGTGGTCCCAGTCACAGTGCATTTTACATTTTATTTATTTCCATTGCTTGTGATTTGTAGCACAAGAGGGCAAGGCAGCACTGTTGTGGTACATTATACCCATTGTCGTTACACGTAGGTCCGCAGCTTATGATCTGTAGTGCGAGAGGGTAGGACAGCTCTGTCATAGTTTATTATATCCAGCATTGATACACATAGCCCCATTGCTTGTGAACTGTATCACGAGAGATCAGGACAGCCCTGTTGTAGTACATTGCGCCCAGCATTGATACACGTATCTCTGTTGCTTGTGATTTGTAGCACGAGAGGGCAGGGCAGCGCTGTCATGATACATTGTACCCAGTGTTGATACACGTGTGTCCATTGCTTGTGATCTGTAACACGAGAGGGCAGGACAGCGCTGTTGTGATACATTGTACCCAGTGTTGATACACGTGTCTCCGTTGCTTGTGATCTGTAGCACGAGCGATCAGGACAGCGCTGTCATGATACATTGTACCCAGTGTTGATACACGTGTCTCCAATGCTTGTGATCTGTAGCACGAGAGGGCAGGACAGCGCTGTCATGATACATTGTACCCAGTGTTGATACATGTGTCTCTGTTGCTTTGGATCTGTAGCACGAGAGGGCAGGACAGCGCTGTCATGATACATTGTACCCAGTGTTGATACATGTGTCTCTGTTGCTTTGGATCTGTAGCATGAGAGGGCAGGACAGCGCTGTCGTGATACATTGTACCCAGTGTTGATACACGTGTCTCCATTGCTTGTGATCTGTAGCACAAGACGGCAGGACAGCGCTGTCATGATACATTGTACCAAGTGTTGATACATGTGTCTCTGTTGCTTTGGATCTGTAGCACGAGAGGGCAGAACAGCGCTGTCATGATACGTTGTACCCAGTGTTGATACACATGTGTCCATTGCTTGCGATCTGTAGCACGAGAGGGCAGGACAGCGCTGTCGTGATACATTGTACCCAGTGTTGATACACGTGTCTCCAATGCTTGTGATCTGTAGCACGAGAGGGCAGGACAGCGCTGTTGTGATACATTGTACCCAGTGTTTATACACGTGTCTCCATTGCTTGTGATCTGTAGCACGAGAGGGCAGGACAGCGCTGTCATGATACATTGTACCCAGTGGTGATACACGTGTCTCCAATGCTTGTGATCTGTAGCACGAGAGGGCAGGACAGCGCTGTTGTGGTACATTGTACCCAGTGTTGATACACGTGTGTCCATTGCTTGTGATCTCTAGCACGAGAGGGCAGGACAGCGCTGTCATGATACATTGTACCCAGTGTTGATACACGTGTGTGCATTGCATGTTATCTGTAGCACGAGAGGGCAGAACAGCGCTGTTGTGATACATTGTACCCAGTGTTGATACACGTGTGTCCATTGCTTGTGATCTGTAGCACGAGAGGGCAGGACAGCGCTGTCATGATACATTGTACCCAGTGTTGATACACGTGTGTCCATTGCATGTGATCTGTAACACGATAGGGCAGGACAGCGCTGTCATGATACATTGTACCCAGTGTTGATACACGTGTGTCCATTGCTTGTGATCTGTAACACGAGAGGGCAGGACAGCGCTGTCATGATACATTGTACCCAGTGTTGATACATGTGTCTCTGTTGCTTTGGATCTGTAGCACGAGAGGGCAGGACAGCGCTGTCGTGATACATTGCACCCAGTGTTGATACACATGTGTCCATTGCTTGTGATCTGTAGCACGAGAGGGCAGGACAGCGCTGTTGTGATACATTGTACCCAGTGTTGATACACGTGTGTCCATTGCTTGTGATCTGTAGCACAAGAGGGCAGGACAGCGCTGTTGTGATATATTGTACCCAGTGGTGATACACGTGTCTCCAATGCTTGTGATCTGTAGCACAAGAGGGCAGGACAGCGCTGTTGTGATACATTGTACCCAGTGTTGATACACGTGTGTCCATTGCTTGTGACCTGTAGCACAAGAGGGCAGGATGGCGCTGTAGTGATACATTGTACCCAGTGTTTATACACGTGTCTCCATTGCTTGTGATCTGTAGTACGAGAGGGCAGGGCAGCGCTGTCATGATACATTGTACCCAGTGTTGATACACGTGTCTCCAATGCTTGTGATCTGTAACACGAGAGGGCAGGACAACGCTGTTGTGATACATTGTACCCAGTGTTGACACACGTGTCTCTGTAGCTTTGGATCTGTAGCACGAGAGGGCAGGACAGCGCTGTCATGATACATTGTACCCAGTGTTGATACACGTGTCTCTGTTGCTTTGGATCTGTAGCACGAGAGGGCAGGACAGCGCTGTTGTGATACATTGCACCCAGTGTTGATACACGTGTGTCTATTGCTTGTGATCTGTAGCACGAGAGGGCAGGACAGCGCTGTCGTGATACATTGCACCCAGTGTTGATACACGTGTGTCCATTGCTTGTGATCTGTAGCACGAGAGTGCAGGACAGCACTGTTGTGATACATTGTACCCAGAGTTGATACACGTGTCTCCATTGCTTGTGATCTGTAGCACGAGAGGGCAGGACAGCGCTGTCATGATACATTGTACCCAGTGTTGATACACCTGTCTCCATTGCTTGTGATCTGTAGCACGAGAGGGCAGGACAGGGCTGTTGTGATACATTGTACCCAGTGTTGATACACGTGTCTCCAATGCTTGTGATCTGTAGCACGAGAGGGCAGGACAGCGCTGTCGTGATACATTGCACCCAGTGTTGATACACGTGCGTCCATTGCTTGTGATCTGTAGCACGAGAGGGCAGGACAGCGCTGTCGTGATACAGTGTACCCCAGTGTTGATACACATGTGTCCATTGCTTGTGATCTGTAGCACGAGAGATCAGGACAGCGCTGTCGTGATACATTGCACCCAGTGTTGATACACGTGTGTCCATTGCTTGTGATCTGTAGCACAAGAGGGCAGGACAGCGCTGTTGTGATACATTGTACCCAGTGGTGATACACGTGTCTCCAATGCTTGTGATCTGTAGCACAAGAGGGCAGGATGGCGCTGTAGTGATACATTGTACCCAGTGTTTATACACGTGTCTCCATTGCTTGTGATCTGTAACACGAGAGGGCAGGACAACGCTGCCATGATACATTGCACCCAGTGTTGATACACCTGTCTCCATTGCTTGTGATCGGTAGCACAAGAGGGCAGGACAGCGCTGTTGTGATACATTGTACCCAGTGGTGATACACGTGTCTCCAATGCTTGTGATCTGTAGCACAAGAGGGCAGGATGGCGCTGTAGTGATACATTGTACCCAGTGTTGATACACGTGTCTCTGTTGCTTGTGATCTGTAGCACGAGAGGGCAGGACAGCGCTGTCGTGATACATTGCACCCAGTGTTGATACACGTGTGTCCATTGCTTGTGATCTGTAGCACGAGAGGGCAGGACAGCGCTGTTGTGATACATTGTACCCAGTGCTGATACACGTGTCTCCATTGCTTAGTTGTGATCTCTAGCACAAGAGGGCAGCACTGTCGTGATACATTGTACCCCAGTGTTGATACACGTGTCTCCATTGCTTGTGATCTGTAGCACGAGAGGGCAGGACAGCGCTGTCATGATACATTGTACCCAGTGGTGATACACGTGTCTCCAATGCTTGTGATCCGTAGCACGAGAGGGCAGGACAGCGCTGTCATGATACATTGTACCCAGTGGTGATACCCTGAGTGTGGAGATTACACCCTGAGTGTGGAGTTTACACCCTGAGTGTGGAGATTACGCCCGAGTGTGGAGAGTATGCCCCGAGTGAAGAGATTATGCCTGAGTGTGGAGATTCTGCCCCGAGTGTGGAGATCCACCCCGAGTGTGGAGATTACGCCCCGAGTGTGGAAATTCTGCCCCGAGTGTGGAGATCCACCCAGAGTGTGGAGATTACACCTTGAGTGTGTAGATTACGCCCCAAGTGTGGAGATTACGCCTCGAGTGTGGAGATTACGTCCCGAGTGTGGAGATTACGCCCTGAGTGTGAATATTATGCCCCGAGCGCGGAGATTACGCCCTGAGTGTGGAGATTACACCCTGAGTGTGGAGATTCTGCCCGAGTGTGGAGATTCTGCCACAAGTGTGTAGATCCACCCCGAGTGTGGAGATTATGCCCCGAGAGTGGAGATTACGCCCTGAGTGTGGAGATTACACCCTGAGTGTGGAGATTCTGCACGAGTGTAGACATTCTGCCCTAGTGCGGAGTTTCCGCCCCGAGTGCAGAAACTCTGTAGTTGTAAAGATACTGCTCATTACTTTATTTTGGGAATATCGTAAAGTAGTAAAGTTAGACTTTTGGACCAAATTTAGACCAAAAGTCTGTGAGCCTGTCCGCCACCACAAGTATTATACATGCAGGGCGCCTCAGGGTACAGAACACTGGGCCCGATTCACAGAACTAACTTAAGGCAAAATCCTAAACTTACTACCATTTTGGTATTCACAGAAGGCACTTACTCATTTTGGTATTCACAGAAGGCACTTACTCATTTTGGTATTCACAGAAGGCACTTACTCATTTTGGTATTCACAGAAGGCACTTACTCATTTCGGTATTCACAGAAGTTAGGAGTCCTAACTTTAGGACTCCTAAATCCCTTCTGTGAATACCGAAAGTCTTAAAATTTGGATTTTTCTCAATTTAGTAGTAGTAAAGCTAGGACTCCTAACTTTAGGACTCCTAAATGCCTTCTGTGAATACCGAAAGTCTTAAAATTAGGATTTTTCTCAATTTAGTAGTAGTAAAGTTAGGACTCCTAACTTTAGGACTGCTAAATGCCTTCTGTGAATACCGAAAGCCTTAAAATTAGGATTTTTCTCAGTTTATTAGTAGTATAGTTAGGTCTCCTAACTTTAGGACTCCTAAAGGCCTTCTGTGAATACCAAAAGCCTTAAAATTAGGATTTTTCTCAGTTTAGTAGTAGTATAGTTAGGATTTTTCTCAATTTAGTAGTAGTAAAGTTAGGACTCCTAACTTTAGGACTCCTAAATGCCTTCGCTGAAAACCGAAAGCCTTAAAATTAGGATTTTTCTTAGTTTAGTAGTAGTAAAGTTAGGAGTCCTAACTTTAGGACTCCTAAACTGAGAAAAATCCTAATTTTAAGACTTTCGGTATTCACAGAAGGCATTTAGGAGTCCTAAAGTTAGGTTTGTGAATACGAAAATGAGTAAGTGCCTTCTGTGAATACCAAAATGGTAGCAAGTTTAGGATTTTGTCTTAAGTTAGTTCTGTGAATCGGGCCCACAGAGTTCATGTCATTAACACCGCTCCCCAATGCCATTGAGCCCGGTTCACAAAGGTAAGCTTATACCAAAAGTCTAATTTAACTTAGGGCAGCAGCGCTGTGAATGCAGGGGTGCCCCTCTCCTCAACATCACCTCCGACACCCTCTGGTCCCGTTTGTATCAGCATTTCTTTCACAACCGTGCAGGAGCGGTCACTTGCACCCTCTGGTAGATTGAGGTTTTGTGTTAAAGCCGTGGTGTAACCAGGGCTTTAAGTGGGCCGGGTCCTACCGGTGCGGAGCACCGACTGTTCTTAAAAGCAGGTGCTGGAAAGGGTGCCCTCAGGGTGAAACAAATATCCCCACTCTGGAGCAGCGCCCCCTGCACTGCCTGTGAGGTAACTTCACAGAGACTCGGTGTAGTTCTCTCAGTCTCATCATTTCAAAGCCTTGAACATCTTCACTGCTCTATACAAGGAAGCCATAGCTGTGGCTTCTTCATCTTAGGCAGCTGACAACCATTGGCAAAGCCAATAGTTGAGGTTTGTTGTAGGTGTAATGTTACTTGTTGTGTCATATATCTGGATGCAATGACAGAAGCAGCGCTCTATGCTGAGCACAAGTCTCCAGTTCACTTGCTTTTAAGCCGCGTGCTTAATTACCGCGTGCTTAATTACATCGACCGCGCCCCTAGAGACGCCCCCAGTTTTTTCATCACACTGAAAGCTCTGGGAGTAACAATGGTGCCCGCAGCCCCCGCGGGGCGCTGGCACTGCGCAGGACTATGGTCTATGAAGCACCAGTGCTTTCACTCTAAGTCGGTGCATTCTAGGCGCTAGGGAACCTACCACATATACGTGCCTGTGCATGTCTGGTCAATGAAGCACCGGTGCTTTCCACTATCACTTGCTGCTGGCTTTGTGTCTTCTTAGCGCTAGGGAACCTTCCAGATGTGTGTGCCCGTGCACATCTGGTCTATGAAGCATCAGTCCTTTTTACTCGCAGTCGGTGTATGCTGTAGACTTCTAGGCGCTAGGGAAACTTCCACATATGTGTGCCCGTGCACATCTGGTCTATAAAGCACCAGTGGTTTTACTCTAAGTCGGTGCATGATCTGTGACTTCTAGGCGCTAGGGAGCCTTCCAGATGTGTGTGCCTGGTCTATAAGCACCAGTGCTTTCCCCTCTCACTTGGTGCAGGCTTTTTGTCCAGATGTGTGCCTGGTATATGAAGCACCGGTGTTTTCGCGCTAAGCCGGTGCAGTCTTTGCGTCTTCTTGGTACTAGGGGACCTTCCACATATGTGTGTGTGCCCGTGTACATCTGGTCTATGAAGCACCAGTGCTTTCACTCTAAGTCGGTGCATTCTAGGCGCTAGGGAACCTACCACATATGCGTGCCTGTGCATGTCTGGTCAATGAAGCACCAGTGCTTTCCACTATCACTTGGTGCAGGCTTTGTGTCTTCTTGGCGCTAGGGAACCTTCCAGATGTGTGTGTCCGGGCACGTGTGGTCTATGAAGCATCAGTGCTTTTTACTCGCAGTCGGTGTATGCTGTGTGTCTTCTAGGCGCTAGGCAACCTTCCACATATGTGTGCCCGCACATGTCTGGTCTATGAAGCACCAGTACTTTTCGTTGCTCGCTCTATGTCTTCTAGGCGCTAGGCAACCTTCCTGGTCTCTGATGTACCAGTGCTTTTCACTCTCAGTGGGTGCACACTCTGTGTCTTCTAGGCGCTAGGGAACCTTACAGATATGTGTGCCCACGCACGTCTGGTCAATGAAGCACCTAGCACCATTGCTTTCACTCTCCGTCGGTGCACGCTCTGTGACTTCTAGGCGCTAGGGAACCTTACAGATATGTGTGCCCACGCACGTCTGGCCAATGAAGCACCATTGCTTTCACTCTCCGTCGGTGCACGCTCTGTGACTTCTAGGCGCTAGGGAACCTTACAGATATGTGTGCCCACGCACGTCTGGCCAATGAAGCACCATTGCTTTCCCTCTCCGTCGGTGCACGCTCTGTGACTTCTAGGCGCTAGGGAACCTTACAGATATGTGTGCCCACGCACGTCTGGCCAATGAAGCACCATTGCTTTCACTCTCCGTCGGTGTACGCTCTGTGACTTCTAGGCGCTAGGGAACCCTACAGATATGTGTGCCCACGCACGTCTGGCCAATGAAGCACCATTGCTTTCACTCTCCGACGGTGCACGCTCTGTGACTTCTAGGCGCTAGGGAACCTTCCTGGTCTCTGATGTACCAGTGCTTTGCACTCTCAGTCGGTTGCACTCCACTGTGTGACGCTGTTGTGATGCGTAAGAGTAGGGGGTCCTGTTGTCAGCCCTGGGCCCCCCTCCCCTCCGGGCGGGTACATTATTGTTGCTGCGTGTGTGTAGCTCTCTTCCCGGCCCCTTATGGTTACGAAACATGATTTGCAGTTTGTGTAGGAGCCTGTAGGGCCAGGGAGTGCGCTATAAACAGGACCCAGGTAAGGCTGTCTCCCGGGGCGTTGCCAGGTATCTGTTCCCACGGTAAGTGGGCTGCGCCTCCTGGTCGGAGGGGCCCCCAAGTCTGTGTCGGGGTGTCTCACCTTGTACTCACTCACGCCACAACTTACTCCCCACATTCTTGGAAAACCGATGCACTTCTGGACACGGGGCGTTGGAGGAAGGAACCCTCCCTGCTGGGAAGTGCCCGCCTTGTGAAATCACAAGCGGTGTCATCACCAGGGCAGTGTCACTGTCCCAGGGCCTCCGGGCGTATCCCGGAGATCACAAAACCCAGACCGGGGGGCCCTCACCACAGCCGGCTGCACCAGCATGATGAAGGCTGCAGGCTCCGTCCTCATCCTCGCAGGGCTCGCCCTCTGGGCCGGGTCAGCGACGCCAGTGGGTAAGAGGGGCAGGGAGCGCCGTGGGACAGTGTGGACTGTGGAAGCATGTGTTCTTACTGCATGATGGCTGCTAGCATTATTAGTTACTATAGTAATATTATTGTAATAGTAGCTGTAGTAGGTGAAGCGGTGGAAGTAGGGGCAGCGCCAGGAGGGAAGAGGGGGCCTTCTGTCCTGACAGGGACTAGTGTGGGACAGCCTAGCGACATGTGCGCTTCCGAGGGAGGGAGAGGGCACTCTTGCTACATGATCACTGCTACTGTTACTTGTATTTTAAAACATATACTATATATATATATATATTAATTGGCATTTCGGCACTTAACAACTGTGTTTCGCAGGCACATACAAAGCACGTACAACATCCTCTGTCACGCCCCCTCCAGCTCAGCCTTTGATTGGCTTTCGTCAGGGCTGTCACTGATTGTTAGACTACAAGGCATGCAATAGCTTCACATTACCCGGAAACATGCTTAGGTGCAGTAGGCAGATGAGACCACTGGGCGGCAGCATACCCAAACAGAGCACCCCGCTGCATTGCTGCCCTCGAGGTTCAGTGCAACATCAACCTGCTCCCTTTCCACCACCACTTCATGTACGAGGCTTAGTAACTCGGGGCTCCAGCAAGTCAGCAAGAATATCCGGCCAAGCATGGCAGCCATAACCGCCCATGCTTGGAAGTCATAACCGCCCATGCTTGAAAGTCATAACCAACCATGGTTGGAAGTCATAACCGCCCATGCTTGGAAGTCATACCCACCCATGCTTGGAAGTCATAACCTTCCATGCTTGGAAGTCATAACCTTCCATGCTTGGAAGTCATAACCGCCCATGCTTGGAAGTCATACCCACCCATGCATGGAAGTCATAACCAACCATGCTTGGAAGTCATAACCGCCCATGCATGGAAGTCATAACCAACCATGGTTGGAAGTCATAACTGCCCATGCTTGGAAGTCATAACTGCCCATGCTTGGAAGTCATAACCGCCCATGCATGGAAGTCATAACCAACCATGGTTGGAAGTCATAACTGCCCATGCTTGGAAGTCATACCCGCCCATGCTTGGAACTCACAACCGCCCGTGCTTGGAAGTCATACCCGTCCATGCTTGGAAGTCATAACCACCCATGCTTGGAAGTCATACCCGCCCATGCTTGGAAGTCACAACCGCCCATGCTTGGAAGTCATACCCACCCATGCTTGGAAGTCATACCCGCCCATGTTTGGATGTCATACCCACCCATGATTGAAAGTCATAACCGCCCATGCTTGGAAGTCATAACCGCCCATGCTTGGAAGCCATAACCGCCCATGCATCGCGGTCATAACTGCCCATACAGAGTGAATATACACAATAATGCATTGGAATCAATATAAATCAATTCATGTCGGTTGGAAAAATCAATTAGTCCCTCCTCTGGATTATAGATATTATCCATTAACTTTTTATGAATTTGTAAGACTGACACCAAATAGTAGTTCTAAAGATTTTTTATATAGTTATATAGAATTTTTTAGACAATACATACATGTATATATTTACACACGCATACATAAACATATACAAAAAACAGCCAAAGTAAATCTATACATATCCCAACTTCCTTTTTACCCTACTTGTTACTACGGATGCCCAACTATTTTTAGGTCTTGCTAAGTCAGCGCGTATGCGCTGCACTGCAAGACATTTAGTAGGTGAGTTTTCAAAGTGCTACTGGCTGGCCTAGCGCTTGCCTTCACGCGAGCATGCACACGCGCAGCCGGCCGCCATCTGTCTTTCACGGGTCATTAGCACCGTGATGACTTTCACTTTCGCAAAAGTAAAGAAATAGAAAAAAACATCTATTTCTTTACTTTTGCTATAATCGCGGAACCCGCGCTTTCCTTTGAACACTAAAAGTAAAGCGTGGGTGCCGCTATTATAGCAAAAGTAAACAAATAGAAAAAAACATCTATTTCTTTACTTTTACTATAATCGTGGCACCCGTGCTTTACTTTAAATGTTAAAAGTAAATCGCCGGTGCCACGATGTTGTTGTCGCTTTATATCCCCCACCTGGTCTCCTATTTCTCCCCAGCTTCACTTTTTTGCGTGTGTCACGCGCAATAGTTTGCTGCCAATGCTTGTTTCCTCGTGGAACATGACTTTAAGGGGGGTTGAATTCGTATAAAAAACATTGTTGTCTCGTCATGAGAAAACTGTAAGGTAGAAAGCAAGGAAATAAACAAGCATTGAAAATGCAATAGGTCTCGCCTTTCATTAACTTAAAGCCATTTGCTTTGCTACACAATACCATTAGCAAAGCAATGGCTTTAACTTAATCAAAGGCGAGACCTATTGCATTTTCAATGCTTGTTGTTGTTGCGGTTTTTATATAGCGCGAACTTGACTCAAAGGAATCAGAGCGCTTTACTTGAGCACCCGTTATGTTACACAAGGACACATTCATTTATGATGGGCACGTGGAGATTAAGTGATTTGCCCAGAATCATAGGATGTTGAGCCGATGCTGAGATTCAAACCTGGCTCCCCAGGTCCAAAGTAAACAGCTCTGCTCGTTAGGCCACATCTTCTCCCCACTTCCTGCGCCATCACTCTGAGCTGCCCCCCCCCCCCAAAAGGTAATGAACAAGCACTTCCTGGTCACTCGCGCACTACATAAGACGCTTCTCACATAGGAAGGATCACGGCAAGTACAGCGCTACCTAGCATGCCACCCTCTCACTTATGGACCTTGGCACACCACAAGAAAGAAGGAAGCGCTATTTAATGCTACTACTGAATTGGAACCAGTTAGACATAGTAATTGGGCAGCGTATATATGAAAACTTACATGTCAGATGCGAAGCAAACGTCTTCGAAAACCCACTTTCACTCAGATAGTTGTCGACTGGACAGCAGCAGCGCCACGTGCTTTATAGCCCCCATGTGATATGCACGTGACACATATCAACCAATCCGGTTCGCCCAAGTCTCAGAGGCAGCGGGCCAAAGCTTTGGGACATTCTGGTGTCTTGCAAGAAGGAGGTTGACAGAACACTTGATCCGTGTAGCAATAAATTGGATTTTGATGATGTATGCCCTTGTACTCAACTGAGCTGCCAGCTTAAAGGGGCACTTCTGTCAGAGTGTACATCGTTTGCTGTCCAGGAACAATTAGCTTTCAAACCACTTTGTTTTTCTTGACCTCCATGTGCAGCAGCCTGAATCTAGGAGTGTTCCATCCTCGTCCAATTCTTGGAACTGCCTGGAGCTTAGGTCAAAAACAATTAGCAATACACAGGGAACTCACTGGGTCTCTGTTAATGAACTGCAGATCAGCTGATTGAGCAGATAGCAGACTCCTGAGGGCACCAAGCTATTTTTTGTGTGTATCTGAGTTATTAAGGGCAGGCGGGAGCCCTTTAATGTCCTCCGTCTTCTCCTTTATGTGATTTTATAAACTGATTTTGTAGCCACCCTCTCCATGATACGTGTTTTCCCCTAAGCCATCTTAAGGATGTTTGTGTCCCATTGCAAGACATATTTTTGGGGTCCCCTGTTCTGAACTTTTTTTAATGTATTGCTCGGTTTCAGCTTATTCAAGCAATCAAAATACCCCAAAAATGCTGAATTACACATTCAACTTTCAGAAACGCTGTCACACAAATACAGCTGAAAGTTCAAGCTGTCCAGAGTATGGCCGCCAAATAGTGGCAAATTAAAAGTTGAAAAAGACGTAACTGTTTGTGCACTTGCATCTTGGTTTTGTCCGTAATTTGGACCTCTCACGCCCGTTGTCCGTGCTGATCCCTTTTACGGACGCCCTTTGCCCTAAATTTTGGGTCTTGCAGGGAGCAGAGCTGTTCCCCTGCAAGAGGCCTCAGCTCCCTGATGGGGGCGCCACACCCTCACCCTCAGAGCACAGCAGCAGCCCCCCCCCCCCACCCCCCACTGTCATTCTCTTTGCGGCTGATTGTCACATACAGAATGGCAATGGGCCAGTCTGGGCTCGTACAGCAGGGGGTGGCCTCCTCCTGCCTCGGTCTAGGGCAGGCTTCTGTTGGGATTAGATGGATTAAATGTACAAAACAAATGTACAGAAACGCCCCTGCTGCTGCTCTGTGCCAGTTCATGAACAGAAGCTGGCGAAAGAAGTTAAAAAGAAGAGTCTTACACAGTCTCATCATTCCAGAGCTGAAGCATTTTTTATATTATATACAACGAAGCCATAGTTGCTGCTTTTTTAATTTATTTTATGCAACTAACATCCGGTTCGGTTCGGTTCAAAATCTTTATTCGATTCATACAATGAATCATAAAAGCACAAGGTTAAAAAACTGTAAAATACACAATTGAGATGATCCATCTATAAAACAATAATTGTAATTTGAGAGTCCATCATACAGCATTGATACAAATCCCATGGCAGAATACAATTCTACAGTTAAATTATCCATAGCGTTTCCTAATCTGAAGTGAGACTCGTATGAAATTTAGCATGGCACAACAAGTTTCAACAGAAAATAATGACAGCAAGTAATCGTAGCCTTCTTTATAAGTACATGGTTGCCGCCCCTTCAGGATAGGCTTAATAAATCTAATCCTTGGTTCCTGATATAAAGAACAAAACAGGACAACATGTATAGTACTTTGGCTAACTCTGTCATTGCAAGGACAAGGGGGTAGCCTCTCACACCAGCCCCCTTGTTTAGGAAAGGCGAAGAGAAAATGAAGGATATTTAGCCTAAACCTCGTGAGGTAAAACCGCCATTGGACATTAGTTGTAAAAGTTAAATAAAACTGATGCTGTAACTTAGGTACATAACTAGTTGGGCCTCCCAGACAAGGTGTGTTTAAAAATTTCCAATAACTTGCTTTAATTTGGGTTTTTATGTTTCCCTGGATATTTTCAGGATTTTTATAAACATAACCCAAACCTATCTTATTCAGCATGTCACTAACATATGACAACCAGCGGATCTGCTTTGCATTATCCAGACTCATACAGTCTAAAAGAATTTCTCTGGAGAGCTGCAGATCATCAGATAACCATATTTTGCCCCATAATAATAGGGGCGACAAACGGATAATGTCCGTCACTTTGGTCATTCCCATTTCGTTATGACAAAAGCTGTTTGATGAACCCGGTGGGATCAATAATACCCGTTTTAGGAATTTGTTTTCCATCACCTGTATTACTGAGGGATTTTCGGTCCCCCATATCCCTGCCCCGTAGGTGGCCACAGATAAGCATTTGGATATGTATAGGGTTTTAAGGTGCGCAACAGGTTTTTGACCCAGCTTACCACAAAAACGGAAAAGACCTTCTATGGAGCGGGTAGCACTCTGGACTCGAGCCTTCATTTATGGGGCCCAACTTAATTTGCTGTTGAAGAGATTTCCAAGGTAATTCAAATTATCCACCTTTTCAATAGTAAAGTGATTCACCACGAATTTCCTTGATTTTGACCCTTTTGGACCACAGACCATTGCAAAAGATTTTGCAAAATTTACCTTCAAGTCAAGGTCCAGCATGAAGGTGTTAAAAGCGTCTAGGCACACCTGCAAACTATTTCCAGTGAGGGTCATCAAAACAGTGTCGTCTGCATATGAGAGTATGGGAATACTCCTACCATTTACCTTTGGAAAGTCACAACAGTGGTCCAACAAATACTTCTCTAGTCCATTTGTGTATACTAGGAACAAAAAAGGCGCCAAAATACTGCCTTGTCGCACCCCCTCAGTTGAGGGAATGGGCTTTGTTGTCTCACCCCCAGGTCCAAATCTTATAGCCACAGACGTTGCTGCATGCAATCTGCGGAGAAGTGTCACCAGGGGTCCTTCAAAACCCATGTCGTCCATCATCTGCCACAGCTTACTTCTACAAACAGTGTCAAAGGCGCTTGACAAGTCCATGAAGGCAAGGTAAATTGCAGAACTCCTTGCCTTCATGTACTTGCCAATAATTAGCGCCAAATTCAGACACTGTTCAACTGTCCCCTTCCCACTTCTAAATCCATACTGGGAATTCACAATTAGACCAACAGAGTCTGCCCATGTTTCTAATCTGGCCAAAATAACCCTTCCCAATAATTTACATGATGCATCAATCAAGGATATAGGGCGATAGCATCGGGGATCACACCCATCGCCCTTCTTAAAAATCGGCACCACCACTGCCTCCTTCCACGATACAGGGATACGACCAAGAACAACAGCCCTAAAGACGTTCAACAGTAATGGGGCCCATACTTCAGTATTATGTTTAAAAAAGTCCAAAGGGACAGCATCAGGGCCCGGGGCTTTTAGTGATATACCTTTCCTCAGAGCTTCTTCAACCTCTTCCAATGTAAGTGAAGAGCTAAGGAGCGAAGCTGTAGATGGTACCACCAAAACCCCTGCATCATCCAACAGATCCGGGAGTAATACGGCTTTGGGATTAAAAATTTTACCGAAGTGAGCTTCCCAGGATTCACCAGTAACCTGCGTCACTATGCTTTCCTTGTTGTCACTTTTAAACAGGGGGCGATTTACTACTTCCCAGAAGAGCCTACTATCTTTTAATTCAGAGGCCTTCTCTAGATCTTCCCAGGCACGGTTCTTTAACTCCTGCTTCCTCTTTGTGATGGCCTCTTTATAAGCCCTTCTAGTTGATCTTATCAATTCTTTGTTTCTTGGTTTTTGTGTAAGGGCCACTTTTAGGGATTTATGTGAGGCGGAGCATGCGGAAACAAACCATCTAAAACACCTTGAATTCTTTTTCCCCACTGGTTTTTTAAGGTGCTCAGCCACGAGCCCACATAATTTTTCGAAACTCCCAATAACCTTGTCTGAGTCAGATGTTAGCAACAGGCATGATTCGATCTCAGTTTTACAAACATTCAAAATCTCCGCCTCTAGGCCTTCAGCATCTATTTTCCCCCACTTCATGGTAACACCCTGATTTTTATTATATTTTATGGGTTGCTCCCAAACCGAATGTTTTCCACTAGCAGGCGCACACAAAGATAGCATTAAAGGGTTATGATCACTTACAGCATTTGGTATTACCTCAAGCCTATTAACATAATGAAGAAAGTTACTGGACACAAATACAAAATCAATAGTGCTCATTGCACCTCTTATTCCCTAAAAAGTTGGTATTGGCGATATGTTTGGGGCGACCCAGGGCTCTACCATACATAAATCATTTAAGACAATGATATTATTTAAAGCGTCCCCCTGGGGCGTGTGTTTAAAATGCATCAAGGGCTGTTCATTTAGATCCTCGAAACCACACACATTTGAACCACCAAATTTGCACAATGAACAATTAAAATCGCCAACCCAAATAACAAATAATAGAGGTCGTTCACTACGAGCCTTACATATTACTTCCTCCAAACTCTGAATTATAGATACATCATTCCTATCAAAGACATTGTGGTACCAATCAATTAATAACAAGGGCTCTGGGAACAAATTTTCCAACAAGAGCAACTGGTACCAGGGAGTATCCACTATTTTTGAAGTTATCAAGTTCTTTAGTTTGATGGAGAGAGCTGTCATTATCCCACCCCTTGCCCTCCCAGCTGGTGATGGCACCGCCAAAACGTTAAAAGATTGAAAACCATCAATTTCCCCACCCGTTCTGCTCCATGTCTCCTGAAAGCACAGGATATCCTGACCAACCACATAATCCAGCCAAGCTTCGTCCTCCATTCTACCCGCAAGACCTGCAATATTCCATGAGATTAGGCACAGTGTAGGTTCCCCTAGGTTATCGTCCACAGCCTCTTTTGGAGTTGCCAGGTCATGCCCAGTAATAGGTGGGTTTAGCTCAGAGCCTAAGTTACTGACAGCCTGAATGTCCAGAAGTATTTTAGGCTGTGCATTGTGGTTGAAAACATCCACCACCGAGTTATCCTTCTGCCTTTCCCCCTCATTCTCCCCCACGGCCAAATCTGAAGTAAATAGAACATTTTCCTTTTTCTTGTCTAATGGTCAATCTAAACCCTCCATTCCCACCAGTGGGTCAAATCGGTTTCTTAGAGAAATATTGTTATTTGGCATCCACCCTGGGTATTCCTCCCCCTGGAATCTCCTTCTTGATTGATCATAGGGCAGTTGCATAAAATTATTAAAACTTGTTGGCCCCATGAGAGATCCATCACCCTGGTGCCACAAACCAGGATGATTTTGGGGAGGTCGAGATGCAGTATTAATCTGTGTCCACCCAGAATGACTATTGCCCTGCAATCTCGACCCACGGAAGCGAGAATTGAGGGGAGCATGATACAGGTTGGGGTAAAAATATTCAAGGCCTATACATTGAATATCCCCCAATCTAGCAAACCTTGCTTTGTTACAAATTAAGTCCTTGACCGACCTGTCCCTAAAGTTAATTAGGATGCAGTCCCCCTCTAAATCCTTCTTACTTGGACCAACCCAAGGGACCCTTCGTACACTTAATATTTTTGTAACAGAAGCTGGGGGAAGTGGTCTATTGTTGTTGAGCCCAAATGTGACTTTATTTAATAAGTCCTGGCTAGATTCATGTTTATTTCGTGCGACCATCGGGACACCTGTCAGGATAGCCATAAAAGGGGCAGAATCAGGGGGTATGTTCACACAGATTGATTTACTTGGTGGTGCCATTTTACCCGGGACTAATGAACCGCTCAATGGAGTTAATTTAACTTCAGGTGCGGCCACTAGCTTAGACGTTGTTAATCTCGATGCTGGTGCTATAGCTGTAATAGACATTGACTGAGAGTCCACATCAACCGCCAATGTAGGTTTAGATGAAACTAACTGTACAGGGGTTCGCTGGAAATCAGCAGATGCAATAGGCTGGGATGGATTACTTTGATTTTGAATAAAAAATTTCTGAGCCCCCTTCTTTGTTACAATACAATTCCCCAGGGGCTCAGGGAGTTTACTGTTATTAGCCAGAGTTTCCAGCGAATGCGTATTAACTGATATTAAATGCTCTAATTGGTCCAATTTTAAGTTAACAATTTGTGTTCTCTCTATAAGGGGCATCAAAAGACTTTTTACCAACTTCTCAATGTGTATTAACAAATCTTCGTTATTATTATTTTGGCAGCAATGAGTCAGATAACCGGGATCTCCCAATCGTGTTACCCTTCCCTTCAAGTGACCTCCCCCTCTTTTACGTTTGCTAATTTTTGCGGCTACTTGAACAGGATCCGGAACTTTGGGTTATAGGGGAATAGGCCCCGATAGGTTCAAATTAGGGTGTTGATTCCCATCCCCAATGTTACTCAATACAGTACAATCCTCTATTGGGCCATTCGCTACATCAACCATAGGTATTTCTTGAGTATCTGGCGTTACGACTAAATTTGGGCTAACTTCCAAGTCATTAACTATACTCTTTTCAGGAGTGACCACAGAGGCAAAACGTCCCAGGGATGAACGTTTCCCCGTAACTAAATCCAGAGACAAACGCTTTTCAGTGAGAGCAATTTCTTTATCCAGTATCCCCGTAGCCCGGATAATGAAATCATCTAGTGTTCCAGTGGCTTTAACGCTGCTTGACTTTACTGTGACTCGCCTACCCTTCCTTAATAGTAGAGACATCATTAAAAACAAATTTGTACGGTTTAAAATATAAATGAGACAAGAAGTTAATACTAAACTTACACACAATAACTACATTAAGTATCTCATCACATTCATAACTAAAACATACTTTGGGTCCTCGAGTCCGGAATGTAAGAGAAAGGGCCCGGCCCGTCCCTGTACGCCCTTGGACGGCCTCAGACGGCCCGCCCTTTGCCCGGGCTTAGCCCCGGGCGCTCCCGCGCAGCGGGATGGCGTATCCTTAAATATGTGAAGTGCGTGGGCGCGGGGTCATGTGGGCGTGTCGTCAGGGAGAGCAGCCCAGGTGTAGAGAATTGGGCACGCAGGGGCTCCTGGGCAATGGAGCCCCCTGCTGCTCGCAGCCCTGTCCACCAAGGCACACCCGGTTTCAGTGAGCCCCGTTCCTCGCCACTCTTCTGAGTTTTAGAATGGCGCTGCGGGACCCGCACAGCGGGTCCGGCGAGATGCTGGCGCAGAAGAAACACAAAGTGTCACGCTGTAGTCCCACGACGGTTGTGAAGCAGAGGTAAATCCCTAGCAACTAACATCCATTGACAAAGCCAATAGTCATGGCTTGTTGTAGGTCTGATGTTACTGGATGCAATGATAGAAACAGCAAAATACCAATCGGGCGGCACATTCTGCTCAGCACATATTTTTAGCTTAGATGTTTTAAGCCACGCCCGTTAATTACATCAGACACGCCCCTTGGAGAGACCCCCAGTTTTTCCATCCCACTTAAAGCCCTGAAAACAACACCATGTCACAGTTACCTCACGTCCTGGCACTGTGCATCATGCATGATTCAAGACTACCAAGTTTTCAGATATAGCCGATGTGCAGGGGCATAGTGAAACCTCCCCCACCCCTTGCTTTAAGAACGACAGCGAGGGTGAAGTTCTTTATGGGCCTCTTCTGTCTGCAACTCAGTAGACAAAGGCTCAGCTCATAATTAATGTGAAAAGGTGGTATAGTGAATAAGTGAAGGAATGGGTAAATGGCTGGATGGATTAGTGAAAGGATGAATGGATGAGTGAAAGGGTGAATGGATGGATAATGAGAGAAAGGATGGATAGATGTGTGGGCGGAAGGATGGATGAGGGTAAATGGATGTATGGGTGGAAGGGCAGATGAATAGGAAAAAGGGTGGATGGATCAGTAAAAGGATGGGTGGAGGAGTGAAAGGGTGGATGATGGGTGAGAGAATGGGTGGATGGATGAGAGAAATGATGGATTGATGAATTGATGAGTGAAAGGGTGAATGAATGGATGGATGGATGAGTGAAAGGGTGAATGAATGGATGGATGGATGAGTGAAAGGGTGGATGTAAGGATGGGCAAGTGAGTGAAAGGGAGGGTAGATGGACAAAAGGATGGATGGGGGAGTGATAGGGTCAATGGATGGAGTAATGAGTGGATGAGTAAATGGATGAGTAGGTGGATGGGTGAAGGGTGGATAGAAGGATGGGTGGCTAAGTGAAAGGGGAATGGAGAGAGAAAGGGAAAATGGATGGATGGATGAGTGAAAGCATGGATGAATGATTGGCAGAATGGATGGGTGAATGGGTGCATGGATGTGTGAAAAGAATAATGTAAAGATGGATGAGTGAAATAATGCATATATGAGTGAAAGGGAGGGTGGAGAGTTGGAAGCAAGGATGGATGAGTGAGTGAAAGGTTGAATGGGTGGACTGATGAGTAAGTGAAAGGATGGTTGGATGGGTGAAAGGGTAAATGGTTGGATGGATGAGTGAATGGATGGATGGGTGGAAGTGTGGATGGATGACTGAGTGAAAGGGAGGGTAGATGGACAAAAGGATAGATAGATGAGTGAAAGGGTGGATGGATGAGAGAAAGGATGGATGGATTAGTGAAAGAATGGATGAGTCAATGGATGGATTAATGAGTGGATAAGTAAATGGATAAGTGG
This sequence comes from Triturus cristatus, assembly GCF_964204655.1. Classification (NCBI taxonomy): domain Eukaryota; kingdom Metazoa; phylum Chordata; class Amphibia; order Caudata; family Salamandridae; genus Triturus; species Triturus cristatus. Next base: position 1,680,372,614 of record NC_140591.1, read on the forward strand.
GTGTGTGGTTGAAGGGTGGATGGAAGGATGGGTGGATAAGTGAAAGAGGGATGGAGAGAGAAAGAGGATGGATGGATGGATGAGTGAAAGCATGGATGCATGATTGTCAGAATAGATGGGTGAATGGGTGCCTGGATGAGTAAAAAGAAGAATGTAAAGATGGAAAAGTGAAAGAATGCATACATGAGTGAAAGGGAGGGTGGAGAACTGGAAGAAAGGATGAATGGATGAGTGAAAAGTTGAATGGGTGGACAGATGAGTGACTGGGTGGATGGATGAGTAAGTGAAAGGATGGCTGGCTGGGTGAAAGGGTAAATGGTTGGATGGATGAGTGAATGGATGGAATGGAAGAGTGGAAGAGTGGATGAATGAGTGAAATGATGGCTTGGGTGAAAGGGTAAATGGTTGAATGGAAGAGTAAAGGGATGGTTGGGTGGAAGAGTGGATGGATGAGTGAAATATGGATTGGGAGAAAAGGTGGATGGGTGATGGACGGATGAGTGAAAGGGTGGATGAGTGCAATGATGGATGGAAGGATATATGATGGATAGGTTTGAAAATGGTTGAAAAGGTTTGGATATGAATGGGCACACAGATGGAAGGACAGATTGAAAGGTGAAAGACTGAATGGTGGATGAAAGAATTAATAGATGATAGAATGTAAATTTGAAATGGTGGATATCAGGGGTTTGATGGGAGGATGAATGGCTGGATCCTTGGACAAGAGAGCTCTTCTGGGGAGGGTTGTGAGGACTTATTTTGCTTTCTTGGTGCCATAAGAGCTTTAGTTCAAAGTGGGAGGTATTTAATGTTTCTGGCTACTCCCTTGCCTATGTGTTACTATTCTGTATTTGCTGTGTGCTTATGTGTGGGATCTATACATCATGCATATGACATTTTGAGTGACACCCAACTGCTACTTGAATGTTACACTAGTAACTGTAAATGTTTGCATGCTTTGTTTTAGGTGTAAGGTGTTAGGGAGAGCCTCATAGTGCCATGAGTTGTGCTTGAGATGTATATTGTGTTTGTAGCAATTGGTAAGGTGTCAAACATAAACTATGTAATAGTGTATCAACAGTGCCTTCTTTAAGAAAGCTGCAGGGAAAAGCGCCTTTGTGACTTCCGTCAGCTAGTGCAACTCTCTGCGAAGCCCCCATAAGCAAAGTCAGATTCCGTAGTTTAAGTTCCACTTGCTGAAATACCCATAATGCGTTCCCTATAGTGGGTTCATCACAGCAGTCCTCCCTTTAGTTCACCTATGCGTGCCGCTTTACATCTTACAATGACACTCAGATATGAGATGCGAGTAACAAAGTCTATCTGAGCAGAGCTTCCTGACCACTTCTCTCACCAACCATGCCTGCTCAGGACCATGAGTCGTAAACAAAATATCAGACTGGACAACCCAGTGCAGTAACCATATAAATAGATTATTATCATGTGAAATACCACAAAAAGACCTGCACAGTTGCTCAAAGCTGCACGCATTCTGAAAAAAACGTGAAGTGCACGATTGTCTCAACCTAATATAAACGTATTTTGACTTGTACTTAAGTGGTTGTCTATTTAGTTACTTTTATGCTATCACGCAAATACCTCTGATGTATCTGTAAAACTTACCTTTTGTCCTGAATTTCTGTCCTGAATTTTGACCCTTTGTCCTGAATTGTTCCACTTACCGTCCTGAATTTGCAACCATGCCAGTTGGTCACCCTAACAGCAGTACCTTACATGGAATTCAGTTTCTGACGCGCCTCTTCCTCCAAATGTAGGAAAGGTATGGTAAAGGAGACTTGGTGGAATGGTGGTGGAGTAAAGCATGCTCTAATTGGTACTGCTTGTTATTACACTGAGAGACCAGTGCATGTTATTACAATGAGAGGCTACTGCATATTATTACAATCAGAGACTACTCCATATTATTACACTGAGAGACTACTGCATATTATTACAATGAGAGACTACTCCATATTATTACACTGAGAGACTACTGCATATAATTACAATGAGAGACTACTGCATATTATTACAATGAGAGACTACTGCATATTATTACACTGAGAGACTACTGCATATTATTACACTGAGAGACTACTGCATATTATTACAATGAGAGACTACTGCATATTATTACACTGAGAGACTACTGCATACTATTACAATAAGATCTATTCACATAGCACAAACAAAAGTAGCTTCAAATGCCTGGTGTTTGTAATCAAAAACACACCTCCCTTCAGAAGTGTCACTCTCCTGCAACAGAGCCAATCAAAGCACTGCTCTGTGAATGTTTACCTTCCATCAAATGAAATCTCTATCATCTCTGCATCAATTCTCTTTCCCCACCATGCCTCTGCTCTTTGCATGTGCATACGTCTCTGGCTAGACTGTGATCGCCAGATGGTTGAGTAAAAGGAAGGAGAGACAGGAGGGGTAAAGAGAGGTAATGAGAACGGCCTGGAGAGGGAGAGATGTGAAATAGGGAAAAGAGGAGGCGGATAGAGAGGTGAGATAGAGAGCTAGGCGAGGTAGGGAGGGACGCGAGGTAAAGATATAGCTGTGACGTGGCTGACAAACAGATACAGAGAAGCAGAAAGAGGAAGCGGCAGGTGGAGAGATATGTAAGATTTTAGAGGAAGGAAGAGAAGTAAAGGTGTGGAGAAAGCTATAGATAGGTAGAAGGAAAAGTAGAAAAGAGGCGAGGGGTGGGGTACAAAAAGATGTGAAGTAGAGAAAGTTGGAAAGAGAAGCGAATTAAAGCTAGGGGTGGAGAAGAAGTGGTAGACCAGTAGAGAGGTGAGGTACGGCAAGAAGTGGAGAGAGATAGAAGGTAGAGACGGATTGGTGAAGGACAGAGAGAGATTAACATTTATAAAGTAGATAAAGAAAGGTCAATAGGGAAGCAGGGAGAACTGTCTAGTGAGAGGGGAGAAGGCTAGAAAAAGATGAATTGTACAGAGGAAAAAGGTGAAATTGAGAGAGTTGAGGTATAGAGGTGAATTGTAAAAGAGAAGTAAATACAGACAGATGACAAAGAGAGACAAGCATTTACAATGCAATGGTCTCGGCATTGTTAAAGTTAGAGCTGTTGGCATTGCTGATGACTATGAGCGTGCGTCCAGGTTTACTCCTCTCTTCCCTCCCTAGGCCTGCTGCCCTGCCCCAGAGCTCTGTTCAGCACTCTCACCGTGGTGTGCTCTGCAGTTTAAACACATAGCCCCATAAAGATAAGAAAGTGCACCAGTATCTTCCCAAGTGCATCGCCATTCGTGGTTGCATTTGGCTTTACTGACAGGCGTGAAGTAAGCTGCGCCATACATCAGTCCTCCAAAGAGCACCCTATCCATACACGGGACCTAATGGCAACACATAGTCCATAGAGGCATGATCGAAGGATCTAGAGGGCACTTCATATAGTTTTTACTTTACGTACTTGATTGAGAAGTCATCGCATGGGTGATCTGCTACCCTATTGTTTGAGCCCCAGGCCACGGTGTCATGTGTGGGACTGTTTGGCGCTTCTTGGAAAAGTGCACTGGAATCTCCTGTTTGTTTCAGGGCTTTGTTGTCTGGAGTGACCCATCGTGTAGTACGTTGCTGTATTTGAGGAATTAATGCTGTTGGCTTGTAGAGAAAAATGGATCACTGAAGGATCTGAGGCTCGAAGATCCATGTTTTTACTGACTCTGTCTGACAAGTTTCCAGTTTGTAGTTTGGTGAAGTGATCTGACAAAAGTGATGGGTCCGAGGTTTGTGGAATACCACCAGGCGATCTACGCCTCCCTAATTTATTTTGCCGTGTAGTATGATAATTTGCAATACAAACCTATGGGACTACGGAGATCTGGTGCAAATAAACGTCTCACCCAGTCGCGGTGAACAGCATACGTTTTTTGTAGCCTCCAGATCGCAGGTTTGTAACTCACTGGGACATCTTGTCCTTGAATATGAATCTGCTGAGGTGTGTGGTTGCTGGAATAGTCTACGCGCCCTGAGATCTTGCATTACATGTGTGTGATATTTGCACGGTCAGTTATATGCAGTAGTCTAACCCTCCCCGATCAGTTTGATTCCCTGTAACAGGCGTTTCCTATAGAGTGCTTGCTTTGCAGCCCTGCTGTAACCTGGGTGGTTGGCGCCCAGTGCAGGTGCCGCTCTCCAGCTCACACCCTCCGCATGCTCCGCAAGATCTTCTGTTGGATCCCAACCGAAACCAGGAAGACGGTCACCCAGGCCCTCGTCACCAGCCGACTGGACTACGGAAACACCCTCTACGCCGGAACCACAGCCAAGCTACAGAAAATACTCCAACGCATCCAGAACGCCTCCACCCGACTCATCCTAGACATCCCCCGACGCAGCCACATCTCCGGCCACCTGAGGGACCTACACTAGCTCCCTGTCAACAAGAGGATCACGTTCAGGCTCCTCACCCACGCGCACAAGTCTCTCCACGACCTGGGCCCTAAGTACCTCAATGACCGCCTGACCTTCCACACGCCCACCCGCCAGCTACGGTCTGCTAGCCTCGCCCTCGCCGCCGTACCACGCATCCGAAGAGCCACCGCCGGAGGCAGATCCTTCTCCTACCTGGCGGCCAAGACATGGAACTCCCTCCCCGTCCACCTTCGGCTGACCCAGGACCACCTCGCCTTCAGGAGACAACTCAAGATCTGGCTGTTCGAGCAGTAGCGGACCCCTTCCCCCAAGCGCCTTGAGACCCTTCCGGGTGAGTAGCGCACTATACAAGTGTTTTGATTGATTGATTGAACTCACCGGCAAGCAGCCGGCTCCCAGCGCTCCAGGTCCTGCGAGAACTGTTGGCATGGACTCCGTGCCAAGCAGGGCCGGCTTTAGAACTGGTGGCGCCCTGTGCGAAAATGCTTGCTGGCTCCCCCGCCTCCCCCCCCAATGACCACCTCGCCACGGATTCCCTCACTACCACCATTTGAAAGTGCCCCCCCAAGTCTCCATAACCACTGTCTCTTTGATTCATTTTCTTTTATAGCGCCACTCATGCCAGTTTAAGGTGTCAGAACACTTTACATCACACATGTTACATACGACATAGCCCTACAAGGTGTAGGAGTCACGTCATCCATACTGGTAGGCAGCATAGTTTAAGAGTCCTTGGTCTGGAAAAGCACAAATTCAGAATTTAAAATGTCACACCATGGTTAGGGGGTTTCTTTAATAATAAGAATTGATTTCTACCCAAATGAACCCTTTTTGCAATATTAGGATAAGGAAAGACTGGGCAAAAAACATGTAGCTGTAATATATTCCTTGCAGTTGACAGTTAATAGCTCACTGCACTATATTATGATTTTAACTTTGAAACTGCAAGTAACATGAGGATCTATTTGATAAAAGCGATAACCCATTGACCTATTTATATTATATGCACTTTGTGATGTGAATGCGACACGTTTTTTGCAGCAGGCATATTAACCTTCTGCGCTATGATGAGTCAAACTTCCACTACCAGACAAAGCTCTGGTCGCTCTCCAGGAAGAACATTAATCACTAGAGTTAAGGTGACATTTTCATTGATGCTTGAAAATTACTGTGACAAGGAACGTGGCATCTGGTGTCTTAAAAACAATAAACATGATGCCCCCACCCAAGTCAGCGCCCGGTGCGGTGGCACCGATCGCACCGCCCTAGAGCCAGCCCTGGTGCCAAGGGCAGGTGCTTTTTCCAGAAATGAAGGCAGACCGTTTTGGACCGAAACCTGGTTTTGGGAAGCCGTCCCAGAGCTTTTCAGCTGCAAGGAAATGCGACGGATTACCCCAGCAATTGATGCTGGGCAAATTGTTAGGCTCTCGCCACTACTCGTGTTTTTAAAGGGAAATTGTCAACTTTAATACTTCCTTGGGCGCAGCGCCGTGGACGCTTTTGCGCCAGGTCCAGGACGTGGCTCGTGTGAATGCCTGCCCTCGGGGGGCGGGAAGGTGAAGGTGACTCCGAATTGAGTGGTAGCCATGTAATGGCTTCCTGAGAAATCAGCCAAAGTCTGTCGAACTGTCCTCCAGTTCCTTCCTCTTGCCTGGGGATGACTTCCCTCCGGTGGCTTTTATGTAATTACTTGGGTGTATACTGTGATACATGTATTTATTTATCTACAAATACGGACATATATTTTATTTATACAGGAAAGCTAAATATGTATATTTTATCTTGATCTATTGTGAAACAGCTTGCAGACGAGGCTTTTTTGGCTTCAGGTTGGTAGGTGACCCAATTATCCCCGCGGGGGGCTGGAGCAGACATGTGCTGTGGGGTGGTGTTTGTTTCTTCAGTTTACGACTTCCGAAAACACGAGCAGATGTGGAGTGTCTCTGGGTGCAGCGCTGTAGGGCCGTCGCACGAGGATGGCCGAGAGGCAGAAGGCTGGCGGGTTGTGCTTACGAGCGTCGGAAATTATTAAATAAGCATCATCCTTGTCTGGTTTCCGTAGCTAGAGTCAGACATTACCCGTCTTGGCATCAGCTCGGGCACACTTATGTCAGACACCCAATTATCCCCGCGGGGGCTGGAGCAGACATGTGCTGTAGGGTGGTGTTTGTTTCTTCAGTTTACGACTTACGAAAACATGAGCAGATGTGGAGTGTCTCTGGGTGCAGCGCTGCAGGGCCGTCGCACGAGGATGGCCGAGAGGCAGAAGGCTGGCGGGTTGTGCCCTCGACTGGCAAAATAGACAAAGGACTAGAGGGGTAAGCGCAGAAGGAATAACAGGACTAGATATTTTATAACACTCAATACTTCCGCGTACTATGTGTAGTGTGCTTTTGTTTTCACTTGGTCACTCAGACGAAGGAACCGAGGCACCAGGATAATGTTCCCAGGATCACACAAATTTGGGAATATGGTCAAATGTTTGCTTTTTCCTAGCCCACATCCGATTACAGACTCTTGAGCAACGAATAATAAACGTCTCCACAAATGTGCTCAAACATTCCTGCTTACCGCAAGCACGGTCCCAAGGGAGAAAAGCTGGAAAATGGAGCCGGAGAAAGGAAATGAGAGGGCGGCGATACAGCTGAACACAGCGGCATTTTCGGATTCGGGAGCGTGTTTTTCTTTCTCTCCTCTTCCCATTGGCTGGAATGTTTACATTCCAGAGGAGAGAAAGAAAGTAAAAAACACGCCCCCGAATCCGAAAAAGACGGGGCTTAAACGGACAGACGCCCCTCTCCTCCAATGGATGGCCTCCATTTAGGAAGCCAGCCAATGGAGAAGAGTGGCGGGTTCAAGACCCGTACTGAAAAACGTTAAATCTCACGAGCGAGACTACGGAAGCGCAGCCTTCGCTAGCCGAGACCTAAAAACGGGGAAAAGTGTTTCTCTGGTAGGATTCTGTTGTAATTGTTCTATTCTTTCTTATTTGCCTTACTGGTCATGCTTATCATTCCCTATATCCTCGGCTGCCTCTCTAGGGCTGGAACCGTGAGGTGAGGCCTATCCCACCTGCCAGGAAGGGGGAGGTTCGGGGCATAAATACTACACCCCCCTGTTAGGAATGGGACTGGCCTTCTTTATCCCATCTGCCGAGCGCAGCCCAATAGGTGCGTGCTTTGACTATCCCGCAGAAAGGTGGTGCCCGAGTGGCTCACTGTTACATACAGGACGGTTTAAATACATCTTTTTTTTTGCAGTTTTATAAAGCGCGAACTCGACCCGAAGGTATCAGAGCGCTTTACAGGAGCACCGAATGCGTTTCAGACGGACACATTCATTTTTAGGGACAGGGAGATTAAGTGATGTTTGAGCCCCTCCCCCCAGACTTGAGCCTGGTTCCCCAGCTGTTAAGCCACACCCTCTCCTCAACCATTTTACCATATGCAAAGAGTTCTTGCAACTTGCACCGTGTAACGTGTAGAATGAGAATGGGAGAATCTCAATATATGGATGTAGTATGCAATAGAGGCAAAGTGTCAAAGTTAAACCGAGCATGTTGACAATAGGGAGAAAAACAGCACAAATTTCACAAAATACTTCTACAAATGGCAGCAATACGTATCCCTTATTAGAACCCTGGAAGGTGGTATATGTATAGATTTACTTTGACTGTCTTTTGTATATGTTTACGTATACGTGTGTGAATATATATATGTATGTATCATCTAAAAAAATTCTACATAACTATATAAAAAATCTTTTCACCTACTATTTGGTGTTGGTCTTACAAATTCATAAAAAGTTAATGGATAAAATCTATAATCCAGAGGAGGGACTAATTGAATTTTCAGTCCGACATTAATGGATTCATATTGATTCCAATGCATTATTGTGTATATTCACAGTCTTCACTTGCCTGGATGCAGTAGGAGTAGTAGGGCTTACCCCCTTGTTATTATTAGTCAGTCATAACCGTCCATGCATGGAAGTCATAACCGCCCATGCATGGAAGTCATAACACCCATGCTTGGAAGTCATACCCACCCATGCTTGGAAGTCATAACCTCCCATGCTTGGAAGTCATAACCTCACATGCTTGGAAGACATAACCAGCCATGCATGGAAGTCATAACCAACCATGCTTGGAAGTCATAACCGTCCATGCTTGGAAGTCATAACCGTCCATGCTTGGAAATCATAACCACCCATGCTTGGAAGTCATAATTGCCCATGCTTGGAAGTCATACCCACCCATACTTGGAAGTCATACCCGCCCATGCTTGGAAGTCATACCCGCCCATGCATGGAAGTCATACCCGCCCATGTTTGGATGTCATACCAACCCATGATTGGAAGTCATAACTGCCCATGTGTAGAAGTAGACCTCACCAGGGCCTACCGGTGCTAGGGGTTCGCCCTTCTTTGCGCACTATTCCTCAGACCAATAAAGAGAGATTGCACAGAAGCTGTAATATCAAAAAGAAGTATTTATTAACCTCACATGAGGGAGACTGCGTCATAAAGTACCCTCAGGCCACTGTAGGAGACAGTCTAAGGAGTACAGAGAACAGGGGCCTTTTATATATGCATTTGTTGCATAGTCAGCATGAGACCAAGGGGAGGTACTGGCACAAACAAGAATAGTTGTTGACTAATATGGGTATTGTTGGACCTGGCCCTTTTGGCAGGTTCACCCCTAAACTTTTTGCATTTATCCTAGCCTTTTTCCCTATGTAGTGTTAGTGGATTTAGGCCTCTAGGCACTTTAGCACTATGTCTCAGTGTAAAGTGCGTGCGCTCTGTATTACCTTTAGTGAGACAGGCCTGCCCTCCCATAGGAATGCATGGGGGATATGTGTGTCCATGGTAATTCCTGATGTGAGAGGAGTGCAGGGTCAAGTTTGGTATGTGCGAACTCGTAAGACTAAATGCTGCGCAATGATGTGCGCAGATTTATTATAACTATAGGAGAAGTGCCACTTCTAGAAGTCGGCATTGCTGTGTGCTGTGTGTCTGCCTGCCTGATGTGGAGTGCATGTCTGGCTTGTGATTGACAGGTGCTGGATGGTGTGCTTGGCTCCAGGAGCCAGGATGGGTCTGCCCGGTGGTGAATGGAGAGATCTGCATGTAGATGGGAGGGAGGACGTGCACCTGGGACCTGAATAGGGCTGTGCCTTCCCTCCACAATGCTGGCTCCACCTCCTGTGGTGCGTCTGATGTCCCTAGCCTGTCCTCTGAATAGGGAGAGGGGCTGAGCACCCCGCATCGCCGCTTTTGCGAAGGATGGAGAAAACTCATAGCCGCGGCCCCGAGGGAAGACGGAGTGTTACCTGGCAACCACCATCCCGTCATCATGACGTCGTGTGGAGGCGGAAAGTCCTGGCACCAGGGAGATCGCGAGACGGGAGCTGAGTCTGGCCGGATGGGAGTCGGAGGTGTTGCGGGTCGAGAAGCCGCGCAGGTGAAGAGGAAGTCTGGGCAAAGGGAAGGCGGGGTCCCCGTGTACCGGAGGGAGCCCCGCATGTGGTACAGAGACCGGCGAGGAAAGGAGCGGAGTCCCCAGAGAGCAGCCCGGTGAGTTGAGAAGGGCTGAGGGGATCCGCGTGTGCAATGTTGGTGTTGGTCCAAGCCCAGCCTATTTCCTGAGCGGCCCCCACCTGATAGGGGGGGTCGCTCCAACATCGGGGGCATTTTTAGCTAATAAGAGTGGCGCCGCAGTGTTGCTGCCCACGCAACTCTTCACAGCTGCCCAGCAGCTGCTACTTCGGACCATTTGGTTATTCCGAGTCCCAGATCGGGACTCCAACGCTTGGGCATAATTACATTAGAGCCCGTGTGGCTCCAACAGGGGCAATATTGTTTTAAGAGCCCCAGAATGGCCGAGAGGGCACAGTTGTGCCAGGGCCCGCTTTTCCCTGACCCCAGCTGTCCTGCGAGAGCGCAGGCAGCTGCAACGGTTTGCGCATGTTGGCAAAAAAGAGCATACGGAGTGCTTGTGCCCCTCTTTGTTATTACACAGCTGACCAGCAAGTAGTGGGCAGCTGCCACGTTTAGGCGAGCTTGGCGCACGTTGCTTTCGCGGCTATTGCAGCCCGCCCTGACTTTACCGGACATAGGGCACAGAGTTCTAAAGTGGCGCATAAGGTGGTTTGCGCCTGATGTGATGCTGCTGGCGTAATATGTTTTATGTTGCAGGTTCTACTATTGAGTCCAGTGTCTGCCAGCAATCACTGGTAGTGTTCCACATTGATTATATGTCCTATATCGACTGGTGCTCATGCTTTCAGGCATTACCTAATGTATTTATGCTTGTGATGCTAAGTGCGTAATGCGTTAGGCTAATGGTTTTTAGATCTCAGGTGTTTATGCCTACAGTGATTGCATACTGTGTTCTAGGCCTAATGTGATTATGATTGCGTAGTGTGTTCCTAACTTTTACCAGTAGTTACTAGTTGTGTTCTACATCTATAATTTATGCTACATTTAGTGTATGTTCTACATTTGCTAATCCCACTTCGTGATTGTTCTGACAGTGGCCCAATTGGCGCTGTCTTGTGTATATAGTCTCCTGTAGATACTGCCCAGTGCCAGTTGGCACAGTGTATATTATGTGATTATCACCTAATGTGTTTATTATAATACAAAGGCTATTTTTTATGTATAACCTTGTGTGGAGTTCCTTTTGTGGTGGGCCTGGGGTGTTGTTGCTGGGTGCGTGCGCAAACGCTTTACACATTGCCTCCGGGATAAGCCTGACTGCTCGTGCCAAGCTACCAAGGGGGTGAGCAGGGGTTGTCTTTGGCGTGTAACTTCCTTGCTCTGACTAGAGTGGTGGTTTCTGCCTGGCTTTGGCGCAAGCCCTAGCCAACCAGAGATCCCATTTCTAACATTGGTGATCAGCGGTGGGATTAGGACTTGCGTTTGCGCAGTACCACAGCGGCGACTGGCTGCACTACAAAACTCTGCATTTTAGATAATCACCTGTTTGGGGATTATTGTTCTGAGTTTTATTTTAATTTTTCTCCTAAAAGTGTCATTTTTGAACTGTGTACTCTTGCTTCAGCTCAGACACCTAAGTCCCTTGTGTTGCACGTGTCCCTGAGCGTCCTGCCAAAATGGAGTCTGCTTTTAATTTCTGTGGTCTGTTTAGATACAGTATGGGGGAGTTGGTTGAGTTTTGTGAGGAGAGAGATATAGCAGTGAGTGCGTCAGCCTCCCCGTCAAAACTTAGGGAGGACCTGATCCATTGGCAGAAGGATGAATGGGAACGTGAGCGCAGTGAGGAGGAGAGGGCCCGGGCCGCACCCCAGGAGGGTGGTGGGTTTGAGGGGAGCCCTGAGGAGTCTGAAGAGGAGGAAGAAAGTGACAGGACAGGAACGCCAGTAGAGAGTGAAGACCCCTGTTGGACTTGGCCCTTTTTGCAGGGTCATCCCTAAACGTTTTGCCTTCCTCCTGTATTTTCTCTGACCTCTTGTTGGCTGTTTTATGACTCTGGGCACCTTACCACTGCTGACCAGTGCTAAGGTGCATATGCTCTCCCTATGGTAAAATGTATACATTGATTGGTTTCCATGTTTGGCTTATTTGGTTTACTATCAGCCCCTAGTAAAGTGCACCAGGAGTGCCAGGGCTTGTAAATACAAATGCTGCTGGTGGGCTTGCAGCACTGGTTGTGCCACCCACAGAAGCGGCCTGGTAAAATGTGTCTAAGGTCTGCCACTGCAGAACCTGCGTGCAGTCTGGTACTGTCGCGCTGACTGCGCAAGTGCCCCCTAAACCTTCCCTTAACTACATATTTGTCAGCCCTCTGGTAGTCCCAAGGGCAGGGTGCATTGTAGGCATAAGGTAGGACATGCCCTGATGTGTGTGGCATGTCTTAATAGTGAATTACAGCCATTTTCGTTTTTCACTATTGAAGGCTACCTGCTCTCCATAGGCCAGAATGGGATGCTGGAATTACTACACGCTGTAATCCCAGTGGACTCAGAGAGCATGGTAGAAAGTCAAGTTTAGTATGCCTGAACTCAGAATAATAAAATACTTCTTTTAGTAAAGTTTATTTTAATATCCTGTGTTTGTAAGTACTACTTTTAGAAAGTTAGTATTTACTGACCTGGCCATTTCAGACCGCCTCTGCTGTGTTTTTGTGTTCTGCCTAGCAACAGAAAGGAGCAGGGCTGGGGAATTCCAGGAGACAGGCCGGCTGCCAGGTGGTGGGTAGAGAGATTACACCAGGATGGGTGGGAGGAGTCCACCTTTGACTCTGAATAGACCTGTGCTCTGCCAGCACAAAGCCGGCTCCGCCCCCTGTGGAGCGGCTGATGTCTCTGCTCTGCTGCTGAAAGGAAAGAGCAGAGTCACCACAACAAAGTGCTCCAAAACTGGACTGAGCCAGGCCCAGGCCCCCCTGGCGACAAAGAACAAAATAATCTTGCTATAAAAGAAGGAGCCTGGCTCCTAAGAAATCAGATCCTGTTTGTGCCAAGAAGAAACTCTGCCCGAAGAGAAGGACCTGGGAAAGCTGCATGGAGGACTACTGTCTCTGACCTGTGAGACTGGCCTGTGGTGGGTGCCTTGCTGCAAGAAGGAGAGGAGGAAAAGACTTGAGAAGAAAAGACTTTTGATCAACTTGTGCTTTAAACAATCTCCAAGGGCTTGCTAGTGAACTTGCCCCCTGAACTGCGCCCCAGGAACAGTGGGCGCTACCTTCCCCCAAGAAGAGGAGAAGCTGCTGGAGGCGATCCTGTGACGCTGACCCCTGAGGACCTGTGCGACCCTCCTCTGAGCACCGCGACATCTGCCACCGGGGCTACTGCGAGCACCGCAAAGACCTGACTACCTGGTCCAAGCACCGCAAGCATCTGCCCCCCCGAGCCGTAGCTCGCACCGCAAAGAAGAGACTGGTTAGGCTCTGAGCGCCGAGCATCTACGACCCCCCTGGCCGTGGAAGCCCCTGTAAGGACCTACGACGCACTGTGTGTCCTCCCAGTGACGCCGGCAGCGCGACGCGCTGAAGAAATTGCCCCCGAGCTGCCCCTCCTGCTTCTACCCTCTGGTGCGTGTCCGGAAGCCTAGACGTGCCCCACGAAGCATCGCCATCCTCTGACCTCCAGGGACAGCAACGCGACGTGGGACACCCCTCACCGACTTCTGGAGCCACCAGGACCTTTGCCCAACAAGAATTCCAAGGTACTGTGTGCAGCGCGCGTTGGTACGACCCGTCCGTTGTTTGGTTCGGGCCGTACTGACGCTGGAGAACCGCTACGCTGCTCACGCGTAAAGCGTGAGCTTTAGCAACCTTCGGGGCGACTGTACGAAGCGATACGGAAAGGTACGAATCGTCCCCCATTGAAAGTATAGTACGTTGCTCACGCGAGAAGCGTGAGGTTTGGGAAGAGGCGTACCGAACGTGTACGACACGTACCTACAAGGGTACGGTCCGTACGGTTCACGTCCCAAGTACGCGTGCTCACGTGAGAAGCGTGAGAAATGGCAAGAGACGTCCAAATCTTAGTACGAAGCGTACCGAAGGCGTGGTGTGGAGAGGTGTGGCTCACTAGTTAGAGGCGGCAGACCCGTAAGCAGAGAATCGGCCAGGGACCAGGGTTCAATCCCCGACGCGGCAGGGTTGTGGACCAGGGTCAAAACGGACTCGATAATTCTCGCCTCGGTACCTACTCTAACCAGGAACACACTCGGCAACTCTGGGCATTAAGCTTGCCTCATCTCTACAACGGCCCCCCACAGACGCCGGGGATGCCTGGTTAAACCTTGGAGATACCCAGAAAGGGACAATCTCACAGGGATAGCCAGGACGGGTTCCCCAGCGGTCTACAGCGCCGGGACGCCCCGGTGTTGGGTAGCTGTGCGCTTTACAAGTCTACAACATTTACATTTACGAAGCACACAGAACCCCAAAGAAGCTTGTTTTGAATAGGAAAGTGCCATTTTAAGAACTGTGGACTGCCTAAAAGCATTTAAAGTAACTGGAACCTTATTTAAGTGAAAGAACTGTATTTTGACATCCTGCTTGAAGAAATCTTTTATATGAAGAACTTTATTTTGATATAAATACAGCCTTGTGTCTTTGTGTGGTGGGGTGGTGATTATTGTGTGGGATATCTTGAACGCTTAACCTAATGCTTTCAGGCATTACCTAATGTATTTATGCTTGTGATGCTAAGTGCGTAATGCGTTAGGCTAATGGTTTTTAGATCTCAGGTGTTTATGCCTACAGTGATTGCATACTGTGTTCTAGGCCTAATGTGATTATGATTGCGTAGTGTGTTCCTAACTTTTACCAGTAGTTACTAGTTGTGTTCTACATCTATAATTTATGCTACATTTAGTGTATGTTCTACATTTGCTAATCCCACTTCGTGATTGTTCTGACAGTGGCCCAATTGGCGCTGTCTTGTGTATATAGTCTCCTGTAGATACTGCCCAGTGCCAGTTGGCACAGTGTATATTATGTGATTATCACCTAATGTGTTTATTATAATACAAAGGCTATTTTTTATGTATAACCTTGTGTGGAGTTCCTTTTGTGGTGGGCCTGGGGTGTTGTTGCTGGGTGCGTGCGCAAACGCTTTACACATTGCCTCCGGGATAAGCCTGACTGCTCGTGCCAAGCTACCAAGGGGGTGAGCAGGGGTTGTCTTTGGCGTGTAACTTCCTTGCTCTGACTAGAGTGGTGGTTTCTGCCTGGCTTTGGCGCAAGCCCTAGCCAACCAGAGATCCCATTTCTAACATTGGTGATCAGCGGTGGGATTAGGACTTGCGTTTGCGCAGTACCACAGCGGCGACTGGCTGCACTACAAAACTCTGCATTTTAGATAATCACCTGTTTGGGGATTATTGTTCTGAGTTTTATTTTAATTTTTCTCCTAAAAGTGTCATTTTTGAACTGTGTACTCTTGCTTCAGCTCAGACACCTAAGTCCCTTGTGTTGCACGTGTCCCTGAGCGTCCTGCCAAAATGGAGTCTGCTTTTAATTTCTGTGGTCTGTTTAGATACAGTATGGGGGAGTTGGTTGAGTTTTGTGAGGAGAGAGATATAGCAGTGAGTGCGTCAGCCTCCCCGTCAAAACTTAGGGAGGACCTGATCCATTGGCAGAAGGATGAATGGGAACGTGAGCGCAGTGAGGAGGAGAGGGCCCGGGCCGCACCCCAGGAGGGTGGTGGGTTTGAGGGGAGCCCTGAGGAGTCTGAAGAGGAGGAAGAAAGTGACAGGACAGGAACGCCAGTAGAGAGTGAAGACCCCTGTTGGACTTGGCCCTTTTTGCAGGGTCATCCCTAAACGTTTTGCCTTCCTCCTGTATTTTCTCTGACCTCTTGTTGGCTGTTTTATGACTCTGGGCACCTTACCACTGCTGACCAGTGCTAAGGTGCATATGCTCTCCCTATGGTAAAATGTATACATTGATTGGTTTCCATGTTTGGCTTATTTGGTTTACTATCAGCCCCTAGTAAAGTGCACCAGGAGTGCCAGGGCTTGTAAATACAAATGCTGCTGGTGGGCTTGCAGCACTGGTTGTGCCACCCACAGAAGCGGCCTGGTAAAATGTGTCTAAGGTCTGCCACTGCAGAACCTGCGTGCAGTCTGGTACTGTCGCGCTGACTGCGCAAGTGCCCCCTAAACCTTCCCTTAACTACATATTTGTCAGCCCTCTGGTAGTCCCAAGGGCAGGGTGCATTGTAGGCATAAGGTAGGACATGCCCTGATGTGTGTGGCATGTCTTAATAGTGAATTACAGCCATTTTCGTTTTTCACTATTGAAGGCTACCTGCTCTCCATAGGCCAGAATGGGATGCTGGAATTACTACACGCTGTAATCCCAGTGGACTCAGAGAGCATGGTAGAAAGTCAAGTTTAGTATGCCTGAACTCAGAATAATAAAATACTTCTTTTAGTAAAGTTTATTTTAATATCCTGTGTTTGTAAGTACTACTTTTAGAAAGTTAGTATTTACTGACCTGGCCATTTCAGACCGCCTCTGCTGTGTTTTTGTGTTCTGCCTAGCAACAGAAAGGAGCAGGGCTGGGGAATTCCAGGAGACAGGCCGGCTGCCAGGTGGTGGGTAGAGAGATTACACCAGGATGGGTGGGAGGAGTCCACCTTTGACTCTGAATAGACCTGTGCTCTGCCAGCACAAAGCCGGCTCCGCCCCCTGTGGAGCGGCTGATGTCTCTGCTCTGCTGCTGAAAGGAAAGAGCAGAGTCACCACAACAAAGTGCTCCAAAACTGGACTGAGCCAGGCCCAGGCCCCCCTGGCGACAAAGAACAAAATAATCTTGCTATAAAAGAAGGAGCCTGGCTCCTAAGAAATCAGATCCTGTTTGTGCCAAGAAGAAACTCTGCCCGAAGAGAAGGACCTGGGAAAGCTGCATGGAGGACTACTGTCTCTGACCTGTGAGACTGGCCTGTGGTGGGTGCCTTGCTGCAAGAAGGAGAGGAGGAAAAGACTTGAGAAGAAAAGACTTTTGATCAACTTGTGCTTTAAACAATCTCCAAGGGCTTGCTAGTGAACTTGCCCCCTGAACTGCGCCCCAGGAACAGTGGGCGCTACCTTCCCCCAAGAAGAGGAGAAGCTGCTGGAGGCGATCCTGTGACGCTGACCCCTGAGGACCTGTGCGACCCTCCTCTGAGCACCGCGACATCTGCCACCGGGGCTACTGCGAGCACCGCAAAGACCTGACTACCTGGTCCAAGCACCGCAAGCATCTGCCCCCCCGAGCCGTAGCTCGCACCGCAAAGAAGAGACTGGTTAGGCTCTGAGCGCCGAGCATCTACGACCCCCCTGGCCGTGGAAGCCCCTGTAAGGACCTACGACGCACTGTGTGTCCTCCCAGTGACGCCGGCAGCGCGACGCGCTGAAGAAATTGCCCCCGAGCTGCCCCTCCTGCTTCTACCCTCTGGTGCGTGTCCGGAAGCCTAGACGTGCCCCACGAAGCATCGCCATCCTCTGACCTCCAGGGACAGCAACGCGACGTGGGACACCCCTCACCGACTTCTGGAGCCACCAGGACCTTTGCCCAACAAGAATTCCAAGGTACTGTGTGCAGCGCGCGTTGGTACGACCCGTCCGTTGTTTGGTTCGGGCCGTACTGACGCTGGAGAACCGCTACGCTGCTCACGCGTAAAGCGTGAGCTTTAGCAACCTTCGGGGCGACTGTACGAAGCGATACGGAAAGGTACGAATCGTCCCCCATTGAAAGTATAGTACGTTGCTCACGCGAGAAGCGTGAGGTTTGGGAAGAGGCGTACCGAACGTGTACGACACGTACCTACAAGGGTACGGTCCGTACGGTTCACGTCCCAAGTACGCGTGCTCACGTGAGAAGCGTGAGAAATGGCAAGAGACGTCCAAATCTTAGTACGAAGCGTACCGAAGGCGTGGTGTGGAGAGGTGTGGCTCACTAGTTAGAGGCGGCAGACCCGTAAGCAGAGAATCGGCCAGGGACCAGGGTTCAATCCCCGACGCGGCAGGGTTGTGGACCAGGGTCAAAACGGACTCGATAATTCTCGCCTCGGTACCTACTCTAACCAGGAACACACTCGGCAACTCTGGGCATTAAGCTTGCCTCATCTCTACAACGGCCCCCCACAGACGCCGGGGATGCCTGGTTAAACCTTGGAGATACCCAGAAAGGGACAATCTCACAGGGATAGCCAGGACGGGTTCCCCAGCGGTCTACAGCGCCGGGACGCCCCGGTGTTGGGTAGCTGTGCGCTTTACAAGTCTACAACATTTACATTTACGAAGCACACAGAACCCCAAAGAAGCTTGTTTTGAATAGGAAAGTGCCATTTTAAGAACTGTGGACTGCCTAAAAGCATTTAAAGTAACTGGAACCTTATTTAAGTGAAAGAACTGTATTTTGACATCCTGCTTGAAGAAATCTTTTATATGAAGAACTTTATTTTGATATAAATACAGCCTTGTGTCTTTGTGTGGTGGGGTGGTGATTATTGTGTGGGATATCTTGAACGCTTAACCTAATGCCCTCTGGAATCTAGCCTGACTGCTCGCGCCACGTTACCTAGAGGGTGAGCAGGGGTTATTTTTAAAGAGGTGATCCTACGCCCTGACTTAGATGAAAGGGTCCCTGCTTGTCGCAAGTGCATACCTGCGCCAACCAGAGACCCCGGATTCTAACAACCCCATAGATAGGGAGTCCCTTGCTGGGTTCAGTGCCGGGAGCGGTGCCCCATCCCTTTCCCTGTCCCCAGAGGAGTGGGTAGATAGGAGGGAGGAAAGGGAGCATCAGCTGGCTTTAGAGAAACTCCAGAAGGAGAGCTATGAGCATATGGAAGCTCAGAGATTGGAGTTGGAGCATAGGAAGTTAGCCTTAGAAGAGAAAAATGCGTTATTAGCTCAAGAGTTGAGTCTGAAGGCGTTGGGCCTTGAAGAGCAAAAGCTAGAGACCGAGGGGGTCCTGGCGCAGGAGAGGATGGCGGAGGCTGAGAGGGCATTCGCCAGGGAGAAATTAGCTCTGGAGGGTAGATTATCCCCTCAGCGCAGTTGTGGTTTTCTGGATTCACCAGTAAGGGTGGGATCCAGTGGTGGCAGCGATATAGAGTCCGGTGCAGAAAGTCCTGCACCCAGTTCCCCAAGTATGATACTTTGTTCCCCAGAGGAGGAGTACAGGTTGAAGTTCAGGGGCAGTAAGACACTGCCTCACCAGTCTTGGCGGGACTTTGTGGATGAATCTGATCATGCGCTGGACGATTGGGTGATGGTTAGCACTGTTGATGATTTTGATTATGACGGGCTGGCCCATTTGGTTATCAAAGAGCACATGCTCAGTCATTGTTTTCCAGGGTTGCGCCAACACCTGTGAGAGTGTGAGTCCTCTGATCCCAGGGAGCTTGCACGGGAAGCCGACCTCTGGGTGGAGGCCCGAGGTTCTGAAGAGGCATTGGCGAGTGTTCCCAAAAGTTGTGGCTCAGGTATCGTCCAGTCCTGTGTGGTGGAAGTGGGTCAGAGTAGCCCAGCTAGGTCCCGTGATAGTGAGGAGGTTGTAGGGCCTCACCTTCTGTCTCACAGAAGTGGTAGTGAGACTGGGTCGTGTCCCGAAGTGCCCCAACCTCAGACTCCAGGACTGGATGGTTCCGTGAGGGAACACCAGGTAGGGAGCCTAGTATGTCTGGGTGGACCGTCCGTGGAGGGGAGTCACCCCGTGTCGGGTGAGCTGGGAGTGCCTGTAATCAGGCCACTATCAGTTCTGGTGTCTGGCAGTGCCACTCCAGTTGGGAGGGTGCAGAAGTCCAGATTGAGGGGTGAAGAGGGGAAAGAGTCCCAGTGGGAAAACCATTGGGTCAGGGGCCATCCAGAAGGGCTGAGTCCCCACTGAGTGACCATGGTGACGCCACTTCTGTCCTGGGGCATCTTCATGCACTGTCAGAGGGACAGGAGGTCGTGAGCTCTGCGCCAGGCAGAGTGTCACATGACACATTGGCTATGTGTCACCCTCAAGGGGGGGGGTATATGTACTCCCCAGGAAGTCCTGGTTTGACGGGCAATTGTCCAACCAAAGGGTACCGTCCCTGGGTTGGGAAGCCAGGTTCAGTTGTTTCCTGACCTGGAGGGAAGGACGACTGTATGCAGTGTCCTGTCCGATGTAGCTGCTAGGGGCACCACTCCAGTTGGGAGGGAGTCCTCGCCTCTGACCCCGGTGCAACCTGAGGGGTTAAACCCTAGGTTGGGATTCTGCCCGAGTGTAGACATTCTGCCCTAGTGCGGAGTTTCCGCCCCGAGTGCAGAAACTCTGTAGTTGTAAAGATACTGCTCATAACTTTATTTTGTGAATATCGTAAAGTAGTAAAGTTAGACTTTTGGACCAAATTTAGACCAAAAGTCTAACTTCCCCTTTGTGAATGGGCCCAGTCTGTGAGCCTGTCGCCACCACAAGTATTATACATGCAGGGCGCCTCAGGGTACAGAACACGGAGCTCATGTCATTAACACCGCTCCCCAATGCCATTGAGCCCGGTTCACAAAGGTAAATTTAGGCCAAAAGTCTAATTTAACTTCGGGCAGTAGCGCTGTGAATGCAGGGGTGCCCCTCTCCTCAACATCACCTCCGACACCCTCTGGTCCCGTTTGTATCAGCGTCTCTTTCACAACCGTGCAGGAGCGGTCACTTGCACCCTCTGGTAGATTAAGGTTTTGTGTTAAAGCAGTGGTGTAACCAGGGCTTTAAGTGGGCCGGGTCCTACCGGTGCGGAGCACCGACTGTTCTTAAAAGCAGGTGCTGGAAAGGGTGCCCTCAGGGTGAAACAAATATCCCAACTCTGGAGCAGCGCCCCCTGCACTGCCTGTGAGGTAACTTCACAGAGACTCGGTGTAGTTCTCTCAGTCTCATCATTTCAAAGCCTTGAACATCTTCACTGCTCTATACAAGGAAGCCATAGCTGTGGCTTCTTCATCTTAGGCAGCTGACAACCATTGGCAAAGCCAATAGTTGAGGTTTGTTGTAGGTGTGATGTTACTTGTTGTGTCATATATCTGGATGCAATGACAGAAGCAGCGCTCTGTGCTGAGCACAAGTTTCCAGTTTACTCGCTTTTAAGCCGCGTGCTTAATTAAATCGACCGCGCCCCTTGGAGAGGCCCACAGTTTTTTCTTTCACACTTAAAGCTCTGGGAGTAACAATGGTGCCCGCAGCCCCCGCGGGGCGCTGGCACTGCGCGGGGCTGGCAGCTCCTGACAGTGGGGGAGGGGGGAGGGTGGCAGAGGCTCAAGTCTCCTCACCCACTGTGTTAACGCTCTCTCCAGCGCTGCTTCCCCCCTCTTCTGCCCGGGCTCATCTCCGAGCCTCGGGTGCGTGAAACTAATGTATAGATTTCCGTGTGTGTCCCCATGTCGTATTTGGACGGACTGGTGGCCCCTGGGCACCTCAGGTACACCAGAGCCCCTCCCTTTTTATTTGCTCAAAGAAGGTCATTCCTTCGTGATCGTACAGGTGACGAACTTGTGCAACCGGCTCTTGTCTGCGGCAATCTCTGCCCCCCCTCATTGAGGTGGTAAATTACGGGTAAAATCTGGGGTAATATTCGGGTACCAAACGTGGGTGTGACGGGGGCTATGGAGGATAGTGGAGAGCACAGTCTTAACCACACTGAGGCCACACGAGGCTACGCTAGTCCTCGATACTGGCGAGGAGCAGCGGTCCCACAGCTGTGTCTTCTAGGCGCTAGGCGCCGTCCACATATGTGTGCCCAGGGCCCCAGGTACATCTGGTCTATGAAGCACCGGTGCTTTCACTCTAAGTCCGTGCATGCTCTGTGACTTCTAGGCGCTAGGGAGCCTTCCAGATGTGTGTGCCTGGTCTATGAAGCGCCAGTGCTTGCTGCCCCTCTCAGTTGGTGCAGGCTTTGTGTCCAGATGTGTGCCTGGTATATGAAGCACCAGTGCTGTTCACTCTAAATTGGTGGCGTCTTTGCGTCTTCTTGGTGCTATGGAACCTTCCAGATGTGTGCCGAGGCACGTCTGGTCTATGAAGCACCAGTGCTTTCCCCTCTAGGTTGGTGCAGGCATTGTGTCCAGATGTGTGCCTGGTATGAAGCATCAGTGCTTTCACTCTAAGCCGGTGCAGTCTTCGCGTCTTCTTGGTACTAGGGGACCTTCCAGATGTGTACCGAGGCACGTCTGATCTATGAAGCCCAGTGCTTTCACTCTAAGTCGGTGCATTCTAGGCGCTAGGGAACCAACCACGTATGCGTGCCTGTGCATGTCTGGTCAATGAAGCACCAGTGAAGTCAAGTCAAGTCAAATATCTTTATTCGAATGTAAGCTTTACATTCATAAAAGTACATTTCATAAACATACAGACATAGACATGTTCCATTGATATATAATAAAAGAAAACCATCCATTCCATCTATGAGACAAAAAATAATGTGCAAGGGTGTTGTAGAACCAGAACAACACATAAAGTACAACAAGTTAAAAATATAAATAGTTATACAAAGTTAAAAGGGTTAAAAAGTACAGCGATAGTAGCAGCATGATTAACCCTCCATACTTTTCCTGAAAATGATAGCTAATTTCAAAAAGCTACATACAAATAAAGTACAGTCACAATTCAGGAGTTGGAGGTAATAAAGTGCTGGTTTGATCTGAGTAAATTGTAGATCTTTTAGACAAGGCTTTAAATACAGCTTCCGAGGTACTGTATAATAAGGACAAACAAATAAAAAGTGCGCCAAATCTTGCGGAGACTTCCCGTCGCAGCCGCAAGCAGGTAGCACTTGACCTCGATGGGCTCCTCTTGGTATTGCCAACAGGAGATGAAATAAATCAAAACGGAACCTTGTCAAGAGATAACGTTCATATCCAGACATAGGCCAGGATAGATAAGGTTCCATTTGAAGACAAGTTTTAAGTAGGGCGTGTTTCCTTACACTGTCTTTCAACAGCTCGCCCTCCTCCCGGGCAAGATACCTAATAGACATAAATGTCTTTTTCACGAAAATAACATCAGTTTTGGTTATAGAATTTGGGGATGAGAACAAATCCGGCCGTCCCATTTCAGTGAGACGGTCGTTAATGTACCTCAGCCACGGAACCTTGAACCTACCTTCCCAAGTTAGAGCTTCTTTTAATATAGCATGGGTAAGAGGTATGTCATCGTTTAGCCAGGAGTTCAGCCAACATAATAGGGGATTTGCTGCTATTCTGTCGCTCAGGAATGGTACACCTAACTCCTCGTGTACCGAAAAATTTCCAGTTCCCCTTGGCAGCCTCAATACCTTCTTTAAGAAATTGTTTTCTACAACCTCCAGGGCTCGTGTCTGGCAATAGCCCCATATCTCGCTGCCATAGCAAGCGATGGCAACACTCTTGGCTTGATATAATTTGAGCAAGGCAGCCACCGGGCTATTGCCCATTTTTCTTGCAAAGCCAAGTATTGCTGCGTTGACGCGTATTACTTCGCCCTTCTTTTTAACAACAGCTGGGCCCCACTCTAGTTGGTCGTCGAGGAGGACCCCGAGGTATGAGAAGGTTTTGGAATTTGGGATTCTTTCCCCATTTGTGAAAAAAGAATTAGGTTTACGCGACCCCTGGCCTATTTTCATAGTGTAGGACTTTGAGTTATTGATACTTAAACCTCTAGACTCCATAAATTCATAAAAGGAGTTCAAGAGTGTTTGGAGTCCAATTGCGGTCCTAGAAATAAGGACAGCGTCATCCGCATAGAGTAAGACTGGGACGCCTTTTCTGCCTACATAGGGGTAGTCTGCACCTGTACTCAACAAATAGTCCTCCAGCTCATTTATGTACAAATTGAAGAGAAATGGTGCTAAAATACATCCTTGACGGACGCCCCTATTTATTCTGATGTCCCCTGTCACTTTCAAGTCTTGGGAGTAACGGACGTTGTCTCTTGTATCTGAGTGCAAATCGATCAAGAGATAAACTAAGTTCTGATCGATGCCCATTTTTAGCATGATGTCCCATAATTTACCTCTGTCCACACAATCAAATGCGGACGATAGGTCCATAAAAGCCATGTGTATGGTTCCATGGCGGGCTAGAGTGTATTTGCCTACAATTAAATACAGGTTCAGGCACTGGGTTACTGTTGAATGGCCAGGTCTGAAGCCGTATTGTATTGGGGATAAAACATTGTTCTCATTTGCCCATATTGTAAGCCTGTTCAAAATCACACCCCCTACCACTTTTGCTACAGAGTTAATTAAAGATATTGGTCTGTAGCATAACGGACTACCGCGGTCGCCCTTTTTGAACACGGGGACAATAGTTGATTGTCCCCAAGACTTTGGGCACCCAAAAATTGCAGCTGCATTTATTACGTTCGTGAGAACAGGAGCCCATAACCGAATACAGGATTTAAAAAGATCCGGAGGGAGGCCATCCGGACCGGGTGCCTTATTGCCAGTTAGACCTTGGATTGCCTTTTCTACTTCATTGACTGAGAAACATGGAGAATTCTCCGGTGAGGTTAAGAAGTCATAATCTGAAAGCTGATCATGGCTTTTAAAAATTGCACTAAAATGAGACACCCAATCTGCCTCTGGGATATTTGTACCTATTGCAGTATCACTTGGGTTGTCAAACAAAGGTTTGTTGACAATCTCCCAGAATTTACTGCTGTTTCCCAGGACAGTTGGGTCAAGCAGAGACTCCCAGATACTGGCTTTAATTTCCTTTTTCCGCTTATCTAGTGTTTTTTTATAAATGGAGCGGAGGATCTTAATTTTGCCTGGATCTCTAGGTTTGATTTTTAACGCCTTTCTTAAGTCTCTGCTTGCCATGGAGCATGCATGATCAAACCATTTAGGGTGACTACCAACTTGCCCATTCACTGGAACTAATAACATAGAGCTTACTGTTAACGCTACACCTTCAAAAGTAGCTAAAATTTGCTTTGGGGACATAGAAGTTGAAACACAGGCCGCTAATTCCTCGCCACATAACTTATTGATATCATTGTAGAGATTTTCTTGGTTTACCCGATGCCATTTCAGACGACGTTTACCGTTTATACATTGTAAAATTCCCCCATCTTTACGTTGTTTTCGTAATTCAAATACACCCCCATTCAAATTAATAGAAATGGGGTTGTGATCACTATAAATATTCATTTGAATAGTAAAGCAGGAGGTCTGGTTAACAAGGTCAGCGGATAATAATATGTGGTCTATAAAAGACCCGTGACGAGACCCTTTAAATGTTGGAACATCGTAAACTTTAGACTCTGGGACCAAGGACATGGCTACAAACAAGTTATTTTCATTTAACAAGTCATTAAGGAGAGAACCACGTCTAGTATGATCAAAGTGAAAACCATCCATGCTGTTACACCCAAGGGATCCCATAGGGGTATCTCTAGGGTTACCGCATGGATGTACGTTAAAATCTCCTACAATCAATACATTACAAGGTAGTATGCCTGCTCCTTCTTTCAGCATTTCATTCAACAACTATATGTTACACTCCCCTTGACTAGATGTGGCGTTATAAAAATTAACTAAAGTCAAAGCATTTTTGCCTCTCTTCAGTACAATCACTTGAAAGTTACTATTTACATATTGTTGGTTAGTTATATCACAAGAGAAGGCAATATTTTCTTCCAACCATGTTTCTTGGAGACATATGATAGTATATTTTTTGACAAATGCCAGCCAGGCAGGGTCACATATCTTATCCGCCAAGCCTGCAATGTTCCAAGAAACTAAACTCGCTTTACAAGCATCATCATTCTCTGTATTAATAGGAACCTCGGTAGTAATAAGTTCTGGTAACCGGTTTAGTTGTTCATCGGCAGTAACTCCCGTGATTTCTACTACAGAGGGTTGTAATTTTACATGATTTGTGTGAAAATTAAGTACTTCAGGCTGATGATGCAGTGTATTAAAATGCTCACGATCAAATGATACGGACCTAGGTGATAAAAGATCTGTGTCTGGTTCTACAAGATTATTGCTGTCTAATTCTATATTTGGGGGGGAAATAATAGCATCGTGGTCAAAGTCGCTTGATGAAGAATCAGCAAGCGTAGGTGTTGCTGTTACAGCATACAGTCAATCAACCCCCTCCAAACCATTTTGCTCATAAAAAACATCAAACCTATTTGAGGTAGGTACATTATAGTATGTGTTAGGAGGTATTAATTGAGAATAATTACGATAACAATATGATCCATTTGGGGCCTCCCGTCTTTCGTAATAAGTAACTGGGTAATTGACTTTTCTGGGTCCCCCGGATAAATCACTTCTATGCTGTCTGTGAATTCCTGTGTTATAAACATCATGCTTCCTTGGTATTTCTCCGTTAAAGTGTGAGTTATAAGTGACATAATTTTCCTCATCCTCGGTGATAGGGTATATAGACAATTTATTAATGCTATGATCACTTGAGGGATAAAAATAACTTAAATCTTTAGTGCGGATCAAACTGTTGATCATATCATCCTTCCAGCCAGTAATGTGCTTTACTACACGATTATCAGCAAAAGTAACAACAATGCAGTCCCCCTCAGTAGATTTAAATCTATGGCCCACCCAATCGACCCTCCTGACATTTAAGATTTTACCACTGATGTGTCTGGGGATCGGTCTATGGGTGGTTAACCAATGACTTACTTTATTTTTCAAGTCCCCATATCTCTCCACCTTATCCTTTTCTAGTTGCGGTACACCTATCATTACTATGGTGTATAATTGGGATTCAGGAGGGAGGTTAATATAAATGGGTTTTTTATTTTGTGGGGGCTGCATGGAATTTCGCGCTGATCGTGTGTTAGTGGCTAGAGATACCGTTGGTGGAGTCCTAACGGGCTTAGCTTGGTCGGCAGGTAATACTTGAAATGAACCTTCTGTGGCCCATTCACTCTCGTCATTATCAGCTATGGGACACGCCAACATAGGAGATGCACTCGGCAACACTGTTGGTTCTTTTTGTGGTCTTATGTGTTGTGGTTGGTCATTCTGATCATTAACTCCCATAGAGTTGATAATTGCTATATTGCAACTGACAGTTTCTGTATTGTCAGTCTGTACAGAGGCAGAAGGAGGTTTAGGGTTAACAATCTGGTCCTCATCTTGACGTTTCTCGAGTTTTACTAAAAGTAGCTCTATATTAGTAATTTTCTCGCTTATAGGCTGAAGGAGAAGTCTAACCAACCGTTCTAAGTCTTTCAAATAAGATGTATCCGTTAAACTCACCCTTTCAGTCTGAGTTGTCTCATCCGTGTGAGGTTTATTAGTTTTTGGCTGATTTTCTTTAGCTAGTGGTACATCTTGCTTGACGGGTGTTATAGTCGTATTAGATGTACTCATTGTAGGTTTAGCCAATCTAAAATTAAGCCACACATCTTTAGCTGAGGGCTTATGGTTACCCAGAGGTTTATAGATCTTTCTCATAATAGATTTGGTTTTTTTTCTCCCATTGCGCCCTTTCTTCTTTTTGGGGGAAGGAGACTTATCTGCTACTATTATGCTAGTCAGGGGGGAACTTTCTGCAAGTACTTCCCCTGGGGAGTTCATTGATATATTTCCTGATTGTACAAGGCACGGACTAGCCCCACCATTGGTAACAGGTAAAGGACTTCTTTCACTACTATTTAAAATGATTGGACCTGAGGGTGTATCATTTCTACAACCTTTACCACTGGGTAATCCCGAAAAGGATTGCAGCAAGAGTGAATCATCCACATTAATAGTGGACTCCACAGTGTTATTGTGCTCAGTGGTGTGCATTGAAAGATTTGGAAAGCACATATTCGGAGTCAAGGAGAGACGTCTCTCCGTATTTTGGATTGCGTCAGCAACTACACCAATCGTTTTTTGTAACATGAGGTCAATAGCTGTTAGGGATGGCAAGGGTGTAGATGGAACAGGATTTGTTCTAGTAGATGATCTTGTGACCACAGGTGTCTTTCTGGCTTTCGTCATTTTATACAGACTATCCCAGAGTATTACAACACAACTAAATACGTGTAGAGCACTACACCTAACCAGTGCACAAGTCTGTACAAACTATCATATGACACACGGATATGATGCTGAAGTCACCTCAATACTTTGTCCAGGACCGGAGATGAATACAATGGGGGTGGCCCGTCCCGTCTCCCTCGGTCCCCTGAGGGCCACAGAGGGCCCGCCCTTTGCCCGGGCTTAGCCCGGCGCTGCCCGCGCGCGGTCCCGCGACGCGGGGAGTGTCCTCCAAATTTAAATGCCTCCTGGCGCCAAATCGGTGGTGTCGATGACGGCTTCCTGCCGCTAAGGATCTTGGGGGTGGTAGTCCCTCCCGCTCTGCGACCGCGCCGGTGCAAGGAGGCGCGGCGGCGGGGAGAGACCCACAGGGCAGCAGGAGAGTACGGAGCAACAGTGGGCACAACAGCCAGGTAGAGTTATCGTTTCGTTTTTCCAGCAACACACCCGCTCTGACGGGAGTGTCCTCCAAATTTAAATGCCTCCTGGCGCCAAATCGGTGGTGTCGATGACGGCTTCCTGCCGCTAAGGATCTTGGGGGTGGTAGTCCCTCCCGCTCTGCGACCGCGCCGGTGCAAGGAGGCGCGGCGGCGGGGAGAGACCCACAGGGCAGCAGGAGAGTACGGAGCAGCAGTGGGCACAACAGCCAGGTAGAGTTATCGTTTCGTTTTTCCAGCAACACACCCGCCAGTGCTTTCCACTATCACTTGGTGCAGGCTTTGTGTCTTCTTAGCACTAGGGAACCTTCCATATGTGTGTGTCCGGGCACGTGTGGTCTAGGAAGCATCAGTCAGTGCTTTTTACTCGCAGTCGATGTATGCTGTGTGTCTTCTAGGCGCTAGGGAACCTTCCATATATATATGTGCCATCGCATGTCTGGTCTATGAAGCACCAGTGCTCTCACTCTAAGTCGGTGCATGCTCTGTGTCTTCTAGGCGCTAGGCAACCTTCCACATATGTGTGCCCGCACATGTCTGGTCTATGAAGCACCAGTAATTTTCACTCTCCGTCGGTGCACGCTCTGTGACTTCTAGGCGCTAGGGAACCTTACAGATATATGTGCCCACGCATGTCTGGCCAATGAAGCACCATTGCTTTCACTCTCCGTCGGTGCACGCTCTGTGACTTCTAGGCGCTAGGGAACCTTCCTGGTCTCTGATGTACCAGTGCTTTCACTCTCCGTCGGTGCACGCTCTGTGACTTCTAGGCGCTAGGGAACCTTACAGATATGTGTGCCGAGGCACGTCTGGTCAATTAAGCACCATTGCTTTCACTCTCAGTCGCTGCACGCTCTGTGACTTCTAGGCGCTAGGGAACCTTACAGATATGTGTGCCCACGCACGTCTGGTCAATGAAGCACCATTGCTTTCACTCTCCGTCGGTGCACGCTCTGTGACTTCTAGGTGCTAGGGAACCTTACAGATATGTGTGCCCACGCACGTCTGGTCAATGAAGCACCATTGCTTTCACTCTCAGTCGCTGCACGCTCTGTGACTTCTAGGCGCTAGGGAACCTTACAGATATGTGTGCCCACGCACGTCTGGTCAATGAAGCACCATTGCTTTCACTCTCCGTCGGTGCTGGCTCTGTGACTTCTAGGCGCTAGGGAACCTTACAGATATGTGTGCCCACACATGTCTGGTCAGTGAAGCACCTAGCACCATTGTTTTCACTCTCCGTCGGTGCACGCTCTGTGACTTCTAGGCGCTAGGGAACCTTCCTGGTCTCTGATGTACCAGTGCTTTCACTCTAAGTCGGTGCACGCTCTGTGACTTCTAGGCGCTAGGGAACCTTACAGATATGTGTGCCCACGCACGTCTGGCCAATGAAGCACCATTGCTTTCACTCTCCGTCGGTGCACGCTCTGTGACTTCTAGGCACTAGGGAACCTTACAGATATGTGTGCCCACGCACGTCTGGCCAATGAAGCACCATTGCTTTCACTCTCCGTCGGTGCACGCTCTGTGACTTCTAGGCGCTAGGGAACCTTACAGATATATGTGCCCACGCACGTCTGGTCAATGAAGCACCATTGCTTTCACTCTCCGTCGGTGCACGCTCTGTGACTTCTAGGCGCTAGGGAACCTTACAGATATGTGTGCCCACGCACGTCTGGCCAATGAAGCACCATTGCTTTCACTCTCCGTCGGTGTACGCTCTGTGACTTCTAGGCGCTAGGGAACCTTCCTGGTCTCTGATGTACCAGTGCTTTCACTCTAAGTCGGTGCACGCTCTGTGACTTCTAGGCGCTAGGGAACCTTACAGATATGTGTGCCGAGGCACGTCTGGTCAATGAAGCACCATTGCTTTCACTCTCCGTCGGTGCACGCTCTGTGACTTCTAGGCGCTAGGGAACCTTACAGATATGTGTGCCCACGCACGTCTGGCCAATGAAGCACCATTGCTTTCACTCTCCGTCGGTGCACGCTCTGTGACTTCTAGGCGCTAGGGAACCTTACAGATATGTGTGCCCACGCACGTCTGGTCAATGAAGCACCATTGCTTTCACTCTACGTCGGTGCACGCTCTGTGACTTCTAGGCGCTAGGGAACCTTACAGATATGTGTGCCCACGCACGTCTGGTCAATGAAGCACCATTGCTTTCACTCTCAGTCGCTGCACGCTCTGTGACTTCTAGGCGCTAGGGAACCTTACAGATATATGTGCCCACGCACTTCTGGTCAATGAAGCACCATTGCTTTCACTCTCCGTCGGTGCACGCTCTGTGACTTCTAGGCGCTAGGGAACCTTACAAATATGTGTGCCCACGCACGTCTGGTCAATGAAGCACCATTGCTTTCACTCTCCGTCGGTGCACGCTCTGTGACTTCTAGGCGCTAGGGAACCTTACAGATATGTGTGCCCACGCACGTCTGGTCAATGAAGCACCATTGCTTTCACTCTCAGTCGCTGCACGCTCTGTGACTTCTAGGCGCTAGGGAACCTTACAGATATGTGTGCCCACGCACGTCTGGCCAATGAAGCACCGGTGCTTTCACTCTCCGTCGGTGCACGCTCTGTGACTTCTAGGCGCTAGGGAACCTTACAGATATGTGTGCCCACGCACGTCTGGCCAATGAAGCACCGGTGCTTTCACTCTCCGTCGGTGCACGCTCTGTGACTTCTAGGCGCTAGGGAACCTTACAGATATGTGTGCCCACGCACGTCTGGTCAATGAAGCACCATTGCTTTCACTCTCCGTCGGTGCACGCTCTGTGACTTCTAGGCGCTAGGGAACCTTACAGATATATGTGCCCACGCACGTCTGGTCAATAAAGCACCATTGCTTTCACTCTCCGTCGGTGCACGCTCTGTGACTTCTAGGCGCTAGGGAACCTTACAGATATGTGTGCCCACGCACGTCTGGTCAACGAAGCACCATTGCTTTCACTCTCCGTCGGTGCACGCTCTGTGACTTCTAGGCGCTAGGGAACCTTACAGATATGTGTGCCCACGCACGTCTGGCCAATGAAGCACCGGTGCTTTCACTCTCCGTCGGTGCACGCTCTGTGACTTCTAGGCGCTAGGGAACCTTACAGATATATGTGCCGAGGCACGTCTGGTCAATGAAGCACCATTGCTTTCACTCTCCGTCGGTGCACGCTCTGTGACTTCTAGGCGCTAGGGAACCTTACAGATATGTGTGCCCACGCACGTCTGGCCAATGAAGCACCATTGCTTTCACTCTCCGTCGGTGCACGCTCTGTGACTTCTAGGCGCTAGGGAACCTTACAGATATGTGTGCCCACGCACGTCTGGCCAAAGAAGCACCATTGATTTCACTCTCCGTCGGTGCACGCTCTGTGAGTTCTAGGCGCTAGGGAACCTTCCTGGTCTCTGATGTACCAGTGCTTTGCACTCTCAGTCGGTTGCACTCCACTGCGTGACGCTGTTGTGATGCGTAAGAGTAGGGGGTCCTGTTGTCAGCCCTGGGCCCCCCTCCCCTCCGGGCGGGTACATTATTGTTGCTGCGTGTGTGTAGCTCTCTTCCCGGCCCCTACTGGTTATGAAACATGATTTGCATTTTGTGTAGGACGTGCGTAGGAGCCTGTAGGGCCAGGGAGTGCGCTATGAACAGGACCCAGGTAAGGCTGTCTCCCGGGGCGTTGCCAGGTATCTGTTCCCACGGTAAGTGGGCTGCGCCTCCTGCTCGGAGGGGCCCCCAAGTCTGTGTCGGGGTGTCTCACCTTGTACTCACTCACGCCACAACTTACTCCCCACATTCTTGGAAAACCGATGCACTTCTGGACACGGGGCGTTGGAGGAAGGAACCCTCCCTGCTGGGAAGTGCCCGCCTTGTGAAATCACAAGCGGTGTCATCACCAGGGCAGTGTCACTGTCCCAGGGCCTCCGGGCGTATCCCGGAGATCACAAAACCCAGACCGGGGGGCCCTCACCACAGCCGGCTGCACCAGCATGATGAAGGCTGCAGGCTCCGTCCTCATCCTCGCAGGGCTCGCCCTCTGGGCCGGGTCAGCGACGCCAGTGGGTAAGAGGGGCAGGGAGCGCCGTGGGACAGTGTGGACTGTGGAAGCATGTGTTCTTACTGCATGATGGCTGCTAGCATTATTAGTTACTATAGTAATATTATTGTAATAGTAGCTGTAGTAGGTGAAGCGGTGGAAGTAGGGGCATCGCCAGGAGTGGGAGGCGGCTGTCTGTCCGGACAGGGAGTACCGTAGGGCAGAGTGGAGGCATGTGTTCTTACTGCATGATGGCTGCTAGCATTATTAGTTACCATAGTGATATAATAGTAGCAGTAGTAGGAGAAGCGGTGGAAGTAGGGGCGGCGCCAGGAGGTAAGAGGGGGCGGTCTGTCCAGCGACATGTGCGCTTCCGAGGGAGGGAGAGGGCACTCTTGCTACATGATCACTGCTACTGTTACTTGTATTTTAAAACATATACTATATATATATATATTAATTGGCATTTCGACACTGAACAACTGTGTTTCGCAGGCACATACAAAGCACGTACAACATCCTCTGTCACGCCCCCTCCAGCTCAGCCTTTGATTGGCTTTCGTCAGGGCTGTCACTGATTGTTAGACTACAAGGCATGCAATAACTTCACATTACCCGGAAACATGCTTAGGTGCAGTAGGCAGATGAGACCACTGGGCGGCAGCATACCCAAACAGAGCACCCCGCTGCATTGCTGCCCTCGAGGTTCAGTGCAACATCAACCTGCTCCCTTCCCACCCCCACTTCAACTACGAGGCTTAGTAACTCGGGGCTCCAGCAAGTCAGCAAGAATAACCGGCCAAGCATGGCAGCCATAACCGCCCATGCTTGGAAGTCATATCCGCCCATGCTTGGATGTCATAACCGCCCATGCTTGGAAGTCATAACCGCCCATGCTTGGAAGTCATAACCGCCCATGCTTGGAAGTCATAACCGCCCATGCTTGGGAGTCATAACCGCCCATGCTTGGAAGTCATAACCGCCCATGCTTGAAAGTCATAACCGCCCATGCTTGGAAGTCATAACCGCCCATGCTTGGGAGTCATAACCGCCCATGTTTGAAAGTCATAACCACCCATGCTTGGGACTCATAACCGCCCATGATTGGAAGTCATACCCACCCATGCTTGGAAGTCATACCCGCCCATGCTTGGAAGTCATAACCGCCCATGCTTAGAAGTCATAACCGCCCATGCTTGGAAGTCATAACCGCCCATGCTTGGAAGTCATAACCGCCCATGCTTGGAAGTCATAACCGCCCATGCTTGAAAGTCATAACCACCCATGCTTGGAAGTCATAACCGCCCATGCTTGGGAGTCATAACCGTCCATGTTTGAAAGTCATAACCACCCATGCTTGGGACTCATAACCGCCCATGATTGGAAATCATACCCACCCATGCTTGGAAGTCATACCCGCCCATGCTTGAAAGTCATAACCACCCATGCTTGGGAGTCATAACCGCCCATGATTGGAAGTCATACCCGCCCATGCTTGGAAGTCATAACCGCCCATGCTTGGAAGTCATAACCACCCATGATTGGAAGTCATACCCGCCCATGCTTGGAAGTCACAACCGCCCATGCTTGGAAGTCATAACCGCCCATGCTTAGAAGTCCTAACCGCCCATGCTTGGAAGTCATAACCGGCCAAGCATGGCAGTCATAACCGCCCATGCTTGGCATCCATAACCACCCATGCTTGGGAGTCATAACCGCCCATGATTGGCAGCCATAACCACCCATGCTTGGCAGCCATAACCACCCATGCTTGGAAGTCATAACCGCTCATGATTGAAAGTCATAACCGCTCATGATTGAAAGTCATAACCACCCATGCTTGGGAGTCATAACCGCCCATGCTTGGAAGTCATAACCGCCCATGCTTGGAAGTCATAACCGCCCATGATTGAAAGTCATACCCGCCCATGCTTGGAAGTCACAACCGCTCATGCTTGGAAGTCCTAACCGCCCATGCTTGGAAGTCATAACCGCCCATGCTTGGAAGTCATACCCGCACATGCTTGGAAGTCATAACCACCCATGCTTGGAAGTCATACCCGCCCATACTTGGAAGTCATAACCGCCCATGCTTGGAAGTCATACCCGCCCATGCTTGGAAGTCACAACCGCTCATGCTTGGAAGTCATAACCTCCCATGCTTGGAAGTCATAACCAACCATGCTTGGAAGTCATAACCAACCATGTTTGGAAGTAATACCCGTCCATGCTTGGAAGTCACAACCGCCCATGCTTGGAAGTCATAACCTCCCATGATTGGAAGTCATAACCAACCATGCTTGGAAGTCATAACCAACCATGTTTGGAAGTCATAACCGTCCATGCTTGGAAGTCATAACCGTCCATGCTTGGAAGTAATACCCGTCCATGCTTGGAAATCATAACCACCCATGCTTGGAAGTTATAATTGCCCATGCTTGGAAGTCACAACCGCCCATGCTTGGAAGTCATAACCTTCCATGCTTGGAAGTAACAACCGCCCATGCTTGGAAGTCATAACCACCCATGCTTGGCAATCATAACCTTCCATGCTTGGAAGTCATAACCACCCATGCTTGGAAGTCATACCCGCCCATGCTTGGGAGTCATAACCACCCATGCTTGGAAGTCATAATTGCCCATGCTTGGAAGTCATACCCGCCCATGCTTGGAAGTCATACCTACCCATGATTGGAAGTCATACCTACCCATGATTGGAAGTCATAACTGCCAATGTGTAGAAGTAGACCTCACCAGGGCCTACAGTGCTAGGCGTTCGCCCTTCTTTGCGCACTATTCCTCAGACCAATAAAGAGAGATTGCACAGAAGCTGTAATATCAAAAATAAATATTTATTATGCAGCTGTAAGAATCACCAAGGTAAATCTAAGGAAATGGACAGAATGAAGGGAGAGGCCATTCTCTCCAATTTCAGCACTGTTAAAAGGTGCACCCTGTGCACGAGATCACAAATGTGTGTCTCAAATCGAACCTTACAAATGCAGCTCAGTCACAAGAAAGCGCTCTTCTCCAGTCAGCGGCTTCTAGGAACTGACAGATGCGTGGGGAGGCCCAGGGTTAATGGAACTTCTTCGCGCATGCGCCGCGTACAAGTGGGGTCAGAACGGCATGCATCGCTTGGTGGCTCTCTACACCGCGGACAATGCTGGTGTACTGGCCATGGTTGGATTTAGAAGAAAGACTCATGAGGGGCATACCATAAAAAACGGAAAAATCGACGTTTGAAAATCCTTGCTATTTATCGGGACTCAAATGAAAGGGTCTCAAAACTTACATTGCATATATGACTTATAACAGAATAATCACATGTTAGTGAGCAAAAAAGGACATGGTAATGCACCATGTTTAATAGTATACGACCCTCCTATAAGATCTTGGTGACTCTCATAAAGAAAGGGCATCCAGTTCACATATAAATGGAGACAAAACATGAACCAACTGAATATTCAAACCTAAACAGTCAAAACGAATTGTGTATTAGCCAATGTACACCTACTCAAGACTGACGTGTAAAACATAATTGGACATATACGATAAAAACGAACATTATATATCACAGCGGAATGTAGAAAGATAGACATACCACCGAGTGAGGTGTATCATTCATAAATATGTGTGAAAAGGAACCATAGTTATATGCAAATATGAAAAGGAAAAAATATGTACATTCCATGTTGTCAAGTCACCCTATTTGTGGAAATCCACATTTGTTCGAGGAGAGGGCAAAGGTGCAGATACAAAAGTGTTGGACCATCAGCCATTATTCAAGGTGGCTACTTGCCTTGCATATTTATTCAGTCCTCTTGAGGTAGTGTCAAAAATGTGTATCCAAGTACATTCTCTAAGGTTCAGGGTATTTATAAACCTACCAGCCCTGGGATTTAGGCTTACTCTTTCTAAGACCCACCACTTCAGTCTCTCAGCCGAGTGTCCAAACATGGTGAAATGTGTAATAAACATCAAAACACTGGTGTGACTTCTTAG
The DNA here is from genome assembly GCF_964204655.1 of Triturus cristatus. Classification (NCBI taxonomy): domain Eukaryota; kingdom Metazoa; phylum Chordata; class Amphibia; order Caudata; family Salamandridae; genus Triturus; species Triturus cristatus. The sequence goes on from NC_140591.1 coordinate 1,680,408,949, forward strand.
TAAGCGAGGTTTAATAAATCGAGCCCATCCAAAGTAGACCTGAGCCAACTGACACAGGTAGAACCCCACACACTCCACGCTCCACATCGGAACCTAGAACCAAGCGACATCACACTTCTTCCTCTTTATAATTTAAAATATAAATACTGAAGAAATAATATAAAGATTATGAAGAACATATGAAATACATGAAAATAGAGTTACCAAGCTTTCCTCCCAACTAAACAACAAAACTAACTCTTTACAAAATCTTTGAGATGAGCTGGTGTCTTGCAAGATCTGATGCTTTTGCGAATGAGCACAGATCCTTCCTTATCCAATGAAGATCCACTTGAACTTCCTTCTCCATCAGTAACACCACCCCTTGACTCAACTCGAACAACACGGCTATGATTCCAAATGCGCCCATCATTTGTTTTCACAGCACATTTGAATAACTTCACCACAGTCTTTACATCTGTGAACTTAGACCAGTTTAAACAGCCTACTGGCGCTTTGATCTTAACTCTGTCTCCCACTTTAAATTCAACTGACTTTGCCAATTTATGATTGTCCACATAAATCTTCCTTTTCCTTTGCAGAACCAATTCTTTTTTCCTCCACTCACCAATTTTGTTATCCTTAAGTCATTTATCCAAATTCATCCAGCCAGGACAGATGATTGTGTTAGCAGATCTTCCTTTAAATAATTCAAAAGGAGTCTTCCCTGTTGAGGAGTGAGGTGTGAACCTGTAGGCTGTAATTCTATTTTGCAATTCATCCCTCCAATTCAAATTGCTGAACCTTGCCAGCTGTATGCTTTCGTTCAAAGTTTTGTTTAACCTTTCTACTGCACCGTTGCACTCACGATGATAAAGTGAAGTTTTCTTATGTTTAATTCCACACTTTGCCAAATATTCCTCCATTTCACAAGAATAAAATTGAGGACCAGTGTCCAATAACAAAGAACCTCGCAAACGTTCTTGTTTAAAAATTGCATCAAGAAACTTAATTATGGACTGAGTAGTGATGTCACGCACTGAACTCACTTCAATCCAACGTGAGTATAGATCTAGTAAAACAATCAAATATAGAGTTTGATGTTCACCATGAAGAGGTCCAACAATATCAATGGCTATTTCATCCCAAGGACACATTGGTAATCTCCTACAAACCATAGGAGATTCTCTGGTCTTAAGAATCTTGTCACTCAAAGTGCAGGGAATACAATCTCGTACCACACGTTCCACCATGAGATCTAGACCAGGCCACCAAAAGTCCGGCCTAATTCGTTCTTTAGTTTTACAAATACCCATGCGTCCCTCATGAGCCATTTTTACAATGTTGTCCCTCAGACCAACAGGAGGAACTACCTAGTCCCTCTTGTAAGAATGCCATTATTGTTGGACAATTCATCACATACCAACGACAATGGTTTCTCAAACCTGTTACTTTTATCTTGCTCAATCAAGTCCATCACATTCACCAATTGATTATCATTTTTGATTTCATCCTTCCATTCTTGTTCTTTAATGACACCCCAAGTGATTTCACACACTTTTACATCAAAATCATCCACTAGATCATCTTCTCCCTTTTAATCTTCTCCTTCCACACTGTCTACGAAACGAGAGAGACAATCCGCTGAAAGATTAGTTGCTACAGGAATATATTCCATAACAAAATCATATTCTTGTAGTGAAATCACCCATCTCCTGATCCTTGAAGAAATAGCGTCCAGACCCTTCCTCTCAAATATCTCTTTAAGAGGTTTATGATCAGATCTCACAATAAATTTTGTACCCCAAACAAACTTCTTATATGTATTCAATGCCCAAAAAATGGCAAGCGCCTCTTTCTCAATGGCTGAGTAATTAATTTCAGCACCTCTTAGACATCTTGAGGCACAAGCGACCAAACACTCTTGATCATCCCTCTTCTGGATCAGCAATGCACCCAGCCCCTTTTTACTAGCATCTGTTACAATGTATGTCAAAGCCCCTGGTATAAAAGCCTGTAAATCCGGGGCACTTTTGAGGTCCATCTTTACCTTCTCAAATTCACTTTTGCACACATGATCCCACACAAACTCACTTTTCTTGTACAGCAAATTTCTTAGATGGCCAGTTTTATCTGCAATTCTTTTTACGAATTTACTATAAAATTAAGCCATACCCAGAAATGATGCCAGCACTTCCTTTGAACAGGGTTCCTCAAGTTTAGCAATGGTATCCACTAACTCCTTTTTTGGTTTGACACCACTCCCAGATATATGGTGACCAAGATAATCTACAGCTGTCACTCCAAATCTACATTTGTCAAAACGTAATGTTAGACCAGCTTTAGTCAGTCTTTCTAACACCTTCTCCACCCTCCAATTATGTTCTTCAATACACTTTCCTACCATGACCCATTTTAAAGGATGTTCCAAACCGCACACCTCATTCACCTGATAACTTACTGCTTTCACTTCATTTCTAACATCTTTTTTGTTGCAAAAGCGACAGTTCTTAGAAAAGTGTCCCTTCTTCCCACAAAAGTTACAAATGACATTGAGAGCAGGACAAAAAGTGGCATTTGCCTTGTGACCAACCCTTCCACAGCGATAACATGTTCCTTGAAATGACATAACTTTTTTTTTCTTCTTCAACACTTTTTTTCCCCTCTACATTTTTTTTTACTTCTTCCCCACTCTTTTTCCTATCTGCGTCAGACTTATGTACAGCATGACACACCACCTCTTCTACTTTTTCTTGACTAATGGTAGATTTTCCTACTTTGCTCAATTCACTCACACATTTTAACATGTGTTTAACTCGTTTCACTATTATCATTACTTCATTTAAAGGAGGTTCATATTTCAACCAGAGTTCCTCTCTTATTTTATGCTTTTATGCTTTAATGCTCAACCAGGTGTGCACCCTGGACCTGGCACCTTATGCAATGGTGCAATGTTGCAGTATACATGTTTTTACCTTTTACATCTCCCTTTGCCCTCCTCTCACATAACCCTTTGCTGCTCCTTTTACATTACTCTTTGCCCTCCTTTCACATCACCCTTTGCCCTCCTTTCGCACCACCCTTTGCCCTCCTTTCACATCACCCTTTGCCCTCCTTTCACATCACCCTTTGCCATCCTTTCACATCAGTTGGTGCATGTGGCTGTTGGTGCATGTGTCAGTTGGTGCATGTGGCTGTTGGTGCTTGTGGCTGTTAGTGCATGTGGTTATTGGTGCATTTGTTAGTTGGTGCATGTGGCTGTTGGTGCATGTGGCTGTTGATGCATGTGCCAGTTGGTGCATGTGGCTGTTGGTGCATGTGTCAGTTGGTGCATGTGGCTGTTGGTGCATTTGTCAGTTGGTGCATGTGGCTGTTGGTTCACGTGGCTGTTGGTGCATTTGTCAGTTGGTGCATGTGGCAATTGGTGCATGTGGCAATTGGTGCATGTGGCTGTTGGTGCATATGGCTGTTGGTGCTTGTGGTTGTTGGCGCATATGGCTGTTGGTGCATATGGCTGTTGGTGCTTGTGGCTGTTGGCGCATGTGGCTGTTGGCGCATGTGGCTGTTGGCACATGTGACTGTTGGTGAATGTGGCTGTTGGTGCATTTGGCCATTGGTGCATGTGGTTGTTAATGCATGTAGCTGTTGGTGCATGTGGCTGTTGGTGCATGTGTCAGTTGGTGCATATGGCTGTTAGTGCATGTGGCAGTTGGTGCATGTGGCTGTTGGTGCATATGGCTGTTGGTGCATGTGTCATTTGGAGTATGTGTCAGTTGGTGCATGTGGTTGTTGGTGCATATGGCTGTTGGTGCATGTGGCTGTTGGTGCATGTGTCAGTTGGTGCATGTGGCTGTTAGTACATGTGGCAGTTGGTGCATGTGGCTGTTGGTGCATGTGGCTGTTGGTGCATGCAGCTGTTGGTGCATGTCATTTGGTGTATGTGTCAGTTGGTGCATGTGGCTGTTGGTGCATTTTTCAGTTGGTGCATGTGGCTGTTGGTGCATGTGGCTGTCGGTGCATGTGGCTGTTGGCACATTTGACAGTTGGTGCATGTGGCTGTTGGTGCATGTGGCTATTGGTGCTTGTGGCTGTTGGTGCATGTGTCATTTGGTGTATGTGTCAGGTGGTGCATGTGGCTGTTGGTGCATTTGTCAGTTGGTTCATGTGGCTGTTGGTGCTTGTGGCTGTTAGTGCATGTGGCTGTCGGTGCATGTGGCTGTTGGTGCATGTGTCAGTTGGTGCATGTGGCTATTGGTGCTTGTGGCTGTCGGTGCATGTGTCAGTTGGTGTATGTGGCTGTTGGAGGGACTTAACCGGCGGGAAGTTGCTGACTCCCTGAACACGCAGAATGATGGATATACTTTAAATTACTGGCTACGGTGTAATGAGGTAAATTAATACAGTGTGCTCTTTATGAATGTCAGGTCACACGGTGGGAGAACATTTTTCCTTTGTTAATCTTGTAGCAGTGACTGGTAGTTTACGGTTACGAGGGGAGATAGATGGAGAGGGATTATGAAAAATCTGGGGACAACGTTTTCTCTTTTCATTATTTTTCTGTTTATTATTTACATGTTTTAAATGTACAGAATGGGTGTTTATGCAGTTCTTTCTTATTTGTTTCAGTACCCCTGACGAAGAACTTAATCAGTTCGAAATGCATTGGGTTGAAGTGCCAGTTTATAGGAATGTTGTAACGCACATGTCTATGTTTAAGCTTGAATTGCAGCATCAGACATTTGAAAATGCAAAATAAAACATTCTTGCTCAATACTGCTGTCTCTGGAGTGACTACATGAGCAAAAACATTGATTACTTGACACCTATAAATTTTGGATTACTATGGATTACTTCGGAGTACTTTGGTTAAAAGTTAGGTACAATTCTAGAGGAGAGTTTCCTCACTCAAGCAGTGCAGCAGTTGGGGGCGGAACAGTCGCCTTCATTGACAGTATAATGTTGGTGCATTTGGCCATTGGTGCATGTGGTTGTTAATGCATGTAGCTGTTGGTGCATGTGGCTGTTGGTGCATGTGTCAGTTGGTGCATATGGCTGTTAGTGCATGTGGCAGTTGGTGCATGTGGCTGTTGGTGCATATGGCTGTTGGTGCATGTGTCATTTGGTGTATGTGTCAGTTGGTGCATGTGGTTGTTGGTGCATATGGCTGTTGGTGCATGTGGCTGTTGGTGCATGTGTCAGTTGGTGCATGTGGCTGTTAGTACATGTGGCAGTTGGTGCATGTGGCTGTTGGTGCATGCAGCTGTTGGTGCATGTGTCATTTGGTGTATGTGTCAGTTGGTGCATGTGGCTGTTGGTGCATTTTTCAGTTGGTGCATGTGGCTGTTGGTGCATGTGGCTGTCGGTGCATGTGGCTGTTGGCACATTTGACAGTTGGTGCATGTGGCTGTTGTTGCATGTGGCTATTGGTGCTTGTGGCTGTTGGTGCATGTGTCATTTGGTGTATGTGTCAGGTGGTGCATGTGGCTGTTGGTGCATTTGTCAGTTGGTTCATGTGGCTGTTGGTGCTTGTGGCTGTTAGTGCATGTGTCAGTTGGTGCATGTGGCTGTCGGTGCATGTGGCTGTTGGTGCATGTGTCAGTTGGTGCATGTGACTATTGGTGCTTGTGGCTGTCGGTGCATGTGACTGTTGGTGAATGTGTTAGTTGGTGTATGTGGGCTGTTGGTGCTTGTGGCTGTTGGTGCATGTGTCAGTTGGTGTATGTGGCTGTTGGTGTATGTGTCAGTTGGTGCATGTGGCTGTTGGTGCATGTGACTGTTGGTGAATGTGTCAGTTGGTGTATGTGGCTGTTGGTGTATGTGGCTGTTGGTGCCTGTGACTGTTGGTGCATGTGTCAGTTAGTGTATGTGGCTGTTGGTGCTTGTGGCTGTTGGAGCATGTGGCTGTTGGTGTATGTGCCTGTTGGTGCATGTGTCAGTTGGTGTATGTGGCTGTTGGTGCATGTGGCTGTTGGTGCATGCGTCTGTTGGTGCTTGTGGCTGTTGGAGCATGTGGCTGTTGGTTCAAATGGGTGTTGGTGCATGTGGCTGTTGGTGCATGCACAGTGTGTGTTTGTTGGCACAATACATCTACAGGGCTGTTACTAGTGGTTGCAGATGGAGGTGCTGTTGTGGGTCTTAGGTTAGATTCTGTTGGGATCCTCTTACCAACCTTCCCTCTCATACATTAGGTTAATAATCCCTCTTGGAAGCCTCCAGTGCTTTTTTGTAAAATAGTAAGTGCCAGGGCTCAAACTTTTGCTCAGCAGCTTTCTGCCAGCATTGTGAATATTGAGGTGACAGCACCAAGGACTCAATTCCACCTCGTGCCTCTTTCATTCAACACCAGTCACTCCTAGACCCTCAATCTGCGTTTTGCATTGCCTTGCTCCTAGCTATTGTCTCCTGTTGTCACTGATTTTTCATTTGCCTCTTCCTCTTTCTTTTCCCCTTTTGTGTTTTTCTCTTTCTTGCGTGAAAGTGTGATAAGGAAAGTAAGAGCTGGGCCCCACCTGCTCAAACTAAGCACTGGCATCTTCTAATTATCCACCTTAAAATAAGGCCCTTAGCTTCATTTTAGCTTCTATTTGGGTGCCATGTGACAGTAATCCACAGTATTATGAAAGAAACCTGGAGGATGATCCAAGAAACCTCTTACACAACTTTGTGGACCCTTCGTGGGGCCTCGGGTCCATGATGGCCCAGAACATGAAGAAGGTACAAAAGAATCTGGAAAGCAGTCAGGACTTGATCCAACATTGGCATGTTAGGACATTTACCCTGAACGACTTATTGACTCACAGGTCAGTGAGATACCCCAGCGAGCCAGTCTAAGGGAGCCCAATGATTGCCACCGTGAAGGTGGGTGTAGAGAGTGACCACAGTGAACCAGTCTAATGGAGGCCATTATGGGCATTCATGAAGGTGGGTGGAGTGTCTGAACCTCAGTGAACCAGTCTAATGGAGGGCATTGTGGGACTCCAGGAAGGTGGGTGGAGTGTGCGAATCTCAGTGAACCAGCCCAATGGTGGTCAATGATGGCCTCCGTGAAGGTGGGTAGAGTGTCTGAACCTCAGTGAACCAGCCCTAGGGAGGCCATTGAGGACCTCTGTGAAAGTGTGTGAAGTGTGTGAAGCTCAGTGAACCGGCCCAAGGAAGGCCAATGAGGGCCTCCGTGAAGGTGGGTGGAGTGTGTGATCCTCAGTACACTGCCCAAAGGAGGCCATGGAGGACCTCTGTGAAGGTTGGTGGAGTGTGTGAACCTCCGTAAACCCGCCTAAGAGAGGTCAATGATAGCCTCAGTGAAAGTGGGTTGAGTGTGTGAGCCTCAGTGAACCAGCCAAAGGGAGGCCTTAGATGACCTCCGTTATGGTGGGTGGAGTGTGTGAACCTCAGTGAACCTGACCAAGGGAGGCCATTGAGGACCTCGGTGAAGGTGGGTGTGGTATGTGAACCTCAGTGAACCAGCCAAAGGGATGCTATTGCAGGCCTCCATGAAGGTGAGTGGAGTGTGTGAACCTAATTTAAGTGGACTAAGGAAGGACATTGCAGGCCTACATGAAGGTGAGTGGAGGGTTTGAACCTCAGTAAACCAGTCCACAGGAGGCCATTACAGACCTCCATGAAGGCGGGTGGAGTGTGTGAACCTCAGTGAACTGGCCTCAAGGGAGGACATTGTGGGCATCCATGAAGGTGGGTGGAGTGTGTGAACCCCGGTGACTATGACATATGACAGAGCAGAAATGTTTTTGCAGAAGGAATAACCAAGGTTGCGCCTTTATTTTTGAGATATCAGTGTACTTAGCCCTTAAGGTAGCTCTGTATGTCCTCTGGCGCTCTGTGGTTAGAATGTGACTCATGCATTGTTGACTCAGCATTTCAACCTTCCGAGAATGCTTTAAAAATGTAATTTGTTTTGATGCTTGGCATAAAGCACCATGTCTAACTGAGCAATACATTCCTTTAGTGTTCAAGTCTGCGTGCGACTGATCTCACGGCTACTCTTGTATTTTGTTACAGGTCCCCGCTTTGATGTCTGTCCTCCAGATGTGCGATGTATGTCACATGGTCCAATGCTTCCACCATTACTTGCTCATGAGTGTTTCCTCCGCTTCAGCTGCCCCGTGAACCAGATGTGCTGCCCAACCAACTGTGTGCGCAGGTGCATCAGCAAATGGCCAGGTAGGTCATCGTTGGACATCGCCAAAATGTTATGAAAATTGGAGCGTTACAAGTTAAGAACCTCCTGGGCTCAGTTCTGTTGGCCGCACGCCCAGCAGGAGGGACCGTACACTGGCTGAGTTCTTGTCCTTGCAACCTAAACTTCTAGGCTCCAATCTTAACTCTAGAAATTGACCTAAACTAACAGGCATTTATTATGTAAAAAAAAGCATGTTCATGCTGTGTCTAAGAATGTTAAGAACATGTAGTGTAACACAACTATACATAATCCAATTAATGATCATCTTCTCCAGTTGCCGCCCCACCGCCTACTGGCGTATGAAGCTCTGTTATTCCCTGATAGCTTTAACCTATCATCACATCATTACTAAAAGCGCATGTTCTCTTTTTGACTAATCAATTGAAAGCAACAAATGTCACGGAATGATTGACTAAACATCACTCCTGCAGAAGACACCAAGAAAATCCCAAATAAAATATTACCATAGCACAGCCTGACCACCACCAGCATGGGTTCTTGGGAACCCTAGCTGAGGGGTTCAATGCGGGAGGATCTTGAGCGACAGAGGCAGCCTGAGGGACCATCAGCAGCCTCTGCTTGGAACTCTGGGTCGCTTTACTAGGAAAAAGCACTCCCACAAATGGGGGGATGACAAGCTTGTCCAGAAAGTTCCTTTCTGCCACCTATGATCATGGTCTCTCTCGTTCATGTTGATCATGAGAAAGATACTATGCATCCAGTCCTGCACCTACAACACACTGCGGAAATGTTGGCACACTGACATCTACAACGCCATCAAGACTGATGACAATATGAGTCAACTGTGGGACTGTGAAAGCAGAGCCCTTGGAGACTGACAAGGTGAGGCTGTGGCTGTGGGTCTACATAAACATTGAACAGACTGCGAAGGAGCGGGGAGGTCTGTGGGCCACCACAGCTCTGTCTCCTGGGTGCGAACCCTGACTTAATATCATCAGCACTCACAGAATAGATATAGGTCTCCCTCTAGGTACCAATTGTGCCAATTGGAGCCTTTACCACTGATGTCTCAGGGTCAGTCCCACTGTTGGACCCAAAACTGAACACCATGTGCACCTCTTAGCAGTTTATCTCCAGAGTTGCACAGAGGGGAAATCCAAGGCTTGTTCAGGCAGGTGGTGTTAGGTAGGGGCTTATTTACAAGCCCCTTGCTCCACCGGTGTGTTACTTTTAATATGGGAAAAAGTGATGCACCGGCGGCTCAAGGGGGTTGTAAAAAAGCACCTCAGAATTTATATTTTGGATGCAGCATGCGTGCGCATTGGGAAGCCAGAACTTGATACTGCAGGTCAGCCTCATCAGGCATTCACTCCAAATACTACCCATATTTAGGGAAGAAGCTTTTAAGTTGAATGTATCAGATTTGATGGGAAGCTTGCAGGTTTAATACTTTCTGCAGCCTCTCAAGAGTCAGTAGGCCCTGCGGACCCCATTGTGCCCTAACTGTGAGATACCCGGAAGAACCCATGTTTGGAATCCTTACAGCCTAGTTAAATCCAACAGGATATCTGAGTCCCACAGTCATGTGTCTGGCATGTTTATCGTACTCAACCAATGCCCTATTCCATAGTCTCAGAACCATTGCCCTTGGGGGAGACCTGCAGTTCCAATGGATTCCTCCATATATCTCCCCTAGACATTCTTGTGGTGACATTATATTCCTGTCTGCCTGTACGGACGGGTCCTGTACCTCATCAAATGCCCAATCGTTTATTACTGGTAGTTGGTCTGTCCGGTTCACAAAGGGGATTTCGTCAGGGAGACCCCATTCATCCTGCTTCTTGCTGTCGGTGAAGTGTGGAGCAATTGAACACATGCGTAATATCACTATTAAGTATGGCCATTCAACATAATCAATTGTCTTTTGGGCATCTAACACTAGCAGAAGTGCTGGTTCATGGATGGTGTGTAGTTGGGCTAGGACACCCAGAACTCTTCTGAAGTTCTTCTGAGATTATTTCGCCCTATGAGGCTGGGTCAATCAGCCAATCTACCAGCTGATATAAGCGGCTGACCAGCACATTGGCTCGTACCATGGTCTCATGTTTAAGCAGCGATACGGATGCGCCTGTACAAGAATGTTCTTCAGGGGACTTATCTTGCTCATGGATACAAATACTGTCGGCCATCCTCAGGCCTCTCAATTGTATCTCTTCTGTACGCGCCTTGTGAATCATACGCAGGAGCGGGTCCCCAATCTTCCCCCAAAGATTTGACAAATTATGGCGGCAACCTGTTAAGTCCAGGAGACCTCTGGCTATGCAGTTGTGTAATGGCTTCTGGTATCTCTTTTGCCTCAACTTTCTAGGCCTACTGAGTAGCCTCTTCTCGAACTAGCTCACTCAATCATGGGGACATCCTGGACAAACTCCTTCATTCCCTCTGATGAACAGCGAAGTCTGAATCTATATACACCTTATAAATACTCAGCAAATCTGTTTGCAAGCTCTGCAGCAGATTCCATCTGTCTCCACTCCTCTGTCAGTCATTTGGAGCCACTTTTGACCTTCACCAATTTGTGCTAACCAGGCAACCAGCTTGCCTGATTTGTTACCACACTCATATAATGTGTGCTGTGAAGCCACGACCTTCAGCTGTCTTCCTATATTTCTCTATAGTAATCTCTATCTGATGCCTCACATCTTCCCTCTGGTCTTGTGTGTAGCCTAGATCCCAGTGGCCCAACCTCTCTTCCAGTTCTGGTTTCTTCCCTTGCTGGCCGACAGGTGTAGCGATGACTTGCCCATTTGCAAGCTTCCCAGAGCACAACCTTAGAGCCCACGGAGCCTAGATTCTCCTAGTCATGTGTTTTGTGATGTCTCTATCCCGCTGTATCCATGTTCAAAGCCTCCATTCAGGTCTAATCCTGGTGCACTGTGGTTCTAGTATGGTGCAGAGTGGGGCGTGGTCTGATACACGCCGGGACTGTGGGACTGTGGGACCGTGAAGTAGTCCAGTCTGGAGAGGGAGTGAAGACCTTTGGAACCCTAGGATTACTGACGCTAAATGGTATGCACCTCTTCAGAGGTCCATCAGCTAATAAGCCTCTCAAGGTTACCTGCGGCCATATGTATGAAGGCTTTTTGAAGTCACAAACAGGCAGATTCGCAGAATCGGGCCGTTTGCAAACATAAAAGGTATTTTGACATGTACCATGTGCGTGTTGAGGGCGTGCCTTCCTAATACCAAATTATTGTCAGAAACTGTGGTTCCTGTGGAATAATAGAATCATATATAGATAATAAGGTGCACAATCGCAATGATAGGGTTAAAATGATGTCAGAGGGTGAAGAAACCACATACACCTATGGTTTTAGTTTGATACAATCATATTTTATATTTTACAAACAAAATTCTATATACAATGTAAAAGAAACATGTGTGTGGTGTCCTCAGTGAGAAACAGGAACCTAAAATATTGGTGACATCATTGTGACAGTATTTTACAAGGTTTCCAAGATATTCAAAAAAGTCGACCATTTAGCAACTCAATACACAATATACAGTAGCTATATACAATAATACGCGCTGTCTTTTGTTGTCAACAAAGTTTCTCACTGGGGACACTACTCACATTTTTCTTTTGCATTGTATATAGATTCAGTATTAGGAAGGCACGCCCTCAACACGCACATGGGACGTGTCAAAATACCTTTCATGTTTGCAAATGGCCCAATTCTGCGAATATGCTTGTTTCAGACAATAATATACCCACCCAGGTTCCTTAGTGAGTTGTCCCTTGTCCTTTTCTCAACGTTCCTAATACCGAATAGCAGTGTTATGTTTGAATGTTTAGCCGGGTCTGGTGGCTCAGTGGACTAATGCGTCTGCTGCAGGGGCCTGTGTTTGACCTCATGGTCACAGGTTCAAATCCCGGCAGGTCCACTCAGCCTTTCATCCATCTGAGGTCGAAAAAATGAGTACCATTGAGTTGGGTAAGAATAAACATCTGTTATTCAGCGCCAAGATACCCGTAGTGGTGAACGTGCGCTTTACAAATACACGTGTTGTGTTATGTAATGTTTTGTGACCAAAATGCGTTTGCAAAACATTTGCATTTTACCACCACATTCAATTTGGTGGCAACCCATTCGCAAATGGGAAGGGGTCCCCAGGGAATCCCTTCCTCTTTGTGAATGTTTGTAAAAGTTTTTTAAAAACATTTCTTAAAAAATGAAAAGGAAACGTTTTTTTTTAAACGCATCCTGTTTTTCGTAAAGCAAAATGGACTACATTTACAAAAAAAAGATTGCTTTATCATAAAGCAATCACAGACACAGTGGTCTGCTGGCCACAGCAGTCCACAATCCCTGTGATTTTAGTGATTCCCAATGGGTCAAAACCAGGCCCTGTCTCATTAATATTAATGAGGTACATCTATTTGCGACCAACTGGGAATTGCAAATGAAACTCAAGGGTTCCATACATTTGAAATAGCAATTTCCTTATTGTGATTCACAGGAATTCGCAATTAGGAACTCTAGGTCTCCTCAAATAACGAGAAACGTCTCTGGGACCTGAGTAATCCAGGATCAACCTTTACCTAAAAACGTGTCCAATGTACCCCCCTATTAACGACTTGCCCTTCCAACCCATTGTCTTGAACAAACACTGGAAAAGACAATCGGTGTTGCTCATAAGTGAAAGGGCTTCTTCGAATGTTTGGGTATGTGGTTGAGTGGATGGATACGTGGATGTTCTGCTTTGGTTTTCGGATCAGATAGAACCCGCTCATCAGGGCCTCTCTAACCCAGCCAGAACGTTACCCTCTCCCTAGGGCCTATTCACAACAAGTAACCACCGATATATACCACCTAAGGACAGGGAATTCCTAATATATATATATATATCTAGACCTTTTATAATACAAGTGGCGGCCTCGCGATCCCAGACGGACCCAGAACTTCCTACCCAGACGGCAGCCTCAGCCTCGCGGTCCCAGACGGACCCAGGACTTCCTACCCAGACGGCAGCCTCAGCCTCGCGGTCCCAGACGGACCCAGGACTTCCTACCCAGATGGCAGCCTCAGTCTCGCGGTCCCAAACGGACCCAGGACTTCCTACCCAGACGGCAGCCTCAGCCTCGCGGTCCCAGACGGACCCAGGACTTCCTACCCAGACGGCAGCCTCAGCCTCGCGGTCCCAGACGGACCCAGGACTTCCTACCCAGACGGCAGCCTCAGCCTCGCGGTCCCAGACGGACCCAGGACTTCCTACCCAGACGGCAGCCTCAGCCTCGCGGTCCCAGACGGACCCAGGACTTCCTACCCAGACGGCAGCCTCAGCCTCGCGGTCCCAGACGGACCCAGGACTTCCTACCCAGACGGCAGCCTCAGCACAAGTTCATCCTATGATTACCATAACATACAGCAGGGGAATCAGTTCTACTATTTACCAGATCACACAAGAACTGCCAGTTTGAGCACAACCTGTTCTCTGGTTCGAGGGGTTCCTCTCTCCCTTATTCAGTTACCACTTACCTGATCAGGGTTAACATCTGTTCATGTCAAGTCACAGCTGACTAGAAGAATAGGCTACCCTCTTATACAAGAACACGCAGCACATGTTGATTCACTACAAACTGAATACTTTATTATTTATTATATACGCAATCACATAACATTACTGTGTAACACATAACCTGCAAAGAAAAGTGAAAGATTAGGTTGTACACTCTAATAAGAAAGGGGTCGACATCACCTTAGTCGTGTGTAGCCTGCACTCAATGGTCATCTAGGTTCCCTTCTCGTCTGTGCCTCGGAGTACCACCCCAGACAGGATTTTGTGTATTGGTCAGGTAGGGCTTGAATGGAATCAGACATGCCTGAGGCTCACAAGGAGCCTCGGTGCATATGCCAGTTCAAACCGGTCCTGGGGCACACCAGCCTCGGACCTGGGGCCAGCTGGACAAAGGATTGGGGGTGTAACCACCCCCCTTCCTGGTCCCACCCTTAGGGAGGGACCTAGCAGGTAGTCCGGCCCCTAGAATCCGCTTAAAGGTAGGAGCTGTGTCCTAAGACTTCAGACATCCTGGAATCAACTTAACCACAAGAAGAAGACGGGAACTTCGACGCTCTGCTGCACAGAGGACAGAAGGAAATCCCCCCAATGGTCAGGGAGTGACCATCTTGCTATCGCAAGCACCAACCAGCTACTCGACGTCTGATTTGCCGCCGCCTCCCGCCGGAGCCCGAGGCCAGAGCCCAACAAGACCTGAAACTCCAGACCTCTCACAGCCCGATCCACAGTCCCTGCAAAGAAGGAACCCGTGGAGGCGCCGAGACACGTGGAGCCAGCCATCTTGAAAGACCCACGACAAGCTGCAAGCGCGACAACAGAGGCTCCCTCCAAGTTGTGCTTTGGGACCTGAGAAGCCCAAACCCCAAGCAGCATCTGCACGAAAGGTGAGCCCTCCAACATCTCCATGATCTGCGTGGGGCCCCTCTGCACTTTGCAACTCGACGCGCCTAACCGGACCATGGCCCGTTGGCTAGTGGCCATCTTGGCGACCTAACGTGAAAACTACAATGCTGGTCTGGTTGCTCCAGACTGGCCCCTGCTTCCCTCCAAAGGAGCAGCCCCTCTAACCTTGCTGGTCAGAACCCTCAGCTTTCTTCACTTTCCACGACTCCTGCCTTTGCCAAGGCTTGTTTGCTTCTTTCGAGTCGCTGACACCGCCAACAGTGAGAGCCTGCGTGGGACAGCTCGTGAACCGACTCCTGGACGTCGTCGACCTTCAGGGACCACGTGGCTGCGGAGACAAGCTACACCTCTTTGCCTGTTTGCACCCGACATCGCCTGGTACCTACCTGGTGCCACGCCGGTCACTGGATAGTGACTGTGAACACTGTCCCCTCTGCTTTCAGGTCTTCTACTACTCCGATCCACCCTTGGATCCACCGCATCTCTTCTGCACCGACCGCCTGCAGCATCTTTGTCATCAGGCTCCATTGAACAGATAGACGAAACCCGACGCACTTCGAGACTTATGCACCCCCTTCCTGTGGGTGAGGTAAAGCTGGCACTCCGGTGCCCAAGTGTAGAGATACATCTCTAGTGTCTGTGTTTTAAGTCTTAAGTTCGTAGTCCATCCAGAAGACCCTTCTAGCAGTAACTTTTGAACTTTTACGCACCCATTGAAAACCTATGGGAGCCCGCGTGTAACTTTCCTCACTGCACACGCGACCCGTGGACCTCCTGGTCACTAACTGAAGTTAGCTCCTTGTAGGCCCAGCGATTCTAGAGGCCCTAGGCCTTTTCCCTTTCCTATTCATGGTACTTATACCACTATTTTAGTATATGGTTTGAACGGCCACCAGGGCCTATCCATATAAAGTGCAACTTCTGTATATTGTAATACTTTCTTATTTAACGATTTGTGCTCCTGTGCTCATAAAGAGTCTAGGGGATACTTTGAGTAATAAATACATATATATTTTGAATATATATCTGTGTGGTGTCCTTTCATTGGTATAAAAGGGGGTTACATATGGTAAATCAGCTTGCTTTACATGCCAAAACGAGTTTAGCCTGAAAGACTGCTTAGCCTACGCTACCACTAGGGCAGCTAGTCCGAAAAGGTTGACTTACAACCACACCATAAGGGTTGCTTGGCATGGTACAAGGTGGTCACTTTAACTAGTGAACATCATATACCAGGCCAACTTCTCACATTGGTGAGCAGCGGTTGGATTTGAGCTTGCTGTGTTTTACCTCTGGAATCTCTTTGTTACCAATTGAAAGATCATACAGGTACCTTTAGGTACATATAAAACAAGAATAGTTATATACTTAAGTTCTACTGAACTTAGTTGTTGTAGAGCAAAGGGAGTAGCACACCCTGACTACAACTACTAGATAGGTTTAGTAGGAAAACCCAAGTGTAGGTAGTTGCAACACATCCACCCACACTTAAGAGCAATGGCTGGGGCAGAGGGGTCCAATGTACCCATCTCTGTCGAGAGTGAACCCCAGAGGGCACCATCCATCTTTGCTACCCTAAATCAAAATGAGCTCAGGCAGTTGGCAAATATCAGGGGCCTTAAACAGCCCAGGAACCCTACCTCTGCTGAACTCAGAGAGCTCTTTCAAGCTGATGAAGATCAGAGAGCTCTCAAGAAAACCTCCCAGTTAGACCCCTTAGGGACAGGAACAGGAGGCCCTCCTTCTGAAGATGCCACTGAAGTACCCCTTTCCCACAGTCGCCCCTTAGTTGAGAATCTGACTACAGACGATGAGAATCAGCATAGGGACAGGGATGACAAAGGGGGTGAATCTGACAGTAGTAGTAGTTCAGATGGGAGAGATAGCCCAGTGCCAGGTGCCAGACCTGGCTCAGCTAACTTAAGGCTACTTGGGACTGATAATGGGTTCACCCCATTGGATCTCCCTAGTGGACTTAACCAGGGGTTTGGGAGACAGAGGAATCACTCAGGTGACTCCAAAGCCTCTCATACCTCTAGAGGCTCTCAAGGTTACTCCAGAAGGAGAATGACCAGCCCTCAGAGGAGGGAGCATGAGGCCAGAATGCAAGAAGCCCAGCTGAGGATCAGGAGACAGGAGCTAGAAGTAGCCCTGATGGAAGAGAAACTGAACAAGGCTAGGCAACCTAGAGAGAGTGGGTCTATACCCACTGGTGGCAGCATTGTCCCAAAGGACAAAGATAGGGTCTTTGACAATAGGAACCTGTACAAGGTTGTGCCCCCCTAAAAAAGTGGGGATGACATCCACAAATGGATGACTGCTCTTGAGAGAGCCTGCAAAGTGCAGCAGGTTCCTGAGGACCAGTGGTCAGCAATCTTATGGCTCTCCTTTGAAGGTAGAGGCAGAGATAGACTCCTCACTGTTAGAGAGGAGGATGTCAGAAACTACAGAGTCCTGAAGAGTGTCCTGGTTGATGGGTTAGGCTTAACCACTGAACAGTACAGGTTAATGTTCAGAGATACCCAAAAGGCACAGACTCAGGACTGGTCTGAATATATTGAATGTGCCACTAAGGCTTTTGGAGGGTTGGTTGCTGGGAAGTAAGGTGTCTGATTATACAGGATTGTACAATTTGATGATGAGAGAACAGATTTTAAATAACTGTCAAAACCAGCAACTGCATCAACACTTGGTTGACTCGGATCTGACCTCTCCCCAAGAATTGGGAAAGAAGGCAGACAAATGGGTCAGAACCAGGGTTAAGCAAAAGAACCAGAACCAGGGCCAAGGGGGTGATCAGAAGAAAACAGACCAAAAGGGTGATCAGAAATCCAAAGACCAGAAGTCTTCAACAGGGCCCCAAACTAGTACTAATGAGGGTGGGTCCCAACAACCGAAAGAAGGTCCAAAGAAACCCTGGTGCAAATCTTGCAAGAATACAACTCACTGGACTAGTGATTGTAAGAAGGGTGGAGCCCCCAACACTGTTGCCCCTAAGGCACCTGCTCCCAGTACTACTGTTAGCAGTGTTGGTCCCCAGACAAAGGGTGTAGTGGGAATCACTATGGGAACTGAAGGAGATTCTGACTTAGACAGAACCCTTACACAGGCAGTCTTGATCTGTGATGGGGACATGGATTTGTCCCTGACTGTGAGCCCCAGTAACCTGGGCAAGTACAGACAGACTCCTTTAATAAATGCAAAAGTGGCTCAAGCCTACAGGGACACATGTGCAAGTGTCACTATGGTGACACCAGGCTTTGTGGACCCTGGACAGTACATACCAGGTGAGAATTACCTAGTGACCAATGCCAGCAATGCCACTACTTCACATAGTGTGGCTATTGTTAACTTCTCATGGGGAGGGGTAACTGGCCTCAAAAGGGTTGTGGTTAGTGCAGACATCCCAGTAGAATGTTTGTTGGGCAATGACCTAGAGAGTTCTCTATGGTCAGAAGTGGAGTACAGGACACATGCAGAGATGTTAGGTATATCACCACATGTCCTTGCTGTGACCAGGTCACAGGCCAAAAAGTGCCTCACTGAACCTCAGGTCTTGGATCCTGGAACAATGGACCAAGCACCTTCCAAGAAGAAGAACAGGAGGGTTAAGGCTGTGCCTTCCCCCCTGCCTCAAAGTGATGATCAGCCTTCCAAGGAAGATGATCTAGAGAACCCTGAAGGAACTGTCCCTGAAGAGCTTGAACCTGATCAGGTTGAGTTTCTGGGGACAGGGGGACCTTCCAGGGCTGACTTGAGGCTGGCTCAGTTATCCTGTCCCTCTCTTGAACCCTTCAGACAGCTGGCTGCTGCTGAGGCTGCTGGGAATGCTCAAGGTACCCATAAAGTGTATTGGGATGAAGGGCTCCTTTATTCAGAGGCTAGAGACCCAAAACCTGGTGCAACCAGGAGGTTGGTTATACCGCTGCAATTTAGGGGCTTCCTTCTTACCTTGGCCCATGACATTCCTCGAGCAGGACACTTAGGCCAGAACAAGACTTGGGACAGGCTTGTCCCTCACTTTCACTGGCCCCACATGAATGAAGATACCAAGGAGTTTTGTCGCTCCTGTGTAACCTGCCAAGCCAGTGGCAAATCAGGTGGCACAACAAAGGCCCCCCTAATACCACTACCTGTGGTGGGGGTCCCCTTTGAAAGAGTGGGGATAGATATAGTGGGTCCCATGGATCCCCCCACTGCATCTGGGCACAGATTTATACTGGTGGTAGTGGATAATGCCACCAGGTACCCAGAGGCAATTCCCCTTAGGACCACGACAGCTCCTGTTCTGGCCAGGGCCCTGCTGGGAGTATTCTCCAGAGTGGGGTTTCCTAAGGAGGTGGTTTCTGACAGAGGTACCAACTTCATGTCAGGATACTTGACAGCTATGTGGAAGGAATGTGGTGTCAACTACAAGTTCACCACCCCTTATCACCCACAATGCAATGGGCTTGTTGAGAGATTCAACAAGACCCTAAAGGGTATGATCAAAGGATTACCTGAAAAGCTCAGGCGAAGATGGGACATCCTTCTACCCTGCCTTCTGTTTGCTTACAGAGAGGTCCCACAAAAAGGAGTTGGCTACAGCCCCTTTGAATTGTTGTTTGGGCACCCTGTAAGAGGCCCACTGTGTTTAGTGAAGGAAGGATGGGAGTTACCTCTCAAAAAGCCTAAACAAGACATAGTGGACTATGTACTTGGTCTCCGCTCCAGGATGGCTGAGTATATGGAGAAGGCATCCAAAAACCTTGAGGCAAGCCAGGCCTTACAGAAAGCTTGGCATGACCAAAAGGCTGTCTTGGTTGAGTATCAGCCAGTACAGAAGGTAGGGGTGTTGGAGCCAGTGGCCCCAGCAGCACTCCAAGACAAATGGTCTGGACCCCATACAATCCTGGAAAAGAAGGGAGAGGTTACCTACTTGGTGGACCTAGGCACTCCCAGGAGTCCCCACAGGGTACTCCATGTTAACAGGTTAAAAGCATATGTTGACAGGGCAGACATGGGCTTGCTCATGGCTACAGATGAGGGACAGGAGGAAGAGAGTGACCCTCTCCCAGACTTGTTGTCTCAGAACCCTTAAGATGGTTCAGTTGAAGGAGTGACCCTGGGAGGCAACCTCACTGAGCATCAGCAGATTGAATGTAGACAGGTTCTACAATCATTTCAACATATGTTCTCACTGATACCTAGTCAAACTGACTGGTGTACCCATGTGGTGGACACTGGTGACAGTCTTCCTGTAAAGAACAAACTTTACAGACAACCTGACCACGTCAGGGACTGTATAAAGGCTGAGGTACACAAAATGCTGGAACTGGGTGTCATTGAGCCCTCAGAGAGCCCCTGGGCTAGCCCAGTGGTTCTGGTCCCCAAACCTCACACCAAAGATGGCAAGAGAGAGATGAGGTTCTGTGTGGATTACAGAGGACTCAATGCTGTCACTAGGACAGATGCACATCCTATTCCAAGGGCAGATGAGCTCATAGATAAACTGGCTTCTGCTACGTTTTTGAGCACATTTGATTTGACAGCTGGCTATTGGCAAATCAGATTAGCTGAGGAGTCTAAGGCCAAAACAGCATTCTCAACCCCAGGTGGGCACTACCAATTTGTGGTGATGCCCTTTGGTCTGAAGAATGCACCTGCCACCTTCCAAAGGTTGGTGAATCAAGTCCTTACTGGGTTGGATGACTTTTGCGCAGCATATCTTGATGACATTGCTGTCTTTAGCTCCACATGGGAGGATCACCTGATCCACCTGAAGAAGGTACTTGAGGCTCTGCAAAAGGCAGGCCTCACTATCAAGGCTACTAAGTGCCAGATAGGGCAGAGTAAGGTTGTGTATTTGGGCCACCTTGTAGGTGGAGGCCAAGTTCAACCACTGGAGAGTAAGATACAATCCATCAAGGACTGGTCCCCTCCAACCACCCAGACTCTAGTTCGAGCTTTCTTGGGCTTGACTGGGTACTACAGGAAGTTTGTTAAGAACTATGGGTCCATTGTGACTCCTCTTAATGATCTGACATCCATGAAGATGCCCAAAAAGGTTCAGTGGACAGTAAGCTGTCAAAAGGCATTTGATGACCTGAAGGAGGCCATGTGCTCTGCACCTATCCTGAAAAGTCCTGACTACTCCAAAGAGTTTATTGTCCAAACAGATGCTTCTGAGTTGGGTGTGGGAGCTGTGCTGTCACAACTTAATGTAGATGGTCAAGACCAACCCATTGCTTTTATTAGCAGAAGGTTGACCCCCAGAGAGAAGAATTGGTCAGCTATTGAGAGGGAGGCCTTTGCTGTGGTGTGGGCCCTGAAGAAGCTGAGGCCATACTTGTTTGGCACTCACTTCAAGATTCAGACCGACCATAAGCCCCTCTTGTGGCTAAATCAGATGAAGGGTGAAAACCCCAAACTGCTTAGGTGGTCCATTTCCCTACAGGGGATGGACTTTACAGTGGAGCACCGGCCAGGTACTGACCATGGGAATGCAGATGGTCTCTCCAGGTACTTCCACTTAGGACATGAAGACGAGACTGGTCAAGGCTAGTTTAATGTCCCTGCGTTTGGGGGGGGGGGGGTTGTGTAGAAGAGTAGGGTCTGCTATCCTATGGTCACCCCAAATTTTTGCTTTTTGCTTCACTGGTTTTTGACATATTGAGGCTGTGGGCCTGCTAATCAGACCCCAGCCTGCTGTTCTCTCTACTAAATTAAAACTATGCACCCTAGGTGCATAACCCATTGGAACTAGATCACCCTGTGAGCCCCTGTACCAGTGTACACTAGGTACCCAGGGCATTGGTGTATCTAAGGCCGACCAGGGGCTGAAGCATGTATTGTGCCACCCCTGGACTGGCCTAACAAATTTGACACAACTGGCTGATCACTCAGCTGGGGTAAGTTGGTGTATCCACCTCTTACTTAGGTGTAGTATACCTATACCTAACCTTAAATGGAACACATGTTAACCTATAAGTCACTCCTATGGCAGGCCTTAACAATCCTGAAGGCAGAGTGCTTGGTTCCATGTGAGATGGTGCTCTGGCATGAGCTGAGCCAGTCTGCAGCGGTCGGAACAACTTCCTTCTACCGTTTCCAGATATCGTCATACCATATACTCTTAAGTGCATTATGAACCTCGCGGTTAAATGCTATCTTTGGTTTGGCTTTATCAAAACATGTCGAGTAAGGTGTCATACGAATTGGAATACTAACCCCTCGCCAATTCTGGTGACGGGGTTAGCATTCCACCCTTCTAGAGGGACACGACATGTACAGTACCTGAAACCCGGGTAAAATCAGACATAGCCTCAGCTCCACAAAATGGATGCTGCCACCACAGACACAAGTCTGCCCTCCTGCTGCTGGGAGTCCTTCCAGCTTGGGAGACGTGGACAAAGGGTTTCCTGCCAGGGGAGGTGCGAGCACCACCCCAGACAGGATTTTGTGTATTGGTCAGGTAGGGCTTGAATGGAATCAGACATGCCTGAGGCTCACAAGGAGCCTCGGTGCATATGCCAGTTCAAACCGATCCTGGGGCACACCAGCCCTGGACCTGGGGCGAGCTGGACAAAGGATTGGGGGTGTAACCACCCCCGTTCCTGGTCCCACCCTTAGAGAGGGACCTAGCAGGTAGTCCGGCCCTTAGAATCCGCTTAAAGGTAGGAGCTGTGTCCTAAGACTTCAGACATCCTGGAATCAACTTAACCACAAGAAGAAGACGGGAACTTCGATGCTCTGCTGCACAGAGGACAGAAGGAAATCTCCCCTATGGTCAGGGAGTGACCATCTTGCTAACGCAAGCACCAACCAGCTACTCGACGTCTGCTTTGCCGCCACCTCCCGCCGGAGCCCGAGCCCAGAGCCCGACAAGACCTGGACCTCCAGACCTCTCACAGCCCGATCCACAGTCCCTGCAAAGAAGGAACCCGTGGAGGTGCCGAGACATGTTGAGCCAGCCATCTTGAAAGACCCACGACAAGCTGCAAGCGCGACAACAGAGGCTTCCTCCAAGTTGTGCTTTGGGACCTGAGAAGCCCAAGCCCCGAGCAGCATCTGCACGAAAGGTGAGCCCTCCAGCCTCTCCACGATCTGCGTGGGGCCCCTCTGCACTTTGCAACTCGACGCGCCTAACCGGACCCTGGCCCGTTGGCTAGTGGCCATCTTGGCGACCTAACGTGAAAACTACAATGCTGGTCTGGTTGCTCGAGACTGGCCCCTGCTTCCCTCCAAAGGAGCAGCCCCTCTAACCTTGCTGGTCAGAACCCTCAGCTTTCTTCACTTTCCACGACTCCTGCCTTTGCCAAGGCTTGTTTGCTTCTTTCGAGTCGCCGACACCGCCAACAGTGAGAGCCTGCGTGGTGCAGCTTGTGAACCGACTCCTGGACATCGTCAACCTTCAGGGACCACGTGGCTGTGGAGACAAGCTACACCTCTTTGCCTGTTTGCACCCGACATCGCCTGGTACCTACCTGGTGCCACGCCGTTCACTGGCTAGTGACTGTGAACACTGTCCCCTCTGCTTTCAGGTCTTCTACTACTCCGATCCACCCTTGGATCCACCGCATCTCGTCTGGACCGATTGCCTGCAGCATCTTTGTCATCAGGCTCCATTGAACAGATAGACGAAACCCGACGCACTTCGAGACTTATGCTCCCGCTTCCTGTGGGTGAGGTAAAGCTGGCACTCCGGTGCCCAAGTGTAGAGATACATCTCTAGTGTCTGTGTTTTAAGTCTTAAGTTCGTAGTCCATCCAGAAGACCCTTCTAGCAGTAACTTTTGAACTTTTACGCACCCATTGAAAACCTATGGGAGCCCGCGTGTAACTTTCCTCACTGCACACGCGACCCGTGGACCTCGTGGTCACTAACTGAAGTTAGCTCCTTGTAGGCCCAGCGATTATAGAGGCCCTAGGCCTTTTCCCTTTCCTATTCGTGGTACTTATACCACTATTTTAGTATATGGTTTGAACGGCCACCAGGACCTATCCATATAAAGTGCAACTTCTGTATATTGTAATACTTTCTTATTTAACGATTTGTGCTCCTGTGCTCATAAAGAGTCTAGGGGATACTTTGAGTAATAAATACATATATATTTTGAATATATATCTGTGTGGTGTCCTTTCATTGGTATAAAAGGGGGTTACATATGGTAAATCAGCTTGCTTTACATGCCAAAACGAGTTTAGCCTGAAAGACTGCTTAGCCTACGCTACCACTAGGGCAGCTAGCCTGAAAAGGTTGACTTACAACCACACCATAAGGGTTGCTTGGCATGGTACAAGGTGGTCACTTTAACTAGTGAACATCATATACCAGGCCAACTTCTCACATTGGTGAGCAGCGGTTGGATTTGAGCTTGCTGTGTTTTACCTCTGGAATCTCTTTGTTACCAATTGAAAGATCATACAGGTACCTTTAGGTACATATAAAACAAGAATAGTTATATACTTAAGTTCTACTGAACTTAGTTGTTGTAGAGCAAAGGGAGTAGCACACCCTGACTACAACTACTAGATAGGTTTAGTAGGAAAACCCAAGTGTAGGTAGTTGCAACACATCCACCCACACTTAAGAGCAATGGCTGGGGCAGAGGGGTCCAATGTACCCATCTCTGTCGAGAGTGAACCCCAGAGGGCACCATCCATCTTTGCTACCCTAAATCAAAATGAGCTCAGGCAGTTGGCAAATATCAGGGGCCTTAAACAGCCCAGGAACCCTACCTCTGCTGAACTCAGAGAGCTCTTTCAAGCTGATGAAGATCAGAGAGCTCTCAAGAAAACCTCCCAGTTAGACCCCTTAGGGACAGGAACAGGAGGCCCTCCTTCTGAAGATGCCACTGAAGTACCCCTTTCCCACAGTCGCCCCTTAGTTGAGAATCTGACTACAGACGATGAGAATCAGCATAGGGACAGGGATGACAAAGGGGGTGAATCTGACAGTAGTAGTAGTTCAGATGGGAGAGATAGCCCAGTGCCAGGTGCCAGACCTGGCTCAGCTAACTTAAGGCTACTTGGGACTGATAATGGGTTCACCCCATTGGATCTCCCTAGTGGACTTAACCAGGGGTTTGGGAGACAGAGGAATCACTCAGGTGACTCCAAAGCCTCTCATACCTCTAGAGGCTCTCAAGGTCACTCCAGAAGGAGAATGACCAGCCCTCAGAGGAGGGAGCATGAGGCCAGAATGCAAGAAGCCCAGCTGAGGATCAGGAGACAGGAGCTAGAAGTAGCCCTGATGGAAGAGAAACTGAACAAGGCTAGGCAACCTAGAGAGAGTGGGTCTATACCCACTGGTGGCAGCATTGTCCCAAAGGACAAAGATAGGGTCTTTGACAATAGGAACCTGTACAAGGTTGTGCCCCCCTAAAAAAGTGGGGATGACATCCACAAATGGATGACTGCTCTTGAGAGAGCCTGCAAAGTGCAGCAGGTTCCTGAGGACCAGTGGGCAGCAATCTTATGGCTCTCCTTTGAAGGTAGAGGCAGAGATAGACTCCTCACTGTTAGAGAGGAGGATGTCAGAAACTACAGAGTCCTGAAGAGTGTCCTGGTTGATGGGTTAGGCTTAACCACTGAACAGTACAGGTTAATGTTCAGAGATACCCAAAAGGCACAGACTCAGGACTGGTCTGAATATATTGAATGTGTCACTAAGGCTTTGGAGGGTTGGTTGCTGGGAAGTAAGGTGTCTGATTATACAGGATTGTACAATTTGATGATGAGAGAACAGATTTTAAATAACTGTCAAAACCAGCAACTGCATCAACACTTGGTTGACTCGGATCTGACCTCTCCCCAAGAATTGGGAAAGAAGGCAGACAAATGGGTCAGAACCAGGGTTAAGCAAAAGAACCAGAACCAGGGCCAAGGGGGTGATCAGAAGAAAACAGACAAAAGGGTGATCAGAAATCCAAAGACCAGAAGTCTTCAACAGGGCCCCAAACTAGTACTAATGAGGGTGGGTCCCAACAACCTAAAGGGAAGAAGAAAGAAGGTCCAAAGAAACCCTGGTGCAAATCTTGCAAGAATACAACTCACTGGTCTAGTGATTGTAA
The DNA here is from genome assembly GCF_964204655.1 of Triturus cristatus. Classification (NCBI taxonomy): domain Eukaryota; kingdom Metazoa; phylum Chordata; class Amphibia; order Caudata; family Salamandridae; genus Triturus; species Triturus cristatus. Next base: position 1,680,434,622 of record NC_140591.1, read on the forward strand.
GAAGGGTGGAGCCCCCAACACTGTTGCCCCTAAGGCACCTGCTCCCAGTACTACTGTTAGCAGTGTTGGTCCCCAGACAAAGGGTGTAGTGGGAATCACTATGGGAACTGAAGGAGATTCTGACTTAGACAGAACCCTTACACAGGCAGTCTTGATCTGTGATGGGGACATGGATTTGTCCCTGACTGTGAGCCCCAGTAACCTGGGCAAGTACAGACAGACTCCTTTAATAAATGCAAAAGTGGCTCAAGCCTACAGGGACACATGTGCAAGTGTCACTATGGTGACACCAGGCTTTGTGGACCCTGGACAGTACATACCAGGTGAGAATTACCTAGTGACCAATGCCAGCAATGCCACTACTTCACATAGTGTGGCTATTGTTAACTTCTCATGGGGAGGGGTAACTGGCCTCAAAAGGGTTGTGGTTAGTGCAGACATCCCAGTAGAATGTTTGTTGGGCAATGACCTAGAGAGTTCTCTATGGTCAGAAGTGGAGTACAGGACACATGCAGAGATGTTAGGTATATCACCACATGTCCTTGCTGTGACCAGGTCACAGGCCAAAAAGTGCCTCACTGAACCTCAGGTCTTGGATCCTGGAACAATGGACCAAGCACCTTCCAAGAAGAAGAACAGGAGGGTTAAGGCTGTGCCTTCCCCCCTGCCTCAAAGTGATGATCAGCCTTCCCAGGAAGATGATCTAGAGAACCCTGAAGGAACTGTCCCTGAAGAGCTTGAACCTGATCAGGTTGAGTTTCTGGGGACAGGGGGACCTTCCAGGGCTGATTTGAGGCTGGCTCAGTTATCCTGTCCCTCTCTTGAACCCCTCAGACAGCTGGCTGCTGCTGAGGCTGCTGGGAATGCTCAAGGTACCCATAAAGTGTATTGGGATGAAGGGCTCCTTTATTCAGAGGCTAGAGACCCAAAACCTGGTGCAACCAGGAGGTTGGTTATACCGCTGCAATTTAGGGGCTTCCTTCTTACCTTGGCCCATGACATTCCTCTAGCAGGACACTTAGGCCAGAACAAGACTTGGGACAGGCTTGTCCCTCACTTTCACTGGCCCCACATGAATGAAGATACCAAGGAGTTTTGTCGCTCCTGTGTAACCTGCCAAGCCAGTGGCAAATCAGGTGGCACAACAAAGGCCCCCCTAATACCACTACCTGTGGTGGGGGTCCCCTTTGAAAGAGTGGGGATAGATATAGTGGGTCCCATGGATCCCCCCACTGCATCTGGGCACAGATTTATACTGGTGGTAGTGGATCATGCCACCAGGTACCCAGAGGCAATTCCCCTTAGGACCACGACAGCTCCTGTTGTGGCCAGGGCCCTGCTGGGAGTATTCTCCAGAGTGGGGTTTCCTAAGGAGGTGGTTTCTGACAGAGGTACCAACTTCATGTCAGGATACTTGACAGCTATGTGGAAGGAATGTGGTGTCAACTACAAGTTCACCACCCCTTATCACCCACAATGCAATGGGCTTGTTGAGAGATTCAACAAGACCCTAAAGGGTATGATCAAAGGATTACCTGAAAAGCTCAGGCGAAGATGGGACATCCTTCTACCCTGCCTTCTGTTTGCTTACAGAGAGGTCCCACAAAAAGGAGTTGGCTACAGCCCCTTTGAATTGTTGTTTGGGCACCCTGTAAGAGGCCCACTGTGTTTAGTGAAGGAAGGATGGGAGTTACCTCTCAAAAAGCCTAAACAAGACATAGTGGACTATGTACTTGGTCTCCGCTCCAGGATGGCTGAGTATATGGAGAAGGCATCCAAAAACCTTGAGGCAAGCCAGGCCTTACAGAAAGCTTGGCATGACCAAAAGGCTGTCTTGGTTGAGTATCAGCCGGGACAGAAGGTAGGGGTGTTGGAGCCAGTGGCCCCAGCAGCACTCCAAGACAAATGGTCTGGACCCCATACAATCCTGGAAAAGAAGGGAGAGGTTACCTACTTGGTGGACCTAGGCACTCCCAGGAGTCCCCACAGGGTACTCCATGTTAACAGGTTAAAAGCATATGTTGACAGGGCAGACATGGGCTTGCTCATGGCTACAGATGAGGGACAGGAGGAAGAGAGTGACCCTCTCCCAGACTTGTTGTCTCAGAACCCTGAAGATGGTTCAGTTGAAGGAGTGACCCTGGGAGGCAACCTCACTGAGCATCAGCAGATTGAATGTAGACAGGTTCTACAATCATTTCAACATATGTTCTCACTGATACCTAGTCAAACTGACTGGTGTACCCATGTGGTGGACACTGGTGACAGTCTTCCTGTAAAGAACAAACTTTACAGACAACCTGACCACGTCAGGGACTGTATAAAGGCTGAGGTACACAAAATGCTGGAACTGGGTGTCATTAAGCCCTCAGAGAGCCCCTGGGCTAGCCCAGTGGTTCTGGTCCCCAAACCTCACACCAAAGATGGCAAGAGAGAGATGAGGTTCTGTGTGGATTACAGAGGACTCAATGCTGTCACTAGGACAGATGCACATCCTATTCCAAGGGCAGATGAGCTCATAGATAAACTGGCTTCTGCTACGTTTTTGAGCACATTTGATTTGACAACTGGCTATTGGCAAATCAGATTAGCTGAGGAGTCTAAGGCCAAAACAGCATTCTCAACCCCAGGTGGGCACTACCAATTTGTGGTGATGCCCTTTGGTCTGAAGAATGCACCTGCCACCTTCCAAAGGTTGGTGAATCAAGTCCTTACTGGGTTGGATGACTTTTGCGCAGCATATCTTGATGACATTGCTGTCTTTAGCTCCACATGGGAGGATCACCTGATCCACCTGAAGAAGGTACTTGAGGCTCTGCAAAAGGCAGGCCTCACTATCAAGGCTACTAAGTGCCAGATAGGGCAGAGTAAGGTTGTGTATTTGGGCCACCTTGTAGGTGGAGGCCAAGTTCAACCACTGGAGAGTAAGATACAATCCATCAAGGACTGGTCCCCTCCAACCACCCAGACTCAAGTTCGAGCTTTCTTGGGCTTGACTGGGTACTACAGGAAGTTTGTTAAGAACTATGGGTCCATTGTGACTCCTCTTAATGATCTGACATCCAAGAAGATGCCCAAAAAGGTTCAGTGGACAGTAAGCTGACAAAAGGCATTTGATGACCTGAAGGAGGCCATGTGCTCTGCACCTATCCTGAAAAGTCCTGACTACTCCAAAGAGTTTAATGTCCAAACAGATGCTTCTGAGTTGGGTGCGGGAGCTGTGCTGTCACAACTTAATGTAGATGGTCAAGACCAACCCATTGCTTTTATTAGCAGAAGGTTGACCCCCAGAGAGAAGAATTGGTCAGCTATTGAGAGGGAGGCCTTTGCTGTGGTGTGGGCCCTGAAGAAGCTGAGGCCATACTTGTTTGGCACTCACTTCAAGATTCAGACCGACCATAAGCCCCTCTTGTGGCTAAATCAGATGAAGGGTGAAAACCCCAAACTGCTTAGGTGGTCCATTTCCCTACAGGGGATGGACTTTACAGTGGAGCACCGGCCAGGTACTGACCATGGGAATGCAGATGGTCTCTCCAGGTACTTCCACTTAGGACATGAAGACGAGACTGGTCAAGGCTAGTTTAATGTCCCTGCGTTTGGGGGGGGGGGTTGTGTAGGAGAGTAGGGTCTGCTATCCTATGGTCACCCCAAATTTTTGCTTTTTGCTTCACTGGTTTTTGACATATTGAGGCTGTGGGCCTGCTAATCAGACCCCAGCCTGCTGTTCTCTCTACTAAATTAAAACTATGCACCCTAGGTGCATAACCCATTGGAACTAGATCACCCTGTGAGCCCCTGTACCAGTGTACACTAGGTACCCAGGGCATTGGTGTATCTAAGGCCTACCAGGGGCTGAAGCATGTATTGTGCCACCCCTGGACTGGCCTAAAAAATTTGACACAACTGGCTGATCACTCAGCTGGGGTAAGTTGGTGTATCCACCTCTTACTTAGGTGTAGTATACCTATACCTAACCTTAAATGGAACACATGTTAACCTATAAGTCACTCCTATGGCAGGCCTTAACAATCCTGAAGGCAGAGTGCTTGGTTCCATGTGAGATGGTGCTCTGGCATGAGCTGAGCCTGTCTGCAGTGGTCGGAACAACTTCCTTCTACCGTTTCCAGATATCGTCATACCATATACTCTTAAGTGCATTATGAACCTCGCGGTTAAATGCTATCTTTGGTTTGGCTTTATCAAAACATGTCGAGTAAGGTGTCATACGAATTGGAATACTAACCCCTCGCCAATTCTGGTGACGGGGTTAGCATTCCACCCTTCTAGAGGGACACGACATGTACAGAACCTGAAACCCGGGTAAAATCAGACATAGCCTCAGCTCCACAAAATGGATGCTGCCACCACAGACACAAGTCTGCCCTCCTGCTGCTGGGAGTCCTTCCAGCTTGGGAGACGTGGACAAAGGGTTTCCTGCCAGGGGAGGTGCGAGCACCACCCCAGACAGGATTTTGTGTATTGGTCAGGTAGGGCTTGAATGGAATCAGACATGCCTGAGGCTCACAAGGAGCCTCGGTGCATATGCCAGTTCAAACCGATCCTGGGGCACACCAGCCCTGGACCTGGGGCGAGCTGGACAAAGGATTGGGGGTGTAACCACCCCCGTTCCTGGTCCCACCCTTAGGGAGGGACCTAGCAGGTAGTCCGGCCCTTAGAATCCGCTTAAAGGTAGGAGCTGTGTCCTAAGACTTCAGACATCCTGGAATCAACTTAACCACAAGAAGAAGACGGGAACTTCGATGCTCTGCTGCACAGAGGACAGAAGGAAATCTCCCCTATGGTCAGGGAGTGACCATCTTGCTAACGCAAGCACCAACCAGCTACTCGACGTCTGCTTTGCCGCCACCTCCCGCCGGAGCCCGAGCCCAGAGCCCGACAAGACCTGGACCTCCAGACCTCTCACAGCCCGATCCACAGTCCCTGCAAAGAAGGAACCCGTGGAGGTGCCGAGACATGTTGAGCCAGCCATCTTGATAGACCCACGACAAGCTGCAAGCGCGACAACAGAGGCTTCCTCCAAGTTGTGCTTTGGGACCTGAGAAGCCCAAGCCCCGAGCAGCATCTGCACGAAAGGTGAGCCCTCCAGCCTCTCCACGATCTGCGTGGGGCCCCTCTGCACTTTGCAACTCGACGCGCCTAACCGGACCCTGGCCCGTTGGCTAGTGGCCATCTTGGCGACCTAACGTGAAAACTACAATGCTGGTCTGGTTGCTCGAGACTGGCCCCTGCTTCCCTCCAAAGGAGCAGCCCCTCTAACCTTGCTGGTCAGAACCCTCAGCTTTCTTCACTTTCCACGACTCCTGCCTTTGCCAAGGCTTGTTTGCTTCTTTCGAGTCGCCGACACCGCCAACAGCGAGAGCCTGCGTGGTGCAGCTTGTGAACCGACTCCTGGACATCGTCAACCTTCAGGGACCACGTGGCTGTGGAGACAAGCTACACCTCTTTGCCTGTTTGCACCCGACATCGCCTGGTACCTACCTGGTGCCACGCCGTTCACTGGCTAGTGACTGTGAACACTGTCCCCTCTGCTTTCAGGTCTTCTACTACTCCGATCCACCCTTGGATCCACCGCATCTCGTCTGGACCGATTGCCTGCAGCATCTTTGTCATCAGGCTCCATTGAACAGATAGACGAAACCCGACGCACTTCGAGACTTATGCTCCCGCTTCCTGTGGGTGAGGTAAAGCTGGCACTCCGGTGCCCAAGTGTAGAGATACATCTCTAGTGTCTGTGTTTTAAGTCTTAAGTTCGTAGTCCATCCAGAAGACCCTTCTAGCAGTAACTTTTGAACTTTTACGCACCCATTGAAAACCTATGGGAGCCCGCGTGTAACTTTCCTCACTGCACACGCGACCCGTGGACCTCGTGGTCACTAACTGAAGTTAGCTCCTTGTAGGCCCAGCGATTATAGAGGCCCTAGGCCTTTTCCCTTTCCTATTCGTGGTACTTATACCACTATTTTAGTATATGGTTTGAACGGCCACCAGGACCTATCCATATAAAGTGCAACTTCTGTATATTGTAATACTTTCTTATTTAACGATTTGTGCTCCTGTGCTCATAAAGAGTCTAGGGGATACTTTGAGTAATAAATACATATATATTTTGAATATATATCTGTGTGGTGTCCTTTCATTGGTATAAAAGGGGGTTACATATGGTAAATCAGCTTGCTTTACATGCCAAAACGAGTTTAGCCTGAAAGACTGCTTAGCCTACGCTACCACTAGGGCAGCTAGTCCGAAAAGGTTGACTTACAACCACACCATAAGGGTTGCTTGGCATGGTACAAGGTGGTCACTTTAACTAGTGAACATCATATACCAGGCCAACTTCTCACATTGGTGAGCAGCGGTTGGATTTGAGCTTGCTGTGTTTTACCTCTGGAATCTCTTTGTTACCAATTGAAAGATCATACAGGTACCTTTAGGTACATATAAAACAAGAATAGTTATATACTTAAGTTCTACTGAACTTAGTTGTTGTAGAGCAAAGGGAGTAGCACACCCTGACTACAACTACTAGATAGGTTTAGTAGGAAAACCCAAGTGTAGGTAGTTGCAACACATCCACCCACACTTAAGAGCAATGGCTGGGGCAGAGGGGTCCAATGTACCCATCTCTGTCGAGAGTGAACCCCAGAGGGCACCATCCATCTTTGCTACCCTAAATCAAAATGAGCTCAGGCAGTTGGCAAATATCAGGGGCCTTAAACAGCCCAGGAACCCTACCTCTGCTGAACTCAGAGAGCTCTTTCAAGCTGATGAAGATCAGAGAGCTCTCAAGAAAACCTCGCAGTTAGACCCCTTAGGGACAGGAACAGGAGGCCCTCCTTCTGAAGATGCCACTGAAGTACCCCTTTCCCACAGTCGCCCCTTAGTTGAGAATCTGACTACAGACGATGAGAATCAGCATAGGGACAGGGATGACAAAGGGGGTGAATCTGACAGTAGTAGTAGTTCAGATGGGAGAGATAGCCCAGTGCCAGGTGCCAGACCTGGCTCAGCTAACTTAAGGCTACTTGGGACTGATAATGGGTTCACCCCATTGGATCTCCCTAGTGGACTTAACCAGGGGTTTGGGAGACAGAGGAATCACTCAGGTGACTCCAAAGCCTCTCATACCTCTAGAGGCTCTCAAGGTCACTCCAGAAGGAGAATGACCAGCCCTCAGAGGAGGGAGCATGAGGCCAGAATGCAAGAAGCCCAGCTGAGGATCAGGAGACAGGAGCTAGAAGTAGCCCTGATGGAAGAGAAACTGAACAAGGCTAGGCAACCTAGAGAGAGTGGGTCTATACCCACTGGTGGCAGCATTGTCCCAAAGGACAAAGATAGGGTCTTTGACAATAGGAACCTGTACAAGGTTGTGCCCCCCTAAAAAAGTGGGGATGACATCCACAAATGGATGACTGCTCTTGAGAGAGCCTGCAAAGTGCAGCAGGTTCCTGAGGACCAGTGGGCAGCAATCTTATGGCTCTCCTTTGAAGGTAGAGGCAGAGATAGACTCCTCACTGTTAGAGAGGAGGATGTCAGAAACTACAGAGTCCTGAAGAGTGTCCTGGTTGATGGGTTAGGCTTAACCACTGAACAGTACAGGTTAATGTTCAGAGATACCCAAAAGGCACAGACTCAGGACTGGTCTGAATATATTGAATGTGTCACTAAGGCTTTGGAGGGTTGGTTGCTGGGAAGTAAGGTGTCTGATTATACAGGATTGTACAATTTGATGATGAGAGAACAGATTTTAAATAACTGTCAAAACCAGCAACTGCATCAACACTTGGTTGACTCGGATCTGACCTCTCCCCAAGAATTGGGAAAGAAGGCAGACAAATGGGTCAGAACCAGGGTTAAGCAAAAGAACCAGAACCAGGGCCAAGGGGGTGATCAGAAGAAAACAGACAAAAGGGTGATCAGAAATCCAAAGACCAGAAGTCTTCAACAGGGCCCCAAACTAGTACTAATGAGGGTGGGTCCCAACAACCTAAAGGGAAGAAGAAAGAAGGTCCAAAGAAACCCTGGTGCAAATCTTGCAAGAATACAACTCACTGGTCTAGTGATTGTAAGAAGGGTGGAGCCCCCAACACTGTTGCCCCTAAGGCACCTGCTCCCAGTACTACTGTTAGCAGTGTTGGTCCCCAGACAAAGGGTGTAGTGGGAATCACTATGGGAACTGAAGGAGATTCTGACTTAGACAGAACCCTTACACAGGCAGTCTTGATCTGTGATGGGGACATGGATTTGTCCCTGACTGTGAGCCCCAGTAACCTGGGCAAGTACAGACAGACTCCTTTAATAAATGCAAAAGTGGCTCAAGCCTACAGGGACACATGTGCAAGTGTCACTATGGTGACACCAGGCTTTGTGGACCCTGGACAGTACATACCAGGTGAGAATTACCTAGTGACCAATGCCAGCAATGCCACTACTTCACATAGTGTGGCTATTGTTAACTTCTCATGGGGAGGGGTAACTGGCCTCAAAAGGGTTGTGGTTAGTGCAGACATCCCAGTAGAATGTTTGTTGGGCAATGACCTAGAGAGTTCTCTATGGTCAGAAGTGGAGTACAGGACACATGCAGAGATGTTAGGTATATCACCACATGTCCTTGCTGTGACCAGGTCACAGGCCAAAAAGTGCCTCACTGAACCTCAGGTCTTGGATCCTGGAACAATGGACCAAGCACCTTCCAAGAAGAAGAACAGGAGGGTTAAGGCTGTGCCTTCCCCCCTGCCTCAAAGTGATGATCAGCCTTCCCAGGAAGATGATCTAGAGAACCCTGAAGGAACTGTCCCTGAAGAGCTTGAACCTGATCAGGTTGAGTTTCTGGGGACAGGGGGACCTTCCAGGGCTGATTTGAGGCTGGCTCAGTTATCCTGTCCCTCTCTTGAACCCCTCAGACAGCTGGCTGCTGCTGAGGCTGCTGGGAATGCTCAAGGTACCCATAAAGTGTATTGGGATGAAGGGCTCCTTTATTCAGAGGCTAGAGACCCAAAACCTGGTGCAACCAGGAGGTTGGTTATACCGCTGCAATTTAGGGGCTTCCTTCTTACCTTGGCCCATGACATTCCTCTAGCAGGACACTTAGGCCAGAACAAGACTTGGGACAGGCTTGTCCCTCACTTTCACTGGCCCCACATGAATGAAGATACCAAGGAGTTTTGTCGCTCCTGTGTAACCTGCCAAGCCAGTGGCAAATCAGGTGGCACAACAAAGGCCCCCCTAATACCACTACCTGTGGTGGGGGTCCCCTTTGAAAGAGTGGGGATAGATATAGTGGGTCCCATGGATCCCCCCACTGCATCTGGGCACAGATTTATACTGGTGGTAGTGGATCATGCCACCAGGTACCCAGAGGCAATTCCCCTTAGGACCACGACAGCTCCTGTTGTGGCCAGGGCCCTGCTGGGAGTATTCTCCAGAGTGGGGTTTCCTAAGGAGGTGGTTTCTGACAGAGGTACCAACTTCATGTCAGGATACTTGACAGCTATGTGGAAGGAATGTGGTGTCAACTACAAGTTCACCACCCCTTATCACCCACAATGCAATGGGCTTGTTGAGAGATTCAACAAGACCCTAAAGGGTATGATCAAAGGATTACCTGAAAAGCTCAGGCGAAGATGGGACATCCTTCTACCCTGCCTTCTGTTTGCTTACAGAGAGGTCCCACAAAAAGGAGTTGGCTACAGCCCCTTTGAATTGTTGTTTGGGCACCCTGTAAGAGGCCCACTGTGTTTAGTGAAGGAAGGATGGGAGTTACCTCTCAAAAAGCCTAAACAAGACATAGTGGACTATGTACTTGGTCTCCGCTCCAGGATGGCTGAGTATATGGAGAAGGCATCCAAAAACCTTGAGGCAAGCCAGGCCTTACAGAAAGCTTGGCATGACCAAAAGGCTGTCTTGGTTGAGTATCAGCCGGGACAGAAGGTAGGGGTGTTGGAGCCAGTGGCCCCAGCAGCACTCCAAGACAAATGGTCTGGACCCCATACAATCCTGGAAAAGAAGGGAGAGGTTACCTACTTGGTGGACCTAGGCACTCCCAGGAGTCCCCACAGGGTACTCCATGTTAACAGGTTAAAAGCATATGTTGACAGGGCAGACATGGGCTTGCTCATGGCTACAGATGAGGGACAGGAGGAAGAGAGTGACCCTCTCCCAGACTTGTTGTCTCAGAACCCTGAAGATGGTTCAGTTGAAGGAGTGACCCTGGGAGGCAACCTCACTGAGCATCAGCAGATTGAATGTAGACAGGTTCTACAATCATTTCAACATATGTTCTCACTGATACCTAGTCAAACTGACTGGTGTACCCATGTGGTGGACACTGGTGACAGTCTTCCTGTAAAGAACAAACTTTACAGACAACCTGACCACGTCAGGGACTGTATAAAGGCTGAGGTACACAAAATGCTGGAACTGGGTGTCATTAAGCCCTCAGAGAGCCCCTGGGCTAGCCCAGTGGTTCTGGTCCCCAAACCTCACACCAAAGATGGCAAGAGAGAGATGAGGTTCTGTGTGGATTACAGAGGACTCAATGCTGTCACTAGGACAGATGCACATCCTATTCCAAGGGCAGATGAGCTCATAGATAAACTGGCTTCTGCTACGTTTTTGAGCACATTTGATTTGACAACTGGCTATTGGCAAATCAGATTAGCTGAGGAGTCTAAGGCCAAAACAGCATTCTCAACCCCAGGTGGGCACTACCAATTTGTGGTGATGCCCTTTGGTCTGAAGAATGCACCTGCCACCTTCCAAAGGTTGGTGAATCAAGTCCTTACTGGGTTGGATGACTTTTGCGCAGCATATCTTGATGACATTGCTGTCTTTAGCTCCACATGGGAGGATCACCTGATCCACCTGAAGAAGGTACTTGAGGCTCTGCAAAAGGCAGGCCTCACTATCAAGGCTACTAAGTGCCAGATAGGGCAGAGTAAGGTTGTGTATTTGGGCCACCTTGTAGGTGGAGGCCAAGTTCAACCACTGGAGAGTAAGATACAATCCATCAAGGACTGGTCCCCTCCAACCACCCAGACTCAAGTTCGAGCTTTCTTGGGCTTGACTGGGTACTACAGGAAGTTTGTTAAGAACTATGGGTCCATTGTGACTCCTCTTAATGATCTGACATCCAAGAAGATGCCCAAAAAGGTTCAGTGGACAGTAAGCTGACAAAAGGCATTTGATGACCTGAAGGAGGCCATGTGCTCTGCACCTATCCTGAAAAGTCCTGACTACTCCAAAGAGTTTAATGTCCAAACAGATGCTTCTGAGTTGGGTGCGGGAGCTGTGCTGTCACAACTTAATGTAGATGGTCAAGACCAACCCATTGCTTTTATTAGCAGAAGGTTGACCCCCAGAGAGAAGAATTGGTCAGCTATTGAGAGGGAGGCCTTTGCTGTGGTGTGGGCCCTGAAGAAGCTGAGGCCATACTTGTTTGGCACTCACTTCAAGATTCAGACCGACCATAAGCCCCTCTTGTGGCTAAATCAGATGAAGGGTGAAAACCCCAAACTGCTTAGGTGGTCCATTTCCCTACAGGGGATGGACTTTACAGTGGAGCACCGGCCAGGTACTGACCATGGGAATGCAGATGGTCTCTCCAGGTACTTCCACTTAGGACATGAAGACGAGACTGGTCAAGGCTAGTTTAATGTCCCTGCGTTTGGGGGGGGGGGTTGTGTAGGAGAGTAGGGTCTGCTATCCTATGGTCACCCCAAATTTTTGCTTTTTGCTTCACTGGTTTTTGACATATTGAGGCTGTGGGCCTGCTAATCAGACCCCAGCCTGCTGTTCTCTCTACTAAATTAAAACTATGCACCCTAGGTGCATAACCCATTGGAACTAGATCACCCTGTGAGCCCCTGTACCAGTGTACACTAGGTACCCAGGGCATTGGTGTATCTAAGGCCTACCAGGGGCTGAAGCATGTATTGTGCCACCCCTGGACTGGCCTAAAAAATTTGACACAACTGGCTGATCACTCAGCTGGGGTAAGTTGGTGTATCCACCTCTTACTTAGGTGTAGTATACCTATACCTAACCTTAAATGGAACACATGTTAACCTATAAGTCACTCCTATGGCAGGCCTTAACAATCCTGAAGGCAGAGTGCTTGGTTCCATGTGAGATGGTGCTCTGGCATGAGCTGAGCCTGTCTGCAGTGGTCGGAACAACTTCCTTCTACCGTTTCCAGATATCGTCATACCATATACTCTTAAGTGCATTATGAACCTCGCGGTTAAATGCTATCTTTGGTTTGGCTTTATCAAAACATGTCGAGTAAGGTGTCATACGAATTGGAATACTAACCCCTCGCCAATTCTGGTGACGGGGTTAGCATTCCACCCTTCTAGAGGGACACGACATGTACAGAACCTGAAACCCGGGTAAAATCAGACATAGCCTCAGCTCCACAAAATGGATGCTGCCACCACAGACACAAGTCTGCCCTCCTGCTGCTGGGAGTCCTTCCAGCTTGGGAGACGTGGACAAAGGGTTTCCTGCCAGGGGAGGTGCGAGCACCACCCCAGACAGGATTTTGTGTATTGGTCAGGTAGGGCTTGAATGGAATCAGACATGCCTGAGGCTCACAAGGAGCCTCGGTGCATATGCCAGTTCAAACCGATCCTGGGGCACACCAGCCCTGGACCTGGGGCGAGCTGGACAAAGGATTGGGGGTGTAACCACCCCCGTTCCTGGTCCCACCCTTAGGGAGGGACCTAGCAGGTAGTCCGGCCCTTAGAATCCGCTTAAAGGTAGGAGCTGTGTCCTAAGACTTCAGACATCCTGGAATCAACTTAACCACAAGAAGAAGACGGGAACTTCGATGCTCTGCTGCACAGAGGACAGAAGGAAATCTCCCCTATGGTCAGGGAGTGACCATCTTGCTAACGCAAGCACCAACCAGCTACTCGACGTCTGCTTTGCCGCCACCTCCCGCCGGAGCCCGAGCCCAGAGCCCGACAAGACCTGGACCTCCAGACCTCTCACAGCCCGATCCACAGTCCCTGCAAAGAAGGAACCCGTGGAGGTGCCGAGACATGTTGAGCCAGCCATCTTGATAGACCCACGACAAGCTGCAAGCGCGACAACAGAGGCTTCCTCCAAGTTGTGCTTTGGGACCTGAGAAGCCCAAGCCCCGAGCAGCATCTGCACGAAAGGTGAGCCCTCCAGCCTCTCCACGATCTGCGTGGGGCCCCTCTGCACTTTGCAACTCGACGCGCCTAACCGGACCCTGGCCCGTTGGCTAGTGGCCATCTTGGCGACCTAACGTGAAAACTACAATGCTGGTCTGGTTGCTCGAGACTGGCCCCTGCTTCCCTCCAAAGGAGCAGCCCCTCTAACCTTGCTGGTCAGAACCCTCAGCTTTCTTCACTTTCCACGACTCCTGCCTTTGCCAAGGCTTGTTTGCTTCTTTCGAGTCGCCGACACCGCCAACAGCGAGAGCCTGCGTGGTGCAGCTTGTGAACCGACTCCTGGACATCGTCAACCTTCAGGGACCACGTGGCTGTGGAGACAAGCTACACCTCTTTGCCTGTTTGCACCCGACATCGCCTGGTACCTACCTGGTGCCACGCCGTTCACTGGCTAGTGACTGTGAACACTGTCCCCTCTGCTTTCAGGTCTTCTACTACTCCGATCCACCCTTGGATCCACCGCATCTCGTCTGGACCGATTGCCTGCAGCATCTTTGTCATCAGGCTCCATTGAACAGATAGACGAAACCCGACGCACTTCGAGACTTATGCTCCCGCTTCCTGTGGGTGAGGTAAAGCTGGCACTCCGGTGCCCAAGTGTAGAGATACATCTCTAGTGTCTGTGTTTTAAGTCTTAAGTTCGTAGTCCATCCAGAAGACCCTTCTAGCAGTAACTTTTGAACTTTTACGCACCCATTGAAAACCTATGGGAGCCCGCGTGTAACTTTCCTCACTGCACACGCGACCCGTGGACCTCGTGGTCACTAACTGAAGTTAGCTCCTTGTAGGCCCAGCGATTATAGAGGCCCTAGGCCTTTTCCCTTTCCTATTCGTGGTACTTATACCACTATTTTAGTATATGGTTTGAACGGCCACCAGGACCTATCCATATAAAGTGCAACTTCTGTATATTGTAATACTTTCTTATTTAACGATTTGTGCTCCTGTGCTCATAAAGAGTCTAGGGGATACTTTGAGTAATAAATACATATATATTTTGAATATATATCTGTGTGGTGTCCTTTCATTGGTATAAAAGGGGGTTACATATGGTAAATCAGCTTGCTTTACATGCCAAAACGAGTTTAGCCTGAAAGACTGCTTAGCCTACGCTACCACTAGGGCAGCTAGTCCGAAAAGGTTGACTTACAACCACACCATAAGGGTTGCTTGGCATGGTACAAGGTGGTCACTTTAACTAGTGAACATCATATACCAGGCCAACTTCTCACATTGGTGAGCAGCGGTTGGATTTGAGCTTGCTGTGTTTTACCTCTGGAATCTCTTTGTTACCAATTGAAAGATCATACAGGTACCTTTAGGTACATATAAAACAAGAATAGTTATATACTTAAGTTCTACTGAACTTAGTTGTTGTAGAGCAAAGGGAGTAGCACACCCTGACTACAACTACTAGATAGGTTTAGTAGGAAAACCCAAGTGTAGGTAGTTGCAACACATCCACCCACACTTAAGAGCAATGGCTGGGGCAGAGGGGTCCAATGTACCCATCTCTGTCGAGAGTGAACCCCAGAGGGCACCATCCATCTTTGCTACCCTAAATCAAAATGAGCTCAGGCAGTTGGCAAATATCAGGGGCCTTAAACAGCCCAGGAACCCTACCTCTGCTGAACTCAGAGAGCTCTTTCAAGCTGATGAAGATCAGAGAGCTCTCAAGAAAACCTCGCAGTTAGACCCCTTAGGGACAGGAACAGGAGGCCCTCCTTCTGAAGATGCCACTGAAGTACCCCTTTCCCACAGTCGCCCCTTAGTTGAGAATCTGACTACAGACGATGAGAATCAGCATAGGGACAGGGATGACAAAGGGGGTGAATCTGACAGTAGTAGTAGTTCAGATGGGAGAGATAGCCCAGTGCCAGGTGCCAGACCTGGCTCAGCTAACTTAAGGCTACTTGGGACTGATAATGGGTTCACCCCATTGGATCTCCCTAGTGGACTTAACCAGGGGTTTGGGAGACAGAGGAATCACTCAGGTGACTCCAAAGCCTCTCATACCTCTAGAGGCTCTCAAGGTCACTCCAGAAGGAGAATGACCAGCCCTCAGAGGAGGGAGCATGAGGCCAGAATGCAAGAAGCCCAGCTGAGGATCAGGAGACAGGAGCTAGAAGTAGCCCTGATGGAAGAGAAACTGAACAAGGCTAGGCAACCTAGAGAGAGTGGGTCTATACCCACTGGTGGCAGCATTGTCCCAAAGGACAAAGATAGGGTCTTTGACAATAGGAACCTGTACAAGGTTGTGCCCCCCTAAAAAAGTGGGGATGACATCCACAAATGGATGACTGCTCTTGAGAGAGCCTGCAAAGTGCAGCAGGTTCCTGAGGACCAGTGGGCAGCAATCTTATGGCTCTCCTTTGAAGGTAGAGGCAGAGATAGACTCCTCACTGTTAGAGAGGAGGATGTCAGAAACTACAGAGTCCTGAAGAGTGTCCTGGTTGATGGGTTAGGCTTAACCACTGAACAGTACAGGTTAATGTTCAGAGATACCCAAAAGGCACAGACTCAGGACTGGTCTGAATATATTGAATGTGTCACTAAGGCTTTGGAGGGTTGGTTGCTGGGAAGTAAGGTGTCTGATTATACAGGATTGTACAATTTGATGATGAGAGAACAGATTTTAAATAACTGTCAAAACCAGCAACTGCATCAACACTTGGTTGACTCGGATCTGACCTCTCCCCAAGAATTGGGAAAGAAGGCAGACAAATGGGTCAGAACCAGGGTTAAGCAAAAGAACCAGAACCAGGGCCAAGGGGGTGATCAGAAGAAAACAGACAAAAGGGTGATCAGAAATCCAAAGACCAGAAGTCTTCAACAGGGCCCCAAACTAGTACTAATGAGGGTGGGTCCCAACAACCTAAAGGGAAGAAGAAAGAAGGTCCAAAGAAACCCTGGTGCAAATCTTGCAAGAATACAACTCACTGGACTAGTGATTGTAAGAAGGGTGGAGCCCCCAACACTGTTGCCCCTAAGGCACCTGCTCCCAGTACTACTGTTAGCAGTGTTGGTCCCCAGACAAAGGGTGTAGTGGGAATCACTATGGGAACTGAAGGAGATTCTGACTTAGACAGAACCCTTACACAGGCAGTCTTGATCTGTGATGGGGACATGGATTTGTCCCTGACTGTGAGCCCCAGTAACCTGGGCAAGTACAGACAGACTCCTTTAATAAATGCAAAAGTGGCTCAAGCCTACAGGGACACATGTGCAAGTGTCACTATGGTGACACCAGGCTTTGTGGACCCTGGACAGTACATACCAGGTGAGAATTACCTAGTGACCAATGCCAGCAATGCCACTACTTCACATAGTGTGGCTATTGTTAACTTCTCATGGGGAGGGGTAACTGGCCTCAAAAGGGTTGTGGTTAGTGCAGACATCCCAGTAGAATGTTTGTTGGGCAATGACCTAGAGAGTTCTCTATGGTCAGAAGTGGAGTACAGGACACATGCAGAGATGTTAGGTATATCACCACATGTCCTTGCTGTGACCAGGTCACAGGCCAAAAAGTGCCTCACTGAACCTCAGGTCTTGGATCCTGGAACAATGGACCAAGCACCTTCCAAGAAGAAGAACAGGAGGGTTAAGGCTGTGCCTTCCCCCCTGCCTCAAAGTGATGATCAGCCTTCCCAGGAAGATGATCTAGAGAACCCTGAAGGAACTGTCCCTGAAGAGCTTGAACCTGATCAGGTTGAGTTTCTGGGGACAGGGGGACCTTCCAGGGCTGATTTGAGGCTGGCTCAGTTATCCTGTCCCTCTCTTGAACCCCTCAGACAGCTGGCTGCTGCTGAGGCTGCTGGGAATGCTCAAGGTACCCATAAAGTGTATTGGGATGAAGGGCTCCTTTATTCAGAGGCTAGAGACCCAAAACCTGGTGCAACCAGGAGGTTGGTTATACCGCTGCAATTTAGGGGCTTCCTTCTTACCTTGGCCCATGACATTCCTCTAGCAGGACACTTAGGCCAGAACAAGACTTGGGACAGGCTTGTCCCTCACTTTCACTGGCCCCACATGAATGAAGATACCAAGGAGTTTTGTCGCTCCTGTGTAACCTGCCAAGCCAGTGGCAAATCAGGTGGCACAACAAAGGCCCCCCTAATACCACTACCTGTGGTGGGGGTCCCCTTTGAAAGAGTGGGGATAGATATAGTGGGTCCCATGGATCCCCCCACTGCATCTGGGCACAGATTTATACTGGTGGTAGTGGATCATGCCACCAGGTACCCAGAGGCAATTCCCCTTAGGACCACGACAGCTCCTGTTGTGGCCAGGGCCCTGCTGGGAGTATTCTCCAGAGTGGGGTTTCCTAAGGAGGTGGTTTCTGACAGAGGTACCAACTTCATGTCAGGATACTTGACAGCTATGTGGAAGGAATGTGGTGTCAACTACAAGTTCACCACCCCTTATCACCCACAATGCAATGGGCTTGTTGAGAGATTCAACAAGACCCTAAAGGGTATGATCAAAGGATTACCTGAAAAGCTCAGGCGAAGATGGGACATCCTTCTACCCTGCCTTCTGTTTGCTTACAGAGAGGTCCCACAAAAAGGAGTTGGCTACAGCCCCTTTGAATTGTTGTTTGGGCACCCTGTAAGAGGCCCACTGTGTTTAGTGAAGGAAGGATGGGAGTTACCTCTCAAAAAGCCTAAACAAGACATAGTGGACTATATACTTGGTCTCCGCTCCAGGATGGCTGAGTATATGGAGAAGGCATCCAAAAACCTTGAGGCAAGCCAGGCCTTACAGAAAGCTTGGCATGACCAAAAGGCTGTCTTGGTTGAGTATCAGCCGGGACAGAAGGTAGGGGTGTTGGAGCCAGTGGCCCCAGCAGCACTCCAAGACAAATGGTCTGGACCCCATACAATCCTGGAAAAGAAGGGAGAGGTTACCTACTTGGTGGACCTAGGCACTCCCAGGAGTCCCCACAGGGTACTCCATGTTAACAGGTTAAAAGCATATGTTGACAGGGCAGACATGGGCTTGCTCATGGCTACAGATGAGGGACAGGAGGAAGAGAGTGACCCTCTCCCAGACTTGTTGTCTCAGAACCCTGAAGATGGTTCAGTTGAAGGAGTGACCCTGGGAGGCAACCTCACTGAGCATCAGCAGATTGAATGTAGACAGGTTCTACAATCATTTCAACATATGTTCTCACTGATACCTAGTCAAACTGACTGGTGTACCCATGTGGTGGACACTGGTGACAGTCTTCCTGTAAAGAACAAACTTTACAGACAACCTGACCACGTCAGGGACTGTATAAAGGCTGAGGTACACAAAATGCTGGAACTGGGTGTCATTAAGCCCTCAGAGAGCCCCTGGGCTAGCCCAGTGGTTCTGGTCCCCAAACCTCACACCAAAGATGGCAAGAGAGAGATGAGGTTCTGTGTGGATTACAGAGGACTCAATGCTGTCACTAGGACAGATGCACATCCTATTCCAAGGGCAGATGAGCTCATAGATAAACTGGCTTCTGCTACGTTTTTTAGCACATTTGATTTGACAACTGGCTATTGGCAAATCAGATTAGCTGAGGAGTCTAAGGCCAAAACAGCATTCTCAACCCCAGGTGGGCACTACCAATTTGTGGTGATGCCCTTTGGTCTGAAGAATGCACCTGCCACCTTCCAAAGGTTGGTGAATCAAGTCCTTACTGGGTTGGATGACTTTTGCGCAGCATATCTTGATGACATTGCTGTCTTTAGCTCCACATGGGAGGATCACCTGATCCACCTGAAGAAGGTACTTGAGGCTCTGCAAAAGGCAGGCCTCACTATCAAGGCTACTAAGTGCCAGATAGGGCAGAGTAAGGTTGTGTATTTGGGCCACCTTGTAGGTGGAGGCCAAGTTCAACCACTGGAGAGTAAGATACAATCCATCAAGGACTGGTCCCCTCCAACCACCCAGACTCAAGTTCGAGCTTTCTTGGGCTTGACTGGGTACTACAGGAAGTT
Source organism: Triturus cristatus (assembly GCF_964204655.1). Classification (NCBI taxonomy): domain Eukaryota; kingdom Metazoa; phylum Chordata; class Amphibia; order Caudata; family Salamandridae; genus Triturus; species Triturus cristatus. The sequence goes on from NC_140591.1 coordinate 1,680,453,811, forward strand.
TGTTAAGAACTATGGGTCCATTGTGACTCCTCTTAATGATCTGACATCCAAGAAGATGCCCAAAAAGGTTCAGTGGACAGTAAGCTGACAAAAGGCATTTGATGACCTGAAGGAGGCCATGTGCTCTGCACCTATCCTGAAAAGTCCTGACTACTCCAAAGAGTTTAATGTCCAAACAGATGCTTCTGAGTTGGGTGCGGGAGCTGTGCTGTCACAACTTAATGTAGATGGTCAAGACCAACCCATTGCTTTTATTAGCAGAAGGTTGACCCCCAGAGAGAAGAATTGGTCAGCTATTGAGAGGGAGGCCTTTGCTGTGGTGTGGGCCCTGAAGAAGCTGAGGCCATACTTGTTTGGCACTCACTTCAAGATTCAGACCGACCATAAGCCCCTCTTGTGGCTAAATCAGATGAAGGGTGAAAACCCCAAACTGCTTAGGTGGTCCATTTCCCTACAGGGGATGGACTTTACAGTGGAGCACCGGCCAGGTACTGACCATGGGAATGCAGATGGTCTCTCCAGGTACTTCCACTTAGGACATGAAGACGAGACTGGTCAAGGCTAGTTTAATGTCCCTGCGTTTGGGGGGGGGGGTTGTGTAGGAGAGTAGGGTCTGCTATCCTATGGTCACCCCAAATTTTTGCTTTTTGCTTCACTGGTTTTTGACATATTGAGGCTGTGGGCCTGCTAATCAGACCCCAGCCTGCTGTTCTCTCTACTAAATTAAAACTATGCACCCTAGGTGCATAACCCATTGGAACTAGATCACCCTGTGAGCCCCTGTACCAGTGTACACTAGGTACCCAGGGCATTGGTGTATCTAAGGCCTACCAGGGGCTGAAGCATGTATTGTGCCACCCCTGGACTGGCCTAAAAAATTTGACACAACTGGCTGATCACTCAGCTGGGGTAAGTTGGTGTATCCACCTCTTACTTAGGTGTAGTATACCTATACCTAACCTTAAATGGAACACATGTTAACCTATAAGTCACTCCTATGGCAGGCCTTAACAATCCTGAAGGCAGAGTGCTTGGTTCCATGTGAGATGGTGCTCTGGCATGAGCTGAGCCTGTCTGCAGTGGTCGGAACAACTTCCTTCTACCGTTTCCAGATATCGTCATACCATATACTCTTAAGTGCATTATGAACCTCGCGGTTAAATGCTATCTTTGGTTTGGCTTTATCAAAACATGTCGAGTAAGGTGTCATACGAATTGGAATACTAACCCCTCGCCAATTCTGGTGACGGGGTTAGCATTCCACCCTTCTAGAGGGACACGACATGTACAGAACCTGAAACCCGGGTAAAATCAGACATAGCCTCAGCTCCACAAAATGGATGCTGCCACCACAGACACAAGTCTGCCCTCCTGCTGCTGGGAGTCCTTCCAGCTTGGGAGACGTGGACAAAGGGTTTCCTGCCAGCGGAGGTGCGAGCACCACCCCAGACAGGATTTTGTGTATTGGTCAGGTAGGGCTTGAATGGAATCAGACATGCCTGAGGCTCACAAGGAGCCTCGGTGCATATGCCAGTTCAAACCGATCCTGGGGCACACCAGCCCTGGACCTGGGGCGAGCTGGACAAAGGATTGGGGGTGTAACCACCCCCGTTCCTGGTCCCACCCTTAGGAAGGGACCTAGCAGGTAGTCCGGCCCTTAGAATCCGCTTAAAGGTAGGAGCTGTGTCCTAAGACTTCAGACATCCTGGAATCAACTTAACCACAAGAAGAAGACGGGAACTTCGATGCTCTGCTGCACAGAGGACAGAAGGAAATCTCCCCTATGGTCAGGGAGTGACCATCTTGCTAACACAAGCACCAACCAGCTACTCGACGTCTGCTTTGCCGCCACCTCCCGCCGGAGCCCGAGCCCAGAGCCCGACAAGACCTGGACCTCCAGACCTCTCACAGCCCGATCCACAGTCCCTGCAAAGAAGGAACCCGTGGAGGTGCCGAGACATGTTGAGCCAGCCATCTTGAAAGACCCACGACAAGCTGCAAGCGCGACAACAGAGGCTTCCTCCAAGTTGTGCTTTGGGACCTGAGAAGCCCAAGCCCCGAGCAGCATCTGCACGAAAGGTGAGCCCTCCAGCCTCTCCACGATCTGCGTGGGGCCCCTCTGCACTTTGCAACTCGACGCGCCTAACCGGACCCTGGCCCGTTGGCTAGTGGCCATCTTGGCGACCTAACATGAAAACTACAATGCTGGTCTGGTTGCTCCAGACTGGCCCCTGCTTCCCTCCAAAGGAGCAGCCCCTCTAACCTTGCTGGTCAGAACCCTCAGCTTTCTTCACTTTTCACGACTCCTGCCTTTGCCAAGGCTTGTTTGCTTCTTTCGAGTCGCCGACACCGCCAACAGCGAGAGCCTGCATGGGACAGCTTGTGAACCGACTCCTGGACATCGTCAACCTTCAGGGACCACGTGGCTGCGGAGACAAGCTACACCTCTTTGCCAGTTTGCACCCGACATCGCCTGGTACCTACCTGGTGCCACGCCGGTCACTGGCTAGTGACTGTGAACACTGTCCCCTCTGCTTTCAGGTCTTCTACTACTCCGATCCACCCTTGGATCCACCGCATCTCGTCTGGACCGATTGCCTGCAGCATCTTTTTCATCAGGCTCCATTGAACAGATAGACGAAACCCGACGCACTTCGAGACTTATGCTCCCGCTTCCTGTGGGTGAGGTAAAGCTGGCACTCCGGTGCCCAAGTGTAGAGATACATCTCTAGTGTCTGTGTTTTAAGTCTTAAGTTCGTAGTCCATCCAGAAGACCCTTCTAGCAGTAACTTTTGAACTTTTACGCACCCATTGAAAACCTATGGGAGCCCGCGTGTAACTTTCCTCACTGCACACGCGACCCGTGGACCTCCTGGTCACTAACTGAAGTTAGCTCCTTGTAGGCCCAGCGATTATAGAGGCCCTAGGCCTTTTCCCTTTCCTATTCGTGGTACTTATACCACTATTTTAGTATATGGTTTGAACGGCCACCAGGACCTATCCATATAAAGTGCAACTTCTGTATATTGTAATACTTTCTTATTTAACGATTTGTGCTCCTGTGCTCATAAAGAGTCTAGGGGATACTTTGAGTAATAAATACATATATATTTTGAATATATATCTGTGTGGTGTCCTTTCATTGGTATAAAAGGGGGTTACATATGGTAAATCAGCTTGCTTTACATGCCAAAACGAGTTTAGCCTGAAAGACTGCTTAGCCTACGCTACCACTAGGGCAGCTAGTCCGAAAAGGTTGACTTACAACCACACCATAAGGGTTGCTTGGCATGGTACAAGGTGGTCACTTTAACTAGTGAACATCATATACCAGGCCAACTTCTCACACCACCCCTGGGAAGCAGACTAAATCTGACACCACAGACCTGCTACTGCAGCCTGGGTGAGGTAGTGTTAACACTCCGCACTGAGGTATAGGTTCCCTATATCTCACCATACACACACATATAAACCTATCAGTCACCCCTAAGGCAGGCCCTATCAATCCTGAGGGCAGGGTGCTTGGTTTACAATGTGAGGGGGTGCCTCTGCATGAGCAGGGCCCCTCTGCAGCTGGCAGAGTCTATTTGCTGTGGCTGTTTGTGGATGTGGTTAAACCATATACTCTTAAGTGCATTATAACCTACCGGTAAATGCTAACTTTGGAATGACTGCATCAAAACATGTCGTGTTTGGTGTCAAACAACTTGGAATTATACCCCCACACCAGTAACTGGTGTTTGAGTATGATCCCACCCTTCTAGAGGGGAAGACATGTACCTACTGTGGAAACACAGTAGAAATCTGAAAGAGCCTGGCATCACAAAATGGATGCCACCAGCACAGACACTGGTCTGCCCTCCTGCTGCTGACTGAAACTCGCAGTGGAGGAGGCCCATCAATAGGCATCCTGTCACAGGGAGGTGTCACCACCTTCCAGACAGGATTTAGTGTATTGGGGCTGGGTGGGTGCACTCCTAGAGTGCTTTGAAGTCCTGCACTGGGGGAGCAGTAGGCTCCTCTCTGCATATGCCAGCTCAAACCGGTTCAGGGGCTACCTGCCCCTGCTCTGGCGTGAAACTGGACAAAGGGAAGTGGGTGTAACCACCCACTCCCATGACCCTCCCATAGGAGGGGTCATAGAGCTAGTCCCTCCCTTTCCTTTAGTATAAGATAGGGAACCATTTACATTGCAAATCAGATATCCCTGGACGATGCTCTACAAGAAGAATCCTGGACCTTCGACGTTCCACTACCTTTGGAAGAAAGAAGAATCTCCCTTGGAGTCAAGGAGTGACTCCCCTGCTTGGCAGGCACCAAAAATTTGAATCAACGGTCGCAAACTTTCCCACTCCTGCTGGAGTTCGAAGTCCCTGCAGCCCCAGAAGTAGATTTCCTGACTTCTCAACTGCCATTGTGAGTCCCCAGCAAAGCTGAGGCAAGTGGACCCCACGAGTGACGAGAAACAGCAATACCCGGGTACCATGCACTTTTGTCAAGTGTAACCCCTTCACAACGTTTTACAAACTTGTGCATTGGATGATGTGTGGTCCAAGCCTCCAGCAGGATTTCTACCCGAGATCAGAAACCTACCTCGTCCCGAGTGACCGTGGGCTCCTGTGAAGCAAATCCTTATGAGGCATCTTTGCGATCCCTTGCTGGCTGGCTTGTGGGTCCCCTGAAGACTTTATTATCAAACCAAAGGGTTCTCCTGGTTGCTCCAGGCGTGCCCTGACTTACCTTGCGCATGCGTTCTTACCCGTACTGTGGATGAGTTCCGTATCTCAGGAGATCGTAGGGCTATTGGGGGTAGCTCTATAGTCAAACCCTATTATCGGGGTTCCCCGAACAAAAAAGGAGAAAAGAAGGGGAATGTAGGATCACGTGGTCTCTCCAACACTGACGCGTAAGCTAGAACCAATCACCGGTGCCAGTTTCACTAACAAGGAAGTATATATTACCGGACCCACGATACTACGGCGCACAACGCCGGAGATCGGGACCAAGTAGGTTGAGTGGCGGGGCGGGACTCTTGATGAAGTAAGTGGGGATTCTTCCTAGTTCCTACCCTTAATATAAGCATATTGCTCTACTGGTCTGAATACCAGCAGATCCACGAGCACACCGATCTCAAAAAACTACTTCCTACATTCCCCTTCTTTTCTCCTTTTTTGTTCGGGGAACCCCGATAATAGGGTTTGACTATAGAGCTACCCCCAATAGCCCTACGATCTCCTGAGATACGGAACTCATCCACAGTACGGGTAAGAACGCATGCGTGCTTGTGCTTTTAAAAACAACAGAGCACGAGGACAACATTGATTTTAATAGTCACGCATAGTTCACATTACTATGACGATACATAGATGCCCTTTTAGTTGTTGAGTGAGAGTGGGAGTGAGTGGAGTGTGATACATTGATAGTACTCACTAACTGGCATGCAATAACAGTTAGGATGCGAGCAAAATCGCCACCGCACGATACATCTGGCACGTTGTTGTATTACGTACAGATACAGTTACAAGTGGCACATGACTTGACACACCACTATGTCATAGAATCACACGGCAACTCTTGGTGTCGTTCTTTGTCCTAAAGCACGTTTATGGGACACATCACTTTGGAAAACCATGAGAAATATTTACAAATACATGTTGTTTGTTTTGTTGTCCATGTTTTTTCTTTCAGATGGAATTTCGTACATGACGGATTAATAAATCAGTCGATAACACAAGGAGCAGCTACTCTGCCCTTGCATCAAAAATAGAATAGGGAATTCCCTTCTATTTCCCAGGGAGGCCACGTTTGCCCTGAAGAAAGTCCTGGACCTTTAAGGCCGTTCTTGGACTGAAACATGTTGGCACTAGGGTCCTAGGACCATAACACTCCTATCAAGACCCTATTTTTAAGTTATTTTACGTAACCCAGACAGACCCAATAATAAAGGGATACTGGGGATCTGCCTGACGTTTTTTATTTCTAGTCCCCCCTGGTCCACAAAGATCTTCAAAGAGCTCCCAATACTGTGGTCGAGCCCACCCCGACTTTTAGGCGTCGGGGTGACCCGATGATGAAGCATGACACCACTAGGGTGTGTGAGGGTACCTAAATCAAAAGGAATTATTTCCTTGCTCACCTTTTGGTGAAGTTATTTTCCCTCACTAGATATTGCATATCATCACACTAACGTGCTTTGATACGGACCACTGGTTACCTAGTTAGAGTAAAACTTTTGTGCAATTGTTTCAATAGGGAGGCGTTACTCTAACCCAAAAACCTCTCCACCCTTCAGGCAAAGAAAAAAAGTTTTTTTCAATAAGCCTATTATATGTATATGTTTCATGGGTGTTCCCATGCATCCACCCATGGATTTGGCGCAATACCAGATTTGCTAAGTGTAGTAAACTGAAATTGCATCAAAATGCTACGCCATCCCAACAGAGGCCTAATGAGGAGAAATATGCTTACTTCTTCTTGTTATTTCCCCTTTCTACGTGCAGCACACGAACGAGGAGGTGAATGTCTCAGAGGATTGTTTTTGTGAAGGAAGTTGGACATTCAAGCACATAAATGATCCTGCCTGTAAACACAGGCACCATTGCACCGTAGCACAATTGAGCATGCTTTGGGGCTAGGAAGGCTCCGTGCACCATGCAGTGAGAGAGCAGGACCGCGCTGTATCTTAGTAAAGATGGCCCATTCCTGCTCTCCCCCTTTGACGCAGCGCAGCAAGCTGTCTAGCTGTGTTGCATTGTGTCAAAGGTTAGTAAATCTGGCACTGAAATGCTTGTCCTTTGCTTCCCGTGGGTTAAGGCAGCAGGCTGTATCTGATGAGGGATTCACAAGGTTGGATACCTTCTGACCGAGGTCCCGCTAAGATGAATATGCTGCTCCAGAGAAGCTCCAAGAGGGGCTAGCTTGTTTCTTCAGTACAACAAAGGCGCGCCTTGGCCGGATCAACTCAGGTGGTTGGTCCCTGTCCTCTGGCAGCTGGAAGCCAGAAGTTTCTAAGTCCCTTAAACTTTGTGAAGGTAAATCCCTTTTTCTTCAGCTCTTCACCTACGGCTCCAAGACTTCAGGGGACACTTTTCGGACTTTTGGACTGGATCCAGCACAGGCTTTGAGCAGTTCTAGTGCAGGTCCTTGTGAGACTTTCCAACTGGGCATCATGGAAAACGTGTGGGGTTGAGGCCTCTTCTGATCTACATCATGCCCAAAAAGTGTTCCGAGGACGGTTTCTTGAGGCGCCACATTTATGGGTTGCATTATCCAGTGGGTCGGGTGATTACTGGTTCCACCCTTCCCAATGGGGTGGAAGTTCCCTGGGCTAAGCCTATCCACATTTCCAGCAGTTTCTTTTTGCCCTACTGTAATTAACCCCCAGTGGACCTCACTCCTAAAATTCAATCCTGCCTAACTTGTCTTGGTCACTGTGTCTCAAGTTAGGAGAGCAAGTTTGGTGTCCCAGCGTATACATTGAAACATTGTGTGATCTTGGATACTTGTCATGTTCTATTTGCTTTCTCATCTGCCCGTAGCTTTTACTGTCTGCGAGGGGTCTGTTGAAGTTACAGTGAGCCCAACCAATCGCGTCAGTTTGGACTCCCTGAACACTCCTTTGTCCAATATCACCCAGGAGCGCAAATCCTTAGCCATTTGGCAGAACTTTGACCCCATCTCTGAAGATGCCCTCCTCAAATGCATCCTCGAAACAAAGCCCTCCAGCCATTCTCTTGACCCCATCCCTAGCGCCATTGCCATCATCTTCTATACTTATTCTCTTTCCTATTGGACCACTCTGGTCAACCTCTCCCTCTGTCAAGGCTCCCTTCCTGTTTCCTTCAAAACTGGGCATGTCAACCCTCTGCTTAAAAAACCCACCGCTGATGCGAATGACCTCAACAACTTCCGTCCCATCACTAACCTACCATTTATGGCGAAAATCACTAAAAGATGTGTAGTGAAACAACTCTCTCGCCATATCAAGGACAATGATCTTGACAATTTCCAGTCCGGCTTCATTCAAAACTGCAGCACGGAAACAGCCCTGCTGCAAGTGATGGATGACGCGCTGCGGAGACTCGATTCGGGGGAGTCTTGTCTTATAATCCTCCTTGACCTTTCTGCAGCCTTTGACACTGTCAATCACAACACTCTCCTTAACACTCTGCAACAGAGAATGGGCATGGAGGGCACTGTTCTCAAATGTTTTGCCTCCTTCCTCTCTGATAGAGCCCAAATGATCAAAATAGCGAACAGTCTTTCATCTCCTTTGGCGGTCGGTCAAGGTGTTCCTCAAGGCTCTATACTTGCACCCACTCTGTTCAACCTCTATTTCGAACCATTGGGAAATCTCCTAAGTAAATCCGGGATCCACTATCATCTCTATGTGGACGACACTCAAATCTACCTCAAGGTGGCCTCCACTCACAATCTCTCCATCCTAAACTCTACTTTCGACTCCATTCAAAACTGGATGTTAACTCATCAAGTTCTCCTCCTTCAAAGACACTTCCAAATTTAATTCACGCCCTCTCTATTATCCAAAAGGAAGTCCTTCCATTATAGGAAATTCTGTTCTCCATGCCTGTAGAAGTGCCTTCCCAGTGTGTTCTTGTGTTTTGAGTGTCTGCCATTTATTGCCTTTCTCTCCGATAGATCCCAGACCGTCGATCTGGACAACTATAAATCTAACCCCTTCTGCCTTCCTTGTGGGGCCCCTCAGGGGTCCTCACTGAGCCCCACCCTTTTCAATATTTATATGATATCTCTGTCAGGCCTTATAAAATCTCATGGCTTTCAGCTAACCTCATATGTGGATGACACTTAAATAGTGTTATCATTTAAGGATGGTAAGGAAAAAGAAACGGAAGTGCGCTTTCATGACTGCATGAAAGAGATAGCTGGATGGATGGCCTCAAATTGTTTAAAATTAAATTCCTCCAAAACCGAGATTATTGTCTTTGAAAATAATCTCCATGTCTGGACCCCTGACTGTTGACCAGCAGACCTGGTCAATTGCCCCTCCCCTTCGCCGAAAGCTAAGAACTTGGGAGTAACTGATGACTGCAGATTGACATTCTGTGATCATATAAGCACCGTGGTATCCGCCTGTTTCCTGTGGTTACGAATTTTAAGGAAAATGAAACCTAACCTTTCAGAGGGGAATTTCAGGATGGTGGTCACGGTGCTTGTTATGTCAAGATTGGATTACTGAAATTGCATTCTTTTGAATCCCCGTAAACATCTGGTCAACAGGCTGCAGATGGCTCACAACACGGCTGCTAGGCTGTTGTCTGGCATCCCTAAATTTGTCTCGGTGAAAAAAGAATTAATTAGGTTACATTGGCTTCCCGTGAAGCATAGGGTATGCTTTAAGGCCCTATGCACAGTTTTTAAGGCCCTGAATGGGATAGGTCCACAACACTTGAAGGACAAGCTCAAGTGGTACGTCCCCAGGAGGTCCTGACGCCCTCTGTTAAAAAGGCCAGCTGGGGTGGCAGGAGCTTTGTTGCATGTGCATCTAAGGCCTGGAATGATCTGCCATTCCACCTGAGAAATGCCTCTAGTCTTCTTCTTTTTTAGGAAGGGTCTGAAGACCTGGCTGTTTACCCAACGACCTCCTCCCTCTCCCGGCTGGGCAGTTCATAGCGCCAGGACACCCCAGGGTAACCGCTGCGCTCTACAAATTTTATTAACATAACATATTGCAGTTTTATACCTCTACGTGTATCTTGTATGCTTATGTAACCTGCAGACATGTCACTTTTTCCTCTTGTAACGTATCGTTTGCCACCTCTTCTTGTATTTTGTTTGCTTTTGATTCTTGCACATTTGACACTTTTGCCTCATGTAATGTAACGTTTGCTTTTGTAACATGCCCACTTGTAATTTTCTCCTCATGTAACGCTGCTGTTCCTATTGTGAAGCGCTCTGACACCTTTGGGTAAAGTCCAAGCTATATAAAAACGCATAAAATAAAATAAATGGGCCGTGTAGCATAGGTTACTTTTCATTCTTTACGATGATCGATTTCTCCTCCAGTTTCTACGTTTCTCGTTACCCCTTCGTCCGCTTTTTACATTTAAGACTGAACATCTTATGTGACACAGCTCCACTCTTTGCCACAGGCAGTGCTTAATAAGAGCCGGTGGTGTCCGGTGCTCAGAACCGGCACTTAATTCTCAACACTGGCACTTATTACAGCTGCCAGCTGGTGACGCTGTTTGTGTAATTCAGAGACGACCAGAACAGTTGTTTATTAATTGAGTATACATATACATGACTAACTCCTACCGCCCCAGCCGTTCTTGCAGCTTTGGGGGCCTCGAACCGTTGTAGCAGTGTGCTGGTTAGTAGTTGTGTTTGTGGTGCCATTGGCAGCGCTGGCGGGGGCAAAGGGTGGCGCAATTAGTTGCGGCCTCCTGGCGAGGGCCCTGGCACAGGTAACATACAAGAGGCTCCAGAGGGTGGCTGGTACTGAAAGCTCTAATCTGGGCTGGGCTGCATCTGCGAGAGGACGAGGAGACAGCAGCAGCTCTTCCGCACATGTATGGTGCAGGAGGGGGGGGGGGTCTCCCTGCCACGAGACGCCTGGCAAGGGGAACACAGATCCATCCGCTGCCCACCTGTGCCAGCACTTGAAATAAACAGAGCTGGGATGGGATTTGAGGAGGACTCTTTTATTCACCAACGACCAATCGTGCAATGTCTCAGTGGGATGATGAAGATTATAAATGACACTTTAAACAAGCATTGGCTAAGGGGCAGACTCAAATTGCGCAATGCCTGCGGAGGTGTGGCTCAAAGCCCCTCTCTGAGTGTTGGTAGCCGAATATCTGGGAACCTGCACTCTGGCTTCAGCCAGAGATTACAAGGTTTGCTTTCAGGACGCAGGAGAAGTCTGAGAAAAACTATTCAATGTGTGCTGAGTAAAGGCACCTTTGAGACGTGAGGTATAGAAAACATACTGGCCACTGCTCTTCTGAATCAGCCAAGAGAGGGGAGGTGAGGACACAGTCATGTACCGTCCTCAGGATAGTGACCGCACCGTCATCCGCTTCAGTCAACACGCATACACAGACGTCACCCAATGATTACACTGACACTTTCTTTGTGGGTTAAGAACTGCTGCAGGTTTATTTCATACAACATAGTATGATAATAAAATTGGGTTATCTTACGGGCGATCCAGGGCAAGCAGCCCCTTGCTGCTCCGCCCGCCTGGTGAGCCAGCACACACGGTGGGTCGATGCCCGGCAGTGTGGCACATAATTATTTACAGATCATCCACTGGGTCACGTGATCTGTCTCCTACTCCCGCCCCTTCCGACAGGGGCGGAGCGTGTTGTGGCACACCCCCGGTTGGTCAGGCCCCCCAACCGCCCGAAGGACTAACGGGGCGCCGTCGCGGTCTTCCCAGAACCCCCTTCGGCTCCTGGACCTTGGCTCGGCACCCTTACTGTGCCGGACAGGGGTAGCCTTACTGTACCACCTGTCGCAGAGGTACCCTTACTGTACCCGTCTGCCTCCAGATCGCCCTGTAACTCCGCCTGCAACGCAAAAAGAAAACATTAAAACATTCCATAACGCGCTGTGCCTGACACGTGGGGTAAGTGGAAAGGGTGGGATTACGCGTGTCCAGGCTGGAGCGGCGCGCAGGGAACAGAGGAGGAACTGGGCGAGAGGGCCTCCTAAGTAGGGGGGGCAAGCCTCGCCCCCCACCCCCAACGGCCCGCCTCCACCTACACACTATTGGGAGGTCATAACCTTCGTGGGCGTAGCCTCGCGCGCGAGGCAGAAAGGGGGAAGGCTCCGATGGGCGGCCACTAGAGGGCTGCCCTGCTGATGTCCCACTGCTTGGGACGCGGGCAGCGGCATAGTGACCGCACCGTCATCCGCTTCAGTCAACACGCATACACAGACGTCACCCAATGATTACACTGACACTTTCTTTGTGGGTGAAGAACTGCTGCAGGTTTATTTCATACAACATAGTATGATAATAAAATTGGGTTATCTTACGGGCGATCCAGGGCAAGCAGCCCCTTGCTGCTCCGCCCGCCTGGTGAGCCAGCACACACGGTGGGTCGATGCCCGGCAGTGTGGCACATAATTATTTACAGATCATCCACTGGGTCACGTGATCTGTCTCCTACTCCCGCCCCTTCCGACAGGGGCGGAGCGTGTTGTGGCACACCCCCGGTTGGTCAGGCCCCCCAACCGCCCGAAGGACTAACGGGGCGCCGTCGCGGTCTTCCCAGAACCCCCTTCGGCTCCTGGACCTTGGCTCGGGCACCCTTACTGTGCCGGACAGGGGTACCCTTACTGTACCGCCTGTCGCAGAGGTACCCTTACTGTACCCGTCTGCCTCCAGATCGCCCTGTAACTCCGCCACAGCTCTGGGGAGGCTACCGTCGCTGCCAGAGCCCCCCCTTCCGACCTTCGCTGTTCTAGGTGCCCTGCCCCTGCGAGCCAGCTTTTAGTGGGCTAAATTATGGGTCCTGTTCTGTAACCCGTAAATATACGGCATCAATTTGCAAATTACTCAGAAGCCCAGGGCAGACTGGCAAAGAATGTCTTTTTGGCCCCACTGCCGTTCAGCTTAGACGTGACTGGTGTTCCTAGCTTTCTTAGCGATGCCACTGCAGATCTTCCTAACGTAATTATGGGAAGATCTAGCACCTACATATGGAGCCAGAGCTGAACCATAGCTGAATTCGTCAATCCATCGATCCCCTTCATATCCTAGCACGAAGGTTTTAATCTCCACTTTGTCTACAAAGGTGATGTATGGATAGCGTCATGGTTCCTGAATTGCTGCTGCTGCTGCGGGGATTGCACGATTTCTAGCAGGAGAAAACATTTTAACGTAACTGCTAAATGGACGTATTCTTTTATCATGACTCCGGATAAGCCAATATGACTGGCTGAGCTGCCGAAGAATACATCGCTCAGCTCGCGGACCCAAATCTGTGAACGTTACCCACCTCCCTGGAACCAAGGAAAGGCTGGGTGAGAGAGCAACACCTAAATCTGATTCTCAGGCTGAGAAATATGGCATTGGTAACAAGGCATAGGTGAATTAGGCACTTATGGACCTGCAATCCTATTAAGATTTGCAATTGGCCAAATTAAGTGCCTTCCTGGCTTGTAATTGGCTTGGAATTGTGTTCCCAACAGCTACAGCACAATAAGCAGGGAGAAGGTAACGTGTGAGTTACCCACTTTACCTACGTATGTAAACACAAGCTGACATCACGGGTATCTCAATTTTCTTCCTTTCACATCTTATTATCCTATTGTTTACTACAAACTGACCCATATCTTAGCGACATCTCCTCGTTTTAGACTTTCTACTTGCAAATTAAGTTACATTAAATTTGACGATAGAGTCTTGTACTAGTCCCGCTGTTTGTCCCACTCTTTTCTTACTCTCCACTGGGACAGCGTAACCTATTTTCTTGCTTGTTGAATAGAAGCTAGCTTTTGGACTTTATTGCTGCTGAAAGGGGTTAATAGGTTTGCCTACAGTCCTTGTTATACCGGTGTTGCTGTGCTATAGGTAAGTCGTTGCACCGACATCGTGGCTTGAACATGAAACTTCTTATTTTATCAAATAATATGCTGTGAGCCCCAGTGATGATTTCGCTCATATCTTCATAGTTGGCAGTGTCTCTATCTTGCCAATACCTGCGTCACGTCCGCCTTAATTGACGACAATACATCTGGCTTTCCCGCTAGCCTTGCCCATTAACCTGTCAAATGTTTGGAGAGCAGCACATCTCTGGTCATGCTCATTTCAGAAGGTGTTAAGCCCTTTCCATTACTAGCAAGTTAGAGTGCAAATTCAAGAGGTATGGTCGCTCTCCGCTCTCTCAATTATTACCATGTAGCTGAGGGCATGCCATTCACGGGTGACTGGTTGAAGTAGGTCATTGACACTCAACCACGGGCAGTACTGTGAACCGTTTGAAGTAGTTCATCAAATTCAGCCAGCCACCCCCTAGGTGGAGGTTTGCACGTCCAAACTTCTGCTAGTGTAAAACCCGGCCCCACCTCCAGTTCAGTGAAATTTAGTAATTCACGACACTGACAACCCCAGGGGCCAGATACTGGGCTGTGTAAATGCGGCCCAATATCACCATGAACAATTGGCTTGGAGTGGATGGGTTGACCTAGACTGGCTGAAGGCAAACCCTTGACAATCACTCCTGGCAAGATGCGCCAACGCAGGTAGAATAAAGAGTTATCCACCCGCCTTACTTCCTTTCCCAGTTCGACACAGGTCGAAGAAGAATGCCCCTTCCGGAAAGGTCATGGCCTTATCCCTGAAGCCTAGCCATACAGCATTCTACCGGAAATCTACAGCATTGCTTTGTAAAGCTTTTTCTGGTTCCCCAATTAATTGTGGTCGATATGCTCTCCCTCAGTTTGAACAAAATCTTAGCTAATCGTACGCCTGCCTAATTCCCAGGGCTGACCGGTTTAAATGCTTCACGCCTGGTATTGCCCCACCAAATGTGGCCTTGCACTGAAACTTAACTTGGTTGTCTCAACTTTCCTTTTGGAGCTAGGAACGCCCCCCGTGCTCCTTGTGCTTACTAAATGGACCCGCTCCTTTAGTTTCCAGCACAATGCACTTAAATATCATCTGGCCCTGGTGCCTCAAACAACAGTGACAGCCTCTGTCACCTCCATCCAATACATAAACAAACCTCACAAGGTCGCAGAAGCGGCAAGCCAGGCTAAGTCTCGGTAAACCATGTCAATCTGAGCTTTCCCTGGCCTCCCTGTGGAACAGGGAGAAGAACCTCAAAGATGTTAAGTATGATAGACAAACCCGGCCTTCCGCATGTCTCAAACAGCTCAGGCTGCTGCCTTTCCTGTATAGACTAAGCTGCCACTATGACTGAGTTGCAGAAAATATCACACCAGCTGTTTCCGAAAAGCAAGGCTAAAGATGAAAGGCAGCCGCATCTCTTAACTTAAGCGTGGTACTCACAAAATACCTTCAAGATGTTATGTATGACACACAAACCCAGGCCTACAACTTGCCTCAACACAGCTCAGGCTGCTGACTTTTCTATACCCCTAAGCTGCCACTGTGACTGATTTGAGAGAAACCTTACTCCCAGCTGTTTTCTAATAGCAAGGCAAAGATGGAAGACAGCAGCATCTCTTGACTCAAGCGTTGAACTTACAATAATAACATTGGTAGCTCAATTTCTGTGTTACACCTTTCCACAAGCTGACCATTGCATCATGGTTGCGACTGGGTTTAGGCTGAACCTTGACATCTTTGTACTCCTGCTGCCAGGGAACATATATCTATATATATACCCTCCCTTATCCTGTTGCACCACCTGGGACACAACTTCGTCCCTCCGTACCTACCGGCATGGAACTAATGCCAAAGCGATTCCCCCCTAGTACCGGATAATCCTAATAAACGCTGCATTTTGGGACAAAGATACCAGGGAATAAATGCAAAGGGGCTCTCCAGTTCGTGTGAACCCATGTCATTCCGATTAGTAACAGTTGCTCTGTTTGAGCTAGAACATGCGACTTTATTCATTTAATCAATTAATCGGCAAAGCATGCTGGAGATGAAGGAGTATGTGGCCGGCCCAAGGATATACAAAATGAAAAGGAAAAGCTGCTGTATTGCCAGCGGCGCAGGAGTCCGCATAAGACACTGCATAAGGGGCATAAGCAATGTGGGTTTTATTCCTATTAAATGCGTGCCTATGCACGATGATACCGAAGGCCAAGGCACTGGGCACCACAATGCAAGCTTGCCTGTATCACAAGAAAAAACCTTCCCCAATTTGGACATACACACAACCGCTTCTAGTGTCCTGCAATAACAGCTATTCCGAAACTTGATAACAAAACTACCATTGGCAAAGTAGTGGACACTGAGAGGTGTTGCACTTGGCCACCAAGAACGCACAATCGGTCAACCTGCCTAGCCCATCCCAGGCAATAACCGGGAAATCACACCTACTCGGACAAGGGACGTTGATGGACACAACAAAACGGGCCAACCACCCTGTGCCATTGACCGACTCGGGCCCACGAGGTAATCTACTCTTGGTGGAGGACACCTACCCCCTGATGGATGCCGTTAACACATTACCCCTACAGGACATAGCCCCCAAGGTGGCCGACTCACCACGTGCTCTCCGAAAGTTTTTGCCCGGGCAATTCCCGCTACCTATAGTCAAAGTTCTTCCCCTACTCCTCTCTTTACTCTCCCAGTAGTAAGGAATTTATGGAAGTTTGTACAAGGTTTTCTCTTCACATATGTTGGATTCTCCCAGGGATCTTAACAATGAGCTATTTACACGAACGCCTTCCAACTCAAGCCCCTGCATCTAGCCGCAGTTCACAGTTTGCGTTGCGACTCCTTCAGTACCAAATTGTGTGATGCAGCCCCTATGTGTCATTAAGCCATATATCACATTTCACAAAAAAACAAGGCAATGAAAAACATGACTCCTACCTTCCTCCTTAAAGTTATTTCTAATTGAGCCAAACAGAATATGTTGTCCCCTAAGAGCCCTCTCCATATATATCCTTGCCAGATGACTCCTCTCACACACATGAAGCAAAGTTCTTAAATAGTACCTAGTCAAACTACAGACTTGAGGCAGTCTACTCAACTGTGCTCCTCTACCATAAGATGGTGCTATCTAGACAGTCGTCGCCAAGTTAAACCATATCCTGCATCGCAACAAAATTAAACAATCTCATTCAGGCGGGCTGAAGTTCAAATTACAACTTATGCAGGGTTATTGCATTGGTCTAAACACCCTGCGCACCAAATGACGCTACACCAAGGACACACTCATTCCTTTTGTTTGGCACAGGGGGATTAAGTGATTTGCCCAGAATCACTGCATATAGAAAGGCGCTGAGACAAGGAGGGAATTATAAATAGAAGCTTGTGGCATTTGGGGAATTATAAGCAACCTGACACGTTCCATCGGTCTATACTAGTAAATGCACGCTAGTGTATGGATGACGTTCACGTTTAGCAAATGCAGCAGCACATAAGCAAAAACACAACACCCCCAGATGCATATGTCGTCTTCCATTTGCTGGTCAGAAATGATGTGCAACAGTAGAAAAGGCCGACCTTAGCTCGTTTTACTGTTTTGTACCCGCAGTTGGATCACAATACATGCATGTGGAAATCGCCTGCACCTGCACCCAAACGGGACGGGGGAGGAAATTATATATTTTAAAACAGAAAATGTGCTTCTGCGAGGCTGCGGGGGGGGGGGGGGCACACAGGTTTGGAGCGCTGAACATGGGATACCCCAAGCCCTCCAAGGCCAAAGCCCGGTCTGCCACCCTACCCGCGCACCAACCGGGAGCCAGCACAATCAGCCTCCCACGCTCCACCATACCAGCCCGACATGCGAGACAGGAGTCGGCACCATCTGATCTCTAGCTGGAACTTGCCCGAGGGTTTTTGAAGCGCTGTGCCGGAGCACACGGAAAAGGAGCGCCCCACATGGCACCGCATTACATACACTTCCCGGCGCGGGGGAAAACAAGAAAAGAAACGAGGGTCACCTCGTCAAATATCGAAGCACACCTGCCCGGTCAAGATGAGGCGGGGTGCAGACGCGAACACGTGGGTCCTCTAGGACCACCGGCAAAGCGCCTCCCCCCCCCCCACGTGTCCTGATAAGGCGCTGGATAGCCCATGACTACAAAAAAGGGGGGGGGCACCGCTTATCAGGTACAAATAACAATCATAATACAGCCCACGCACTGACAATCGACCCGACACCCATTCCGCCTCCCGCGCTTGCTGTTGTATGCCCACTCTGTCAGCAACGAGCTTACAGACATCTCAGACTGCTTCCAGACTCCTCCTACATGTCAAGCCACCAGTACACATCTCCCCGGCCTTGAGGCCCCTACACCGGCTACTAGTTGTCAGAATATCCACCTTCAAGCTGCTTTGTATAACACACGAAACAATACATGGCAAAGGACCACTCTTCATGAGGGAGAAGGTCAACAAATACACACAACAAAGAAACCAAGGCGCAAGGATGAGTTGACGCCTGCTACTAAGACTTTAAGAAATGTCATGAGAAAACGTGCACACCTCCCCACAAGATAAAAATGCACATCAAACCATGTAAATATTACTGCTCTGTGCACATAGGGGTATTTATATAGAGGGGTTTTTCTCTGGAGAATACAACCTTATCAAAGGACAAAGTGGGCTATTAATAGTGGCAAATATGCATCTGCCACTGGTAATAAGGCCATATAAGCAACTTGTGAAGTACCAGAGTAACACTCTGAACTACAAAAACCCCATAGTCATCAAGTAAAAGCAGACTACAAATCATGTGACGCGAAGAACCAATCAATAGGAATAACATCAGTATTATCGAACATCATCCCTGCGAAACAGTGAAACTAGCACACGAAACCGCCATGAATTCCGAAAATCTGCAACTGCTCAACCGGAACCCGCGGCAGCTATGCACATCGAGCCCTCCCTTGCCAAGCGAAACTCCCCCTCACGCAAGATGAGACCCAACAACTACCAAACTTGCGGCTTCAAAAGCATCACGTGGCCACATTATGAGGTACAATGTAATAAAAGATTAAAACCAAGTTCAGATATGCACAATGTACTCATCGCCCATATATACTAGGCCATCGGCGACAAGGTGGCTCAGCCAGCCAGGCGGAAAACAGAAAGCCAGGTGGAAAACCAACCACAAAGCGCCTCGCCAGTTGTAACTCCGTTCAGTGTAGCGCTTTACACGGCCGCAACGTCTGCCCTCACCATGCACCACACATGGTCGCTGTGCTCACACACATCACCAGCGCGCACAACCGATCCCAAGGCGGCAAACCCAAACAACCAGCATTCACCGCAAAAAACCAACCCGCCCCGTCACGAGGCCTCGGGTCACCCACCACGCCGCTCGAGTCCCCCCGCACAGCCCTATACTGCGGAGAGACTTGTGTGGGAGGGAGTTAGCAATACCCCTGCACTCACCGGGACAATGCTGACGCGAGGACATCACAGCGGAAGAACCAACGTCAGACAATGTACCGCACGCCGGATGCATACCCTTCCTGCCGCCCGCCTGGACATTAGACCGGCACCCAAACCTACGGACCATCTGCTAGACTGGTCCCAAATGAGGAAGGTGTGCGCCCCAAACAACCGACACCCTTCGTGCCGATCTGCAAATCCACTCAATCCCGGGGCCAAAACAGACACCATGCAGCTAAGCTCCGAAAAGAGACTGCATGTGCTACAAGTCGAATCCGAGCACAGAAACAACCTCAGTCTACCCTGCCTTGCATACCACGGGATGGTAGGAGGTCCACGACCCAATGAAGGACAAGAGCCAGTCACAACAAAAGGCCCGAGGGGCCATCCCATAACTCACCGCGACAGACATAACTCACCGCGACAGACACCACTCGGTCCCGGGAACGCGACGACGCAACACAACCAAACGGCGTCAGGGCAGCAATATACGCGTGTCCAGGCTGGAGCGGCGCGCAGTGAACAGAGGAGGAACTGGGCGAGAGGGCCTCCTAAGTAGGGGGGGCAAGCCTCGCCCCCCACCCCCAACGGCCCGCCTCCACCTACACACTATTGGGAGGTCATAACCTTCGTGGGCGTAGCCTCGCGCGCGAGGCAGAAAGGGGGAAGGCTCCTACGGGCGGCCACTAGAGGGCTGCCCTGCTGATGTCCCACTGCTTGGGACGCGGGCAGCGGCATTCTCTTGGTGCCGGGGCAGTCATCCCTCTGTTTGCTCTGACAATCATTCTGAAACGACTGGGCAGCTCGCAAAGGCCTTTTAACTTCTTTCTTTGGGTGTTTGCTGTTTTAGATTTATGTTTCATCAGGCAAATATACTGGATTTCATTGCTTTTTCCAATATTTGTACCAGTCTAGGCTTCAAAATACAGGCCAGGCAGGTAAAACGCCAGATAGATGGAAACCCGAGATAGTCCTTCCTACATTGTAAGGCAGGCCCTCCCTTGGAGGCGGAAAGATATTACACTCACCCACAAGCACGAGGTGGGAGCCACATTTTCCTCTGGGAAGAGCAAATCCCATTCAATTAATTCAATAGCTGCATGTCCATGTATGTTAATTAAAGTTTATGTTCTTAATTGACTAATAAACTAATTTCTGACTGACTGACACTCAATGTGCTTTTAAAGAAGTTTTAACAATAGGTCGTGCAGCCATCTGTGCTGCCAAGCCAGACCTAAAAACGTGAACGTCTTTAACTTCAGTGAGACACACCCACACATCATAGGACACCACACCTTACTCTTTATGGGGCATTTTAAGTTTACTAGTAGCAAGAAGAAAGGCGATGTTTACTAAATGATATGCCCACAGACCTCTCAGTAATCCCATAGACCCCACCAGTCTCTACCCCTACACCCCCGCCCCTCCACATCATACTATCTCATTTGAGGTGTAGGTGAAGCAGCAGGGGTTCAGGATGAAGGCTGTACTCAGCCCTTGTGGGGTCAGATAGAGAGGTTGCCCGCAGACAGGTCACCCATAACGTCTTTGGTCATTGCCTGGTCTTCTGGGATGGACGAGGGTAACGAGGCAGAACGCTACACTCATCTTCTACCTCAAACCAACTGAAAATTTTAAAATGTTGGACGCCAACGGGGGTGGAGGAGTGTCTAGACATGCGCAATCCCTTCCTCTCGAACCCCCACACCTTCAATTGAGATCCGCCCCCACTTGCCCACTTGCCCGTCCACCTTCAGAAAAGATCTCAAATCTCTTCTCTGCGATGGACAACTGGGCTGGTTCCTGTGCTCCTCTCTGCTCTTCTATTTACGTTCTGTCTGCGGTTGTTGAAGTACTCTCAATGTGAGTCATTTGTTTTGTCCCAATTGTAAAGCACTTTGATGCCCATGGGCCGTGTCGGCGCTATATAAAATTACAAAATTCAATAAATGAATAATTACACCGCACTTGTTTTTTCAAGGTGAGCCTGGGATTGGCATGCATCGTAGGAAGGGCAGTGCCAACAGCCGATGACTATGGGATGTGCACAGAACCATGCTTTAATGCCGGTGCAGCGGCAAGCCTGTTCCTTCTAATGGATGAACACAATATTTATTTTGACTTCAGTTCACAAAACTAACAATACAGCTTCATATTTAAGCCATAAAGCAAACAGCACCTTCTTCCGTCCACACTCTTGAGGGATTTGCAGAGTTTGCTCACTCTGACGCCTCCCAGCCCCACACCCCTGGAGGCGAGCCTGTACCCCTACCCTTGGTTGGACTGTCATAAATGATCAAATGAATGGTCATTTGTAAAGCGCAGACTTTGCCCAAAGGGGTCAAGTCACTAGGGATAGAAAAACAGTGGTCAAGAAGGAAGGAGTGATCGTCAGGAAGCTCCCCCGTTTTCCTCCTTCTGCGAAGGGCGGCCATGTTTGTTCTGTGGGCTCTGGGTGTTTCCAGTCAATATTGACAGTTCCAATCTCTCGTATACACCAAACAAATGGTTGTTGTAGCTGATGCAATGTGACCACAGACATAGCTGCTTGGTTTTGGAAGTCTGTCTTTATTCCCTGAAGTTTTGTAGTTCCTTCTTCAGGGTTGATTTGTCCAGAGACTCTCTGGGTTTGTGTTCTGCTCCTGAACCCAAGTCCGGTTACCTGTTTATTAACAGTCTCTGTTTCTCTTCTCAGGTATACCTCCTTTTTATCCACCACTTCCAGATGGTCCAATTGTGATCCCTCCTGATGCATGAGCCTCACTAGGCCCACCGGATCTGATGTCTGATGCCTGAGAATGAATGTCTGACGCTCCACCGCTCCCCGTTCGCCATCGATCTACCATC
This sequence comes from Triturus cristatus, assembly GCF_964204655.1. Lineage (NCBI taxonomy): Eukaryota > Metazoa > Chordata > Amphibia > Caudata > Salamandridae > Triturus > Triturus cristatus. The sequence goes on from NC_140591.1 coordinate 1,680,475,700, forward strand.
CCTTTTTAGGTCAATCGCAGAAGAGCAGGAAATGTTGCAGCATTACCTGCAGGGATCAGTTTCCAGCCTGCTGATAACCTCCTCCTGAAGTCACTGGGAATCTTCCCATCATTGTTGTGAGGAGTTTGCTCTAAGCGCATGTAGACCTAAATTCCTCAATGCTGCTTATCTTTAGAGTAAAGAGTTACAGCAATAAAGTTGATGACATGAATAGCTGTGTTCCACATGCCTTCTTCTTCATCTTGATTCCGGTCCAGGGAAGACATGGCTTGGCAGTTCGGGCTGGACTGTTCCCATGAGGCACAGGGTCAAGACTGATTTGCATATGGCCATGTCTAACTTGGGGTGGTGTAGTGGGCAAAAGAACGATGGATTTAACCCAGATCTCTTGACTGGGGGAGAATGTCTGCATTGTCAGCATTCCGTCCATCATTTGTTTGTTGTAACGCTTTTTGCCCTAAGTGGGATGGGTATTCCCAGACGTGGGACCCGTGCTCACTACGCCACTGGAGTCAAGCTATCCTGGCTGATGACGGCTGATAGCCAGAAACCGGTCCTAGGATGCTTGATTCCGGTCCAGGGAAGACATGGCTTGGCAGTTCGGGCTGGACTGTTCCCATGAGGCACAGGGTCATGACTGATTTGCATATGGCCATGTCTGAACTGGGGTGGCGTAGTGGGCAAAAGAACGATGGATTTAACCCAGATCTCTTGACTGGGGGAGAATGTCTGCATTGTCAGCATTCCGTCCATCATTTGTTTGTTGTAACGTTCTTCTTCATCGTGAGCATTTCTGGATGCAACTTGACATGCACCAGTATTACTAATATGTCATGAAAGTTGTACAGTAAAGTTCACCATGGTGGACTCCGGTCTCACGAGAGCCACCACTGGCCAACACTCCTCCAAAACCACCTTCACCACACCACCTCTTCCACCTCAGACTATCATTGCACTTGTCCACATCTCACATGTCCAGACTTTAACTCTCTCGCACACAGAAAAAGATTCTGGAAACAGCACCTTGAGAGCATGCGCATAGCTAAAAAATCTCTAACTCCCATGTACAGGCCAGAGAGCGTCCATTCCAATGCATCCTTCAAGAAAATAACAAAGGTACCACCAAAACTACAACATCTGCACACAAAAACACAAGCAGGACTTAGGCTCAACACACTGATCTGCGCTTACTGGATATCTGCTTCTCAAAGGACTGCCCACTCACCATCTACGACTCAGGTCCCCCACCACAGTTTAGTGCTACAGAGCTGGCGCAGGAAGGAGGTAGCACTGCTTGTGCCCACAGGAGAGTGCAGCCGCAAAACTCTTCACAACCTCTCACCCTAGCCGACATAGATCTCACCTGCTCCACTATCAATATACACAAAACACTCACTTAGAACCCTACCCTTGTAGACACAGTGACTGAATCAGCCCCACTCTACAACCAAATCAGCCACTTACTGCCCGCGTTTGTAGACTTACTCATTCACCCACGTTTGTAGACTCACTCATTCACCCGCGTTTGTAGACTCACTCATTCACCCCCGTTTGTAGACTCACTCATTCACCCGCGTTTGTAGACTCACTCATTCACCCGCGTTTGTAGACTCACTCATTCACCCGCGTTTGTAGACTCACTCATTCACCCACGTTTGTAGACTCACTCATTCACCCACGTTTGTAGACTAACTCATTCACCCGCGTTTGTAGACTCACTCATTCAACAGTTCTCCAACATCTTTGATCACCCAGACACCACGATCAGCTTATGACTTGACATCTCAAACAAGCCATCAAGGCTCTCCTTCAGGGCATGCACCAGAGATAAGCAGTCAATGGCCTCATAAACTCAGATGACACAAACTTGGGGCATATTTACGAAAGAGTTATGTCACCCTTGAGCCAAAAAACGGGGCGCAAGAGCAACACAACTCTCAAGGTAGATTTTTCATGTCACACAAGACCACCTTGCATGGCTTGATAAATCTAGAGTATCGCAATGCAGTGTAAGTCACAGCTTTAGGTAAATCTGCCCCAGAGAGGCGTTCAATAGGTGGAGCGTGGGTGTTTGCACGCGTCCACCTGTGGATTTTAGCGCATTCCCAGATTTACCATTACTGGTAGACCTAGAAATGCCTCACAATACTACACCTTCCCAGGTGCGGCGTAACGAGGAGAAATATTTTAGTTTTGCTTTGTTCCTTCCTCTTTCTATGTGTGCTCCATTCTGCAGCTCACCTAGCAAGAGGAAAACGCCTCTCAGGATTGTTCCCATGCAGGAAGGTGCCCCTTCCTGCATAAAAACAATCCTGCTTACAACACACCATGGTGAAAGGGAATCTGCACAACCTTTCAAGCCACTGGCGTGTCACAACTGTATAAGCAGAATAACACCTGCAATCAGTTTCTTCTGCTAGTCCAGCCTCCTCCCACTGAAGGATGACTCCAGTGGTAACACCCAGAGAATCACCTGCAGCAGGTGCACTGAAGCACCTGCTGAGATGGGCCTCACCAAGCCTCAACTCTGCTCCCAGAAGAGCAGACCGGATGAACCGGCCTGTGCCTCACAGGCATGATTCAACTGCGACACACCTTGCCCTAGAAATGGAGATCTGTCCAGTGAGAAGCTGTCATACAAACCTTAATGAAGACACCACACAGAGGAAGTGCACAATTCCAAACACACACTGTGACAACAGATCTACAGCCCCCACACAAGCACAGACGTCGTCACAGATGAACTGTGAATAATTAGTGAAGCATTTCAATGACACTTTCCTGTAGGTGAAATGTCTTACATTGTGAAACATCATCAACATCCCAGAAGTGTGAACCCCGCCACAAAACACTGGCTTATTTATGGGATTTTGGCATTGGAAGGAACCTTGTTGTGCTGCCCAACGCCAACGTGAAAGAACAGCAACGCACTCTATTTAAGCAATACGGTGCATTCTTGTCCTTTCCTCAGCACTGGCGCTGATCCGGCAGCTGTAGAGGGCACCGTCCGTTTTTCCCTGGTGGGCCGCCCGGGTGAGGATCGTTTTTGTTACCAGGGGCCAGTTTTTAAATGTTGTCCCCCTGTAACAAAAGCGGAAGCGGTGAGACCGGAATGGTGCTTCCAACCAGCACCACCACCCCGCTGTGGGCCGGCCGAGCTGTTTGCCAGGGCCGGTTTCGGTTTCCAGTCCGGCCGTGCACCTTTAAACCATGGTGCAAGGGTGCCTCCATTGCAGGCAGGATTGTTTTTGTGCAAAACAATCCTACGAGGCGTTTTCCTCTTTCTATGTGTGCTGTAGAATACAGAACAGATAGAAAGAGGAAAGAACTAGGAGAAATAATCGCATTTTTTCTCATTACTCCTCACCTCCAGAGGTGTCCAGATTTGGCACTTCCCCGGGTTTACATCACTTTGCAAATCTGAGGCAGAGTCAAATTCCGTGGGTGCTGTGTGGGAAAACGAACCGCAGCACCCATGGACCGCCTTCTGGGAGGACAATAAAGCAGCACAAAGCCACAAAGGGAGGCCTTGCGTAGCTCCATAAATCGAAATGAGAGCCCTGCATCACGCATGTACCACTTTACTTGGTGCAAAAGTAACTCAGGGCTCTCATAAATAAGTCCGGGAGTTTCTTATCCTTCCATACCAACCTGCCCTTTGTGTCTCATTTCAACACCTAGCAGCTGCTGGCATAGGCCCACCAGGTTGCAACCGCCTCCTGCTATCCTGAAAGATGCTCTCTCCTTTTTTAAACAGTCAGACTCTTCTGTAACCTCAAAACACACCCTTACCGCAAGTGGAAATAGTTCCACCACATCTAATGCATTAGTGCATTAGCACTGTGCTCTCCCTGTCGGTGTGTTACAGCATATTTTTGCAAAATGTCAGTCAACTATCTGGTTTATGAATCTTCTCGGATCTAACCAGCTGTGTCCCACTGCCTGACCTTATGTATGACGTTGCTGATCAATACGTCCTGGACCACACCCCTAAATAAAGAACTACCTATATAAATAAACAAACACTGTCATATCAGACTGGCATATTCCAAGGAGAAATGAAACTTGCTCAGGCCAAACTACTGGATAAAAAGAAACTCTCTTAATCAAGTGGACAGTCCACTCACAGGCCGATGTCCAGCATCCTGAACCTGGACAAGTCCCTGTGATTCATTGTTTATAATTGACACTGGTGCTACCTAGAACCCACTCGCAACGAGACTCAGCACTGGTGGACTTTCAACAAGCACATACCAATCCGCACTGGCGGAGGCATGATTGTATAATTCATGACCCTCCTTATGGCAAAGAGTACCTGAAGCTGTCATTGTCAACGACACCAGGCTCAAACATCCTTACACTGTACACACTACGGGGCATATTTGGGAGCCCTTTGCGTTTAACTTTTTCTGACCTCTGGCAGGGCAAGCTGCAAAATCATATTTATGCTGGCCTGCATTTGAATGGTCTCATAGATATGGAGTAAGGCAAGGGAGCGCAAACTGTTGTGTAGCCTTCCTCTGCACTCAGGAGGCGTTCGATGGGCCTTGCGGTGGCCATCGGTTTTGAAGCATTCCAGATTTACCAGAAGTGGCAGACCTGGGAATGTGACAAAACCTTACACCTCCCCAGAGGAGGAACAAGGTGAAAACACAACTTTATTTCTCCTAGTTTTTCCCTCTTGCTATGCAGCAAACATAGAACGAGAAAAAACGAGGAGAAATACAAGGATTCCTCCTTGTTGCGCCATTCTAATGGTGCTGCTTCGGATTAACAGATCCTTCTAAATCTGGGACAGCAGCAAAAACCAATGGGTCTGGCAGTGGAATGCCCACATCTCACCCATTGCATGCCCCTGCGTGAAAGGGTACCATATTTACAAAGCGGCTATAAGCGCTGCTGTGTAAATAAAGAGCAGGGCATAGCGCCAGAGGAGAGTCGGAAAAAGTGTAGTTCCGGTGGCGCAATTCACTTGTACAGATGCCCCTACGTTGAAAGAACAGGTCCTCGGATAGTGTCACTTATTGAACAATGTTCCTCCTCCCTAGTTTAAGACTTTGCCTGACAGCTTCTTTTCATGGAGTACGAAGCTGCTGCGCTCACACCGCTGGTTGAATTGTGCCTTCGCTCTGATTGTCAGATTCAATCAATGGGTTTCAATGTTGAAATGAATGGCAGACTATTGCTCTGTATAGTTCATATCAACATTATTTGTGTTGCTTTCGAATTGTATCTTTGCTTACAATTCTTATGCGATCACTTTTCAATTATTCAAATTATAACTTTTATTATTAATTTCCTAATGTTCATAGGACTAAGGGAGCAATTGGCTATTCTTGTGGCCTTGTTTGTTTGGTGCTCCTGTACGTACAGTGGTCTGGGTTACCTGTTTGTTCGGCTGACTTACCTTTTTAACTAGTGTTTTCTCGTTCATGTTTTCAGTCTCATTCCTTGCCGGCTGAGGTTATCCCATGTATTTTACATCACCTTTACTTTGCAAACACATCTCGCTTGATGCCTTAGGTATATACTACAGTTTCAATGACTGACTGTTATTAAGGGGCGTCCTGAGTTTGTATTTTACAACCCCACATCTATCATTGACAAACACAATATTATCTGTGAGTACTAAAATAAATAACATAAGAGAAGGGGTTATAATGACCCCGGAGTAGTGTGTTTGTTTACCAAACCTCCTTTTCCACTAAGCTCCATCCATATGCTATTACAGAACGCAAGGAACTCCTTGCGTATCCTACCAGGTATTGCAGTACACTATCCTATGGAGTTTATAGGGTAAGTCCACCAATATCGCTTGTTTCTGGTTTTAGACACTCTCTGAGTGATCACTTCACGTGGCTCATATGGTTTTAAATAGATTCTCTTCCTTGAACACAGTATGTGCACCATCACCTTATCTGCCCTTAATAAAAGCACCATGTAAAGAAACTAAGATTGTATTTAAGCATTCTATAATTATCTTGGTCTCCCTTCTTCCATACAGGTAGACCGAGTCGCAGGTAAAATACCAGCTGTATACGAGAATGCTTTCTGCTCACCAAACATTGCAGTTTGTACATATATGTAGATAGATTTCATTTTAGGTCCTGAAGAATCGCATGAGTACATCTCATTTAAGCGAGAAACATGTTGACCCCGATGAGGCAGTGTAGACAACCCAGAACATAGACCTGAGTTACCAACACTTTACCTCACAATTTTAATTAGGAGAGGAGGCATCATAATAAAATTGTTGAGATAGCACTCCCCCTCCTATTTTATTCAATAACTACTGTCCATTCATCTACATTATTCAGGAGCCCCATACTCCCACTTCACCTATCGGCTGTCTTGGATAATAAGATCTCCACAAGAGTGCTCTCTAAACAAGAGCCCGTCGGGTATTGCACCAGCCGACTCGACGTAGGAGCAGCCCGATGATGTTACATTACATCCTGAGGGGTACGTGATTCACGATATCCTGATGGCTGTGTGAGGGTTCCAATATCCAAATAATACACTCCTCTTTACATGGTACGTCCACCTTTTTCCTTTAGGAACAGCTTTGTCACTTTTATGTTGTAATCCCAAGTGAGCCACAGTTGTTTGTTAATATGAGCACTCGCACTATGTGGTATTCCGCACATGGAAGGTTCCATCCACAGGTGCTTATCCTGGGTAGTTGGCACAGCAGACTATGGATGAAGAAAGCTTTACGCACTGGGTGCTCACCCAGATGTATCCACTCATTGCTCCACCACAGGTAAGCTGGTCAATGTTCATGCGACCACCACAAACTCCTGGTACCAAATATGGACCAGCCTTGGGGTGAAAGCATCTCCACCAAGGCATGTGACCCCCAGTCCATTCCTTGGTGAGATCCCTCCTGTGCAGCAGTGTTTGGACCAAGACAGGCCAATCTTTGGCTCTTCTCCGATGAGGATGTCGACATCAGAGACGCGTTCATGGTTACTCGTTGTGATGTCATTTGGAGTACCCAACTGGAGATGATACATCGACTCTTGGAACTACTGTGCATGTAGACATCTGATGTCATTGTAGGTTAGGATTGGTTTACAGGGGCCTTTAGAAAGGTCTGTGTGAACAAAATGGGTGAAAGCTGAGCTTCTATTGATGAATGAACAATAAAGTTTGTGGAGCTTGAAACCATACTTGTGGCGGACATTCTTCCACGGTCACTTTAGACCTCAATTATAGGACCTACTCATTAAATTGAACTCTGATCTGAATTCTAATAATGGATTTGGATATTTGAGTGCTTTTCCAATCATAAGAAATGCATTTCAGGTGTACACCACCCCGCCCAGTTCAAGGGTGCATCGGCAGTTTAATCCTTACTGCCCCTACCTTTTCCAAGGGCAGTGGGGGTCTGCGTTGCCACTCCTTGCTGTGCTATAGGGTGGGCATGTTGGGTGCTCCTCTTGTCTATTCAGGGGTGACAGGTGCTTAGTATATTTTTTTTCTAAATGCAGATGGCAGGTCAAGGAATACATTGTTAAAAATCAAAGACCGCCTGGTAACACCTCTTTCTTCCAAAAAAATTCAAATAATCTTTCCAGAAAGCAGCTTCAGAACTTCTTTTCAAGCCCTTGGGCCCTTGCATCTTGATAGTGGCATCACCCTGCCCCATGGCCCCCTAGACTTCACATTACTACTCCTTAAGGCCAGGGTACTCCCCTCAGCCTGCCTCATCCACGGGTTGAAGAAACATGACCACATCACCACTGTCCTGACGGAACTCCGTTTGCTCCCCTTGCCGACCCATGCTAGCTTCAAAACCAGCTGCATCATTTACAAAACCACCACGACCGGCACCCCTGAGTATCTCGCGGAAAGCTCACCATCTGTGGTGGTTCCCTGGACACCCACAGCCAGGAAACCATCAGACTGCAGACTCAGATGTGTAAAGAAGGGAATACAAGGCAGGAAGCAGGCCTTTTCGATTTATGCACCCAGGATGGGGAACAACATCCCCTATCCATCGTGATTGCCCTACACTGTTCCAAGTTAGGAAAGAGCTGAAGACGCATCTCTTTAAGGAAAAGTACATAATAAGGCATTAACCGTCCATAAACCAGATGCCTCTCCTGTCACTCGTTGACTTCATGCTTGTCTGTGACCATATACAGTGCTCTGCTGTCCTTTGGGTAGGGTTGCGTGATAGGAATACCACATACATACATAGATACATAGATGTATGCATCCATCCATCCATCCATACATGTGTACATACATATATACATACATAGATACATACATACATAAATACATACACGTGCACAACCATCCATCCATGCATGTATATATATATACATACATGCATGCGCACATACATATATATACATACATAGATACATACATAAATAGATACATGCATGCATATGCATTCATAGATTCATATATACATGTGTACATACATAAACAGATACATGCATACACAAAAAAATACATAAATGCATACATACATACACATATACATACATACATGTTTGCATACATACAAACATAGATACATACATGCACATGTACATACATACATAAACACATGAATACGTACATACAAAATACTCCCCTTCAGTGCCATAAACTACTGTGGCAAAGGGTGCTTTTTGAGACCAAAAAATATAGAATTATTTTTTATATTGCCAGGGGCCTGGCCGCTCCCCAAATAATATATATATATATTTTTTTATCTTCATTCGCCTCAGACCTCAGTTGACAAAGAAATAGGGTGTTGTTACCGTTACTCAGTTTTAAGGCGACGTAGGCAATCGAGGTAGACCAGGAGAAAACGCCCGCCTACAGGCATACAACAACCCCAAAAAAATGTTACTGGCCCTTTTTTGGGAGGGGGTGGTCTCACTCTCTTCTGGTTTAAGTATTGCCGAAGACTGTTTTATGTTGGCCTGCTAAAGGTGGAACTGGGAAAGGGGTCCAACACAGTCAGAGCGATTTTAAGGAGGCCTATTCATAGGCTCAAAATTATTTTAAACGTGATACCTATACAACTCAAACCCCTAAATTATGCTCCCCCAAAGATTGGTGCTGAGACCAGCTTAGCAAACAATCCCATAGTGCTTTCTTCTTGCTGTTCTGCAATCTACCCAAATAAATCTTAGATGTTTTGTATCGAGAGGACAGCCATTCCAAATGTGTGGAGGGTGAAACTTCTACCCATCTCTTACAGATTTCCCTCCTTGCCAACAGGATTGCATAAAAAAGGAACCCCCTAGCAGGGCCCGTTACCTCGCTGGAAATGCCAAAAATGATCAGGACGAGAGAAGTTTGGACTGGGAATCCCAAGATATCAGCTATAGTTGCCCCTACTTTTCCACAGTATTCTGTTATCGCTGGGCATTCTTTAAACATATGAATATCAGAGGCACTTACTAAATCACACTTCTAACAACTGACTGGGGGGCCCTTCGATATTTTGGATAGTCTTAATGGAGATAAGTGAGCCCTGTGGGTAGTGAAATAGTGATCCCTCCTAAGTCAGGCTGGATTTACAGCAGCAAACAAAGTGTTAAAGGAAGTTTGCCACAGGTCTTCCCACTGTTCATCTGGCATGAAGGCTCCCCACAGTTCTTCTAATTTATAATCTCCATCAATAGCTTCCTCTATGGACCAGTAAAAGAAGGAAACCTCTTTCTTTCCCACCGGTCTTACCACTAGTTTCTCCTCGAGGGTATTTCCTTTGCATATGGGTTTTTTTAGGTTCTGAGCCCAACTCTGCAGCTCCTGATATTTGAACCTAGAAATGCCCTCCTCTAGCCTATTGTGGAGTGACGACCATGATGTAAGCGAACCGTCAGGCGCCAAATCCCTCTACACCTTTAATCCCGCTGTTCTGGGTGGTGTAGCTTATTTATCTTTCAGGCAATCTGGAACCCCTGAAGAATCCAACAGGGGAGCCCAACTTGAAAAGTAATTTAGACCGGTGCATTGTTTAATTCTAACCCGTACTCGAGCCATCCCCAGCAGAACTTTCAACCTGATCTTTTTGAAGAACTTCTGGTCTCCATATTTAAAGAGGGAACCCTCCTGCGACAGCCCCACACCCTTTAGCATAGCAGAGAACATGACCCCCCACCCCTGTATGAGTTGGGGTTTTCAGCAACATTCTCGAATACGAGAACTGGAAAGCCCAGGCATAGTACTGTAAGTCAGGGAGTGCAAGACCTCCTTTCTCCCTCCTACGCCTTAGATTCTTCCAGGCTATCCTCGTGGCCCTATAAGCTCAAGCGAATGAGTTGATTGCTTGCTGAAGCTTATCTATCGCCAATTTTCCAAACTGTAAAGGAATAGTGTTGAAAAGAAAAGAGATTTTTGATAATATGACCATTTTTATAATATTATTCCTCCCCAGAATGGTCAATGGGAGATGGTCCCAAGATTTCATTAATTTGTGGCATTTCCTGGAAACGTTTGCCAGGTTAGTCCCTGAGATCTTGTCTATGTTCTGAACAATCCTGACCCCCAGATACCTTATGTCACTCTTGGTCTGGTGCCGACACTCCAGAAGGTTCCATGACATGATTTCCGTTTTTTCAGCATTAACCTCATAACCGGAAACCTGCCCAAAGTCTTGTACCAACCTGATGACCTGAGGAAAAGTCCTCTCCAAATCAGAAGAGAGGAGCAGAACGTCATCGGCATACAGAGCTACCTTCCTCTCCCATGCCCCAAACTTGAATGGTAAAATACCAGACTCTTCTCTTAAGCGCTGAGCAAAAGGCTCAATGTATAAGTAAAAAAGGAGCGGGGCAGCCCTGCCTGGTGCCCCTGGTGATTTTAAACGGGTTGGTCAATTTGCCGTTTACCAAGAGTCTCGCCGAGGGATCTCGGTATGTAAGCTGAATAACTCGACAGAATTTCTCACCAAAGTAAAAGATTTCCATTACTGCCGAGAGATATACCCAAATTACCCTGTCAAAGGCCTTGGTGACGTCTAATGTCATGGCTGCAAAAGAAAGTGAAAAAGTGGAATCCAAGTCTATTGCACTGACGAAATCACAGTTAAGATCAGCTAGGTTCCTGCCTCTCACAAAACACTTCTGATCGGCATGAAGCAGATCCCCCGCCGCTGCTCCCAGCGTATGCGCCAGGATCCTTGCAAAGATTTTGTAATCTGCATTCAGCAGTGAGATGGGTCTATAAGACCCACAGTTTGCCGTATTTTTCCCTGCTTTCATAATCAATGAAATGGTGGCTTCTCCCCGTGAATCCAGGAGCCTGGCAACCTCAGATGGTATCTTATTAAAGCGTGCGGTCATGGTAGGGATTATTTCCGCCCACAAAGATCTATACAATTCAGCTGGGAGCCCATCGGGCACTGCAGCCTTTCCTCTCTTACAGGCAAAGATAACTTTCCTGAACTCTTGCTGTGATATATCTAGCTCCAGATCTTCTCGCTGGGAGGAGTTTAGGGAGGCAAGCTCAAATCCCCTTAACCACTCCCTGGCACTGGTTCTATCTACTACACTAACCTCTTCATGCAGATCCTGAAAGAAAGCCTCCCCAATCTCTTCGTCTGTGGATCCCACGATAGTCTTGTCCTCGTTGTCAATTTGTTTTATCAAATTTCGCATCCTATCAGACTTGACTTTCCACGCTATGGGGCATATTAACAAGGGCTTTATCTCCGCGTTTTTGGCTTAAAAAGCCAAAAAAGCGGACATAAAACTATTGCCCTATTTACAAGAGGGTGCTAACATGCATAATCGCATGTTAGCACCCTTTTTCCCGACGCCTCCCCTCGTATCTCTAATGAGATGCAAAGTGGGCGTCACTGGGCGTACCCCAATGGACTACCTTGTAAAATAGGGCTGATGTTCACATCGCGATATTTACAAGGCAGCCCACAGAATTTCAGCAGACGTTAGATTTTGACGAAAACTGTGGTTTTTGCCAAAATCTAACGTCTGCTAAAATCCTGACTTAGTCATCCCTAACATAGGGGGTGGATTATGCAGATACGACCGACCACAGGGTCCTATCAGCAAGGTTATTGCAGTTTTGCAGGGAACATCGCTGGAAAACAAGCGATGTTCCCTGCAAAACGTCGATTTCCCCGCTATCGCAGGAATTTTTATCGCCTTGGAGATACGTGTTGCTAATAACACGATATCTCCGCAATAAAAGCCTGCGATAGCCGACGTTAAAAAAATGAGCGCAAAGTGCGCTTTGCGATAGTGATCGCAAAGCGTTGCTAATATGCCCCCATAAGTTTACCAGCCCTCTCTCCATATTCAAATGGGCAAGGTTTCCATATGAGCTACCTCATGCGTGTAATGTCTATTTTTATAGGACACCCTGCTTGTGACCATGCCTCTTAAGAAAGCCTTCCATGCATCCCACACCACCGAGATCTCAGCCAAACCGATATTCGTGTTCTGAAGACACTCTGTTTCGTGCAATAAATACTTAGCTTCAGACTCATCAAGGAGTAAAGAACGATCAAATATCCACACCCTCGATTGTACTTTCCCTACCAAAACTAAGTCCATCCACACAGCTGCATGATCTGATAAATGGGAAGTCAAATAGCCAATGTCCTTGACTTTGCCCCTGAGGTTATGCCTAACCAGAATATTGTCAATCCTTGACTTCTGGCCATACTTGCTGTTATAAAAAGAGACTCCTGGCTGGGAACACGACCTATCTCTCCAGATGTCACAAAGTCCGGTCAGTGTCATCATCATTTGAAGATACATCCGAGACTTGGACAACACATTAGCTTTACTGCTCGGGGACTTATCTAGCTTAGGGTTAAAAACTACATTAAAGTCCCCAGCCATAAAAACTGGGTCTGGAAATTCCAAAAGATATAAGAAAATAGTTTTCAGGGAAGAGGGGTCATCTTGGTTGGGGCCATAATAGCCTACGACCGTCAGCAAGAAGCCTTGAATAGACAATTTCGCGATGACCCACCTGCCACTTGGGTCTACCGTTGATTTTAATATACAAACATTTGCTTGCTCTTTAATCAAAATAGCCACACCCCTGATATTAGCACTTTGACTAGAACTAATCAAATGTTCCACCCATTTTACATTTTTAAAAATTCCAGACATTTCTTCTTTTAAGAGATGGGTTTCCTGCAGAATAATGACCTGCACAGGAGAGTCTTTTAGATACTGCAGAATTTTAGCCCTCCTGGTTTTCACTCGCAGGCCGTTAACATTCCAGGATAAAATCTGAATACTACCCATGGAGGATTAAACGCCAGAACCTTGAGTGTACTAAGTCTCCCAGAGAGCCGATCCCAGCCCAAACGTGAAAAAAAGCTAAAAGGCGAATGAGGATTTTTAAATTTTTTTTAACCCAATGCTCCCTACCCCGTGCTCCCCCCTCCCCTCCCACACCCTGTCCCCCTGGAGAACCCTACCCCCATTTACCTGGACTAATAGTCCAGATTCTCCCCACCGGGGCAACCTACCGTCCCTGTATATTCGAATACTAAAACAAGGCGAGGGGCTGAGACCCTATTTCCAATTTCCCACAACTTTGCTTCTCTAGATATAGTCCCACAAGCTTATATTAACTAATAACCCAGTGTAACTTTCTTATCTCTCTGGTGTCTAGTATCACAGGGGACTGAAGGCCTCAAGTAAGTTTAGACCCTCCCACGAGAACCCCGGGGAACCTTATACAAGCGATATGTATAATACTCAATAACTGATCTATTTAGTGACTTTGCCAAGGCTATCCAAAAGCTCATCTGCCTCTTGTACTGATTTTATGTTATACATCTTGTTGTTATGCATGACTTTTAAGAGTGCAGCTCCCATTGCCTGTCCAAGGTGACACGGGCCAAATCAGAGAGGATTTCATAGGCGAAATCTCTGGGTTTCTGAGACTTTTGCTTTAAAGCACTGTTAAGAATATTTTCCTTCAAAGAAAACGTGAGAAAATTTAGGAGGATCTTCCTGGGCTTAGCCCGATTAGGGTGTTTCCTGAAGGGGTCCCTGTGAACCCTCTGTATGTCATTCTTTAGGTCTTTAGGTGTGCACAGTATCCTTGTAATGATACTTTGTATGGATTCTGCCCTAATTACTTGTTGCACCTTTAAGAGTACCGCAAAATACAGTCAAGAATCTACAACAACGCGCACGTGAGATGCACTTCTCCGCATTAGAAGGAACTTGGTTGTTAATTACGAACTTCATGTTAAATCTATGGACTTGCACAAGAAGCGCTGTAAATGATTGCATCTATGTTTTACGCAAATTGTAGCGTATTATGCAGAATAACATTAGTCTGTATTCATCAAGAACAACTTCCAAACAGCGTGTTATATTATACCTTAGGGGAGGGCGGGGCAATTGTGAAAATGTTCGGGGGTTGTGGTAAATATTTCGTTACCGGTACTATTTTTTATGCGGTAAAGTCTATTAAGAATAACTCAGTAAATATAAGAGGCAGAATCCGTGGTATTAGAGGTTTTAAAAGGCTTTATTCCTATATAAAGGAATACAATTCGAATTGTAGGCATTCTATTCCATCACCACGAAAGTTCAGGAAGGAAGGGCATACATTATTGACAGATAGGCAGTTTTATAGAAAATACATTACAGTGAAACAGATGCAAGAGGCGTAACAGCTGATAGTATAGATAAAAGGTGCATACGTAGCTAATAGAGGCGTATACATGGGCGTAATTTAATAAACGTCATCATACATGATGTCACAAGTGGGTGGATCCATAAGAGAATCCTGTAATGTCAGCAGAAATATTTGGCAGAGATGCGCGCGCAGCCGCATGACGTGTGATTGACGTGCAACTAGAGGGTGAAGGGGACTTGACATTTAGCTCTACATGTGGAGACAGAAGTCTGGGGTTATGTCAACCTAATCCCAAATCATATCTAATATCCTATGTTTAAAGAACTGTGTTATCCAAAAGGAGAGGTCTCTAGGATAGAATCTATTCTATACTGACTGTTAGTGCGTGTACAAGCGTCTAAGTGTCTACACTAGATGCGAGGGGGTAGGAATATTCCATGGTAACGGGGCTATGAATTACTTGCATGAGGACAGCGAGGCCTGGCCCTTTGCACGGTAGCTGGAGGAATGTTTACCTAAACTACTAGACAGGAATGCATCGGATGAGGAGCGGAGTAGATAATCTTGAAGGTGAAATACAGTTTTTGGCAGGCGACAGGCTGGATCAGGCACCGTTAGCCGCGCAGGGAGTAGGACAAAGTTCATGGATACAGATGCAGGCTCAGACTGGAGCTTTCAGAGGCAGAAGGCAGGAAAAGGCTTGATGACAGAATTCGGGCCTACTCGCCTGAATCTGTAAAATGTGGAAAGTGAACCACATAAAGTCGGTGGCCTTTCATACTTAGGAAAGGAATATCTGACCCATTCATGGCGGATCTGAAAGAGGACATGTTGACGGTGGACGCACATATATTTGCGTCTTCAAAACTGGAGCAGGAGGGAACTTACATGTACTTATAGCATACACATGGAGCCGTTGGGGTCTACGATAGGGGACATAACTGATCACAAAATTCAGATTTCCTCATTCCCTCCTTGTCCCCTACGGATCCTCAGGAGATATCGATCTTCATCAATCCATCGATCTGTTCATATAGCATCATTTGTTCTTCTTTCTTCTTCCGGGATCTTGAGCGAAAACTTGGATGTGGGATACACGAGGTGGCACACAGACCACAAATCGCTGGCCCACATTGTAGACATAAGCAGCAACTGAATAGTATGAGAAAGCCAATACCTAGGAAGGATAGGATTCTCCATCCCCAGGCTGACAACACGCCCCAGAACCAACCGGACCAAGTCCAGGTGCCTGGACTCTGGTGTATCTGGCTTACAATCTTATGAAGGCGAGTTATGGCTTTATATACTGACGGCGAATTTTCTGGTATGAAAATGCAGCAACTTGATCCGATGACCCTACAAGCTCCGCCCCTATCGGCCAGGATGACGTCAAGGACAAGACGATTTTGAAGCACAACAATCCGCATAGCAGACTGCTCTTCTGTTAAATTGCCTAAGGCGGAAATAGTTTCGTTCACTACTGCTTCAAGGGTTCTGGTTAATCTACGTATCAGCTTACTATTAGTGACTGTACCTATATAGGGGAAGAAACCTTTATTGAAATCTGTGTATTTTTCCCATGCTGTTTCAGTGTAATCGACAATTGGGAGATCTCTCTGCTGTCTATTGTGTACTAAATGGGTATTTCTATGATAATCAGGAGGAGCTAGGAGAACAGGTGGCAGAAGGAATGCTATGTAACAGGTACCATCCCAATCTAGAGGTAGACGTATATATGCGGTCTGGCCACATATAAAGTAGGAATGGCGAGAAGCTCTAAATGTAGACTTGCCTTGATCACTGAATTTTATTACAGTGGTGCATTTACTATGGCCCATGTGTATGGAACCATTCTTTCCTACACATAATTCCCCTTTTACTGGGAATACTGACATGGCGGGCAAGATTGGTGTAGCTTCAGATTCAACGTTCAGGATCATGAGGTTAAGTGTAAAATTACCTAATCCATATACTTCATTTTCTAGATCAGTTCCTGTTCTTCTGGGAAGTCCCTCCTTGTTAGGGTAGCAGACTTTAAGCAAAACTAAGTTCAGGTTTCCCCATACCCAGTTGTCTTGATAAACTGCGGAATTTGAATCTAGGGAATTAATCAAACTAAACCATGCTCCACAGGAGCCATTGTGTGTGAACGGATAGGGAAAGAGGGGCAAAACTCCCTTATAGTTCTGATAGGGAGGGAGTCGGCCGCATATCCAACAATTTGTGGCATTGCTGGTTTGATGGGAATGATGTAACATACTAATGAATGTGTTCTTGCGCAGCGCAAATCTATAGGACAACTCATGCGGAGGTAATTCGCTAAAAGAATGTTCTGCAGTTACATTGTAAGCACGTTTAAGAATAGGGTAATACATGTGCAATAGTATGCTGACAATGATGATCAGAAGACTTAGAAAAAACAAAATTAATAATGTTACTGTGCAGTGACTACGAAATAATTTACAATACGCATGCTTCTTGAGCTGCATCTGATGATTTCTTTATCTATTCCGGTCTAGAGGATACATGTCAGAGACAAATTCAACCGATTCACCTTGGAGAGGACTTAAACAATCAAATTGTCTGACTTACTAGACCTCAATTTTAGTTTGTAAAGTTCTGAGTTCGACTGCTCAACCAAGGGGAGCTTTGAGTCTGTCTGTGAGGGAATACAGGGTTGAGTATTCACACTGGATGGTAGTCCATAAAATTTCTTGATATGACTCGAGTGCAACCACCCTTTCCGTCCCTCGATCTTCACGGCTGTCCTTGTAGTGAGTAGAACCAACTTCAGTGACTTCCACCTAGGATCCAGTTGGGTCTTTCTGTCAAAATTCCTGACCAAAACGAGGTCACCAGGAACCACGTCATGGGGCTTCACCTCAGTATTGTCGGGAAAAGCTGCGGCTACCTGTGAACGACAAGATTGTAGTGCAGACATCAAGGAAGCCAGGTAATCTGTCAGCATATTACAGTCAACATCAGTGATTTTGCGAGGTATAGGCGTCCCCCACATATTTGGTGGTCTACCGAAGATCACCTCGTACGGGGATAGCCCTGTTCGAGAATGTGCTACCATTCTCATGTAAAAGAGCGCAACTGGTAAAGCTACTATCCAATCAACTCCTTTTTCTCTACATATTTTGGACAATCTAATTTT
Source organism: Triturus cristatus (assembly GCF_964204655.1). NCBI lineage: Eukaryota > Metazoa > Chordata > Amphibia > Caudata > Salamandridae > Triturus > Triturus cristatus. Next base: position 1,680,493,449 of record NC_140591.1, read on the forward strand.
CAGAGTTTGATTATGGCGTTCCACGAGACCTGCTGCCTCGGGATGTCGGACACAGTGGAATTTCCATTGGTAGCCTAATAGAAGGGAAACGTGTTTCATTAGTTCGGATGAGAACGGCTGGCCGTTATCTGAGTAGACAACACGTGGTAAACCGTACCGTGGGAAGAATTCTCGAACTAACTGTTTGGCAGTAGTCGGGGCAGTGTAATCTGAAACCGGGTATGCTTCTGTCCAACGGAAAAGAGCACAGACAACTACGAGAACATATTTGAATCCTCGACATCGTTCCATCTGGATATAATCCATCTGGAGGACTTCAAAAGCATGATCGGGAGTTTGAAATCCACCCTGCTCTACGGGGATGCTTTTACCTGGATTAAACTGACAACATATCATACAGGTACGAACTTTTTGTTTAGCTGCTGCTCGCAAATGTTTGTTGAACCAAATGTGTTGAATACTGTCTAGCATAGCTTTTTCTCCTAGGTGCGCTGGACTATGTATAGTGTTAATGATGACTTGAACTATTGAGTCGGGAAGAAACCATATAGATTTTTCCTTCGTCATCCATCCTTGATCCGTTTGGATCCCTCCTAATTCAGTCCATTTCTTTATTTCTTCTGGTGTAGCATGTGTCTGTATGTCAATTACATCAAGGGCGGGATCCTTAACTGTCATGCAATGTGTTGGTGTTGGAACTATTGTCTTTGTCATGTCAGTTGTGTGAGTCTGATTCTGAGCAGTCTGTTTAGCTGTTCTGTCAGCTAGGTCATTACCCTGAGAAATGATATCGGTAACTTTTGTGTGGGCTTTGCATTTCATAATCGATATTGCAGTAGGTAGATGAATCGCGTCTAATAGGGCTTGAATGAGGGGTCCGTGTTGGATGTGGGCACCGTGAGAAGTTAAATAACCTCTCTCTCGCCACAGTACGCCGAAGTCATGGACGACTCCGAATGCATAACGTGAATCTGTGTATATGTTGACTTTTTTATTTGTGGCTTGAATACAGGCTTGTGTCAGAGCGATGAGCTCTGCTGCTTGAGCTGACAAAGTGTTAATACAGTTTGTTTCAATGACTTCAGTGTCTGTTGTGACTGCGTAAGCGGCCACTAACTCTCCTGTACTTGTTCTCATACATGACCCATCTACATATAATGTCAAGTCTGGATCTGACAAAGGGATATCTGTCAAGTCTTGTCTGGGTTTCGTCGTGATAGTAATGACTTCGACACAATCATGTGCCAATGGATCTGTTCCGCCTACTGGTAACAGTGTGGCAGGATTTAACGTATTACAACGTCTGATTTCTATATGTGGCTGAAACAATGTTAATTCGTAACCGGTGAGTCTCGCTATAGTCAAGTGTTGTGTTTGTGTGCGGTTCAAGAGAACCTCTACTGCGTGTGGTACTTGTACTGTCAATTGATGTCCTAACACTATGGCATCGCTTTGTCTGATTGCTAAAGCTGTTGCTGCCACTGATTTCAGGCACGCAGGAAGAGCCTGAGCTACTGGATCTAATGTACTAGAGAAATAAGCACATGGTTTGTGTGATCCTGCTTGTTCCTGAGTGAGTACTGACAAAGCAGTACCTTCGCGTTCTGTAACAAAGAGTGTAAACTGTTTACTGTAACATGGTGTTGCTAGGACAGGTGCTTGGCATAAAGCTTTCTTTAAGCTTTCAAAGGCATGTGTATGTTCTGGAGTCCAAGGGAGGACAGTCGATGTGGCTGCCTCCTGTGTTGTCAACTGGATGAGTGGTTTTGCTAGAAATGCATATTGAGGGATCCACTGCCTACAGTATGAAGTGAGGCCTATAAAAGCCCGCACCTCCTTTTGTGTCTTGGGTGGCGGCATGTTAGCAATTAACTGGATGCGGTCGGGTGTAAGCTGCCTTCCCTCCTTGGACAGCGAGTGCCCAAGGTAAACAACTCGCTGGACACAGAATTGCAGCTTAGAAGGGGACACCTTGTGCCCCTTGTCGGCCAGAAATTTTAAAACCGTCAGTGACGCTTTTTCACATTCATGTTCGCTTCGGGCGGTGATCAGCAGATCATCGACATATTGAAGCAAGGCAGTGTTAACTGGCATGTGGATACTGTCAAGTTCTCGTTTCAGTGCTTGGCTATAGATGCTGGGGCTTTCTGTAAATCCTTGAGGTGCGCGTGTGAATTTAAAACTTCGTCCATTTAAACTGAATCCGAACAGATATTGACTTTCCGGATCGATTGGGACACTAAAGAAAGCATTCTTGAGATCAATTACAGTGAAGAACGTTGCTTCTGAGTCAATAGCTGTGAGTAATGAAGAGATATCTGGGACCACAGGGTATTGTGGTACAATACATTTATTTAATTCGCGCAGATCAATAACTAATCGATATACTGGTGGTGCTTTTGGATCCGTTCTTTTAAGAATCGGAATTATCGGGGAATTACATACATTGGAGTCGGTTTCGACAACCACTCCTTGTGCAATGAGCTCGTCAATGATTTGCAGTAAAGCCACTACAGCATCCGGTGGTAACTTGTATTGTCGCATTCGTGGTAGTACTATTCCTGTTTTTAGTGTGACTCGATATGGTGTAATGTTCATGCAACCAACATCAGTGGGGCCTTGTGCCCATAAATGTGTAGGTAAATTCTGCAGTCGGTGATCCATGTCTCTGGACACGTAGTGACCTTTAAAGTCACGTAAAAATAGTCGTACTCCTTCCGGAGAACAACATATTATGGCTCCTAGAGCTTTCAATGTTTTTATACCTAACAAGTTTTCTGGACATGATTTAGTAAGCAATAAATCTGTAGTACGTGTCAATGGACCGACCGTAAGTGGAAGAGGTTGTGTTACGTCATTTATTATAGGTTTTCCTGAGAATCCAAGGGAAATATTCTGTGAGCCTGAGAGGGGTGCCCCTGGAACTTCACTGCGCCTTATAGTTGTTCTGCTTGCCCCTGTATCAAGTAAAAACTTTCTGTCTTCCCCTAATAATTCACTATGTACATAAGGTCCCTCTTGGTCTACAGGAACCTCAATAAGGGGTAAGCCAACTTCCCTCTCTAGGCTATCTCATGAGTATCGCTGATAATCGGGATAATCTGTTTGTGCGTACTGATACATCTGTTGTGTTGTTGCTTGTGTTGCAGCAATAGGCTGCGCTTGTGGTGGTGCTACGATCTGTTGTGGAGCTGCCTGTTGTGGAGCTAATTGTTGCGGAGCTAACCTAGGTTGTGCATGTTGAGGAATTTGTTGTTGATTCTGATCCTGTCTAGGTGGACGTGGTCTTTCCTGCGTTCTACCTGTGGCAATATTATGTTTCAGGACTGGACAATCGTGTATATAATGACCTGGTTGTTTACAATAGTTGCATGTCCCTTTCGCAGGACCTGCGGAATCACCCTTTTGATGACCATCGGCTGGAACTGACTGTGCAACCAGCATTTTCATTTTTGTATCTTTCATACGTCTTTGTTCGTGTTCTTGTTCTTCTCTAATTCTATTGTGGTGATTTTGTAACATCTGTAACATCTGTGATGGGGTATTACCTTGCCAGGTACTTTCGAATTTCAATACTCTATTCTTGACTTGCAGCAGAGAATTTTCAACTAATTTTGTCACAAACAGATGTGGATATGACTCGGTACTTGCTTTTATGCCACTATTTATACCAAAACATTTTTCAAATCGGGAATAGAAATCACTAGTGTCTTCATCTGGTTTTTGTTTACAGGCTGATATTGCACCCCAGTCTTCCTTTTTCGTAGTTAATAAACGTGGCAGTACCTGTATTAGTAATCCTGCTAGTGCTGTGGTCTTTTCCCCAAGCCCTGCTCCTGCAGCTCGGGCCTTTTCTTCGTTTTCTAATGCTGTCCAATCTATCTTTTGGTCTCCCACCTCCCATTCCTTTTCTTTGAGTTTCTCATAAACACCGGCGGGTAATAGGACTTTTAATATTTTCATAATGTCGGGGTAGGTATACTCTCCCATGAGTAACATGTCCTTTATTTCACGGTGGAAACCTGCTGGGTCCTTGTCATGGCTGGGTACTACTTTCTTCATTTCTAATAATTCCAGTTTAGTTATAGGCGTGTACACAAACACGCGTGTAAAATTATCACCGGCACCTCTTATTGGGTGCACTTCGCGTAACGGGTTCTGTCTATCTATGTGATACATTCTTCTTCCCATTATGGGAACTGGAACGTGTTCTGGGCATACGAAATTTAAATATTGGTTTCGGGATTCTAGAATTTCCTTAATCAAATCAGTACCTGACCCTCTCCATATATTCGTGAGTAGTTCTGTCAATATGTCAGGTAAGGGTCCTGGATCGGAGTGTTGGCTCTTATATAATATAAGGAGGTGTTGAATCATGTATATACTAGCTAAACGCTGTTCATAGGGGTCAAGATTCAGAAACGTGTGTGCAAGTACATCATCATTGTATTCGCCGGGACTGTCAGCCCATTGTACTGCTGATCTGGCTAATTCTTGTTCGTCCATGGAATCGAGCATATGGTACCCCCTTCGATCTCGGAGTAATTTATCAGCGGCTTGGAATAGGTGTTCAGGGGATTTTGTATTTAACATAGGGTTTGGAAAATGTCTATTATATTCTGGACGTATTGGACGTATCGGGTCGTTAAAACCTCTGGTATTATTATGGGGTCTTCCTCTACCTACATAAGCTATCGTTTCTAATTGCTCTGATTCTTGCTCCTCCTCTTCTTCTGATTCTACTCTGTCTGTTTCTCGTCTTTCTTTTTGTATTCGTTCTACTTCCTTGCGGATCTTTCGACACATGGCGATTATACACGCCTGTCTATCATGTTTCTCTTCTGATATGTTCTGACCCCATTTGGCAAGACTTTGCATGGTATCGTGATCTGCCCCAGGTCTGTCTTGATTCCTAATTACACAATTTATGAAAAAACGTAGTAGTTGTCTTTGGACATCCACTTTCTGGTATTCCATAGCTTCATTAATACTTTCTGGACCTCGCCCTGTTTGGACAAAGCGATATATTTCGTCTAGGTGTTCACCCATTCCTGGTATCGTCATTAAATATAATGTAGCTCGTCTTATACGTAGTGATGATATGAGCAATTTATCCTGTCTACCTGGTACTGGGTCGTATCTACAATCCACAAGCTGTTCTTTAAACATGTCGGATGTCGCTAGTTGGGGTGTACGTTGGAGTGCTAAATCTCTAAGGGTCTGTTTATTTCGCGGCGGTGTGGCAAACATGTCTGTCGTACCTCCTGTAGCACCATCTGAGGTGCTAGGCACGAAAGGATTCGTTGGGCGTAGGATAGAGATTGTAGATGCGGGAAAAACTGTAGAAACGGACGGGCCTGTTGGAACTTGTGTAGGAGTTTGTAGCTGCGGGGATACAGACGAATGCTCTTGGTGTTGAACACCATCGGCAAGCGGTGTGGGTGGTATGGCATTAGCATACTCGGGAGCTGCGTCATCTAAATAGGAGGAAAGAAAAACGTCTTTTGCTGTTTTGGGATGTGCTTTGGGATGTGCTTTTATCAGGAGCAATGGAGGAGTTAAATCTTTTGGTATTTCCAGGGTAGCCTTAGGTAACCCTTCGGCCAGAAGAGGATACATACCATTCATAAGAGTGTTTCTTTGTCTATCTACTTGTTCTGATTTTACTCGGGTACCTTCCTCAAGTAATAGATTTTCTCGGGTTTTATTTGAATTCTCTCTACCTTTCTCTTCCTGTCTGAGTGCTTTTTCTGTACGTCTATATGATTCTTTACGCCATAATTCAATGGCATCTTTCTGTGACTGTCTGGCTTTCTTTTTCCATAATTCTTCTTCTACTCTCATGATGCAATCTGCATCCCAGGTCCCCGCTGCGGGCCATCTCTGACTCTCTGGTAATTCTTTGGTGTAGTCCACCCATAAATCAAGAAATAATACGGCATCTAGGCCATGCTTATGATACATAAAGTACCCTGGAGTGTCCCTAGGTGGGATGGGAACAGCTTCTTCGAGTACACCTTTTCTAGTTTTGATCTGTCTTAGTTTCGAATAGAGCGGCATTTTTAGACCTTATTACTAGAACACACTTTATACAAGAAACACAATAATGAACAGTCATTCACACCACAATATATAGAACGTATTTAAAACATTTAACACTTAACAGTTTTACGAACAATGATAACTAATAGAAAACTAGTTACTGACATAATACTGACACTAGATAATACTTATTTATACTTATTTATATGCAAAACATACTATATATACTGCTAAACAGTACAGATACACTGCTGAAACAGTGCAGACCGGATTTGTGTACCCAAACCCGTCTTGACCGGCACAGACTATGTGCACGTTAAATGCCTCCCCGGTAATGGTACTCACCGGGTAGCTCGGAACGGAAGGCCTCGGAACGGAACTGAAACTGGACCGGACTGGACTCGACTCGACTGGACTCGGAACTTCGGAACCTGGTGGGCCTCTGTATACCTCGGATCTTGTTCTCTCAGCTAGGCTCTGGTCGGGATACTTCGCACTTCTCACCGCCTCGTCTGGGTGTTGATCGCAGCCTCAGTCGTCCCCGCTTGGCCGGAGGGAGATACAGGAAATCCTGCAGGTACGCGTTTTTGTCCGTTCAGCTGTGGCAGGAGACCGGGCCTGCAACGCACCGCCGGCGCGTGAGATGAGAAAGTGTCCCTGTTCGGGCGCCAATTTATGTGGTAAATATTTCGTTACCGGTACTATTTTTTATGCGGTAAAGTCTATTAAGAATAACTCAGTAAATATAAGAGGCAGAATCCGTGGTATTAGAGGTTTTAAAAGGCTTTATTCCTATATAAAGGAATACAATTCGAATTGTAGGCATTCTATTCCATCACCACGAAAGTTCAGGAAGGAAGGGCATACATTATTGACAGATAGGCAGTTTTATAGAAAATACATTACAGTGAAACAGATGCAAGAGGCGTAACAGCTGATAGTATAGATAAAAGGTGCATACGTAGCTAATAGAGGCGTATACATGGGCGTAATTTAATAAACGTCATCATACATGATGTCACAAGTGGGTGGATCCATAAGAGAATCCTGTAATGTCAGCAGAAATATTTGGCAGAGATGCGCGCGCAGCCGCATGACGTGTGATTGACGTGCAACTAGAGGGTGAAGGGGACTTGACATTTAGCTCTACATGTGGAGACAGAAGTCTGGGGTTATGTCAACCTAATCCCAAATCATATCTAATATCCTATGTTTAAAGAACTGTGTTATCCAAAAGGAGAGGTCTCTAGGATAGAATCTATTCTATACTGACTGTTAGTGCGTGTACAAGCGTCTAAGTGTCTACACTAGATGCGAGGGGGTAGGAATATTCCATGGTAACGGGGCTATGAATTACTTGCATGAGGACAGCGAGGCCTGGCCCTTTGCACGGTAGCTGGAGGAATGTTTACCTAAACTACTAGACAGGAATGCATCGGATGAGGAGCGGAGTAGATAATCTTGAAGGTGAAATACAGTTTTTGGCAGGCGACAGGCTGGATCAGGCACCGTTAGCCGCGCAGGGAGTAGGACAAAGTTCATGGATACAGATGCAGGCTCAGACTGGAGCTTTCAGAGGCAGAAGGCAGGAAAAGGCTTGATGACAGAATTCGGGCCTACTCGCCTGAATCTGTAAAATGTGGAAAGTGAACCACATAAAGTCGGTGGCCTTTCATACTTATGAAAGGAATATCTGACCCATTCATGGCGGATCTGAAAGAGGACATGTTGACGGTGGACGCACATGTATTTGCGTCTTCAAAACTGGAGCAGGAGGGAACTTACATGTACTTATAGCATACACATGGAGCCGTTGGGGTCTACGATAGGGGACATAACTGATCACAAAATTCAGATTTCCTCATTCCCTCCTTGTCCCCTACGGATCCTCAGGAGATATCGATCTTCATCAATCCATCGATCTGTTCATATAGCATCATTTGTTCTTCTTTCTTCTTCCGGGATCTTGAGCGAAAACTTGGATGTGGGATACACGAGGTGGCACACAGACCACAAATCGCTGGCCCACATTGTAGACATAAGCAGCAACTGAATAGTATGAGAAAGCCAATACCTAGGAAGGATAGGATTCTCCATCCCCAGGCTGACAACACGCCCCAGAACCAACCGGACCAAGTCCAGGTGCCTGGACTCTGGTGTATCTGGCTTACAATCTTATGAAGGCGAGTTATGGCTTTATATACTGACGGCGAATTTTCTGGTATGAAAATGCAGCAACTTGATCACTTTCCCCTGAATTATGCTGTCACTTATAGCAGATTTTCCATCCCGGGCTGTTTAGTGTTTTTCCCATCCGTCTTAACTGCTGCCGACCCCTGCGTCCCACCGCCACGGTTCTTGCCTCTCCTAATACCTTTTGTTATAGGCACTGTAAGCACTGTGCTGTTTACACGGGAAATGCTAGAATTATCTCCCCCTCCTGACCCTCCAGTGCCTGCTTTAATTGTTTTTGCTGTGACTGTGGCTGTATGGAGAAGAGCACTAGCTTACCGCCCTCAGTAGTCAGCTTTGTACTGGTGAAAACTGAAGTAGGATGCCCCCCCCTACTTCTCCCCCTGCACCTGTTCTTGCGCCAGTTGTTGTCATTGCGGCTGCGGGAGGAGTGACCAGAGTCCTTTATCCACGGGAGGTGAAGTTACACTTGACTGCTTCGAAAGAGCAGCCCTCTCCAATGTGGAAGAAAACGTTCTGTGCTGCCTCTGCCGGTATCAGCCCGGGGGAGCCTGCGAGCCGCTACTCTGCGGCCCCTCCTCAGCTCCAGGGCGGCAGCAGACCTGCGTGGCAAGTCAGCAAGCGTGCCAACGCACATCCCCCTGAAAAGAAAAAAGGAAACAATCCTCGGCCTCTGTGCAAAAAAGAAAGAGGCAAGTAAAACCAGTAGAATCCGCTGACAAAGAACGCGGAAAAACGACACGCGGGTCCCAGCCTCGCCGACGCATCAGGTGCGGAACGTAGGTGCTTTTGGTGGCAAGCGGCAGCTCAGCTAGCAGCCGCCATGTTCCCCCTCCAATGATATTCCTTACTTTTACAGTCATGTGATGTTTTGAGATTGTGCATTGAACTAGTTTGGCAACCGTGTTTAATTCCCTGTGAGTTTGTGTAACAATCGATATTTTAATAGTTTAATGGGTGTTTAAATTTTGAACAAATACATGATTAATATACCAAGCATTGACACATCTAAAAGGCTAGCAGCCAACTCCTTTCTGGACTCTCCCCTACTCTGCTCCTCCGTGCAGGGCCAGCTTTAGCCCTGGTGGCGCCCAGTGCGACAATGTTTTTTGGCTCACCCCAATGACCACCTCCGCCATGGATTCCCTCCCTACCACCCTTTAACAGTCTCAATAACTTCTCTCTCAGATGCATTTCATTAATTTTATAGCGTCACTCATAAACGTGAAGGGTGTCAGAGCACTTTACATAACACACACGTTCAGTCATAGATGTGTAAATCAGTGTATAGTATAGCTTTATACCGGCTATTAAAGGCCCGCTGCAGCGTTAAAGGCCCGAGCCGAAGGCGAGGGACTTTAACAAAAGCAGCGGGACTTTAATAGCGGTATAGCCCTGCTACAAAGGGCTATAAGGCTATTAGAACATTCTGCCACTAGAGGGCAGAATGTTCTAATAAATTAAACAAAGGCTTCTCGAAGCTCGAGGGGATTTAAATCCCCTTGAGCTTCGAGAGGTTTTTGTAAAACATTGGAATGTTGCTCTGCGGGCTTTTACCGGCCCGTAGAAGCATGGTGCACTCCATTGTCTACAATGGAGTGCTCCACATTCCAATGTTCTAATAAATGTTACATGTATAGTAAATGTTACATAAGACAGAGGACAGCGGGGGTGGATTCATGTCATCCATACAGGTAGGGAGTATAGTTGAATAGTACTTGGTCTGGAGAAGCACAAACTTTAAAATGTATCAGAATGGATTCTGGCTCTCTTTAATGACAAGAACTGATTTGAACCCAAGTGAACCCTTTTCGTAACATTAGAATAATGAAAGTCTGGGGAAAATAATCCATGCACTCTAATGTATTTCTTGAAGTCTGGCGCTTCAACACCCCTTCGGGGATGGCAGGTGCTGTATAGATGCAAAGCTTTCCCCCCTTCGGTTCCTATCCTCTCAGTCCAAGTGGCTGACTAGTATCCGCCACTCAAATTGCTTTCACTATATTAATTCGCCATTGGTCCTTTGTAGGTCCCGGAGTACCATGCTGATTGTCAGGGAGGTGCTTTAATACCCCATCAGGGGTAACTGGCGCTATATAAATGCAAACCTTTTGCCCTCTTCTATCCACCACTATTTTTCTGAATCCAAATAACTGACTAATTTACCCACCACTCAAATTACTTTTCATATTTCGCTATACTAATTCACCACTAATCCTTTATGAGTCCCGGAGTAGCGTGCTACTCATCGAAAAAGCGCTTCGACGCCTCATCAGGGGTAGTAAGCGCTATATAAATGCAATTACAATACAATTACATCACCAGACCAGTGGGCTTTGCCAATGCTTGTGGTGTTCTGTTATGCGCGCAGAAGAGAAAAGTGAAAGGTGATTCATTCAGTTTAAAACAGATGTAAATAGAAGCTTGGAAACATTTGCAGACGTCATTGAAAGGAAGCCTTGTTTGGTTCTGGTGAAACGTGCTGCTCATTGGCGGACACCCACGTGCACTGCCTGCGTCATGCCGCGCTGAGTCACGGGGCAGGCATGACGCACCGGTGTGAACGGAGGTGGGACCTGTTTATCAGGGAGGGGCCTGGGAGACAGCTGTGATTAGGAGGAGCCTCACGTGCACTGGGCGTTGCGTCTTGGGGTTCAGCTGACAGTGCACGCCGTGCCCTGTGCAGTGTGCACTACAGCACTGCACAAACACCACCCTCAGTGCTGTAATAGTTCTACAAGTAATGAAGGACTGGTGAGATTACCTGTTTATAGTAATCCCAGGTGTAACGCAGCAGAGTGTCGTTACCGTCCGTCCTTGCACTGATGGTGACAAGCAGTGATTTTCTCATGTTCTTTCTTTTATGGCACGATAGCACGTGTGATGTACTCAGATCCTAACACTGCAGGGGAGACTACTGCAGTGGAGATTACCACAGTGGAGATTACCACAGAGGAGATCGCCGAAGTGGAGAGTACCACAGTGCAGATTGCCGCAATGGAGATTACCGCAGTGGAGATTACCGAAGTGGAGAGTACCACAGTGGAGAGTACCACAGTGAAGATTACCACACTAGCGATTACTGCAGTGGAGATTACCACAGTGAAGATTACTGCACTGGAGAATACCACACTAGTTTATTGCTGCAGTGGAGGGTACCGAAGTGGAGAGTACCACAGTGGAGATTACCACACTAGAGATTACGGCAGTGGAGATTACCAAAGTGGAGAGTACCACAGTGGAGATTACCACACTATCGATTACCGCAGTGGAGATTACCAAAGTGGAGAGTACCACAGTGGAGATTACCACCGCAGGGATTTCTGCAGTTGGGATTACTGCAGTGGAGATTACCACAGTGAAGATTACTGCACTGGAGAATACCACACTAGTTTATTGCTGCAGTGGAGGGTACCGAAGTGGAGAGTACCACAGTGGAGATTACCACACTAGAGATTACGGCAGTGGAGATTACCAAAGTGGAGAGTACCACAGTGGAGATTACCACACTATCGATTACCGCAGTGGAGATTACCAAAGTGGAGAGTACCACAGTGGAGATTACCACCGCAGGGATTTCTGCAGTTGGGATTACTGCAGTGGAGATTACCACAGTGAAGATTACTGCACTGGAGAATACCACACTAGTTTATTGCCGCAGTGGAGGGTACCACAGTGGAGATTACAGTTCAGGAGTTTACCACAGTGGATATTACCGCAGTGGGGTTATCGCACTGTAGATTATCACAGTAGAATGCTTCTGAAAAAAATTCACTCTAGGCATCAAAGCAGGCCGGTTCAAAAGGAAGGCGCTTAATGCTGGAGCCGAGAGTTGTAGGCAGTCAAAACCTTGGTATGTGCAGCTTTCTTCAAGTGGCAACAATGTCTGACAGCAGAGCAGCACTGGAATTGGAAAAAAATATACTCCTGGAATCCATAAATGGGAGTCAAGGTGTAGCAAAGAAAAGGGGTGGAGTCACAAGGAGTGGAGCTTGAAAAGCAGAGTCTGAGAGTCAACGTATATATGTATTTGAAAACAAACCCTGAACTTCAAATGAATTGGCAACAAGGACGTGTGACAGTGAATTCGTTCTCTTTAACTTAATTGGCCACAAAGAGGCTGCATTTAAAAATATCTTAGAGGATTGAAACACCTGCTGCAGAGATCTTTGTGTGTCTAACAGTTCTGAGGGGATTATAATAGCTGTAAAATAACTCTAGTGGTTAATGCAGTCTGGGAGAGTTCTGTATTTTGTCCACTCACAGTTTTGACTCATAAAGTAGTATCGAGGGTTAATGTGCCCGCTGTAGAGCACGTGTTACACGCAGATCACAGATTTGTAGTATGTAGATAGGTAAGTGAATTACTGCTTTTGACTCTGCGATCACTTTGTTACTTGTAGTTCATAAATTACAATCCTTCTGATATAGCGCATTGATCTAGTTACCAGTATCAAGGAGCTGCATGCAATCTGAAAGTCATGCCTTTATTTTTTTTCACAATCTGTTGTTTTCTAAGATTTCAAAGAGGGGTTCTTTTGGGAAGTAATAAAATCTTGTAAGTCCAGCCAACCACAATCACTGCGTTACGCTTTATAGCCAGACTCAGGGGCTTATTTATGAGGCTTGACCGCCGGAGCTTCACTTTCTTTTACGCTCCAGCGGTGCAAGCCTCTTAACCATATCTAGGAGGTGACGCAAAGCCACCCTGCGTGCCGCTGCACGGCCTCATAGATATGGAGTAGGACAAAGCAGCGCAGGTCGCTGTCTTGCCTTACTGTGCGTCAAGGCGGCGTCCCATGGGCATTGCGATGGGTTTTCCTGCACTGCACCTATGGATTTTGACGCTGGCCCATATTTACTTATGTAAACCTGGGGCAGTGCCAAAAGATTTCGCCAACCCAGAGCAGGTGTAACAAGGAGAAATATTTTTTTTCTCCGTGTTTTTCCCCTTCCCATGGGTGCTGCATTCTGCAGCTCATATAGAAAGAGGAAACTGCATCTTGGGATTGTTTTCTGCAGGAAGGTGCCCCTTCCTGCATAAAAACAATCCTACCTGCAAAGATGGCACCTTTGCACCATTGAGCAAGGGTGCCTACATTGGCACTAAGCAGACAATTGTGCACCAGTGTGGGGAGAAAGGACAGGCATGCACTATATTTCATAAATACGGTGCATTCCTGCCCGTTCACATTGGCGTAGGGCAGCGCAGCAATTAGACTAGTGGCGTGGCCCTGCGCCAATGCCTCATAAATGATGCCCAGGCGTTTATCCCAACCTTTCACTCTCAACATATATGGACTACAGGTATGTTCAATATGTGATTTCTACATCTTACAACCCTCATGGTCTTTTGTAACTTCCCCTGAACATTGATTTACACATTTTTATGATTCATTGTGCCTTCATCTGTAATGTAAACCACTCTGCCACTACACTGGGGTGGGCAGCACTGTAAGAGAGTTAAATAGAAAAATAGGTGCCATTTAAATTATTATTTGTGTAATTCCTCATACATGCAGAAACATCTGGCATTCTTACAGTGCACGCACATCTCTTACGCAAGGGGCTGAATAAAGCAAAAAATGTGCCCCCAAGTCATGGTACTTGTGAAGTGATACGCACTGTGCCTTTGTTTCCTGACATTGCAGTTGCATCTAAGTGATAGGCCCCAGATAGCTCCCTGCCAGGGTGATGCTTGAACAAAAGAAGGGCTGATGGCCCTTTAAATTAATCCCTTGCTTTGGGCCTGGCTGGAAGTGAAAATATGACAGTCCCCTGCTGTCTGCAGGTTACTGCTCCGGACGGAATGCAGACATGGTGCGGGTGAGGGTGAATTATGTCCCGGGTTTAGCATGATTCCACCCTTGGCCAAACAGTAACAGCAGGAACTGGGATCTGGCGGGATCCCCTACTTTCCAGCACTGCAGGGGAGCACGCAAAACAAAAGCACGAAACCGCACATTAATACCATAGAGTACTGGAGAAGTGAAAACATTTGGAAAGCTGCATGAGACTACTTAGTGTAGCAGAACCACAAAAAAAATTATAGCAGCCTTTTCTGGTGTTGTGCAGAGTGCAGCACAACTCCCTAGGAGAATGGTGCACTGAGTGAAGCACCCACCTCTAGGAGAATGGTGCACTGAGTGAAGCATGAACCTCTAGGAGAATGGTGCACTGAGTGAAGCATGAACCTCTAGGATAAAGGGGCACTGAGTGAAGCATGAACCTCTAGCACAAAGGGGCACTGAGTGAAGCACGCACCTCTGGGACAAAGGGGCACTGAGTGAAGCACACACCTCTAGGACAAAGGGGCACTGAGTGAAGCATGAACCTCTAGGACAAAGGGGAACTGAGTGACGCACCCACCTCTAGGACAAAGGGGCACTGAGTGAAGCATGCACCTCTAGGACAAAGGGGCACTGAGTGAAGTATGCACCTCTAGGAGAATGGTGCACTGAGTGAAGCACCCACCTCTAGGAGCATGGTACACAGAGTGAAGCGCCCACCTCTAGGACAAAGGGGCACTGAGGGAAGCAACCACCTCTAGACAAAGGGACACTGAGTGAAGCATGCACCTCTAGGAGAATGGTGCACTGAGTGAAGCACCCACCTCTAGGAGAATGGTGCACTGAGTATAGCACCCACCTCTAGGAGAATGGTGCACTGAATGAAGCACCCACCTCTAGGAGAATGTTGCACTGAGTGAAGCATGAACCTCTAGGATAAAGGGTCACTGAGTGAAGCATGAACCTCTAGGACAAAGGGGCACTGAGTGACGCACCCGCCTCTAGGACAAAGGGGCTCTGAGTGAAGCAAGCACCTCTAGGACAAAGGGGCACTGAGTGAAGCATGAACCTCTAGGACAAAGGGGCACTGAGTGAAGCATGAACCTCTAGGACAAAGGGGCACTGAGTGAAGCATGAACCTCTAGTACAAAGTGGCACGGAGTGAAGCACCCACCTCTAGGACAAAGGCGCACTGAGTGAGGCATGAACCCCTAGGACAAAGTGGAACTGAGTGAAGCATGAACCTCTAGGACAAAGGTGCACTGAGTGAAACACCCACCTCTAGGACAAAGGGGCACTGAGTGAAGCATGAACCTTTAGGACAAAGGGGCTCTGAGTGAAGCATGAACCTCTAGGACAAAGGTGCACTGAGTGAAACACCCACCTCTAGGACAAAGGGGCACTGAGTGAAGCACCCACCCCTAGGAGGATGGTACACAGAGTGAAGCACCCACCTCTAGGACAAAGGGGCACTGAGTGAAGCATGAACCTCTAGGACAAAGGGACACTGAGTGAAGCACCCACCTCTAGGACAAAGGGACACTGAGTGAAGCACCCACCTCTAGGACAAAGGGGCACTGAGTGAAGCACACACCTCTAGGACAAAGGGGCACTGAGTGAAGCACGCACCTCTGGGACAAAGGGGCACTGAGTGAAGCATGAACCTCTATTGCAGTGCAAACGGTGCAGAGTGCACCACTATTACAGTGGTGGAAACAGGGCAGGGTGCACCTCTAGTAAAGCGGTGGAAACAGGGCATGTTGCACCTCTAGTACAACTGTGTAAACAGGGCAGAGTGCGCCACTATTACAGCTGTGTAAACAGTGCAGACTGCTGATGAGTGGATGCAAGCACAGATTCAGGATCCCACCGCTGAACACCAACTTGTTGGACCTGCGCCCTAGAGGTAACTTGGCTCCGGTAGAAAGGCTTTACTCGGAAACGCACATTGTGCTTGCATCACACCCAATTCACACCTTGCGCAACACCACTTCAAAAAGGAAACAGAAGAGACACTACACCGATCGATGTTAAAAGTTACCAGAAGTCTTTATCTCTTCTTCGTAAACTCGGTTACTCAATTTCACACTTTAGAATGAAACATTTCATTACATTTCAGGATAAACATCTCCTTTCCTTTCGGGATAAAACATGTCATTACAATTCAGGATAAACTTTTCATTACATTTCAGAATAAACATTTCCTTTCATTTCAGGATGAACATTTCGTTACATTTCAGAATAACATTTCCTTTCATTTACTTGGACAGTAACGGACCTTTGATATTAACTCTAGCCCAGCAGATATTTAAACAATGTGGTTTCTCTAACTGCTATGCTTCCTGGCCCTTAGACTGTCACTAACAATCCGCACCTTACATATAGAAATTAGCGGGACAATGAAAGTGCTGCTGGCAGTCAATTAGCTACTTTCAGGCAGTTTACAAGTAGAATACTTTAACACTGGGGCTAATCCATCCCCGTTAGGCCGTACATCTAAGCGCTCTCTGGTACTAGAGCTCAACCCGCTACCTCCAACACCAGGCGGGAACCTGCTATTCAATTAACCCTGGTCACATGCATGGTTGTGCCAAGATGCCGGTAGATACAACTGGCTCTAATGGGCTTCCCCCCCCAGGCCTTTGCAATGTACTCTCCAGTACCCTGTTCTCTCCCCTTTCCCGTGCTGCGTTACCCAGCTTACTGTACACAATTGGTGTCCTCCTCCTGGATAGTTCACGTTGCTGGGAGGTGCGTTCCCTCACACTTGGAACGGAGCTTGTGGGGTAACCAACAAGGGAGTCCTCACACGAGGGGGGGGCGAAACAGCTCACACCCTCTGGCCACCTCCCCCAAGGGGTTCCCACTGGTGTGCTCTCCCCCTCGTCGACTGAAGCCTCTCTTCTTCCCCGCCACCTCACCGAGGCTGATCATCTGCCACACTGCAGACTCGACTGGCAGGCACCGTCGTAGGCAGTCTCTCTGCTCCCGCTGCCGTTACCCGGAACAGCGCGTCCTGCGTGGGCGCGGCCTCCGCCTTCGTCCGGCAACAAGGGGGCGGCGCTCAGGCCCCTCTCAGGTGACTAGGGCAGCGGCTTCACTGCCTCACATCCCGCACTTCCTGGCTGCCGTTCTCCTCAACCTGACGGACGCGTCGCCCACTCGCCAGCCACACACCTGGGGCCAGTCTCTCACCTCAGGCCTCGCTGCGACAGCGGACACCTCCTGAGGTAACTCGGTAACCTCTCGACCTCTGGGAGGGTGGCGGCCAGGGTTCCAAGACGGGTCTCGAGGAGGGGGGGGCTGAAGTTAAGGGTGCCGGTTTTCACACCGGAGCGGTTGCGGAGGCCATCTAGTCTCTTAGGGCTTGGACACAAACACCTCTCCTCTCTGTCAGAGATGGTGGCAAACACCAGGCCAGTCCGGGAATCCCAGGCAAAAACGGAATTGAGAGTAGATAGCCCCAAGCGACGGCTCTTTCCCTGGTCTAGAGGGTCAGGGGTTCAAACTACCTGGAAGCCTCCTAAGATAGGAGGATCTTCAAAGTCACTGGCTGCGTTCAGGGACCGGTCAGAAGGTTGAGGGTGGTGTCACTGAAGAGGGGAATCGTGCAGACCCTGAGACCTGTCCATTCCCTATCTAGCGCAGCCACCCCCCCACTCAGGTGCCTTACTCCTGACTAAATCGCAGCTCAACTCCAACCTAAAATGGCCGCCCTCCCCTCACCTCTATTTATCACCTAGGGTCTGACTGGCCAGAGTGGCCCAGAAGATTCCGGAACCTCTCATTGCAGTCATGGCCCAGGTGCTGAGGTGACAGTTGGAACCACCATTTTATGAATCTAACCTCCCTCTTCCTGTTTCTTCAGTGAAGCACCTTGCGCCTCTCCCTCAGGTAGTGAGGATGAGGCGCCCAGAGCCTCTACATCAACACCCAAAAAGTTGCCAGTGGACAGAAAAAAAAATTAGAAGGGAAAGGGAAAAAAAAGAAAGAATAATATGAGGAGGGAAATGCCAAAGGGCTGACAGGTCTAACAGTGCACCTCTAGTAAAGCGATGGAAACAGGGCAGGTTGCACCTCTAGTACAACTGCGTAAACAGGGCAGAGTGCACCACTATTACAGCTGTGTAAACAGTGCAGAGTGCACCTCTAGTAAAGCAGTGGAAACAGGGCAGGTTGCACCTCTAGTACAACTGTGTAAACAGGGCAGAGTGCACCACTATTACAACTGTTAAACAGTGCAGAGTGCACCTCAAGTAAAGCGATGGAAACAGGGCAGAGCGCACCTCTATTACAGCTGTGTAAACAGTGCAGAGTGCACCTCTAGTAAAGCGGTGTAAACAGGGCAGAGTGCACCTCTATTACAGCTGTGTACACAGTGCAGAGTGCACCTCTAGTAAAGCGGTGGAAACAGGGCAGTTTGCACCTTTAGTACAACTGTGTAAACAGTAGGCCTGGGCGGTAAATTCCGTTCCGCTCACCTAATTTGCGGAATTTAGGTAATTTCGCGTTCCGCGGAGAACGCGGAATTGCCCAAAATGCTGATTTCCGCGGCTTCGCGGAATTTTTGCTTGTTCGCGATCTCAAAAGGCGTGTTCGCGAGATATTTCCCCCCGAGCACGCAAACAGCGGTTGCGAACAGGAAAAAAGCATCGCGAACAAGCAATTCCGCGTGTTCGCGGAATTTCTGCGTGTTCGCGGAGATTTTAAACCATTTCACGGAGATTTGCGTAACGCGACTATGCAAATTCCGCCCACCCCTACTAAACAGGGCAGAGTGCACCACTATTACAGCTGTGTAAACAGTGCCAAGTGCACCTCTAGTAAAGCGGTGTAAACAGGGCAGAGTGCACCTCTATTACAGCTGTGTAAACAGGGTAGAGTGCACCACTATTGCAGCTGTGTAAACAGGGCAGAGTGCACCTCTATTACAGCTGTGTAAACATGGCAGAGTGCACCTCTATTACAGCTGTGTAAACAGTGCAGAGTGCGCCTCTAGTAAAGCTGTGTAAACAGGGCAGGGTGCACCTCTATTACAGATGTGTAAACAGGGCAGAGTGCACCACTATTTCAGCACTCTCACACAGTAACTACCTTGAGCATCTTCCTGCACAAATACAAAACCAAGATGCAGTTTGCTCTTTCTACGTGAGCTGCAGAATGTACCACACATGGAAAGAGGAAAAAACAAGGAAAAATAAAAATACTTCTCCTCATTAAGGCTGCTCCAGGGAGGCGTAAGGTTTTGGTGCTGCCCCAGGTTTATGTGATTAGGTAAATCTGGGGCAGCATCAAAATCCTTGTGTGCTGTGTGGAACTCCCACCGCAGCTCCCATGAAACACCTCCCTGATGCAGAGTAAGGCAATGCAGTCATTTGCGCTGCTTTGTCTTTCTCCATATCTACGAGGCCGTGCAAAGCCACACAGAGGTGCCGATCACGATCCGGTAAAAACCGGGTACGAACCGTCGGACGGAGCATATTCTCCGTCCGACGCGTACCCGGTCGATAAAATATACAAACATGGAATTACGATTCGCACGGAAATCCCATTTCCGTACGAATCGTACAAAACCCCGACCGACGAAAATAAACATACAAATGTGATCCGGGAAAGCGCCGACGTGACGTCGGGACGCACGCAGCCTGCCATTCACGAACCAGGAATTACGATTCGCACCGACGTCATCCCGCACGGAGAATATTTTCCGGCAGCCAAAAACTGCCGGGAAATCAGGACGACGCGAACAAGGAGTACCTGCACGCGGCGGACAGACATGGACCCGAACCTACGTGTCATCCCGGCCCTCATAGCAGTCGACCTCCTCTACAGGTTACGACGCAGACGCCGCAGAAGGTCAGAACAACAAAGGGAGGGGGGAAAAGGGGGGGGAAGGACCAGGGCCAGGCCACAAACCCCCCACCAAACTCACACAGCACACATGCCCTGGACATACCTGCCCCCCAGGCCCTGGTCACTACGAGGGGGTGGGGGCGTGTCCAGCAAAGCCAGCGTCCGCCACAACGGAAGTGCTTGATGACGCGAACCGGCAACACAACAATACAGGTACCCACGCCTTAAGAGCGTGGGTACGAGTCGTACCACGCCCACACCTACGTCATCCCAACAATGGCGGGACGGCTGTACCCACGTGGCAAAGGCCTGGGTACGGCCCGCACAAGCATCACATAGCGTGGGGACGGATATGTACGGACCGTACCCCCACCCCCGTATGTATGGAGCGTACCCCCTCCCCAACAGTGCAAGTACGACCCGTACCCTCACCCACGTACGTATGGAGCGTACCCCCACCCCAACAGTGTAAGTACGACCCGTACCCTCACCCTCGTACGTATGGAGCGTATCCCCTCCCCAACAGTGTAAGTATGACCCGTACCCTCACCCGCGTACGTATGGAGCGTACCCCCACCCCAACAGTGTAAGTACGACCCGTACCCTCACCCGCGTACGTATGGAGCGTACCCCCACCCCAACAGTGTAAGTACGACCCGTACCCTCACCCGCATACGTATGGAGCGTACCCCCACCCCAACAGTGTAAGTACGACCCGTACCCTCACCCGCGTACGTATGGAGCGTACCCCCACCCCAACAGTGTAAGTACGACCCGTACCCTCACCCGCGTACGTATGGAGCATATCCCCACCCCAACAGTGTAAGTATGACCCATACCCTCACCCACGTACGTATGGAGCGTACCCCCCACCCCAACAGTGTAAGTACGACCCATACCCACACCTGTACGTATGGAGCGTACCCCCAACCCCAACAGTGTAAGTACGACCCGTACCCTCACCCGCGTACGTATGGAGCGTACCCCCCACCCCAACAGTGTAAGTACGACCCGTACCCACACCGCGTACGTATGGAGCGTACCCCCAACCCCAACAGTGTAAGTACGACCCGTACCCACACCGGCGTACGTATGGAGCGTACCCCCCACCCCAACAGTGTAAGTACGACCCGTACCCTCACCCGTGTACGTATGGAGCGTACCCCCACCCCAACCGTGTATGTATGGACCGTACCCCCACCTCGTATGCATGAAGCGAACCCACACCCGTGTATGTTCTAAGCGTACATATCCTGAAATAGGAGGGGTGGGTGCAGAGTCCTCCCAGCAGTGCCCAGAGACAGGAGGGGTGGGTGTAGAGTCCTCCCAGCAGTGCCCAGACACAGGAGGGGTGGGTGCAGAGTCCTCCCAGCAGTGCCCAGACATAGGAGGGGTGTGTGCAGAGTCCTCCCAGCAGTGCCCAGACGCAGGAGGGGTGGGTGCAGAGTCCTCCCAGCAGTGCCCAGACACAGGAGGGGTGTGTGCAGAGTCCTCCCAGCAGTGCCCAGACGCAGGAGGGGTGGGTGCAGAGTCCTCCCAGCAGTGCCCAGACACAGGAGGGGTGGGTGCAGAGTCCTCCCAGCAGTGCCCAGACACAGGAGGGGTGTGTGCAGAGTCCTCCCAGCAGTGCCCATAGACAGGAGGGGTGCGTGCAGAGTCCTCCCAGCAGTGCCCAGACACAGGAGGGGTGGGTGCAGAGTCCTCCCAGCAGTGCCCAGACACAGGAGGGGTGTGTGCAGAGTCCTCCCAGCAGTGCCCAGACACAGGAGGGGTGTGTGCAGAGTCCTCCCAGCAGTGCCCAGACACAGGAGGGGTGTGTGCAGACTCCTCCCAGCAGTGCCCAGACACAGGAGGGGTGGGTGCAGAGTCCTCCCAGCAGTGCCCAGAGACAGAAGGGGTGTGTGCAGAGTCCTCCCAGCAGTGCCCAGACACAGGAGGGGTGTGTGCAGAGTCCTCCCAGCAGTGCCCAGACACAGGAGGGGTGGGTGCCTATCACTCCCAGCAGTGCCCAGACATAGGAGGGGTGGGTGCAGAGTCCCCCCAGCAGTGCCCAGACATAGGAGGGGTGGGTGCAGAGTCCTCCCAGCAGTGCCCAGACACAGGAGGGGTGTGTGCAGAGTCCTCCCAGCAGTGCCCAGACGCAGGAGGGGTGGGTGCAGAGTCCTCCCAGCAGTGCCCAGAGACAGGAGGGGTGTGTGCAGAGTCCTCCCAGCAGTGCCCAGACACAGGAGGGGTGTGTGCAGAGTCCTCCCAGCAGTGCCCAGACGCAGGAGGGGTGGGTGCAGAGTCCTCCCAGCAGTGCCCAGAGACAGGAGGGGTGGGTGCAGAGTCCTCCCAGCAGTGCCCAGACGCAGGAGGGGTGGGTGCAGAGTCCTCCCAGCAGTGCCCAGAGACAGGAGGGGTGGGTGCAGAGTCCTCCCAGCAGTGCCCAGACACAGGAGGGTTGTGTGCAGAGTCCTCCCAGCAGTGCCCAGACGCAGAAGGGGTGTGTGCAGAGTCCTCCCAGCAGTGCCCAGACACAGGAGGGGTGTGTGCAGAGTCCTCCCAGCAGTGCCCAGACACAGGAGGGGTGGGTGCCTATCACTCCCAGCAGTGCCCAGACATAGGAGGGGTGGGTGCAGAGTCCCCCCAGCAGTGCCCAGACATAGGAGGGGTGGGTGCAGAGTCCTCCCAGCAGTGCCCAAACACAGGAGGGGTGTGTGCAGAGTCCTCCCAGCAGTGCCCAGACGCAGGAGGGGTGGGTGCATAGTCCTCCCAGCAGTGCCCAGAGACAGGAGGGGTGGGTGCAGAGTCCTCCCAGCAGTGCCCAGACACAGGAGGGGTATTTGCAGAGTCCTCCCAGCAGTGCCCAGACGCAGGAGGGGTGGGTGCAGAGTCCTCCCAGCAGTGCCCAGAGACAGGAGGGGTGGGTGCAGAGTCCTCCCAGCAGTGCCCAGACGCAGGAGGGGTGGGTGCAGAGTCCTCCCAGCAGTGCCCAGAGACAGGAGGGGTGGGTGCAGAGTCCTCCCAGCAGTGCCCAGAGACAGGAGGGGTGGGTGCAGAGTCCTCCCAGCAGTGCCAAGACACAGGAGGGGTGTGTGCAGAGTCCTCCCAGCAGTGCCCAGACGCAGGAGGGGTGGGTGCAGAGTCCTCCCAGCAGTGCCCAGAGACAGGAGGGGTGGGTGCCTAACACTCACAGCAGTGCCCAGACACAGGAAGGGTGGGTGCAGAGTCCTCCCAGCAGTGCCCAGAGACAGGAGGGGTGGGTGCCTAACACTCACAGCAGTGCCCAGACACAGCAGGGGTGGGTGCAGAGTCCTCCCAGCAGTGCCCAGACACAGGAGGGGTGGGTGCAGAGTCCTCCCAGCAGTGCCCAGTCACAGGAGGGGTGGGTGCCTAACACTCACAGCAGTGCCCCTGCAAAGAAAAGGGTGGAGTACCCACAGATCCAATGCCCACAAATGTCAGTCAGGTGCACAAAGATCCTGCAGTACATGTACCACATGTGTGCGAGGCTGGAAGTATACATATTCATAGCACCTAAAAGAATACATGTACACATGAAGTCATGGCAACAGTCTACATACACAAGTACAGTGACCACCAAGGACGCCACGAATGATGCAGGTGGAGACACCGCTCAGCATGCATGGGCCAAGTCTAACGAGTCCGTCACACACCCAGCCAATGTAGACACAGCTCAGCCCCACATATTGGAAAGACCCTGCAGGGAAGAAGTCAGGTTACACAGAGGAAGGAACACACCTTGGGATGATGTCGCCATGCAGTAACTGCTTACATGAACAAAGTTATGTAGCCAACAGCTTGTGATGGCACACAGATACCAGGATCCACCCTATGACCAGCACAAGACGACAATTCCCACAAACCCAACACATAATCACCACCCAAAATAACGGGGCAGGTCGACCAACAGCAATACCAGACAGACAGTAGTGTACTAAGGAAAAATAAATTGCTTTAATCAGCATCCAAAACTTAATTCAAAAGCACAGGTGCACCACACTTTAAGAAAAGAGGGGAAGATAATAATATAATTCATTCCCAGCGTGAATATAATTTTGAAAAGGTCATTTTTTATTTACAACACTTATAATTAATCTCTTTCTTTTTTTAAAAAACACTGGAGTATAAATACAATCTGTTCTTGAAAATACAGCTGTGTTGAAGCCCTCAACACAGCCTACTCTGCGCCAGCCGTTATTATCGAGTCCGTCGGGAGCCTACTACAGCCGGATTTGGACTGTAAAGACTGCACCTTCTTGCGAATATCAAGAATACACTTGAATAATTCTGGAAAGATCAACACGATCATCTCTCATTTACACCTCATAGTGACTGTATAAGAATTTCTTTCCCATTTATAGTATATATTCTGATAAAGAATTTGGGGATTTCGACCACGGTCATCTTTGCACCATCAGTGCTCCTTTCAGTGCAGTTTAAGACTTAAGGTCTAGTGCTACCTTTTATATGCCCTGAAGAAGTCCGCTTCAAGGACGAAACGCGTCGGCTGTATTTTCAAGAACAGATTGTATTTATACTCCAGTGTTTTTTAAAAAAAGAAAGAGATTAATTATAAGTGTTGTAAATAAAAAATGACCTTTTCAAAATTATATTCACGCTGGGAATGAATTATATTATTATCTTCCCCTCTTTTCTTAAAGTGTGGTGCACCTGTGCTTTTGAATTAAGTTTGTTAGGTCCGTTTGGACTGGCATTGTTTCAGTGGGTGCGATTCAGTGTGCACACTTAACCCTAGCAAGAATATAGGGATCGACATATAGAAGGGATAGCAGCCTAGGTGCTGGCATATAGAGGGCTCCACTGATTTGGTATGACTCATACCTCATTTGTTTAACTCAGCATCCAAAACTATGTATGTCCCTTCAAAGTTCAAAAAGTACAATGCCCATAGGGCAAACCAAAGTTCCAATCCAGGTGGGGGACACAGTGGGACGCGTGTCCCCTAGCTTGCCTGCACAGTCAGACTCCTTCGTCTTCCAGAGCGGGGAGGGCATCATGTGGGGGGGAAGGACCAGGCACCGCAGGGACATGAGGGCGAAGGGTAGGCGTCGTGGGTGCAGGGATGGAGGACTCCACCATAGGGGGTGGGTCAGGGCCAAAGGCGGAGGCCAGGATGGCGCTGCACACCTTTGCAAGGTCCTCCAGCGACTCCCCTGCACCCGAAGGAACCACAGGCCCCAAGGAGGGGGGGGGCGGAGGGATGGGTCGCAGCACCACAGGG
This sequence comes from Triturus cristatus, assembly GCF_964204655.1. Classification (NCBI taxonomy): domain Eukaryota; kingdom Metazoa; phylum Chordata; class Amphibia; order Caudata; family Salamandridae; genus Triturus; species Triturus cristatus. The sequence continues at coordinate 1,680,518,574 of NC_140591.1, forward strand.
GGAGGGTGTGGACAGGGGGGGGACTCAACCACCCTGACCGGGGACTCCCTTGACCGCTTGCGGGGTGGTGTCACAGTGGGGCTCAGGGACAGAGCGGCCATGAAGAAGTCTTTGCCGGATATGTGGCCAGGAGAGCTGAGGGGAGGGGATATGGAGGGAGTGGATTTGGTGGAATGCGGACTCCCACTCTGGCTGCGTGACTTACGTTTGCCCCCCGACCCAGTGGGTGTGCCTACTTCACCCTGTGTGTGCGTGCCAGGAGGTGTGCGTATGACCTTGCCTGCTGGTGTGGTGCCTGTGTCTGTTGTGGTGGGTGCATGCTGACGTCTGGGTGTACGTGGGACAGGCATGGGAGTGGGAAGTGTGGATGGGTCAGGGGTAGGGGGTTGGATGTAGCGCTGCAGGAGACACACTGCTGCAGTCAGTGTCGAGTCAATGGACCTCAGCAAGTTGCGTTGGTCAGCCTGCGATGAAAAAATGCCCTCCAAGTATGCCTCCATGTTGTTCAGCACTTGGCTGTGACCATGGAGGACATTAAGCATCGCAGCCTGACCAACCTGCAACTGCCGCTGGATATCCACAGACTTGGCATTGGCGGCAGCAGTGGAGACAGGGGCAGGGGGTGCGGTGCCTGGCAGGAAGGAGACATGTGGTGACCGGGCATGCTGGGAAGGGACACGAGCAAGTCGGAGGCGGCTAATGTCAATGGAGGGGGCGGGCTGAGATGTTGTGCCGCTGTCAGCTGCTGGTGCAGCCTCCGCCCACTCGGAGAGATCATCCTCGGACCCGTCAGCTTCATATTCAGTCGTGCCAGTGGACAGGTCCTCGGCCTCACTCTCCTCCGCCTCAGTTCCACTCAATGTGCCAGCCACGATGTCAACGCTGGCACTGGTGCCTGGTCCCTCCGCTCCGTCTGTGCTCATGTCTCCCTCCGTGTCTCCCGACGATGCTGTGGGCAAGGTGAAGAGACAGCAATTAATCATACACCTGTATACATATGTCACATGAGTCCAATCTACATAGTTACAGTGCATAGCCTGATAAGAAAGATCAGTAACATCTACAAAACAAGGTACAGATGTAGGGCATGCAACACAGAGTTGGTTGACCCACCATGCCACTGAAAAACCATGGAGAGCATGACACAATAGCAAATGACATGAAATGGAGTCTGACAGAGGAGCCAGGCCCTGGGCACAATCCAGCACTGCATCTGCACCACACAGCGTTGCCGAAAATAGGGATGAGCAGGGACCATATCCATGAACATGAGGCACATGTAGCATGGGTAATACTGAACACATGCCCACCATGACTGGCTCACTGCACCTTGAGTGTATGTCCAGACAAACATCACACACTGGCCAGACCTAGCAAGGAGATTTCAGGTTTTGACATGTAGGCTTTGCCCGCACCAACCACCCCCTACATGAGACAATTTGTTGAGACACAGGAAGCACTTACATCTCTTAGTCTGGGTGAAATACACAGGGGCTGCATAAATGCAAGATTGGACGTCAAATACCCAAGGTGCGCCTGTCCAAATAATCATGTACAAATGGGCAGCATCAGATGATTGTAACAAGACACACAGGCACTGGCCCCCGTGAGTATGGACAAGGTAAATCAGGTCAGGCTGTACAGTGGACACTTGTACTACATTTTACGTCAATATACATGGTGCCAGGGGACAATGGCACAGAGCACAACCTATGCTGTAGACACTGAGAGTGTCCACGTTTTGTGATGACACACATGACACCTAGGAAAATATGCCCCAGGGGACAGTAGTGGCCACACAACTCCATGGTCCTGAATGGGAATGACTGCAACACACACCACCATCCCTGCACTATGCGTATCGCACACTCATGCACATCATGTCACATGCCACAACATAGGACATGCGTGCTGTAAGGCATGACACTTGAGAGACTAACTCCCATGTCTGGACTCAGCATCAGTGCCAACTGACATGGAACCCACATGTACTGAACTGGACAGGGCACAGGCAAGGTCCCAAAACCTGTTACACACCACCCCCACACATGATGCTACAGGCATAGTTCACGTGGAGAAAGCGCCAGCCTACATTACCTTGTGAAGGAGTGACTACACACAGACCAGGGAACACATTGCAAGGAGGGGAAGGGAGGCAGGAGAGCACCGCTATACTGTGGGTAACTGGATCTGCACAGCACCCTTAAACCCTGGCAGTGTATCCATGCAACTGTGCACTTACAAATGCTGGTGACACACAACAAACACACATGTACCTACCCCCTTCCTGCTGCTGCTTCTCCTGTAAGCGCCTGTCCAAGTCTGGAAATACCACCGCCAGCACACGCTTGTGGATGGGGGTCAGACGGCGGCGCCCGCGGTTCTTATGGGTCTCAGGTAAGTCCCCCAGCAGGACCCATGCGATCCTCCGCGTTCAGCACCGGATATCCTGCCAGCATTTCCTCACCTGGGCCAGGCGCTGCTTGCGACCCTCCGTCCTCCTCACGGCACTGACGGCGTTCATCCATATCTGCTCCTTGGCAGAGGCGCCTACCTGTGGGGATGAACAAGTGACACTACATCAATACATCAGGCACATGTCACAGAGAGACATATTAGAACAAATTAGCTGTTTACAACAAGGCATAGTATGCATCCAACGCATTGCACCTTTGTCATAGGGACATGATCCTCTGGGGAAGAGCAAAAGCAGTACGTGCCATTGAAAGTACACAGGTGGAATGAGGGCAACGACACAATCAATGATCCAGGCTCACACTGTGCATCACAAGCTACACCAGGATAATGTGCAGCACCTCTAAACAGTCACATGCCACAGGCCACTGACGCTACCGCAGCAGAGTACACAGACACACAGAGGCACAGGACATCCACCTGCCATTGCCAAATGCAGCGACAAACCTCACTCTGCACATGTGCCACTAGACGGGGGGGGGCTCACAGGTGTGGGGCTGGCTCTGCACATCAGACACACAGCACTGCTCCCTGCTCACATCACATGGGCAGGGTATATCCATCCCTCATGCAGGCCGGGGGCCACACTCCACATATGCACCCACCCACATGTCAGGGGACTTACACACACACCGATGTCCAGGGTACGAACACATCATGTGGACACTCTCAGCACAGGTACACAGAACTAACACACATCTGTGGGTACAGTCACCTGTCACACTGGGCTGACCACATAATTTAATGAGGACTGTAGAGGCTACATTCCCAGGAGGACAAGACAGGCAGAATGTGGCATGCACCATGCAGTGATTGTCACAGTGAACACAATGCAAGTGAGGACGGCAGACATGCACCACAGCATGCACTGGCTGGGAGACATCAGGCATTCCCCCCCTGGGACCCCCCCTACAGTACATAGCATGTGTGTCACACCTGGACACAATGCCAGAAGTCACAGTCACAAACAAGGGACACAGTCTGTGCTAGTAGACTCTGCACTCACCTGATACCCTGGTCACCCATACAGCAGGGGGTACTGTGGGAGGATCACATCCAGCAAAGCCAGGTTCTCCTCCAGGGTGAAAGGCTGTGACCTCTCCACAGACCTTGACATGGTTCCAGGGAATCAGTAGCAGCAGCTGGGTCGTCAAATCCAAAGATGTGCAGGCAAGTGCTCCCTCATGGGACCTGGCTGCCTTATATCTGCCTTGCTGGCATGTTTCATGCACAGGAGTACAGAGTGATTGGTCACTCACATTTGCATCCTATGCTTCCTCCAATCCCTTCAAACCTAGCACAGTCAGTGGGTTCTTATTGTGTTTTTTTCTTGAGCATGATGTCAACTCCAGAACCACATTGCAACAAAGTAGATTCATGCAAACTGACTACTGCTGTGCACCTGCAGAAAAAAATTAAAACTTTAAACTTGGTCTCCATGACAACCAGCATGCATGTAGGCCTTTCTACTTGTCCCTCATGTGTCCCCTATGTAATTTGGAGTTTTTTCACTCAGGTACGGTGCGTCCCGGGGCCCTAGGGCACCACAAATGCATAGCAACAGCCCGTACAGGCGTGTGTACGGTCCGTATCACTATGGGTGTGCTTGCGTATGCGTACCCATAGCGAAAGTGAGCGTACGCACGCGTGTACGGTCAGTACCACTATGGGTACACATACGCGAGAACACCCATAGTGATAGTGAGCGTACAGGCGTGTGTACGGTCCGTACCACTATGAGTACGCATACGCGAGAACACCCATAGTGATACGGACCGTACGCGCGTGCGTACGCTCACTATCACTATGGGTGTTCTCGCGTATGCGTACTCATAGTGGTACGGACCGTACACACGCCTGTACGCTCACTATCACTATGGGTGTTCTCGCGTATGCGTACTCATAGTGGTACGGACCGTACACACGCCTGTACGCTCACTATCACTATGGGTGTTCTCGCGTATGCGTACTCATAGTGGTACGGACCGTACACACGCCTGTACGCTCACTATCACTATGGGTGTTCTCGCGTATGCGTACTAATAGTGGTACGGACCGTACACATGCCTGTATGCTCACTATCACTATGGGTGTTCTCGCGTATGCGTACTCATAGTGGTACGGACTGTACGCTCACTATCACTATGGGTGTTCTCGCGTATGCGTACTCATAGTGGTACGGACCGTACACACGCCTGTACGCTCACTATCACTATGGGTACACATACGGCAGCACTCCCATAGTGATAGGGAACGTACACAGGCCCTCTGAGCGAAAGTACGGTGCCTTTCACACATCACAGTGGTGACAGGCAGCACACAGGAAGGAATAGGGCTGACATACTTGTCCATGGATGGACATCAAGCCATTGTCTGGGCAGTACTACATGTGTGGGGCAAAGGTGTGAAAAGCTGTGATGTGGCACATTACTCCTGAGTCGAGAAGGCACCAGATGTATGATGAGATGAGTACAGATGTTATGTGTGACGGTGCAATGTGTGCCAGGCATGCCCTTCACTCCTTTGACATGTGTGCATGTCGTACTGCACACTTGGGATGAGCGTCACTGGCATGGCACAGTCAACAACACACGCAAGTGTCCCCTGATGCCCGCTACAGGGGTTACCACACCATACATGTGACTACCCACGGTGCACGATGTGACTATGTCATGTATGTGTGGGGGCTTCCCATTAGCTTGATGTTGGTGCTCGCTCAAACGCATCAGCTGTTGCAGCAACCAACATGTGTCTGTGTGTAGATGGACATGGCACACTGTTACGCACACCAGGACACATGTGGTATCAGATGTGAGGTGCGTATGTATGCATGGGACACGGAGTAGCGTAACAAGGACCTGTCTGCATCCTCTCTATGAATGTGTGGTGAGTCATTACATGTACACCTTATTGGCAAGGTGTGTGGGCTGTCCTTGTGTAATGTCATGTGACCAGTGGCTCTAGTGTTCCGCTACCAGTCTCTGAAATCGACATCCTACTTCTGCTGATGTGTTGATGTATGTCACTACTGTGTTGCGTCTGGCTGTTCACTTACACTGGGACACAGCTAATCCCATGCCATGGCATGTGGAGGTTCACAATCTCCGTGTGTAGCTGGGTCTTGGAAGGAGTGTCTCCTGGCAGCCATACGTGTCCAGGGCATGTGGCACATACCTGACTCCGTATGTCGCATATGTGTATTGACAGATTAACATGTGCTCAGCACCAAAAATTTGTTGTTGTAGTGCACTCACTCTTCCTTGTCACTTCCAAATTACTGCAGAGCACCGCCTCTTCCCCGAGCAATTCCGGACTTGGCTGACATGCGGGAGAATGACTGTATCCGGTGCTACTGCTTCCCGCAACCGTTGATTGAGGAGTTGATGGCGAGGCTGGCACCACACCTGCAACCGCTGCACAGGTATCCTATGGCACTGACACCCAAGCTGAAGGTAATGGCAGCCCTACATTTTCTTGCCACGGGTACCTTTCAAAATACCATCGCTCATGTTGGTGGCATGTCCCAGAGCATGTTCTGCCGTGTGCTGCATGATTTCTTAGAGGCCATGCTGCTTCACCTGGATGAGTTCATCCATTTCCCAACCCCTGAAATGTTGACTGGGGTCAAGCGTGGATTCTATGCCCTGGGAGGGATGCCCCATGTCATTGGGTCCATAGATGGGACACATGTGGCTTTGGTAGCACCACAGGCACAGGAGGTAGCGTACAGGAATCGCAAGCACTACCACTCCATCAATGCCCTTGTGGTGTGTCTGTCCAACATGGTGATTTCACATGTCTGTGCTCGTTTTCCAGGATCAGCACACGATGCCTACATCATGAGGCGTAGCAGGGTGCCTGAAATAATGACGCAGCTGCGCAACGAACGAGCATGTGTTGTTGGTGGGTACAGTCTGTCAGTCCTGTATTTTGCGTAGACTCCCAGCACGACCGCTTCTCCTGTCCTACTTATGTCCATGTGCTTTCCATGTAGGGGACGTGGCTATCCCAACATGCCATGGCTGATCACACCTCTCCGCAACCCCATCACGCCTGCCCAGCTCCGCTACAACACCGCCCATGGCCAGACAAGGCGAGTGATAGAGAGGACATTTGGCCTCCTGAAGAGCCGATTCAGATGCCTCCACAAGACCGGCGGCGCCCTCCCATATGCCCCGGCGAAGGTCTGCAAAATCTTCATGGTCTGCTGCATGCTGCACAACATGGCAGTTGAGAAAGCTGTGCCACTCATCCTGGATCAAGATGATCAGGACCATCCACCCGTGGAGGACCAAGGTCTTGGCAATGGGGCTAGTGATGAGGAGGATGTGGTTCCGCAAGAGGACTCCGGAGTCGGCTGATACGCGACTTCTTTGCTTAGTGGTGAGTACCAGTGTCTGTGTGTGCACGCATTGGTCCCCGTGTGGCATGTGTTGCCATGTGTGTGTCCATCTGCATGTATGCCACGTGAGTCAGAGGTGTGTGTGGATGTGTCACTGGAGTGATGGTGCCAGTGATGAGTGTATTTCCCCAGTCATAATAGTGACCTAGCATGTTGTCATCCTTACATGTGTTGAGTACATGCACATGCAAGTGGCTGTGCTTTTTGTGGCTGACTTCTTGTGTGTCTCTCATCCCCAGGTACTTGCGCATGCCGTCTGCTGGTTGCATTGTTGTGGCACTGCTATTCCTCATGGACACGTCATCGTGTGCTGACTCAGCGTTACACGCACGGACAAGTTTTGAAGTCTCCTTAGGGTAAGGGATGCATCAGGGGTGTATTGGGTGTGGCTGTTGTTTACGATGTGTGCACATGCCCCTGTCATGTGTCGCATCACCATGGGACACATGACATGCAGCTGGGTACACCTGAATAGATGGTCAGACTTGTTGACAGTCATCAGTGATGGGATTGTGGATTGTGATGATGGCATCAATGTGTGTTACACTGCCCTCGGACACATACGGTTTGCATTGGCTTGACATGGTGTGGGACTTCCACATCAGAGGATCAATGGTGTATTGCAGCCTCTCCGTGAGCAGCAGGGGGTGTTTAGCTGTTAGCCGACACTTGTGTGCCAGTTCCATGGCTATCACGCATTTGTGCTGCAGAAGGGGGGTTCCAGTGTTGGACCCACATGTTACTCCACATGACCTGTTCATGTGTACTCCGAGTTGCCTCTGCATTCCCAAATACATGAATAATAAAGGTGTCCCTATGCCTCCAAGGTGCCTATTCTCAGTCAATGCTGGTGTGTTGCCACGGTGCATACGGCATGTCTGGCATGGTTTTCCGTGATAGTGGCTATGTGTCTATGTGTCGAGTAGCAAGATGCATGCTGTTTGTGTGGGATTAGACTGTGTATTGTGCATGATGTCCATGACTGTGTGGGTATTGTGACATGTGCCATCCCCATGCATCCAACGTTGGCCAGGCCACCATTCTCTGCATCCACCTGACTCAAGCTTGCAGGACATGGTTCTGCCACCTGTCCACACATACCTGGGTGCCCCCAGGACACTCCACATGATCCCTGACCACTGCGCATGGCTGTCGCTGTACTCAATATGTCTGTCGGCACGGTTGTGCGGCCACCCCCTCAGCTGGTTGGGCCCATCACGGGTGTGTATGGTGCTCCATGTCCGTCTTGCCTAATACATTGTGACCCATGTGTGTCCTGTGCCAGACTCAGGCCCCAGTGTGTGGATGGTTGAAGTCAAATGAGAACTCAGGCATGGTTAGACTTTACAAGACACATGTAAGGTAATAATGCAAAATGTAGGCATCATCTCTTTATGGTGTAACTTTTTATTTTGGTTGGGGTACGTGGGGGGGGGGGGTTATGACATGAGGGGCTTTCCGGGTGTGTGGAATCCAAAGTTCACTAGGGGAGTTGGTGTCCTTGTCATTGAAAATCCTCAGAGTCCATGCCACAGTCTTTGTCAACATTGGTCAGACAGTGACCAGCAAGTCCATGTGGCAGAGAATGTCTTTTGCTGCTGTGCTGCTGTTGGTCCAGTGGGCCAGGTGCCAGGCCAGGTGTCCTGGGAGATGGTGCTGTTGCGCCGACCCTCACAGTCTTTTCCGTGGACGACCCGCCCTCCTGCGGGGACCCTCAGAAGCAGGCCGTGCCGATGTTTGGGATGCTCCGTCGGATGACTCCTCCTCCTGATCCCTCCCTGTGGGTGGTGATGTTCTACGCCTGGTGGCACAGGGAGGGTTGCCCATGTTGTCGGCTATCCGACGGAGTGTACTGTGAATTCCCGTGAACACCGTCACGAGCTCAGCCTGTCTGTCCTCCATCCGCCCTTGGTGTCGCAGTAGACAGGCATGTTGCTCCGCATGTTGCTGGGCCTGCTGGGTCTTGATCTCATCGAGGGTCCCCTTCATCTCGTTGAGGGTGGACACAACCTGGGCCATGCCCGTGGTGTCCTGCCGGTATGTGTCCAGGATGTTTCGGACATGGGAATATACCGGTTCCGCAGCCAACTGGCCAGGCTCGCGCCTCCGTCGTCCTCCACTCCCACCACCCCTGCCCACTTGCACCTGGCCTGCCCTTGTGGGCACATCGGGTCTCCGGGACCCCTGAGGGGTGGCATTGGCGTTGTCGCCTGCCTCCTCCTGGGTGCCCGGTACACCGTGTCCCTCCTGGCCAGCCTGGCTGCATTGTGGTGGTGGGGCAGGGATCCTGGGTGTCTCCTGGGATGTGGCAGGAGTGGGGGTGGTGGTTGGCTCAGTTGTACCTGACGCAGGTGCTGCAGGCCGTTGGACACCAGAGGGGCCAGGTTGGTCGGGTCGGGTTCGTCCACAGAGTGGTGAGAGTTGTCGCTGCCGGTGGCTCCGTCATCCCGCCGAGCCGGGTCCTGTGAGTCTTCCCCCCCAGTGTTGGGGGGTGATCCACGACGTTGACCTGTGTGTGAGAGAGACAATGTTAATTTTGTTCCATGCAACATCCATGTTTCATTGGTTTCTAAGTTGGCACATTTCCTCTGGGAATTTGGATATGTCTTGCATTCCACTCACAGTGCACTTGTGCATGGGTATGTCCCTTGGCCACAGCTTTTGCAACTTTACCTATGTGTGGCACAGTCTTACTTGCTGCGTCAATTGTGACTGCAGTCAGCAGTGGAGTGGGCAGGTGTGGCGAGCCATGCATTGGCGCCTTCCGTGTTGCACTGTACGTGGGCACATGGAGTGGTTCCACACACTTAGATAATGCAGGTAGCTGTCGTTGTGCTCGTGCACAGGTTGTGACATGGCCCTGTGTTTTGCCATGGAGAAGTGGGGGGGGTTCTGGCCCTGGCCACGCTTGTCTACATGCACGCAGTCCACCTGCTGACGAGCAGACATTCCCACACCCCACAAGGCTGAATTACTCTCCCTGTGTGTCCCTTTCTCGCTCCCTCTCTGTCCCTCTCTCCCTCCCTCTGTGTGTCAGCCTCCTCCCTCTGTCCGTCTCCCTGTGTCTCCCTCCCTCTCTGTCCCCCTCTCCCTCCCTCTGTGTGTCACCCTCTGTCACCTCAGCCCAGCTTCCTGGGCACACACTTTTAGCAGAACTTTGAATGGCCCTTGGATTGTTGATGTGAGTTTGTTTCTGATCTCCAGGCACCCATTGGGTGTAGTGTCTGTGTCTGTGCTGCTGCTGTGGTGGTGTGTGCTGCCACTCTTTCACAGTGTTGGCTGTTCATTAGCTGCTGTCATGTGCAAGAACGTCCCGTCACCCCCATGTGTTAATGCAAGGCGTCCGCCATTTGCTGGCAAGTCTTTCCTGTGTGGGGACACACTGTTTGTCTGGCTGTGACCTAGGCCATATGGGCAGGGGGCATTGTTGTCTTCTTCTGAGTTGCACTATGTGATTTTTGGGGCCCACACTCCCACCATCCGGCTTACCGTGTCTTGTGTTGGTGTTTTCTGCGGCCTGTGACTTGGCATTGTCCAGCTGGGTGCATGGGGCATGGTGGCGCCAGTGGCATGTGCGTGTTCATGGAGTGTGGTTGAGTCATGCGATAGCTTGGGGTGGTTGCGTGCCTGTTTGTGAATTTGGTTGTGGATGACGTTCCCCCCATGTGAGGTGAGTTGTTTGTGTAGTCACCCGGGTCTCGGAGTCCTTCTAATCCGTCCACTGCCACCACCGGCAGTATGGCCATCACCCTCCCTTAGACCCTATCAAATAATTTTTCTAGTGCCTCATCACCCTCTCCTCCCAGGGATGGTATCGTACGGGTCTGCGGGGCGGCCCTCCTCCAGTGACGTTGGCCTGGTTGTGTTCGTCGGTCATTTTGGCTCGGACTCTCCTCCGCAGATCGTACCACCTGGCTTGGCATTCATTCCTGGTCCTTCTGGTGTCCGCAACAGCATTCACAGCATCGACAATCGTCTGCCACATGGCTTTTTTTTCTGAAATGCTGGTCTGTCTGACCAATGTTCCAAAGAGGTGTGGCTCGACTCTGAGGATTTCATCGACAAGGACCTCCAACTCTCGGCTAGTGAACTTTGGATTCTTGTTACTGGGCATGGTGAGGGGTGTGGGTGTGGATGGTGGGGGGGTGTGTGGATGGTTGTGGGTGTGTGGGTGTGGTTGTGCAGGTGTGTGTGTGAATGTGATGAGGGGGTGTTTGTGAAGGTGGGTGTGTGAAGGTGTGAAAGTGTAAGGTGTAGTAAAGGTTCTAGTATGGTGCTGTAGGTTGTCTGTGGGGTCTGGCAGCAGTGAGTCTGTTGCAAAGGCTCATGGTTTGTGTGTGTGGGCCCTTTTTATTGGTCCATTGGTGGGTGTGGCTGTGTTTGAAGTTTGGCTGGGTGTGTTATAAGGAGTGGTTGTGTTTTGGGCCTCTGTTTGGGATTTTGGCAGTTGCAGGTCAGTGAATGTGTTGTTTTTGTGCTTGTTGGACATGTTTTGTGGCTTTGTGCCACTCGAATGGTGTATTCTTGTGTTGTTTTGCTTTGTCCTGGTTGTGTACGTGCGTTTTTAGCGTGTGTACGGTGTGTACTTCGGGAATTTAGTTGTACAGTGCTGTCCCTGTGTCTGGCTTGGTACGACTCGTACATGCGCGATGTTGTGTGAAGGTGCTGGTGTTGGGGCCTGGGGTGCGCTCCGTACTTAGAATGTTGGGGTGGGGGTACGCTCCATGCATACGCGGGTGGGGGTACGCATCGTACATACACGTTGGGGTGGGGGTACGGGTCGTACATACACGGTTGGGGTGGGGGTACGGGTCGTACATACACTGTTGGGGTGGGGGTACGCTCCATACGTACGCGGGTTAGGGTACGGTCTGTACATACACGGTTGGGGTTGGGGTACGCTCCATGCATACGCGGGTGGGGGTACGCGTCGTACATACACGGTTGGGGTGGGGGTACGGGTCGTACATACACGGTTGGGGTGGGGGTACGCTCCATACGTACGCGGGTGAGGGTACGGTCCGTACATACACGGTTGGGATGGGGGTACGCTCCATGCATACGCGGTTGGGGGTATGCGTCGTACATACACGGTTGGGGTGGGGGTACGGGTCGTACATACACGGTTGGGGTGGGCGTACGCTCCATACATATGCGGGTGGGGGTACGGTCCGTACATACACGGTTGGGGTGGGGGTACGCTTCATGCATACACGGGTGGGGGTACGTGTCATACATACACGGTTGGGGTGGGGATACGGGTCATACATACACGGTTGGGGTGGGGGTACGCTCCATTCGTACGCGGGTGAGGGTACGGGTCGTACATACACGGTTGGGGTGGGGGTACACTCCATATGTACGCGGGTGAGGGTACGGGTCGGACATACATGGTTGGGGTGGGGGTACTCTCCATGCATACGCGGGTGGGGGTACGCATCGTACATACACGGTTGGGGTGGGGGTACGGGTCGTACATACACGGTTGGGGTGGGGGTACGCTCCATGCATACGCGGGTGAGGGTACGGGTCGTACATACACGGTTGGGGCGGCGGTACGCTCCATGCATACGCGGGTGAGGGTACGGGTCGTACATACACGGTTGGGGTGGGGGTACGCTCCATGCATACGCGGGTGAGGGTACGGGTCGTACATACACGGTTGGGGTGGGGGTACGCTCCATGCATACGCGGGTGAGGGTACGGGTCGTACATTCACGGTTGGGGTGGGGGTACGCTCCATGCATACGCGGGTGAGGGTACGGGTCATACATACACGGTTGGGGTGGGGGTACGCTCCATGCATACGCGGGTGAGGGTACGGGTCGTACATACACGGTTGGGGTGGGGGTACGCTCCATGCATACGCGGGTGAGGGTACGGGTCGTACATTCACGGTTGGGGTGGGGGTACGCTCCATGCATACGCGGGTGAGGGTACGGGTCGTACATTCACGGTTGGGGTGGGGGTACGCTCCATGTATACGCGGGTGAGGGTACGGGTCGTACATACACGGTTGGGGTGGGGGTACGCTCCATGCATACGCGGGTGAGGGTACGGGTCGTACATTCACGGTTGGGGTGGGGGTACGCTCCATACATTCATGGGTGGGGATACGTCTCGTACATACACGGGTGTACATACACGGGTGGGGATTGGACTCGTACATAGGAGGGCTGGGGGGGTGTTGGGCGCGTATGCGGGCACATGTCTCCATGGTTGCTATGGGAGTTCGGTGCGGACGGTGTTTTTTCCATACGGTTGTAACATCGGACGCACGGGATGGATCGTAATTCCACGGTCGGACTTCACTTTTCACATTTGTACGGTAAATCGTCCGGGGACGTGTCGGACACATTTTCCGACCCGAGGACGTGTGGGGAATAATTCCCAATGCGATTCGTATGGACTTTTTACCATGTGAATCGTGATTGGCAGTTTGTACGGCACTTGTACGATTCGTACGGTAAAAAGACCGGATACGAGTCGTACGGCGAATTTTTTTACAGGATCGTAATCGGCACCAGAGTGTCTTTGCGTAGCCTCATAGATATGATTGCAAGGCTTGCACCGCCGGAGCATCAATAAAAGTGCCAATCCGGCAGCCAAACCTCTCATAAATAAGTCCCCCAGTTCATAGAGTGTTAGACCACTTTACACACTGTCCATCTGCGGTAAGCAGTAAAGTGAGGTCCACATTTGTAAGGAATTGCCGTAGGGCAACGCCGTAAGGCTTCTTGCTGCCCTGCCCCACGCCAATGTGAAAAGGCAGGAATGAACCATATTTATGAAATGCTGTGCATTCCTGCGCTCTCCCCCGATGCTGGTGCACAATTTGCTGCCTAGTGCCAATGCAGGCGCTCTTGCACCATATCCGTATTGCATGCAGAATTGTTTTTGTGTAGGAAGGGGCACCTTCATGCACAAAAACTATCCTGAGAGGCATTTTCCTCTTTCTATACATATACATGCTGGAGAATGCAGCTCACATGGAAAGAGAAAAAAGCAAGGAGAAAGTAAAATATATATCTCCTTGTTACGCCCTGCCGTGCAGAGGCGTAAGGTTTTGGCGCTGCCTCATGTTTACGTAATTAAGTAAATCTGCGGCAGCATCAAAATCCATGGGTGTTGCATGGGAAATCCCACTGCGATGCCCATGGAATACTAACGTGGCACACAGTAAGGCAACACAGTGACTTGCGCTGCTTTTTCTTACTCTATGTTTATGAGGCCATGCAAAGCCGCGCAATGTAGGTTTGCATGGCCTCACAGATATGATTGAGAGAATTGCGCCACCGGAGTGTCAAAAAAAGTGATGTTCCGGTTGTACAAGCCTCTCAAAAATAAGCCCCTGTTTTTGTACATCACAATGATTCAGATAGTAGTGGATAGATAAGCTGGATTTATGGAGCAAATATCAGTGTGAGGACAGAGAGCCTAATGTGAGAAGCATAAAATGTAATAACTCAAATTACGTATAAAAATAATAATAAATAAAGTAAAAATAGAACAACTAATGCTAATAGGTGAAGTCATGGGGTAATGTTGCGGTTAGAAATTGGGGTTCTGGTTGGCAGAGCTATGTACCCTGTCCAAGCAGGTGAGCAGCCAAAATATCAAAACTAAAATATCTACCTACACAAATATCGAGTTTTAAATATCGAAGGGACAGAATATCGATGTCAATAATATCTATGGACAGAATATCGATCCTAAGGTAAGTATTTTAATATCGATGTTAGTAATATCGAAGTTAGTAATATCGACATCAAATATATCGATTTTACTAATATTGATGTTACTAATATCGATATTTAAATTATTGTTATGTATTTTAATATGTATTTAATATGTATGTGTTATATGTTTTTAGTTAAGTGTTCTACTGGTTTTAACATATATGTTTACAATTTTTATATGTTAACAATGGTTTTTTAAGTCAATTTTGTGTTTTAGTATCGTAGCGGGTTGTGGGTTTATAGGGGAATAGGGTGGGAAGTAATTTAATTATATGGAATTAATTATACATTTTTAGGAATTATACATTAATTTTAATTATTTTTTGCGTTTAAGTTCTGTAGCGGGTTGTGGGTTTATAGGGGAATAGGGTGGGAAGTAATTTAATTATATGGAATTAATTATACATTTTTAGGAATTATAAATTGATATTAATACATTTTTGCGTTTAAGTTCTGTAGCGGGTTGTGGGTTTATAGGGGAATAGGGTGGGAAGTAATTTAATTGTAATTAATTAATAATTTATTTTCATTTATTGGTATTGATAATTATATTATTGTTACCAAAGAAAGGAAAGTTGGAAGGTGCACTCGATTTGGAGTCAATTAGGTGAAATAAGTCACTTATTCTTCGTAAAAGTCCTTTTATTCAACAATTTGGTTCAAAAACAGGCACACAGCCAACGCGTTTCGTTCCCATTACACTGCCAGTGGGAACTTCGTCAGGGCTGCAATGTTATAAAATAAAGTAAAAAACGACATAAATATCACATAACAATTAACAACACAAATATAAAAGTTACCACAAAACATAACATAAATATCCTACTTATAGATGACCCAACAACAAAAAAGCACAAAGAACAGTTTTATATCTTATACCTGTAGAGTCGAATAGTATGTATAACTTGTGTAACAGAGCATTTAAGACAAACATGTAACAAATGACAAGTAAGAAATAATTCAAACCAATTACAATCATGTTAACATAAAAACGAAAACATAAAAAATTTGTCCAAAAAGTTGATAAGTGCTCCTATGCAAGTAATGTGACCAATTAAACAATATTAAGTAATGTAACATACTCTGAATACCATGTGGGACAAAACTCAAAACAACATGAAGTTTTCTGAAGGCGAATATTAAATTCCAACAAGCATATCACCAGTAATTGAAAACAAGTAGGGGAGGGAAGAAAATAACTCTTAAATTTACCAAGGGTTCGCTTGGTTATTTCAAAGGGTTCTCACCTCAATGGAGATTTTAAATCCAAAGTTGGTATCAAATGTAAAATACAAATAAACCAGCTGTTTCCAAATGGACAAATCCCAAACAAGTTGTATATGCGGACTTATAATATGGTGAGGCCAAATGTCTAAAACCAAGAAACAAGAAAACCATAAGACACTACAGATTGGTAAAAAATGTTTTTTTCTAAAAAGAAGACATAGGGTCACTAATAGAGGGCCCATATTCTCACCTATTGAATCCTAGGTCCGTAGTGAATACAATAAATTTTAAATCTGGAAAGGTTTAGTCGAAATAAATAGAAATGATTCACTTATATTGAGTGAGAAAAAGGATCTAGAACAGAAAAACAAAGAAAAAATATACACCAACCGCGTTGAGTATAAAAAATATATCTGTGCTTATTAGCACAATATCATAGATTCATTAAATAGACACTCTCAAGCGTGACATGTTGATAATGTATCTATAATAAACAGTAATTCTATAGACTTAACTGTCAAATTATTTAAAAAGGACGTAATCAGCGAGTAGCGTAAGAGGACTGCAAGTGTAAAAGGCTATCAAAGGCCTGATTCTACTGGTGATACATCTACATTAAACAGAAAATCTATTGGCCTATCTATAATGGTTTTAAGAAAAAAGCGTAGTGAGCAGGAGGCATAGTAGAACATAGCTTGTTTGGGATTTGTCCATTTGGAAACAGCTGGTTTATTTGTATTTTACATTTGATACCAACTTTGGATTTAAAATCTCCATTGAGGTGAGAACCCTTTGAAATAACCAAGCGAACCCTTGGTAAATTTAAGAGTTATTTTCTTCCCTCCCCTACTTGTTTTCAATTACTGGTGATATGCTTGTTGGAATTTAATATTCGCCTTCAGAAAACTTCATGTTGTTTTGAGTTTTGTCCCACATGGTATTCAGAGTATGTTACATTACTTAATATTGTTTAATTGGTCACATTACTTGCATAGGAGCACTTATCAACTTTTTGGACGAATTTTTTATGTTTTCGTTTTTATGTTAACATGATTGTAATTGGTTTGAGTTATTTCTTACTTGTCATTTGTTACATGTTTGTCTTAAATGCTCTGTTACACAAGTTATACATACTATTCGACTCTACAGGTATAAGATATAAAACTGTTCTTTGTGCTTTTTTGTTGTTGGGTCATCTATATGTAGGATATTTATGTTATGTTTTGTGGTAACTTTTATATTTGTGTTGTTAATTGTTATGTGATATTTATGTCGTTTTTTACTTTATTTTATAACATTGCAGCCCTGACAAAGTTCCCACTGGCAGTGTAATGGGAACGAAACGCGTTGGCTGTGTGCCAGTTTTTGAACCAAATTGTTGAATAAAAAGACTTTTACGAAGAATAAGTGACTTATTTCACCTAATTGATTTCGAATCGAGTGCACCTTCCAACTTTCCTTTCTTTGGTCTCTATATAACACCCTTGGACGGCGGGTGTGGGTAGAGTTTGCTCCACTTCAGAAATCATAACGTTACACGGATTGGAAGTGCTTGACCTTGGTTTGCCGTTTGTTCTTTTCTGTTTATTATAATATTGTTAATTAAGTATTAATTGGTAATTAATTTTTATTAATTGGCAATTAGTTTTAATTAGTTGATTAATTGATAATTATGTTAAGTGTATTATTTTATTAGTGGAGTGTGTCGTGCGTTTATAGGGGAATAGTGTTGGAAGTAATTGAAATCTAATTAAGTAATTATTAAATTAGTTGTTGGGTATTGATAATTAACTAATTGGACAGTAATTATTAATTGGTAAATATTTTAAACTATAATATTTTGGTTATGAAAAATAATTAATTGTTGATTAATCATTAATTGTGAATTAAATATAATTAAATATTATGCATTGATATTTCTAATTAATATATTAATAAGTAATTATGAATTGGTAATTAATGTGTAATATTTATTATTTTGGCGTATGAAAAATATTTAATAGTTCGATATTTTTTAATTGGTAATTAATGTTTCATAATTATTATTTTGCGGTATATATCTTTTAAAATGGTTAAATATATTTTAATTGGTATTTACTTTTTAATAATTCATATGTTTTTGGTTATAAAAAATATTTTATCGTTTAATATTTATTATTTGGTAATTAATATTTATTAATCATTATTTATTGGTATTTAATATTAATGTATTGTTAATTAATTATTCTTTGGTAGTTATGTTTGTAATAATTATTTATTGGTATTTGTAAATAATTTTGAGTTATTTAATAATTAAATCACTAATTATTTTAAATAATTATTTTATTTATAACTATGTTATTTTTAACTTCTTCGCTATCCAACACTTTCCCTACTGTTGCACCCTCTGGAGTTGGAATAGTAAATTTTATCCCTTCGCTATCCAACACTTTCCGTACTGTTGCATTCTCTGGAGTTGGAATAGTAATTTTTACCCCTACGCTATCCAACACTTTCCCTACTGTTGCACTCTCTGGAGTGGGAATAGTAATTTTTACCCCTACGCTATCCAACACTGTCCCTTCTGTTGCACTCTTTGGAGTTGGAATAGTAATTTTTACCCCGTCGCTATCCAACACTTTCCCTACTGTTGCACTCTGTGGAGTTGGAATAGTAATTTTTACCCCTACACTATCCAACACTTTCCCTACTGTTGCACTCTCTGGAGTGGGAATAGTAATTTGTACCCCTACGCTATCCAACCCTTTCCCTAATGTTGCACTCTCTGGAGTTGGAATAGTAATTTTTACCCTTACGCTATCCAACACTTTCCCTACTGTTGCACTCTCTGGAGTTGGAATAGTAATTTGTACCCCTACGCTATCCAACACTTTCCCTACTGTTGCACTCTCTGGAGTGGGAATAGTAATTTTTACCCCTACACTATCCAACACTTTCCCTACTGTTGCACTCTGTGGAGTTGGAATAGTAATTTTTACCCCTACTGATGGTTTTGAGAGTTGCGGTTGGGATATACTAAATATAAGTAAGCACCGATGCCTTGACAGGTGGATGTTTTTTTAGCATGATTGGCATTTAGGAATCAGTCTAAGGTGCCTGAAGGCTCTATTTTGGTTTATTTTGTCATGTTTTTTCAGAATGATTAATTTGTGCTTCATAATCAACCAGTGACCCATGGTACAACTTAAAGCAATGGCAAGGGTGAGTACAGTAGTTGAGACTACATTGTTGTACATCACCCCCTCATTAGCTCTAATTCGAGATACTAAGGATCCTAATAGAGACAATTATCCTTTGTGTCCCAGACCAGCGGTTTGCGAACAATACAGATTTGTAATGTCACGTGAACAGCCAGTTTAAATATATGTGCTGTGAGATTGGCTTCAAGATGAGCGTTCCCTGCTGTTCATACCATGACTTCTGCTAGATGACTTGATTTCCTTAATTATACACTTTGGGGCAGATTTCCAAGCCCCTTGCGACACTTTCACGCCGCCGTTGCACCACTTTTGTGACGCAGCGGTGGTGTAAACCATGCGCCACATTGCAACTTATTTACAATGTGACACATCTAGGCAGATGCGTCACGTTGTAAAGCCCTGCGCCACATGAAACCTGCGTCAGGTTTCATGTGGGCGTCCAGGCGCAGGGTGGGCGTTCCCTCACTGGAAAGCCCCATAAAACTGACGCAGTGAAATCTACAAGATTTCAATGAGTCAGCTTTACGATGCTGCTGCATCAAATCCTTACGCCTGCTTGAAGCAGGCGTAAGGAGTGACGCACCACGTTAAGTATGGGCGGCCCCTGTGCATTGCAGGAGTTGTGTCACGCTTGCGACGCGACTCCAGCAATGCACCGCCCGAACGCCACAAGATGCGTCACGCATCTGCCCCTCCTTGCACCATGGTGCGCCGCATTGTAAATGCGACGCATCTGTGGTGGTACAAGGAGAGATTGCGTGATGCATCTGTTCTGGTGCATCCCTGCTGATTTGCAGAGATGTACCAGAAGTTGTACATCTGCCCCTTGATTTCTTTTATATCACCAGATTCATTTGGGACTCAACTGGATGAGTGGTATTTCGAGCTCTTGGCCCAATCATAGGCTACCTGAGTGGGAGCCCGTCTCCATTTTTTATAGGTTAATAAGGTTTTATGCTTGCTGCTGCAGTTGTATGAATTTTGAAATACAAGACTGATGTTCTCATTTTGTCCTTAGGTTGCCCCTTTAGTTCTTCTTCACTGTCCTGATGAAGACCAGCATGCAAGGATGTGAAAGCACCTTATGAAATAGTCGGGTCGAAACGTCGACAACTTAATTTTAGCCTGGATTGAATATGTTGACCCTCAAGAGCGGTGTGTCAGGATTTAATCACCACCAGATCTTACTAACGGACTTTAATTTTGGAACCGTTTAGTGTTTTTTCAAACAGGTTGTCTACAGTGGCTCAGTACAGAAATGGTATCCCTTGCTTTGCATTAAAAGATTTAATTAATTCTAATGAAATGTTTTTACTTCCATCACCTTACACATGAGTACTTCTATGAACATTTTCTTCCATCCACTTCTCGGAGCAGCCTTTTTCTGAATATATTTATATGCTTGAAAAAAGATGATAATATTATTTGAATTGAATTGAAGAATTTTGTGTTTGATCTCTTCCTTTTTGCTTGCACGCTAAGACCATTCGAAGGAATACATTACTGTGTACCTACTTTGTGAGGGATTTGCCAGTGGACCACATAGTTATGTGTACTAAACGTAATCCAGGCCCTATGGCGTAGCTTGGGTGACACCATTAGCGTATAATGGCTGAGTATATTTGAGCCTCCAGGAGTTGAGCAGCAGCCATGGCTCTGGGATTCCTTCCCAGGCTTTGCTTGGTGTTCACCTGGCCTCAGAGGATCTCTTGGAGTCACTCTTTCAGTGTCCTACAGGCTGGATCCTTGCAGGTGAAACTCTGTGGGGATCCCTGTGAGGACTCTCCTGATCCTTACATGTTGCAGATCAGTGCTGATCACACCTTGATAATGCCTGGGGATGAACATCCACTGGAGGGAAGGGTTGATCCTGAGAAGATGGAGCAGACACCTCATCCCGTCCTACAAACACTGACTACTGGAACTGAAGGGAATGGCATGCCATGAATGAATCCTTCACATCCTGAGAATACAACCCCAGTGTTTGGTCTTTTAAGATCTCTTTTGTGGATCTCAGGATGCGTCACCCTGGACTGACAGCAAGATTCCTGTTTGTAACTATAGTGAAGGGATCAGTTCCCTCTTTATTTAATTGTTTACGCGCCTTGCTGTGTCCTTGTATCTTCTAGAGTGATGATTATCCGCAGCACCCCCTGCTCCGTTGGGGTTCTGTTCAAACCCTGGGACCTGGCAGACCTCCTCATCCATCCACGCTTTGCTCTATTTTCGACTCTTCTTTCTCGGCTCTGGGGGCATATCAGCAACAACCGGCGATAATTATCGCTAAGCGCTCTTAGCGCTAGGATAATTATCGCCGGCTAGCGTGGATTTTTATCGCTGAGATAGCGTGCTATTAGCAACGCTTATCTCAAAAGCGATAAAAATCCTCACGCTAACATGAGATTATAGCTGGCAACCCAGCGATAATCTCACTCAATGTGACGTTAGCTTGATGATAGGGACTCACAAACTTAGCCATGATATCCACCTTCTATAGGATATCATGGCTAAGTCAGTCCTGAAGCAGGCGTAAGGAAAGTAGTGATAACGGGTGTTATCGCTACTTTTCGTTGCCCCTATGCTTCATAGCGTGGAGCTTGATGATACATTTCTCCTGTCATGTCAGGTCAGGAACGCCCACTTTGCATCTCATTAGAGATGCAAAGCTGGGTGTTAACAATCCCCACGCTAAAGCAAGGTTTCACGCGTTAGCGTGGCCTTGCTAATTAGGCGATACAATTATCGCCGCTTTTCGGCCGTAAACGGCCGCAAAAGTGGCGATAATTTTCTATCGCCTCGTTGTTGATATGCCCCAAAGTGTCTCTCGCCGCTGCTCACTGCTTTACCACTCCATCTGTAATTGAGTCCCCACATGCCAACTCTACCTATTCCCCATTCCCATGCTCAAGCTACTCCTCACCAACCCTACTGAATTCTTCCTAACTCTCTACGAGCTGCCTAGACACATGGCCACACGTAGCCCTACCCTTTATCTGCCTACTGTACCTGGCCATCTGTGAAGAAACTGAGGCACAGATTTCTAAAGCCTTATGTTGTCCTTGTGTTGCATAAGGCGACGTGAGGGCGATGCTAAGGTCTCAGTACTACTGGCACCCTTGCTTGCTGCCCTGCGTTGAAAGATTGGTAAATACGTCCTTTACTTTTATTTTATCCCACACTTCTACCTTGACTCCTCCAAACAGCTGCTTCTTTTATTTTCCTACGTCTCTGCTCCTATGTACTTTTGCTGAGAGGAAAACTACCTTGAGACAGCAAGACTTTCATTTACTAACAATTAATACAATTTGATAGTAGTTGCATAGAGCTTGGCATTTGTGGAACATTTACCAGCAAGCACTGGTAAAACCAGTTAGTCGGGAATTGTCTGCAAGCCTTTTCACCTTTTCAATGCTCATTTAGATTTGGCACTGTGTTTAGATTTGGCACTGTGTTTAGATTTGGCACTGTGTTTAGATTTGGCACTGTGTTTTAAAAAAATCTTATTGTCGGGCAGGCTGCCAGGCTCTTGTCAGTCTAAATAAATACTTAAACGCAAACACACATTGATTTAGCAGTCCATGACACTCAAAGGACCTACTTTGTGTGTGGAGGTGCTCCTGTGTGAAAAGGAAGAATGCTGTCACTCACAGTGAAGTCAGCCAATGGCCCTATGCTGTATACAGTAGTGGGAGGAAGAAAAATGTGAATGGCACAATACAAGGCCATCAGCTGAAGAAGGTTTGCTAAAAGCTTTTATAAGTAAGTATATGATACATATCATTTTAGCAAAAACAAGAAGTCTTGGCTAACACCAGAGTTGAAAACTGGTGCTGTCCCATCCACTCTATCTAGTGCTAACTCATCAGGGGGCATATTTCTGAAACTGAAATGCAGCGCAGCGAAGCGCAGCGCAGCAAGTCGACTTGCTGCGCTGCACTGGGTGACAGGGAAAGGGCAGGAATGCGCCATATTTATTACAATACGGCGCCTTCCTGTCCTTTTCCCAAGGGCCACCTTCCTGCACGAAAACAATCCTCAGAGGGGTTTTTCTCTTTCTCTTGCTGTGTGTGCTGCAGAATGAAGCAAAGATTGAAAGAGAAAAAAACAAGAGAAAGAAAGATTCTGGTGCATTTCCAGGTCTACCAGTGAAGGCAAATCTAAGAAGGACTCAAAATCCTCTTCTAGCTGTTGCATCTAGCAATGGTAGATCGAAGAGTGGGTTATGTACGTGTGTCTCCAACAACCTCCTGTTTACTAAAATAACCATGGTGGCACATAAGTTGAATTATCAGATGATCGTCTGTGATATACCAAGAGCTGCCTGGTTAGCAGTAATACTTTATCACAAACTTCCCTGCTTCATATAATTGCAATTACAGCAAGCATTTGCAATGCAATCGGTCTCGCCTTTGGGACCTTATATGTATTAGGCTATGCAGCACATTAGCCTGGCTGCTGAAACATCTACTGTTCTCTAACATGGAGGGAAAGTGAGCACCAAACTGCGTGACATGCCAGGTATGGGAACACATGGAGAGAAACATTGCCTTTCAGGGGAAATGGTATTGTCCAAAGCTCTGTTTTAAATATAGAATCAGAGCCTTCGGTGGTCATATAACTGAAAATACAAGATTTGAAAAAAATATTATTGTCTACGGGTGCTCGTGGACGACAATTTCTATGGACTGGAATTTAGAAAATGCTAAAGTGATTCTGGTATTTTACTAACCTCTGCTGGTCGTTTTCTATCAACAAAGTTAAATAGAGGCAGTTGCAAGAACATTTTTAAAAAGTCCCTCAGTGTGAGAAGTTGGCCTGGAATATGCTGGTCACTAGTTAAAGTGGCCACCTTGCACCAGTCCAATTCGACTCTTATGGTAGATAGGTTTAAGACAACATTTTAAAGAAAGCTATCCTAGTGGTACCTGTGGAGAGCAGCCTTCAGGCTAAGTCTCTGAGGAATGTAAAGCAGCTTGTTTTACCTTATAAACTCTTGAATTACCAAATGAAAAGGACACCACACAGGTATATATATATAATATATATGTATTTATTCTTAGATACACTCTACTAATCTCTTTGTGAGATTAGAACCCAGATACACAATCAAATGTCAACACTTCTCAATAAATTAAGCACAAATATGGATGTAGCCCTAGGGGCGTACCAGACCATATACTAAGAAAATGGTTTAACAAACTCGACTTGAAAAATGAAAGGCCTAGGGCCTTGGGAATTGCTGGGGCTTCACTTCTGCAGTGTTAGCAGGTAAGTAATCAGCCCACGGGAGACGCGTGCAGTGTCTAAACACAGCTGCGGGTTTCCTATTGGTTTCAATGGCACAAGTCGCGGTTTGAAATTTAAAGTTTTAGGGCACTTCGGAGAAGTCAACAAGCAAGCCACTTACAGGGTAAGTATTTCGAGGGCCAACACACACTTGGGCACCGGAGTGCACGAGTTACCTCACCCACGGAAGCCGGGTGCATAGGTGTCTTTTGGTGTCGGGTCGCGATGCTGTTTTCAATGGAGATCACTGAAGACTTGCTGCTTGTGACGACTGGAGAGGTGTCCGCTGTAATCCGAAGATGGATTGGAGTTGAAGAGGACCTGAAAATCGAGGGGACAGTGTTCAAAGTCACTTGCCAGTGACCGGTGGCCAGCAGGATGTATGACCACTGATGTCGCGTCGCTTCAGGTCGTCAATGGTGATTTGTCTCTTTGCTCACGAGGTCCAGGAGAGATCGACGATGACCAGCAGCTGGATTCGGAGGGTCCCATAACGTCTGCAGCTGATGACGGTGTCGGCAACCGGATTGGAGCCAACAAACCTTGGCAACTGCAAGTCTTGTGTGGAGTGATGATTGAAGATGATGCAGACCAGCAAGGTCTGATGGACTTACCCAGCGAGGGTAAGTGAGAACAGGCCCGGAGCAACCAGGAGAGCCCTTGAAGTTGATGAGAAAGTCTTCGGGTGAGTCACTAGCCAATGGGCAAGTAACTGCAAAGATGCCTTTGCAGGAAAAGTTCCACAGGAGCCCACGGTCATTCGGGGCGGGGTAGGCAGCTGTTTTTCGGTACCAGACCTGCTAGGGACTTGTACTACAGATGGTCCAAAGCACAAGTTCGTAGAACATTGTTTAGGGTTTGCACTTGAGATCAGTGCACGGTTCCCTGGTATTGCTGTTCCACGTCACTCGTGGGGTCCAGATGCCACAGCTTCGCTGGGGACTCAAAATGGCCATCAAGAGGTCCGGAAATCCACTTCAGGGGATGCAGGGACTTCGGACTCCGGCGGGAGCGGTGAAGTTTGCAACCATCGATCAAAGTTACTGGTGCCTGCCAAGCAGGGGAGTCACTCTTTGACTCCAAGGGAGATTCTTCAGTCTTCCAGAGATAGTGGAACGTCGAAGGGCCAGGATTCTTCTTTGTAGAGCATCGTCCAGGTATAATCTGAATTGTATTGGCAATGCTTGGTATCTTATAGTGAAGATAGGGGAGGGACTAGCTCTATGACCACTCCTCTAGGAGGATAAGGGTAGTGGGTGGTTACACCCACTTCTCTTTGTCCAGTTTCGCGCCAGAGCAGGGGCAGGTAGCCCCTGAACCGGTTTGAGCCGGCATATGCACAGAGGAGCCTACTGCTCCCCCAGTGCAGGACTTCAAAGCACTCTAAGAGTGCACCCACCCAGCTCCAATACACTAAATCCTGTCTGGGAGGTGGTGACACCTCCCTGTGACAGGATACCCTTTGTTGGGCTTCCTCCACTGCGAGTTTCGGTCAGCAGCAGGAGGGCAGCCCAGTGTCTGTGCTGGTGGCATTCAATTTTGTGATGCCAGGGCTCTAGAAGATTTCTACCGTTTGGTACAGTGGGTACATGTCGTCCCCTCTAGAAGGGTGGGATCCTACTCCCACACCAGTTACTGGTGTGGGGGTATGATTCCAAGTTGTTTGACACCAAACACGACATGTTTTGATGCAGTCATTCCAAAGTTAGCATTTACCGCGAGGTTATAATGCACTTAAGAGTATATGGTTTAACAGCATCCACAAACAGCAGCAGAGAATAGACTCTGCCAGCTGCAGAGGGGTCCTGCTCATGCAGAAGCACCCCCTCACATAGTAAACCAAGCACCCTGCCCTCAGGATTGTTAGGGCCTGCTAGAGTGGTGACTGATAGGTTTATATGTGTGTGTATGGTGAGATATAGGAACCTATACCTCAGTGAGGAGTGCTAACACTACCTCACACAGGCTGCAGTAGCAGGCCTGTGGTGTCAGATTGTGAATGCTTCCCAGGGGTGGCATAATACATGCTGCAGCCCCTGGTAGGCCTGTGAAGTACAAATGCCCTAGGTACCTAAGGTACCATATACTAGGGGCTCATAAGGTACCACAGTATCCAATCACTAGTGCATCTAATATGCACACCAAGTTGTTTAAGGGAGTAAGCAGATAGGCTGGGGTCCTGGATAGCAGGATCCCAGCCAGACTAGTCAAAACCCATTCAAACACCAGGAAAAAAGTGGGGGCAACCATATAGTCAGATTCCACCTTCCTACACTCAGCAGAAATCAATTCTGGTATTTTACTGACCTCTGCTGGTCGTTGTCTATCAAGACAGTTAAATAGAGGCAGCTGACCAGAAAAAAATTCCCTAAGTGGAAGCAGACAAGTCCTAGGGCTGATCTCCAGAGCCCACAAAGTACGTACATACATAAGTATATAATAAGTATATACTAAAGTATATACAAGAGGTCTTGAATGCTTGACCTAAAAAGGGCGATCCACTTTATCCTGCGTGCTGCAGGCTGATCTCCCTACTTGATTCACTAGCAAAGATAGCTGGTCTTATCATCCTGAGTAGACTCGACGACCGAGAAGAATATCACAAAATGATGTCAGATCTACAATACGGATCCCACCCTGGTATAGGGACCATTGAGCAGGCACTGACTTTAAGTATCTTACTAGGGAAGTAAATCGAGATCAAAAAGGGGAACATATATCTGGCATTATTAGACTTGTCGTCTGCATTTGACTGTGTCATTCACTCTAAGTTGTGGACTAGTTCGACAGACCTCGGGGTGGAGACAACTATCATCCACTTTCGAAGGTTGCTATATTCCGGATGCACGGCTAAGGTTTGTTATGGTGCCGGGGAGAGTGTACACAACCGTTTAGAATAGTGAGATGGGTAAGACAGGGTTGAGTGTTATCATCCTTTTCTTTCTCATTATATACAAACAGCTTAGGGACAGAGTTAGTCAGTAAATGCAAGGGCCGCTCTTAAATCGGGCATCGATCTATCCCGGACCTCCTCTATGCGAACAATGCTGTTCTTATGGCTTGAACTCCACTGGGCCTCCAGAGCCTTCTTACTAACTTTGACATCTAAATGCATGATCTAGCGCTTTTAGCCAATCAATCCAAAACTTTTATCATGAAAGGTGAGAGAAGGTCACCGAAATCCTGTTACATAAAAATCAGCGGCACAAATGTTGGCACTACAGTGACTTTCTCATATCTGGGTATACACTTTGACAAAGGCAAGCCTGTCTGCGCCCAACCGCGCGCTGACGTCGCCAGGAGCCAGGGACCCTGGCCGATCCGCCCCCGAATTGGGCATGATCCCCCTCCTGTCCTATTCCAGCAGGGAGCTGTTAGATCTAAGAACAGACCCCTTGCCATCCTGCCGGCCTGGGACTTGGCCAACCTTAGAGGGCCTTTGTTCCTTTCGAGCCTGCTGGTATCAAGGTACCCCCATAGAGGCTGCTCCCATCTATGAGGAACCCTGCTGCTTTCTCCATATTAAACGTCCATCCCTTTCTACACAAGCCACCTTTCCTATCAATGATTTAGTGAACCTTCTGACAATTCCAAACTGGGGTGGAAAAGTGTGCTATGCAATGTTAGATTCCTGCCTAAGCACCCAATCGAGGTATGGGATCTCCTTTCCTCCGTTAAGCCGGATTTTGGTTTCTTGACAGAAACTTGGCTTAAGCCCCATTCTCCTCCTGCCATTATGATAGCCCTGCCTGACGTTTACAGGATTATAAGAATGGACAGACAGCCTATGGTGGGGGGCGGGATAGCTATAATACATAAGGACAGCATCGAAGTCACCTCACTGGAGCAGCGATGCAACGCTAATATTGAAATTCTGGTCTTTCGGATAGACCTTCTCTCGCATCTCACTTGGAAGAGGGACTTAGTCTATCGGCCCCCGGGCCCTTTGGCCGAATTCTCACTCCAACATACTGAACTAATAGCTCCCCATGTGATCTCGACCAACAATTTTTTATAGTTGGAAGATTTTAATGTTCACAGTGAATGTACCACCAATACCGATGCACTGACGCTTATGGCAGACCTTTCCCTTGTAGGTCTAGTTAACCTCAAAGAAGGTCCAACACACACAGTAGGTCACACACTGGATATAATTTTTTCTAATTCTTCTAGCATTTTGTGTGAACCTCCTCAGCTGTTGATATGGTCAGATCATGCAAGCAAGAGAGCCAACTGGTTCACCCCGGAACTCCTAGCGTCAAAGCGCACCTGCTGGAAGTTGGAGAACATATGGCACAGCGAGAAGTCGCTTGGCAGCCACGCAGCCCACAAAGATGCCATCCGCAACCACCACCACCTCATCAGGACCACCAAGAGGACTTCCTTCAAAGACCACCTCAACAACAACGCACACAACAGCAAGGAGCTCTTCAACGTCATGAAGGAACTCTCCAACCCCAGCTCCAACGCCAACGACATCCCACCGTCGCAAGCCCTGTGTGACTCCCTCTCCACCTTCTTCCACCGCAAGATCGCCGACACCCACGATAGCTTCAACCCCCTGACGACCCTAACAGGCCCCAACACGCAGGAACCACCACACCCCACCGACTACGACCCCCTGACAACCTGGGCTAGCGTGAGCATCGAAGACACAATCAAGACCATGGGCATAATCCACTTCGGCTCACCGTCTGACCCTTTTCCGCACCACATCTTCAACAAAGCCGGCAGCTCCATCGCACCCCACCTACGCAACATCATCAACCTCTCCTTCGAGACCGTGACCTTCCCTGAAAGGTGGAAACACGCCAAGATCAATACCCTTCTGAAGAAACCCAAGGCGGACCCGAGCAAACTGAAAAAGTTCCGGCCCATCTCCCTGCTTCCGTTCCCAGCTAAGGTAATCGAGAAGATAGTCAACATCCAGCTCACCCGCTACCTCGAAGACAACAGCATCCTGGACCCCTCCCAGTCATCCTTCTGGACTTCTCCACCGCCTTTGACACCGTCTGCCACCACACACTATGCACATGACTCCACGACGCAAGGATCCGAGACAAGGCCCTGGACTGGACCTCCTCCTTCCTCTCTGGCAGAACCCAGAGAGTCCGCCTCCCCCCGTTCCGATCCGAAGCCTCCGAGATCATCTGCAGCGTCCTGCACGGATCCTCCCTCAGCCCGACGCTGTTCATCGTCTACATTGCGCCTCTCGCACGCATCGCCCGACATCAAGACCTCAACATAATCTCCTACGCCACGCAACTGATCCTCTCCCTCACCAAGGACCCCATCACTGCCAAATCCAACCTCCACCAGGGTATGAAGGCCGTCGCTGACTGGATGGAGCATAGCCGCCTTAAACTGAACACAGACAAAATGGAGATCCTCATCCTTGGGACCAACCCCTCCGCTTGGGACGACTCCTGGTGGCCCGCGTCACTGGGGACACCCCACGCCCCCACCAACCACACACGCAACCTGAGAGTCATCCTCGACTCGAAACTCACCATGACCAAACAAGTCAACGCTGTCTCCTCCACCTGCTTCAACACCCTCCGTATGCTCCGCAAAATCTACAGATGGATCCCGACAGACACAAGGAAAACAGTCACCCAGGCCCTAGTCAGCAGCAGACTCGACTACGGAAACACCCTCTACGCCGGAGCCCTGACCAAGCTCATCAACAGACTGCAAAGAATCCAGAATGCCTCTGCACGCCTGATCCTCGACGTCCCGTGCCGCAACCACATCACCCCCCACCTGAGGAACCTGCACTGGCTCCCTGTCGACAAAAGAATCTCCTTCACGCTCCTGATCCACGCACATAAAGCACTCCACAAGACCGTCCCAGCCTATCTCAACAGCCGACTCTCCTTCTACGTACCCAACAGGAAACTCCGCTCCGCAGACCTCTCCCTGGCTACCGTCCCACGCATCCGTAGAACCACAGCCGGAGGCAAATCTTCTTTAGTAGTAAAGTTAGGACTCCTAACTTTAGGACTCCTAAACTGAGAAAAATCCTAATTCTAAGACTTTTGGTATTCACAGAAGGCATTTAGGAGTCCTAAAGTTGGGAGTCTTAACTTTACTACTCCTAAACTGAGAAAAATCAGATCTTTAAGACTTTCGGTATTCACAGAAGGCATTTAGGAGTCCTAAAGTTAGGACTCTTAACTTCTGTGAATACCGAAATGAGTAAGTGCCTTCTGTGAAAACCAAAATGAGTATGGGCCTTCTGTGAATACCAAAATGGTAGTAAGTTTAGGATTTTGTCTTAAGTTAGTTCTGTGAATCGGGCCCTGAATGTTTTGTGGCAGCATTTGAGTCGCAAATCATTGTACATACATATGTGAATCAATATTTGGAAGTGATGCCCCAAACACGCCCCCTCCAAACAACTGACTCACAGACCTAAATTGCGATTCGGTAACAGGTTCTGTGAATCGGGCCCATGGCCTCACAAGAGCTGTGCAACGAATGAGCTGCATTCTTTGAAAACAAAATTCAGCTCATCTATAGTAACATCCGAGTCTCCCGAGAATGAGTTCGATTTTACTATTCCACACCCTTTAGCCAAGGGTAACGGGTGTGACTTTGAGCCCGGCTCGGAAGTCCAGGTGTTGCACTCACTTCTCCATGCCAAGTCGGGTTCTCCGCTGGGCCGTTGTCCACTCAAGACATCGGGCAGTCTAGCAGCATGCCTGGCTCCTATGGACTCCTTCCACCTCTAGATCTCCACGGCTAAAGACTGCCTCTGAGTTTGCCTTGCTAACAAAGTCCACTGCTGATCCCACAGCTCACTCCAAATACAGACCAATCTCATTGAAATCCGTCCTTGCAAAAACCTTAGAAAGGTTTATTAATAAACAACTTTCAGAGAGGTCCATAGCACGGAGACTGCTCTACTGGCTGTGTCTGAAAATATCAGGCTCTCTCGCGATGTCTGGCTGCGTCTGAAAATATCAGGCTCTCTTGCAATGTCTGGCTGCGTCTGAAAATATCAGGTTCTCTCACGATGTCTTGCTGTGCCTGAAAATATCAGGCTCTCTCGTGATGTCTGGCTGTGCCTGAAAATATCAGGCTCTCTCGCGATGTCTGGCTGTGCCTGAAAATATCAGGCTCTCTCGCGATGTCTGGCTGTGCCTGAAAATATCAGGCTCTCTCGCGATGTCTGTCTGTGCCTGAAAATATCAGGCTCTCTTGCGATGTCTGGCTGCATCTGAAAATATCAGGCTCTCTCGCGATGTCTGGCTGTGCCTGAAAATATCAGGCTCTCTTGCGATGTCTGGCTGCGTCTGAAAATATCAGGCTCTCTCGCGATGTCTGGCTGCGTCTGAAAATATCAGGCTCTCTCGCGATGTGGGAACTCCGGTCATATTGGTGGTGTTGGACCTATGAGCAACGTTTGACACGGTCTCCCTTCTCTTCCTACCCACAGGCAGGACGAGACATGGCTATAGGCAGGGCGCGACACTGGCTCATGGATTTCCTTCCTCGTTGAACACAACAGAGTTCTCTGAACTCTTTTAAGTCGCAACTGACACATATGGACAAGGGAATCCTCAGGGACCGTGTCTGAGCCCCACTTTGTTTAACATCTATATGGCGCTTTTAGCCAATATTATCGGAGCATCTGGTGTAAAGATCGTGTCATACGCACATCACACGCAACTTCTGTTCTCCTTAGGCCCTCATCCAGACAAGGTAAAGAGCAAAGTCTCAAACTGCATGTCGGAGGTCGCTGGAAGAAAAACAACTGCCTTCAATGAAACAGCGACAACATGGAGATCATATTGCTTGGCATGGAAGCTGAGATATGGACAGCCGATTGGTGCCCGCACACACTGTAACAGCCCTCACACAAAAGCAGGAGGGAGGTAAAACATATGGGCATAAGGCTAGATCAATCTCTCTCCAGGAAAGATCATAACAGCTCTACCTGTGGTATATGCTTTGCTACCTTGAGGTTTTCAAAAAAGCCCTGCACTGGCTTCCCGATATGGCTAGGTAAACTCTGATCCAGGCTCCTATCGCCAGCCGCCTGCGCTATGGGAACACTTTGCTGACCTCGGTAATTGTTACCCCACTGGCAAACTGCAGGTGGTCCACAACACTGCCATGTGATTAATCTGTAACCTCCCTGGCGCGCCCCTTCTGCCCCGCTCATCAGAAACCTGCATTTTCTGCCAGCTAGGAAGCGTGTCATCTTTAAACTTTGCTACTTGACACACAAAGCCCTTTTTAAGGCATCCTTAATAAACCCTTATTTCCCATCTAGATGCTTGAGATGATTAGACAAGTCATTGTTGGTGATTTCTTGTATCCGTACCTCAAGATATGGGGGCAGATGATTCTCCTACAGTGCTCCATATCACTGGAACAAGCTTCCTTTTGGCCTTTGCTCCTGCCCTGACTTTACTTCTTTCAAGAAGAGGCTAACGCCCTGATCATTTTAGATCGTCTTCTTCCCCTTGGTGCAGCGCAGGCCCGAGATGCTCCTTCGGGAGCGTTTCACTTGCGATACCAAGTGTCCAAATAAATACTCTGGAACTCAAGAAGGATTAGTGATGAATTATTATAGGGAAATATGAATTAATTTGAGCCGTGGACATGTGAGTCTGTTAATTGGATTGAAAAGGATAATGGAGGGATAGGAGAGGGAAGGGGCTAGTGTTTATTGGGAGTTCATAGTAGTAGACGGGGGTTTGGGATGAGTGAAGGAGAGATGGGGAGGGAAGAGTCTCCAGAAATGGATTAGGGAAGTCCTAGTATTAAAATGCTGTGAACAGTTGTCATTGAGGGCTCAGCCATTTATTCGGGCACACCGATCAAGTCTATCTCTCTCCTTGGGAAGTAGGTTAACCTCCACTGTCTCTGCCAGGTCTTCCGTAGCTTAGGTTTATTTGTCTTAGGTGCTGAATATACTCACCATCACCACGATACCATCAAGGGTGTCCAAGATCGCCTTCCACCACCGTGTTGTTTACTTCTGTGTCATTTGTGCCGGTGAGATTGCTGGAACCGTGGGGGCATTCTTGACTCCACACCTACATACTCTCTAGACATACAGTAGGGTTCGTATAGTAGAAGTACTCCTGATTACTATCTTGTATTATATTCCTACATATATACACTGTCTTAGCACCAAGGTGAAACTATATCTGCTATTTAATCTCTTGATGCTTGTAATCACTTTCATCTGATTATGTCTACTGATTATCGCAGCACATGTATTATTTGCAAGAATAATGTTGCTTCAATATATTCAAAACGTCCCATTGTGTATTCACTGTAAATCTCTCTGAGAATAAGGGTACACGAGTGACTGAGCATAAAGGCTCTGATCTGTTACCAGAGTCCCTGAGGGGTCAGGATTCTCATGTTCAGTGGTGGCCAGAAACACTCGCTCCCTGTTCAGGGTAGGGGGCTTGAGGTTTCACTGTGAGCTAGCTGGTCTCTAGGTCACATATCCTGCTGGGGTGCTCAGAATCAGTGTAGGCCCCTCACCCAAAGTTTATGTTGTCCACAAACGCTCAGGTCCTATGGATTAGTGGGAACTACAGGACGTGGATCATAGGGACAAATGCAAATACAATATTAATGGTATTGCTGACCTATACTGAAGGTACTGATAGCACTTCTGAGTCTCAGCATCATTCCCTATGCAAATGTATGCAGATCCTTCTTGCACCTGCACAGAAGCCTGGCCATCCTGATGACAACGGTCATCCCAGGACACAACAGGAAGCGGGATGGCCCTGAGTCACCGCAGCACCCACCCCTGAGAGTAAATCTTGGGTCAGATCTAGCTGTCCTCTCTTCCGTGTGTGGGACTGTAATTAAAGCTAGTCACTCCCTTTATTGGACAAGAGTCAGCATAAAGTATCAGGCAAGAGGGATGAGTGTTCTAGCAGAGCAAGGCGCAGACCACAGCAGTCTTAAGTCAACCACAGCTCCTCTCTCTCTCGCTCTCTCTCGCTCTCTCTCTCTCTCTCTCTCTCTCTCTCTCTCTCTCCCTTTCTCACTCCCCTTCCACACTCCCTCTTTCTCTCTCCCCTTCTCCATCCCCGTCTCTCTCTCACTCTCTCTCCCAATCTCTCTCAATCTCTCTCTCTCCCTCTCTCTCTCTCCCTCTCTCTCTTCCCCTCCCTCCTTCTCTCTCTCTCACTCTCCCCTTTCTCTCTCTCCCTCTCCCGCTCTCCCCTCCCTCCCTCTCTTTCTCTCTCTCTCCCTCCCTGTCTCTCTTGCCCCTCTCCGTCCCTGTCCCTCTTTCTCTCTCCTCCTCTCTCTCCCTCCCTCTCTCACACTCTCTCACGCTCCCTCTTTCTCCCCCTCAAGCTCACCCACTTGCTCCCTCCCTCCCTCTCTCTTTCTCTCCTGCTCTCTCTCTCAGCCTCTCTCCCCCTCTCTATCTCTATCTCTCTCTCTCTCTCTCTCTCTCTCTCTCCCCCTTTCTCTCTCTCCCCCTCTTGCTCTCCCCTCCCTCCCTCCCTCTCTCTCTTTCTCTCTGTCTCTCGCTCTCTCCCTCTCATTCTGTCTCTCTCTCCCTCCCTCTCCGCCGCTCGCTCTCCCACTCTCTCTCCCCCTTCCTCCTTCTTTCTCTCCCACTCTCCATCTTTCTCTCATTCCCCCCTGGCTCTCCCCTGCCTCCCTCCCTTTTTCTCTCTATCTTTCTCTCCCTCTTCCTCTCTCAATATCTCTATCTCTTTTTTCTCCCTCTCTCTCGCTCTCTCTCTTCCTCTCCCTCCTTCCCTCCCTCCATCTCTCTCTTTCACTCTCTCTCTCTCATCTGACCCTCACTAGGTGAACCAGCTTGGATTTAAGAGCTGGGAATGTAAACGATAGGGAGCGGGTCACATAGAGAAACTTCACACCCAGACCAGACTAGAAAGTCAGCGGCCTGAAGTCTGTTCTATTTACTCTCCCTACCCATTCACGAATATAGGGCCCTATTCACAGAACTAACTTAAGACACAATCCTAAACGTACTACTTTTGGTATTCACAGAAGTTAGGATTTTGTCTTAAGTTTGTTTTAAGACAAACTTAAGACAGACTTAAGACAGACTTAAGACAAACTTAAGACAGACGTAAGACACTCTTAAGACACACTTAAGACAGACTTAAGTTAGGATTTTGTCTTAAGTTTGTCGTAAGTGTGTCTTAAGACTGTCTTAAGTCTGTCTTAAGTTTGTCTTAAGTCTGTCTTAAGTCTGTCTTAAGTTTGTCTTAAGACAAACTTAAGACAAAATCCTAACTTCTGTGAATACCAAAAGTAGTAAGTTTAGGATTTTGTCTTAAGTTAGTTCTGTGAATCGGCCCCCACGATTGCAGAGGCACCTGCCTGGGGGTTCGTGAAGCTATTTAAAACATAATATAGCTCTTTGGTGGAATTACCAGCATTGGCGAGTGCAGAAGCCAGGTCTGCTCTGGCCTTATCATGTTATGATAGGATCTAAGCTTGGGAGATTTACTCAGACACCATCTGTGCTTGAGGCGTTCACACATTGATTTTTCTTGACACAGATTCTCTGAAAACCACGGAGCGGAGCTTCAGACAGAGACGGATGCGCGTTTTTCAAAGGGTGCAATGCTCAAAAACACTGTTCAAGGAGTCATGAAAAACTAATAAAGCTGTGTCCACATATCAGTGGGATAGAGGCAGGGAAGCAAAGCTGGCCTCCATGAAAGCGTCAGGGGGAACTTTTTTCCAGTTGCCTTGTAATCTGGATACAGGTTTCTTCGAGTTGCCAAGAGTGGTGTCCACAGAACAGAGAACCCGATTAAAGAATGGGCAGTCCAGGTGACCAGACAATGAGAATCACAAAGGACTTCGGGGCCTATTTACAAACTGGCGATAGAAAATTATCGCCGTTTTTGCGGCCGTTTTCGGCCAAAAAGTGACGATAATTTTATCGCTTAATTAGCAAGGCCACACTATCGCGTGAAACCTTGCATTAGCATCAGGATTCCTAACGCCCAGCGTTGTATCTCTAATGAGATGCAAAGTGAGCGTTCCTGACCTAACATGACAGGAGAAATGCCGCTAAGCGACATTTCTCCTATCATCTAGCCCCACGCTATGAAGCATAGCGTCAGGAAAAGTAGCGATAACCCCTGTTATCGCTACTTTCCTTACGCCTGCTTCAGGACTGACTTACCCATGATATCCTATGGAAGGAGGATATCATGGCTAAGTTTGTGAGTCCCTATCAACAAGCTAACGTGAGATTATCGCTGGGTTTCCAGCGATAATCTCACGTTAGGCAGTTAGCGCTAGGATTTTTATCGCTGAGGAGATAAGCGTTGCTAATATCACGCTATCTCAGCGTTAAAAATCCACGTTACCCGGTGATAATTATCCTCAAGCTAAGAGCGCTGAGCGATAATTATCGCCGGGTGTTGCTGATTTGCCCCTTCATTCGCATTGGTAAAAATAAAGTCCAACCTGTGTCCAGCCCCTTTCTGTTTGAGTGCTAATCCCTGAAAAGTGCCTCAACGCCTCATATGGGGGAGTAGGCACTATATAAATACAATTACTTACACAATTAGCGTCCCAAAGTGATAGGTTGTACACCACCACTGGCATTCAACACACGCTCACTACCATGCAGAAAGTCATAATGGCATGATCCCATGATCCCTTGAGCCTCCCATCCTCTTCTGCATCCTTCTCATTTGCACTCCACCTCAAGTGAGGGCGGAACAGTTATCCGCACCTGCAACAGCGAGACACAGAATAACGAGGGGAAAACTATTGAAAGGTAAGTGGATATAGGGTAGTATAGGTTCACTATTCCTAACTCCACATCTGTGTACCTTGAAAACACATGTGCTGTGCAGGTACCTTTATGTCGTGCCAGGTATGGAAAGTATAGACTCACCCGATGACGTTCTCTTTCAAGATTCTGTTCTTGATAGTCGGTCCCACTGATACTGTGGGTTTGATGTTCAGGGCGCGCATCGAAGTGGCCACATGCCATGTTCTCTTTACCTGTGCTTGATGGTGAAGTGAAAGTGCATCTGTGATCCCTCACACAGTATCACCCGGAGGGTGGGACACCTCACACCCACTCATCTAGTCACTCATGAAATGGAAGCTTCGCACACACATATTTGAACACAGACAGCATTGGTGAAATATAGATTGCTGTGCACGGGTTAAGGAGGTGGCGGGACGAGTGAAGGAACTTCTGCCGGTGAAGCAGATCACTGTTTGCAGCCTTTGGAAGGCATTTCTAATACAAGGAAAGTTGAGTGGTAGACAGACCCCAGGACATGGAGGGACTCCGGGTCCATGGACATGTCTTTATTCCAGGAACTAGCAAGTCAAACCTTGAACCCATACAGCAGGTGGCTCGGCG
Organism: Triturus cristatus; assembly: GCF_964204655.1. Taxonomy (NCBI): domain Eukaryota; kingdom Metazoa; phylum Chordata; class Amphibia; order Caudata; family Salamandridae; genus Triturus; species Triturus cristatus. The sequence goes on from NC_140591.1 coordinate 1,680,556,269, forward strand.
GGGGAGGGTGCATGGAACAGTAACATAGGATGACAACAAAGGAAACATTTCAGTGCAAGATGGGGGGGGGCAAATCCCACAAAATAACAAGCATTGGCATAGCCAATAGGTCTCGCTTTTGGGACCCTATAATTATTAAGTTTTGCAGCACCATATCCTTGGTGCACCAACATCAGCTGTTGCATGGCTAAACCCTGTACCTTATAAGTGTTTAGCCATGCAACAGTTGATGTTGTTGCACCAAGGATATTGTGCTGAATAAGTAAATACTTATAAGGTCCCAAAAGCAAGACCTATTGGCTATGCCAATGCTTGTTTTTTTGTTGTTGTCCAAAAACAGGCAAAGTCTGCGGTGTGAGGGGGTGGGAAGAAATCAGGCAAAACATAGTATTGCTGACATCCGCTCCCCATGCTGGGAATAGTATATAAAAAGCTACCCTTCCCCACTGGAGAAGTGGAATCTCTTCATAAATAAACAGTGATCAGTCCAGAGACCGGTGAGTAACTTAGTAGGGGAAAGGAAAGGAGGCTTATATCCTCCACGGTATCATATTATTAACAAAAGTCTAGTGATTCCAACGTTGATCCCATAATGGTGATTGAAGCAAAAAATCTCCGCGATCGTGATGCCGTAATCTTGTGCAAAAGAAAAAAAAATCTGTGAGGCTGAACCCCTGCAAAAGATTGAAAAGAGGCGTGTTTAGGAGAATGCAAACAGGGCACAGATCGGGACAGACTGGCGCCAGGGAGGAAGCTTCAGCCAAACACTCAACATCGGGCAGCACCGTGGCAGCCAGATGCATGCACTCACATACACACAAGGGGGAGCTTTCCACAGTGTACACCAAACATTAAACGCTGAAACTAGGGCCCCTCTCAGCGCCACCTGTTTAAGCGCCAGTGATTGCAGGTGCCAGACTGCTGCTTGCATGAATTATTTGATTAAATATAGACACTTATTCGCATCACCCCTGCGCATGAGGAGACGTGGGAGAGCTGGGTAAAGCTTAGGGGCCTGACTGTCCAAGAAAGGCAAGCTTTGACACCACTGCTGCGCGGGCGCTCTCTGACAGGGTGCATTCACCAGTGTCCTGCAGTACATGTCACAGTTTAAAACAACCCAGCCACCGTTAGTGGCTAACCCATACCAGGACAGAGGGCAAAATAAACATTGCACGAATACTGATTAACTGTGCCCAACGAGTGAGAAAGAACACTAACAATCATGGCTCATAGGATTACTTTAGCCAGGCTACCATATACTGCGCAGTACCAAGAGCGCAATACCCTGTGACTTAATCTATAAAATGTTGCATGCTGGTACTTGTAGTTCACATCAACGGATTGTAGAAGTCCTTGGTGACACTGGTCAAGCTAAATTCTGCAAAAGCCACAGAAAGCCATATTACCCAGACTTTAAATAGGGCATGTGAAGAGTATAGTCTACAACACACTGGCTTGGTATCGTTGCGATCTGTGAAGTTTGTTTATATCCATTGTCATGATGCGATGAATCGCTCACGTACCAATCACAGGCTAAGTCTTTCGGCATGAGCCCAAACAGTGATCAGTAGGTTACACGTAGATCTCTGCAAGCAGGCGCTTAACCCACTGGACTAAAGTTAAAAGAAATACGTGCAAGCATTGGCCGTGCGGCAAAGCGAAAGTGATCGCAGTGGGGGAGAGGCGGAGGGAATGAGGGTACAAGGGCGCTAGGAAGACGTGTGATAGAAGGCAGAGCAGAATAAATGAGACAGTTACAAAAGGTGAAACTCATCCCCTAAGATGGCATATGTAAACTGCTTGAGAGTCTGATGATGTTAGGTATGCCACAAAGGTTTCTAGGAGTGTGCATGTGAGGAAATGAGTGCCTCGGTTGCGGAGAGCCAGAGGTACAAGCAAGTTCCAATGGTGTTAAGTGACTTTGTGTGAAGTCGACAATTGCATTGCACACTTGTAGTTTCGCTTTTAATATTATAAGAACTGGAACAAAGTTAAAAGAAATACGTGCAAGCATTGGCCGCGAGGTTGCGAGTGGTGCGTGCACACGCGCATAGCGAGCATTGGAGAGGCAGAGCAAGGCGCGCGTGCTTGTGCGCGTAACTGCAAGCTGGTGGCTGGCAATAGCCTTTGGTAGCACTTTAAAAACCCGCTTACTAAATGTCTCGTAGTGTAGCGCATGCGCTGGCTCAGGCGAGACCTAAAAAGGGTGTCAATTAGAGTTTGGAGGGAATTAAAATTCTGCGAATATCTGGAGGAAACTCTAAATATGCAGTAGAATACCCTGGTTAAACGTCTTCATGATAGTATTCCTATGGTAGAGAAATACATCCAGGGGACTATACTCTATGGGTCTCATTTATGGCATTTTGGGGTCGGGCAGAGCAGCAAGACACCTTGTTGTACTGCCCTACAGCAAAGTGAAAAGGCAGTAATGCACTGTATTTATGCAATAAGGTTCATTCCTGTCCTCTCTAACTGAGCTGTCGCCATCTCGGCAGCCTAGCACCAGCATGGGCACTCTTGCACCATGGTGCAAAGGTGCCTCAGTTGCATGCAGGATTGCTTTTTTGCAGGAAGGGGAACTTCCTGCACAAAAACAATCCAAATAATGAGGAGAAATAAGCATATTTCTCCTTGTTATGCCTCACTTCGGGAGGCATTCGAATTTGACTCTTCCAAAGGTGTACATCACTTTGTGAATATGGGGCAGCATCAAATTCCAAGAGTCATGCTGCACCGCCCAGAGAATGCCTCCCAGGCACAGAGTAAGGTGATGCAGTAATTTGCACTGCATCGCCTTACTCATGATTTATGAACCCACTCAAAGCATGCAGGGTGGCTTTGTGTGGCTTCATAATCCTTTACGAGAGCCCTGCGTCATTCATGTAGGACTCTCTGTAGTGCAAAAGGAATGCAGGCCGCTCGTAAAAAGAAATATATATTTAGAGGTTCCAGAACTTGGGGAAGGTTCGATTTCCTCAAAACAAGGCAAACATGATGCAAAAAAGCTATCCTGTGATGGAGAGGACGCAGTACAACTGACACTTGCAGCCATAGATTTTTCCATTCAGTCATAATCTCAGTCTTATTAAATAGGAACCTTGGTGAAAAGGTTTTAGGACAGATACGAACCTTGCACTCAGGTCTCAGTCAGTAGTAGGCTATGTACACCTCCATCTGGACTCTTGAACCCCAGACACTCTTTTACATGGTGCCCAGAGTGAAGAATTGGGCTGCCAGGGAAACTTGAAGGAAGCAACCTGCTCATCCTGATGTAGGTGGTCACTGATGGGAGTACCTCTTGCCTGGAATCTTGGGGCAACAGAGAAGGATTGCACACATGACGCACCCTTCAAACTTGGCTCACGGTCAGTCAGGTAAAGATCACACTGATCTACTGAGCACAGGAGCCCTTATCACAGGAGAAGTGAGGAGATCCTGAAGACAGTGTTTTCACAGTTCTTCAGATTTTGACGATCAGCTGCATAGACAAGTGAATCAAGTCATCTAAAAGAGAAGATGAGAATGATACAGGAGTGCTTGGTACAGGAGTGCTTGATACAGGAGTGCTTGGTACAGGAGTGGTTGGTACAGTAGTGCTTAGAGTGCTTGATACAGGAGTGATTGATACAGGAGTGCTTGGTACAGGAGTGCTTGGAGTGCTTGGATGGTCAAAGAAGATTCCCAGGAGATCATGAGCCACTGAACAATTGGCAAGAACTTGTAGGACTCACAATAACTTACCTACGCCATGCAGCCAAAATATACCCTCTGCAGGTTTCTAGTGTGTTTTGAGAACTGTAATTCTCATGGTAAGAAAGATAAACCTCTCTCCTGAAAATATGAAGATTCTTATGACCAAAATGTACCATCATTTAGTCACTAAAAATAAAGCGGTCCCAAAAGATTCAATAGTGGAAGAGAAGAAGGAGGAGCTGGATTTCTCCAGTATCACGATGAGCGATTCTTCACAGGAAGTCTGTGAATCTGAAGATGAACAATACGTGCTGGACTAATAAAACAATACGTTCTGTAATACTGAACAGAACCCACAGTACTGTATGTGGTGTGTCAAGAGAAGTAACCAAATAAACACTAGTGCTCCCGGTGTGCAGGGAACAGACAGATAATCAAGGACACAGTAATTCTGACATGGTAACAAACAAAGACAACTAATTGAAACATCTACTGAAACACAGAGCGCCCGATTCGCAAAGGTAAACTTAGACCAAAAATGTAAGTTCAGACCTGAGGTCTAAGTTTAGACCTAAAGTCTAACTTTACTAATAGTAACGTTAGACTTTTGGTCTATGTTTAAAACAAAAGTCTAACTTACACCAAAAGTCAAAGTTTAGACTTGAGGTCTAAGTTTAGACCAAAAGTCTAACTTTACTAATAGGAAAGTTAGACTTTTGGTCTATGTTTAAAACAAAAGTCTAACTTAGACCAAACATCTAATTTTATTATCAGTAAAGTTAGACATAAGTCTAATTTTACTACTAGTAAAGTTATACTTTAGTTCTAAATGTAGACCTCAGGTCTAAACTTAGACTTTTGGTCTAAGTCTGCCTTTGTTAATCAGGCCCAGACTTTGCAACGAACAATGTCCCCTGCAGTTGGTGCTGCCATTCGCTATGAAATATAGTGGCTGCAAGTGGCACCATCTCTGACATTTAATTGTCATGGATGGCTGCCATCCAAGGTTGAGAGGACAGGACTGCCTGTATGTGACTTTCAAACATGGTCCTTTGAAGAGAGAGTCACACCGTCATGACCGTAGCTGAGCTTGCGTTTTTTAATGTTTGGTGATCACCTAGCACGTGTCTCAACGTGTTCCTGGGAGTGATCCTTGGCTGCCCTGTTGTAAACTGCACCCCAGCAGGTGCTCCTCAGCCTGCCAACTCTTGCTTTTCTGAGACTTCTCCATTTACTTTGCCTTTCAGACTCAAAAGTTATCTTTCCTTTTTCATTCCACTGGTCTGTCTCTGTAGAGAGAACATGAATTGTATTAACTGACTTCTTCCCTCCATGATAGACACGCCATTCCCATGAGAACGTGTGAAGTCGTAATGATCACAGAATGCCTTCGATGTCCCTCAGCTCTCCGCTCAATTTCTTGCTCACCCATTGATTGATTCCATAGACCCCCTTCCTCACTTGTGAGATCTCTTGTTCTGTCATCTATTTTCACCATCAACAGATCTCACACTTGGTCAGCAGAAGTTTTGTAATCAACACTAAACAATTCTAAAAAGATGACTAAGAAATATAGCGACCCTACCCTGGCTATTGCACATCCAGGAGCTAAGATTGGCCAGTGGTGGGCTCCGGCTAGCCAGCCTGTACGTTCATTTATTATCTAAGCCGTCTTGGATAATCTAATAGGCAAAGTTCGTGTGACCATTGTGAAGATCAAGATGTAATGACGTGGTTGCAGTTGTATCAGTAATACATACTTTGTCCACCACTGGGTTACAACTTATACCTCTGGTTTATTGAAGGTTTCTGTTCATTTTTGTGTTGGAAAATGTAGAACACTTGATTTCAATGAAGCCCTCTTTGGTTTGAGTACTGTGGATGATGCTGGCATTTGTTTTGTATTATCCCCAGACTTTGTTTTCTTTTCTATTTCTGCAGAATCCTTCTGAGGGGTCACCTAGTGAAAACTGTAGTTCATAAAATTATAGTATAAATGATATAATAGACACAAATATCCTGTCAAACATATCATGATGTCAACAATATCATGGTACTGATTATAGAAAGAAAGAGTATTGTGTTTTCAGGTATTTAATTTTGTTTTCTTAAATATAGTTGTATATAATATTGTTCTATTTAATTTGGTTATATAAAATATTGTTTTTCATTAGTTAGTTGATTATCAGTTATGTTAATATTATAAATGATAATTATCACAATAATACTTGTGTTCAATTTGTTTTAGTATAGTTATTACATTTTTATATACAATTGATTATTTTTATTAAATTCGAAATAAGTTGTTAATCTAATTAAGTTGTGTTGGTATTTGGATTTTGTTGGGGATTAGGGTAGACATTTTTAAAAGTGTAAATTATTGGTTACAATTTATAATTACAGTTTATGTAATTTATCATGTAATTAATAGTTGATTTTGTAAAATATTCAACTGATTATTTCAATTATTTATTGATTTCAAAATCATTGGTAATTTTTTTATCAGATTATTACAATGTGGTAATTATTTTTATACTTATTCATTGCTACAAATGTAATTGTTTTACAAAAATAGTTAAATATTAATATTTGATTATTTTCATGTTTATACTTTAATTGTTCATCAGTTTTTTTTCTGGTAGTAAGGAGGAAATATTATAATTGAAATGTTTGTACTTTTTGATTTTCAAGATTTAATTGTATTTCTTTTATATATAATGAATACATGGATTCTTTAAAATGTTATTTACATTTGTATTTTTGATCTGTAGTTAAATGTTTTATTTAAAAATTTCAGAAGTGGAAGACGTAAATATGATTCCTTCAAAGTCCAGCACTTTCCCTAGTCTCGCTTAGATTGCAGTGGGGATGGTGACCTCTCCAGAGTCCAGCACTTTCCCTACTGTTGCTTAGATTGCAGTGGGGATGGTGACCCCTCCAAAGTCCAGCACTTTCCCTACTATTGCTTAGATTGGAGCGGGGAGTGTGACCCCTCCAAAGTCCAGCACTTTCCCTACTGTTGCTTAGATTGCAGTGGGGATGGTGACCCCTCCAAAGTCCAGCACTTTCCCTACTATTGCTTAGATTGCAGTGGGGATGGTGACCCCTCCAAAGTCCAGCACTTTCCCTACTGTTGCTTAGATTGGAGTGGGGATGGTCACCCCCTCCAAAGTCCAGCGCGTTCCCTACTGTTGCTTAGATTGCAGTGGGGATGTTGAACCCTCCAAAGTCCAGCACTTTCACCACTGTTGCTTAGATTGGAGTGGGGAGGGTGACCCCTCCAAAGTCTAGCACTTTCCCTACTGTTGCTTAGATTGCAGTGGGGATGGTGACCCCCTCCAAAGTCCAGCACTTTCACTACTGTTGCTTAGATTGGAGTGGGGAGGGTGACCCCTCCAAAGTCTAGCAGTTTCCCTACTGTTGCTTAGATTGGAGCGGGGAGGGTGACCCCTCCAAAGTCCAGCACTTTCCCTACTGTTGCTTAGATTGCAGTGGGGATGGTGACCCCCTCCAAAGTCCAGCACGTTCCCTACTGTTGCTTAGATTGCAGTGGGGATGGCGACCCCCTCCAAAGTCCAGCACTTAACCTACTGTGGCTTAGATTGCAGTGGGGATGGTGACCCCTCCAAAGCCCAACACTTTCCCTACTGTTGTTTAGATTGCAGTGGGGATGGTGACCGCTCCACAGTCCAACACTTTCCCTACTGTTGCTTAGATTGGAGTTGGGATGGTGACCCCTCCAAAGTCCAATACTTTCCTTACTGTTGCTTAGATTGCAGAGGGAATGGTGACCGCTCCAAAGCCAGCACTTTTCCTACATTTGCTTAGATTGCAGTGGGGATGGTCAACCCTTCAATGTCCATCACTTTCTTTACTGTAGAAGTGGAAATTGTAAATCTGACCCTTCCAAAGTCTACCATTCACCCTGCTGTTTCTTACATTGGAGTAATGATAGTGAATGCGATCCCTCTACTTTGGCTTACATTTGAGTGGGGAAAGCAAATCCGACAGCTGCACAATGCACGACTTGCCCTACTGTTGCTATAATTGGAGTTGGAATAGTAAATCTTACCCTTCCAAAGCCCCTCACTTTTTCGACTTTTTCTTACGTTTGAGTGAGATAGGAAATCCGATCCCTCCAAAACCTACACTTACTCTACTGTTGCTCTGGATGAGGTAAGAGTAGTGGATTTTTCCTCTCAAGATCTATTTTTTTATTTTTTCATTCGTTTTATTATTTATCTTTGTTTTATTTGTAAAAGTTGGTTTCTGCTTCTCACCTAACCAAAGTAAGTGAAACTGCAAGAATCACTTTTTACAGCATACTCCTCCCTCTGCTAAACTATGATTCATTACAGACAGGCAAAAAATAGTATGAAAAACTTTTTTATTGGTCATTTATAATTTAAGGAAAGGCTGCTTCCCTTGTGCACAATGACTCAAAGAGGTTGACAAAGGATAAGATATGCCCACCTGCTTGAAGTTTTTTCTTAGTCTGGGCAAGTGCTCTTTCAAACTCATGTGCATTCTTCACAGACGAGTTGCGGTTGATCAGCTGGTCTATAAAAGGCCAATTTCAATTGCATTATTTTTGAGTAGTATAGACACAAAGGGCTAGTGCTGCAGCGTGGAATACTAAATCTCTTCCTTCGTCACAGACCAAAGATCTTCACAAACACACTCAATCCATACATTCACTAGTGGGGCCCATAACACCAACATTCACTCTTCACCAATCTGTATTTCTTGGGAGGTGATCTATTCCAAACGCTGACATGAGAGGAAATACTTCTTGACCTAAATGAGCAATAAATCTACCTGGCCTTCCCTTAGCTCACCCGGCCTAACTTCCACCTTCGATATTCCTCCCATAGGTTTGGCGATGAATCAGTTAGTTGCTGATAAGGTGATGTTCTAATTCACCAAACTTTCATTTAATACATTTTCTATGAATAAACAACCCAACTCATTTAATAATTTGATCAAATCAATCTTTATCTGATCAATGCAAGTTAATTCATTTGTTATTCAAGCCGTCAATCATCATATTTACCTATTCTGGCTAATTGTCGTCCTCTTAAGTCAAAGTTTGGGCATCAGTTCAGTCTGTCAAAGATTCAGGGAAACAGCTGTCCTGCAGCGTCACCGTCCTCTCCGTCAGCATAACGTCTGGAACCAAAGAACGAGGGGTCGACGACGATCAGCGTCCGTCATGCGTGTGTTTTTTAACCTCACTATTCTACCATAATTTATAGTAAAATCACATTCCAAAAGTAACAAATATTGGTTTTCGGCTTCTCTGATTGGATAATCGGAAATCGGCTAGGAGAGTTCTCATGAAGATTGTCCATTAAATCATCACACTTGCTGGTTCCGGTTTTAAGAGACAATCCATTGTTCCAAGGAAACTGGCTGGCTCCCAGGGCGACCTTGGTGGGTACAGTCTGGTTAGGGTCCGGAAGAGGCCACCGTTGCTGGCGTTAGCGCAGGCGCACTTCACCCAGAACCTTGTGTTGTCAGGACAGTCACGTTCAATGTCTCGTTCAGCCATCTTGGCTAGGCTGAAATGGTCAACTTAAGCAAAAGAAACACAAAAACGTAATTAATACATGGAAATGACTAATAAAATGTTATTCCCTCGCTAATACCCATATGTGTGTGTATTTATCTAGCAGGAAGCAACACTCAAAGCGGTTTATACTCACTTAATAAAGCACAAATCACAAATACATCACAAAAGCACCATATATCATGCAATATTCTAATTGTCTATTATTAGTATGCGTACATAATTTAGTTTACGTATTAATTAGCCATGCAAATGCAATCCCACATGTATTTCTGTTATTAATAAGGTTGGTTAGTACTTTTCACTTCAAACAATTAATACGATTATAAATAATTAATTAATCTAATTAGTATATAAACATGCAAAATGGGGAGGGTATACAACATTTTGCATTACCTGCTCCAGCACTAGATGTACAAAACATTTTTGCTTGTGCAAAAATGCATTTTCTGATGTGCAAAGCACAAATTGCGATTCGGTAACCTGTTACCGAATCGCAATTTAGGTCTGTGAGTCAGTTGTTTGGAGGGGCGTGTTTGGGGCATCACTTCCAAATATTGATTCACATTTGTATGTACAATGATTTGCGACCCAAATGCTGCCACAAAACATTCAGGGCCCGATTCACAGAACTAACTTAAAACAAAATCCTAAACTTACTACCATTTTAGTATTCACAGAAGGCACTTACTCATTTTGGTATTCACAGAAGGCACTTACTCATTTCGGTATTCACAGAAGTTAGGAGTCCTAACTTTAGGACTCCTAAATGCCTTCTGTGAATACCGAAAGTCATAAAAGTAGGATTTTTCTCAGTTTAGGAGTAGTAAAGTTAGGAGTCCTAACTTTAGGACTACTAAACTGAGAAAAATCCCAATTTTAAGACTTTCGGTATTCACAGAAGGCATTTAGGTGTCCTAAAGTTAGGAGTCCTAACTTTACTACTCCTAAACTGAGAAAAATCCAAAATTTAAGACTTTCGGTATTCACAGAAGGCATTTAGGAGTCCTAAAGTTAGGACTCCTAACTTCTGTGAATACCGAAATGAGTAAGTGCCTTCTGTGAATACCAAAATGAGTAAGTGCCTTCTGTGAATACCAAAATGGTAGTAAGTTTAGGATTTTGTCTTAAGTTAGTTCTGTGAATCGGACCCTCACACTTTAAGTCAACTCAAAATTGGTGGTAACCCATTCACAAACAGCCTACCCCTTTAAAAATGGTTGTTTTTTAAAACATAAATAAAAGGCATTGTCACTTACAATGCAAATAGCTTAAACTCTCGCAAATGCGAGACCTATTGCATTGCAAATGCTTGTTTCTATTGACTTGCTATGAATTGTATGTATGGAATGTGGACTAGTGGCCCCATTACAGCTGGACTCTGACCGACTTCCCTACAGATATTGCTCAATTGAAGTATTGTATTCACTATGCGTGCATTGATTTGTTGCTTTATTTCTAACTTTTCAAAAAGTATTTTTCAATATATGTGTGAATTGTAATATACACATCTGTTATGTTTGCGACAATAGAATCTATTGAACTGATAGAATTCTAGTTCCTGCAAGAGAACAATGAGAGCACGTGGTTGCGGAGTTGTGCTGTGTGATGATTACTTGGAAGAAACACACACAGCCATTTTGTGCTTCTCAGTAAGGCCCAGACAGGTGTGCTGCACCAGGACACGGGCGCGCTGTCTGAGTAATGTGACCGAGAACAAATCAGGGACTCTACTCGGAACTGTGTTGCAGACCAGCTAAAAGGAAATGCTGTGCGCATAATCTGCTCCAACCTTCCTCTGGGCATGGTCACATCCCATTAATAGATTTACTCTAAGGCAAAGCAAGGAGAGCATGTTTTGTTTGGAAAGTCTTCGGCAGTGGGGTGCCTCTTCAGTAAAAGGCTGAACACAATAAAAGCCTGGCGGCCAATTAGTGGAAACCAGGAAAAAAGAGCGTGTGACAACTCATGCTGAGCTCGTGACTCATGTGACATCATCAAAGGAAAACAACACTTTTTGGTCATGTGGAAATCCAAGATGAGCTAGACACCGAAAGAACGTCTGTCTTTATAAATGTAGAAAACGACAATAGTGGGATAGCAGACACGAAGGAACAGTGAGTGCTAGTAGATGCCACTTTTGTCTGAATTTAGAAAGAGGATGTAAAATGGCAGAAGGAATAAGTACCGCAACAGCGTTGCAGCTTAAACAAGCATTAAACGCGCGGCCGTGAAAGTGAAAGTGATCGCGGGCTGTACGGGTGCCTGCGAGCGATGCACTTAATGAGGCATTACAAGGGAGGAAAGCCAGATGGCGCCTGTGCATGTAACTGTGCGCGTAACTGCCCGCTCTAGGCCACACAAAAAGCTGTGGTCAGCTTTATGAAGCCCACTTACTAAAAGTCTCGCAAGAGCAGCGCATGCGCTGGCTCAGGCGAGACCTAAAAATGGAGCTTAAATGTTTCACATTTTTTCTTGTTTCACTTTTTTTTTCTCTTTAAATGCATCCCATCTTCCTTGAAGAAAAAAACGGGCTGCATTAAAAAAAAAATATATATAGCTTTATATAAAAGCAATCACGTCCATGGTGGTCTGCTCACCCCAATAGGCCACCATTCCTGTGACGCAGAAAATCCTAGTGGGTCACAAATTGAGCCCTCCCTCATTAATATTCATGAGAAAGGTTTATTTGCGACGTACGACGAATCACTAATTAAGGAATAGGGGCGAAGTAATTCCCTTTGTATATCAGTAATAGCTATTATCATATAGTGACTCACAAAAAAAATCGCCATTATTATTGTTCGTACATCTCACCCTTAGTAAGATCGCTAGGCGCAAAATTACCACTTCCTCATTCTCTGTCCCTGGTAGCTGCAGGCAAGGAGAGACCGTAATGGAGACCTGAGAGGAGCAGGGGGGCTGTGGAGGCGGTGGGGGCTGTGGACTCAGAAAACTGGCCGAGGGCAGGTAGGAGAGGTGAAAAGAGGAAAAACAGTGAAATGCTGAGGGGCACCCAGACAAGGCAGGAGCAGCAGCCGGGGGTGTACATTTAGCGCCAACCCCAAGTCGAAAGGGCAGTTTTGTATATTGCATGTGATGCCAGCGTGAGCGAATAACCAGTCGGACTGTGGCGCTAATGCACAAACAAGCCTTGCTCGAGAGCAGGATAGCTGTGGTAACCCTGAGCGAGATCCTATGTATTTGCACGGCGTGAACACCCTTACTTTATTACTGTTCTCCTAACTCACCTGATTACTACACAACTGTGTGCCAACGCGCATGGTATTCATTTGTGAATCTCAATGGCAGATTTGTTACAATTAATTATGAAAGAAAGGTTTCCAAGATGGGTTTACTTCTTTAGGTCTAGCGTTTAGAGAGCTCTGGCTGTCTCACCCTCATGGTGGAAAACAAAAATCTGACCTCTGCAACAATGCCGTCCTTCACTGCCTTTGAGGTAACTTCAAAGAGACTTGTTATATATAGTCCTTTCAAAGTCTCATCATTTCAGAACTGTTTCATTTTCAATATTATATACAAAAAAGCCATAGTCGTTGCTTATTTATCTCATGCAACTGACAACTAAGGGTGGGCGGAATTTGCAAATTGCGCGAAATCTCTGCGAGCCTGCGGAATTTTCACGAAGATTGCTTTTCCCACCCGTTCGCGATGTGTTTTTGCATGCTCACGGGGAAATATATCTCCAACTTGCCGATGCGGTCGCTAATGGGCACAGACATCTTGCTCGCGATGCTTATTTCCTGTTCGCGATCGCAATGACGTGTTCGCGATCGCAAACTCTCACGGGATAGCACAACCGGCTATCAACAATTCAACATCTTGTGGCACGCACGAACAGATAGGAAAACTCGTCGGCGAACGCAGGGACCCGGTAAGTCGCGACCGCGCGCACGAGAATGCATTTTTAAAGCGCGAACAAGAAAAATACTTCCGTTTCGCGGCAGATTGCAAAAGTTTTTACATTTTCGTGCCCCCCCGTGGAACACGAAAATGTCAAAATATCGTAAATTCCCCGAGCGGAACGAAATTTACCACCCAGGCCTACTGACAACCATTGATAAAGCCAGTAGTCCTGGCCTGTTGTAGGTGTAATGTTACATGGTGTATTATCAATTTGGATGCAAAGGCACAACAACCTTAGGGCTGAAAGGGCTTTAGCCAAACCCCAACATCCCCCCCGTACCCACGACCCCACCCCCGTGTGTCACCCTGAGCAGGTGGCGCTTTCAGGGTACACAACACACATCATTCATGAGCACTGTGGGAACGGCAGACACCTGACACTTTCACTCAACCTCATCCCTCATTTAAGTAAGAGACCATTTACTTGTCAGCCGAGGCTTTGTTTTTATTCCCATATCCCCTGTGTCCCCACTCTGCATATTCCTTCCAATTGTAAATTACTTTTGCTGCCATAAAGGATGTGGGATGACACATAAAGGGGGTGAAGGTTGAGGCTTTGGGGATGAGCTGGGAGAGGGTGGTAATGTGGTAGAGAAGGCTGCAGCTTTGGGATGAGCTGGGAGAGAGTGGAAATGTGGTAGAGAAGGCTGAGGCTTTGGGATGATCTGGAAGAGAATGGTAATGTGGTAGAGAAGACTGAGGCTTTGGGATGATCTGAGAGAGAGTGGTAATGTGGTAGGGAAGGCTGAGGCCTTGTGGATGATCTGGGAGAGAGTGGTATCGTAGAAGAGAAGGCCGAGGCTTTGGGATGAGCTGGGAAAGAGTGGTAATGTGGTAGAGAAGGCTGAGGCTTTGGGGATTAGCTGGGAGAAAGTGGTTATGTGGTAGAGAAGGCTGAGGCTTTTGGGATGAGCTGGGAGAGAGTGGTAATGTGGTAGAGAAAGCTGAGGCTTTGGGATGAGCTGCGAGAGAGTGGTAACGTGGTAGAGAAGGCTGAGGCTTGAGGATGAGGTGGGAGAGAGTGGTAAGGTGGTGGAGAAGGCTGAGGCTTTGTGGATGATCTAGGAGAGAGTGATAATGTGGTAGAGAAAGCTGAAGCTTTGGGATGAGCTGGGTGAGGGTGTTAATGTGGTAGAGAAGGCTGAGACTTGTGTATGAGGTAGGAGAGAGTGGTAATGTGGTACAGAAGGTTGAGGCTTTGGAATGAGCTGAGAGAGAAAGTGGTACTGTGGAAGAGAAGGCTGAGGCTTTTGGGACCAGCAGGGAGAGAGAGGTAATGTGGTAGAGAAGGCTTAGGCTTTGTGGATGATCTGGGAGAGAGTGGTAATGTGGTAGAGAAGTCTGCAGCTTTGTGGATGATCTGGGAGAGAGTGGTAATGTGGTAGAGAAGGCCGAGGCTTTGGGATGAGCTGGGAGAGAGTGGTAATGTGGTAGAGAAGGCTGAGGCTTTGGGATGATCTGGGAGAGAGTGGTAATGTGGTAGAGAAGGCTGAGGCTTTGTGGATGATCTGGGACAGAGTGGTAATGTTTTAAAGAAGGCTGAGGCTTTGTGGATGAGCTCGGAAAGAGTAGTAATGTGTTAGAGAAGGCTGAGGCTTTGTCGATGATCTGGGAGAGAGTGATAATGTGGTAGAGAAGGCCGAGGCTTTGGGATGAGCTGGAAGGGAGTGGTAATGTGCTAGGGAAGGCTGAGGCTTTAGGATGATCTAGGAGAGAGTGGTAATGTGCTAGGGAAGGCTGAGGCTTTGGGATGATCTGGGAGAGAGTGGTAATGTGGTAGAGAAGGCTGAGGCTTTATGGATGATCTGGGAGAGAGTGGTTACGTAGAAGAGAAGGTCGAGACTTTGGGATGAGCTGGAAGAGAGTGGTAGTTTGGCAGAGAAAGCTGAGGCTTTGGGATGAGCTTGGAGAGAGTGGTAATGTGGTAGAGAAGGCTGAGGCTTTGGGATGATCTGGGAGAGAGTGGTAATGTGGTAGAGATGGCTGAGTCTTTGGGATGATCTGGGAGAGAGTGGTAATGTAGAAGAGAAGGTCGAGGCTTTGGAATGAGCTAGGAGAGAGTGGTAATGTGGTATAGAAGGCTGAAGCTTTATGGATGATCTGGTAGACAGTGGTAATGTGGTAGAGAAGGCCGAGGCTTTGGGATGAGCTGGGAGAGAGTGGTAATGTGGTAGAGAAGGCTGAGGCTTTGGGATGATCTGGGAGACAGTGGCAATGTGGCAGAGAAGGCTGAAGCTTTGGGATGATCTGGGAGAGAGTGATAATGTGGTAGAGAAGGCTAAAGCTTTGTGGATGATCTGGGAGAGAGTGGTAATGTAGAAGAGAAGGCTGAGGGTTTGGGATGAGCTGGGAGAGAGTGGTAATGTGGTAGAGAAGGCTGAGGCTTTGGAATGAGCTGGAAGAGAGTGGTAAAGTGATAGAGAAGGCTGAGGCTTTGGGATGATCTGGAAGGGAATGGTAATGTGGTAGAGAAGACTGAGGCTTTGGGATGATCTGAGAAAGAGTGGTAATGTGGTAGGGAAGGCTGAGGCCTTGTGGATGATCTGGGAGAGAGTGGTATCGTAGAAGAGAAGGCCAAGGCTTTGGGATGAGCTGGGAAAGAGTGGTAATGTGGTAGAGAAGGCTGAGGCTTTGGGGATTAGCTGGGAGAAAGTGGTTATGTGGTAGAGAAGGCTGAGGCTTTTGGGATGAGCTGGGAGAGAGTGGTAATGTGGTAGAGAAGGCCGAGGCATTGGGATGACCGAGGAGAGAGTGATAATGTGGTAGAGAAGGCTGAGGCTTTTGTGATGAGCTGGGAGAGAGTGGTAATGTGGCAGAGAAGGCTGAGGCTTTGGTGATGAACTGGGAGAGAGTGGTAATGTGGTAGAGAAGGCTGAGGCTTTGGGATGTTCTGAGAGAGAGTGGTAATGTGGCAGAGAAGGCTGAGGCTTTGGGATGATCTGGGAAAGAGTGGTAATTTGGTAGAGAAGGCTGATGCTTTGGGATGATCTGGGAGAGGGTGGTAACGTAGAAGAGACAGACGAGGCTTTGGGATGGGCTGGGAGAGAGTGGTAATGTGGTAGGGAAGGCCGAGGCTTTGGGATGATCTAAGAGAGAGTGGTAATGTGGTAGAGAAGACTGAGTCTTTGTAGATGATGTAGGAGAGAGTGATATCGTAGAAGAGAAGGCCAAGGTTTTGGGATGAGCTGGGAGAGAGTGGTAATGTGGTAGAGAAGGCTGAGGCTTTTGGGATGAGCTGGGAGAGAGTGGTAATGTGGTAGAGAAGGGCGAGGCTTTGGGATGAGCTGGGAGAGAGTGTAATATGATAGAGAAGGCTGAGGCTTTGAAGATAAGCTGGGAGAGAGTGGTAATGTGGTAAAGAAGGCTGAGGCTTTAGGGATGATCTGGGAGAGAGTGGTAATGTGGTAGAGAAGGCTGTGGCTTTTGGGATGGACTCGGAGAGAGTGGTAATATGGTAGAGAAGGCTGAGGCTTTGGGATGTTCTGGAAGGGGGAACAACCTTTACAACGCAACTTTTACACCGCACTACCATTACAACAAAACTTTTACAACGCATGCGATGTTACAACGCATGCTTTTACAACGCAAGTCTTTACATCGACTTGCACTAGATGGCGTGCTAACATTAGAGATAGTGTAGTTTACTATCCAAACACCTTCCCTACTGCAACGTGGACTGGAGTTAGAATAGTAAATTACACATTTCTAATGTCAGCACGCCATCTAGTGTATGTCGATGTAAAGACTTGCGTTGTAAAAGCATGCGTTGTAACATCGCATGCTTTGTAAAACTTTCGTTGTAACAGCATGCGTTGTAAAAGCATGCGTTGTAATGTCATACATCCTTCTGGAAGAGAGTGGTAATGTGGCAGAGAAGGTTGAGGATTTGGGATGTTCTGGGAGAGAGTGGTAATGTGGCAGAGAAGTCTGAGGCTGTGGGATGATCTGGGAGAGAGTGGTAATGTGGTAGAGAAGGCTGAGGCTTTGGGATGATCTGGGAGAGGGTGGTAACGTAGAAGAGAATGACAAGGCTTTGGGATGGGCTGGGAGAGAGTGGTAATGTGGTAGAGAAGGCTGAGGCTTTGAGGTGATCTGGGAGAGAGTGGTAATGTGGTAGAGAAGACTGAGGCTTTGGGATGATCTAGGAGAGAGTGGTAATGTGGTATAGAAGACTGAGTCTTTGTGGATGATCTAGGAGAGAGTGATATCGTAGAAGAGAAGGCTGAGGCTTTGGGATGAGCTGGGAGAGAGTGGTAATGTGGTAGAGAAGGCTGAGGCTTTTGTGATGAGCTGGGAGAGAGTGGTAATGTGGTAGAGAAGGCTGAAGCTTTGGGGATGAGCCAGGAGAGAGTGGTAATGTGGTAGAGAAAGCTGTGGCTTTTGGGATGGACTCGGAGAGAATGGTACTGTGGTAGAGAAGGCTGAGGCTTTGGAATGAGGTGGGAGAGAGTGGTAATGTGGTAGAGAAGGCCGAGGCTTTGGGATGAGCTGGGAGAGAGTCGTAATGTGATAGAGAATGCTGAAGCTTTGGGGATGAGCTGGTAAAGAGTGGTAATGTGGTAGAGAAGGCTGAGGCTTTGGGGATGAGCCAGGAGAGAGTGGTAATGTGGTAGAGAAAGCTGAGGCTTTTGTGATGAGCTGGGAGAGAGTGGTAATGTGGTAGAGAAGGGCAAGGCTTTGGGATGAGCTGGGAGAGAGTGGTAATGAGATAAAGAAGGCTGAGGCTTTGGGGATAAGCTGGGAGAGAGTGGTAATGTGGTAGAGAAGACTGTGGCTTTTGGGATGGACTTGGAGAGAGTGGTAATGTGGTAGAGAAGGCTGAGGCTTGTGGATGTTCTGGGAGAGAGTGGTGATGTGGCAGAGAAGGCTGTGGCTTTGGGATGATCTGGGAGAGAGTGGTAATGTGGTAGAGAAGGATGAGTCTTTGGGATGATCTGGGAGAGAGTGGTAACGTAGAAGAGAAGGCCGAGGCTTTGGGATGGGCTGGGAGAGAGTGTTAATGTGGTAGAGAAGGCTGAGGCTTTGGGGTGAGCTGTGAGAGTGTGGTAATGTGGTAGAGAAGGCTGAGGATTTGGGGTGATCTGGGAGAGAGTGGTAATGTGGTAGAGAAGACTGAGGCTTTGGGATGATCTAGGAGAGAGTGGCAATGTGGTAGAGAAGACTGAGTCTTTGTGGATGATCTAGGAGAGAGTGATATCATAGAAGAGAAGGCCGAGGCTTTGGGATGAGCTGGGAGAGAGTGGGAATGTGGTAGAGAAGGCTTAGGCTTTGGGGATGGGCTAGGAGAGAGTGGTAATGTGGTAGAGAAGGCTGAGGCTTTTGGATGAGCTGGGAGAGAGTGGTAATGTGGCAGAGAAGGCTGAGGCTTTGGGATGATCTGTGAAAGAGTGGTAATGTGGTAGAGAAGGCTGAGGCTTCTGGATGATCTGGGAGAGAGTGGTAATGTGGTGGAGAAGGCTGAAGCTTTGGGGATGAGCTGGGAGAGAGTGGTAATGTGGTAGAGAAGGCTGAGGCTTTGGGGATGAGCCAGGAGAGAGTGGTAATGTGGTAGAGAAAGCTGTGGCTTTTGGGATGGACTCGGAGAGAATTGTACTGTTGTAGAGAAGGCTGAGGCTTTGGGATGAGGTGGGAGAGAGTGGTAATGTGGTAGAGAAGGCCGAGGCTTTAGGATGAGCTGGGAGAGAGTGGTATTGTGATAGAGAAGGCTGAATCTTTGGGGATGAGCTGGGAGAGAGAGGTAATGTGGTAGAAAAGGCTGAGGCTTTGGGGATGAGCCAGGAGAGAGTGGTAATGTGGTAAAGAAAGCTGTGGCTTTTGGGATGGACTCGGAGAGAATGGTACTGTGGTAGAGAAGGCTGAGGCTTTGGGATGAGGTGGGAGAGAGTGGTAATGTGGTAGAGAAGGCTGAGGCTTTGGGATGAGCTGGGAGAGAGTGGTAATGTGGTAGAGAAGGCTGAGGCTCGTGGATGATCTGGGAGAGAGTGGTAATGTGGTAGAGAAGGCTGAGGCTTTGGGATGAGCTGGGAGAGAGTGGTAATGTTTTAGAGAAGGCTGAGGCTTGTGGATGATCTGGGAGAGAGTGGTAATGTGGCAGAGAAGGCTGAGGCTTTGGGATGATCTGGGAGAGAGTGGTAATGTGGCAGAGAAGGCTGCGGCCTTGGGATGTTCTGAGAGAGAGTGGTAATGTGGCACAGAAGGCTGAGGCTTTGGATGATGTCGGAGAGAGTGGTAATGTGGTAGAGAAGGCTGAGGCTTTAGGATGAGTAAGGAACACAATGGTCTCAGTGTTTATAAGTAAAAAGGAAATTCCTTATTCACAATTTGTTGTTTTAGAAGCCAATGGCCTCATGAGCCTTAGAACAAAAGGGACCCTGTGCACATTGCACTCTGTACCGAATTGCTGCCTCGCATGAAAGTCCCCTCGCGGCTCCGTCTACTGACAAATTGCGAATAAGGAATTTCCTTTTTACTTATAAACACTGAGACCATTGTGTTCCTTTTTTGTAGCCTCTGTCTACACATAATATTGGTACAGTTGACATTGCCAGTGAGTAGGGTAGGGATCTGTGTACCCATCCTGAAGAAGAAGCAGCACGCTTCGAAACATGTTGACACATGCAGGAGGTTTTGTACATTAATACAACACACCTCCACTCCACACCTTTTTAATGTTTCTCCTATGATACTAGGTATTTTTTAACACTCACTTACCACTCACTTCTGACCCTACCTCTCACCAGCTCTCTCACACCACACATAGAGATTACATCAGTGCTCCCACGTATTTGTTGGTAGCACGCCGCGTTGCATAGAGGGATGCGAAGACCCCTATGATGAAGCATGACACCAAGGGCCCCTTTGGTGTGTGAGGAGTATTTAAGAAACACGATGTGCTCCCTACCAATGTAGGAAACACACTTGTCCTATGATCAACCTTCATTTAATTGCAAGCTTCCTTGGGTGGATCTTTTTGTTTACTAGTAATTGTAAGGAGAGGTCGAATCCACCCCAGGTGTTCATGTAGAACACCAACTCTCCACTCCCTCCTTTGTTTTCCTCTTTATCATCCTACTTGACACACTTCTACATTTCATGGACGATATCCTAGATTTGCATCCGCTAGGACCCCCACCTGTCCACGGTGCCGACCAAGTCAGTATACTGTGCTGATGGGGCCAACTGGAGCGCTGCCAACCCCGGCACCACGGGTTCTGCGGGGGCTAATGCTTCAATAACCTGCCAAGTTACTTAGAGTGTCTGGGAATACATCCTGCCTTCAGAAAACTCACCCATCCTTTTCACCGATCACCCTTCACTTTCATGCTCACACTGCTCTCACAGTAGTCACACTGTACTCACACTATTCCCCCTGCACTTTTTCTGCAGTCACATGAGCACACCACTCCCCCTGCACTCATATGACACTCTATTCACCTGTCACTCTCACCACTCACCCTGCCTCAATCACAAACAAGCACATCGCTCACCATGGATTCACCCCTCCCTCTCTGCACTGTCACCTGCACCCAAATTCAAATGTGCGCATCACTCCTTTGCACTTGCATCAGTCACCCTGCACTCATTCCTCTTACCTTACTCTCCCACAGGCACATCACTCATCCTGCACTCACATAGGCACTCCTGTCACTCACATAGGCACACCACTTACCGTGCACTCACACCTCTCAAATGGGCACATCACTCACTCTGGACTCGCACCACTCACCCTGCACTCCTTCTTCTCACCCTGCACTCCTTCTTCTCACCCTGCACTTACACGGGCACAGTGCTCAGCCTGCTCTCAAACAAACACTCCATTTACCCATCACTTTACAGCTCACTATGCATGCACAGAGGTACAAAGCTCTTCCAGAACTTGCAAGACATTAAAGCAAATTTTACCCAAACGTTTAAAAAACATTCTCGTGGGAGGAGTCCTCTCTCCCCGAAACCACCTACAAGAAGTCTGTTTACTCGTTTTGCTCGCTGCAACGGGGAAGTATCACACCCCACCATTTACATAGATCTGTAGCTGCCGCTCATGAACAGAATTGGCGGAGTGCAGAGGGGAGACAGTGTAAGAGTAAAGCGTACACTGTGTCTGCAGAAAGAACAGGAACAGGAATTTGCCAAGAAGTAACAGCATTGTCTAATCTTAAAATGGACATAATTGCTAGTATTTCAAAAGTGGCTAAGCTTGTCACTCTCTTTTCCTACCTGTAATCGTTCCTGATTTAAAGGCAAAATTGGGTCATGCCATCTGGTGATACCAATAACTCATTGAGTCTGGCTACTGTGGCTGAAAGGAACTGGTTGTGTGTCGGCTGCTGCAGTAGAGGCGATCATACTGAGACAGTGGGTTGGGGATGGAGGAAGAATGGGCTTGAGGCTGTTGGGGCTTAAGCAACTGGCCTGTCCATCGGCACACTGGGATGGGAAGTGTTAGATTTGGGGGTCTCTAGTTGGCAGAGGTAGGTACCTTTGACAAATAGGGACCTTTGCGTCTAGTCTGGGTAAGAAGGTACACTCCTAAAATAACCCCTGCTCACCCCCTTGGTAGCTTGGCACGAGCAGACAGGCTTATCTCAGAGGCAGCGTGTAAAGTATTTGTGAACACATACAGTAATCAAGTGACAACACTAAAGATGGCCAGCACACAAGTTTTATATCAAAAATAAGTATTCTTTATATAGACTTATCACAAAACCACAAACAACAATAATCCACAATACTGTACTTAAAATGGTAGAATTAGCTTAGTTTTCTTTAGATGTTAAAATGTGACACCTTGGTTCAATGTACCTTAAGATGCATAATGCTATAAAACGAAGGTTTTGCAGGGAAGGTGATGCGTCAGTTCCTTACACGAAAGAACGGTGATGCGTCGGGTCCTTACTGCTGTGTAGGGGATGCGTTGGTTCTTCTCTGTGAGGGGAGGTGATGCGTTGGTTTCTTACTGCGCTTCCGTGGCGATGCGGCACGCAACGCCGTGATGCGATGAAGATCCGGTTCAATGAAACTAAGATGGCGTCTTTTCCTTGATGTGACACGATGCGATGTCGATACTCTTCTCCGGCGAGACGCTTCGACAATTATGCGAACCGCGACAGGCCCTGCGAAACGTTTCCCGGTGATGTGGCGGCGTCTGATGCGACGTCGATCCTCTTCTCCGGTGATGCGAGATGCTTTGACAAAGATGCGAGCTGTGACAGGCCCTGTGACATGCTTCTCGGTGAAGCGGCGGCATCTGATGCGACGTCGACCCTCTTCTCTGGCGATGCGAGGCGCTTCGGGGACTCTGCGATGACTCACCGGTTCTTCTGGGCCGCGAGAGGTCCTGCGACATGCTTCCCGGTGATGCGGCGGCGTCTGATGCGAGATCGATCCTCTTCTTTAGCGATGTGTGGCGCTTTCTCGTTGTGAAGCGACAGTTCGGTGACACGCTTCTTGCGCGTGAGTCGCGCTTTCAGCTCCTTGTGACAAGCAGTCCCTTAGAAAGCCTTGCAAAACAGCAGGCCCTTCCAAAAGACTCTTGGGGAGCTGGTTGGTGAAGTCTGTTGTCCCTGAGACTTTAGCAGGAGGCAAGCTCTTTTCTCAAGCCTTTAGAGATCCTTCACAAGTTGAATAAAGTATACACAACGTTCCTTTCTCCTCTCTTTGGCAGTCAGGCAACCACTGCAGGCCAATCCCTCAAGCTTAGGGATAGTCTCTCGTCACTCTCTCTGGTTCCTATCCTCAGCAAAGGTTTCTTCTTGTTTCCGAAAGTGATCTAAAGGTTCTGGGGTCTGGGTCCCCCTTTTTATACACAGTTTCTCTTTGTTCTCTGAAGGCAGAGAGGCCTTTGCCTAGTCCAAAGCAGTTCTGGTCATCCCTGGAGCACTTTGTTGACAAGACTCCTTCTTTCCTTGCAGAGAGCAGGGCAGAGACATCAGACGCACCACAGGAGGTGGAGCCAGCATTGTGGAGGGAAGGCACAGCCCTATTCAGGTCCCAGGTGCAACTCCTCCCACCCTTCTGCATGCAGGTCTCTCTATTCAGTCCTGTGCTGACTCACCCTGTCTCCTGGAACCCCCCAGCCCCTGTCACTCAAACTCCAGACAAGGAATACAAAACCTAGCAGAGGCAGGTTTGGATGGTTAGACAAGAAAATACCTACTTTCTAAAAGTGGTATTTTCAAACACAGAATGTTAAAACCAACTTCACTAAAATATGTAGTTTATCATTCTGAGTTCAGGCATACTAAAATCGAATTTCTACCTAGTTGCCTGAGTCAGGATTATAAGATGTAATAATCAAACTGCCCATTCTGGCCTATGAGAACAGGTAGCCTTGCAATAGTGAAAAACGAAAATGGCTGTAATTCACTATTAGGACATGCCAATCACACCATGGCATGTCCTACCTTATCCTTACAATGCCCCCTGCCCTTGGGCCTACCATAGGGGTGTCTTATATGAAGAAAAGGGAAGGTTTAGGGACTGGCAAGTGGGTGCACTTGCCCAGTCAGCATGACAGTACCAGACTGCACGCAGGCTCTGCAATGGCAAGCCTTAGACACAGTTTAACAGGCTGCTTCTGTGGGTGGCACAACCAGTGCTGCAAGCCCACTAGCAGCATTTGGATTACGAGCCCTGGGCACTCCTGGTGCACTGTACTAGGGTCTGACAAGTAAACCAAATCAGCCAATCATGGAATCACTAATCCATACATCAATTTACAACAGGGAGCACTTGCACTGTGGCACTGGATAGCAGTGGCACAGTGCCCAAAGCATCTAACACCAGCAAAAACACATGAGGCAACAGCAAAAACATGGAAGGGAGACCCATGCCAAGGTGCCAGGTCTAACAGGAAGCCAGAACAAAATGTTGAATTATTGTGCACCATTAACATGTCATGACACTTCAGCAATATTATTAGCCAATACTATTACAGCATGGTAGAGGAGTCCTTCCTTTGCAAATTGCCACATAATTACAGATTTGTTGATGACCGAACTCCCCTCAAAAGCCAATAGGAGCATGACAAGCACTATTTCTGAATGGTAGCACAACACCACTTGCCCCATAAAATACTGTACACAAGGAAGGTAACAAACATGTGGGCGGAGACAAAGCCACTCTCTCTGGTGTGCTTCTTTAAAGCTCTTTACCTCACTCTTGCAGGTTTCCTTTCATATTTGCTTTCTCCCTTTGTCTTTTGTGTTCTTCAGACTTTTGTTCTGAAACAAAGTTTAATGAGGAAAATAATTGCAGGACACTAGAAATGAGTGCAAGTGGGTTCCACCACCAGCTGAAATTAAGCAGTGCCGCGAAGCCTAATATTTGAGACCTGCATATACGAACAGACTCACCCATGAATATTTGCAACATCCCTTGCGTGACCTAAAATTGTACCTTCAGCCGACCATGGGTCATGAGCATTCTCTGGACTTGAAATGATAAATATTTCACCAGCAGACAGTCCTGCCGTATAATGAATCAGGGAATTGGTAAAAGGGCTGCTGTTAATATGCTTTTCAAAGAGCACTGTGAGTAATCTACCAACAGTGTCAAATCTTCAAAAACATGTTTGTTCTAACATCAGGTTTGTCCAACATGTTTACATGTCACAGTTTGTCGCTTCTTTCTCTCATACTGTGTATGAGGATAGCTCTGACCCCATTTCTGGAACTGCTTGTCCTGCCCTATTGGCAGAAGTGTTCGTCCCCTGAAGTTCGGGTCTAGTTGCGCCCCTGTCTGCATGCAATGACAGGAACAGCATAATACCACTCAGGCGGCACACTGTGCTAAGCACATGTGTTTAGCGTAGGGTTTTTTAAGCCACGCCCTTCATTAAATAGGCCACTCCCCATCAAGAGACCACTTAAAGCCCTGCCCCCCTCTGCCACTGGATTGTTGGCATTCACTCTTTGGAGCACCGAAAGTGTGAATGATGATGTATGCCTGTTTACATTTGTTGTGAACCTTCAGATGAGCCCACCACTGACAGGCAGGCAGTGCAGCCAACTCAAGACTGCGCTCTACTGCTGCACTCCTGACAGTTCTTGTCTACAACACACTGCAGCACTCCCGACAGCTCTTGCCTGCAGAGCACTGGGGCGCTCCGACAGCTCTTAGCTGCAGTGTGGTGCTCCGTAGAGTTCCTGCATGCACTGCTCTGCTGCGCTTCCGATAGTTTTTGGCAGCACTACACTGCGGCGCTTCCGACAGCTCTTGGCTGCAGTGCACTGCAGCGCTTCCAACAGCTCTTGCCTGCAGTGCACTGAGTCACTTCCGACAGCTCTTGCCTGCAGTGCACTGCGGTGCTCTTGACAGCTCTTGTCTGCAGTCTGCAGTGCGGCTCGCCGTACAGTTCTTGTCTACAACACACTGCAGCACTCCCGACAGCTCTTGCCTGCAGAGCACTGGGGTGCTCCGACAGCTCTTGGCTGCAGTGTGGTGCTCCGTAGAGTTCCTGCATGCACGGCTCTGCAGCGCTTCTGATAGCTTTTGGCAGCACTACACTGCGGCGCTTCCGACAGCTCTTGGCTTCAGTGCACTGCAGCGCTTCCGACAGCTTTTGCCTGCAGTGCACTGAGTCACTTCCGACAGCTCTTGCCTGCAGTGCACTGCGGTGCTCTTGACAGCTCTTGTCTGCAGTCTGCAGTGCGGCTCGCCGTACAGTTCTTGTCTACAACACACTGCAGCACTCCTGACAGCTCTTGCCTACAGAGCACTGCAGCACTCCCGACAGCTCTTGCTTGCAGAGCACTGGGGTGCTCCGACAGCTCTTGGCTGCAGTGCACTGAGGCACTTCCGACAGCTCTTGCCTGCAGTGCACTGCGGTGCTCTTGACAGCTCTTGTCTGCAGTCTGCAGTGCGGCTCGCCGTACAGTTCTTGTCTACAACACACTGCAGCACTCCCGACAGCCCTTGCCTGCAGAGCACTGGGGCGCTCCAACAGCTCTTGGCTGCAGTGCACTGAGGCACTTCCGACAGCTCTTGCCTGCAGTGCACTGCGGCGCTTCCGACAGCTCTTGGCTGCAGTGCACTGCAGCACTCCTGACAGCTTTTGGCTGCAGTGCACTGCAGCACTCCTGACAGCTCTTGGCTGCAGTGCACTGCAGCGCTTCCGACAGCTCTTGCCTGCAGTGCACTGAGGCACTTCCGACAGCTCTTGCCTGCAGTGCACTGCGGTGCTCTTGACAGCTCTTGTCTGCAGTCTGCAGTGCACTGCGGCACTTCCGACAGCTCTTGGCTGCAGTGCACTGCAGCACTCCTGACAGCTTTTGGCTGCAGTGCACTGCAGCACTCCTGACAGCTCTTGGCTGCAGTGAACTGCAGCACTCTTGATAGCTTCTGGCTGCAGTGCACTGCGGCGTTGCTGACAGCTCTTGGCTGCAGTGCACTGAGTCACTTCCGACAGCTCTTGCCTGCAGTGCACTGCGGTGCTCTTGACAGCTCTTGTCTGCAGTCTGCAGTGCGGCTCGCCGTACAGTTCTTGTCTACAACACACTGCAGCACTCCCGACAGCTCTTGCCTGCAGAGCACTGGGGCGCTCCGACAGCTCTTGGCTGCAGTGCACTGAGGCACTTCCGACAGCTCTTGCCTGCAGTGCACTGCGGTGCTCTTGACAGCTCTTGTCTGCAGTCTGCAGTGCGGCTCGCCGTACAGTTCTTGTCTACAACACACTGCAGCACTCCCGACAGCTCTTGCCTGCAGAGCACTGGGGCGCTCCGACAGCTCTTGGCTGCAGTGCACTGAGGCACTTCCGACAGCTCTTGCCTGCAGTGCACTGCGGCGCTTCCGACAGCTCTTGGCTGCAGTGCACTGCAGCACTCCTGACAGCTTTTGGCTGCAGTGCACTGCAGCACTCCTGACAGCTCTTGGCTGCAGTGCACTGCAGCGCTTCCGACAGCTCTTGCCTGCAGTGCACTGAGGCACTTCCGACAGCTCTTGCCTGCAGTGCCCTGCGGTGCTCTTGACAGCTCTTGTCTGCAGTCTGCATTGCACTGCGGCGCTTCCGACAGCTCTTGGCTGCAGTGCACTGCAGCACTCCTGACAGCTTTTGGCTGCAGTGCACTGCAGCACTCCTGACAGCTCTTGGCTGCAGTGCACTGCAGCACTCTTGATAGCTTCTGGCTGCAGTGCACTGCGGCGTTGCTGACAGCTCTTGGCTGCAGTGCACTGCAGCACTCCTGATAGCTCTTGGCTGCAGTGCACTGTAGCACTCTTCATAGCTTCTGGCTGCAGTACACTGCGGCGTTGCTGGCAGCTCTTGTCTGCAGTGCACTACGGCATTCCTGACAGCTCTTGTCTGCAGTGCACTACGGCATTCCTGACAGCTCTTGTCTGCAGTGCACTACGGCATTCCTGACAGCTCTTGGCTGCAGTGCACGGCAGCACTCCTGATAGCTCTTGGCTGCAGTGTACTGCGGCGCTCCCTACAGCTCCTGACTGTAGTTCACTACTGAATACTCTACAGCCTTTGTCTGCAGTGCAAAGTGGCGCTCTTGACAGCTCTTGGTTGCAATGCAGTGCGGCACCCCCAACAGCTCTTGAATGCAGTGCAGGCAGTGGGGAGGCAGCAGCGCGGTCACTAGGGGTGACTTTTGTTGGGTCTCTGCATCAATGCAGTGTCAGGTGCCACCCCAGTGCTGATCGCCCCCCCCCCCGCTTGTCTCTCTTGTCGCTGCTATGAATGTAAAGAGCATCTGTATGAGTTACTGCCAGGGGCATAGCTTCAAGTGGGAGGGTGTTTGGGGTGTTACACCCCTATGAAATGTATTTGGTGGTAAGCAGTTGGGCACAGGTGCTTATAGTAGGGAATTGTGAGCTGTTTGTTGGAGTTCACCTGGGATTTGTACATACACACGCAGAAGAAAACACATGCTCTCTCGTGTTTGTTTCACAAAATATGGAGTTATAACTACCCCTCACAATGTGCACTCCTCCCCCTGCCTCCTGCTCTCGAAGCCCCCCTCATGCACTGACTCTCATATAATGTATTTTAACCAGAGTGATTGTTGGGAAATCTGAAGCTCACCTGCCCCCCTCCCCGTTAGTATACTGACCAAGCTTCACCCCTGCTTGCTGGTTACCACAGGGAGAGGGTGAATGGACCCGCAGGCACGCTGGCACTGGCTCTGACACTGCCTCTGGCTCTGGCACTGCCACTACCACTGGCTCTGGCACTGGTACCACCTCCTGCTCTGGCACTGGCTCTGGGACTGGCCCGGGCACTAGCACTGCCACTGTCTCTAGCATTGTCTCTGGCACTGGCTCTGGCACTGACCCTGACACTGTCTCTGGCACTGGCTCTGGCATGGTCTCTGGCACTGCAACTGACTCCGGCCCTGGTTCTGGCACTGTCTCTGGCACAGTCTCTGACACTGTCTCTGGCCTTGGCACTGGCTCTGTCACTGCCACTGACTCTGGCACTGGCTCTGGCACTGCCACTACCACTGGCTCTGGCACTGGCACTGCCTCCTGCTCTGGCACTGGCTCTGGGACTGGGCCGGGCACTAGCACTGCCACTGGCTCTGGCACTGGCTCTGGCACTGGCAATGACTATGGCTCTAGCACTGGCACTGGTACTGACACTGGCTCTGGCACTGGCTTTGGCACCGGCAATGACTCTGGCTCTAGCACTGGCTCTGGCACTGGCTCTGGCACTAGCAATGACTCTTGCTCTAGCACTGTCTCTGGCACTGACTCTGGCACTGACTCTGGCACTGGCTCTGGCATGGTCTCTGGCACTGCCACTGACTCCGGCTTTGGCACTGTCTCTGGCACAGTCTCTGACACTGTCTCTGGCCATGGCACTGGCTCTGGCACTGCCACTGACACTGCCACTGCCACTGTCTCTGGCACTGGCACTGCCTCTGGCACTGACACTGGCCCTGGCTTTGGCACTGCCACTGCCACTGGCTCTGGCTCTGCCTCTGTCTCTGGTACTGGCACTGACTCTGGCACTGCCACTGGCTCTGGCCCTGGCTCTGACACTGCCTCTAGCACTGGTTCTGGCACTGCCTCTGGTTCTGGCACTGGCTCTGGCACTGCCAGTGGCTCTGGCACTGGCTCTGGCTCCAGCTCTGGCACTGCCTCAGGCTCTGGCACTGCCAATGGCTCTGGCACTGGCACTGGCACTGACTCTGACACTGGCAATGACTCTGGCACTGGCTCTATCACTGGCTCTGGCACATGCACTGGCTCTGGCACTGGCTCTGACACTTCCTCTTGCACTGTCTCTGGCACTGCCACTGACTCTGGCACTGTCTCTGGCACTGCCACTGGCACTGGCTCTGGTACTTCCACTGGCTCTGGCACTGGCTTTGGCACTGCACTGGCTCTGGCACCGACTCTGACACTGTCACTGGGTCTGACACTGCCACTGGGTATGACAATGTCTCTGGCCATGGCACTGGCTCTGGCACTGCTACTGGCTCTGGCACTGTTCCTGGATCTAGCACTGGCACTGTTGCTGGTATTGATACTGGCACTGACTCTGGCACTGGCTCTAGCACTGACTCTGGCACTGACTCTGGCACTGACACTGGCCCTGGCTCTAGCCATGGCACTGGCGCTGGTGCTGGTGTTGATACTCTCACTGACTCTGGTACTGGCACTGGCTCTAGCACTACCTTGGCACTGGCACTGACTCTGGCACTGGCTCTGGCACTGGCTCTAGGACTGACTCTGGCATTGGCACTGGCCCTGGCTGTGCACCTTAGAGTTTTGACCTTCTTGTCGCTGTACTGGTTCTCGCAGGCACTCAGTACAGACTATAGGATGTAAGCGAGGCCAGACGGTGCCTCTGCTGGACCTCCAAGGCCACCCCTATGCCAACCTGAGGCTCAGGAGCCTGACCTTGTCAGATCCTGAATCATCAAAAGTAGTCAAGGAAAGACTGAGCTGGCAGGAATGTCCAGTGGAAAAGAAGAGGAGACCATGGGATAACCCTACCCCAAGACCAAAAACACCTGATGGAGAAGCAGGAGCCATGAAGACCAGAATGACTAGATCCCCCTTCAGAAGGACAAAGAATCATGAGGAAATCAGGGAAAGTCTGTAGGAGAAAGAGGGCATGTGCCACACATTCACTCCAAAGGCAGGGGAATCCCTGGCCCTTCAGCTCCAGACAGTGAACATGTCTGGATCTGGAAAGTCAGAACGAGGAAGAAAATCCACATGAAGAGATACTGCAGAGAGAAAAATGTAGAGCTGAAGACACTGCTCAAAGTGTGTGCCCCTACACTGTCCACTCCCCTGGACTCAGCAAGCAGTCAAAGGAAGCACACTCTCACCTACTTAAGAGAAGAGCTGATAGGCAAACTTTGTCAGACTCCGGAACAGTGTGCCCCTGTCTGCCCACATACACCTGGCCCACATGGTAGTCAGCTCAGACCACAAAAAGGTGCCCATCTAAGTCTGAAGAATCTGTAGAGCCCTGTACACCATTGACCTCTCACTCCAGTTCAAGGAACTGGCCACCTCCTCACACAACATGAACCTATGCATAATCAGTCCTTCGAGTGGCAGAGCTGTCTGTCAGGAACCCAAGATTACAGATAGGTTTAATTGCGCATCGAAGACTCAAAGTTTGTACACCCCGAGCAATAGAAGGTTCATGGGTGGAGCTGACTCGGAAATGGCGCCAGAAAAGGCCACCAGAACTGAGTAGCTGTTAGCGTTCTAGTGTTTGGCAGAGAACGCGCTGGAATCCTAGGTGAGGCTCGCACTGCCTAGGAACTGCGCACTTCACCAAGAATTCTAGAGAGTCAGGTGCACATTCCAGTGCGCGCTGACTAAAAGTGTTTTAGTTCTCGCTCGAAGGCTTTCAGAATCTACCCTGAAGAGTTTTCGGAAGTCATAGATACAAGTTCGAAATCTGAGTTCCAAGAAGTAAAGTGACTTTTGAGGAGAACAGCAAATCTTAGTTGTGGAGATTTCGCACCGAGTCGTCAGGGAGAGGAAGCAGCGTCAACAGGAGCATCTGAAGAAAGAACAAGAAAAATGAAGCTAAGTTAACGAGTGTATATTTGTCACGTCAGAGAACTGAAGTAAATATTTGTCACGTCAGAGAACTGAAGTAAATTACCGAAAGCAATAGAGTCATAGAACTTACTGTGAAGGAAGTGGCTTTACTGTAATTCTTCACAGAGGTAACGAATAGTAACGACAAGTCCTGAAAAAGTCGAGGAGAGAATTGCAATATAGATTAGAACTCTTGAGCAACTACAAACAATAGAATAAGATAAAAACATACTTACCACAGAAATAAGTCGTCGAACAATAGCTAAGTACTGAGAGTGAAATACCACCACGAAAAGAGGAGAAAGCATTAAACACACAGATGAATAATTACCAATAGGAAAAGACCTCAAACACAGTAAGTAGTACACCAAATTAAAATAGAAAATGTCAGGTTAAAAAGAAAGCAGAAGTTCTTAACAGATAAATGTAACTATATTACAGGTGTGCAAAAAGAAAAGGAAGCTGTGAATTAAGGCAGATACCAAGGAAGATAAGACATAGGAGTGTAAAAAGAAAAATAGGAAAGTAAGTGAGAAGCTCAGAGAGAAAGATTTATATGAGGCAGATAAACCTTGGGTTCTAGTTATTTCATTTTTAATTGCAGGCGAAGAATATAGTTAATGAAATAAAAGCACACACAGAAAAGAAATAGAAGAGAAGCAGAGTTCTGAAATTGGCATGGTAAGGAAATAAGGCAATTGGGGTTGAGAGATAAGAGAGGTTAAAGGCTAAAAGTTTATTATAACAATAACTCTTATCTACAGGTTATCTCTTCAGCGAAAGAAGTCTGCTGGACGGACTCCTGAAGGAAGCCGCAGAACAGTCTCTTCTCTCTTTTGTTATTTTATCCACTTTCCCCCTTCCCCCTAGATAGCCACTCTAGAGACTTGTCACACTAAGCTCTGGATTGCTGTCGGGGTGGATTTGGGAACTAGCATCTCTGTTCCTGTGTAAGTTTTGAGTGCCGTAATTAGAGTCTGACAGAGTGAAGTGCCCACGTTGCATTTTACACCCGAACAGAGATGGCTGAGGGAATAGACGTACAAGGTTTAGGAACAATATTAGATACCATACAAAAAGAGTTAAGTGCAGTCCGAGAGGAACACCAGAACCTCAGATTAGAAGTAGTTAATTCTAGAAAAGAAACCGCAGAATTGGCGCAAAGACTTAGACAACCTTTTGGTTCAGGGTCGGATGCTCAAGCTTCGTTGACAGAAGGGACTAATAGGATGAAAACTCAGGTGATTCACTCCCTCTCACCTGTCATTCCATTAGCGGCACCCGAGCGTTTTAGTGGGGATCCGCAGAAGGCTCAAATATTCATTACGCAGTGCTCATTACATTTCATGTGCCGCCCTTCCATTTTTCCAGATGCTCAGTCTCGAGTGGCCTTTGTGTTGTCATACTTAAGTGGGGATGCAGCATCCTGGTCTTTGCCTCTGATTTCAAAAGACGATCCCATATTGCGGAATTATGAGAACTTCAAAGAAGAGTTCCTTCAAATATTTGACAGAAGGCGGATATCCCAAGCCGTAGACAACGAACTACTCGACCTGAAACAGGGCAACCGCGATGTGGTCTCTTATTTGGCTCAATTTAATAAACTAGTGATGGAAACCAACTGGCCTGAGAGTAAGAGAGCCGCGGTTTTTTATCGAGGTTTAAGAGATGAGCTAAAGGATGCATTGGCCGGAATACCCAATAGACCCACAGAAATCTCCGCATTGGTGGATTTAGTGCTGGAAATCGATTTCCGTCATGGGGAAAGAAAAGGTGAAAAAAGGAAAGATTTCAAGTCAGTAATTCCACGATTTGATCGAGTAAGGTCGGAAGGAGGACGAAGCAATGAAGGTCAGCAGGGCAGCGAACCAATGCAGATTGGTACAATACGGGGTCCTCTTTCCAAAGAAGAGAAGGAAAAGAGAAGAACCAACAACCTATGCATGTACTGTGGATCGGGAGGTCATTTTGTACGTGCGTGTCCGAAGAAACCCAAGGGAAGTTTCAAGCCGAAGGAAAACTAAAGGCACCATCTGTTGGAGGAGTTGAACAGGTGGATGCGATTTTCGATCAGACTCCAAAAGAACATAGGGTGGCCAATACTCTACAGTCTGCAGCGCCACATCTAACCTTATCCATGGAAATCAGGTTTCGACACGTGACGCTGAGGGAAGTCTCAGTGATAATCGACTCAGGAGCCACTGGAAACTTTTGCGATCTAAAGTTTGCGAGCAAGGTGGGAATCGAAGCCATCAAAAAGTTAAAAGCAGAGCCCGTTAGGGCAGTGGATGGAACCAACCTGTCCTCTGGTCCAATAGTCAGTCACACAGAATTAATTCATCTGATCTCGAATGACGGACATGAGGAGAAGATCCAGTTTAACTTAATCGATGCCCCTCAATTCCAGTTGATCCTTGGGCTTCCCTGGCTTACTAAACATAATCCAACAATCAACTGGAGTACCAGAGCCATTAAGATGGAATCAGATTATTGTTTGGGAAATTGTTTCAGGGGCCAGCTGCAAGAGCAAGAGGTGAATCCTGCACATTCGTGGTGTCAGACGGGAGAATCAATTTGTGTAATTCATGTGCAAGACATACCAGAGGAATATCGAGATTTTGAAGACGTATTCAATGAAGTGGAGGCAGAACAATTACCACCCCACAGACCTTATGATTGTAAAATTGAGATCGAACCCTGTTCAAATCTACCTTGCAGCCGTGTGTATGCCCTTACGGAAAAAGAACACCATCACCTAAAAGAGTATTTGGACAAGTATCTAGCAAACGGCTTCATTCGTCCCTCGTAGTCCCCAGTCTCCTCGCCCCTATTTTTTGTGCCAAAGAAAGAAGGAGATTTGAGGACTTGCATTGACTACAGAGCCATCAATAAGATTACAAAAAAGAACCGTTATCCATTGCCACTAACATCTGTTTTGCTAGATCAAGTGAAAGGAGCAACAATTTACACGTAGTTGGACCTGAGGGGAGCGTATCATCTGGTGAGAATGAAGGAGGGCGATGAGTGGAAGACAGCTTTCAGAACGAGGTTCGGCCTATTTGAATATCAGGTTATGCCCTATGGGCTGTGTAACGCTCCCGCAGCCTTTCAACACTTCATTAACGATGTATTGAAGGAATTCATCGACCAGTGTGCACTGGTGTACATCGATGACATCCTTATCTACTCTGAGAACAAGGAAGAACATCAGGATCAGGTTAGAAGGGTCTTACAGAAGCTGAGAGAAAACAGACTGTTTGTAAAGCTAGAGAAGTGTGCCTTCAGTGTCTCTCAGGTTGAATTTTTGGGCTTCATAATTTCAACAACAGGCATTCTTATGGACCGCAAGAAGATCGAAGCGTTGATAAATTGGAAGTCCCCCGAGAGCGTCAAAGAAGTACAAAGCTTTATTGGTTTTGCCAATTTTTACCGGAGATTCATCGGAGAATTTTCGCATAAGATTTTGCCACTCACCCGTCTATTGAAAAAAGGGGTCAAATTTGAATGGACAACTGAAGCTGAAGAAGCCTTCCAATCCCTAAAGAGAAGTTTTACGTCAGCCCCAATCCTACAACATGCAGATCCGACTGAACCATTTTATGTGGAGACCGATGCCTCTGATCAGGCGGTGGGAGGAATTTTGTCCCAACGAAGCAAGCAAACGGGGCAGCTGCATCCAGTCGCCTATAGGTCAAGAAAATTAACTCCGGCAGAAATAAACTATACCATCACAGAGAAGGAGCTATTGGCCATAAAAGACGCATTCAAAGATTGGAGACACCATTTAATGGGGGCACAGCATCAAGTCACAGTATATACAGACCATAGAAATTAAAAAATTCTAAAAACAGCCAGAACCTTAACACCAAGACAATTGCGATGGTCGCTGTACTTTGCTGATTACGATTTCGTCATTACTTATCGACCAGAGGCCCAGAACGGAAAAGCAGATGCCTTGTCTAGGATAGACACAGAAAATCAAAAGACACCTGTAGGAAATCAATCCATTATCCCAAGTGAGAAGATTATTGGAGTAATCACTTCAGTTGATCTTGAACAGGGTATCACTGACGCCATGGATGAAAAGACCTTGAAAGAGTGGGCGAAGGAGGAAGGAAGAGAGGTTCGTAATCAGTTGCCCTACTTCCAAGGAGCTCTGTACATTCCCACTAAAGAGTTGCAACAACAGATTATCAAGGAATGCCACGATGCAAAGTTGGCAGGACATAAGGGAGAGGCAAAGACCAGAGATCTGATCCAGCGACACTACTGGTGGCCTGAAATGTCGAAGAGTATTGAGCAATATGTTAAGACTTGTGAGATCTGTGCTCAGGGAAAATCCGAAAGGCAGGCCCCAAAAGGTTTACTTATGCCCTTACCCACTCCACCTTATCCTTGGCACACTGTTACATTAGACCTCATAACTGACTTACCCCTTAGTCAGGGCTACAATACCATCTTAGTAGTAGTAGATTCCCTTTCTAAAATGTCTCATTTTACAGCTTTAAAGGGAGTGCCAACAGCTAAGCAGTTGGCGACTCATTTTAGTGCTCAAATAGTGAAAATACATGGAATCCCTAAAATCGTGATCACAGATAGGGGTCCACAGTTCATTTCCCACTTTTGGAAATCTTTCATGGAAGGGTTGGGTATGGAAGTCCGTTATTCCACTAGTTACCACCCAGAGACTGACGGTCAAACCGAGAGGGTGAACCAGGAACTTGAACAATATCTGAGATTGTTTCTTTTGAAACAAGAAGGAAATTGGTCGGATTATTTGTGGGCAGCAGAGTTTGCCCATAATAATGCAAAGAATGTTTCCACTGGGTATTTCCCTTTCTTTATGAATTATGGAAGACATCCCAACTCGACCCTCAGGCAAACCGAGATCTCAGTTCCAGCGGTGGAGTAGATTGTAACACAGTTAGATCAGGTACATAAGAGGGCAATTGAAAATCTTGAACTAGCTAAAGAAAAATATAAGAGTTATGCAGACAGAAAGAGACGAGTAGGCCCCTCATTGGAAATAGGAGACAAGGTTTGGTTAAGTACTAAGAATTTGAGATTGAAAGGTAATTGGAAGTTTCAACCGAGATTTATTGGTCCATATCTGGTAGAGGAGAAAATAAATCCGGTGACTTACCGAGTTCAATTGCCACCAAAGTTGAAGATACAACCAGTTTTCCATATATCCCTGTTGAAGAAGGCTCCAGAAGATCTGCGAAAAAACCTGCCTCCAAGGCCTCTTCAGCTAGAGACTGGTACTGAATTTGAAGTCAAGGAAATTCTAGACTCCAAAATACAAAAAGGGAAGTTATACTATTTGGTGGACTGGAAGGGTTATGGGCCCGAGGAAAGGTCTTGGGAACGAAAGGAAGATGTCCATGCTCCAAGACTAGTCAAGGCCTTTCACCTACGATCACCAACTAAACCCCAGAGGAGAGAACCTACCTTGTTGGAGGGTACTGTCAGGAACCCAAGATTACAGATAGGTTTAATTGCGCATCGAAGACTCAAAGTTTGTACACCCCGAGCAATGGAAGGTTCATGGGTGGAGCAGACTCGGAAATGGCGCCAGAAAAGGCCACCAGAACTGAGTAGCTGTTAGCGTTCTAGTGTTTGGCAGAGAACGCGCTGGAATCCTAGGTGAGGCTCGCGCTGCCTAGGAACTGCGCACTTCACCAAGAATTCTAGAGATCAGGTGCACATTCCAGTGCGCGCTGACTAAAAGTGTTTTAGTTCTCGCTCGAAGGCTTTCAGAATCTACCCTGAAGAGTTTTCAGAAGTCATAGCTACAAGTTCGAAATCTGAGTTCCAAGAAGTAAAGTGACTTTTGAGGAGAACAGCAAATCTTAGTTGTGGAGATTTTGCACCGAGTCGTCAGGGAGAGGAAGCAGCGTCAACAGGAGCATCTGAAGAAAGAACAAGAAAAATGAAGCTAAGTTAACGAGTGTATATTTGTCACGTCAGAGAACTGAAGTAAATATTTGTCACGTCAGAGAACTGAAGTAAATTACTGAAAGCAATAGAGTCATAGAACTTACTGTGAAGGAAGTGGCTTTACTGTAATTCTTCACAGAGGTAACGAATAGTAACGACAAGTCCTGAAAAAGTCGAGGAGAGAATTGCAATATAGATTAGAACTCTTGAGCAACTACAAACAATAGAATAAGATAAAAACATACTTACCACAGAAATAAGTCGTCGAACAATAGCTAAGTACTGAGAGTGAAATACCACCACGAAAAGAGGAGAAAGCATTAAACACACAGATGAATAATTACCAATAGGAAAAGACCTCAAACACAGTAAGTAGTACACCAAATTAAAATAGAAAATGTCAGGTTAAAAAGAAAGCAGAAGTTCTTAACAGATAAATGTAACTATATTACAGGTGTGCAAAAAGAAAAGGAAGCTGTGAATTAAGGCAGATACCAAGGAAGATAAAACATAGGAGTGTACAAAGAAAAATAGGAAAGTAAGTGAGAAGCTCAGAGAGAAAGATTTATATGAGGCAGATAAACCTTGGGTTCTAGGTATTTCCTTTTTAATTGCAGACGAAGAATATAGTTAATGAAATAAAAGCACACACAGAAAAGAAATAGAAGAGAAGCAGAGTTCTGAAATTGGCATGGTAAGGAAATAAGGCAATTGGGGTTGAGAGATAAGAGAGGTTAAAGGCTAAAAGTTTATTATAACAATAACTCTTATCTACAGGTTATCTCTTCAGCAAAAGAAGTCTGCTGGACGGACTCCTGAAGGAAGCCGCAGAACAGTCTCTTCTCTCTTTTGTTATTTTATCCACTTTCCCCCTTCCCCCTAGATAGCCACTCTAGAGACTTGTCACACTAAGCTCTGGATTGCTGTCGGGGTGGATTTGGGAACTAGCATCTCTGTTCCTGTGTAAGTTTTGAGTGCCGTAATTAGAGTCTGACACTGTCACTCATCTTGGCATCTGTTGTCTCAATCCGTGGAGGCCACTAATGGAAGCCTCTGGTTCGGTCTTGTCATCTGTGCTGGTGAAGGTTGGTTCTGGAAGGCGAAACGTATGCGTTCCTGCCTGTTTGTATGTATGTATGTGTGTGTGTGTGTCACATACGGTCACTAGTAAGTAGTTATAGTTAGGATGTAGTTTCCATAGGAAATTCGTTTTTTATTTGCCAATATCGTTGGTGTCGTTTGATGAATCTTTGTGAAATTTTCAAAACTAATGGGGCGCTCACTTCATCTGCTGTGTTGAAAGTTTTGGAATGATTAGTCAAGAGGGGGTTGAGAAAAAAGAGGGGTCTCAAAACGCATTTTCTCCAGGTTAATTTCCATAGGAAACTTTAGCCAAGGCTACAGCCCGAACTGCTGAACGGAATTACACCAAATTTAGCAAAAAGGTAGCTCTTGGTTCAGAAAGCATTCCTTTTGGTGTAAATCCATTCAGTAGTTCCTGAGAAAAGTAAAGAAATGTCAGCTTGTATATCTAGGGTTGCGAAGGATCCCCGAACCCTCCCAAGCATGAGCCTGTAATTTGATTGTCTGCCAACAGTTCCAACGAGGAAGTGTTGACGGCCATCCTGTGACTCAGTTGAACTGAGGCACCAGAAAAAAGGTTACAAATGAAGAAAAGGGGGTAGGATAGTAACACCCTGAACCACTAGGCCTCCTCAAGGGGTCCTGCAGGATCCTGAGGGGCAGAAAAACTATTTTCTTTTTTTTGGGGGACGGGAGTTGCATTGGGTGCACGAATCCCGCGGAATTGTTTTTTTAAAAACGAAGCGCGGTCTCCCGCACTTTGTTTCATTTAAGCCCCTGGGTGGGCAGGTCCCGGGGGCAATGTGTAAAATGGATGCTGGGGCCCAAGTGGTCCACCACAGCCACAGGGATTGCCACCTCCAAGGGGCATTCTTTATAAAATGTGGGGGGCCAGGCAATCCACCTGCAGCCCTAGGGGCCGCCACATCCCCGGGGCTCAGTTTTACAATATAGTGTGGGGGGCTTGAGTACCCCCAACTCTACCCAGGGGACCATCACCTCCCAGGGCACAAATTAATTAAAAATGGGGGTCAGTTGAGGACACCTGTCCCCGGGGACCACCACCTCCCCAGGGCTTTAAAAGTTTTGGATGGGGGCCGCACGGCCCCCTCGTGGAGCCTTCCATGGTCCTGGGGATTCTACCCCCCAGGGCCAGCTCCAGCAATGTCCCGGGGTGCCCACCCCTGGGGCATTGCAGTTTGCTATGGGATGGCAGGAGCACTGCACCCGCCATTCCATAGCAAACTAGTGCTCCACTGTGAACAAGTGAGAGCATTTTGCTCTCACTTGTTCACAGTGGAGCAGTTTGCTTTTTAATCCCAGGGAGCTGCATGTCGGCAGCTTCCAGGGGGTAAAAAGCAATGCTGGCCCCTGTACGGGGGCCTTCAGGCCATGCCCCAGGGGATAGGGATCCGCGGGGCAAAAATAAGTCTTGAGAAGGGGGTTGCACTGCCACCTCCTTAAATAGAAATTTTATCAATCAAAACGTCTTGCCCTGGGGGATGGGGTCCCAAGGGCCTATATGACCCTATCGAACTGGGAGTTATTATTTTTTTCTCTTGTGAT
The DNA here is from genome assembly GCF_964204655.1 of Triturus cristatus. Classification (NCBI taxonomy): domain Eukaryota; kingdom Metazoa; phylum Chordata; class Amphibia; order Caudata; family Salamandridae; genus Triturus; species Triturus cristatus. Next base: position 1,680,596,071 of record NC_140591.1, read on the forward strand.
AGGAGTCGCAACCCTATGGTGGCTCCTAGCACAGCCCCCCCCATGTAACATCACGATGAATTTGTGGATCCATCCTAAATCAAAAATTAAATCTGAAGTTGTGGAATGTTTTTAGAGAAGTAGTGAGATTGAACTTCATAATTACATTAAAATTGAGACTTTGATATAACATTTAAAAAGTAAGTTAAAAGGTAAAGTTGAAAGGTTATGTGTGTTGTAGTACATTGAATTCATGCTTTTGTTTTGCAAATTCGCGATGGGTTTGTGAATCCCCCCCAAAAAATAGTATAAATGTTTAAAAATATATAACTTTCACTGTGGGGTTATAGCGTTGCTCTAAGAAGAGCCAATGTGTTTATTATGACTTTGTTGCAGCTACATGTAAGTGCAGATGCACATCTTAAGGTTGTTGAGAAAGACTCTGTTCCCTTTATCTATGAAGTGAACTCCATCACTTCTGTAGATATTTTGCATGTCAAAGTGTATATTGTTGTTATAGATTGAGCCCATTTTATGGTCTCTGAGGTAAGCAGAAACAGTTTTATTGATATTCTTCGTAGCTTTCTCAATCTGTTGACAGAATTTATTTGACTACTTCCATTTCTGTCTTTGGCATATATTGGAGTATACAAAGACAGTGTGAGGGAAAAGCAACATCTGTTGTGCAAAGGTATCCTTCATTATCATTTCCAATCCTACCCCAGTCAATGTGCCTGGGTCATTGCCACCACAGTGCACAATCATGAGGTCAGGGGGTTGGAGATGCAGAAAGGTTTTTAACAAATGCAGCAATTGGTGCCACTTTAATCCTCTTTGAGCAACCCATTTAATATCCATATTTTGCAAACCTAGGTCTTTGTCTGGGTTCAGCATACCTTTTGCCACAGAAAACATAGCGGTGTCCTACAATCCAAACTGTTAGCATTTTGAAGGGATGAGAGGATGGAATCCAAAGACGTCTGTAGCTGAGTAAGTCAGTTGGTAGAATGAGAGGTATCTAAAATGGTGGAGAAGATGCTGTTTTTGGAAAAGCAGATAACTGATTGGCTGTTCATAAACATTGTGTACTCCAAAATAGGATGCATATTACTTTGTAAAAAAAAAGCATCTTTGTGATTGGTTATACAAAAACATTTTGAAAGTTACAGTTGATAGGATAAGGTAATATTTGCAAGACACAGCCACACCTGTTGTTTGAATTTGTCAGCCAGTGTGCTGAACTTGAAAATATGGTGAACTTGTGACCAGGCAGTACAGATGAATGTTGCAGAAACTGTTACTATGGAAACTAGGGTTAAGCAGAATGCGGGAAGGGTTGCAAGTTAACTATGTTTTCAAAATATGAAATGGTAAGTTATATATAAGTGATATGCTTTTAAATTAAGTTTCCCAGATCAGTACTATGTTTAGAAGTGGTATGTTCTTAAAAAGTAATACTAGTATTGTTGGAAATAGGTTTTTGAACTCCCGTCAGGGTTTGCGACTCCTTCGCAATGCTACACAGTGGCACCGCAGTGGAGTCACGACTTCAGTAAGTTATAGAACCAGATTGGGCACTTGTAGATGTGATTAAAAAAGGGTGAAAATGTGTAGCCAATGGAAGTTTGTTTCAGAATTGGAAAAAAATGCAGGGAGCATTTTGATTTGTTACTTACATTCATCTGTAAAGAGAGGGAAAGTTTGCCATTACTCGTTTTACCTTGTTGAGAATGGTCTACCATATTTATTGTGTTGGAAAGAAAAACCTTTTGGAGTTTGTGACAGTTTCATATTCTACAATCGTATTTCAGAGGTGAGTTTCAAATGTGTTAGGTGTGTTATATATTACATAGGAGTGCTTTAGTGTTTGTCGTGATATTTTTAAGTTTTTAATGTATTATTTATAAAGCATGCAAAACATTAGAGAAATGGGATGTTTGAAATATAGAAATGTGTATTGTAGTTTGTTTTACTGTACTGAAATGATGATTGAAATAGGTTGTGCATACTAATATGTGTGCTTTCTGAGATTCTAATGAAAATAGTTGAGAAAACTGAGGTTTAAATCATGTTGCAGATGTATTAAACTGTATCCCAGTCTGTATATCGCTGTACCTATTTGCTCTGTATTACGAATAGAAAGGAATGCATACACTTTGTTGTAAAAAATAATTCTCAGATGTGCTCTGTCATTTGGTTGCACAGGCAATGATGTCTTATATGTGTAGGTGTTATAGAGCCTCTCAAATAGACTGTTTAATAGCCAGATGCCCTTTTTTATGAGCAGAAAGGAATGCATACACCTTTTTGTACACACATTTAGAGAGCATGTGCTGTGAAGCACAGTTATTCAACTATATGTATGTTTCTTTTTTTGTCTCATGCCACTAGCAAAAGGCAGAGACAGATACATGCATGCCTTCAAAAACATGATGAGACTTATAACAGTGTCATGGGAAGGGTTGGTGCTTTAAATTTGGCTAGGCCCAACATTCTGAGCAGGTGGTGAAAACTGAAGCTGCAAGAGAAAAGTGACCTATAAGGCATGTTGGCAGAGAGATTAGTGATTAGGCTACTTCAAAAGAGTCTGTGGAAATGTACATTTGAAGTCAAACATAAATTTAGGCACCTGCTTGCAATGGGACGTGCAGCTTGTCAAGTTTAAAGGTCTGCAGACTCTTGTGACTGAGGTATGTGTCCACTTGTACATGTGTTATGCATCTGAAGATGCTAGACGTCTGAAACAGAGGTATTCAACTATTTGTATGTTATTTTTTATTCATTCATTTGATCTTTATTTCGACGTTATTTCAGCCATAAAAGATTTACAAGTTAAAACTAGACATTGCAACACATAATATAAAATTGTCAATTCATCATATACAATAAAATTCCATAAAAACAGAAATATACAGTCACCCCTGGCTACTATTCGCAATTATGAACCATCTCTTGGACCACATGGCTATCAGAAACTTCGATAGTGCAAAGAAGATATGCCCTGAGGTGTCGGTCTTAAGAATTCTCATAGCAACCGAGCATTTGTCAAAGCCCAAGTTCTTACATAAAGGTACTAACCAATACTTCCTAGCTTTACTATAAGCAGGACAAAAAAAGAGTATGTGGAGTTCATCCTCTTGATCGGCACCGCATCCTGGGCAAGATTCATTCAAAGAGGAGGGCCATTTGCTTGTAAAGGCCCTTAATGGTAGTGTACCACACCTCCATTGAATATAGAGCTTCCTTGCTGCTACTGGATAGATAACATTCAGGAAGTCCTCGAACACATAGGCAGTCTTGTTATTTAAAAATAGTTTTGTCATGGTGCCGACTCGAGAATCATGCAGCCATATGTTGCGTTTATAAACCCTGAAGGACTTCGTAAGGGATTTACCTGAAACCTCCCTGCACGCCTGTTCTGGTTCATACCACAGGGCAGGAAGTCCCATTTTCTCCAGTTCCTGTTTCACAAATACAAGCCAGGGAATTTGTGCTGCTTTACTATGGCTCAGTACGTCCTTCAATGCAAGCCTGTAATTTAAGAGTTCTGGCGTTATCCAGAGCCTCCGCCAGAACCTGAGAGGTTTTAGGGCTAGCTCATCCTGGATAGGACTTAGTCCTAGATCTAACCTTAATGGTAGGAGGGGTGTACTTTGGAGGAGGGCCAATAGCTGTCTCCTAAATTTATTCTCCACGTTTGGGATTTCGAGCCTGCAGGAGTGCCCCCAGAGTTCCCCCCCATAGAGGGCCACTGCCCTTGCCTTGACTTTATAAATCTCAAGCGCGGGACTCACTGGCTTGAATGTCGATGCATTTGACATTTTAAGGATGCCCCCCGTTAGTTGAGACAGTTTGAGTTGGGACTTAACCTGTTGGGGGCCCCATGAAAGATTTTCATTTATCGTGACCCCTAAGTATTGAAAGGTCTGTACCCTCTCCAGTCTAACCGAGCCCAGGACAGGTGTTGGGATTGTGGATGCCAGGGGATTAAAAATCATAAATTTAGTTTTTTCTGCATTGATTTCTAGGCCACGGCATCGGCAAAAATCTATAAACCCCTTCAGTACGCGTTGTATCCCCATAGGGGACTTGGAAAGCAGGAGGGTATCATCGGCAAACATTATCACAGGCACCCTCCTGCCTGCCAATCTGGGTGCGTCATTATTGGGGACTGCATCCAGGTGTGATATTACACCGTTCACATAGAGGCAGAACAGGGTTGGTGCCAAAACACACCCCTGCCTAACCCCCCTGCAAACTGGAAACCTGGAAGACAGTACCCCATTTCTCCCACATCTGACCTGTGCAAAGTTCTGTACACGCAACCTCATCAATACCCCCAATATTGCATGTGGGACTCCCATGTCCAAAAGCACCGCCCACAATTTCCCCCTAGGAACCATATCAAACGCGGACCGGAGGTCCACAAACACCATGTAGAGGCTGCCACCCTCTACTGTGACTGTCCTCCAGTATAACAGAATTAAACAGAAGATCTGGTCAATGGTGGATGTGTTCCTCCTAAATCCGGCCTGAAATGGGCTAAGAATATCGTGCTCGTCCATCCACTCCTGTAAGCGATCTAGGATTAGTCGAGAGAAGATTTTTTGGGGGACGTTGATGAGGCTGATGGGCCTGTAGTTAGCTGGGAGCAGAGGAGAGCCCTTCTTGAAAATCGGGATGATCTCTGCTCCCAGCCAAGTACCCGGCACCTCCATGCCTCCCAGGATTGCATTAAATAGGGTACAGAGGTAAGGAGCCCAAATCCTTGGCTGATCCCTAAAAAGGTCGCCAGGGAGTTTATCTAAACCGGGAGCTTTTCCCGTAGCCAATTTCCCTATGGCAATATAGACCTCCTCTGGTGTAAATTCCAGTTCATCAAACTCAGCAACTGGCAGCGTGTGTAACTGTATGCTGTCTAGGCCAGTAGCTGCTGCATATAAGGTCCTAAAATGGAGTTCCCAAACCCCTGCCTCAATATTGGGTTCAATCGCAGATCTGGGCTCACCTGACCCCGTACTGACTATTGCCCAGAATCTACGCGCATCTTTCATGTCTAGGGAGGAGGAGAGACTTAACCATCTTTCCATGTCCCACTCTTTCTTCGCATGATTCATTGTTTCTTTATATAATAACCTTAAAGAGCGGATTTTTGGTTTATCTCTCCCATCTTTTACAGCCTCCTTGAGCTTCGTTTTTACCTTCCTGCAAGAAACATTATACCAGGAAGATACAGGCACCCTATTCCTCCTGCAAAGGCTAAGTGGGTTAAAAAATTCGAAAAGACAGTCTACCAAATCCTGATGCACGGTCAACATGTTTCCAAGGGAATCTAGTGCCAAGGGCTGAGCCACTATATCACTGGCCTTTGTGAGGAATGGTAAAATTGCGCTATATAATTTAGGTAGTGCATCTTGGGAAGCCACCAATTTCCCCCACTTGACCCTACGTCTATTATTGGTGGTTATCAACCCATCTACCATATCTGGGGCAACTTCATTCTCATTCGCCCTTGAGCGTGGGAAGTCCATCCTCAGACTCAATGCATTATGGTCACTGTCTGACCTTGATATCACCTCAAAGTCAACAACCTTCGACCATAGGCGTGTCTCCACCATAATGTAATCCAATCGTGATTCTTGATCTCTCTTGTTAAAGGTGCACTTTGAGGGGATATCAGAGGGCATCCGACAATTGCAAGCCCTGATTGAGTTGCTTAGTGTTAGGGTCGTAATCTGCATGGCCAGTGGGGACCAAGACTTTGCATAGGGAGACTGGCATGGCGGGATTCCCCAATATTCGTCCTCCCCCGTCAACGCTCCCTCATTCAGCCCTCGCAGCGGCTCAAAGTGACAGTTTAAGTCACCAGCCACCATATAGTGTATATCATTACTGAGGGAGTCAAGAAAAATTGACAGCTCCCCAATGGTACTAGACTCTTTGGCCACACTTATCGGGCGGGAGTAAACGTTCACGATTGCAAATTTATAAGAGGTTGGCCATGTCAGGAGGACACACAGGATGTCATCAGAGATGGTCGGGATAGACTCACCCTTGCAGCCTAGATGTAACCCAACCCAGGTTGTAAGGCCCCCAGATGGTCGCCCCTTACCTCCCCAGCGGGCAGCAATGTTAAAGGCCGCAAAGCCTACTCTGCATTGGTCCTCCCTAGCCCAAGTCTCCTGGAATAAGCATATCTCATTACTATCCACAAAAGAGCCCCACTCCGGACAAGCTAGTTTATTTGGGAGACCCGCCACATTCCATGACAAAATAAGCATATGCTTCGTATTAGCAAGATTTTGACGTGCTATAACTACAGGAGTGTTGTCACTCCCCATAGGGATATCGGCACCGGTGATTTCTAATGGTAGTGATGGTTTCTGATCCTGTGGTGTCCTCCCTATATCAAGCATACCACTACTCATACTGCTCCCTTGTGGGGGATTATGGGCTCTTTGTAATACTGTCACTGAGTGGCTTCCCATTAGAACCTTAGTAGCCTCAGTATTATCATCCCGACTTGAGGTTTTACCTAGAGATTCCAGCCTGGTTACGTTCAGTCAATCAACCTGTTCCAGGCCACTATATCTATTGAGGCATGGGATATGGCTCTGGGCTAACAAATTGTGGCCGTACCTATCCTTCCCGTCCCTCCCCCCTCGCTGGTATGATACAAGAGACCAGCCATCATCCAGATTTCTCAAGTGTTCACTGGGGTAGAAAAACGAAAGGGGGCAAGCTACGATTTTTGTACCTGGGCTGGATACACTCCAGTTACAGATATATGCTGCAGTCTGTGAGTCCCTAAAGTTGACCAGTACACAATCGCCAGTTGAAGTTTTTGGAGTACGACCCACCCATCCCACCATGCGATCCATTGATATTTCACTAGTGATATGAGGGGGGAGTGTCCTATACATATTGAGCCAATGGATGGTTTTATTTTTTAAAGAACTATATGTCTCAGCGTTCAATGCACTTAATTCAGGGACCCCAGTTAGAACAGCCAAGTATGGACTCACCTCTGGTGGTAGGTCAATTCTAGGCCTATTTCTAGGTTCCTCTGTCCTATTTCTAGGTTCCTCTGTCGTGCCCCCATCCGTCAGGACCCACCCATCATGTCTAACCGTATCAGTGTGGGCCACTCCTGTACTGTTGGGGACTAAATACTGATCTACCCTGGGTCCCACTCCCGAATTGATTTGCAATGGATTTGGGGCTGCGACATCACACTCCCAGGATATACTATAATTGCCATCTATCGGGTAAGTCGCAGAAATAACTGGTTTGACATGCGTCTCGACCCCTCTAGTTATATTAATTGAATTTCGATCACCCCGGTCTGGTGTTTTATTAGCAATACTATTCAAGATACCCAATGTAACATGCTCAAACTTAGAGAGTTGACTCTCAATCCGGGCAAGTCTCTCTTCCAGCGGACGGAGTGAAAACACAGAAGTGCAGTGATTTTCATACATATAGAATCCTCCCCTGATGATGATAGTACGTCCGTAGATGCAACCGGACCTTGCGCAATGCCGCCCCCAGACTTACTCGTTGTAGGGGTAAATCAGGCATGGCACACCCCCCGGATCCCTCATCATCCTTGGAGCTAATTAGCTGTGTGTTATTACTGCAGCATCTAGATGGTTTGGCTTTCCTGGCTCCTGTAGTGGGGTGCTTCTTTTTCGATATCGCACCCGTACCTTTCCCCCGGAGCTGGCGGGTAATAGGTCTCTCCATAGTCTTGGGCGGCGTGGAATCACCCGAAGTCACAGGGAAACCATGAGGTGAAGACTCATCCAAACGCTGTACTGGAGATTGGTTATGCATAGACAATTCGGGATTCTCAGGATTTTCAGTGTTCAAGCCCCTAATTGCTTTTGGTGTACGGGCATTTGCATAATGGCCCATTGAAGACCTTTTGGCCATAGCAAGATCCTGAGAAACTCTGCGTTCCATCAGGACAATGCCCTGGTCAATCACAGAATTAGCTCTCAGTATGAAGTTGTCCAGGGTACCCGTTAGATTACCATTAGGAGCTTTATTCCTACTCTCCTTCGCAGCCATAATTCAGAAAAAACAAACACAAAAAAAAAATAAGAACATTCTAAAAAGAGTTTCTAAGAGGAGAACTGGAAGGAGTTCTGGATCAGTTTAAACAAAGTACTTACGGGACATTTTTGAAGAGGGAGCAATTTCCAAAGATGGCAGTCCGGTCCCCTCCAGGCTCAAACGGGCTACAGGGGACCTTGGCCACACAGTAAACCATCACAGTTAAATATGTACGGGCAGGGGGCGGGAAGAGGTACACAGCTGCACAAAGTTACGGGGCTGCTGGTCCTCGCAGTCCCGTCCCAACACTCCTCCCTTAGTACAAGGTCCAAGGTCCAGAGCCGTAAGTTCCTCTCATATATCCGGGGCTCCACTCACTCCACCCACTGTGTACAGAATTCCTTTGGTCACTTACTCCAGCGCTACAATGACAGCCGCCCCATCCGCGACCCACACGGTCCATTCAAACCTAGGTCGCAGCGTCAAACAGCCCCCACACCGATCGCCCTCGGCCGGCTGGCCCTCCACTCGCTCTTCACGCTACTCGGCGCAGTGCTCAGCGCAGTGCGGGGAGTGTTTCCTGGGCGTTTCCTGGCATCTCCTGCTTCCTGGACCAATCCTTTGATAGCCACATGTATCATGCCACTAGCAAAAGGCAGAGACACATGCAAGCATGATTTCAGGAATATGGTTAGACTTACAATAGTGACATGGGAAGGATTGCTGTTTTAAATTTGGCTAGGCCCAACATTCTCAGCAGTCGGTGAAAACTGAAGCTGCAAGAGAAAAGTGAACTTTAAGACATGTTGGTAGAGAGATTAGTGATTAGGGGACTTTGTATAAGTCTCTGAAAAGGTAGACTCGAAGTAGGCCGTATAACATTTTGTGTGTGCTTCAAAAGGAAAGAGCAGTTTGTCCAGTTCACAGGTCTGCATGCTCTTATGACTAAGGTATATGTCTACTTCTTCATATATTCTCACACGTGTTATACATCTGAAGATGTTACACGTCTGAAACAGAGGTATTGAACGATTTGTATGTTTCTTTTTATGTCTCATACCACTAGTAAAAGGCAGAGACAGACACATGCATGCCTTCAGAAACATGGGGAGGCTTATAACAGTGACATGGGAAGGGTTGGTGTGTTAAATTTGGCGAGGCCCAACATTCTGAGCAGTTGGTAAAGGCTGAAGTTGCAAGAGAAAAGTGACCTTTAAGACATGTTGGCAGAGAGATTAGTCTACTTCTTATGAGTCTGTGGAAATGTACACTTGAAGTCGAACTTATAAATTTAGGTGTCTGCTTGCAATGGGACGTGCAGTCTGTCAAGTTTAAAGGTCTGCATGGTCTTGTGAGTGAGGTATGGGTCTACTTGTATATGTATTCTGATATGTGTTATGCATCTGAAATTCCATATATGTCATCTTCTATTTGAAAGCAATTTGTCTGCACTTTCATATGCAGTGAACTACATATTAAAAACAGTAGTTCATCTTTAACATGTTTCTGCAAAAGAGTTTATTGAACAAGTTGAACAAAGAGATGAAAATTTTGAATCTCAGTTCATTATTTAATGGCGTGCCAATGTGGTACCAATGAATATTGGTATTGTCAGCATGGAGAACTTAAATGCATGTTAAGAAACATAGGTACACCAACATGGTTTGTAACAAGGACATTTTATACAAAATATCGTTTTGGATTCCCATGTCCTATAATTTCTAAAGGAAGGGTAAATAGTTTTTTGTCAGCAGTAAGACATACAATAAATTGGAAATCTCCCAAGAATACATACAACTTAAAAAGAACAGAAGCTTCAAAGTACATTAATGGACTACAATCCAGTTATTTTGAAAATGTGGAATGCAAACATTGATATTCAGTATATTGCAGATAATTCAATTGTTGTTGCTCGCAATGTTACATCATGTATAACCAAATCTGAAAAGACAGAGATTAAAGAAATGTGGAAAGAAATGTCGGCAGAGAAGAGTCTTAGAAAGAAATTGTACAGCTTCAGCTTGAACATGCTTTCCCATAGAGAGATTGGATCCTATGAATGTTCGGATCGCTTGGGCTCAGCCAATTTACATTCAAAGTCAAGAGGGATCATTTGGGTAAGTCTAGGTCTTACACGGAATAGAGTATTGAAATCTTTACAAGTAACATTCAGGTTTAAAAAGAATGTTACAGAAATTATAAAAGAAGAAAATATGCTGTCATTTGATGTGATGGATATTCAGTAAAACAAGCCACATGAAATCTTATGAACCACAGGAAACTCAGTTGTGAAAATACAGATAAGAGAGAATTTTACTATTTAACACCTCTGCAATTGTTCAAGCCTTGGTGTAATGAAACAGAATCATTTGCACATTTTGACTGCTATGAAGATTCTTTCAATGCAACTAAAGACAGCATTGAGTGTACAATTTTCCCAACTTCTCAACAAATGCTAACTGATGAGATTAAACATGAAAGTACTATTGCAGCTGAAATAGCTATAGAAATTCCTCAAGCAGTCAAAGTTCTGGGCCATTGAGTCAAGATCCAGTGGGACAACTAATTATTGAAAATGAAGTAGCAATAGCCATGAATGAGGTAGAAACGGCAATGCAACAAGCACAACAGAATATTATTCAGTTGGAAGAGTTAGAAGAACAACTAAATGCTGAACAAAAAGAAATGTATCTACAAGTCAAAGAGCAGGTACAACGTGGTTTGCTGCACGAAAAAAAGAATGCCAATGTTCATCATTTAAACCTATTCCATTGTACAACAGTGGTCAAGTTGGAACAAAAAATGGTTTCTTATTTACATTTTTGATCAGTTATCTACATAAAACTAGAGAATCACATTTATCATGTGCAACAGCTCCAACTGGATTAGTAGCACACAACATTAAAGGTATTACTTTACATAGATTACTTATGCTACCTGTTGAACATGATAATAAATTGGAATATCAGAAACTATCTGGAGAAGCTTGTTATTAATAGGGGTGGGCGGAATTTTCGAAGTTGCCTTTCGCAAAATTTCGCGAAACGGCAACAAATCTCCACGAACACGTGAAATTTTGCGTGCTCGCGGAGATTTTGGGCTGATTAATGCGTTACTGAATTTGAGCTTCAACTCGGGCACCTGCTTTATTTATATCTGTAAGTGCTTCCTGTTGAGGTTTAATTTTTGTGACAGGAGCATCGTGCCAGAATGAATACTGCCCTGCATATTTACCCAAGAAGATGCCACCGTTTTGTGCAATACCTCTACTCAACTGGAGTACTTTCTACTGGCTAATCAGTAAGTGCTACCTCGTTGGGTAAATGTATAGTGTTTTTCCAACAATACATCTGCGTAAAGGGCCAGAAGAGTTGTCTACAGCGACCATGTGTGTTTGTAACATTGCCACCGCGCCGACGGGCGCCGGGGTCCCTCAAGTGAGCTGTCCATCATAGTGGGGGAAAGGGTGGGAAGACGTTGCACACCGCTGGTGTGTGGGCCGGGTCCAAACGGGTGGGGCTTCCATGCAGTTCACATGCCTCTTGTTTATAAAGGACCAGAGACTGATCAGAGCAGCAGATGAGGAGGCAGAACCTCCTGGTGTCAGGAACTATACGGGGATTGCGCTCAAGAAACTCATGGATGCACAGAGCTCCATCAAGGATTACAGCAAATTGTTGACGGTAGATATGGGGAGACAGCACACCTGCCCAGCCTCGACCTAGCTCACACATTTTTTTGGCTGATTAATGAGTTACTGTATTTGAGCTTCAATTCGGGCACCTGCTTTATTTATATCTGTAAGTGCTTCCTGTTGAGGTTTAATTTTTGTGACAGGAGCATCGTGCCAGAATGAATCCTGCCCTGCATATTTCCGTTCCACCGCGGATTGCGGAAGTTTTGACATTTTCGTGTTCCGCACGGAACGCAAAAATTCCGAAATTTCGCAAGTTCCACGAGCGGAACGGAATTTGCCGCCCACCCTTAGTTATTAAGTCTCAAGAATACTAAAGAAAATTAAACTTTTAATCATTGATGAAGTAAGCATGGTATCAAACTTAACGCTTGCCTTTGTACATTTGAGAATGCAACAAATATTAAAAACAGTTTATGATGATCTGTTTGTTGGAAAATATTTAATTGCATTTGGAGACCTACTACAACTTACTCCCGCTAAAGGACAACCTGTTTTTAAAACACTTCTGCATGATGACACAAGGAAATCTTTGGGAAATATTGGAAATGTAAATATTTGGATAAACTTTGAATATAAAGAACTTGTTAAGAATATGTGACAAGAAAATTATGAAGATTATGGAAATATGTTTAAAGACATAAGAATTTGTGTCTTGGCGAAATATGGTAAACAACTTTTAGAAACTCGATTACTAAAAAACTTGTTTACAACTGTAAAACCAGCAGCTGAAGAAATGTACAATATGCTTGCAGAAAACAAGTCTATAGTTTTTCTAATGCCTACACTGCAGGAGTGTTCTACATTTAATCAACAACTTCTCAAACTGGAAAAACAACAAATTGTGGAAATTGAAGATATTGACAAAATTGAACACCCGGGAGGGACAATTCTTCTTACTGACAAACTACAGGCTAAACTGCACTCTGTGGAAAAGTCTGCATCTAAAACTGCAGGATTAGAAAAGACTTTACATGTATGTATAAACAGTTGAGTAATTTTGCGGTGCAATTTAAATGTAGAAGAAGGATTAGTAAATGGAGCATTATGTAAAGTTATAGATTTTGTAAATTTTCAAAATAGAGATGGAATAGAATTTTTGCTTATAATAGTGAATCAGATTAATGAGGTAAAACAGATTGGGCATTGTGTTGTACGTTTTTTGTTTGTAAATGACTTGTATGTTCGCAGACAACAGTTTCCTCTGTCTCTAGCATATGCAATAACAATTCATAAATCTCAAGGTTTAAGTATAGGCAGATCTTTTATAAATATTGGAAGTATGGTTTTTAACGAAGGGATGGCACACGTTGCATTGTCTCGAGTAAGCAATTTGTCTGGTTTGTATTTGATAGATTTTGATGAGAAAAGGGTTACTGCTGATGCAAACTGTGTATGAGATTTAGGTGAATATCCCATATATGAGACACCTATATTGTGTCCAAAACGGAAATATGTCAAACATGCAACTGAGGTTCAAGAAAAGAAAACAACTGAAGGGAAAGTTGAAAGAAAAAAAAATGGGAAGTGTTGATGACATTGTAGAATACCAGTTGGAAAACAGTTCAGGTATCAACAGTTATGCTAATGTGATTCTGAATGTTGTGTCTCAAGTACCAGATCTTCACCATGATATCATGGAAAATTGTGAAAAAAGATTCTGTTCTGCACTACAACATCTATTAGTTAGTGGCAGAAGTAAAATGCATAGTGCTTCTGGCATTCTGTATCTTTTAGATATATGTAGTGGTTCAGTGACATTTACTCTCAACATACAACAAGATGCACAAATGTTTTTAATGCTGATGCTTTGAGTATGAAAAGATGAAGGAATACACATTAATAACTTATTTGAAGTAATTTATACATGGGAACATAACTGTGAAGAGTGTTCATTTGGTTCTACTACTGAAAAACAGGCAGAACGATTCCTATACTTAACAGTACCAGACTGCAAATCAGCACCTTTTAACAAATAGATAAAAACAGCAAATCAGTATATGACATGTTCACAATGTAAATCAGAGATGTTGTCTACATTGCATTTAAAAAGATTTGGAAAATACCTCATTTTAAAGTTACAACGCTGTAGAGCAAATGAAAAAAATTGGATACGAAAATTACATATTTTAATGGAAGTCAAACATCTATTTCAGGAAGAACAACAGTGGCTATAATTTTTCATAATGGACCCACTACAACATTTGGACACTATACTGTTTATTTAAAGTTTAAAAAGGGATGGACGCTTTGCAATGATGCCCACCTGGAATTCAAACTTAGATTGCCTTTTCAACTACCAAATTCTTATATGTTATTTCTGCAGCAAAATGTTTGAGTACATCATTCGGCCTATGGGGATGATGTCAATAGAAAGCAAAGAGTTCTGCAAATTATTAGTGTTTATGTTTAGGTCTCAATCAATAAATGGATGACAGATCTCTGGTTGGTAATGGCGCTTACCCAGTGTCAGTGTATAATGGATCAATGTATTCTGGGTGCTCAAAGGAAGAAGGGTCATCCACCCTTCCCAATTAGTGATCCCTAGAGAACACACAATATATAACTACACCCGAGCACACCAGTAAAATATAACATAAAGTGTTTAACAACAAATGCACACTAATTGTCTTGATATTTCATTCCATGTTCTTCTCTTTATTTTTCTTAGGTCCATCCAACACGTGATTCGTCGCCCGGGAGTACCCGCGACTTTCTCAGGGCTGGAAAATGAATAGATGTACACCATTTGTATGTGTGTCTAATATAAGAACTATCTAAAAGTAATAGTGAGGTAAGATAATGGTGGAGTCCGAAAGTACAGTCAGAAACAATTATAACAACATGTCACAATCTAGAATCAGCCATTGAAAAATCAGATGTAATGACAGAAAACCCACGTTGCTGAAAAAGAGTGACATCAGTGTATAAACGCCTCCACAAGGAAGACGCCAGAAAAAAATATTAAATTAAATCGCACCACAATTATTGGTGTGGGAAGTCAACAGAGATTGAAAGAAGAATAAAGGCCACCACTAAAAGCCAAATGTGAGAAGACCCCCGTGCCGACATAGCTATTCTTAAGTCATAGCTACCTGATGACCAGTTATATTCGTCCTGGCCACTTGGACAAAAAAGTGATAAATCGATGCCACAAGATATACGATCTGAAAAAATTATGTTTAGATTATGGTTAATGATAATACACACTAAATATTATCCAAAAGCCAGAGAAACTAGAGAAATTCAGAGTGAGCCCTTGGCATAGAAACGTGATCACTGATCACTGAATTAAAGCTGATTAGCACGTGTAATGCCGTAATCTATTGTCGGTTTGTGAGTAATATTACTCCAAATGCAACCGGCTGTTTCCCTGAATGATTATCGGTATCTAAAAATACACAAAAAAAAACAACCAATATCGTAAACTGCAATCATGTATCACACTCAAGAGATATCACGTATGACCACAATGAGTAAAAACAGTAACCTGGGACATAGCCTTTTAGCGATAAACGAACGATGTATAACAGTAAAATACAGAAGAAACCACTCACATGAAGTTTCCGTGTCAGGTATGCAGCTCAAATGAAAAAATAAAAATGTGTAAGTATCGTAAAGACAGAAGAGACCTGACTGATATCCTAACAATAAGCAAAATTACTAGCACAACCCTACCTCAATATCGATGGCGAAACGTCCGTTTGACTCTCGGTCCTCAGTATTAACCCAGAGTGGTTATGTTTAGTATTATAACTATTATTTGCCCAAATTGCTATTACTTTTGGAAAATTGTGCTTACAAGCAAATAGTTTATATATTTGTTGTCTATATTGTAGCAGATGTAAATAAGGTTATGCATTTTGTGAAATGTATTAATAATAATATAATAATCCACATTTGTAAAGCGCGAACAATCACCCGCAAGGGTCTCTAGGCACTGGTGGCCGTCGGGAAGATTAAGCAAGCTATTGCCCAGAGTCACACGGTGCTTGGCTAATCTGCCCCCGGCGCCGGGGATCGAACTGTGATCCCCAGATTCCGGAGTCAGTCACCCTGGCCGCGGCGCCACACCTAGAGTTAATGTAGATGAAGGAAGTGATTAACAAACTGTAGATAGGAAAACACATAGCTACACATATTAATATTGATGTTCTATGCTGATTTGTTTTTATTTTCTACTATCAATTTGCATTTTTCCCCGCTGTTCACTAATGATACTACTAGAATTTACTGTGTATGGTGAACTTACGTGGAATCTGAGAACAGCAAAAAGGGAAACTGAGAATGTTATGTATTTCTAAATTAATGTTGTGTTCTAAAAAATATAAAATTATAATTTCTCTAATATATTATCATTAAATAACAGTTTTTGTTTTTCTTCTTCATAGTAGGTACTGTTGATGTTTGAAAACTGTCTGTACCTGTTTAGAATTTAAAATACTTATACTGAATGATGTATCTAAATTACTTGAAAGGTAAGAATACATATGTTATGCATGATAACCTGGAAAAATATTCAAAATTAAATTATATGTTATTTGTTTCTAATATAAATAATGTTCATCCTCTAGACTACTTCAAAAGTATGATCATATTTCTGTGGAGCAGTATCACACTTACTTTTTACAAAAGAACATAGACTAATAAAAGTGCTTATACTGGACAGGTATGTATTGATCTCTCTATCCAAGGACTTCTCAGATGCATACATAGATAAGACATGTCTGTTTGTGTGACTAAATACTCTAGTAGAACTGATCAGATTTGTGGACCTGTATGATTAACTACATAGTTTTGTAGTTAGAGTCATGAAATGTACAACACATGTCAGAATACATGTAGAAGCATACACTTACTAGAATACGTCTATTTTACACCACATATTTTTGAAATTTGCTTAGAAGAAGATGTATGTATTACTTTCTCCTCCTTATACAGGATAGTTGGGTATTGAAAGGGCTTTTTATTTTGTTTGAAAATTTGACAGTTTTAACGTATGCTGTATCTTCTCATTTGAAAAAGTATTTAAGACATATTTTAAAGCTAATAGGTCTAAGTATTAAACAATAGAATCTACTGCATACAGCAGAACCTGTGCTCTTATTCAAAGATTGAAACACTATCCTTCCACTCATTCATTCACACATGCATACACCCATCCAATCACCCATCCAATCACCCAGATACTACTCATTCAATCTTGTAGACATTACTCTTGCACCGTTGCACTTACCTGTGCGATTCCCATACATTCACCCATTCAGCCAAGCACTACCCATGCACTCCTGTATTCATCCAAGCACTATCTAGGCACTAATGGATTTACCCAGGGACTACCCATGCTCCATTGAATGAAGCAGACGCTATGAATGCATTCATGCATTCACACAGGGACTACCCATACACTCATTCTTTACTGTCTATGCACTCATGGAATCAGCCAGACACAGCTGTTGCACTCACCTATTCATCCAGCCACTAGCCATGCACTCATTAATTTACTCATACGCTGCCCATGCACTCATCCAATCACCCATGCAGTATCCATGCACTCATGCAATCACCCAGGCACTACCCATGCACTCATCCAATGACCCAGGCATTACCCTTGTGCTTGTCCTTTTTACTCAGGCACTACCCGTGCATGCATCCAAGCACCCATGTATTACCCTTGCACTCACAAAGTCACTCAGGCACTACCCATGCACTCATCCAATCACCCAGGCAGCACCCCTGCACTCTTCCAATCACCCAGGCACTACCCATGCACTCAAGCAATCACTCAGTCACTACTCTTGCACTCAACCATTCACTCAGGCACTACCCATGCACTCATCCATTCTCTTAGGCACTACCCATGCACTCATCCAATCACCCAGGCATTACCCTTGCACTAATCCTTTTACTCAGGCACTACTCATGCACTCATCCAATCACCGGGCACTATCCCTGCACTCATGCAATCACCCAGGCACTACCCATGCACTCATGCAATCACTCAGGCACTATTATTGTACTCAACCATTCACTCAAGCACTGCCCATGCACTCATCCATTCTCACAGGCACTACCCATGCACTCATTAATTGACCTAGGAATTACCATTGCACTCATCCTTTCACTCAGGCACTACCCATGCACTCATGAAAATCACCCAGACACTATCCTTGCACTCATGCAATCACTCAGGCACTACCCATGCACTCATCCAATCACCCAGGCAGTACCCCTGCACTCATGCAATCACCCAGGCACTACCCATGCACTCATGCAATCACTCAGGCACTACTCTTGCATGCAGCCATTCACTCAGGCACCACCCATTCACTCATCCATTCTCTCAGGCACTACCCATGTACTCATCCCATGACCCAGGCTTTACCCTTGCACTAATCCTTTCACTAAGGCACTACCCATGCACTCATCCAATCACCTAGTCACTACCCCTGCA
Organism: Triturus cristatus; assembly: GCF_964204655.1. Taxonomy (NCBI): domain Eukaryota; kingdom Metazoa; phylum Chordata; class Amphibia; order Caudata; family Salamandridae; genus Triturus; species Triturus cristatus. The sequence goes on from NC_140591.1 coordinate 1,680,614,256, forward strand.
CTCATGCAATCACCAAGGCACTACCCATGCACTCACTCAGGCACTACTCTTGCACTTAACCATTTACTCATGCACTACCCATGCGCCCATCCATTCTCTCAGGCACTACCAATGTACTCATCAAATCACCTAGGCACTACCCTTGCACTCATCCTTTCACTCAGGCATTACCCATGCACTCATCTAAGTACCAGGCATTACCCTTGCGCTCATCCTTTCACTCAGGCATTACCCATGCACTCATCCAATCACCCAGGCATTACCCATGCACTCATACATTGATTCAGGCATTGTGCATGCACTCATACATTCACTCAGGCACTACTCATGCACTCATCCAATGACCCAGGCACTACCCTTGCACTCATCCATTAACTTGGATACTATGCACACACTCATCCAGTCACCCAGACCCTAGCCACGCATTCATCCAAACACTCAGCCATGACCCATGCACTTATTCATTAACTGAGGCACTATGCATGCACTCATCCAATCATCCTCTCACTATAAATGCACTCATACATTGATGCACACACTACCCTTGCACTCATGCAATCATTCATGTAGTACCCCTGTACTCAAATATTCACTCAGGCTGGATCCTTACACTCATGGATTCACTGACATACTACCTATGCACTCATTTAATCATCCAGGCACTGTTCTTACATTCATCACTCACACTTTTAGGCAAGCAATCAGTTTCACTACATACAATTTTTCTATTTTTAACCAGTATAAGTGCTTCCGTAAGAACCGTTTTTGTTTAACAATTTTGAGCTTTTTGTATTTTCTAATTTATTTTCATTTTTTGGGGTGTTTTTGAATTTTTTTAAATAAAAGTTAAAAAGTCTAACTATAGTGTTTCATAACAACAAAAAACAACAAAGAAACACAAGGTAGAAAACCCTTCCAAAAAATTAGCACTTACGTGCTTTTAAAAGTTTGATAATGGCATCAATAGAAAGTTCCCCAACACAAAGAGTTGTCAAGCATTTTCAGAAGTGAATTTCTGCATTAGCGAGTTCGGGAAAGATCACCAGCTGACGTAAATGGTTGGTTACAGCCATCAGCTGCAGCTTGGTCCCTCTTCTCCCGTGCAATTATTCCTCATGCAGGACGAGTTGGATAGATGGTTTCCAGATGTTTTTGAAGATGTGCAACAGGAATATTTTTTTTCAGATCCTCTGGAGTGAACTTTGTGGCAGATGCTGCAGGTCAACTTCCTTGCATTGACTTTCTTCTCTGCCTCTGGCACAGTGAATGCCCACACAATACTTTCTTTATGCTTTTTCACCTGCTCTTCCACCTGATCCATTTCCTCCTGTCGTGTAGTTCCTAGGACCCCCCCAGGCCCAGCGCATTTTGGATGACCTAAACTGTGGGCTTGGTGGCAGACAGACTCTGGACACCCCCACACAATGAGTCAGCTGTTAGACCAGCTTGCTCTTCGGTGCCACTACCACCGCCCTGTATTCTACAGTGGTGTACGTAGTTTCTGGCAGCCACCGAAAACAATACGGTATCTTTTCATAGTCACTTTTGCATGCTGTTTCTCAGAGTAAACATAGAATGATGATTGGAACAGTTTCAATAAGTATTTATTGGGCAAGCGTCAGACTAGTATAAAACATATATGCTGTGACAATCAATAGACAGGAGCAGACAAATGTTGCGAATAAAATGAATAAAAGCAGATTACATAAAACAATAGCATTTAGCATACTCCTACGATGCGTATTCTACCTAAATGTACCTAGCCTAGATATGTAGGTGTTAGGATGTGTATGCAATGAAGCCAAGAATCCCCTGGGGAAGTGCTAACTCCTCACCTGGTGGCTTAGAATGAAGGACCCCATCTCTGCGTCGAGGTTGACACCCCGCAAGGGATGTCAGGTCTCTGCCTGTCAAAGGAGCAGCCTGCAGGGTCTCGGTCCAGCCTGGAAGGAATTCTCCTCTGTTTTGTAAGGGGGAGTGAGGGTCTTTTATACTAAAGTGGTCACTCCAGGTTTTCCCCTAGAATCGATATGTTTTGGAAACAGGCACTAATCCTTTGCTAATTCTTTCGTAAACAAAATACTCATGCACAGCTGGCTGTTGACCATGGATGAAAAAAGAAATGGTGACCCTTACACAGAATAAATCTGCTGTACCTGAGAACATGTTTATGTACGTTAGGTACAGGGATTAAGATAGGGAACCACAAACTTAGTGTCGGAGAGACAGGAGTAAGCTACTAGGTAAAAGGTCACCTATGTAGAACCGTTATGTTGTGTGGATGGGACAGAATGTATGTAATTGGTATATACATGATGGAACTATCCTAAGGGACATGACACTCCTGCTGCTCCTCTTCTGGAAATACTGATGCAATTTTTCAATCAAAAATACTCGCAACACCAAATAAAATAAACAATTTTCAGAGCCTACAAAAAAGCAGTCTAGTAAGCAGACACACCCAAAATAAGAGAACTAGAACAGGTGTTGGATCCACCCTCAAGAGAATGAAAAGCTTTTTAACAAATCAAAAGCTTTCTTTCTATGTCACATGGTGTCGAAAACAATTTGCGCCCCTGTCGCGGACATGTAATATTAGCTAAATTTAATTTCTAAGTATAAATTGCTATCAGCAAATTGTGTTTGAAATTATTTGAGTGGAAAGTCTTTAAGCAAAACAGATATTTAAACTTGCAACACCTACGCGATCCCAGAAATATGTGCCGGCAGGGTTCGCGACCGGTGCGCGATAGTGCAGCGTACACAACAATGTGTTCAAAAGATCTTAAAAATATTTTATAACTACAGTAAATGTGTTCTAAAGATCTTAAAAATATTTTATAATTACTGTAATATAAATGTTGGTGATTCAAAAAAAAAAACTCTTTGTTTAAAAAATAATTTCAGTGTAAGGACGTATTTTAGACTTACATCAGTGAAACGGATTCGCACACCAAACGCAAAAATCTGCAACTGGTGTGTAATACCATCGCATCCTTAAAAATCTGTTTAAAACATTTGAAAACAAATGTATAACTTCTATAATACCATTTTTTTGCACTCAGTAATAAACGTCTTCATGATAAAAATATATTAATTTGTTATAAATATGTTTTTTGAGTGACATTCGTTTAACGGATTCACACACTCACCACGTAGGTTCGCAATCAGTGTGTGACTCTTTTTGGAAAACAAAAATAAAGATGTAAAGAAGATATTTATCATAATGAGACAACAATACATCCTTTATGCTATTAAAATAAAATTATTTTAAAATATTAAAAACAATATTATTTTTTCTATTCAGATTTCTTACATAATACCATACACTACAAAATGTGGAACAATAGTACAATACTTACATTTATTTAAAAATGTAATCGTTTAAGTAATTTAATACCCTATGTTATATATATTTTTTTTAAAGTGTTGAGAATGAGCACAAAAAAAGATTGTAAACATTCAAACAAAATCTTGGAAAGAAACCTGCAAAAAAATAGTTAGAACAATTTTTTAATAAATTAAACTGTTTAAAAAACCCTTAGAAAATCTCTAGAAAAAACAACACAGGTTTCATGGATGTTATAGTTAGGGATTAGCATTTAAAAACCCCTAGAAATTCACTGAAAAAAACACAGGTTTCAGGGACATTATAGTTAAGGATTGGCATTTAAAAAACATTAGATATTCACTAAAAAAAACACAGGTTTCAGAGACGTTATAGTTAGCATAACATTTCACTCGTACAAACCCAGAAATACTTCAGTTATAGTTAGCTGAGCTAACTATAATTTGCGCCCCGGCAATGCACTGCTGATGACGTCACATATGTAATTTCTTTGTTCTGATTATTTGGAGAACACACACCTCACCCAGGAAGGTCTCTGGGTGCTTTCTGTAGTAGAGAGCACTGCTGCTGTCTTTGTTTTCTTGGCAATGTGTCCCTTGCAGGTGAGGTCAGAGGCCAGGACTGTTCCAAGTGACGTGACATTTGATGGACTTGAGAGTTTTAAAACCGTCAAGGTTCATGTCGTTGGTATCTCGCCAATAGGCCAGCTTATTGTGTCAGATGCCACAAATCAAATGAAACTTCAAAGGGATCCAGTTACTGCCAAGTGAATCTTACTGCAGGTCTGGCTCAGCTCCAGTGGAACCAGGATCCAAAATGTGCACAGACATTCTGCTTCCTTTGGTGAAGGTACAAACACACTAGTGTCCACTGGATTTGAGTATCTGGCCTAGACATTCATTGACAGTCAGTGGGTTCATATTTCCTTGCCAGAGTTGGATGGGGGGTGGGAAGAGAGCTCATTTCCTTTGAGAGATAGTTATCTCTGATCTTCCTTTTGTTCAGGTGTCCCTCCCATCAGGCCACAATCTGATCTACTTGAACTCGCTTGATGCAGAGAAGGGAAACACAAATAAATCCTCCTGCTCTAGTGAGGCAGATGTGGTTTTAGAACCATACACATAACATGTGGGTTGTGATGGCTGCTGCAGGAAAGGAAGAGGGGAGATCATTGCCGGTGCAGTTGAAGGAAGGTGGGGGCAGTATCCTTTCTGTCTGTCATTAGAGTAGCACACTGTTCTCTGGTGACCACATGGCCCCCAGGGATAACGGAGTGGAAAGTTTCAAAGGAGAGCCTACCAGTCTGCAGGTAAACAGGCCTGTATCACACAACCCTTGATAATCTAACGCCAATCATTCAGCATTTCATGGCTAAATCATGCAGACAGTGGTCGCATGTGTGAGGAGGCATTCCACTTTGGGTGGATACTTACATCTTACTTATAGTTCGATGCAGTAAAGAACCATACTGGGGGGTAACAAATCCTTCTGCGTCCTACTAGGTGACTCATGACAATGCTTGCCTGTGTGGTAAATATTTAAATTACCTGTACTATTTTTATGCGGAAAAGTCTAGTAAGAATAACTCAGTCAAAATAAGAGGCAGAATCCGTGGTATTAGAGGTTCTGAAAAGGGCTTTATTCCTTACAAAGGAATTATGGTTCGAACCAGGCAATCTTATTCCATCACCACGAAGGTTCAGGAAGGGATAGGCGATACATTATTGACAAGTAACAATATATATATAAAAAGCATTGCATTAAGACAGATGCAGGAGGCGTAACAGCTGATAATACAGATAAGAATACACATACGTAATGAAAATGGGCGTAATAACAGGCGTATACTAGAAACGTCATTTAAAATGATGTCACAAGTGGGTGGATCCATAAGAGAATCCTGCAGTGTCAGCAGAAATGTTTGGCAGAGATGCGCGCGCAGCCGCATGACGTGTGATTGACGTGCAACTAGAGGGTGAAGGGGAATTGACATTTAGCTCTACATGTGGAGACAGAAGTCTGGGGGTCAGGTCAACCTAATCCCAAATCGTATCTAATATCTTTGTTTAAGGAACTGTTTTATCCAAAAGGAAAAGTCTCTCGGACGGAATCTACTCTATACTGACTGTTAGTGCATGTACAAGCGTCTATGTGTCTACATGAGATGCGAGGGGGCAGGAATCTTCCATGGTAACAGGGGCTATGAATTACTTGCATAAAGACAGCGAGGCCGAGCTCTTTGCTCGGTAGCTGGAAGGATGTTTACCTAAACTACTAGACAGGAATGCATTGGATGAGGAGCGGAGCAGATAACTTGAAGGCTGAATACAGTTTTTGGCAGGCAACAGGCCGCGTCAGGCACCGTTAGCCGCGCAGGGAGTAGGACAAAGTTCAGGGATACGGATGCAGGTCCAGGCTGGAGCATTTCAGAGGTAGAAGCAGGAAAAGGCTTGATGGCAGAATTCAGGGCCTACTCGCCTGAACTGTAAAACTAGAAAAGTGAACCATATAAAGTCGGTGGCCAATCATACTTAGGAATGGAATATTCGGCCCATTCATGGCGGATCTGAGAGAGGACATGTTGACGTTGGACGCACATGTATTTGCGTCTTCATAGCTGGAACTGGAGGGAACATACATGTACTTGTAGCATGTACATGGAGCCGTTGGGGTCTAAGATAGGGGACACAATTGACCATAAAAATTCATATTTCCTCATTCCCTCCTTGTCCCCTACGGACCCTTATGAAATATCCATCTTCATCAATCCATCAATCTGTTCATATAGCATCATTTGTTCTTCTTTCTTCTTCCGGGATCTTGAATGAAAATTCGAAGGCGGGATACACGATGTGGCACACATACCACAAATCGCTGGCCCACATTGTAGACACAAGCAGCAACTGAATAGAATGAGAAAGCCAATACCTAGGAAGGATACGATCCTCCATCCCCAGGCTGACAACACGCTCCAGAACCAACCGGACCAAGTCCAGGTGCCTGGATTCTGGTGTATCTGGCTTACAATCTTATGAAGTCGAGTTATGGCTTTATATACTGACGGCGCGTTTTCTGGTATGAAAACACAGCAACTTGATCCGATGACCCTGCAAGCTCCGCCCCTATCGGCCAGGATGACGTCAAGGACAAGACGATTTTGAAGAACAACAATCCGCATCGCAGACTGCTCCTCTGTTAAGTTGCCTAAGGCGGAAGTAGTTTCATTCACTACTGCTTCAAGGGTTCTAGTTAATCTACGTATCAACTTACTATTAGTGACTGTACCTATGTAGGGAAAGAAACCTTTATTGAAATCTGTGTATTGCTCCCATGCTGTTTCGGTGTAGTCGACAATCGGGAGATCTCTCTGCTGTCTATTGTGTACTAAATGGGTATTCCTATGGTAATCAGGCGGGGCTAGGAAAACAGGTGGCAGAAGGAATGCAATGTAACAGGTACCATCCCAATCTAGGGGTAGGCGTATGTATGCGGTGTGACCACAGATGAAGTAGGAGTGACGAGAAGCTCTAAATGTAGATTTGCCTTTATCACTGAATTCTATTACAGTGGTACATTTACTATGGCCCATGTGTATTGAACCATTCTTTCTTACACATAATTCGCCTCTAACTGGAAATACTGACATAGCGGGCAAGATTGGTGTAGCTTCGGATTCAACATTCAGGATCATGAGATTAAGTGTAAAGTTACCTAATCCATATACTTCATTTTCTAGATCAGTTCCTGTTCTTTTGGGAAGTCCCTCCTTGTTAGGGTAGCAGACTTTAAGTAAAACTAGGTTCAGGTTTCCCCAAACCCAGTTGTCTTGATAAACTACTGAATTTGAATCTAGGGAATTAATCAAACTAAACCATGCTCCACAGGAGCCATTGTGTGTGAATGGATACGGAAAGAGAGGCAGAACTCCCTTGTATTTCTGATAGGGAGGGAGTCGGCCACATATCCAACAATTTGTAGCATTGCTGGTCTGATGAGAATGATGTAACATACTAATGAATGTATTGTTGCGCAGCGCAAATCTATAGGACAACTCATGCGGGGGTAATTCGCTAAAAGAATGTTCGGCAGTAGCATTGAAAGCACGCTGGGAAATAGGGTAATACATGTGTAATAATATACTGACAATGATAATCAGAAGACTTAGAAAAAACATAATTAACAATGTCACTATACAGTGACTACGAAGTGATTTACAGTACGCATGTTTCTTGAGCTGCTTCTGTCTATTTCTCTCTCTATTTCGGTCTAGAGGATACATGTCAGAGACAAATTCAACCGATTCACCTTGGAGAGGACTTAAACAATCAAATTGTCTGACTTGCTAGACCTTAGTTTCAGTTTATAGTTTTCCTTTTCTGTCTTGTCAACCAGGGGGAGTTTTGAGTCAGTCTGTGAGGGAATGCAGGGCTGATAATTCAAGTCGGAAGATAGTCCATGAAATTTTTTGATATGGCTCGAGTGCAACCACCCTTTACGTCCCTCAATCTTCACAGCTGTCCTTGTGGTCAATAAGACGAGTTTAGGCGACTGCCAGCGAGGCTCCAGCGGGTTCCTTCTGTCGAAGTTCCTTATCAGTACAAGATCTCCCGGAACCACGTCATGGGGCTTCACCTCAGTGTTATCGGGAAAAGCTGCAGCTACCTGTGAACGACAAGATTGTAGTGCAGACATCAAGGAAGCCAGGTAATCTGTCAGCATATTACAATCAACATCAGTTATTTTACGGGGTATAGGCGTCCCCCACATATTTGGTGGTCTACCGAAGATCACCTCATACGGGGATAGCCCTGTTCGAGAATGTGCTACCATTCTCATGTAAAAGAGCGCAACTGGTAAAGCTACTATCCAGTCGACACCTTTTTCTCTACATACTTTGGACAGTCTAATTTTCAAAGTTTGATTATGCCGCTCCACGAGACCTGCTGCCTCGGGATGTCGGACACAGTGGAATTTCCATTGATAGCCTAACAAAAGTAAAATATGTTTCATTAGCTCGGATGAGAATGGCTGGCCATTATCTGAGTACACAACACGGGGCAAACCATACCGTGGAAAGAATTCTCGAACTAACTGTTTGGCAGTAGTTGGGGCAGTGTAATCTGAGACGGGATACGCCTCTGTCCACCGGGAAAGAGCGCATACAACTACGAGGACATATTTGAATCCTCGACATCGTTCCATCTGGATATAATCCATCTGGAGGACTTCAAAAGGGTGATCGGGGGGTTGAAATCCACCCTGCTCTACAGGTACGCCTTTTCCTGGATTGAACTGACAACAAATCATGCAGGTACGTACTTTCTGTTTAGCTGCTGCTCGCAAGTGTTTATTGAACCAAATGTGTTGAATACTGTCTAGCATAGCTTTCTCTCCTAGGTGCGCTGGACTATGGATTGTGTTAATGATGACTTGAACCATTGAGTCGGGGAGAAACCATATAGATTTTCCCTTCGTCTTCCATCCTTGATCCGTTTGGATCCCTCCTAATTCAGTCCATCTCTTTATTTCTTCTGGTGTAGCATGTGTTTGTATGTCAATTACATCAAGAGCGGGATCCTTAACTGTCATGCAGTGTGTTGGTGTCGGAACTATTGTCTTTGTCGTGTCAGTTGTATGAGTCTGATTCTGAACAGTCTGTTTAGCTGTTCTGTCAGCTAGGTCGTTACCCTGAGAAATAATGTCAGTCACTTTTGTATGGGCTTTACACTTCATAATCGATATTGCAGTCGGCAGATGTATTGCATCTAACAGAGCTTGAATAAGGGGACCGTGCTGGATGTGGGCACCGTGAGAAGTTAAATAACCTCTCTCTCGCCAAAGCACGCCGAAGTCATGGACGACTCCGAATGCATAACGTGAATCTGTGTATATGTTGACTTTCTTATTTTTGGCTTGAATACAGGCTTGTGTCAGAGCGATGAGCTCTGCTGCTTGAGCTGACAAGGTATCTATACAATTTGTTTCAATAACTTCAGTGTCTGTTGTGACTGCATAAGCGGCCACTAACTCTCCTGTACTTGTTCTCATGCATGAACCATCTACATACAATGTCAGGTCTGGATCTGATAATGGAATATCTGTCAAGTCTTGTCTGGGTTTCGTCGTAATAGTGATGACTTCAATACAATCATGTGCCAATGGGTCTGTTCCACTTAATGGCAAAAGTGTGGCAGGATTTAATGTACTACAACGTCTGATTTCTATATGTGGCTGGAACAATGTCAATTCATAACCCGTCAGTCTTGCTATAGTCAAGTGTTGTGTTTGGGTCCGGTTCAAGAGAACCTCTACTGCGTGTGGTACTTGTACTGTCAATTGATGTCCTAACACTATGGCATCACTTTGTCTGATTGCTAAAGCTGTTGCTGCGACTGATTTCAGGCACGCAGGAAGAGCCTGGGCTACGGGATCTAATGTACTGGAAAAGTAAGCACATGGCTTGTGTGATCCTGCTTGTTCCTGCGTGAGTACTGACAAAGCAGTACCTTCTCGTTCTGTAACAAAAAGTGTAAAACGTTTGCTGTAACATGGTGTTGCTAAAACAGGTGCTTGACATAAAGCTTTCTTTAAGCTTTCAAAAGCTTGTGTATGTTCCTGAGCCCAAGGGAGGACAGTCGATGTCGCTGCCTCCTGTGTTGTCAACTGAATGAGTGGTTTTGCTAGAAATGCATATTGAGGGATCCACTGCCTACAGTACGAAGTGAGGCCAATGAATGCCCGTACCTCCTTTTGTGTCTTGGGTGGCGGCATGTTAACAATTAACTGGATACGGTCGGGTGTAAGCTGTCTTCCCCCCTTGGACAGCAAGTGCCCAAGGTACACAACTTGCTGGACACAGAATTGCAGCTTTGAAGGGGACACTTTGTGCCCCTTGTCGGCTAAGAAATGTAAAACCGTCAGTGATGCTTTTTCACATTCAGGTTCGCTTCGGGCGGTGATCAGCAGATCATCGACGTATTGAAGCAGGGCAGTGTTAGCAGGCATATGGATACTGTCAAGTTCTCTTTTCAGTGCTTGGCTATAGATGCTGGGGCTTTCTGTGAATCCTTGAGGTGCGCGTGCGAATTTAAAACTTCGTCCATTTAAACTGAATCCGAACAAATATTGGCTTTCCGGATCGATTGGGACGCTAAAGAAAGCGTTCTTGAGATCAATTACAGTAAAGAACGTTGCTTCTGAATCTATGGCTGTTAGCAATGAAGAGATATCTGGGACCACGGGGTATTGTGGTACAATGCATTTATTTAATTCTCGTAGATCAATAACTAATCGATATACTGGTGGTGCTTTTGGATCAGTTCGTTTAAGAATCGGAATTATCGGGGAATTACATACATTAGAGTCCGTTTCTACAACCACTCCTTGTGCAATGAGCTCGTCAATGATTTGCAGTAAAGCCACTACAGCATCTGGGGGTAACTTGTATTGTCGTATTCGTGGCAATACCACTCCTGTTTTGAGTGTGACTCGATATGGTGTAATGTGCATACAACCTACATCAGTGGGGCCTTGCGCCCATAAATGTGTGGGTAAATTCTGTAACCGGTGATCCATGTCTCTGGACACATAGTGACCTTTGAAGTCACGCAAAAATAGCCGTACTCCTTCCGGAGAACAACATATTACAGCTCCTAGAGCCTTCAATGTTTTTATACCTAACAAGTTTTCTGGGCATGATTTTGTGAGCAATAGATCTGTAGTCCGTGTTAATGGACCGACTGTGAATGCAAGTGGCTGCGATACTTCGTTAATAGTGGGCTTTCCTGAAAAACCAAGGGAAATATTTTGTGAGCCTGAGAGGGGTGCCCCTGGGACTTCGCTGTGACTGATAGTGGTTCTGCTTGCCCCTGTATCGAGTAGAAACTTTCTGTCTTTCCCTAATACGTGACTCTGTACGTAAGGACCTTCTTGATCTACGGGAACCTCAATAAGGGGTAGGCCAACTTCCCTCTCTAGGCTATTTCATGTGTAGCGCTGATACTCTGGATAGTCATTTTGTGCATACTGGTACATCTGTTGTGTCGTGTTTTGTGTTGCAGCAACAGGCTGTGGCTGTTGTTGTGGTTGTGGTGCGGTCTGTTGTGGAACTGGCATAGGTTGCGCATGTTGAGGGACTTGTTGTTGGATCTGATCCTGTCTAGGCGGACGTGGTCTCTCTTTCGTTATACCCGTAGAGATATTATGTTTTAGAACTGCGCAATCGTGTATATAATGACCTGGCTGTTTACAATAGTTGCATGTCCCTCTAACAGGACCTACTGAATCATTGGACTGTGTCGTACCCTTTTTATGACCGTCAGCTGGAACTGACTGAGCAACAAGCATTTTCATTTTCGTGTCTTTCATACGTCTTTGTTCATGTTCTTGTTCTTCTCTAATTCTATTGTGATGATATTGTAACATTTGTAACATCTGTGACGGTGTGTTACCTTGCCAAGTGCTGTCGAATTTTAATACTCTACTCTTAACTTGGGGCAGGGAATTCTCAACTAATTTTGTCACAAACAGATGCGGATACGACTCACTACTTGCTTTTATGCCACTATTAATACCAAAACATTTTTCAAATTGGGAATAGAAATCACTAGTGTCTTCATCTTGTTTTTGTTTACAGGCTGAAATTGCACCCCAGTCTTCCTTTTTCGTAGTTAATAAACGTGGTAGTACCTGCACTAATAATCCTGGTAATGCTGTAGTCTTTTCCCCAAGCCCTGAACCTGCAGCTCGGGCTTTTTCTTCGGTTTCTAGTGCTGTCCAATCTATCTTTTGGTCTCCCACCTCCCATTCCTTTTCTTTGAGTTTCTCGTAAATACCGGCAGGCAATAAAACTTTCAATATTTTCATAATGTCAGGATAAGTATACTCTCCCATGAGTAACATGTCTTTTATCTCACGGTGGAAACCTGCTGGGTCTTTGTCATGGCTAGGTACTACTTTCTTCATTTCTAATAATTCAATTTTAGTTATGGGCGTGTACACAAACACGCGTTTAAATGTATTGTCTTCACCTCTGATTGGGTGTACTTCGCGTAAGGGATTCTGTCTGTCTATGTGATACGTTTTTCTTTCCAGCTTGGGGGGAACTGAAACATGTTCTGGGCATACGAAGACAATGTACTGGTGTCGATATTCTAGAATTTCTTTAATTAAATCAGTACCTGAACCTCTCCATTTATTCGTGAGTAATTCTATCAGTATATCAGGTAGGGGACCAGGGTCGGAGTGTTGGTTTCTATATAATATAAGGAGGTGTTGTATCATGTATATACCAGCTAAACGCTGTTCGTCTGGGGTAAGGTTCAAAAACGTGTGTGCTAGCGCATCATCACTGTATTTTTCAGAACTGTCAGCCCATTGTACTGCTGACCTGGCTAATTCTTGTTCATCCATAGAATCGAGCATGTGATACCCCCTTCGGTCTCGGAGTAATTTATCAGCAGCCTGGAACAAGTGTTCAGGGGACTTCGTATTTAGCATAGGAGCTTGAAAATGTCTGTTACATTCTGGACGTATCGGACGTATCGGATCATTAAAGTATCTGGTATTGTTACAAGGTCTTCCCCTACCTACATAAGCTATCGTTTCTAATTGTCCTGTGGGCATTTCTGATTCTTCCTCCTCCTCTCCCTCTGATTCAATTTTGTCTGCCTCCAATCTGGCTTTATGTATTCGTTCTACTTCCTTGTGGATCTTTCGGCACATAACTACTATACATGTCTGTTTATCATGTTTTCCCTCTGATATATTCTGACCCCATCTGGTAAGTACTTGCATTTCATCCTGGTCTACCTCGGACCTATCTCTGTCTCTGATCACGCAGTTTATGAAGAAACGTAACAGTAGTCTCTGTATATCCACTTTCTGGTATTCCATGGCTTCGTCAATACTTTCAGGGCCTTGCCCCGTTTGGACAAAGCGATATATATTGTCTAAATGTTGAATCATTCCTGGTAGTGTCGTTAAATACATTGAAGCTCGTCGTATACGTAGTGATGATAGCAGCATTCTGTCATTTTTACCGGGCACTGGATCATATCTACAATCTACAAGATGTTCCTTAAACATGTCGGACGTTGCTATTTGGGGTGTACGTTGGTTTGCTAAATCTCTAAGAGACGATTTACTTCGTAATGGTGGCGTGGCGAAAATTGCTGCCGCACCTCCTGTCGCACTTTCTGAGGTGCTAGGCATAAAAGGATTTGTGGGATGTAAGGTAGAAACTGTGGATGCAGGAAAAGTTGGATTGTGCGGAGGAGTTTGTGGTTGCGGAGTTGGGGGCGGATGATCTCGGGGTTGAGCACCATCGACAGGCGGCGTGTGTGGTGGAACATTAACATATTCGGGAGCTACGTCGTCTAAATAGGAGGAAAGGAAAATATCTTTTGCGGTCTTGGGATGTGCCTTAATCGGGAGTAACGGGGGTGGCAAATCTTTCGGTATTTCCGGGGTGGCCTTAGGTAAACCTTCGGCCAAAAGAGGATACATACCATTCATAAGAGTGTTTCGTTGTCTATCTACTTGTTCTGTTTTTACTCGGATACCTTCCTCAACTAATACGTTTTCTCGGGTTTTATTTGAGTTCTCCCTACTTTTCTCTTCCTGTCTGAGCGCTTTCTCTGTGCGCCTATGCGACTCTTTACGCCATAACTCAATGGCATCTTTCTGTGACTGTCTGGCTTTCTTTTTCCCTAATTCTTCTTCTACTCTCATGATGCAATCTGCATCCCATGTCCCAGCTACGGGCCACCTCTGACTTTCTGCTAGATCCTTGGTGTAGTCCACCCATAAGTCAAGATATAACACGGCATCTAGGCCATGCTTGTGGTACATAAAATACCCTGGAGTGTCCCTAGGTGGAATGGGAACAGCTTCTTCGAGTACTCCTTTTCTAGTTTTGATCTGTCTTAATTTTGAAAAGAACGGCATCTTTAAACCTTGCTACTTGATTCTTACTTGAACTGGGTTTGAACACAATTTAATATAATAAACACAATAATGAACACTCATTCATACCACAATTTTAACACTGTAAACATTTAACATTTAACATTTAACGAACAATGATAATTAGAAGAAAACTAGTTACTGACATAATACTAATACTAGATAATACTGAATTATATACATGAACATACTGGATATACTGCTAAACAGTACAGATACACTGCTAAAACAGTGCAGACCGGATCTGTGTACCCAAACCCGTCAGGACCGGCACAAACCAATGTGCACGTCTAAATGCCTCCCCAGCAATGGTACTCACCGGGTAGCACGGAACGGAAGGCCTCGGAACTGAACTGAACTGGACCGGACTGGACTCGACTGGACTCGGAACTTCGGAACCTGGTGGGCCTCTGTATACCTCGGATCTTGCTCTCTCAGCTAGGCTCTGGTCGGGATACTTCGCACTTCTCACCGCCTCGTCTGGGTGTTGATCGCAGCCTCAGTCACCCCCGCTTGGCCGGAGGGAGATACAGGAAATCCTGCGGGTACGCGTTTTTGTCCGTTCAGCTGTGGCAGGGGACCGGGCCTGCAACGCACCTCCGGCGCGTGAGATGAGAAAGTGTCCCTATTCGGGCGCCAATTTATGTGGTAAATATTTAAATTACCTGTACTATTTTTATGCGGAAAAGTCTAGTAAGAATAACTCAGTCAAAATAGGAGGCAGAATCCGTGGTATTAGAGGTTCTGAAAAGGGCTTTATTCCTTACAAAGGAATTATGGTTCGAACCAGGCAATCTTATTCCATCACCACGAAGGTTCAGGAAGGGATAGGCGATACATTATTGACAAGTAACAATATATATATAAAAAGCATTGCATTAAGACAGATGCAGGAGGCGTAACAGCTGATAATACAGATAAGAATACACATACGTAATGAAAATGGGCGTAATAACAGGCGTATACTAGAAACGTCATTTAAAATGATGTCACAAGTGGGTGGATCCATAAGAGAATCCTGCAGTGTCAGCAGAAATGTTTGGCAGAGATGCGCGCGCAGCCGCATGACGTGTGATTGACGTGCAACTAGAGGGTGAAGGGGAATTGACATTTAGCTCTACATGTGGAGACAGAAGTCTGGGGGTCAGGTCAACCTAATCCCAAATCGTATCTAATATCTTTGTTTAAGGAACTGTTTTATCCAAAAGGAAAAGTCTCTCGGACGGAATCTACTCTATACTGACTGTTAGTGCATGTACAAGCGTCTATGTGTCTACATGAGATGCGAGGGGGCAGGAATCTTCCATGGTAACAGGGGCTATGAATTACTTGCATAAAGACAGCGAGGCCGAGCTCTTTGCTCGGTAGCTGGAAGGATGTTTACCTAAACTACTAGACAGGAATGCATTGGATGAGGAGCGGAGCAGATAACTTGAAGGCTGAATACAGTTTTTGGCAGGCAACAGGCCGCGTCAGGCACCGTTAGCCGCGCAGGGAGTAGGACAAAGTTCAGGGATACGGATGCAGGTCCAGGCTGGAGCATTTCAGAGGTAGAAGCAGGAAAAGGCTTGATGGCAGAATTCAGGGCCTACTCGCCTGAACTGTAAAACTAGAAAAGTGAAAAATATAAAGTCGGTGGCCAATCATACTTAGGAATGGAATATTCGGCCCATTCATGGCGGATCTGAGAGAGGACATGTTGACGTTGGACGCACATGTATTTGCGTCTTCATAGCTGGAACTGGAGGGAACATACATGTACTTGTAGCATGTACATGGAGCCGTTGGGGTCTAAGATAGGGGACACAATTGACCATAAAAATTCATATTTCCTCACCTGTACCAGAAATATACAGTGTGGTCAGATTGATAACATGAGGAGAATATCAATATAGGACTGCTGGGCAGGGCAGTCAAAGTGACGTTCAATCGTTACCTCAATTTTAGAGTTGACTCAGCTCTCTCCTCTCCATAAACCAAGGGTGATCCATGTTCACTTATGCAGGCTTTAAGGGAGCAGGGGCAGAAAGGTCATCAGTAGATTCTTCTCAAATGCAGGAGACACCGTGTCCTGCTGCATCTTGTACAGCTGGTCTGTGGGCAAGAAGATCTGTTGCAGTACAAAACCAGGGGAAAGTGGAAAGTCAGAGGTTGCTGGTCCCCTGGGATGGCTGTAGGAGGAACAGGATCATCTGGAGAGTGACCATGATGATGGTGATTACAGGCTCTGTGATGGGGCCTACTCCTGGACCTGGAAGAAGACCTGAATCGCCTCTTAAGTATGGCATCTCTTGGATGCCACAACAGGTTTCTGCACCCTGTCACTATCTAACTATTCCTCTATAGTGCTGACTTGTAAGCCTAGACTAGCCGTCGATACACAAGTCCCATCAGTGGGTCCAGGGCAGATGTAACCCACCAGTCGTCTCCTAAAGACCTCTAGATACACACAGGCAATGCCCGTATCTACTTCTTACCGCCTAGGTGAGGTGCGTTGAACATGGAGCATCAACACTGCCTCTTTTGATCTGAACTCAAGATGGCGGTTGCATGTCTTCTGTCCGAAGGGTCCGCTAGAGCTTGGGACAAGTGGATGCACCAGAGTGCGTGGCCCAATACACTAATTTAATTTGCACGTCTGCACTGCACACCAAGTATGTCCTATGCATAGGAGAAGAAGGCAAGAGAAGGCAGCAGGGCGGCCTATGGGAAGAGGCGGCCTTCATGCATTATGGCTTCCGGTCAGCAGTGCATGAACGAACCACGTGAGGAAAGTGACTGCGCAACACTATTCCCACACCCGGGCAGGTCCGGACAATCCAGCAAAGGGTCCTCTAAGAAAAGGCAGAGATATAGACAAGCTAATCCTCACTATATGAAAAGAGGTCCATAGAGAGAAGCCCTGAAGGAGTCTCCCTCATCTGGGAGCCAAGAAGAGCCGGTCTTCCAGTGGGAGGCTGCTGCAGACTGTAGGGGGCAGAGGCTAAAAACATGCTAATTGCACCCAGATTCTTGGGCGGGCCGGCCTTGTGTGTTGGCTTTCTGTAGTTCCAATGTAAGAGTCCATTAATTATTCCCATTCTCTTCCCCTCCATAAACCCTCAACAAACTCTCCAAAATTAACTCAGAGTGGGTTTGCCACATCCCTCTCTGTCTCACTCCATCTCTTCTGCTCTTACACTCTCTCACAGGCCCACTCTTGTTCTTCCCTTCTCAAACACAGACATGGAGTCTGCAGTTTAATTTAGTTTCGCTGAAATATACGTCAGCAGAAGATACCACAAGTTCTCAAACATTTACAGACGATTGTAAACCATGTATTTTAGCTCCTTCCGTGTTCTTACAAAGTCAATAACATTTTACAATCAGTACAGTTATGTCTAGAAAAGCACATGAAGCCAGGCCCCGTTGACTCTGGCACGGCTGTGTGTTTATTTTAAGAAACTCAAAATACTTCAAACAGAAGCAGAATGTTGAGGGCGGGACCTCCAGGGCTCCGGGTGTGTGGTGAGATGTGTCTAGGAGTGAAGTGTCCCAGAGAAGAGGTGCTGAGGGGGAGTGAAGGTCCAATGGAAAGGGGGAGCTCTGGGGGAAGAGGCCAACTCTCTGAGGAGAAAGTAAAGGCATGAGCTGGGTCTGCAGCAAACACACAGCATAACTGGAGAGTAACGCCAGGAACCCTGGTGAGCAGTGAGAGTTCTTAAAGCTGGGACTAGGCCACGACCAGCTAGGGATCTTAAAATAGGCACTGATTTCTGAGCAGCCAGAGTTCTTAAACCTGGCACTGATTTCTGACAGCTAGAGTTCTTAAACCAGGCACTGATTTCTGAGCAGCTAGACTTCTTAAACCTGGCACTGATTTCTAAGCAGCCAGAATTCCTAAACCTGGCACTGATTTCTGAGCAGCTAGACTTCTTAAACCTGGCACTAATTTCTGAGCAGCCAGAGTTCTTAAGCCTGGAACTGATTTCTGAGCAGACAGAGTTCTTAAACCTGGCACTGATTTCTAATCAGCCAGAGTTCTTAAACCTGGCACAGATTTCTGAGCAGCTAGACTACTTAAACCTTGCACTGATTTCTGAGCAGCTAAAGTTCTTAAACCCGGCACTGATTTCTGAGCAGCTAGACTTCTTAAACCTGGCACTAATTTCTGAGCAGCCAAAGTTCTTAAACCTGGCACTGATTTCTGAGCAGCTAAACTTCTTAAACCTGGCACTCATTTCTGAGCAGCCAGAGTTCTTAAACCTGGCACTGATTTCTGTGCAGCTAGACTTCTTAAACCTGGCACTGATTTATGAGCAGCTAGAGTTCTTAAACCTGGCACCGATTTCTGAGCTGTTAGAGTTCTTAAACCTGGCACTGATTTCTAAGCAGCCAGAATTCTTAAACCTGGCACTGATTTCTGAGCAGCTATAGTTCTTAAACCTGGCATTGATTTTTTAAGCAGCTCCAGTTAATGACCCTGGCACTGATTTCTAAGCAGCCAGAGTTCTTAAACCTGACACTAATTTCTGAGCAGCTAAAGTTCTTAAACCCGGCACTGATTTCTGAGCAGCTAGACTTCTTAAACCTGGCACTAATTTCTGAGCAGCCAAAGTTCTTAAACCTGGCACTGATTTCTGAGCAGCTAAACTTCTTAAACCTGGCACTAATTTCTGAGCAGCCAGAGTTCTTAAACCTGGCACTGATTTCTGTGCAGCTAGACTTCTTAAACCTGGCACTGATTTCTGAGCAGCTAGAGTTCTTAAACCTGGCACCGATTTCTGAGCTGTTAGAGTTCTTAAACCTGGCACTGATTTCTAAGCAGCCAGAATTCTTAAACCTGGCACTGATTTCTGAGCAGCTATAGTTCTTAAACCTGGCATTGATTTTTTAAGCAGCTTCAGTTAATGACCCTGGCACTGATTTCTAAGCAGCCAGAGTTCTTAAACCTGACACTAATTTCTAAGCAGCCAGAGTTCTTAAACCTGGCATTGATTTCTGAGCAGCTAGACTTCTTAAACCTGGCACTGATTTCTGAGCAGCTAGACTTCCCAAACCTGGCACTGATTTCTGAGCAGCTACAGTTATTAAACCTGGCATTGATTTTTAAGCAGCTCCAGTTATTTGCCCTAGCACTGATTTCTAAGCAGCCAGAGTTCATAATCCTGGCACTGATTTCTGAACAGTTAGCTTCATTTTTTACCTGGCACTTGGGTCATGAGCAGCAAACGTTCCTAAACCTGCCACTAGGTCATGAGCAGCTACAACTCTTAAATCTGGTACTGGGCTGTGAGCTTCTAGATTTCTTAAACCTGGCTCTGGGTTGTGAGCTGCTAGAGCTCTTAAACCTGTCAGCCCTAATTCTTAAACAAGGTAGATTAGAGTTCTTAAACTGCAACTGGAGTTCCTAACCTGGCACCGAGTCATCAGCAGTGAGAGTTCTTAAACCTGCCACTGTGTCGTGAGGGTTCATGAGCAGCTAGATTTGCTAAATTGGTACTGGGTTGTGAGCTTCTAGCTGTCTTAAACCTGGCACTAGGTAATGAACTTCTAGAGTTCTTAAACCTAAAACTGTGTTTTGAGCAGCTAGAGTTCTCAAACCTGGATCGTGATTAGCGAGATTTCTGACACCTGCCGTAGGTTCCAAGACCTAGAGTTGTTAATCCTGGCATGGGTTCAAAGAGCTGCAGCAGCTAGACTTCTTCGATCCGGCACTGGGTCAAGAGCAGCAACATTTCTTACACGTGTCAGCCTGAGATCTTAAACCAGGCACTGAGAGGAGAGCAGATAGAGGGCCAGATGTTCAACCATTTGCTATTGCGACTCACAAATTGCAAAAAATTGCGAGTCGCAAAAGTAAATGTACAACAGTGTCAAAGACACTGATTGCGAATCACAATGGGGTCGCAAAATGCGAGACTCATGAATATTATTGAGCCACTCGCAATTTGTGAGCCAACTGGGAACGGCTGCCCCTGCCAGGGATGGTGGCCTGCTGGGCTCAGCGGACCTCCATGTCTGGGACTGTTTGTCAATAAAGCAGTGTAAAAAAGAAATGCAGCCCTTTTTCTTAAAGGAAAACGGGATGCATTTAAAAAAAAGAAAATGCAACGTTTACGTTTCATTTTTTAAGGGTCCGGTAGAGGTCCCTGGGACCACTGCCTGCCCTTAAAAAATATTTTAGAGCCAGTCACACAAGAGTGAAGGGGTCCCCTGGGGATCCCTTCCCATTTGCGACTCCATTACCACCCTCTTGAAGAGGGTGGTAAATTGCGAGTGTTTTGCGACTGCAATTGCAGTTGCAAAACATTCATACATGGCTAGAGAGTTGCTTTTAGGAAGAGAACACCCCTTCCTAATAGCAAGTCGCAAAACACTATTTTGCAAGTCGCAATTTTTTGCGACCCGCAAAATAGTGTTTGTACATGGCCATGTAGGTTTTTGCGTGCGCAAACTGTTTGCACACCCGTTTGCGCACGCAAAAACTGGTCGCACATCTGGCCCTAACTTTAATACCAATGTCCGCATCTGCAAAGGGTTGCTAAGAGCATAAAGGACAATGAGGAACCCTGGTTGCAATCCCTGAGTAGTGAAATGGTCATCAACAAGCCCTATCCTGTGACTCCATTTGTTTCAGTGAGAACATATGCAGTCTGGATCCAGGCTCTTCTGAAGGCACAAAATCATCACCCCTTTAACCAATCCCAGCAGAGGGAGGTGAGGGTGAAACGGAGGATCTTCCTTAATAATCACCACAGCCCTGATTCCTAACTTGGCGAAGCATCTATGGTGTGCTCCACTGCTTCTGCACGTTGTGTCAATAGATGGAAATCATCATTCCCTGGCCCAGATGTACCACATCTTCCTGCAGGTTGATAGCTGACACAACCCTACCTGTAGCCCCTCAGCTCCTCTTGACAGACTTAGTTTGGTAACCTGGTTGAGTCCCCGCCCTTAACTAGTTACCCATTCAAGGATCCAACCATGTTTTTCGAATATTTGGAGTCTTACCCTCCATGGGATTTGATATCAAAGATGCCTGTTCAGCTCCACGGGTGGGCAGAGTTGATGCTGCTCAGCATATATGCTGGACGACCATCTAGCATACCTTGTTCCGTCCTGCAACACAGCCTTCAGTTCAGTCGCATAGGTTGACTTTGGCCTTTACTCACCATTGCTTGTTTGTTGGAGCTATGCTTTGCCTGCATACAGACACAAGCTATTCACACCTATTGTGCTGATTACCCTAATTAGATTTTAATGAGCCCTGGCACTGCTGGATATATGTGCTTTACAAGCCAGGGAGGCCTTCAATCATGTTAATTTCATCTAAACAGCTGTTCTCATAAGCCGTTGTTAGTCATTTAAACCCTGAGCTTGGAAGACGGCCAGAGTCAAGATAGAATATCTTGTGTTGTGCAAGAGGGCGGGTCACCTCCGCCTCAGCAGCAAGCCTCTGTGGTGCATTTCCCACACTCTCTGGGAGAAGCTTGAAGATTCAGCAGCTCCCAAGCCTCTGCTGTGTGTTTTTCACAGTGCCTGTAGATCCCAGGATCCTGGGGTTCATTTCCCAGATATGAGAGAAAGTTGAAGCATTGGCAGCTTCCAGGTTTCTGTGTTGCACTTCTCATACTTCCTCAGAAGAGCTGCAATCTTGGGAGATCAAACAATCCTGGTATCATTTCTCAGACCTTGAGAGCAACTTGCAGTCTCAGAAGCTTCCAGGATCTTGTGGTGTACATTGATACCCTTGGGGAAGCTTGGAGTCCCAGCAGATCCCAGTCTCCTGTGGTGCACTTCTCACCCACCCGCAGTGGAGCTTGAAGTCTCATCAACTTCCAGGATACTGTGGTGCACTTCTCACACACTGTCAGAGGAGCTGGGAGCCTCAGCAGCTCCTGTGGTGCTCCTTCCTGTGGTGCACTTTTCATCCATCCACAGAGGAGCTTGGAATTTTAGGAAGCCATATAATCCTGTGGTGCAGTTCTAAAACTCTGAGAGGAGCTTGAAGTCTGCAGAGGTACAAGGCTCCTGTCTTCAGATCGGATCCTCTGACATCATGAAGTGGGTGACCCGCGCCTCATTCTTTCTCCTGATCCTCTTCTTCTGGAAAGAACACTGCTCGGCTGCTCCTGTTGAGGGTGAGTACAACGACAGAGTCATTGAATATGTAATATGGTTGAATTAATTGAAAGACATAATTTTATTGTATTTAGTGCCAAAATGTATAGTATTTATTTTTTGTGTTAAAATTTTTGTAATTGCACCTACCCGTACCATGTAATATTGTCTTGTGCTTTGATGGTTTTAAAATTTTAACTGAATAAAGCAAATTTTTGACTTGACTTGACTTGACTTGACATTGAAATGGAAAGGACAAAGACCCATCTTCCAAGCATTGGCCACTCCATTGCATCATAGCGATGCTTGGTACATGTGCTCCACGTAGGGGTTGCTTGTTACACACCCAGTAAATGGGAAGGTCTTTGACTCTAGGTTCTGGTATGGATTGCTCCATCAATGGGAACAGAATATTTGGTGTCAGAAGGCTTTCTTGCTGAAATGTTGCACACAATTAAGATTTGAGGCTAATGTGTGACATACCAAGTGACTGTATTTCCCTCTAAAGTGAGGTGAATAAAAAAGGGGGGGGGTACAAAAAACCCATTTTCAATTGGATGTCCCATTGGAAAATTTGGAACTGCTGAATGTAATTACATCAAACGTAGCAAAACCATTACTTAGACTGGATTATGTTTGAGGTGTTATGTAAATATTTGTGTTACAAAAATGTGTTGCGTAAACTTGATAAGAGTTAATCCTATGCATATCTTGACAGTTAAACAAGCATATTTTCTTTTGCTTATAATTAAAGCCCATTTGACGAATCTCTCACAAGGTGTTAGAACAAGACACCCTTTGTGTTTACAGAAGCAATGGGGCCTCTTCTCAACACAAGGAGGTTTGCCCTCTTCCACAGAACAGTTGGTTGCACCACTCTCTTGCCCAATGAATGTGATGGTTTGCTTGAGTTCTCACTTACTGACTTCACACCCAGAAGAGCCTGCAAGTGCATCTCTTGTTCTTAAGGTCAGTGCTCCTCCACAGTCACCAGTGATCATAGCTGGTGGTGGATCATGGTTAAAAGGAACCCCCTCATCCTCCTCTGATGTCTATGTCACATAATGCTCACACCATCAGGTGGCTCATCTAGTGTGCTATGGAAGTGGAGGTGACAGAGAAGCAAGGTTGTCCATGTCCCGATGAAGGTTTAAGTTTGAGGACGGATGAAGATAATCAATGAAGGCAGGTCTTACATGTGCATACCCCTCTATGTGAGAAGATCAAATCATCCAAGTTTAAATGTGTTTGTAGAAAAGGCAACTGAGAGAAGATGTTCTGGGAGCAGAAGGACGTGATGAGGTAAGCTGAGCTATGAGAGAGAACAGTTACCCATTCTAACACCACCTCCTCAAGCATATGTCAGATATACCAGGTCAATGCCACTAAAAGTACAATGAGTTAAACAACTGTCCTGAAATCCATGTAGTTTCTTATTGGCTGCCAAAGAAAACCAATTTGGTGGCCCTTGAGCCTGACAACAAGCAGGCAGTGTTTGAGTGAGATCAGTGTGTTAGGGTCCATATTCTAAGCAACACATGTCCATCTTCAGTCCAGGGGAGGTGAAAATACAGCGCTTATGAGTTCTAGAGCTATGAGAGTTAGCAGAAAAAGGGTATGCCCCCAAAACAGCATTTGTGGGTGACAGGCAGTGTAGTAGGGCTCTGGTGATGCTGGAAGAAGCAAGCCACAGTCAATCAAGCAATCAATCATTCGATTTGTAGAGCGCAGCTTGTCGCCCATGAGAGTTTCTGTGAGGGTATCCAACCACCACAGAGGCTTGTGAGGGTCATGGACAGGCTTGTGAAGTAGGCTGGCTCTTCTGACTGAACTTAATACATACAGTGTAGAAGTGATCGACCATGTCAACACAAATTGTGTGGTGAATGGCGTAGTGTTGAGTGTGCTGCACTTTCATCGGCACTTTAAGTGAGAGCCTGGCACATATTGCTTTACAGCATCCGAGCATTGACATATCACCCACTATGATCAGTGAAAGGCTTTTTGCTCTTTGCCGCTGCAGGGGGTCTCTCATGCTGAAATAAGCTTTCTTTGTGACTCCAAGTGGCCTGCAAAATGTAAATTGTTTCAGTAATGTTTACAAACTTAGCAAACTTCACAGTTCATGAAGAATCTGTTGTTTCATTAACTTGGCAAACCTTTCTTGCAGAGGGAGATTATAAAAAAGTAAAATCAGGATAGAATATATGCAACAATTCTTGGCAATGAAACAATTTGTTTGCCAGAAGCAGGGTTTTGCAAGTAATTTTCCTTGCAAAGCTTGTATTTCTGGATTTCTGCCAAGAGTCTTTTATAAAAAGCATCTGTGAGTTTGCAGATGAAGACCTTCACAACTTTACATACCTCTATGTATGGCACAAGATACACGTCACTTCAGGAAGACTGCTCCCTAATGGGAGCATTAGGTTTGGCAGTGAGCAGCACAACAGAGAGGTGAATGGTGGTTGGCCAAGTATTCTGCCTTCCTCATGTTTAAAAGACCCTGAAATATAACAACTCTTTTCTGGAAGATTATACCTCACACCTGTAAGAGTTCACCAGTTGTTACCGACCTGCAGCAATCAAGAATTACTGTCCAACACTCATTAAAATCCATTACATGTGTACTGGTTTCAAAACTATGTTGTGCTGCAATCTAACAATAGTGTTGACAGCAATGTAGGGGTGGGCAGAATTTGCGAAATTCACTTTCGCAAATTATCGCGAAAATGTTAAAAATCTCCGCAAACACGCGGAAATATCGTGAAGATGCAGAAGTTTTTTTCCCGCCCGTTCGCGGTATTTTCTGCGTGGTCGCAGCTCGTCAACTTACCCATGCGGTTGCTCACGGGCGCGGCCATCTTGTTTTCACTTGTCTCGCGGTGCATGATCGCGAGAAGAAAGACATGATCGCGCGACGAATGACGTTACTGCGGGCGCAAACTGTCACGAGACAGCGCAAATGGCTACCAACAATCCAACATCTCGTGGAGAACGCGACCGGATCGAGAAAACTTGTTGGCGAACGCGGGGATTCAGGTAAGGCGATCGTGCGCACGCGAGAATGTATTAATTTACAGTGCGAGCAAGCAAATAATTTCCGGTAAAATGCGGAAATTTTGACATTTTCGTGCCCTCCGCGGAACGCAAAAATGTCAAATTATCGCAATTTCCGCGAGCGGATAGGAATTTTAGCCCAGGCCTACAGCAATGACCGGTGCACTAGTGAAGATCTGTCTGTGCATCACCAGAGCTTGATGGAGACTTGAGTGGGTCGGAGGCAGAGCTAGAGGACCCATGGCAAAGGAGCAAGGCTTATCATACATCTCTCCCCTCTGAGGGTTCAAAGGACTATTCCAACTCCTCTGCTCCCCCTCCTCGGATATAAGATTGCTGATAACCCAGTAGCAGCCGCGGACAGTGCAGGTAAAAACAGTGGGGCCAGATGGGGGGGAGAGATCGCGACATGCAACCATGAGGGAAAATTAAATAAATAATTAACTTCCTTCGTGGTCGTATGTCGAAATCCTCCCCCCCACCGGGCCCTACCGCTCCACCGCTCTTACCTGAACGGACCGCGGCTGCCCCGTAGTCATATAATCCACAGAGTTACGTACTGTACGTATGTGTGTTTGTAGAACCCTGGAGGCAAACATGAATGTGCATGCAGAAAGTTTGGAGTGCAAGTATTACTCCCTGTTAAACAAGGTAAACAAGGTAAAGGCTGAGCGAACCTGATGTGGGTTGCAGAGGTACGTTTCAAAGTATGTTGAGACTTAGAGCCAAAGCTCACCCCAAAGCATCTGTAAGAAAACTCAAACCATCACAATTCACAATATATGAACTACAAGTGGATATCCGGGCACATGCCGATCTTAATAGTTCTAATTAATCCTGAGCGGGTAACTCCACTCTCCCAGTGGAGTTTTAAGAGTTTTGCATACTCCACACTCCATTGTGAATGCGGAGTTTAGGCAAAACTCTGACTCCATGGCGGAGCGGAGTTAGCCAGCCCCTCCACCCTCCCTATTTAACTATAATTAAAAAGGAACTTACTTTCTGTGGCTGCCTCCTCCTCGCCAAGGCCTCTCTCGTTCCACGTACTCGCCGTCCTGGTCTACTGGAAACCCCTACGTTGTACGTCTTGTGCGTGCGCATGTGCATGCGCAAGACGTACAACGTAGGGGTTTCAAATAGACCAGGACGGCAAGGACGAGGAACGAGGGCAGCCATGGTAAGGAGGAGGCAGCCACAGCAGGTAAGTGCCTTTTTTTTAAAACTCTAAATAATTAGGGAGGGGGGAGGGAGTGGAGCGGAGTTCAACAGAGTTTTTTTCCAACTCAGTGGAACTCTGGGTGGAGGCACTATGCCAGCTCCGCCCAGGCTTAGTTCTAATACTGTGCTATTGAGAAATTCTATGGAGCTAGGTCATTTATAACATGTGGGTGTCTCATTCCAGAATTTCCCGAAGATTATGAGATATTTGAAGTTGTGGAACAATGTAGAATGTAAGGGTGCCCCACTTAAAAGTGGTTTATATTTCACTGCGTCTAAGGCTGTATACCACTATTTCCATATCAGGAACGTGTGTAGAGTATTTTGCTAAAATAAGGAGTGTTATTTATTTATTTATTTATTTATTTAGGCGATTTATTGAGCGCACAACTACCCGGAGGTGTCTCGGCGCTATAGGACAGCTTAGAACAGGCAGTCGGGAGAGACGGAGAGTATTATTTGAATAACCATGTTTTTATATACTTCCGAAAAGATAAAAGAGTGGAGGCACTCTTAATATGTAGCGGAAGTTCATTCCAGAGTTTGGTTGTTGCCACGATAAATCTCTTATCGCCCCAAGTGGCTTTCTTGGTTCTAGGAACCCTTAGCAGCTGATTAGAGCTAGAGCGTAGATTCCTGCTAGGTCTGTACCGGCAAAAGCTTTTCTTGAGGAATTCAGGTCCTGAGCCATGGATTGATTTATAGGCTATACATAATGCCTTAAATTTAGACCTGCTTTTGATAGGTAGCCAATGAAGCTGTCGAATGACTCCTGAAATAGGTTTGAATTTAGGAGTGCCCGAGAGAATCCTAGCCGCGGCATTCTGTACCATTTGTAATTTTTTCAGGACTTTTTCTTGTGCATTTATAAATAGTCCATTGCAATAGTCTATTCTAGACATGACAAGGGTACTAATAAGAGTTTTTCCTGCGCTAGGAGGAAGATAGGGTAGAAGCTTCTTTATCATTCTGATGGTGTGAAATGAAGATGAGGTGATATAATTAGCGTGTGGCATGAATGATAATTTGTCATCAAATAAAACTCCAAGGTTTTTGACTCTAGTGACCGGAACCGGGGGGGAGCCTAGTTCCTCAGGCCACCAGGAGGTCGACCAGCTGGGGTGAGGCTTTCCAAAAATCATCACCTCCGTTTTGTCGGAGTTTAATTTCAGACAGTTTTTTGACATCCAGGTGCAGATGGTGGACATTCCTTTTTTAAAATTGTCTGCAATGAAGTTTCCATTTTCGTATATTTCAATGACAATCTGGGTGTCATCAGCATACGATGAAAGTCGCAGATCGTGCGATTTTATGATTCTAGCAAGGTCTGCAACATAAAGATTAAACAACGTGGGGCTTAATGAAGAGCCCTGCGGGACACCACATGGTTGGGAAAAGGGAGGAGAGAGAAAGCTTCCCAATTTTACTTGTTGTGAACGATTGGCTAGAAAGGATGCTAATAAGGCCTTGGCTCTGTCTTTAATCCCTATGGCTGATATACGGTTAATGAGGGTTGAGTGGTCCACCGTATCAAATGCTGCTGAAAGATCCAACAGCACCAGAATTGCAGCTCCACCCTTATCCATAGTTGTTCGTATTTCATCAGCTGTTTTAATAAGTGCTGTCTCTGTTCCATGCCCTTTCCTGAATCCGAATTGGGTTTCATCTAAACAGTTATTGTTTTCGATGTATTCGGCCAGCTGAGCGTTCATCACCTTTTCTATGATTTTTGCTGGAAGAGGGAGACCTGCTATGGGTCTGTAGTTACAACAGTCAGAGGGGTTGATGTTGGTTTTTTTTAAAAGAGGTCTGATTATTGTTTCTTTCCAGATGGAGGGGTATATTCCTGTTTCAAACATAGAGTTACAAATTTTCGTCAATTCTGGGGCTATGGTTTCTGCAATGGTTTTTATTATGTTGGGTGGGCAAGGGTCATTGGGAGATCCAGATTTGGATTTAAAAATAAGGTCAGTTATGTGTTCGTTTGTGATTTTTTTAAATTCTGAAAATGAGGGAGGGACGTCCTGATTACTGTTTTGAGATGTTGGACTATTGTATGAGGAAAGGTCAATATTAGGCATAGTGGTTTGTGCAGAGAAACTAGAGTAAATGTCCATTACTTTATTCTGAAAAAAACTGGCAAGATTATCACAGAGAATTTGGGTAGGTGCTACTGACGGGGGTGTGTCTAATCCTGATAATTTGGTAACAACTTTGTAAAGTTGTTTCGTGGAGTCTTGAGAGGATTCGATTTGATTAGTATAAAATTTGCTTTTCTCTGTTATTAATAATTTTTTGTAATTGGAAAGTGCTTCCTTGTACTGAGTTTTAGCTGTGCTGTCATAATTTCTGCGCCAATGGCGCTCCAGGTTTCGACATTTCTGTCTATCTAACCTTAATTTCTCTGAAAACCAGGGAGCGGAGGGAGTTTTCCTGTTTTTGGAGGTGTTTTTTGTAGGGACAAGTGTATCAACGGCTAAACGAAGCCATCGTGTGTAGAGCATGGCTGCGTGTTCTGGATTGTCTGGGAGGTCTTGATGTGTAGCTTTCAAATAAGTTTTGATAATATCTGAGGAAATGCTGTTCCACGCTTTAAAGTTAACCGGCGAGAAAGTGGAGGTCTGATTATGTGGTTTATGTACAGTGTTAATGTTAAAAAGAATTGCAGAGTGGTCAGTCCATGTTAAGGGAAGGATGTTTCCTAGTGAGATGTGTTGTCCATAGGGTCTGGAAGAAAGTGTCTTTACAGTGACAAATGCAAATCTGACAACCTCTTGACCTAAAATTGTAGGTCATGTGAAGTATTTAGGTGGGTAAGTCCATTAAGGTTAATAGAAAAATATCCACAACCGTACTGGTGACTTTTACTGTTTTTATGTTTTTGCCTCATTTTTGCCTAACTATAATGCTACTTTAACCTTTCTTTTTTCATTGAATTTCTGAGTTTTTTCTAACACAAACTAAGAACTTATAGCATACCTAACACTAATATCACGTTACATTTGCTTTTTGTCTCTGAATTTCTAGGGTTGTTTTAATGTAAAGTAGGATCTTATTACCATACCTAACTATAACATCACTTTAACCTTTAACCTTTGTTTTTGATAAGTGATGGTTGAGTTTTTTTTAATTATATTCACCCAACTCTCCCACTGAGCACATCTTTTTGATGTGTGTTGCTGGGGGTTAGACACAGAGCCTAACCTGTGGCGAGGCCCTGCACTCATTCTCCCATGGGCACCCAACAGCATGTGTACGTGAGAGTTTGTGTGAATTGTTTTGCTATCATTTTGAACTTTTTTAACTATGTTTTACTACTTCTTTTATTTTTTTTGCACAAGTCATTTAGTTCAGTTTGCAGATGATGTTTCCAAGGTCTTCTATGAAATATTTCTTTCACTTCACAACAGGCACCAATTTTATGGCAGCGTCTGCAGTACATACTAAAATGCTGAATGTTTTTCCTGCACTTCCTCTGGAGTAATTGGTTCTCTTTCTACCACTCGCTTCCTCTGCATGTCTGCAGACACTACATTGTTTGGATGTACAAACACCAGGTGCTTCCACATTCTAATTGTTTCCATTGAATACAGTCCACTCCTCCCTCTATGCAACACCTTCAGATACAAAGTGCATGTAACCATGTGTGCAACTGTTGTTTTGCCAGCATAAAGTCCGCACAGCTGCCACGCCAGTCAATCCTTCACTGGCCTTGCTTCTTGTGTTGCTGGAAAGGTGCTTGGAAAAGCACTGATGGCATCATCTTCAAATGGTGCACCTTGCATAGACCAGCTGGATGATGCACTTGGTGTTTTCTGGTCTCCAATTTTGTCTAAGGCCATGATGGCTTTGGATTGTATTTACTGCAAACTGTCTCTGTTGAACACCGATCCAGTCATAATGGTTAGCAAAATCATTTGATGTTGCTTCTAAAG
Organism: Triturus cristatus; assembly: GCF_964204655.1. NCBI lineage: Eukaryota > Metazoa > Chordata > Amphibia > Caudata > Salamandridae > Triturus > Triturus cristatus. Next base: position 1,680,644,883 of record NC_140591.1, read on the forward strand.
GGTTTTGGCTTTCTTTAGAGTAGTGTCTCCTAAGTGGCCACACAACTGTCTACTTTCATTTTGTTTTGCCACCCATAAGGTAAAGCGGTACCCATAGAACTAATGAGACAGTCCTGTGGGTGAGCTGCATGGGTTTTACTTCCTGTTCCAGGTCTTGCTGTAGTAACATGGGATCTGGAAATTATTTAAAAAAAATTGTGGGTATACTATGAAAAGGTATTTGTTTTAGCTTTGACCCTAGAGGTTTCCTCACAGGCTCAAACTAGGAAGGTATCTTGAATGTGTTAATCAAGTGTATGTGTTTTAGGTGTACTGGGACCACAGCACCTGAAAATGGTGCTGCAGTACCTGGATTGGTTTTTATCACAGTCTTTATTCATTTAGAAGTCGTTCCTGCCTCATGACTCTCATTACAGATTTGAACTTGAGAGACTTCTTATCTTGTGCACTCTGGTCAGTTTGCGGGATTAACTTCACTGGTGATTAGTCATGTCCTCAGGAGACCCGAGGTGACCCTCAGGAGCCTCGGGAAGAGGAAGCAGAGGAGAAGACCAGTCCTCTGTCTAATGAAGACGGGATGTTGTCTCTGTCGCTGCACAAGAGACTGCAAGGACTTCATATGATACTTCTGGCTTGCTGAAACGCCTCCAAGCATGGCCTTCCTGCCAGTTGAATGAGGCTACAAGGAAGAGTGATGAAGCAGAGGGACCTTCTACATCAGCCGGAGCTCCTCAGAGTATCCAAGCTGGAGATACTTTGCCAGCTGAGTGTCTGAGTGAGCAACAGTGGGACATTCACCTCTCCTGTAGGAAGACTGGTCTCCCCTGCATGGACTGTGGATAACTCCTCCCTGTGGGTGAACAAAAGGCCACAGTTCATGACAAGCAAGCAGCTGCTCAAGGAACCATTGGGAACAAATATGTTTTTTTATTTTTCAAACATGTGATGATGCCCTGTTTCATGGTTATTTCTTTAGATAATCTCCACTAAAAAAGAAAATTACAGAAAAAATGCAAATATTTAAAAATCAACAATGGTTAAGAAATAGAACAACAGCTTATGCAGTTAGCAATGCTTGTCTATTATTATTAATACCTCCTTATAGACCTGAATAGCAGGTTACACTGGCCATTGCAGGCCTATCCACTGTCATGGATCCATGCTAAAACAAGAAAGAGCCTGCTGCAGCGACCAACTACATTGCCATATTCTACTCTATGGCCACAGAACTACCTTTTATACTCTTATATTCCGCTATAGCAGGCTATGCAACTTAAAGGCAAACACCAATAACAAGAGACTGGGTCCAGAATGATTAATGCTTTGCGTCAGGCTCGCAGTACTTTAGTAATGCAAACCTCACACAAAGTGTTAAGGTGGAATTTCCAATTGAACTCACCATATGATTTGTGTTGAATAGAATCCAAAAGTAACGCAAAATGGTGCAATGTGCGACCGTGCATTACTTTGGATCAAGAAGGCGTTCATAGGTGGTGCATAGGTTTTTTCATGCAACTACCCATGAATTTGACACAAATCCTATCTACAAAGAATCGTACGCAGGGATTTAAACCAAAATCCTATGCCTCGTCAGGCAGGCAGAACAAGGGCCTTTTACAGCCATTATAGGCCTTTGGCTGTACTCAGTGTGGGACTGGCCACAGGGACCTGGACTGCAATCAGGCCCTGTGTCCATCCCCCACAGGCAGCCAAACCCTCAACCCCCACTGGGGTCTGAATACTTTCCCAACTTGAACTCTGTGGTTTCAGATTTGTGTTTGAAAGCAGAGGCGAGCCTCTTCACTTGATAGATGCCAGTGCCTTCCACTACCTACATTTATCACCAAGCAAATCTTTCTCACTATTATATATAAATGATTTCAATTAAAATATTTCTATTGTAATTTTTTTATACCATTGTACTCTCATAGTTCGGGGCAAATAATCATTTCACCCTTTTTCATGTGTGGCTCCTTGCCTGTATCACAGAAGTACAAAACACCATTCTTAGACCAAAAAAGATGATTACCCGCACCATCTACTAGGACAGGGGAGAAAGGGTCAGTGCCCACAATATAGGGTCGTGAAACCACAGGGGCAATGACAACACAAAGTATTAGAGAAGGTGGGACAACAGCACACACGACAAGCTTTTGCAATGCAATAGGTCTCGCATTTGTGAGAGTTACAGCTATTGGCGTTGTAAATGATAATGATTTAACCTATGTGTTTTGTTTTGGTGTGTAGCGGATGTAAGTGGTGTGTAGTGGAATCATGTGAGTTGTATTGGAATTGTTAGTTCTGTAATTGTGTGTTGTGTACTGTATTTGTGTAGTGGAATTATGTGGCAAGTTGAATAGATAGTGGCGAGAGCTGCAGAGCACAGAAAGAAAGGAAGAATGAGAGGGATAGTTTATGGAGGAATTGGTAATTTCATTTGAGACAGAGGAGCAGAAATAGTGTGTGAGAAAGATAGAAAGAACTGGACAGCAGGCCAGAAATGCATAAAGAGGGAGGTTTTTTGTACACAGAAGACACCCTAAGAAGAGGAGTAGAGCGTGGATTTGAGGAACTGAAACTTTGAGAAGTTACTGGATAGAAACAGTGGTTGAAGACCTGAAGTTAACTACATGAGAGAGGTGGGACTAGTGCATGAGAGAGCGAGAGAGATGGGTGAGACACAGTATGAGAGACAGACCTAGAGGAAGAAGTGGAAGGGGCACCCAGGGGGGCAAGGAGAGAGGTGGGCTAGTGCACAACGTGAGGAGGTACAGGAAGGTAGCATGTGTGAGCTGGCAGTATAGAGAGGAGACAGGTGGTGAGGGAGGGATGAGAGAGGGCAGTGGTATTGGGAGCTGAGAGTGGGTCATGGGAGTGTGAGAGAGAGATGAGAGGGGAAGTGGGTGATGCAACAACCGCCCAGCCTGGGCTAAACTGTTCATGAGGTGTAGCTCACGTGGATTTGTGAAAACATTTAATTGACTTTAGAGTGCCAATTCCTGCAGCATGGTGTAAGTCAAAGAGAAGAGTGTGCTATAACTACGTTGTAGTCTAGTAATGGTTAATGTCTGTAGACAGCACTGGGAGATGCCACGCCTGTGCCCCTTCCACCTGCATGAACTGGGATCTCAGGCAGCTGCAATGCAATGCCAGAAGCGAGACAGCAGCAGAGACACGTGGAAGAGTGATACGATTCCCTTCCTGCCCCTCGCTTTTTAATCAAAATAAAGCAAAACAGACATACAGAGAGGGGCCTGCTGGAGTAGTGAGCTAATTAATTCAATTTGTCTTGTGGTAAATAATGGACGGAATTTTTTACACCAACCAAGGTAGCTGAGTGGAAATTGTAAGGGAGAAACACATTGTACATTCTGAAAACAGGGTAACAACAGATGCTTGTTTTCTTCTGAACCAAACTTGTAAAACACACCTCATCAGAACCTGGGTTAGTCCGTTCAAATAATGCATTCTCATCATTCAAACGAAAAAGCTGTAAGAAAAAGAAAAAAAGCTATATTTTGTGGCTGAACAGGTGTTAAAGGCCTGTAGGGAGACGCAATGTTTATTTGTCCCAGAGAGAGCCCGCTCTACACTTACACTGCCCTGACCGGCACTATGCGGTGCCAGTCTTCACTCATTCGCCTAAGCCTCGTGGGGCATCCTCAGCTAAGTACTGATTGTGGAGAACGGCGGGGTATGCTTGATCTGTCCTGCACTGTCAAAAACACATATTTGTAGCACGGTTCATATGTTCGGCTCCCTTTCCTTGTTTTGTTCAGTAGGGGTTGAGCCAGTTCATGGCGTTGGCATGAAGTAGATCGCCTGCTGTTTGCTCAGCATGTGGAGACAGCATGCAGTTCCCCAGGCTTCACAATCCACTGTCAGCATGACTTGTAAACACTCCACTTGTCTCCACTTACTGTGCACATAGAGCCTGTAATTATGGCGATGCAGAGGGAAAGCAGAAAGTGAAACATGGACTGGATCTACCGCACTGACTATTGTAACTCTTTTTCCTTGTTATTTGACAGAAAAAACGACTTTCAGAAAATGCTTATATACTATTATTACTTATGCGTTTTGGAACCCTGAAGAGAAATAACAAATTGACATGCCCAATTGGCATGGCTGGGAAGCAAGCACCAGCCACTGTCACATGGTCATATTGTTGAGTTTTGAATCCCGGATACTATTACCACCAATAGCAGACCATCCATTTCCCTACAGACAGACCCAGGGGGAAGCACCACGAAGCATATTTCCAAAGACGGAGGGATAATGTTAATGTGCGCTCTGTCTCTCCCAGCATTCCTGATTCCTCTTCGCCCTCACCTGCTGCAGGGTGAGGGCACAGGTGCTACCTGAAACAAGTCTGGTTTAACTGCATGCGCTGGGCGCCCTCGGGCAAATTTGAGGAGAAAAGAATCATTTTAAAAGCCTGTTTATCGAGAAAGGTCCTCCGTGTGAGAGTGTGGGCAGCCGTGTGAGGGATAGGTGAGCCGGGTAAGAAGGCACCGAAATAGAAAGTTGTGCTCACAGTGGTGTGAACTCAACACAGCTCCCCCTGCACCAGGGAGGGCCAAGTAACATGACAATTAAAGTAAAACCTGAAGCGTGGCGCTCGTGGAACGGGCACAGCGCTGTTAGTTAAAGTATGTTTACAATAATTAATGAGCAGGAAATAAAAGCAGTAGTCCTAAAAGGAACATATACACACCTACAGTATAAGGAAACTATAGTTGGCGGGTGCTCCCGAGCGAAAAACTGAAGTGTTGTATCGAGAGCAGAAACCAATGAGAAGCCAGCAAAGAAAAGCAATGCAGGAGTAAAACAATGGTAAGCAGTAGGCGGGATTACACTCCCTATAGTGATTACAGCAGGTCTTGCAGACAGCGGATGCGTGCTGCCTAGGCTCGACCTAAAAATGAGAGTGGAGGAAGGAGGGAGCAGGGGCAGCAACAAACAACAGTGTCAGAATAGTGTTACCCTGTTCCCAAGACCTGGGCTCAACCCCCCATGGATTGCCAACTGCACATAGCCCTCAACCTTGCATTGCAGGGGCTGGCCACATGGCCTGGCCTGCAGCTAGGCCCAGCACCCAACTGCGAACTGCAAATTGCCCTTGGCCTAAGGCCGGGTCCTGCATCTGACCATTCCCAGTCCTGTGTGCAGCCAACCCTCTGGTGCTTGTGGCTGAAGACCATGCACAGTATGGAGTTGGGCATAGGGTCTATTCTGCATACAGACCCAGGTGCCCAGCTTCCTTGGAAGGCCAACCTGCCACAGGTGGGCAACCCTCACTGGTGGCCTACCCCCTTTGGCTGTGTGCAGCGGAAAGATGAGTGTAGGACCTGCACCTAACAACCCCCTGCTGGCCACAGGCCCTGCTCCCAACTCCCAACAAGTGCTGCGGGCCATGTGCTGTGAGGGACTGGCAATAGTGCCTGGCCACCAAGCACCACCTTCATGGTACCATGGGACCATGCAAGCGTCACACAGTGAACTTTACATTGTACCACAGGAGTACCATGGTACCTTATGAGTGGCTGCGCAGGGCCCCACAGGAGTACCATGGTACCTTATGAGTGGCTGCGCAGGGCCCCACAGGAGTACCATGGTACCTTATGAGTGGCTGCGCAGGGCCCCACAGGAGTACCATGGTACCTTATGAGTGGCTGCGCAGGGCCTCACAGGAGTACCATGGTACCTTATGAGTGGCTGCGCAGGGCCTCACAGGAGTACCATGGTGCCTTATGAGTGGCCCCACAGAAGTACCATGGTGCCTTATGAGTGGCTGCGCAGGGCCCCACAGGAGTACCATGGTACCTTATGAATGGCTGCGCAGGACCCCACAGGAGTACCATGGCACCTTATGAGTGGCTGCGCAGGGCCCCACAGGAGTACCATGGTACCTTATGAGTGGCTGCGCAGGGCCCCACAGGAGTACCATGGTACCTTATGAGTGGCTGCGCAGGGCCTCACAGGAGTACCATGGTACCTTATGAGTGGCTGCGCAGGGCCTCACAGGAGTACCATGGTGCCTTATGAGTGGCTGCGCAGGGCCCCACAGAAGTACCATGGTGCCTTATGAGTGGCTGCGCAGGGCCCCACAGGAGTACCATGATACCTTATGAATGGCTGCGCAGGGCCTCACAGGAGTACCATGATACCTTATGAGTGGCTGCGCAGGGCCTCACAGGAGTACCATGGTACCTTATGAGTGGCTGCGCAGGGCCTCACAGGAGTACCATGGTACCTTATGAATGGCTGCGCAGGGCCCCACAGGAGTATAAATATAATGTAATTAAAACAAAAAAATATTAAGTAACGTGGGTGGTAAAACCTTGCAATGTAAGGTTACTAAAGAGGGCCTGAGTAGTAAAGGTGCTTTGTGGTTAAGGATGTGAGGTAAATGTTACATACCCTTCAAAAGCTGCTCTGCCCCTGCTGCCAGGCTGTGCTTCTAAAGTTGAGGAGGCGTCGAGGTGTCAGCCTGTCAGGTTGTGTTCCTAGAGCTCAAGGCTGCCCTGGAAGCTGTACAGGGATAATGGCATGACATTTTAAGGTACAGCATTAGGCTCACTTATACAGACAAACAGAAGGGCGTGGGCTGGAGCTGAACTCTCTTCCCATGTCTAGTCACATTCCTGGGTTCTTCCTCAGTGGTGATCGTTTTTAAAAGGAGGAAATATGAGTCAATTCTCAAATAAAATAATTTATGTTTTAATATAAAAGAAAAGAATCTCTAATTAGCTTTCTGCATTTTCTGGTTTGCTACAAGCAGCTATTGGAGAAGTGTTTCCAAATCTATAACACTTTCAAAAACAAGCATTTGCAATGCAATAGGTCTCGCATTAGGAAAGTTTGAACTATTGGTAAGTGCCAAATTTTGTATTTGTGTTTTGAAAATAGCTTTGTCATTTACAATTCCAGTAGTTTTAACTTTCGCACCAAATACATAGCACCGACCAACATTGCCCGAAAAAAATAAAAAAAAAAAAAAACTTAAAAATTCGTTTTGGAAACGTTTTATTCCTGTAACGTTTGTGACTTTTTAAAAAAAGTGAAAATGCACCTACTGGCATCGTACAAAATAGGGGGCAGTGTGTAAGAGGGCAGTGTGTGAGGGGGCATTGTATGAGGGCAAAGTGTGAGTGTAAGGGTGCGGGGTGTAAGGGTGCGGGGGGTGTAAGGGTGCGGGGCCTAAAGTAGTGCAAGTGGGTAATGTGAGGGTGCAGTGTATAGGGGCAGTGGGGCAGTGTGAGGGGGTGCAGAGTGTGAGGGGGGTATGTGTGGTCTGTGTGAGAGGGGCCAGTGTATGTGAGAGACCAGTTGCAGGCGACTTGCGAGGGCAGACCTCAAGACACAGCGAGGCACAACAGAATAAAAGTGCTGTCAGTGGAGAGAGTGATCTTTATCAGAATGTAAGCAGGAAAGCAAAGAATGAAAGTCATACAAAAGCATACGTGTTTGGGTGCGTTAAGTAAAATAATGAAACCCATTCAAAAATATATAAAAGATGAATGCAAAGCACAGAGGCAGGAGGTCAAGTAGTAAGTCGCACTGAGCCGAGATTCTGGAAAAGTTGCGAGAAAGAAGGCGGGTGGAACTACACGGAAGGGGAGAGACGCGTGGGCGGAGAGGAGCCTGTGAGAACACGCTGCGGAGATCAAAGAAAAGGTTGGCGACCATATGGAGAGTGAGGGGGGTGTACAGCCTGGTGAGCTGAAAGTGTGTGGCAACAGAGGGAGAGTGTGGTGCGTGCCACAACGTCCACGTGAACTTTTTTCATTTGTTAAAGTACAATAATTCTAATTTAAGCACAAAACACCTAGCACCAATAGACATTAACCGATGAAAAAAACAAAAATCTACTGATGCGTTTTTAGAAACACTTTGATCCTGTAACGTTTGTTTTTGTTAAAATTTAGAAAAGGCACCTACTGACATCGTACGAACTAGGGGGTAGTGTGTGAGGGGTAATTGTATGAGGGCACAGTGTGAATGTGTAAGGGTGTGGGCTGTGTAAGGGTGCAGTGTGTGACCTAAAGTACTGTGAGTGGGTAATGTGTGAGAGCAGTGTATGTGGGGGCAGTGTGTCATGGGGTCAGTGTGAGAGGGGGCAGTGTGTGTGGTCTGTGTGAGAGGGGGCAGTGTGTGTGGTCTGTGTGAGAGGGGGCAGTGTGTATGGTCAGTGACTTGTCAGTAAACTGTATTTCTATTTTCTTTAAAGGCTGTATTAGTATTGGAAAAAAATACACAATCTGACACTGGCTCACGTAAATGTCTTGGAAGTAAATTGTATTCTTATTTATTTGAGGGTGAGGGGGTGCAGAGGGTGAGGGGGCTAAAGTGTGTAGGGCAGTGTGTGAGTTGGCATTTTGTGGGGTAGTGTGTGAGGTGGCATTGTGTGGTCTGTGTGTAGGGCATTGTGTGAGGCAAAACAGAACAAAAGGATAAAAGTGCTGTTTGTAGAGAGTGGGATTTTTTGGTCTGTTTTGCACGAGAAAGTTAAGCAGGAAACTCAGACAAAAGCATACGTGTTTAGATGCATAAACCAGAAAACAGAGGCTGGAAACTATTGAAGACGAGGGCAGACAGCAAAACACAGAGAGGCGAGACAGGATAAATATGCTGTTTGTGGAGAGTGATTCCCCCCCCCCGCATAAGAATGTAAGAAGGAAAGGAAACAATGAATGTGTTTGGGTGCGTAAAGGTAAATAAAAAACCTCAAAGTAAATAAATATAATAGACGCATGCAAAACTCATAGGCACGAGGTCAAGCAGTCCGTCACACAAAGCACAAAAAAAATTGCGAGAAAGAAGGCGGGGCGGAACTACACGGAAGGGGAGAGACGCGTGGGCGGAGAGGAGCCTGTGAGAACGCGAGGCAGAGAGCAAAGAAAAGGCATGAGACCATATGGAGTGAGGGGGTGTGCAGCCTGGTGAGCTGAAGGAGTGTGGCAACAGAGGGACAGCGTGGCGCGCCCGAAGGGTCTGGTAGAAAATGGAAGCTATAAAGAATGCGCGTGGTTGTGTTCACATGAACTGTGCGCGATCCGCAGCTAGGTAGACTTTTCGGACTGCTTACTATAATCTCGCCTATCCATCCCTGCGGGATGGAATAGGCGAGACCTGAAAACGATGCTAAGAGGGAGGTGGGAACAAGCCACCACACAACTGTAGAGTACGTTTACGTATGTCTGCGCAAACATTTACAACTGGTGTAAAACTAAGAGCAGATTAAGAGGATTGGAAACAGCAAGCAACCAAATTGAAAAATTTATTTTACAAAATAAAGTGCATAACAAGTTTCCTAATGTCAACACATCAGATCACATTGTACGATGAAACAAAGTTTAGCACCACACCGACTCCAACATATGCACACCCTGCTCTGCAATTTCCATTCACCACCTCGCAGAATTTTTAAACCTGGGTGAATGGGTTTAAACTAACAATTACCATGGTAAAGACTGCCAGCAATGCACTCCTTAGGACCCAAGTGAAGTTCCAATCAGGGAAGGAGATGGGTAAGGAATCTAACATGAAACTTGTAAGGTGAACGCTCATAGTCTAAGGATTCAGCAGGTGCGAACCCCTCAAGCATCCAATTGGTGGGAGAGGACTTACCGGGTGCTTTTGGCTTCTTGGCAGTTGGCTTCTTGGCAGCTGCTCCTGCAGTTTTAGGTTTCCTGGCCACCACTTTCTTGGCTTTGGGCGCCTGTTCTCCATTTGGGTCACTGTTCTCAGATACCTTCTTCAGAGTTTTTGGTCTGGCAGGCGCCAGCTACAGGGTATAAAAAGCACACGGGTTACTTGTTGCACAGCAGGCCAGCACAAGTCCAAACCAGGTTATTGGAAGCCCAGGCTGGAGGAGCAACACAATTCTATCAGAAAAACCGACCAGGACTAGTTCAAAGTTACAAAGGTAATGCCCATGCATAAAGTAAAGGTAGGCAACTAGGTTAAGTCCAGAGTATGAGACTAGTGACTCTAGAAAGTCCCACTTCCTCACCTTGTTACAAGCCAAGAACTACTAACTGCAATGGTTGATCACTACAAGCTGGGCTTGCATCAGTTGTACTGCCCCCAAAACACGCTGAAAGAAGAACTCTATAACCTAGTTCAGCAAGATCATTTAACTGGCAAGGGGTCCCGTCATGAGCTCACCTTGAACCTTCCTGTGGCACCTTTCGCTGTTGAGTTGGTTGGCCTCATCAGAAGGCCCTGATCCATGCCCTTCCCCAGCGCTCGCCTCAGCAGTACCCGGAGCCGCACGGAGTCAACAGACGGGTAGGTGGTGAGGATGTAAGAACGGATGGAAGGCACCGTAGCACCTTTGCGATCTGTGTTCTTCCTCAGGGCTTCCAGTACCATGCTCAAGGTTGAAGGGTGAAGAGGGGCATCTGTTGCTTTCGGTATTTTGATGGCTTTAGCCTTCACCTCGCCAGCTGTTGATGCAAAATCCAATGTTACTCACATTGTAGGGTGACAAAGCTTCCCAAGGATGTGGTTAAGAGCAGCACGGTAGGTTTAAAAAAAAAAAAAAAAAAAAACTACATGTGAACAGGAGATCATACAATGGATTGCAGCAATTCTAAAAAATAAATAAAAAATAAAGCCACTTACAAATGTACATATTGGCTGAATTGTTTAGCTACTTAAAAAAGTGAACCACCTCTATCATAAGGCAATGGGAGACACGTGTAAAATGCTCAGGGGGGCCATTTCCAAAATGAGGGCTCCGACACCAGAGCCTGAAAATGGTTTCTCATATGGTAGGTACTCATGCTAGTTGAAGCCATGTATGTTTGTATACGAGGGGGCCGTGTCGGAGTATAAAAGGAGCCCTGTGCACCGAGGAACCAGGGGTGCAATGCTATAATATACAGGCCAGCACGGAGTAACATCTAAGAGGGAGGGTCAGAGAGTGTGAAGTCTCCATTCCCTTGGAGAGAAAAAGTATTAACAGAATAAAATGAAAAACAGCATATACGCTCAAGTACCCTCCCCCGTTGGCTTGAATGTAATTGGGGAGTGGGGGTTAATAGCCAGTTAAAGAGTCTACATAGTTGTGGGCAGGTTAAACAAGACAGTGAACTCTTACTCGCCCCGGGTACAGGCCCTCTTTTTTGGCACAATTGACGTCAGCAGCATTCGAGAACCCTGCATGCTCTATATCAAACCCGAGAGATTTGCACAACCTTGGGTTTTTAGTGTTGCCTCACATTCGGTCGTCTACACTAAAGTGTAGAGGAGATCTTCACGTGCCAGGAAGCCACCGGTCCGACAGCCGTAGCCTGCATGAGGCCGCCATTTTAAGGAGTCTTAGAAGACCAGTGTTCGAAGCCGACCATGAGTACTTCAAGGGAGGGAACAACCACATCTGAATTTGAAAATCTGGCGCACTTTATTAGCAGCAGAGAAGCCGAACTAAACAGTTTTGTTTGCTTTTAAGCTCCCACCCCGCCGTTTTGTTTCCTTGGACACACTTGACAAAAGCCATTATAAAATGTTCGTTATAATGTATTTTTTATGGGAAATATTTGGTGTCGAAATGAAGAATGCCTCTAGTCCAATTAAATTTAGAATATATATAAATAAATAAATCAAATAAAGGGGGCGCAATTTTGTAAAAACTCTAAAAACACGCGCTTCAAAAATACGACATGCAAACCAGATCACATTTATTTCCAGTTAATAAGCTTTACTTAGAGCATGCAGTTTGACAAGCACGTTTTAGAACATTATAACGAAGTACATTGAAGCCTCAACCCAACCAATAGATATTTGTATAAAATTAAATATTACAAGATGACAAAACCCACCTGCTTTAGTAGTCACTGCTTTCGAAGAGTCGGGCTTGGTGGCAGCGGCGGTGGTAGCAGCGGCAATCCTCTTAGAAGCCATTTTGCTGAGAAAAGACGGTAAAAACAAAACCCCACCGAAAAATAGAATAAAATAAAGTCTCTTATAGAACGACTAGTATAATTTACAACACAGAAAGGCTCTTGGTCACCGTGCACGGGCCTGTGGCTTATATACACTGAGTTTATACCCACCTCGACTGGGTAATTAACGCTACCGGGCAATGAAAGAAACAGGTGCGGCTCATAAGTAATTAGTACCTCTGGGCTATGTCGACGTCACACCTCCTGCGCGTGGTATGAGCGAAGGGCGTGGCCTCATGGGGCGTACTCGGGGATTTGAGGATATTTCTCAAAGTTACTTTACTTAAAAAACAAGCCCGGCAGAGCGTGGCGCGCGCGCGCTTGGGGGCGGGGGAGCGGACCCTTTGAAGTCCTCCCAAAAAGCGGATTGCATGGCGGCACGATGTGCGTGATTGTGCGCGTGCTAGCCATGCAATCCGCTTTTTGGGAGCACTTTTAAAAGCCCCTATAGTCTCGCTTCGCGATCGCTTACGAGATAGCAAGGCGAGACCTAATGAACTTGATCGTTTTCAGCCTTGAACAATTACCCATTTGCTGGACTATTGTTTGATGAAAGGCTTGGCTGGGTGTGGGGGGAGACTAGCAAAAGGCAGACAATAACAACACTCCACAGTCCCTTAACCTCATAGCAGATGTTCAACTGCTCACCTGGACACAAAGTGCCACTGCTAAGAGCAGTGGAGACAGGGCGTGCCTACAGCCCAGATGCAACCTCCTCAGAGAGGGAGGCGCTGTGAACACACAATGCAGCAATGTTTACTGAATAACAAAGTTTGCTTTTGAGATTACTCTCCATTTGTTCTCATATTGTTGCTATCTTTCTGCTCTAGACCCCTGCCCCACAGACTGTGATGCTGAGAAGGTTTGCCTGGGGACTCAGGAGTGTGTGAAGATGGACTGTGGAGGAAGCATGTGCCAGCCGAAGCGTGCCACAGGTAACATTGCAATTGTTTTTGTAAAAGTACTTATATAGCACTTCCTACCTCTGACGAGGCATTGAAGCGCTTTTTCGGCAGTAGCCCACTACTCTGGAACCCAAAAGGATTAATGGTGAATTATTATAGGAAATATGAGTTCATTTTAACGATAAAACTATGAGTCTGTTAGTTGGATTGAAGAGGATAATGGTGTGATAGAGGAGAGAAGGGTCTAGAAAGTGTTTATTGGGAGATCATAGTAGCAAGAAAAGGTGTGTAGTAAAGAAAAAAGAGATGGAGGAAGGCAGAGTCTCTAGAAATGGATTAGAGAGATCATAGTAGTAAAATGAGTTTTTGGATGACACTTAGGAGAGGGATACATGAGGGAAGAATTTGGAAAGGGTTGTTTGGGAGATCATAGTAGGAAAATGAGGTTTGGGGTGATCCAAGGAGGGCGAGAGGAGGGAAGAGTCTAGAAAGAGTTTATTGTAAGATTGCGAGATGACCAGAAGTGGTGGCCACACAGTGGCAGAGGCGTAGCTTGAGGCGGGGTGTTTTTGGTGTTACACCCCGTCAACAATGGTATTTTGTGATGAATAGTTTTGTACAGTTGCCTTTAGTCGGGTATGGTGAGGAGTCTGTCAGATTTCACCAGGATTGTTTACACACACACACAAAAATGCACATACACTCTTTCCCCCTCTCTCTGTTTGGAAAGGCTTCAAAATGTTTGTTATTTCAAAGAATATTGTGTCTTCTCTTACATAGTACCCCACCAACCCACATTCCTCTCCCTTTCCGCTGGCCCTTAAGCAGTGCGCCCTGCTTGTCGTATAATGTATTTTAACATTATGCACCAGCGTGATAGTTGGAAAATCTGAAGCTTATTCCCCCCAGTCTTACTGACCAAGCAACTCCCCTGCACCCCTGCCGTGTCGCTGCAATCGCGCTCTATGCGTCCCATCTCCCCCAGCCGCAAGGGTGGTACCCTACCCTGCCCGGGGGCTGGCTTGAAACATTCCTTCATTATCCCTCCAGGCGTGCTCAGCCAGAGGTGATCAGCTTTTCAAATTCAACAAAAACAGGGACTTGAAATATGACTACAATTTGATTATAACTTGGGCAGCCAACAGAAGCACTGCAGGAAGAGAACCCGACCACCTGGGCTCGAGACCGGCATCCTTCTGACCACCACACAGAAAATGAAATGCTTTTATGGTAATTCTTTGTATGGTTTCATATTCGGAATTCTTTCTAGAGTATTTTTCTTCATCATTAGGATATCAAATGCCACAAGCACACTTACAGCACTCGTCCATGCAGTATACACAACTATGCAATACACAACCTTCTAACAAGGAGTAACTAACCATTCTCTCCACTCTCTAAGCAAACCCCCAACACTAAAGTAGTCAACTATTCTCTTTACCAATCTACAAACTTCAGTTAAAAGTCTTGGCATACAGCTCATATATGCTCTCAATGCTTCCAAAAGCTTGCGTAGGCGTTACACTACAACACCAGGACTACTCTAGGTTCACCTTTTCTTCTCTCACCCATACCACTGCCTTTTTTCCATCCACTAGTTAACCGCATCTATTCCAGTCATTGCCACCACCAAAAACAATTCCCAAGAGGTTCTCCCACATAAAGCGTGCACTGCCTATCATGCCTACATTCAAGGTCTCCAAGTACAACCTGTTACCAGGTTAGGAAAGGTGAATTCATGGTATTGAAAGAGCACCAGACATTCAGACTCAAAGGTCATTGGGTCTAATACCCTCAGTTCCCTTTGGCTTGGAATAGCCCCACACCTCTCTCTACACTTCCTACCTTGCCCTGCTAATTAGTTCCAGCTTCTCAGCTCAACAAATTCTTCACTGGATGCCCCATAGTCTCATTGTTGACAACAAGTGTCCTAACTTGTCCTGTAGTTCCTTACCTACAGCCTCAGGGCCAACACAGCTGGGGAGAATTCCAAGATAGAGATACTGGGCCCGATTCACAAAGGTCAACTCAGACATTTGGTCTAAACTTAGAGCAAATGACGACCTTGGGAATTCACAAAGGGCATTTACGAGTACTATCGTTATGTCTGCACTTTGTGAATCTGTCCCAATGTGTAATTTCTCTTCCATATCACTTGCCCTTATCAATGACCCTTCCGGTGTGTAGTGTCATGTGAATTAGTAATGATGGAACCCCTGTGGTTCCTGATGGACTCCGTAGAACTGTGATGTGTTAGAGCGTAGTTAAGTGAATGCAGGTTTGGAATGTTGAGCTCACGGTTACACGCAGATGAATAAATACTTGTTAGATAAAGATCCTTGTGTGGCATAGTAATTGGCAAGTACCCAGCCTGGGGAGGATGATACACAGTGCACAGTCTCAGGGTTGTAGCTAACCCTGGGCGTAGGACTACGCTATTCTCGTGTAGTTTGCGAAAATATGCGCTAAAATATGCACGTAGCACAGTGCAAAAACGCATAGCGTAGCGGACATTTTTTGCTTGCTCTCGGTCCTCAACATCAAGCTGGCGACCGCGAGTGAGCAAAATAACATCCCGGCGAGACTTTTTCCTCGTTCGCGATCAGCAACATCAAGTTGCCGATCGCGAGCGTGGAAAATAAACCTCCTGGAGAGATTCTCAACTCGGGGTGGTCAGGTTTCTCATTGCGAGTGGTCGTGTATGCTCGCGACCATTCACGATGAGAAACTAGCAGTCCGCATTGAGAAAGCTGCCGCTCAAGTACAAATCTATTTGAGCAGCAGAAAACAACCGCTTGCACTGTGCAAGATGCGGTTCGCAATGATTGCACAGTGCGGACATGCATCCGGCACTGTGCAATCAGTGCGAACAGAATTTTGCACAGTGCACTACGCAGTTCATGTAGCTACACGTAGCTTGCGTAGTGCGAAGTGCACTTCGCGTAGCTACGCGTAGCGCTACTATGCAAACTACGCCCAGGGTTAGTCCTAGCACTTAACTCTATCCATATTACCATGTTGGCCTTTAGCCATAAAGTCACTCCCTTGTAATGGCCTAAAAATCATAGCCAGACCTGGATATCCTTCCTTGCTCTATTTGTAATCCTGATCTTGTGGTGAGACTTTCACATCCCCATCTTTATAAATGGAATCTGCCTATAAAAATACCATTTCTGGCACCATCAATTTGCATGCCAAATTCAGACGGCCCATGACCTGTTGCAAAAACTTTAATTCACCCTTTTCCTCACTCACCACCTCAAGCAGTAAAGCATCCGAAAGTGAAACCATTGCCATCAAATCTATCTTGATGTCTAGGAAAGGTAGGCGTCTATAGGGGCCCTCCATCGTTTTGGGCACCAGTGGCAGAGCAAAGACCCAGGCCTCTTTGTCAAACATCGCCATCTGTCATCTGCACTTCCCCTCACAGTTGTCTTACTGACTACTATCAAACTGATCAGGGAGTCCAACACCTGCTGAGACCTGAATTCCATCTTCATATCTTCATAAAGATTGAGCAAACCCGCGATGCGATGAAATAAACCGCGCTAACTGCGTTTAGCGCGGGGTTGTAACGCCTGGTTTGTAACTTACTTAGCCATACTTATTATGGCAGGTGGATTGTACGGCTGAGGCAACGGGGCATATCATCAAGGAAACGTGATAAATATCGCATTTCCCGCTTTGCGCGATTCTGTTTCACGCCGCTATCGCAGGATTGAATCACCGTGGAGATATGCGTTGATAATAACGTGATATCTCGGCGATTAAATCCTGCGATACGCGCCGTTAAACAGAATCGTGAAAAGCGGGAAATGCGATATTTATCGCGTTTCCTTGATAATATGCCCCTTACTTACCTGAAGTCAGAAATAAGGAATCCTGACAGCTTCTATGAAACCTCTCCTCAACACCACTGCTCTCCTGCTTGGGCATCTTGTCTACTTGTCCAGTCATATGTACAGCACTCTGATGCTCTTGTGTCATGTTTGCGCCATATAAAGCCCTTTAAACGAATACATAAATATATTTATGAGACATAGTATTAGTAAGAGTCCAGTATGGGTGGTGTGGAATAAAGATCTTCTTAATCATGGAACTGGTTTGTGGAGTGCCATGTAAAGGAAGATTTCCAACACACTGCTGCGGCTCAAAAAGGGACGCAACTGCGTCGCAAAAGTTTTGCAAGTGGCTTGTAAATAAGCCCACAGGATTTCAGCAGGGGAAGAATACCTCCCAAAATTCTGCAGCAGATTGTTTTTCACACCTCTTGAAGAAATATAGTGGTTGGAGACTGAATCAAAGGCTGTTCCAAGAATTGAACGGTTTCTGGGGACTATTCTCCATAGATCTATTTTCCTCCATACTGGAGGCAGAGAGAGGAGGTAACCATGATCTCTCTATGGAGTGCTCAACCATGGTATCCTCTTCTTCTAGAATTGGCCACAGATATTCTTATATTCGTTCCATCATTAGAAGATGAGTCACTTCATAAATATGGACACGATGCTCCAGCTGATATCCTGGAGTCTCGCGGCTTATGACCGCGTTTAAGTATCCTGGACTTCAGGAATGTCCATAGCTTAAAAGCCACCATGAAGACTTTGGTGTTTTTGGTGCTTGGGGAGCGCAATTATGTAAAATTACACCAACATTATGCAAAATTAAACATAATTTGGAGAAACGCATCTCACTCTCAAAATATTACCCGAACAGTCCATTCAGGTAAAAGCGGAACTCAAAAATGTAATTTCAAGTTGATTTCACGTTGCCCCAGTTCAGAACACTGCTGTTACCATTTGGAGTTGTTGTTTGTTGAGAAATTACCCGAACTGTCCGCTTGAGTAAAAAGTCTACCTGAAATGTTTGTTGACCGCCTTTATTAAAGGAACTGCTACTCGCTTTAACATCGTTGTTAAAGCCACCGTCCTGTTGCACCTGGACTACTCTAACTCTGTGTACTTGGGCATGCCACTCTGCCTACTCAAACGGTTGCAGATGGCCCAAAACCATGCAGCCAGATTGGTTTTTCGCCTTCCTAGATGGCAACCAGCAACCCCCTTGCTGAGGAAACTGCATTGGCTCTACATTCAAAATAACATCTCTCCAGCTATAATATCCTTGCTTTCAGAGGGAGATTATCTGATGACATTGCATGTACAGGATGTGTATTTTCACATCCCTAGTACACCAAGATAGCCTTAAATGTTTGTGTTTTGCAGTAGAAAGTAGATGCTTCCAATTCAACGCGTCACCTTTCAGTCTTACCTCTTCACTGAGAGTCTTTCCCAAGGTCCCAGGTTCAGGAGTGGCTCATTTACACATGCAGGGAACGTACATAGCCCTAAATCTAGACGAGATGTTAATTGCGTCTTCTTCTTTTTCAAAGGCAGAGGAATATCTTCAGGTGCTATGCAAGATCCTTTCATCCCTAAACAAAAAAGAGTCACAACTGATGCCTATTCATCAAAAGAGGTTTATCAGAGCACTTTTAGACTCGGAGAGAGCAAGAGTCTTCCTGCCACAGGATAGGGAGAACCATCTACAGTTACATCTTCATCAACGGTTTCAGAGGAGATCAGCTCCAGCTCATGATATGGCTGTGAGTCCAAGGTTTGAGGTCTTCGTACATGGTTACGCTTCCATCCCAAACCTCTAGTTCAATATGTTTATTTGCTCTGATCCCCAAAATACTCAGTTCACGAGGTGGTGATTCCAGCCTTTCCAGCATTATTTCAGCTCCTCCAAAGGTGGTTCTGTGCCCACAACCAAAAAAGGTACAGATGGTAAACATGCCCCACTCACTTTAATATATTTGAAAAGACACAAGGGTACCCAGAAGAGGTAATCAAGGACCTTGGGTAATTATGTTTTTAAACAAGAAACAGTGGTCCTTAGAAGGAGGGGAAGGTACAATTGGGATAAATATAGTCCAGAATCGAAACTATATAATGGGATGTCCAGCCGGACAAACCTATTTATTTCTACAATGTAATAATCACATATACAATATACGTACTATTGTGGGACACAGTCTTGTATCCTTTGGGGGAAAAAAACAGACAATACATGTAAAACAATTACATACAAGGGGGCATTTCAGGCAAGACGGAGAGAGCTTATATGCAAATCCAATGTTAGAAGCTTTTTTGTAACAGCACATGCACTTTTTTAACACAATGGCTTAATGTGCACGTTGTTAGCTTGGGTCGACGACGTTTCGATCCTTTCTAGGATCATCATCAGGACAAAATAAAATTGCTGGCCTGAGCATAAGAAATTGCCTGTGAAAGTAAAGGAAAGAGGGTTGATATAGAGAGAGGGGAGATTCGAAAATGATTTAATTAAGCATGCCGAACAGTAAGCATGCGACTGGTGATGAGAAGAGACACTGAGGAGAGTGCTATTGGAGAATTGCGACGAACCCGTGATACAAGTGAGTCGCGAGGAGGGAACTAACATGCAAGGGAGAAGGTGGTGGAATCGCGGGCGTGAATCACCGAGCAAGTGCCACGGGGCTCGAGGGACAAAATGTGACCGACCAATCGAAGGAAGTTGAGCTACTGACATGCTTAGAAATAGACAGACGGTTGCATATAAGCTCTCTCCGTCTTGCCTGAAATGCCCCCTTGTATGTAATTGTTTTACATGTATTGTCTGTTTTTTTCCCCCAAAGGATACAGGACTGTGTCCCACAATAGTATGTATATTGTATATGTGATTATTACATTGTAGAAATAAATAGGTTTGTCCGGCTGGACATCCCATAATATAGTTTCGATTCTGGACTATATTTATCCCAATTGTACCTTTCCTTCCTTCTAAGGACCACTGCCACTCACTTTAATGACACACGCCATTCAGTGGGGGTGATCCGGAAACTCAGTCCCTTTGGTCCCAGGAAGAAGACCTCAATATATCCAATTGAGGAAGTGGCTGCAATAGGAAAATCTCTGCAGAAATGTGCAACTTGTCTGTTCAGCAGACCAGCCCCAATTAGGATGAACAATTGAAGAATCATATAATAAGCAATCAGGGGGCAGGAAATCATGATCCTTGTCAATTCTGACTAGGGCAAAAACGAACATTTGACCTATTTGAGCAATTCACATCGAGGGGCAGTCAATCTCCTGGCAAGTTGTCTAAGTCATAATCTTCCCTCTTCTAAAGAGTTCCATTTCAGCCCTAAAGTGTTTCAGTTAGTGACAGAACTTCTCGGCCATCTGACTCTGGACTTGTTCGCATATCCGGCCAATTCCCTTTTATCCTCCTTTTGTGTGGGAAAGCTCTGTCGCTTCCATGGCCCCATTAGACACTGCATGCCTTTTCTCCATTTCACTTATCCAAGAGGTTCCGTTGTAGGGAAGCGATGATGGTGATTTCATTGCACCTTTCTGGCCAAGGAGACCTTGATTTCCTTTGCTAACTTAGGGAGCATTACAACCCCATCTTCTTCATCCTTTCAGTTCGAGCCCACTGCAATCTCCTATACTGTCATTCTGACAGATACGTTTAGTATTAGAACAGTGGTCCTTAAACGCAACAGTTGAGTAAATAGGATAATTATAGACTTGAATCAGTACTATAATGCGAGTGTCCAGCAGGACAATCAATTCAATAAATCAAAAATGTCAAAGAACAAAAATACAAATGTAGCAATAATGTGGGACACAATCCTGCATCCTACATGAACACATGACATATACATTTAGGACAAAAACATATCAGGCAAGACGGGTTAGCTTGTGGAATATTGAGCACAATTTCTAACAAGCTTAGAGAAACAGTAACTGCACTTTTTTTTATCATGTGGGATTAACGTGCAAACTGTTTAAAGTTGGTCGACGATGTTTCGATCCTTTAAAAACAAAAATAGGCTCATCATCAGGACAGTTAAGGTGCAAGCCTGAATCTATGAAAATAGCCTGGATAGTACTTGAGGGAAAAGGATGGTCATACGTGGACTCAGGAGGGGCTGGAGCAGCAGTAATGATAGTTCTGTGGATAAGGTGGTGAAGATATTCGGGCGTTTTTCAGCAATACATGATAGTATATTCAATAGATTAGCATGTGGCGATGCACAGAATGATTTGAGATCCGATGCTCAATAGCTGGGAACAGACAGATACATCAGATAAGAATGAAGACCAGGAGATTGAGGGGACTGGATTACAAGCTTTAGATTGTGTAGGTGAAGTATCCTGTGACATCCAGACAGTAAAGAAGATTTCCTACCTTTACGCATATGCGAAACATTGGAAAAACCTTTGATGCTCTTGCTGAGTTCTCAACCTGTGTTAATCAAGCCATTTAAAATGTGGGATTTTTTAAGGGATGAGTTTGCCAAGGGCCTAGTCTCTTCAACATTATCTTCTCAATGGGCCACCATTTATTCTTGTAAACAATCAAGGGGATCCTGTCACACATTTTTTGTTTGTTTATTAAACTCTTAAAAACTTAACATATAAGGAATCCTGTTGTTACGCTCCAATTTTCTATTGGAATTCTTTTACAGTTTTTGAATGTTTGCCCAAGGTTTCTGTAGTAATTAGTTAACCTACCATCCCATTCTATGTCAGTTCCATGGTTACAGAATGTTTCTGTTTGAATACCAGGGTCTGTTGATTCATTCCCTGGAAGCTGTGGAAAAGAAGGGTCAATAAACATAGTGCTCTTACACTCTCTTGCTTCTGTGTAATCACTACAAAGTTGGCGACAAGTTTGACCGTTCAACTTCGCCACCCACGTGTGCAATGTTAGAAAAACAATTTGATGTAGAAAGCAGTCTAGTTGTAGCTAGACAGGTTTTACAGTAGAGAGCAAGAAGCTAACGAAAGCACTGTGTCGCATGTGCCGGCCCTGAGTATTCTGGCATCAGAATAAAAGTTTGAGCACTTCACGTCTCAGCTGATCAGGGATCAGGTTGTAGTGCATTGCAGTGACAAAAAAGTTCAGGAAAACTTGTTAACTTTGAAAAATCCATCTTTGCAAGAAACCATTACCATTGGTAAAAGCATAGAGTTATCTCAGAAAGCTTCCAAAGAGTTGAAACCGGACAAAGCAGTTGTGGGGGCGGTAAAAGAACGCAGAGATCAGGGAGTATAACAACAGAGTGAGCAGAGTGGCTGTAAGTACACAGCTGCCAGACCTGAGAAAAAGATGGGTCAGCAAAGAAATCTGTGCACAAAATGTGGGTTCCCCTCTCATTACCCTAACACTCGATTCTGTTCAGCGAGGATTGCCTCCTTTTGAAAATGTGGCAAACAAGGGCATGTTGCCAAAGTGTGTGTTTCGAGGGGCAGTGTCAGTACTGTTTACACTGAAGATCATAAGGGTGACTTGTCGGGGGAGGTGGTGAGTTCCATGAGTGAATTGTAGTGGTGAAGATGAGTCCTATGATTGTGTGGATCCTGTAGTGGATTTGGTTGTTGATGGGAAGTCTATTCAACTGTTGGTGGATTCTGGTGCATGTATGATCATGATCACGGAGGAGTTGTTTGAGCATAATTGGGTAGACAAACATCTCGAAGCACCAGACAGAAATCCTGTATCCTATGAGGGTAGGAGGATTGAGTCAAAGGTTTTTTTGAAACCAGCTTAATTTTTAAGGACAGGTGCACTGGTGGAAGGTCTATGTGGCAAAGAAAGGACTCAACATCTTGGGGTGGTATCACCAGGGTCTTTTTGGCATGAACCTCAGACCTGGCACTAAGGAACAAGTGTCGGTGGTGGATGAGCATAGTCAAAGAGAAAGTCTGACTGTGTGGGCCAACAAATTCAGAAGTGTGTTTGATGACAAATTGGGATGCATCAAAGGGTTCAAACATCTTATCAGGGTGAAGGAACAGGCAGTTCGAGTCAAGCATAAACTGCACGATATGTCCTATAGTGTCAGGGATGATCTCTCTTATATGCTCAAGAGGATGTGTGAGGTTATGAAACCCTTTGATTCTTCCTTATGGTTGTCTTCGCTGGTCGTTGCCCGTAAGAAGAATGGGAGTCTCAGAGTGTGCATTGACTTGTTCAGTCTGAACAAGGTAATCTGGGTTGGCTCGCATCCTCTCACCTGCATTGATGACATTCTTTTTAAGTTTGTTGCTGCTAAGTATTTTTGCAAGATTGACCTATCCTGCGTCTACCATCAGACGGAATTGGATGCTGTTTGTAAGCATTTGGCTACTTTTGTGTCTCCGGTGGGGACCTTTCAATTTAAGAGGATGCAATTTGGGCTTGCCTCAGCAGCCTCTGTATTTCAGCATATCATGGAAAAAGTCTTGAAGGGGGATGAGGATATAGTGATCTTCCAAGATGACATTCTGGTTGCTGGGAAGTGCAAAGCACCATATGATAAGCACCTCATAGAAGTACTAAACAGACTGCAGGAGAGAGGCATTGTAGCTAACAAGCTTCAATATATGTTTGGGGTGGAATCGATTGAGTATTTTGGACATCGTATATCGGGTGAAGGGATTGCACCAAGAGAAGGTTTGATTGAGGCCATCGTGAATGTCCCATGCCCCAAGTCTAAAGATCATGTCTCTTCATTTTTGGGTGTGTGTCAATTTTACACTAAGTTTATTCCCAACTGTGCTGCTAAAACTGTCCATTTGAGAGAGTTACTTAAGAGGACGGTCACCTTTGTATGGGATCAGGTGTGCCACAATGAATTTGTTCGTATTAAGCAAGAACTTGGGTATTCTCACCTCTTGGGAGAAGCGAGTTTGGATGGTTTGTGTGTATGATCACCCAGGTCAAAAACAGGCAAGGAACCTAATGTTGGGTTTGTCTCTCTGGCATTACGACAGAGTGAGAAGAACTACTCTGTCATTGAAAGAGAGTTGCTGGCCTGCGGTTGAGCAGTTGAAAGGTTCAAGTGCTTTCTGTGGGGAAGAATTTCAAGTTGTTGAACAACCACAAGCCTCTCATTCCTATTATTAATGGCCATATTGTCAAGCAGCATACCCCAAGGATTGCGAGATTGAGTTCGAAGTTTTTGCAATACAGCTTTGAAGTGGCGAACATATTGGGTTGGAAAAACACGAGGGCAGACTTTCTCTTGAGATCACCATTACTTTTGGGAAGTGGGGAGTAGGTTGGAAGTGATGAAGAGTGTTTGATTGAAACTGTAGATGTCTGCAGTGTGGGTTTCTTTTCTGAACAGGAGTGGTTGGATGCCATGCAGTCTGATCCGGTTCCCAAAAAAGTTAAAGAACACATTGTTCAAGGTTGACCTAAAGAGAAGCATTGGGATGGAGACCTTCAACTTTTTGCCAGGATTGACGTTGAGCTCCCTTTGGAGGGTGGTGAGATGATCATGCGGGTGATAAATGTCTTCCCCCTGAATGTTTAAGGTCACACATCATTGATGCGGGCCATGAGAGGCATCTTGAGCAAATGAGTAACAAAAAGAGGATTCGTGGAGTCTATTGGTGGCCATCCACGGATCGCCAGGTAGATGATGCTGTCAAGGCTTGTTTGATTTGCAGTGCCAGTGACAAGGTCATCAAAACTGTAACCCCTCCCCCTGTTCAGGTGGTGGAACTCCACAGTGGTCCATTGATGAAATTGGGTGTTGATTTTGTGGGGCCTTTCAATGCTTTGCCCAATAAGTATCAGTTTGCTCTGGTCGTAGCCGACTACTACAGCAAGTGGTGGGATGTCCATTTCATGGTTGCTCCCAAAACCCAGGAGGTCATCAGATGATTCTTTCAAAGACTGATTACAAGGGAAGGGTTCCCTAAAGAAATAGTGTCTGACAATGGAGAGCAATTCACATCAAAGGAAATGCCTGACTTTCTTTCTCAGTCTTGGATTTTGCATCACCGTGTGGCTCTATATCACCGACAAGCCAATGGTTTCATTGAGCACATGAATCGCATTCTTGTTGAGTGTGTGCAGTGGGCTATTTCCAATAGGATGGAGGTCAAATAAGCAGTGCAGAGCATGTTGTGGGCCCATCGCACTACTCCCAGTCAAGCAGTGGGTAAAAGCCTGTTTGAGTTGTTATGTTGGAGAGTCGCTGCCTTTGACATGTGTCCAGCCTGGATGAGGAAATGGGGTTTGCGTTTGAAGGTTGGATCATTTGAGGATGTTGTGAATACATCACCCTATATCACTGATCAAGTGTATCGTAAATGCGCACAGGATGTTTCTGATCAGAACTTCAAGGTTCTAGTGGGTGCCTGGGTAAGATTTAAACTACCTCACAAGGTGGCCAAGGGTCAAAGTTCAGTCCCCCCTGTAAGGTGGATGCCACATCACACTTTGCTGTGAGAGTCAATGGGAGGAGCTGGTGGAATCTCTCCAGGAATTACAAAATTCCCAGACATATGGTTCTGCAAATGGGTCTCGAGAGCGGTGCGGATCTTCTGTGTCAGAACCCTTTCGGAGGGGACGTGTTGTTACAAAGGCTGTGGGCGATGGTGCTATAGATGTGCATTGGGGGTTTCCCCTACTTTCTAACACACGTAGGAGTGGTAGGAAAAGTGTTCCACCTAAACGTTTGGATTTGTAAAAAGTGTTCCATCTAAATGTTTGAATTTTAAAAATGTGCACATGCAATGTTTTTCTGCTGTTTTTCCTCTTTTCCTTTTCTTTTGTTTCTCTCGCTATATCTTGGGACATGAGGCATTTATGATGGCCTCAATCAAACATTCACTAGGTTCAATCCCCTCAACCGATATACAATGCCCTAAATACTCAATCGATTCTCTGAAGTACTTTTTTCCCCTTTTTTACACGCTCAGGGAAAGAAAGTAGATGTTCTAGTAATTAGTTAACCCACCATCTCCTTCTATGATGTCAGTTCCATGGTTACAGGATGTTACTATTTGAACACTAGGGTCTGTTGATTCTTTTCCTGGAAGCTGTGGAGAAGAACAGTCAATAAACATAGTACTCTTACACTCTCTTGCTTCTGTGTACTCACTACAGTTCCCTTTAAACCTCTACACCAAGATGGTTTTACCCAGGTTTCTGTGAAGGCAGCATTCCTCATTGCAGTAAACTTTGCAACATGTCTGGGGGAATTAACGTCTTTGCTGATCTCTTATTCATATTAACAATTCCTCTGGACAGAGTGGTAATCAGACCTTAACCCACGTTTAAGTCCAAAATGCAATCAACCTTTCATTCTACAGAAAAAAGCATTCTTCCTGTTTTCCAGGCATCTGATAACATGCCTTCAACACTGGGTGTTAGAAGCCCACTATTGATAAATTTGGAGAGAACAAGGGAATTTAAATCTTCTCAGTCTTTATTTGTGTCCTGAGATACTGCCTTGAAAGGGACAAAGGCTTCAACTTCCGCAGTTAGTAGGTGAGTTAGACCTGTAATTTCCCTTTCGTAAAAGTCACAGGAACTATACCTGCCTGGAAATGTGTTGGCAAGATTGACCAGGGCAGTAGCTGCATCGTGGGCAGAGGCAGGTGTGTGTTTTGCTCCAAGAAATATGTAGGGCAGCAACATGGACG
Source organism: Triturus cristatus (assembly GCF_964204655.1). Classification (NCBI taxonomy): domain Eukaryota; kingdom Metazoa; phylum Chordata; class Amphibia; order Caudata; family Salamandridae; genus Triturus; species Triturus cristatus. The sequence goes on from NC_140591.1 coordinate 1,680,671,214, forward strand.
AACACTGACACTTGTCTAGCTCATTATAAATTGGAGATGTTTCCCAAAGCCACAGACAAGTTTTGTTTGTCTGTTATAAATATGGCAGTTAAGTTATTTTTACAAATACATTTGATTTTCAGCAGCATATAAATGTGTCTGTTAAGTTTTTTGCTTTGATACATCCTCAATAAGTAAATACTGTAATAAGGAGGGCACATGTAGGGTTAATGAACCAAATTACTTACCAGAAATCTTAATTACCCTTAGGATAGGCTTCCTCGTTATATTAAGATCTCTCTCACCCTCCATTACTTCCTTTAACACAAATATACTGGTGGGAGGGATCTTTATACACCAGAGGGGATATTTAAGAAGGTTTCACGCAACACAATGCAGCAAGCCGCCTTTCTGCACTGAAAGGGACAGGGCATGAATTTTCTCGTTCTAACTGCCTAATGCCAAAGCAAGCACCTTGGCACCATGGTGCAAGGGTTCCTGCATTGTAGGGAGGTATTTTCCACTGTCTGTGTGTGCTGCAGAATGCAGCACATGTAGGAAGAGGAAAAAATAAGAAGAAATAAACATATTTCTCCTCATTACGCATCCCCTGGGGAGGCAAAGCATTTTGATGCATTCCCAGGTCTGCCACTAATGGTAAATTTGGGAACGCACCCTTGGGGCAGAGTAACCAAGGCAGCGACTTGCATTACTTCAGATTTATCAAGCCACACAGAGCCATGCCAGGTGAACTTGCGTGGCTTGATAAATCTCATTATAGGTTTTGTGATACCCTGCACCCCCTTGCATGGTGCAAGGGTGATGCAAAAACATTGGTAAATGTGCCCTGACAAGTTTGTATTTTAATTGAAATAGAGGAAAGCTTTGGTAGTGTCCTGTTGGAGGCAAGAGGGGCCTCACTAAGTGATAACTACAACAGAAGGGCTACCCTAAGGTTAATAAATATAACACGTAAGTAAATTGGCTCATTTGTGCTTGGGTTCTAGGTGCAGTTGCAATGGATTTCGAACACAGGATTCCTGCAGTTGCCAGGCCTCTGTTACAAAATGACATGCACAGAGCTGGTTGAGCAAGCCACACATGATCTCTCCTGCTGTGGCTCCTGAGTCAATGCTCATCCTGGTGACTTCCTGTTGTGCACTTTTGATATCAAGTGCCGCACAAAGTCAAGAGCTTGATGACTCTCGAGTCGTCACTCTTGACACCCTGCAGCCACTCTTCGTCTGTTTCTTGATAACTATTGGTGTTCAGTGCAGAACATTGATTTGTAGTTCATTCTGTGTTTTCTAATCTTCCTCAAGTGTTGCTTGTTCTCCATTGCAGACCCCTGCCCCAGACAATGTGATACCAACAGGTTTTGTCTTGGAACCCATGACTGTGTGTCGCTAGATTGTGGAGGCGCGTATTGTCGGCTAAAGCCAGTGACAGGTAATGTGTCAGCTTCTGACTTCTTTTTTCCACGCCAAGGTTGTTCTCTGTGATTGAGACAGCAGTGATGTGAGGTTGTGTTGGTGTTCAGTGACACCCTCCCACACACACACACATCTATCATGAGTGGCAAATCTGCTTCTAAAATTCAAATACATTTCAAGGGATAATATGAATGTAGAAAGATTGTCTTATCTTTACATTTCTTTTGAGGTTTTTAAGGAGGCAACCCTGTCCAATTAGGTGCCCAGATGGACAGCAGTCTGTGAGCTCACTGTAGGTACACAGGTTTTGGTGCACTTTTTCAACAAGACACAACGCTCATCTTGCCACATCTTACACCCAAATGTAGCCCCCTTCTCACCAGTTTCTAGTGCCCCCCTCATTCCACAGAGTGTGGGGTCTTACAGATTGCAAGAGCACGGACTGTTTTGGGTCTCAAGGTTCTTGAACATGAGTTTAGGATGGACCTTTCCTCTTTTGGCCGTCTCCTCCTTGACCTCATTGTCACAGCATCAATAAGCTTTCCTTTGTCTGATAGCTATACAGAGCACAGATTCTCCACCATTGGATGGCTTTACACATTCTCACACCCTTGAGTAGCTAACATATTCAAAATCCTGTAAATGTAACCTATACCCTGACTGGAGAACTGTATTTACAGGTAAGTAGTGTAAAGATGCATCTACAGAGCATGTCTTCAGTGACCTGTGCAGGTCTTTTAGTGACACTGGAAGCATAAGTCCAGCTCAGGGCAAAGGAGCCGTTCGCAGGAAGTCCCCATAAGCCGGTCTCGTCCATGTGCATAAAGCTGATCTTCTGCAGTCACCTAAGCAGTGTATTGGCTTTACAAACTTGGGCCAGATGCATAGCTTGGTGGATGGGTTACTCCATCACAAAACAGCATCACACCAGAGATCTCATACACCTTATTATACGGGGCATAGGATATAATGCATTTGTAATACGGCGGACGAAATACCCGCCAATTTGTGACAAAGTAATCTATCTGTCAAACTCCAAATCTGGCCTTCTGTCCCCATAGGGCGAGGGTAGTGGAAGCAGTCTACACATGAGGGATCACAATACATTCATTCATGCTCTTGGTCTGGTAGTTTGTGTTATTGTTTATCATTCTATATTTTTTTATGTGTTGCTGTTGTATTGGTGTACTGTGTTGTTGTGGTCTGTTTTCTAATATTGTGTTGCTGTATTGTTCTTCTTATGAGTTACTGTGTGTGGTGTTGGTGGTGTGTTGTGTAGTTTGTTATTGCTTCTTCTGTAGTGTTGTATTGTGGTAGCGTCCTATTTGACTGGGAAGAACTCACTTCATATGCCTTACTTTAAGTCTGTGCAATATAAACAAAAAAGACAAAGGTCTCTCCTTGTCGAAAGTTCCCAATGAATACTAATTCCCTCCGCATATATTGACACTTTATAGATTTGTACACACAGGCATCAGTGGAACACCAGTGGCATAACACCAATTGATGAGGAATGTGATGAGGGGCCTCTAAGTCCTCCGTACCTCAAAGATATTCATTGGTCTTGGGCTCAGTGAGGGCCTCTTAAAGATTTGTGAGCTCCACTTGCCACAGGCGCCACAGGGGCTGTAACTTCCCTATGGAACATATACAACAGAAACTGGTGAAATCAGCTCATTGCAGGAGTGCAGCTTTCTTTTGAGAGTGGCAGAGGAAAGCTTCCTAAATATAGAAGAAGTGTAAAACCTTCAGATGCTGAGCTGTCCACTAGTGAATCCTTGTTTATGGTCGTAAAGTATGAAGAAGAGGCCAAATACATCAGTGGCGGCGAGGCTTTCATGGCCAGCATTGGAAAACAAGGTGACGTCAGCCAGCCGCGTGATGCTAAGAGCAAATGCCTCAGCTTTCTTATATTCTATTAGACTTCCAGTGACAGAAAGAAATATACCCCATAAAAGATGTTAAAGTGCAGCATCTCAGGTCTACCTCATTATGTGATAACCATATATTTAGAGCACTTTCACTAATCATACCTTAAAACAGCTCTTCCAAGCTTGCTTAGCCATACGTCTCTTCTTCCTTAGATCATGAACAGCACTGTGATTGCTTATCTCATGTTGTTAACACTTCAAACTGGCCTAGAGGCAGACATACATAAACTGAGGTCTAGTCTTTATGTTATGTTGGATCAGTCTATTCTTATTGTGCTCATTCAGCTATTAGTATCCCCTTGAGGCGCTAAGATCGTTATCTGACCTGCTTCCAAATCCATGAATGCAAGGCATAGGCACAGAACCCTCACTTCATAATTATGTTCAAACTTCTATTGTAAAGAAAACATTGTGGTCTTCAGAGCACAAAACACAGATCCCTAAACAGTAGTGTTTCCTCCCTTAAGTTCCACCTTTACTGCTCATGGGTTCATTGCACCAAACATTGCAATCATCTGAGAGCCGAAGCATCTCCAACTTACCACCTCCGCCTTCACCCCTTATGCTCCCCTCCCCTGCTTCCGCACCCTTCATATACCTATGCTCTTGCTTTACAAGGGATGGTCATGTTCCCTAAACCAGCTACTTTATGATTTTCTATTTCGTGAAACCCCCTCAGGAACCCTCTTTAGCAGGTAATTATTGTGAGCTCTGAATCTTCATCCTCAATTGGCACTTCATGATCCCGCCTGCCTGTGACACTTGTTCAGTAAAGTGTTCCAAATGTTTAGAAACAAAAGGCTCAATCCAGTGAGCTCCCTTGAGATCAGCCTCTCGTCGCCAGGATATATTTAAGTGTATGATAGTGTTTAGAAGCCCTTGTGTATCTCCTCCCCTGCACTCTAACTCTGCTATAGCCTCAGCCTCAACAGGTGATTCAGCAGATTACCAGCTTTGGTTACTCACACACCATATACTCACCTGGGCCCATAAACCTTCATACAAATAAGCTAGTAGTACCGCAGGAGTCAATTTTGTTTACCTGCAAGATTTTGTGATCTTTACCCAAATCTTACAAATCCAATCTTCTTGACAATGAATTTCCTCTGGTCAATTAATCTAGTAGCTAGCAGTATAGGCGGAAATAACAGTAAAGGGTTTCTCCAATAATCACAGACTTAATGAGTTTTTAAAAAAGTTTTATCTAATCAATAATTTTGTGAGTCAAAAGTCAAATACATGTTAACATCGAGTTTCATTCAGGAAGAAATCAAGTTTATTTCAAATAATAAGTCTCAATACAATATTGTGATGACAGCACCTGTAAAGGGAGAAGAAGAGAGCAGGTACAAGGACAGATTTCACAGCATTATATTGACCTAAAATGAAAGATGAACCCAACTCCTTGAAGATGGCCAGATGGAGTCCACCGGGACAGGTGGAAGACAGAGGATCAGGACAGGTTCAGAACTGGGAAGGTGACCTCTTCGTAGTGCGACGCCAGCGTCGCACCCCTCTCTGGCACTACTCTCCTCGATCTTTCTTCCGCAATTCCCCTTCTAGATGATTGGATTATCGATCAGTATTTTGGTCTCTCGAGCAGGGTCTCTGGCATCTGCAAGATCTAAGACAACGTCTCGGACAGCGTCTGTGGCAGCATTCGTGTCGGGTCTGTGACGAGTCGGAATGACGGGTTTGACAGACGGGTCTCGGGCTCTGGTCTGACTGATCTCTAACTAACTTACCTCAATTATACTATTCTGTGTTCGTGTACCACCTCCAAATGTTTCAATATCGTGTTTTCCCCTACTTCTGATTGGACAGGGCAAGGAGGTGAGTTCATCACACCATAATAAATGTAATATTTTTTTTTAGGCTCTTTGTTCTATGTTTACGCCCCTTAATTTACTTTCCCAAAGCTTTATTCCCACCCGCATTTCATATTATGATCAATTTATACATTTTGTTATAATTGTTGCTCTTGTCCAGGTCAATGGGTTAAGTTCTCATGAGATTTTCCCCGGCTTGTCCTTGGCTGGGTTTCAACGGTGTCATTATGGTTCCGGGCAGGGTTTAGTGCACGTTCCTTGCTCATAAGTGTACGCCATAATATGAAACTTTTATGGACAGGATCATCCCCCACTCAGCCAAGACCCTGTACTTCCGCTTTAGAATTGCCCCACTTCCGCTTGACTCGCTGACTGCCCCATGGAAGGGGGTACCGGTGCATTGGGGGATTGCCCCTTCTGCCCGTCGGTCAGAGAAACAGAGGCCCATTTCCTATTCTTCTGCCCCATGTACTCGGCACCCCCAATGAGTGGATTATTTGGATCCGTCGCCCTTTGGGTGTCTCCCACTGTGCTTGGATCTGACACATACGAACCAGTCGTTTGGGGCTCTCAAGGTTTGTAACCTGGGCCTGGTGCATAAGGGTCAGAAGTGTGATGCAGGCTGTTGAAATCCCCCCGGGGGTGAGATGTTAATATGGTGATGCTTTAGACCTTTGTTAGATTGGTCTTCTAGTATTCAGATATTGTGGGCGGGTGATACCATTTTTATGATGATGTGTTAATTACATCGTTTTTTTTAGATGTGTTACGTGTTGGTTAGAGCACGTGCCACCTTACCATGAATGGCGTGCCCTTGCAAACCCTGCATTGTAATTGTTGGTCGAACTTCTAAAGGCCCATCATATCCAAGGGACTTCTGGTTTATTGTGGTGTTTCCCTGCCTCCTACTCTCCTGCTGGTGTTCATTTCGATGTCAGTGAGTTCCCTAGACATTTCTCACTGCAGGATAAAGTGCGAAACATTTCAACACGCACTGTTGATCAAGGACATTGTTAGATTCTTTCCACTTGTTATTTTTACTTTGATGTTGCACTCGAGTGAGTTCCTTCACACTTGTTATTGTTTGCCTATAGCAGGTGTCATTTTAGAACACCTTAGACTCATGTAACAATTGCAGAATTAATGTGATATTAAAACCCTAAACTCTTTTTTGGCCTGAGGAAATCTACAGAATTTTGCAACATAGTTATGTGGAGTCCACCCATCACTTATTGTAAGCTGTTGGGGCTAGTACATAATTATTATGGCAGCTGTGAGGTAACTGAAATTATTGAGACATTGTTTTATATGTGATTTTAAATGTACTTTTATGGTTATATTTATGTAACCACAATAAAGTTATTACTGCTACTACATGCAAACATATCTTCTCAGTCACCGCCGCATCCATTTACCATCATAGTGTGCACTCACAGTCTCCTGAGCTGCCTACCTCTTCTGCTGCTCTCCCATCTCAACGGTGACTGATTTCCCGTCCGCTGAAACATAAATCCCATTATGTCCCATTATTAAATTACCTCATCCAGCATGTTTGGGGCCAAGTCGCCAAAGGAAAGAGGGAGGTAGAGGAAAAATTAGAAACAGGAGGACCCGTCCTCCAAAAACAGATATTTAATAATCATCGAGTCCCTCTGTTATGCGATGGCTCTTCTCTCCTTCCACTAAGATGTTTTTGATGTTTTTCTAAGGGAAACACTGTGTTTTCCTTGAATAACTCTCACCCACCAGGGTTGCCCCTTGGTGGCATGAATCATCATCGGGTTCTTCCTGTCCTGCTGCGGAGTGGGGCGTGCTATGACCTACTGAGAATTGGGAGCATTTATAGGGGTATATTCACAAGGACTTATCTCTGATTTATTTCCACCTTAACGCATCAAAAGTGAAGATAGATTTAACACCCCATTCACAAGCTGGTGCAAACTGCAGACATCGCCAGTATTCCCGCGATAACTGCCCCAAAATTAATCTCCACGGTGGACACCACCAACTAACCCTAATGAGATGCAGAGTAGGCGTTCCCGTGCAAAAACACACGAAAAAACCACAACACCACTTTCGCAACGAACTGCCAGATCTGCGATGCAAACCAAAAACAGGCGATAAGCCGCGGTAGCACCAGGTAATTATCACCTGACTTTTGCTGATGTTAAGCAGGACGACCACCTGCAGCATAAAAGGGAGCCCAGCCAAGAGCCACACCGGAAGACCCACAGATGCCATGGAGACAATGATCATGCAACGCGGATACCCATGAGGGCCACAACACCCACCGCAACCACACCCAGACCCCCCCGCCCACTCCCCCCAGGACATACACATACCGTGCACATACCGTGTGCCGTAAACAGTCACACAGCACTGAAGTAACAACCAAAAATGTTATTGAAATACAACACAAAACATAAATGCGGATGGCTCCTGTTGGGTTCGTCAGGGACAACTCAACGTCACAGCCTGGAAAATAAAGCAGAAAATCAGGACGTGTATCAGCCGCACATCAAAGGAGCGAGACACAGAGAAACAGAGAAGGAAAGAAAGCCAGAGAGAGAAAGAGAGGGAAGGAAAGGAAGGGGGGAGAGAGAGAGAGAGAGAGAGAGAGAGAGAGAGAGAGAGAGAGAGAGAGAGAGAGAGAGAGAGAGAGGGAAGCGAGAGAGAGAGAGAGAGACACCGCCGCCCCAGCGCACCCAGGCCCCACTGCTCACCTGCTGCCACCGGTGTGTCCATCAGTGGGCACACCATGTGCCCGTGCAAGCTCCAGGTCCCGGTCCCGCCACCATGGTATGGTCCACATCTTGCGGACCCGCCCGCAGCCCAGCAGGTCCCACATATGACACTGAGTTCTTAGTCATCAATGGACGAGACCACATCAGTGGAGTGCACACATCATCATCACAGGCTGCACACCCATTCAGCTGTTTCGGTGCCACTAACGCTGTGCAACCCCAGTCTGCGTCACGTGGTGGTAGGCCTGTGACGGCCGCAAGGCTTCGGATGCCACTAACCCTGTGTAACCCCAGTCAGCGCCACGTGGTGGTAGGCCTTTGATGGCTGCAAGGCTTTGGGTGCCACTAACCCTGTGCAACCCCAGTCAGTGCCATGTGGTGGTAGGCCTGTGACAGCCGCAAGGCTTCGGGTGCCACTAACCCTGTGCACAACAACTCATGGGCCCATTATGATTGAGAACCATGGAGCATCCGTCATCCAGTCACCACCGGCAGAGGAGAATGTGACGTTGTCGGACTCTTATATTTGAGGGCTCACATGACCTGTGACGCCTGTGCCAGATGGGTGTGGTGTGTGTGGAAACCTGCCCTCCGGGAGTGGCCATGACATGCTGACAACTAGACCAGTGACCTGCACACCACCAGCGAGTACGCCTGCGACAGGTAGCTATGTGGGCCCCCCCCTCGAAGCGTAAGCGGAGTGGTCTGGCCTGGCGTACGCCGGACCAGCGCAGGGCTTGCAACAATGACTCGGGGGCTATGGGCGTGGTTCAGTCCATATCCTGACAAGGAAGTGACTAATGTGTGTGTCCCTGCTGTAGTGTCCACAGCACCCGAAACACAGTAGGCAATGTAGCACACTGTGACTGGCAGCCCACCAAATGAGCATCATTGACGTAAGGGGAATCTCTGTCCCTACATCCATCCACGCATTCATACATGAATGATGAAAGACATGACACAGCAGTACATTAGTAAATGTTTATTGCACATCCAGTGGAGTTTTGCAGCTGGAGCGGTACAGAGCCATGCCAAGCATACCACACAATATGAGCACGTGGAGGGCCAGGCAGAGTCCATCTGGGGATGACAAGTATTACGGAAGAGGAAGGGTACAGTCCGCACTCTGGTCGCCATGTCATTGGTCATCGAACAGGAAATGGCAGTCCATGTCGTGTTCCAAGGTGAGTGCAGCATAGTGTATCGGGGGTCAGTGGAAGCTCATGGGGCCATGTACGGCACCAAGCAGGAACAGGCCAGGTGGCGGAAATTAATGCTAGAGCCTCCTTCTGAACTCAAACCCATCCACGTCCTCGTCCTTGGATGTGTGCTCTGCCCCACCTGTGGGTGTTGCAGTACCGTCTGTGGCACTGTGTACAACTGACACATCAGGGGCCGGAGGAGGATTGCCGGCCGCACTGTGTGGCAGTGACACACTAGGGGGTGGAGATGTGGATGGTGTGGGGACAGCAGCATTCAATCAATCAATCAATCAATCAATCATGGAATTTATATCGCGCACTACTCACCTGGAGGGTCTCAAGGCGCCTGGGGGAGGGGGTCTGCTACTGCTCGAACAGCCAGGTCTTGAGCTGTTTCCTGAAGGCGAGGTGGTCCTGGGTCAGCCGCAGGTTGACGGGCAGGGAGTTCCATGTCTTAGCCGCCAGGTAGGAGAAGGATCTTCCTCCGGCGGTGGCTCTCTGGATGCGAGGGACGACGGCGAGGGCGAGGTTCGCGGATCGTAGCTGGCGGGTGGGCGTGTAGAAGGTCAGGCGGTCGTTGAGGTACCTTGGGCCCAGGTCGTGGAGGGATTTGTGTGCATGGGTGAGGAGTCTGAACGTGATCCTCTTGTTGACAGGGAGCCAGGGTAGGTCTCTCAGGTGGCTCGAGATGTGGCTGCGTCGGGGGACGTCCAGGATGAGTCGGGCGGAGGCGTTCTGGATGCGCTGAAGTCTTTTCTGAAGCTTGGCTGTTGTACCGGCGTAGAGCGTGTTTCCGTAGTCTAATCTGCTGGTGACGAGGGCCTGGGTGACCGTCTTCCTGGTCTCGGTCGGGATCCAACGGAAGATCTTGCGGAGCATGTGGAGGTTGTGGAAGCAAGATGAGGCGACGGCGTTGACTTGTCTGGTCATCGATAGGGAGGAGTCCAGGATGACGTCCAAGTTGCGTGCGTGGTCCGATGGCTTGTGTGCGGTGCCTAGGGCCGGGGACCACCAGGAGTCGTCCCATGCGGAGGGCGACGGTCCCAGGATGAGGACTTCTGTCTTGTCCGTGTTCAATTTCAGGCGGCTGGTGTTCATCCATTCGGCGACGTCTTTCATCCCTTCATCCCTGTGCAATGTCTTGTGGCAGCAATGCCATGATGAGGATCTGCAGAGCATGGTAGATCCCAGCTACATTTCGCTGATGTGCAGCAGTGGCTGCCAACCTTTCGGCCTCCATCTGCACCATATCCTCCATGAGCCTCTGCATGTGTGCAAGCTCACGACTGGCATCGCTGGGGCCACTCTCAGAGGACAGGTGTTCTGTTCTCCGCGTCAGGACTCTAGCGATGTCAGTCAGGGATCGTTGGAGACCATGGAGCGGGCCTATACACCCATGGATGGCGTCCAGTTTGTTAGCCATGATGCCAAACCTCACCGCACCTGCTCAGCTCTCCCTCTGGCCCGCCAGCTAATGGCATTGGAAGGCCATGTGTTTTTCCTGGGGGTCTTGGGAGACTGCTGGGGATGTGGGTGCCTCCTGCTGGGTGGTTTGGGGGGTCTCCACAATGCAGCTAGACTGCCCTGATCCTGGAGGTGAGTTGCGGATGATGTCAATGATGTCTTGGAGGGCTTGGGTGTCGATGCTGGGGGTGTCCTCCTCGTCATCAGTGAAGAGTTGGTGGGACTACTCTGTAGGAGGTGTTGATGGTGCCCCTGCAATGTGAAGGGGAGATGGTGTATTACGATGTGTCCACATGTATGTAGCTGCATGGTACATGTTGACTTTCAAACAGCATGAAATTGTACATTGTGACAGTCTGTGGATCAGGGCCATGACCCAGAGTCACTGTGGGTGTTCACTGTGCTCTGCTTGATTGTGCATGTGTGCTATTGTGGCCATCTCCACCCGTCCCCCCAGTACCTGGTGGTCACGCACCCTGTTGCGGTTGTGTTGTGTCCTGTCGAGCAGTGTCCAGTCCCCCGACTCCGGCCACAGTCTCCACACTGATGACTGTCGACACCAGCTCCTCCATGTCATCCAGCACGAGCTGTGGTGCTGGGCTCGCGCCTCCAGTCTGCATTGCTGCCTTCTGGTTGGCTGCGAGTTTCTCCTTGGTCTTCCTCTTGATGTCAATCCATCGCCTCGTGGCCTCGTCCATTGACCTCTTGTGCTCTCCGATGGCATTCACCTTGTCCACGATGTTGGAGGTGACGAACAGTTGTTGATGGTGTTCCATCACCTCTGTGACTAGGATCCTGTTTTCCTTCAGACTAAACATCGTCTTCCTCTTCTTCTTCTCCGTGCCCTTCCCTGTTCCCGAGGTCCCAGGCTGGTCGTCCGGTGTGCTTGTGGGGTTGCGCTCGTCCTCTGCGCATGCTCTGGCTGCCTCCATGGTGCTTGGCTGATGGTCAGTTTGTGTTTGAGTGGGTTTTTTTTGTGTCCTCATCTCACCAATAAGCTTCTGCAATTTCTCAAAGAGAAAAGCCAAACGTTTGAAACTGTGCGCCCAATGACTACTGCAATTGCTTAGGCCAAACCAAGCCGGCCTCCTTTGTTGAAAGCTTGGTGTAATCATAGTACCAAGTTGAAACAAAAAAGGGGGGGCTACATCAAATTCCGCTCCTTACCCCAGGAGACCATCGCAGACCAAATATTCATCCCATTCTCGATCTCGTCACCCTGGTCCAAACATGCCATGGCAAAAGCAGCTTTCAACCATTCCTCAATTATTGGGGGGCGAGGGTCCTTACATTTTAAACAGATTTCCCTTTGGGCTATTAAGACCAAGTATAGTAGTATACCTTTTTGATCTTGCTGAAGGTTCTTTCCAATGACACCATCGTCCCCAAATATTACCAGGAGCACATTTACCTTAATTCTGATCTTAAAAATACCACTTAAAACTTCCGCCACTCTCTTCCAAAAGACCTTAAGTTCTGGGCACTCATAAAAGTTGTGTATATCGTTGGCATTAGGAAGGTTACATCTAGGGCACTTGGGGAGGATAAAGGGGTGAATTTGACAATCTTTGCAGGTGTATAATAGAGCCTACTGATGACAAAGAAATGGTTCTTTTTGAGGCTAGCTGGTTTCACATGTTTGTAGAGAAGCTTCAATGAAGGTTCATATAGATCTTTACTTTCTGACTCGCATGGAGACAGATTCCACACTACATACTGAGGGAGTGTTTCCATATCTTCCACCTGCAGTCACTTTTTGTACCAGATGGAGACCTCCTTTCTTTTAGGACACACGTTTTGCAAAGTTCATTATGTCTCCCATTCTCTTCCTATGTCCTCCTTTTCTGCTGTAAACCAGGAAGCTAGTTGCAGGTATTTAAATTTTGAGAAGCAACTGCCAACCTTCGCTCTTAGAACCTCCCAGGGGAGCACACCATCAGTAGAGACAAGCTACGACCAAATGCTAATGCCTGCCCTTTTAATGGAAATCGCTAGGCTATCCTTCGAACAAACCGGGGTGCCCGGGGAGTCCCAGATCAGGGCATAGTCTGAATAGTACCCAATCCTCCATCTACATCGCACCTTGTACTATACACAAAGGGCGGCCCTCAGAACTTTCAAACTCACCCTTTTGAAGAACCTAGGTGCCCCAAATTTGTAAAGGAAACCTTCCACCGCACCACCACCCTCTGTCATCATCATTTCCCCAGTAACCTCCCCCATGATGTTTCTTCTGGTTTAACAAGTAGCATCCTTATGTCTTTAAATTGGAAAGCGACTGAATACCAGTTGATATCCGGGAGGGTCAGGCCGCCTTTAATGAGCCTACGTCTCAACTTTTTCCATGACAGTCTAGCACCTTTATTTTCCCAGATAAACTTCCGATATTACTTTGTATTCTAACAATGTCTTTACTTGGAATTCTAGAGGGATTGCGTTAAACAAATATGTCAATTTTGGCAAAATAACCATTTTCACCAAGTTGACCCGACCGTAAATAGTTATGGGGAGATTATTCCATCTAGCAAATAGCCTTTCAACCTCTTTAATAGTCCTGCTTAGATTAAGCTGGGAAATTTTGTCCAGATTATTAACAATGGTGATACCCAGGTATCTCAATTCACTACGCATGGTACCTGCCCAATTATCGATGTTCCAACACATCATCTCTGTTTTAGAGGTGTTTGCAAGATAGCCTGAAAGGGAAACACAATCTTCCAGCAAAGCTTCAACCCTGGGGATAACCGCCCCAGGATCGTTGGTATATAGCAGCAAATCATCAGCATAAGAGCCAGCTTGCTGCTATATTGCTGGGATTTAAAGGGAGAAATCTAGTGATCCAATCTTATTGCTTGTGCTAATGACTCAATATAGAGATCAAATAGCAATGGGGAAATGGGGCAACCCTGTCTTTTCCCTCTATGTATATTGAAACTTGAACTGAACATACCATTCAGCAGAATTTTCGCTGAGGCTCCCTAATAGCACTTCATCAGTGTCTGGACAAAGACAGGACGAAATCCCATCACCCTAAGTATCTCCCAGAGGTATACCCAGCAGACTCTGTCGAACGCCTTGGCCGCGTCTAAAGCCACTACGGCCAATTCCCAAATCGATGTTACCAATTAGCTGATGAGTCTGTTCCTGGATAAACCTTCCAGGAACAAAACCTTTTCGATCAGGGTAAATCAGTCCAGGGGCCAATTTGACCAATCTCCCTGCTAGAACACACATAAAGATCTTATCATCAGCATTCAGCAGGGAGATTTGTCTATATGAGTCTACCTTTCGGGGTTCTTCTCCAGGTTTTAAGATCAAAATAATGGTTGCTCCTTTCCATGAGCCCAGAACCTGTCCTTCAGACCTATAAACTGAATTGAACAAGATCCCCAATATAGGGACCAGTTCATCCAAACGGAACTGCATCAGTGCCGGCAGCCTTATTGTTTTTGCCCTTTCTTATTTGATCTCTTATTTCATTTTCCGTTATTGGAGCATCTAAACACGCACAACTCACCTTTATTAATGTCAGCAATGATTTATCTCTAAGCCAATATATTATTAGGTACCTTCCCTTCACTATGTAAATCAGAAAATAGAGAGAGAAGGCAAGCTTCTATGTCCTCCGGGTTACTTGACTTCTCCCCACTTTCATTTATTATCAATTTATTTATATTGTTCTTGGAGCGGTCTAATCTAGCTTTCTACGCCAGGAGGGCACCTGCCTTCTCTCCATATTCAAAATGTTGCATATTTTTTGTTCTCCATTGCGCCCTACATTTAAGATCCAGTCTCCCCCTATACTCCTGATGTGCTTGATCCAGATCTCTCTGAACTGGAAAGAGCCTTTGGATATTCCCATGGCAGATCTGGGACCTCTCCTCCTCCAGCAAACAGATTTTCCTCTCAAGGGACCGTAACTCCCTAGTCTCTTCCCTGTTTTTTGAACATATAAGACCATGCAGCAGGCCCCTTGTACTAGCCTTAAAGGCTTCCCAGACATAATACATGGAAGTCGAGCCCATATTTACTGCAAAGTAATCTACTGTAGCCACTTTAAGAGCCCTTACTATATCCTCGTCTAACAACATGGACCTTTTAAGGGTCCACCTGAGTAGTGGATTATACCTTTTTCCCACATACGAAACCACCACCAGAGCATGGTCAAATATGTGGCAAGGCAACACAGTTATGTGGCTCCTATTAACTAAGCTCGACCTATCCATTAAAACATAATCAATTCTTGAAGAATGCCTGCGTTTTTCGCTATGGAACCTAAATCCCTTTTTCTCACCCATTTTTGCCCTCCAGACAACTACAAGATCCAAATCATGTAACATGTTTTTCACTGCAGACCGTACTCGAGGAGCCCCCACATAACGGCTGAGATTGGATCTATCTTTTACGGGGTCAAGAAGAACGTTAAAATCACCTCCTATAATTATTGGCGAAATAATTTCAACAAGATTAGATTGTAATTTTATAATATACGTCGGGTCATGGGTATTGGGACAATAGAAGGAAGCACATGCTAACTCTAGTCTTCCGAAATCCAATATGGCCACTATCCACCTTCCTGATTCACCTGAATGAGTGGCTTTAATGGAGCAGCCTGCCCCCTGTTTAATCAAAATGGCAACACCCTTGCTATGTACTGTCTGCTCAGAGGAACAAAATACTTTTACCCAAGAGTATTTAGAAACAAGCATTTGCAATGCAATAGGTCTCGCATTTACACAAGTTTGAGCTGTTGGCATTGTAAATGACAATGCCTTTTATTTATATTTTGGATTTTAAAACATAAATAAAAGGCATTGTCATTTACAATGCCAATAGCTCAAACTCGAGTAAATGCGAGACCTATTGCATTGCAAATGCTTGTTCCGTTTGTGACATTGAGGTAGGGGCCGGGGGCAGGCGACGCAGTTTAAAGACCACCAGGATTGGCTTGACGGTTTGGATTGGAAATATTGTTTTAATATATCAAAAAGCCTTTTTGAAATTGAACTTGAAACAGTAAACCACTGCAAAATTATAGTCTGGCTGAGCAGACCATCCCGCCAACCAAAGAAGCATTTCTCACGGTGCCGAAGAAACCAGACCAGTAATTGGAGAGGGGAAACAGTAGTACTCCTCTGTGGATAAAAAGCTTACGGAAGTAGGTGCAATAAAGACCCGGTTCCAAGCATAGCCTACAAATACACTGGCACAAAGGGAGGTTCTTTCCCGCACGCTGAAAAGCTTAAAAACAGAAACTATCCGCAAAAGGGAAAGGACGCGCGTCGAATAAGTCAAACCACGAAACTCTCGGGTTTGTTAAAAAAGATTCTAACTTCTTTAATATTTCATCAAACAGTTGAACTAAGAAGCGCACCAACTTTCAATATTACTATTATATTAAAATAATGTTGTTTGTTTCGATGACATTGACTTGACTGTGACCTGAAGGTGTCAGTGTCTGACGCGTCATATACCAGGTTTAATATATGTGTGGCTGTTTATACCTATTAATATACTACCAGGTATCTCTCAGAAGCTGGCAGGAGAATACAGGCGCCATTTCAGCCCATCCTCCCGTCTCTTCCATAAGACAGGCCGCAGAACCGCGGTGTGACGAGCACACGCTGAGACAGCAGGGTGTGCTGTGCTCCTGTGAGATAAAAGAAATGAGCCTGCGTCCCCCAGAATAGAGCTCCTGAGAGGCAGGAAGGGCCAGAGAGAGAGGCAAGAGACAGATGAGAGACTTGGGGAGGGGAGGGGGGATGGTCTTTCCCATAAGACCCTTTCCCCTCTACTCGCGATGGTGCCCATTTCTGCCCTGAACACAGGCGGAAGAAATGAGAATCGTGACACAGAAACAAAATATCATGATAGTGAGGAGGAAACTCCAGTGTAGACTACTCAGAGCAAGTACACAGCACTCACGAACAACCAGAGTACAGCACTGTCAGATAATACAAGCACAGTGTGCTGACAGATGGTGAGGATTGTGTACACACGGTAACGGAGGCGTACTCATGAATACTGACAGTGCAGCGTCAGTGTACGTGAGGCATGTTCGTAGGTAATGAAAACGCACACAGTCACAGATGATTGCAACATTGTGTTCTCACACTTGCAGTCAGTGCTGTGTACTCACGCACAGACACTGCCAGTGCAGATGGAAGGTGAAACTTCAAGACAACAGGACGTATGTACCTACATTTGTTTATATGCACCGAGCACTTGTTTCACACATTGCACGGTTCACACTGATCGTTCTAATTAGATAGCATGGCTCTGTGAGATTATTTATCAGTGGAACAGGATTTGTAAGGCCCTTCGACTCAATTATTGATATACTTTCAGAAGGATGGGGAGAGGATGTGGCGTAACAGTCAGAGCTGCTGATTTTGGAACTAGAGAACCAGGTTCGAGTCTCCGCGTCGGCTCAATATCCTGCTTTAATCCTGGGCAAATCACTTAATCTAATGGGCACAGTTAGAGTGCTGTACTCACAGATAATGCTTGTGCAGTGTACTCACACACAATGGACGTGCAGTGCACTCACACAGAGTATTAATGCTTCTATGATAAACCCAGCCCAGTGAGCATACAGATAATGCTAGTGCAGTGTACTCACACACAATGGACGTGCAGTGCTCTCACAAAAATGACTAATGCAGTGCACTCATAAATAAAGCTAGTGCTGCATATTCACGGGTAATGCCTCTAGGATAAATCCAGTCTAGAGTGCTCACAGATAATGCTCTTGCTCTGTTTTTACACATGATGCTAGTGCTGTATGTTCACTATGTGTGCTGAAGGAGCCGCCTGCGGGTGATTCCTCAGGAGAATGTCTACTCAAACGACTGTGCGTTCCTTTAAAAGGGAATAATGGAAATATTAAACCTTTTAATGCCAAATAATGCAAAAAGTAACACTTGGCTTTAATAAAAGCATGCCACCGAGCCACACATTGTATCCTTAAATAGAGTTTATGTCGGATACGGCCACACACATGCAGCACTCGGAAGCTGCACAGAAGCTATGCGGATAGTGAGCAGCACAGCACCGCCACAGTGCACGGGGTTTACAAACAACCAGGATGAAGTACGCAGTATCCGAACCCAGAGCCCGTGCAAGAACAAAACTGCTGCTGACATTTATTCCTCGACGGGAGAGGGCACCGGACTGGAGGGATCTGCGAGGCACGTATCAGTAATGAACCGTGAGCTCTGAGCAGATCAGCAAGAAGCCTGCCCGCGGGATGCGGAAACGCAGACGTAACAAGACATCAACAGAGCGGATTTTCCTCTCTCATAAACACTGGGAAGGGTGAAACCATGGGTAGGCTTCCGGTTCGACGGAGATGTATAATTTCACTGTAGGCAATAATAATTCAAAGGCCTCGGGTCATAGGTGGGAGGAAAAGCACCGGTAAAGGCAACACAAAGTCAACCTTTTGCAAAAAGTGAAAGAAATCGCAAGGCTCTGAAAGCGACAATAGCCTCCCTGTCTCTGTCTCAGTCGCCTCCCTTGATGCATCTCTCTCTTTCTCTTCGGGGCTGCCTAGTCTGACAGATATAAATACAACTCTTTACACAGCACTCAAACACACAAGATTCAAAGGACGGTCCTTGCCGGGGCCCACCAGGCCGTGACGGAAATATGTATTGAGTCATTTTCAGCTAAGAGCGCACAGGAGCCAGGTCTCCTTCACATCGCTGGTGTCCCCTGCCTCTGGGACTGGGTATCCGCTCTCTTTGTCCAGCAAGCACCAGAAACAGCACTTGTACATTGCTGTGCTATTCTCACAATATTGGTACGTGTGTGAATGTGGTGTAAGTACGACATTTCACTTTCGGATTCATTCACACAAGGCACCTTGGGTAGAATGTGTCCTTAGAAAATCTTCACGGGGACAGTTACTTAAACAAGCAAACCCGGCAGCTTCATTCCAAAGACGAGTTGTTGTCTCCTGGGAGAGCAGTTTCATTTGACAATTTTCAGGCACATTAGTACAAGAGCAGCAATACAAAACAAGGAAGTAGTCCCTAAATGAAAAGATAAGAGCCCAGCAGCGGAACTAAACTGTAGTTAGTCGGTGCTGCTTCCTGCAAAACGGAAATGAGGTATCGGACCACCAGCCAATCAATGAGCGAGATGAGAAGAGCAATGCCAGATGTAACCAATGGCAAGCCACAAAACAAATAGAAACGCAATGGATGGAGTTTCACCACTAATACTGATTACTTGATGCCTCCGAGAGGCAGCGCATGCGCTTCCTGTGAGAGACCTAAAAATATAACACTCTGCATGGCTTAAATGCTTGTCCTGGATAAGACAAATTTGAGCAGGGGATAGTTCTAAGTACTTTAACACCAAGCGCTGTCTACGGGGGCACCTTAAACCATTAACATTCCACGAAATAATCTTAAGCTCACTACTCAAGAGGGGTATGTCTATCATCTAATGGAAAAACTCCAGCACGGCCAAACACTTATAAATGAGAGATTGAGGACTTCTTTTTTATTTTTTACCCACTGCTCTCCACCCAGTGCTACCCACCAACACGCCCTCCCCCCATCTGTGACCCTCTCCCCCTCAGGAAACCCTCCCTTCTATTAGGCAGAAGCCTATTCAGCCTCATTCCCTTGGTTCAAACAAAAATAGAAAAAATATTAATTACATCAATCACAGGTCACGATAGCAGTAACCCTACCTCACATCCACCTCTCTAACGTACACCCCACTTTTAATCTTTTCTATTAGCGCATCCACCTCCTCAACTGCGCGGTACGTATACATGTTGTTATTCCACATAATGCGGAGAGATGCAGGGAACTTCAATTGAGCCTTTTCCCCCAGTTTATTTAAAACCTCCATTCTTTTGCCCAACTCATACTGCCTTGTAGCAGTGATATGAGATACATCCGACCTGATGGAAAAAGAGAAAGGATTGGAAGAGAAATTAGAAGTTATACTTCCTTCCTTTAAAGCCGAGGTAAGAATAGCCTCTTTGACAGTATATGTCAAGAAATTCATTACAATTTTCCTCGGTTTTGGTTTTGCAGGGTTTCTTTTAAACGAGTCACAATGTACCCGTTGAATTTCCTTGGCCAGATCAAATTCAGGGGAATTTTTTAGCACTGTCTCTTTCAGCAAGGATATCACAAATCCCCTGATAACTGCACCCTCTAGTGCTTCAGGGACATTGATAAGTCTCAGGTTGTTCTTCCTTGTGTGATTTTCCAATCGCTCAAGATCTCCCTCCAATTCCTTATTTTGGGTTGCTAACTTAACCATTTCCGCCGTGGAGGTGTGGAGCGCCACTTTAATTTTCGGCATCTCCTGTTCCAATGCATCTGTTCTTAGGGAGACCTCTTCCAGCTTCTGCGCTAGCACCACACATGACGCCTGAATCGCTGCCTGGTTGGTTTCTGATACAATAAACATGTTCCTCATCTCATCTTTAAGAGAGAGTAAGATTTCTGCCAAAGAGCCTGTTGGCGTTGCAGATTCATCCTTCCCAGGAGGGTTTTGTTTTTCACCATCATATGTATCAGAGGCCTCTAACAAGGAGAACCTATTTGAAATAACCTCTGCGGGATGGATGACAGAGGGCTGGTTCCCTGAGAGAGTCTCTGAGCGCTTAAGGACCGCAACTCCATAACTCATAACACCAAGAGAATCGAGAGTACCTGGTGCCTGCATATCTCGCTGTAGAGGGACCAACAAACTGGGGAACTCATGCTGGTCAATGATATAGATTCAGGTGATATAGATGATATAGATAGTGTAGGTAGTGCAGGAGATACAACAGATTGTGATTGTGACTGTGCCTTGCATGGGACTTCCTTATCTTTCTTATCCAGACCCTGAGATGTAGCAGGGGATAAAGATGTAGATTAAACCTTATAAAAATCTTTCAAAGAGGGGGTTATTTTCACTTTTACAGTTGATTTTTTCTTACACCTGCCCTTCCGCATACCGTTGACTCTAGATTCAATGTTGGCGCCGTTGCTTGCAGCTCGCTTTGCCAGTCCAGGAACTCGCACATCAATTTCAGGGGGAGAGACTCAGGCCGACAGGCTTAGCTGTGCACTATCAATATTAACACAAGACTGTACTGCCCTGGTACGTAGCGTATATCTACAACCTCTGGGCGGGGACAAACCGGGCTGCTGTACTTTACTTATCTCCATACATTTGTAGAGGTCCTCTCCTTTTGTGGTTATCTGAGAGGTCTGGGTCCTGAATTTTAAATAGCCTTCCTGGAAGTCTCCCTGCTGGTATATGTGAGCCCCTTCAAATAAAGAGTCCCGCAATAGCATACACTTGTTCTTACCTTCTTTCAAGGAATAGGTAACCCTGATTTTACTGCCAGCCTTTGCCACAGACACTTGCTCCAGATGCCCTACCTGGATCGCCGAGTCTGCCCCACCGTCCTTCTTACCATGGCGTCTTGCTCCGATGCAAGCATAATCTCCAGTGCTGACTCTCCCACCTGTGGCACGAACCAGGAAACAGGCTACGCCGCTTTGCCTCCACTCACGAGCAGCACCCTCCCACAACGAAGCTCGGAGCACTGGCGAGCCTCCAGCACGCTCCAGCGCCATGCACCGCGCCCGGCAGGCAGAGTAGAGTAGAGCGACGATATGACGGAATGAAGAACACAGAACACAGCAGAAAACAGCAGGTATGCAGGATGTAGGCAAAGAAAATAATCCAAAACAGCGATACTGATTCCAGGGCTTCTTCTTGAGACCATATACGGACCCATGGGAACATCGGCCACAACCACTTAGCTCGCAGCTGCCATGTTTGCCCGCCTGTGTTTAAGTGTTTTTTTCTACTTTTATAGTGATTTTCCCCACCTGCCATGTGTGTATTGCAGGCCTGGCGCTGCTTATCGCTGATTTCCTCATCGCGCTTTGGCCCATCGCATGTTTTTTTGCGTTGGGGTTTGTGTTTTTATCTCTGACGAGGTGGTTGGTTGTATCGCGGACATTGGCCGCATTTTCGGAGGACTATCGCATGGTACCACCGTGTTGTGAATTCCACGTTGACACAGAGTTATTTTCCCGCGATAGGCTGCGATGTGTAAAGTTGCGTTAGCATTTTTCGATGATGTTTAGCACACGTTCTTGTGAATATACCCCATTGTTGTTACTATGTGTAGATGAAGTTTGGAGGTCTGAATGGGGGAAATAAAGGTTAAAAATACCTAGACAGTAGGAAAAATTCTTTATTATTACCCCTGTCCGGTACAGTTAAAATATGGGGAAATTAGGGAACTTAAAGCTAACAAGGAGCCTAGGTTCCACTGGTCGACATGTTTCTAGCCCTACTCTAAAGATATTCTTCAGGACCAAAGAGGAAAGAGTTCCCTGGTACCACTCTTGTTGTTAGTAACACATATGATAATGATGAATAATACATGAATACAGCACCCACTGGTGACAAAATCACCATAGATAGATTATAAATTAATGTTGCCTCCTAATTGCAACATGAGACCATACGGGGAAGGGGCACCTGTAGTCACACTTGCCTCGAGGCTACTCCCTCGCTTCAAGGTGAGTGCCTGCCTGTGTCTCCAACGAAGACCAAGTCACCCCTATCTGTCTTGCGCCTCCCTGAGCTCGGTCTAACACTGAGGTACTGGTCCTTCTGGATTGTCAGCACCTCTGTACTTACAAATGGGATCTACAACAAGGATGGACAGTGCCTCACCCCTGCTTGATGCATAACTGTGGTGGTCTCTTTGGGATACCCTACACACATTGGGGCATATTTATGATAAAGGGGTGCTGCACTGTGTCACCTAGAAAGGGTCGTAGTTAAGGCATACAGTGTCTTCCCGACTTTTCCCTCTGTGCTGGTGCACAATGGGCTGCCTCGTGACAACACCAGCACCCTTGCCCAACAGTGCAAGGGTGCTTGCATTGCAAGCAGGATTGTTTTTGTGCAGGAAGGGACACATTCCTACACAAAAACAATCCTGAGAGGCACCTTTCTCTATCTACATAGAAGGAGGAAGTAACGAGGTGAAATAAAGATCTTTCTCCTCGTTACACCTCTCCTGGGTAGGCATATCTTTTTGAAGCAATCTGAAGCTTACAAGTTCTTGTAAATCTGGTGTTGCGTCAAAATCCATGGGAGTTGCTTGGGAACACCCACACAATGCCCATGGAATGCCTCCCTGGGGCAGAGCAACTCGGCACAATGATTTATGCTGCGTTGTGTTACTCCAGATGTTTTAAGCCATGGAAAGTGGCTTTATGTGGCCTCAAAAAACTTGCATAGAGGCTTGCATCACACATGTACCACATTGCATAGTGAAACATGATGCGACCTTCTCATAAATATGCCCCTAAGTGTGGCCATGAGTTGTGGAGGAAGAGGAGAGAGAAGGGGTGACTAGAAATCTATCTGTATCAATGAAAGCCACATTTCTATCATCCATATTCTATTGTTCATTGTTGCTTTCTTGTGTCTCCTCCAGGTCCATTCCAGGCACCATGAGAAGTCTTCTCTTTTGGGTGTTTTCGGAGATCGTTCAGGTACAGTTCCTGCAGCAGCAGTAGATTGAATGCCAGTCACCACTGTAGATACTTTCCCCAGTCATTATCACTTTGTGTCCTCTAATACTACTTCTTGCTTTTTGTCCAAGACTTGTGCTCTAAAAAGACTTTATATTTCCTATGGATGATACTTCTCTTCGCAAGCTATAGCGTTGTCATTTCATGGTATTTGTATATCCAAAAAACAGGAGAGTCCAACTTTCTTTTGGACAGACTTATTTGAGGGCTACAGAAAGCTGCACAATTTTGTTTTGTTGACTTGGGTGTTTTGAAAAGCACCGGTTGTCATTCAGTGATAGCTTCAGAGCACTCTGTACAGATATCAAATTATGGAGAGCAATATACAGCCAGTCTTTTGAGGAAGAGGTGGAAACTGTCCATCTGCATTCTTCAGCAGCAATGCTCAGAAGGGCGGATTGAGACAAATTCACTTGAGTTCTTTTAATCTGACTGCAATCAGGGGAGGTTTTGGCTCATCTCTAATTTGGAGGCCCTCCCAGTGTTCTGACACTACAACACAGAGCTCAGGTGCGACCCTCCCAATGATCTGACACTACAACCCAGAGTTTGGGACCCGATCCGCCCAATGATCTGACACTACGGACCAGAGTTCGGGACCCGATCCTCCCAATGATCTGACACTACAATCCAGAGTTCGGGACTCAATCCTCCCAATGATCTGAAACTACAACTGAGAGTTCGGGACTCAATCCTCTCAATGATCTGACACTACAATCCAGAGCTCGGGACCCGACCCTCCTAGTTATCTGACACTACAATCCAGAGCTCGGGACCCCCCTCCCAGTGATCTGACACTATAATGCAGAGCTCGGGACCCGACCCTCCTAGTGATCTGACACTACAATCCAGAGCTAGGGACCCTTCCCTCCCAGTGATCTGACACTATAATGCAGAGCTCGGGACCCGACACTCATAGTGATCTGACACTACAATCCAGAGCTCGGGAGCCTTCCCTCTCAGTGATCCGACACTATAATCCAGAGCTCGGGACTCAACCCCCCTAGTGATCTGACACTACAATCCAGAGCTCGGGACTCAACCCTCCTAGTAATCTGACACTACAATCCAGAGCTCGGGACCCCCCCTCCCAGTGATCTGACACCATAATCCAGAACTCGGGACTCAACCCTCATAGTGATCTGACACTACAATCCAGAGCTCGGGAGCCTTCCCTCCCAGTGTTCTGACACTATAATGCAGAGCTCGGGACCCGACATTCCAAGTGATCTGACACTACAATCCAGAACTCAGGACCCGATCCTCCCGAGAATATGACACTAAAATCCAGACTCTGGGACCCGATCCTCCTGAGAATCTAATCTGACACTACAATCCCAAACTCGGGACCTGATCCTCTGAGCATCTGACACTACAATCCAGGTGTCCCTTCCTGCACAAAAGCATCCTGATTTCGGTGCAGGCACACTTGAGCCATGGAGCAAGGGTGCCTGCATTGGTGCATAGCAGCCATTTGTGCACCAACGCAGGAAAACAGTAAAGGAGTGCGCTGTATTTCATAGATACAGCACATTCCTGCCCTTTTCTTTTGACGTAGGGCAGCGCAGCAGGAGGTTTTACAGCGCTGCCCTACCCCACAATTAAGTAAACGTGGCCCTGTGAATCTCAGACATACCTGATTCCAGAAATCCTGAGTTATACTTCCAATCTAAGTAGCAGAATGATGTGTCACTATTGTTGTAAGCTGCTGTAAGGTGAAGTGCCATGGAAGAAAGGAGCCGTCCCTGTTCTAGAGTGATTTTTATGCTAAATATGTAATTTGGCTTGTTGAGTTGACTTCAGTTCAGTTCAAAGCAAACTTTATTTGGACTAGCTAGTCCTTAGATATTTAAAATCTCCATAAATACAACTTCTAAAATCACAGTTCTTGAATTATAATGATCATAAAATTCATATATTTAAAATCATTGATCCTTCCGTCAATCCATATGACGTTCTCCATGTCATATGGTAAAAACAAGCCTTTCAGTTCTATTTACATTTAAAGGGTTTCTTTACCTTTTTGAATGAACTTCCCCATAGCGCAAGCTATATCTAAATTACTCATTTCAGTTAAAAGATCCACTGCTTGTACCCTATTGTTAATACCACACTTTTTAAATATTGGACATAAAATCTCTTTCCGCATATCCAAAACCTTCTGACAATCCAATAATATATGTAAAATATCACACATTGTTCCCAAGGTACAGACACATTACCCCTTGCTATCAATCATTGCTCTTTTTACCATGTTGTTAGCATAGCAAGGGTTAACACCAATTCTTAACCTTAGTAATTCTCTTCTTAACCAACAGCAGGGTAATCTATCAATATAAGGGAAGTGTTAGTTTTGCCACTAGCCATAAAACGTACAGATTTTTTTCCCAAGAGATAATCTTGGTCCTGGGCTCGAGAAGGTTCTCTCCCCAGGGCCCTAAGTTCCCTCTTGTCAACCTCAATTTGTAAAGTCAGGGGGCACAGCTCGAGCCTCATAATTCTACAAGCTTTAATAATAGTTTCTCCTATTCCTTTTGCCCACGTTAGCTCACTCTTCAATATCTTGTTTCTACACCATTGCGAAATATTATGTTCTTCTCCCGTCCCCTGGCGCTGCCAGAATCTTAATAGCACCATTCAAGCCATTATACTCCATGAAGTGATTCCTGTTTCTAATCTCCCTGCCTGGACCATTGAGGACTTAGGCAATGAGAGTAATTTATTCAAGGTTTATCCCTCTTCGGCATCCCATCCGTTTTAACCACTCTGGTATAGCAGTTCGGCTCCGTATAGGAATTGTGGTGGGTACCATGGCTGTGTAAGCTTTTAAAACCGGTCTATCCGACTTTTCACCATAGACTCCATTGAATTGTTTTAGACCACCAACCGAAGCTGAAGTCCTCAGTTTTAGTGCATCAAGATGGGTATGCCAGTTCAGATTTTTCTCAAACCACATCCCCAGGTACCTATATTCGTCTACCTTTTCCAACTTTGTGGAGCCCAAAAAACAGTTAGACCTTATGTTTCTTCTTCCAAAGCTTAACATCTTTGTCTTATCCATATTAACTACAAGACCGCATTATTTGTTAAACCTATTCATCTTTCTTTGCAGACCAATCTCTGTTTGTTGTATTATTACAAGATCATCTGCATATCATAGACATGAAATATGTTTCCTGTTTAACTTTGGGCCGGCCCCCCTTTCAGTACCTAAAACTGAAGGTAAGTCTGCTATAAATAAGGACCCCTGTTTTAGTCCATTTCCAATTGGGATTTTCTGTGATAGGCTCCCCTCTATGTCCAAAATTATCTGCGCCCAATTATAATTGTGTAGTGCTTGTACTAGCCTTAGCAGATCCCTTGGGATGTTATATCCAATCAACGTCTCCCACAGCTTCTCACGGTCCACTCGGTAGAATGCTGCGCGGAAGTCCATGAAGCAGCAGAACATACTTCCTCTCTGCTTGATAGACTTCCACGCAATGTACCAGACGGTAAAACGGTGGTTGATCATAGAGTGCCCCTCCTTAAACCCCCCTGTTCCGGGGGCAGAACCTGATTTGCTTCTGCCCAGTCCTTGGGTCTTTCCAAGATTATTTTGGCAAATACTTTTTCTCCTATATCTAGTAGGTTAATTAATCTGTAGTTCTTCAGGGCTTTTGTGTCTCCTTTCTTGTGGATGGGTCTTATGATTGCTCCTCTCCAGTTTTCTGGTATAATGCCTACATTAAGTATCCCCAGGAACATTTTTGAAAAGAACTCTGCCCACCACTATGGCCTATTTTTTATAATCACTGCAGGAAGATTATCTGGGTCAGCGGCCCGAGGCAGGGTTAGGTTAGATATTATTTTTTTAATATTACTGGGGGTAAAGTGTTCCTTAATCTCTTCCCTCGCACCTGACCAATTTCCATAAATTTCCCCCAAGTACCTTACCCAATCCTCTTCTGGTACCAGGCAATTCAAGGACCCTAGTGTTTTGCCTGTGCTTTCTTGGACCGACTTCCAAAAGCCTTTCAAATCTTTAGATTCTATTGCAGCTAATCATTTTGCCCAGCAAATCTCTTTGTAGGTTCATTTTTTATTTCTTATAATCATTTCATATTTTATCCTTAATTTCTGGAGGTTGTGTAATTATTCTACATTATACTTTCCCCTAAGTCTTCTTTTCCTTTGTCTAAGACTTGCTTTTACTTTACGACATTCTTCATCAAACCAGGTCTTGTCTTTGCTTTGGGTTCTGTTTTTCCTACCATCCCCTAATTTACTAGATTACATTTTAACCCTTAGGCATTCTACCAGTTTTTTGATTATATTTTCATACCATCCATTATCCTTCATAATCAGGATATTTTCTAATGTTTGGGTCTGCTGTACAGCAGCTAGTTTTTTGATGTACTCCTCCGATATACGGGTTGTGAGATGCCTTGAGTAGTCAACATGGACCTGAAGAGCTATATCTCTTTGTTTTTTCCTTACTCCATATATTTCAGTCTTCAGGGGGTAATGGTCACTTCCCTCCACTCTTACCACCTTTCTTAATAATTCGAAATTCCAAGCATGTAGAAACACAGTCGATTGGACAGCGTTGCTGGCCTATCTTAAAAGTACGCTTTGCTGGTCGATCTGCCTCCATTCTGCCATTAACACAGACTAAAGCCTTTGAGCCCAAAATGTTCCCAAAAGCCATATATTGTGCTGACATATCCCCCCTCGGAAATATGGCATCCTTTATCTTATAGGAAATCAACAACTCCTTACACCATGGCTCAATCCAACAAGGATCTAATTTATGATTGAAGTCACCCAGCACAAAAAGTACATCTTTCTAGTAATTATCGATTAAAGTTAACACACCTTCTTTAAGTTTTTCGATTTCTGCCTTATATTCATTCTCTTCCCCATTCCGCATATATACATTTACAATGACTATACCTTCATATCGTGGGTCGGGGTTCAACAACAGCACTCCACATCCTATTGCCCATTTGCATTTTACTTCCAAAAGATCTACCTTCTTGGCAATTTTTGCAGAGATCAACATCATTTGCCCTCCTGAAGGTCTACCAAAATGTTTCTTTCTCGCTATTTTCGTCTGTTGAACAAACCATTCGCTTGCTAAGGGTTTGTTGCACAGCCAGGTCTCCTGCAAACACACAATCTCTTTGCTATCAATAGCATCATTAAAGCTTTTCCGATTCAATATTCTGTTATATCCATTTATGTTCCAGGATAATATGGCCAGGCTGTGCGACGACTCTAACTCCTCTATCGATCGAGATTTGACCCAGTTTGAGGGAGCTAGGGACATTTCCAGTAGCAAGGGAGGTGTTGTTGATTGTGGTCCAGGATGGGACAATGATGTGCTTTAGGTCTTGGACGAGGTTAGAAGGGAGGGGGTCGTTGGTATGGGAGGACGGTTTTAGTTTATCAATGATGCTGTGGACTTCATGCTCAGTCACAGGGAGGAAATTTTGCCAGGAGGCATTGTTTTTTGGTCGTGATTTTTGGTGCATGGGTACGAGAGGAGTAGTGGTGGATGGGTGTGAGGGGTGGTTTAGGGTGGTAATAGGAGAAGGAATGTGTGAGGATGGGTTACGGTAAAGTGAGGAAGCGGGAGAGTGAGAGAGGGATCAGGGGGTGTCAGGAGTGTGAAGTGTGAGTTAGAGGAGATGTCAGGAGTAAGTAGAGGGTTGGTTGGGATCAGCGTTGCACGGAAGGATTGATCTATTTTGGCGATTTTTTCAGAGAAGAAGAGGGCAATTTCTTCACATCTAGCGATAGAGGCCGTCGGGTGAGGCGGAGCTGAGGAGGTTTGGTGACGGATAATGTTGAACAGTTCTCTAGGTCTGTTTTTGGCCCGATTGAGTTGTGTACGGAAGAAGGATGCCTTTTCATTAAAAATGTGTTTTTTATATGAAGATCTAGCTGATCTGAGGAGTGTCAGGTTAGAGTGGGAGGGATGCTGTCTCTAAGTTCTTTCCATCAGTCTTAATGAGCGTCTTTCGTTGTTAAGTTCTAGGTTAAACCAGGATTTGGAAGGGATGTTTCTTAGGGTTTTAAGTCTAGGAGAGGCCAATTGGTCTAGGACATCCGTGACAGCTTTATTAAAGTGCTCAGTAAGCTCATTTGCATTTTGTGAGGGAGGA
Organism: Triturus cristatus; assembly: GCF_964204655.1. NCBI lineage: Eukaryota > Metazoa > Chordata > Amphibia > Caudata > Salamandridae > Triturus > Triturus cristatus. The sequence goes on from NC_140591.1 coordinate 1,680,700,532, forward strand.
ATGAGGTGCAGTTGAGCTTGGAGTTTGGACTCAAGCTCATCAGGAGGGATACATTTTAGAGTTCTGGTCCATTTCATGGTTTTAATTTGTTATGTGGGGAGGGGGCGTGATAGCAATGGTGAACAATATGAGGTTGTGGTCGGACCAGTCAATGGGGATGATGTTGGACAGGAATGCCAAGTCATTGTTGGTTATGATGGTGTCCAAGATGGCTCCTTTGGTGTGGGTTGGGGACTGACATATTTGTTTGAGGTTGTTGATCTCGAGAAGGTTGGTGAAGAGGCTGGTAGTGGGAACATTAGTGACAATCAAAAAGTGGAGGTTGAGGTCTCCAAGGAAGAGATACCTTGAGTTGGATATTGAGGCTTGTGTGGCCAAGTCAGAAAGTTCATCAATAAAGGGGTGAGGATCACCAGGAGGGTGATAGATAGTATGTAAATGAATAGGGTGGGTATCTTGAACTTTAAGTTCAGTTTCAAGGTATTCGAAGGTGGAGTGGCCAGAGTGGTTAACAAGGGAGATCTGAAGTTCACTTTTGAAGATTATGGCCAGGCCCCCCCTATTCTATCATGTCTGTCTTTTCTGAGGATAGAGTATCCGGGGGGAGAGTAGATCAAGCATGCTCGTTGAGTGGTCATTGAGCCAGTTTTCCGTGAGGAACGCAATGTCAATTGATTCGCTAAGGATAGATTCAGAGATTTCAGTGGCGTGTCGAACGGCAGATCGATAGTTAGCAAGCATGCAAGTGAGTGGTTTGGGGTTGTTTTGGGGGGGAGGGCAGGAGTGGATGGTGGTGAGTTGTGGAGGGGGTCTTGGGGAGGCGGGAGAGGAGGGAATTCCGTTAGTACCTAGAATGACAGGGATGTTGGAGTAGGGGGGAGGTGGGTTGTTGACTACGGGATTAGGGTGGTAAGAATTGCATAGGTCGGAGAGGTCTGATGGGGAGAGGTGGTTTGAGGTGCTGCGAGGTCTAGACATCCGGTTGTAGAGGGGGGGAAGTATTCCAATGATGACGATTGATGTTGGCGGGGTGGGGTGAGTTTGCACGTGTGAGTCGGGTTCCAGGGCTGAGGGATTTACCATCTTCTATAAGTTGATAGAGTTCATTTGTGAGTGAGGAGAGAGTGCATTCAATGTTGTGTAGGGTCAGGGTATAGGGGCGAGGGGGATCTTAGAAGGGGAGGATGAGGGTGGGAAGGAAGGGATATTGTTTGTTGCAGACAGGGGGCAATTGTGTTTGGGTGTGTGGGGTCGATGGAGGTGAAATGAGTAGAGATAGGGCTATTAGGCGTAGGTGATGGCATGATGGAGGACAAGAGATTAGAAAACTCAGGGGATGTGGGTAGTGATAATAAGAAGGCAAAAAGAGTTTGAAGTAGGACTGCATCGGGGATTAACGGTGGCAAGAAATTCAGTGGTAAAGATGGAGCATTAGGCGAGGGTGAGGGTAGGGCCAGAAATGGGACGGAGGGAGAGCCAGGGTGGAGGGGTAGGGATTCAGGTTGGGGGGTCAAGGAGGGAGGATAAGGGTTAGGTATTTTAGAAAGAGTTGAGGGGGACAGGTCATTGGAGGATGTGAGTGATTGGAGGCGGGGGTGTGCAGTGGGGATGTCAGGAAGAGGGCGGATCGATGGAGGGGGAGAATATAAGGGTGACTGTAATTGGGAGATGGTATTAGTTGTAGAGATGACAGGGAAGGGGGAGTGGGAAGTAGGTGTTTGGGCTGTGGTGTTGGTAGGAGAGAAGAGAGGGGCGGGGGAGAGTTGGATAGGGGGAAGGGGAGAGAGTGGGGGCGTGTTGATCGGTTGGGTATACGGAAGAATAGGGATAATTTTGTCTAGGTGGAGAGACAAGGTGCTGAAGTGGTGCTCAAAGATGGAGAGGTGTGATTCGGCGGCTTGTATGAGGATGTTAACCGTTTTGAAAATAGAGATGTCGATTTCACCAGGAAAAATTGGGGAGGGAGTAGTGGATAATTTAAATCCATAGGGAATTTTGATTGAGTGTGTGACTGGGAGCTGTCATAGGAAAGTGCTTTTCCATTTGGAGGGGCGTTTGGAATAAAAGATGTAGTTGGTTTTTATGGCATAAGTGAGGCTGAGGTAGTTATCAACGATAAGTGTTTCAGGGTTACGAATGAGTAGTTTATGTTTGAAGTTTTTCTTAGCATTTTTAGATGGATTGGGGGGGTACAGGGTGGTCCAGGAGTCAGGGACAAGTTTGGAGAGAGTATAGTCATGAGGGATGTGTGAGTGATTGAAGGGGGGCATGTTAGGTCGGGGCTGAGAAGTATAGAGTTAGAAGAAGGTCATGAGTGCAATTAGGGGTAAGGTAAAGGGGGATGTATCAGGATGTAGAAGGGCGTGAGGGCAATTAGGGGTACGGTAAAGGGGGATCTATCAAGGGGAGGAGAGTGGGAGGGACACTGAAAAACATTGATCCGCAGCCCGTGCGCTACTACCAAGTGTTCCTACTCAGCTGCAATTATAAGAGCCAAATAGATAATAAGAAGGTAAAAGTAGTAGAATAACCTCCACAGGAGTGCAAGATAAAGTAGTCTATACAGTCTGGGACAGAACAAAAGCATTTGCAGATCAGGAATGGAAAGAATAGTGCAAAGTTATTGCCATAAGTGCCTGGTAAGGGATAGAGCTTAGTGGGGGCTCAGTGGGCTAGAGAGTTCCACAACAAAGACTTCAATAGTGAAGGTAGGTTACTAAGTTGTCAGCAGGAGATGAATAACTGTAGAGAAAATATCAGCATGCTATTCTAGTATTTCTACAGACCAGCAGCTAAATGTTGATAGGCTATCATAAATGAAGACAAAAAAAGCATATAGGAAGATCCAGGCAGAGGGTTAAAGGAAATTAGTTACATAAGGAAAAACAAGCATTTGCAATGCAATAGGTCTCGCATTTGTTAAAGTTACAGCTGTTGGCATTGAAAATGACTATGCTTTTTACTTTTGCATTTTTATTTGCAACAATAAATAGACTTCTCGCACACAAAGGTACCCATTAATAATCGACCTATATGCAATAATATAGAGCAGGCTATCCGGGAATTAGAACAGCACTGGACTGTTGTTTGGCCGCACAGCTTACATTACTGCATGCTAACAAGGGACTATGTATTAGCTTGGGTTGCCGTTTGTGCTGTGGTGTAGAGGGTTAAATCCACTTCCACGATCCATTTCGCACCTGACATAAAATGTTTGCCTACTACTAGGCATAATTACAAGATATCTCTTATCTGGTCATGACACCCCTAAGTGCAGTGGTGTTGGTGAAATTGGGGGTGAGGGCTGCATTGAAACATTTGGGGTTCATCCCACTTTAGGCGCAGTGGGCCAGTGGTTGGCACTGACACCATACGAGGACAGGGCTGGTATGGAGAAAGACCTGAGGGTTGACATACAAAAAACACTTCAGAACTTTATTAAACAAATTGCACAGCCTGTAGGTTTAAGAGAAAGACAGGCAAGAGCGAAAAAATAGGGTTTGGGGATGAAAGTTCAAAAGTATATATATATAGCTGTTGGGATAAAGGCGGGCAGTAAATGCAACATGCCACAGATGAAGGTGATATGGCGTCTACTAATTAAGAACAAATGTACAGCCACAAAGAGAGAGGGTAGGGGAGGTTGCGCCTGAGCTCTTCCTGTGGGTGGGGTCAGGAAAGAGAGAGACGTGTGTTTTATTTCAGTACAAGGTAGAGAGAACGCAGCCTCTTGATACGAGTCCAGCTGAAAGCACACATTCGTTCTGAGGCATTAAGTGATGAAGCAGAGAAGGCGGGTGAGCGGGGGGGAACGGGAGGGGGGAGAGGGGAATGGAGGAGGAAAGAGAGATGGAGATAGAAAAAAGAAGAAGTGTGGGGGTGGGCTGGAGGCCGAAGGGAACATGTAAGAGTGGAGGGGGTGAGAGAGGGGTTAGAGGGACAGAGAGGGTAGAACGGCGGGAGGAGGGGGAAGGAGAAACTACAGAGGAGTGGGGAGATAAAGAACAGGTGGAGGGAGTTGGGGGCAACCACAGAGGGAGAAAAAGAGGAAGAGAGGAGATGTAGCAGTAACAGAGTTAAGGAGTACGTCCGTGCGTCAGTGCGGTGGGCACCTAAGTTAGTTAGGAGAAAGAGGGAGGCACCACAAGAGGCTAGAGTTGTGGAGAGTGAAGGCGAGAGTTAGATGGAAGTGTAAGACAGATCCACAAAGTGTGAGGGTACGAGTGAGCGCCTTGGCAGCAGCAGGGAGGGCGCAGCTCAGATGACCACAGCAGGGCAGCAGGTGGACAGCTATCTCCCCGCAGGTGCTGAATTATGGAGGTGCTGGGACACGTGAGCCTTTAATTAACATTATATTCACTTGCTGGAGTGACTGGAGCCTCCTGCGGGAGCAAGCTGTGGGGGCAGCACGCTCATATGCAGCAGGCAAGAAAGCCTTGGTTGGCACTGAGTGGAGTAGGAACAACGGAAACCTGGTGTTCTAGGGGCTTCTTTTCATCCAACCTTCCGTGGTGCCAACTGGACCAGGAGGCGAGGAAGAAACACAGCTTTTCCACCTAGGCTCTGCCCTTCTTGGCTGCAGCTTGCCCTGCGAGTAGGGGCAGTGAAATTTTGCGCCCAGCCTTCTTTTGTGTTGCAACTGCCCAAAACCCCTAAGATGGAGCAGGGGAGGGAGCGAGTTCTAACCTGTGCCTTCAATAAACTTCCAGGCTAACAGTCGCAGCGGCCGGACCCAGGGTTCTGATCATCCACAGCTTGAAGGCTCCGACCCGAACATCGCCCAACTGCGTGCAAAGGCGGATTTTGCGCAACTCGCATATTGTAAGGAGCTACAAATGCGCACCACCGCGGGATCGTTCTCGCTGGGCAGCTTACGGCCATCCAAAAGGACACAGAAGAGAAGCAACTGGGAGAGAAACACAGCGTTGGGTACCCGGCTTTTAAATACCAAAGAAACGGCGAAACACAAGATGCACTACAATCCGATTTTATCTAAAAAACTTTGAGTGGTGTTTTTTTGAGGCAGCCCATGGTGTTGCTTTCAGACTGTGTGCCAAGAGATGTTACAAGATAATCTCGGGATCGTTTTGGCACAGCAGCTCCTTGGGCTTTTCTGCGACGAGCAATAGCCGCTAATGTGATTCTGTGCACATGATGCTGGTGCAGTGAGGTTGTGTGAGGGCACACAGCTGCCCGTGTCGGGCAGGGCTTCCCCGGAGAGGGAGAGTAGACACAGCTGGGGGGTGTTGTCATCTCATTGCCCACAGCCCCTGCAGCTCTTCCGCGGACGGGAGTGCAGGATGCACCGTGAAGACTCTCCGACTAACAACCCCCATTAGGCTTTTATGAAGTGCACGCGTAGTTACACTCCAGTTTGGGACAGATACCGCATCTGAGAGCTGGGGAGGCGCTGCGATTTGCCCAGTATCACACAATCCTCTTGAATGTGGGCGACCAGGGGAACTCTGGTTTCAGGCTGGTGTCTGGTGACGGGAGTGCAGTGGCCACGCTGCGTTTCCAGACACATAGCTTCAACCATAATGGGAATGCAAATTAACAAAAGACGGCTGGTTCTTGTGTAAGCCTTCCTCTAGTAACAGGAAATGGCATGGCACGCAGTGGGCTGAGACAAAAAAAAACAAGCGCGCACTGAAGTTGACGAGGAGGGAGTGGGAGGGGGAGTGGGGGCGGGCAGTGGTGCGGGACTTCAAAGGGGCCGCGAAAGTGAAAGAAAATGAGTGCTTTTAGGCTGCCAAATGGTGCGCACGCCCGGGGCACATGCACTGTATTTGGAGGCCTGAAAGCACTCGTTTGCACTTCCAAACCTCGCTTACTATAAGTCTCGCCAGAGCAGCGCTAAAGTGCTGTCTCAGGCGAGACCTAATAATGTGTGGGACGATGTACATAATTAGGCCACAATTTGGAGCTCCAGGCTAAGGCAAGATAAGTGAGCTCTATGAGTTTGCCGTGAAAGACAGATCAATCTGGTGTAGATTGCTTCCTAAAAAATAGGGAATTGAAGAGAAAAACTGGAGAGATGCCAGCAATGGGAAGATAGTAATAGTATGTGCACAACTTGACATTCCCTCCTCCCCAAATTCCTTCACCTTACCACCCGCTACGCCCAAATAACTCTCAGAAACAGGGTCTGTTGTCCACGGCGTAGCCTTTTATTCACATTACTCTGGGCAATTTACCACAGACCATTACCAAAGAAAGTTACCCTTCTTGGATATATAAGAATTATTCACGGCATCTCACTTTAGCTGCATCACATGTCAACGGCAGCAAGGAAATTAGTTACAAGCTTACACTTTAACTTTAACTCGACCGTATACAACTTGGCAGTACATTTAAACGTTACACTTTTACTTTTAGACTCGGCCGTACACTAGAACTTGGCCGTACATTTGAACTTGGCCGTCTCGGCCACCAATGTCCGTCCCACTGTGCTGCTCACATTGTGCCGTCAGGCCCCAACGCGCTACCGGCAACAGTTACTTGACATCCAGGGCACCGCATACCACACCGGCCTACCGGGGTACCTGAACACAGACAGCCTCTCCAGATACTACTCAGTCCATACGTTGTGGGTTAGGGCAGTAGAGTCCAGGACCACCGTCAGCTCGGTCCCTCCTCCCCGCCGACCCACTACACACGTGGAATCTACCCCCTCCTGGGGTCCATGAAATGGCTGCACCTCCATTGTTGTGCATCCCTCTTTGTTGTTAACTGTCAGCACTCCGCCTCTGTGAAGCCACGCCAAGTTTTGTTTCCCATAGGTTTTGTTCGTCCATGCCTCACGTCATCACCACCAACCCCCTTCTTTTTGTCTTGGGGCCCGGAAGAGACTCAGCCCCGTGACGCAACTAAGGGTGCCCCTCCCCTAGGCGCGGGGGGAACCTGTTCAGGAGGTGAAACAAAACAAAGTGGGGGTGGGTGACCTAAAATTCAGTTGGGCTCCATTAAAATGTCCCCGAGGGAGCACGCAGAGGTTAGCAATGTGGAATAATCATCCTCGTCATTTGCATGCCATAATAAATTCCATCAACGGACCACGAGTCTGAAAAAATTGCAGAGGACCCGCTTTCCAAACAAGAGGTTAGAAAGGGCCAGGTGGACCCGGTATCAGCTCCCAAATAAAACAAATCAGGCCTTTGAGGAAACCAAAAGACTGATTACGGCTCAGTGTACAACATTTGAGCATCGATGGGCAGGGCCGGACTGGGAACCAAAACCGGCCCTGGCAAAGTGCTCGGCCAGCCCCCCGGGGCTTGGGGGTGCCGCCGAGCTCTTTGCCAGGGCTGGTTTTCGGTTGATTTTGTTACAGGGCCGATTTTGCAGCTATGCTGCAAAAACGGCCCTGTAACACAAACGGCCCCCAGGGGCACAAAACCGGCCCCCGCTCGTGCAGCGTACCAGGGGATTGCCCGGTGCCCGCTACGGCCAGTCCGGCCCTGTCGATGGGAGTTGATTGCATAAGTCACATCCCAGACGATGGAGTTCAGAAATAGTCCATTCAGGCAGCAGGGACAGCGCAAGATGGCAGGTTGGGGAGGTGAGCAAGTGATCGTAAGAGGAGATCCCAAGATGGCCACAGTGATGACCAGGGCGACGGGAGTCACCAATCAGCCCCAGATGAGCATTCTGGGTTTGTGGAGTCAAGGAGAGTGGGGACTGGAGGGAGCAGGAGAGCTTTAAGAAGATACTGGGAGATATACTACCAGACGGACATCACCGGTTCAGTGGCTTCACTGACGCTCCATCCAATCAGATGACAATACAGCACAACGGCAGCACAGAGCCCGGTGCCCCTAAGCCTATATGGGCTGCAGAGCACACCTGGAGCCGATCCGCAGTCCCTGCAGATCAGCCCAAGGAATTCTCAAAACAGAGAGCTCAGCAATCACCCACCATCCGCATCCGATAGTGTCACAAACTCACCGCAAGCCGTCAGAATTTACAATAGTTTGTCGGACATGCCGTACCCTTTACCAGCACAGCAGCACTCATGATCAGTGCCCAGATTCACCACGACAAAGCCTCCGTGGGCATGGAGCTCACGAGCAGGACTCCGTCTGACGAGCAGGACACTGTCCAACAACGATCGTCTCCTACACAGTAAACTACTATGTCCGGTTAGCAAACAGACCATCACAGGCGCCAGAGCACCGACACGGGATGAGTACTGGACTAGAGCCTCGAGTGAATCCATCCGAGTGGAGTCACCACAAGCGCCATTTTCCCCGGTGCTGGAACTGCAGACTCGGCAGACCCCAGAGCAGGGAGTGTGGGCCTCATCCAAGGGAGAGAGCATAGGGCAGTCCAGCGAGCGTGATGGCCTCAAGGATGTTGGGAACCATGGGCATCGAGGCAGAGATGGGTGAGCGCATCAAGTCCAGGACGTCTAGCCCTCCAGGCACAGGTAGGCGACTCCAAATCCGAGATTCAGGGTCCAGGAGACGTCTGTGCATAGGGCGGTCCTGTGAACGTGAGGGCCTGAAGGATTTTGGGTGCCGTGGGCGACAAGGCAGAGAGAGGTGAGCGCATCAGGTCCAGGACATCTAGCCCTCCAGGCACAGGTACGCGACTCCAAATCAGAGATTCAGGGTCCAGGAGAAGTCCGCAGCACAACACAATGTTGATGCGGGTGGATGGCTGGGTTAGCGAGGGATATCCACCGATAAGGTGATCCCAACCCGAGAGCTACAAGGCTGAGCTCCTACCAGGCGGCCATCTTGCCTCTGTGAGACAGGCCCACTAGAAGCATATACCCTGTACTCTGAGCCTTGTCATCTATGTCTGACTCTTCGTCCTCTCCATCTGTTGATTGTCCGAAGGGGGAAAGAGTCTGGGTGATGAGGACAGCCTTGGGTCCAGGAATAACTCAGAGATATTATCTGGGTTTGATTTGGAGAGTCTAACTCCAGGGATGCCAAATTGTCTGGTGTCAGCTGATTCTCGCCATCTCTCTGCTCTTTTTCTAGCAATTTCTTCCCTTTGAAATGTTTCTCCATAAAGTCTTTAATTGATTTTGTGACTGAGGATCCTCCTTTTGCCCCCCACCCCCCTAACTTGGTTTGCTGTGAGGTTGTATTCAAGGGTTGTTTATTCCTCTGTACAGTTTTTTAGCATCCGGCGGTCTCTCCTTGGGCGCCGTTTACTTTTCCTTTCTGGTTTGTGTCCATATCCTCTGCCCCTATTTCATTGTTGTCAGTTTTTCAAGGGTTTTTTGAGCCTTTCCGTGTTTTTACTTTCCCGAGTGCCATCACCTTTTGAGTTCTTTTTCTCTTTCCTTTATTACAGGTATCCACCCTGCTATTCGCTTATACTTTCCTTTTTGGCTTTCAAACAGAGCTCTTCTGGGGGCCGTTTTCTGGCCTGGGTTTCTTCTCCCAACCTGGGCTATTTTCCTTTTAGCTGTCTGGCCTGGGTTTCTTCCCCCAACCTGGGCTATTTTCCTTTTAGCTGTCAGTCCATCTGCCACTGTCCGTCTTCCCTGTACTTACCTCTGTTCCACGGCTTTACGCTATATGCTCGATGCTCTTCCAGGTCTCACCCTGAGAAGCTGATCCTGTGTCCGTGCTCATGCCTGTTTTTCACCCCCTCAGGGCCCAGGGAGTCCAGGCGTGGTCTCAGGGCACTCTGCTGAGGGCTGTCGGGGCTCCAGGGCCCCGGGCACATACTTAGGCTGTGGTCCGTTTATTGCAGGGGCTCTCCGATGTAGCAGTCCGGCGTGCAGCGTTTCAGCGTTCCTCGCACTTCCGTGTTCAGTCACGCAGCGTGGCGTAGCGTGATGATGCAGAGCGTAGCGTTGCCGGGAACAGAGCTTGTTGAGTTACTTTTGTAGCCTCAAAACCTTTTCTTGTTCGCATAATGGCCTTTTTACAACCTCTTTTTTTCCCTTATCTAGCAGAAGAGTAATTAAAATGTGGTTTACACCATAGAAAGTGAATGTTTTTAAAAGAAGCAAAACCGGGATTCTAGCAAAGGGAGATTCTCCATTTGAGTGGCCTTAGTCCCTGGTGCCTCTCTTCGAATCCCACAAAATGTATCAGATTGTAGGTTTTTTTTCACAGCAAAGTCTTTGTTCCTCAAGAAAGTCTGCCACTTGTCACATTGTTCAGGAAGTCAAGCTGACCAGAGGCCCCTCAGTTCTATAATATCATGTATTATATATGATGCAGCTTGGTAGTAGTGGTTTTCAAACGCACCGCAATGTGCATATGTATATGTGGGTACAGTATAATATAGAAAACATTTGAAATATTTTTAGTTGGTACTCTATTGGTATCAAAAACCCTACTGTTACGTTGGGCCCTAGGCCCTCATGCCAGGCATAAGGAGTGACGCAGACACATGGTTGGGGTAGTGGATTACTGGCCCAGGGCACGTGCGCCCGGCCTCTTTTATTGACAGGGTCACCTGACTGGTGACGCCTGTGGTGGGTGGGTGTACAGTGTCTTACATCAGCGGTGAAACACTGGAATGCATCTAGCTGGATGCAACATCCCTCCCACACTTTAATGAAAAACCAAACAAAAGTCCCACCTGTAATAAAACACAGAAGTAACACACAAACACCAAGTGAGTCTATACGGGCCGTCAGCCAGTCAGCGCTGGAGCCTCAGACCGCCCGGTCGGGATGCCTTCAGTCGCTTTGGTGGTGTTCTTTAGACCGGCCTGGTCTCGCGGTGTCGAAGTCTATATCTACAAGTTCAGTGTTGATGCATCTGGAGCTTTGGTGAGATCCACTTTGGTGTCAGAGACGATCTCTGTGGGTGAGGCCTTCCTGTGGGGATTACGTGCTCGGTGACCTCCTTACTCCTGACTGCTGATCGACGCTCGACTTGCCTCCCTCGCCTGGACTCCTCTGCCACTGGAGCCTCTTGGGTGGCTTTGCTCGCTGGCTGTCATGGGACCGTGTGGACCGTGCGTGGCTTCGTGGGAGCCGCGCGAAGGCGTCGCTGAGGAACTGCCAGCGGACTCACAGCCAAGTCGCTCATGTAGCCTCCGAGGGTGGTGTCATTGTCTGGGCATCCTCGCAGTCTGGACTAGGGTTCTGCACCTTCCTCTGGTGATCTTGCGGGTGACCAGTCTTCAGCCGTGACCTTCGTGTTTCCTTCACCTGACGTGGAGCTGCGACCAACACATCTCTCCTACTCTGACTCCCTTCGCACGGGAGCTCCGTTGAGGCCCTTGTCCCCTGGACTGCCACGTGACCGCGTGGGCTGTGCGGGCCGTTGCATAGGCCACACTTAGGGGTCGCTGCAGAACTCCCAACAGGGCCACGGCCAGGTCTTGTGTAGTCCACAAGGGCGGTTCTTCCAATGGCCGGGTGTGCTCGACTTCGGCAGGCTGTAGGTTGACTGGGGTGCACAGACTGGTCCTGGGTGATTCGCCTCGTTGCGCTCCGGGTGTTCGGGGCGTGTGTGGATTCACACGGGTGGTGCGATGCTCCTTGTTGATGATGCACCTGGGAGGTGGTAACAGGATGCTAGTTTTCTTCAGTGGGCAGACAGGCGGTGATTTTCCGTCGGGGTGACCTTAGGGAGTGAGAAGGACTTGATGGACTTCGTGGCACCTCTCCGTTGACTTCAGGCAGGTGCATTGCGAGGTGTGGTGCTATCGATACCAAGCAGTCGGTGACAGGTGAGAGGACGGTCGAACTGCGAAGCGTGGGGCCAGGACGCAGATTGCGCTTGCTAGCGGCTTACGGTAGGTCCTCCCGCGGAGCTGTCTCCAGTGACGTCTCTGCACCCCGGTGGCTGGCTTGTGTGGATGAACACCTTTCTGCGTGCTGATGCGAGTCCTTGGTCCTGTCGCTCTTCTCTGTTCCATCGTGCACCCCTGTGTTGGTCGTCTGCCCTGCGGCGTTATGCCACTGTTCTTTCCTCCTTTGCGGAATGGCATTGTGCCATGCTCTTCTCCTTCTTCTGACCAGGCTCTTCTTTGGATGTGGCGTCCTGCCACCTGTCACATGTTGCTCTACATGGACATTGCACCGGTCGCGTCTCTCTTGTGACGATCTTCCTTTTCTGTTGCGGCCTATTGCAGGCCTGTCCTGTTGGTAGGACTTGCGTGTACCTCTTGGGGACTTCCCATGGCACCAACCCCTCCTCAGGGATTTTGCAGGATCCCTCTTCTCTTCCCTCAAGAAGTTTCGTGCTTGAGCCGTCTCGGCGGCTGCTCCTTCTGGGTTTCCAGTGTGCTTGTCCGGACTGTTCACTCTGTGTGAAAGGCTCCTTGCTTGCTGTGCGCTGTGACGTCGGGTCACGTGTCGCTGTGCTGTAGGAGTGTCCGTTGCCGTGGCGGCCTGCCACGTGTGGTGTGCGACTCCTCTCTTGCTGTCTTGGGTCTCTGCCGACTCCGTCTTGATGCAGTGCGAGGGAGGACACTGTTTCCTTCGGCCCACTGCGGGGCTTCGCTGGGGCGGTGGAGATGTAGGGGATCTCCCTACAGCAGTGCTTCTTTCTTTTGACCGTCTGGCCGGTCGGCTTCACTTTTGGCGCGCATTCGACTGCGCTCTTCATGCGCTTCACCGGACGCGGCTTCAGGGGTGCGACCATGCGGCTGGTCGGCTTGACACCGTTCTTTCTCCCTCCTTGTTGCTGTGGGATGGTGCTGCATCCCTGTGGCACACTGTCTCTTCTTCCCTGCGCTTCTGTCGCGTTCCTGCGCCGCTGGCGCATTCCTGTGCGCCTCCGTCGCGTTCCCGTGGGCTCACCATTGCGCATCAGTCTGCCCTTGCGGTACATGCCTTGCTGCCTCTTCTCTAGCCTTTCCATTCTTTTCCTGCAGCTGGTGCAATGCTGCCCTCCGGCCACTAGATGGCAGTGCAGGGTGTTCTTTTCTTCCATTCACTCAGCAGCAACCTTCTCTGCTGCTAGACTGTCCTTCCGTGTCTTCTTGTTTTGTTTCTCCAGGGATCCCTCGTAGTAGGAGAGCTGGAGGCACAGCAGGAGCAGAACGCTGGGAGCAGGACCGGGGCCAGCCAGCAGGTAAGTCCTTTACATTTATTTGTTTGGAGGCAGGGGGCAACGGGCATTGCTAGTAAGCTCCACAGAGGACAAGGCATCACTCGCGTGTGCGCGAGTTGAGTGAGAGGTGCTCCTCCATCACGCTGGGTTTCCCTGCACAGTCGGGACTTCTGTGGGCGTGTTGGCAGTCAGTGCCAACTCGCGCCCAGTTTAGTTTATCTTCGGCGGCGCTGGCCGCTTATCATTATTCCTTGGTGCCGCCGGGGTCCTGTGAGGTGGGGGCACACTGCTATGGCCGGCGGCAGCCATTCCTTATCTTCGAATCGCTCTCCCTGCCCGCGGCAGCTTCCTGCAGTCCTCGCGCGGCACGGGGGGGGTGTGTCGGCATGCTTGTCCCTATGCGGGGTAGGCACCCGCTGGTTCCATTCGTCGTGCTGCTCCTTCGCGGGTGGGCCCCGCCTCCGGTGTTTACGCCGTAGCAGGACAGTGACAGTGTTCACGTCCCCTCGCCGGTGCTGGTAGGGGCGGGGACCTTCGCTTCTGGGCCGAGTTCAAATCTTCCTCGTGGGGAAGTGGACGGCCGCCACTCTCATCCTCCTCTCACGCTAGGCTCTCTTGTCGTGGCCCCCCGCCTTTTTGCATACAGGGCTCACCTTCTGCCCGGCTGGGCTTCTTCTAACGCGGGTGTTAGAAAGGATAGACGGACCGGGAGGGTCGGCCGGGGTCAGGAGGAGAGGTCTCCGGGGAGAGCCGTCTCCAGCGATCGTACAGACAAGTAACTTCCCCCCCCCACAGACAGATACCACACACGGATAAGGTTCAGTGTTCTTTATAAGCACTTCTTAAGGTACGGTTGAATGGTACAAGGAGGTCTGGACTCCGGGGTCCCCTCGATTCAAGTCTCTCAAAGCAGGGTAAGGGGTAGCGGGACAGTCTGTCTACCAGTCGGGTAGTTTGGCTGAGATGATGCGTAGCTCACAATCCTCGAGCTTAGGTGGTACGGGCCGCGGCAGCGCCAGCAGGTCCCGCAAAGATGGTCGATGTACGGTCCGCGGCAGCGCCAGCAGGTCCCGGTGAGGATGGTCGTTACAACGGGCCGCGGCAGCGCCAGCAGGTCCCGACGAGGATGGATGTTGTGGAAGGCCGCGGCAGCGCCAGCAGGCAGGACGATGGTTCACAAGAGCGGGCTACGGCAGCGCCAGTAGTCCGTCAAGGCTGAGTTCTCTCGGTGTCTCTCGACTCCAGGATACAACTGCCTTCCTGCTCCGGAGTTGCCCCAGTTATAGGGCAGGCGCCCTTTGATGTCCGGACCCTCGCACTTGGAGGTCGGAGGGCCCGGGATGAAGGTGTCCAGACCCCCAGCAGGGGGTGGAGCCAGCGCCTGGGGGAGCTGGAGGCGATCGGCACCTGGCGGGGGAAGAGCTTTTGACACTTCATCCTCCCATTGACCTGCCAAGTGGTCCGCTCACCTCCCGGGTGGATGGTGGTGCCGGGATGTCGGGGCCGGCCAGGCCCGGGGTTAGGGTCGGGGCGAGGCCACGCGGCCTCGTGGTGCAGGGCCCAAGATGGCGGCCGGTGTTTTTCGTGGATTATGCCTGGTGGGCCGGAGCTCGGGCCCCGTCGTGCGGGGAGGGAGTAAGCCCTTCGTGTGGCCTGTCCAACATGCGTCCCCCCCAGCTGAAGGCGGGGAGAGTCACCCATCTCCTTGGGGACTCTCTTCGTCGAGGCGGAAAAAGCGGGACAGGCCATCTGCGTTGGCGTGGTCTTGGCCTGGTCGGTGCTCCACAGTGAAGTCCATTCCCTGCAGGGAAATGGACCAGCGCAAGAGTTTCGGGTTCTCCCCCCGCATCTGCATCAGCCACTGCAGGGGTCGATGGTCGGTTTGTACCCGGAAGTGGGTACCGAAGAGATAGGGCCGGAGCTTTTTGAGGGCCCACACCACTGCGAAGGCCTCCCTCTCGACGGTGCTCCAGCGCTGTTCTCGGGCCAGGAGACGTCGACTGATGAAGGCCACCGGCTGGTCATGACCTTCGGGGTTTAACTGAGAAAGGACGGCTCCGATGCCGTGGTCGGAGGCGTCGGTCTGTACCACGAATTCCCGACCGTAATCGGGGGCCTGGAGCACAGGGGCGGTGCACAGGGCGGCCTTCAGCTTCTCGAAGGCCGCTTGACAATCGGGGGTCCAGTTAATCCGCTTCGGTTGGTTCTTGGACGTGAGACCCGTGAGGGGCCCCACGATGCTGCCGTAGTCCTTCACGAACCGCCGGTAGTAGCCGGTGAGCCCCAAGAAGGCTCGGACCTCGGTCTGGGTGACGGGGGGCTGCCAGGACTGGATGGCAGCAATCTTAAGTTGTAGCGGGGCCACCAGCCCGCTTCCCACTTGGTGCCCAAGGTAGGTCACAGACCCCTGGCCAATTTGGCACTTGCCGGCCTTAATTGTGAGGCCGGCCCGCTGGAGGGCCTGTAGGACCTCTTGGAGGTGACGGAGGTGGTCGGGCCAGTGGCGGCTGTAGACAGCGATATCGTCCAGGTAGGCAGCGCTGAACTCTTCGAGCCCCGCCAAGACCTGGTTCACGAGGCGTTGAAACGTGGCGGGGGCATTCTTCATGCCGAAGGGCATGACCTTGAATTGGTAGTGGCCATCGGGGGTAGAGAAGGCTGACCGTGCCTGAGCCCTGGGTGTGAGGCCGATCTGCCAGTAGCCCGCTGTTAGGTCGAAGACACTGAGGTAGCGGGCGGCCCCCAGCCGGTCGATCAGTTCGTCGGCTCGGGGGATCGGATGAGCGTCGGTCCGGGTGACAGCGTTCAAGCCCCGGTAGTCGACGCAGAATCTCAGTTCAGGTGCGGTGCCGGGGGCAGCGGCTTTGGGGACCAATACAACCGGACTGGCCCAGGGACTGTCCGAGGGCTCGATGACCCCGATTGTGAGCATCTTGGCCACCTCCTCCTGTATGCAGGCCCGTACCCGATCTGGTACGCGGTAGGCCCGGTGTCGGACAGGGGGACTGTCCCCGGTGTCCACGTCGTGCAAACACCAAGGGGTGACCCCGGGGGTGAGGGAGAACAGGGTAGCGAACTGCAGCAGGAGGTTCCGGCAGTCCTGGCGTTGCTCCGAAGTGAGGGCGTCAGAGAGCCGGACCCCGTCCACGGAGCCGTCATTCTCCTGAGTCTTCAGAAGATCCGGGAGGGGTTCGGAGTCTTCCTCTGCCCCACTGTCCGTAGCCATCAGGAGGCTGAGTTCTGAGCGCACAAAGTGTGGTTTGAGTCGGTTGGTGTGGAGGACCCGAAGGGGGTTCCGGGAGGTCCCCAGGTCGATGAGGTAAGTGACGGGGCTTTTGCGCTCGACCACTTTGAAGGGCCCCGTCCACTTATCTTGCAAGGCACATGGTTCGGTGGGGGACATCACCCATACTTGTTGTCCAGGCTCGAACTCAACGGAGGAGGCATTGTGATCATACCACTTCTTCATGTCCTCCTGGCTGGCCTCGAGGTTCGCCTTGGCCATCTCTCTGAAGCGCCGGGTCTGATTGCGTAGGGCCAGGAGGTATTTGAAGACGTCTGGAGGGGTCTTTAGGGGGGCCATCTCCCAACCTTCTTTTACTAGGCTGAGGGGCCCTCGCACAGGGTGCCCGTACAGGAGTTCGAAAGGGCTAAAACCGAGGGACTTCTGGGGAACTTCGCGGTAGGCGAAGAGGAGGCACGGGAGTAGTACATCCCACTGGCGACGGAGGGGCTCTTCCAATCCCCCAATCATCCCCTTGAGGGTGCGGTTAAAACGCTCCACTAGTCCGTTCCCTTGGGGGTGATAGGGGGTCGTGAATCTGTAGGTGACCCCGCATTGTTGCCAGAGGGACTTCATGTATTTGGATATAAAGTTCGTGCCTCGGTCGCTGACGACTTCTCGGGGGAAGCCTACCCGGGAGAAGATCCCCATTAGGGCCCGGCCAACCACCGGAACTGTCACGGTCCGTAGGGGCACCGCTTCGGGGTAGCGGGTGGCATGGTCCACCAGTACTAAGATAAACCTGTGTCCTTGTGCCGTGCGGGGGTCCAGAGGCCCCACGATGTCTATCCCCACCCTCTCGAACGGGGTGGTGACCACAGGGAAGGGTTGCAGAGGGGCTTTCAGCTTCCGACCACTCTTCCCGCTGGCTTGGCATGTGGGGCAAGATCGGCAGTGGTTCAGGACGTCGTTCCTCATTCTCGGCCAGAAAAAGTGGGTCACTAGGCGGCTGTACGTTTTATCTTGGCCCAGGTGTCCAGCCAGGGGGACATCGTGGGCCAGGTTGAGCAGAAAGTCTCTGAAGCGGAGAGGTACCACCAGTACTCGACCGGCCCCCAGCTCGGCGATTCTTTGCTCGCTGTATAGCAGGTCGTTATCCCAGTAGACCCAGTGAGTTCCGGTGGAGTCCCCTGCGTTCTGGGCGCTGGCTTGTTGGCGGAGTCCCTCGAGGGAGGGACAGGTCTTTTGTTCCTGGCGGAACTGTGCTTGGGTGGGCCCCCCCTCTTGACGCCACTGAGCCAGGTCAGGAAGGTCCTGGGGTTGCGCGTCCCCTTCGGCCGTCGGGTCTGGGAGGCTGGCCTCGTCGTTGTCTTCTACTGGGGCGACTGGGGGCGGAGGTGCTGGCCATTCTGGTTCTTCTGATCGAGGGACGGCACGGGCGGCCATGGACCGGGTGGTTATGCAGGCCCAGTCCGGGAGGCCCAGCATCCCCAGGTGCTCTCTTCTCTCAACGGTGGCCCACGGGGAACTCTCGAGGTCATTCCCCAGGAGGCAGTCCACGGGGGCATCGTCCCGGACCGTCACCTTCAACAGGCCGGAGACCCCTCCCCATTCGAATGGAACGCAGGCCATTTGACACATACTTTCAGAGTTGTCTGCCGAGCGGACGGGGCAGAGAATGTTCGGCAGGATCTGCTCGGGCTTCACCAGGTGACAGCGGACGGCCGTCACACTGGCGCCTGTGTCGCGCAAGGCCTCGGCTCGCTGTCCATTAATGGTCACCCACTGACCGTATTTCCTGGTGTTAGCGGGTAGGGGAGCCCGCGGGACCATGTCTCTTCCCCCTAAGCACGCCAGGACCATGGCGGCCGGTTCCCACTCTTGCTGGGCCGGCTCATACTCCTCTGGTTCCTCCAATGATCGCTCTTCCCCCAGGGCGGCGGCAGCTACCTGGCGGGGCTTGGGTGTTTGGTTCTGCGGGCAGCTCGGGTCATTGGCGTAGTGGCCGACTCGCTGGCATCGGTGGCACGTGACGTTGGCTCGGACCCCAGGACGCCACGGGGGGTTGCCCCGACCGGCCGGAGCCGGGGTGCTGGCCAGGGGTGTTGCGGGCAAGGCGTCTCTCCCTCGCCCCTGGCCCCCTCCTCCTCCCCGAGGACGGTGCTGGCCTTGGTTGTTTCTGTTCTGTTCGTGTGGCCCCCTCCGGCCCACTCGGGTGCTTTCCCATCGGTCAGCTTCGGCGGCGAGCTGCCGGGGGTCAGTCAGCTTACTGTCGAGGAGGTGCTGCCTGAGCTCGACGAAGCAGTTGTTTGACAGGTGCTCCCATACCATCAGGTTAAAGAGTTGTTCGTAGGTGGTGACCTGGCTCCCCTTTATCCAACCCTCGAAGGCACGGCTGAAATAGTTTACGTATTCTACCCAAGTTGTACCTGGGATCCGGGTGCAATCTCTGAACCTCTGGCGGTACATCTCGGGTGTGAGGCCGTAGCGGGTGAGGAGGGCAGCCTTCATGTGGTCGTAGGACGACATTTGGTGATCTGGGAGCTGCAGTAGGGCATCGCGCCCCTCGTTGATAAACCTCCCCCAGAGTCCGGCTCCCCAATCACTCCGGTCGATCCGGTGGGAGGTCATGGCGATCTCGTAGGCTTTAAACCACTGTTGTATGTCGTCTTCTCGGACATACTCGCGGACAACATCCTTGGGGATGTGGACTTTTTTCTCGATTGGCCCCGGGGTGTGTGGTCGCTCAGGCACCCCCAGTTCTTTATTCTGTTTCCGAAGTTCTATTTCCGCCAGTTTGCGCTCGTGCTCGAGCGTTATTTTTTTCTCCTCCAGCTCTCTCTGTCTCTGCTTCTCTTCTCGTTCATCTCGGAGCCGCATGTGCTCGAGGTTGAGTTTCTGTTCAGCTAACTTGAGTTCCCCATCCATCTTGAGTCGTGCCATTTCCAACTCGTGCAATCTGGTTCTTTCTCTTTCTCGGATCTCCTCCTGCGAGAGGCCCGTTCCCCGCTCCTCGGGAGCCGTGGCGTTCCCCTCTGGTGTGATGCTGCTTTGGTCGGAGGGTCCGGCGACCCCAGTTTCTGTCCACGACTCTAGGGCGTGCTTTAGGTCATCTTTGGTACTCAGGCCGGTGGTAGCAATGCCAAGTTCTATGCAGAATTGTCTCAGTTCGCGGTGGTTGTATTCTTCTAATTTATCCATTTGGAATTTCTCGGTGGAGTTGCTATCTTTGGCTGACATCGTGTTGTTGTCGTGGGGTGAGCTACTCTCTGTACGATTACGCGTTGATTCGGATCGCGCCGCTGGCCACCAATGTTAGAAAGGATAGACGGACCGGGAGGGTCGGCCGGGGTCAGGAGGAGAGGTCTCCGGGGAGAGCCGTCTCCAGCGATCGTACAGACAAGTAACTTCCCCCCCCCACAGACAGATACCACACACGGATAAGGTTCAGTGTTCTTTATAAGCACTTCTTAAGGTACGGTTGAATGGTACAAGGAGGTCTGGACTCCGGGGTCCCCTCGATTCAAGTCTCTCAAAGCAGGGTAAGGGGTAGCGGGACAGTCTGTCTACCAGTCGGGTAGTTTGGCTGAGATGATGCGTAGCTCACAATCCTCGAGCTTAGGTGGTACGGGCCGCGGCAGCGCCAGCAGGTCCCGCAAAGATGGTCGATGTACGGTCCGCGGCAGCGCCAGCAGGTCCCGGTGAGGATGGTCGTTACAACGGGCCGCGGCAGCGCCAGCAGGTCCCGACGAGGATGGATGTTGTGGAAGGCCGCGGCAGCGCCAGCAGGCAGGACGATGGTTCACAAGAGCGGGCTACGGCAGCGCCAGTAGTCCGTCAAGGCTGAGTTCTCTCGGTGTCTCTCGACTCCAGGATACAACTGCCTTCCTGCTCCGGAGTTGCCCCAGTTATAGGGCAGGCGCCCTTTGATGTCCGGACCCTCGCACTTGGAGGTCGGAGGGCCCGGGATGAAGGTGTCCAGACCCCCAGCAGGGGGTGGAGCCAGCGCCTGGGGGAGCTGGAGGCGATCGGCACCTGGCGGGGGAAGAGTTTTTGACACTTCGTCCTCCCATTGACCTGCCAAGTGGTCCGCTCACCTCCCGGGTGGATGGTGGTGCCGGGATGTCGGGGCCGGCCAGGCCCGGGGTTAGGGTCGGGGCGAGGCCACGCGGCCTCGTGGTGCAGGGCCCAAGATGGCGGCTTGAACCGGCCGGGGGAGCCGGTGGGGCTGGGCCCCGTGATGAGTAGAGGTCCGAGGGCAGAAGATCCGTCGGGAGACGGGGTACAGGTGTTTTTCGTGGATTATGCCTGGTGGGCCGGAGCTCGGGCCCCGTCGTGCGGGGAGGGAGTAAGCCCTTCGTGTGGCCTGTCCAACAGCGGGTAGGCTCTGCTTGACACAGGCTCTGTGAGGGAGTCGTGGCCGACGTGGGTGGGCTCCGCTCGGACCACTCTTCGAACCGGGCACAGCCGCAGGCTCGACGGGGTCGGGGTGGGCACCCGACTTCCTCCTGCTGAATCACGGCGTCGCGGCCGATGCGGGTGGGCTCCGCACGGCTCGCACTTCTCCTCCTTCACCGGGCAGGTCGCGGCCGATGCGGGTGGGCTCCGATCGGTTCGCTTGTCTTCGGGGCGCTTCCCACGCGGGGGTCACGGCGTCAGACTCGGGGTGGGCACCCGGCCGCCACCGGACATGCTGCGGGCTCCGCCCGCCCTGCAGGCTTCTCGGCGCGTCGCGCCTTCTCACGGAGGGGGTGGCCTCACTGGGGCCAGTCCTCTCTCCCTCCTTGTTTTTCTTTCGTCGGTGCGCAGATTGGGGCTGCACACGCGGGGTAGGGTACCCGCCTCGTCGCCATTGTTACGTTGGGCCCTAGGCCCTCATGCCAGGCATAAGGAGTGACGCAGACACATGGTTGGGGTAGTGGATTACTGGCCCAGGGCACGTGCGCCCGGCCTCTTTTATTGACAGGGTCACCTGACTGGTGACGCCTGTGGTGGGTGGGTGTACAGTGTCTTACATCAGCGGTGAAACACTAGAATGCATCTAGCTGGATGCAACACCTACTACAGAGGTGCCAATTCACAACGGACCACGAGCTCCTATGTGTATACAAAACATCAAAAGATACCGCAGCACTCAAATGGAAGTCCATACAAATTTAGAACGTCCATAGAATAAACACTAGCAGTAATACTTCAATTGAATATGTTTATTGAAGAAAGGGATGTTCTGTAATCTTCTGTACATTCAGCTTGAGAATAGACAATTTTCCGTATATGAAATTTCGGATAACAGCTGACACGTGTTTCGGCACAAAGTGACTTTTTCAAGGCTGTAAAATCATACATAAATACATAACAATCAGACATGTGAGGAAAACAGAGGCAAACTTTGAAAGTAGTTGTTCAACAAGATAGGAAGCTTGCTGTATTAGTGCTAAATGGGGCGGAATTCATGACATATTTTGATTTGTGAAACTAACCACAGAACACATGTAGTTGATGATGAGTAACGTTGATCCAATCCACCCTGGGAAGAAATCCAAAGTGCAAACCATCAAATAAGGGGGAAAAATAATAAAAGAATTCAGGTAGAATAGAGTGCAAGCCCCTTGAATTCTGTACTTTAATTTATTATGGTTTTCACTAGAGATACACTCCTAGGTTTCAGCGCCCAGCACTAGTATGTGCCTGAACCTTCACAAGCCAGTCCCCATTAAGATAGTCAATAAAGCATTCCATTGACTTAAAATAAATGCCAGTATTACATTTAAGGGCTTCTTCCCCATCCCTTGATCATAAAAAGTCATAGGCTCCGGATACCTGCAGAAACTGACGGTCCACTGAGTCCACACCATAGACCCATAGACCCCCGCATCTTCTTTGGTCATCTCGTTGAGGAACCATGAATCATCAAGAGCAAGAAACACAGTAGCAGATCATTGGGAGCACGAGGGCTGACCAAGCACCTACAAGCGGCTCAATAAACCTTTCAAACTGAACCAACCAGACTTGCCTTCAATCCAACTCTCCACAGAAAAAGGAATGTGAACAAAAAATATCAAATAAAATTACTTATCCTATGCGAGAGGCTGTAACCTTTTCTCCATCTGTTAATCTGTATTTGGCTTCCTGCTGTCAGTGCTCTAACCAAAAGAGACATACAGATCTTTACAATGCACAAGTCTGCATCAAAAAGACGCACGACGGCACAACCTCAACATCATCTCCTACACCGACGATACCCAGCTGATCCTATCCCTCACCAAAGACCCCCACACCGCCAAAACCAACCAACACGAAGGAATGAAGGCTGTCGCCCACTGGATGAGAAACAGCCGACTGAAGCTGAACTCGAACAAGACCCTGGTGAGGGTGAGGATGCCAACAAGGTACTTGATGCATACCTTTCTGTAATGAAAACTTTGGACAAAAGGTTCGGCCCAGGACAGAACACGTTTGGGCATGCCAATCATTTCTGCAGAGCTCACTCCTTCCTGGTGAACCTATTGATGAATCTGTCGCAGGTCCATGCCCATTTCAGCAGCTTGCAAATGCCATGAGTTTAAGGATAAGATAACCTGTGATCATCTGACAGAAAAAAATGGCATTAAAAAGATTCAGGAGAGGCTTTTATCAATGGAAGATCCAGACTTAGAGAAGGCACTTACCTGAGCCAGAAGCATAGATGTTTGCACGAGAATGAGCATGAGTGCTGGTGTGTGCAAAGTAACGCAGATTTCCAATCCGTCTTAGAAGCACAATGCCAAAGGAGACAGTGATGAGTGGCAATAGAGCGATAATAGTCCTGTGGTTCATCACAAACCCGTCTGGATGAAGAAAGATGCGTTTTGTACATTTAGCCAACAGCAAAAGCTGTCCCGATATTAATATACCTTATTTCAGGTGTCATAAGTAGGGGAATCATGCAGCATGTACAAAGCAAGTGTAGGTCAGAATGGGTTGTTGAACCGAACTGTAAATAAATTGGGTGATGACATATCTATTGTAGATGATAATATTGTGTTAAAATTATCTATATTGGAAGTTGATGTAGGGGAAATTGTGAAAATAGCATCTGTCAGTAGTAGAAGAAAGCAAAGACCATCCCATTGTGGGATATCAGCTTAAAAGTACAAGTGATGACAGATTCCGGTTCGCCTTCTGCATTGATGAGTTCGGATGAATTTAATAGATTTCTTGGTGTTCAACATAAGGAGTCCTGTATCAAAATGTTTCGCATATGGGGCAAAAGAGTAGAAGTTCTTAGAATGCTTGAGATATTATTAGAGCTTGATAATAGTGTCACTAATGACATGATTTATGTTGCCAAAAATGGGTCAAATTTGTTGAGATGGAAAAACCAAAACCACACTGATCAAGTTGTGTCAAGACAAAACTCCTCAGTGCCATTTGCAGGGATGTGTGTTGGTTAAATGACTGCACATGGGTCAGGCAGTATCCTGAAATGTTTACTGATTCTTAGAAAAATTAAAAGGATTTCAACATTGTATAGCCTTGAAAAAGAATGTCTCTCTGTTGTTCACAGAGTGCATAT
Organism: Triturus cristatus; assembly: GCF_964204655.1. Taxonomy (NCBI): domain Eukaryota; kingdom Metazoa; phylum Chordata; class Amphibia; order Caudata; family Salamandridae; genus Triturus; species Triturus cristatus. The sequence goes on from NC_140591.1 coordinate 1,680,724,290, forward strand.
GGTACCTCTAGTGCTGATGAAAGAATTGAATTCTAAACTGGATAAGTTGTGTGCCCAGGGAGTAATTGAACCTATCGAAGGCTAAGAGTGGTTATTCTCTGTGGTTCTAGCATGAAAAACAGACTTATCATTGAGATTGTGTGTGGATTTGTGTGATAAAAATTCCAACAGCTGGATACACCACCACTCACTTCCCAACATAAATGAGATGTTAACCTCTATTAAAGGGGCAGTGGTTTTCATGTCTCCCAACATGTCTGCAAAAGGTAGATTTATGCAAGGAATCTAGATATCTGATGTGGTTTGTAACACCAGAGTGTGTATGCCATTATGCACGTATAGTATCTGGTCTGACATCTGCTTCTGCTGTATTTCAGCGATTCATGGGAAACACATTCAAGGGAATGACTGTTGTGGTGTACTTTCAGGATGACATCCTTATATATGGGTAGGGTCAGGACGAACATGATGTGAAAGTTAAAATTGTGTTTGATGTCATCAAAACATGTGGGTTGACACTCAGGAAAGTCAGATGGGTGTGGATTACTTGGGACATTATGTAACAAGCAAGGCAATTGAGCCCAAAGTTATAATGTAGGAAGCAATGGAAGAGTTTCTGCTCCTAAAGATAGAGACCATTTGAGATTGTTTTTGGGACTCATTGAATATCAGGCCAAGTATGGAGCAATTGTGCTGTGAAAACTGTCTGCTTACCGTGTTCACAGATGAATTTCATTATAAATATAATTTATCATGTTTTGCTGCATTGCGGCAGACATTTGCGCCCATGTCACCTTCTTTTTCCTTATTTGCCCAAGTATCTTCACTGCCTGCAGTCCATGGGTGTCCATCCTATGACCAGGGAGTCCGCAGCTATTCCACCTTCTCAGGATATTGCTGCAATATACACATGTGCGCATCGGGTCTGATTCAATTATAAATTTCCATGTGTAATATGAATTGAAATTTAGAGTGTGTGGAATTTGCTTAATTTACTTTTGAGTAATTACGTGATTTTTACTGCGATTACACACAATTTTAAGTCTGCGTTTGCAATGAACTTGAGCACAAGATGCATCCATATGTCCATATGTCCATATGCTAGAGGTCCAGGGGCAGATTTACAAGCCCCTTGTGACACTTTCACGCCACCGTTGCGTCACTTTTGTGACGCAGCAGCGGCGTAAACAATGCTCCACCATGCAACAGATTTACAACCTGATGCATCTAGTGAGATGTGTCACGCTGTAAAGCCCTGCGCTACATTATACCTACGTCAGGTATAATGTATGCAGGGTAGGCGTTCCGTTGCAAGGAAGCCCAGTAAAGGTGACGCAGTGAAATCTACAAGATTTCACTGAGTCACTTTTACGCCATGCTTCGTCAAAACCCTGCGCCTCTTGAAGCAGACAAAAGGAGTGATGCAGCATGTTAGGCATAGGGCATCCCTGAGCATTTCTGGAGTCGCGTCACGCTTGGGACACGACTCCAGCAATGCGCCGCCCTTACGGCAGGAGATGCGACACACATCTGGCTATCCATGCGCCACGGTGCATCACATTGTAAATGCGACGCATCCGTGGTGGTGCAAGGGTATTCCTGTGTGTCGCATCTTTACTGGCACATCTCTGCTGATATGCAGGGATGCGCCAATCCTTGTAAATCTGCCCCTAGTTTTTTGCATTGTTCACCATGCACTTTCTTTTGCCACAAAGGCATGTCATTATATAATTTATCATAATACCTCCATTTTCCATAACAATGCCACATTAGCACAATTCCACAAGATTATGCAAGGGTAATAGATTTTTTCCCGGGTCTAAATAAAACCCACACATGGGTTGACATAAGATATAAAAGTGCAATTTTACAAACTGAAAGACATTTTCAAATGTGCACATGTTCTTGCTGCACTATCATGCATGGAGAGCTAACTTTAGATATGATTGGGAGTTCACAAACATTACAGGAGGACTACCAGAAACCTTTCTGAATACAACTTTTTAATTTGCACCTATTAGAGGGAGGAAACCTATGGATCAGGTTTGCATCTTTTTCGTAAGGTTCAGGCTCAATAAACGCAGGTTAATCTCTTTCCGTATTCACGAGTTAGTCTAAAAACCTGGCCTGGCTCTGGTGCTCCTGGTCCTACGGTTGACACACCTCCTCCTGTCACTAATGCTTGTGTCACTGGTGTTCATTTGTTGATCTCTGCCCTGTAAGGTTCAGGCCTGTGAAATGGAGGTATCTGAAGAGGTGCTTCTCGCACTGAGCTCCTCCACTGTCCTAAGTATCATCTTCCATGGTCACAAGTGAACAATGTTGGGAGCATTAGTGGTTCACTGATTGTAGGGTCTCTAACACCTGTGAGTACAAATATTCACTCCCACTGGAGGCAGCAAGAGCGTGATGAGCAGACCTTCAGTGCTACAATCACCGCTACCAGGGGCATCCTCTGTCAACCAGCAGAGGGCCCTCTCCGAACTCTGTATTGTGTTGTATTTCATCAATCGATTCAATTGCACACTTAGGCCATCATTATTGGGATTTTGGCATAGGGCAGTGAAGCAAGACACTTTATTTCTGCAATACGGTGCACTCCTGTCCAGTCCCCCTGCGCTGGAGCCATTTTGGCAGTCAAGGTAGGCACCCTCACACCATGCTAAAAGGGTGCCACCACTGCATGCAGGATTGTTTTTGTGCAGGAAGGGAGACCTTCCTGCACAAAAACAATCCTAAGACACCCTTCCCTCTTTCTATATGTGCTGCAGAATGCAGCACACATACAAAGAGGAAAAACAAGGAGAAATATATTCAGGCATAAGGACTTGGTGCTTCCCCAGGTTTTCATGATTTTGTAAATCTGGGTGGTGTCAAAATGCATGGGTGCTGCATGGAAGAACCCACTGCAACACCCATGGAACACATCCTGGGCGCAGAGTAAGGCAACAGAGTGATTTACACTGGGTTTGCATTACTCCAAATTTATGAGGCCACTCAAAGCCACGCAGGGTGGCTAGCCGTGGCTTCATAACTCTGATTCAGAGCCCTGCGTCAAGCATTTACCACTTTATGCGGTGCAAATGTCTTGCAGGGCTCTCATAAATATTATTTTAATATTATTGTAAGATATCTGTGTACCAATTCCTGTAAATTCATTGTGGGCCCAATTCACAGAAGTAATCTGAGACAAAATCCTAACTTGACGATATTTGGTGTTCACAAAGGGCATTTAGGAGTAGTAAAGGTAGGATTCCTAACTCCTAAATGCCTTTTGTGAACACCAAAAGTCATAAAGTTAGGATTTTGTCTCAGTTTAGGAGTAGCAAAGTTAGGATTCCTAACTTTACTACTGATAAATGCCTTTTGTGAACACCAAAAGTCGTAAAGTTAGGATTTTGTCTCAGTTTAGAAGTAGTAAAGTTAGGATTCCTAACTCCTAAATGCCTTTTGTGAACACCAAAAGTCATAAAGTTAGGATTTTGTCTTAGTTTAGGAGTAGTAAAGTTAGGATTCCTGACTCCTAAATGCCTCTTGTGAACACCAAAAGTCGTAAAGTTAGGATTTTGTCTCAGTTTAGGAGTAGCAAAGTTTTGATTCCTAACTCCTAAATACCTTTTGTGAACACCAAAAGTCATAAAGTTAGGATTTTGTCTCAGTTTAGGAGTAGTAAAGTTAGGATTCCTAACTTTACTACTCCTAAATGCCTTTTGTGAACACCAAAATTCATAAAGTTAGGATTTATTCTCAGATTACTTCTGTGAATCGGGCCCGCCGTTCATATTTCTCTTATGTCATTTCTGCTGCTGAAGTAACTGTAAAAGTCAAGTGATGAAACTGTCTGCAATATCATAAGAGGGTTGACCGTGACAACACAGTGTTTCATTACAAGATGATATTGGAAAGAGGGTCATTGCTTGGAGTATTAATTACTTTTCCTTTTACGTTGCAGAGAAACAATCATTTCAGACTTTCCTGTCCATAATCTGCATCAAGCTGAACAAAAGCAAGAATTCCTTCCTCTGCACAGGCTCCTAGAGAGTGACAGATGAGTCCTATTGGCGGAAAGTCCAGAGACATTATTCAGGACAAGGGCTCATTGAAACTCGGCTTCTAGTAGATATTTAGAAAGCACTTCTATCAAATGAATGATAACCAGCACCAGACAAGTTCTGTTTAAATAAGTCAGACCTCTAAAGTAGAGTAAATTATGAGCTGATACATCACTTTAATTCATAATGTTACGTTAATCAATTTGATGTGATTTTGTTACTTACTGATAATTGACTTTTTTCTGGCCTGAATACTTTATGTACCCAAGGAGAACTCTTACACTGAGGGCCTCTCTTTGTACAGTGTGTGTGCACCCTTGTAGACCTCCCTGTGAGTGCTGCCTCTGTAACATGCCCTCTTACACTGAGGGCTGCTCTGTGAAATACTCTGGGTGCTCTGTGTGTGCACCCTTGTAGAACCTATTGTGAGTGTTGTGCACCCTCATCCTTTGCTGTTTTACTCTGTAACGTGCACTCATACATAGAGGGCCGCTCTATAAAATACTCCTAGTACTCTGAGTTTGCTCATGTGTTGAACCTACTGCGAGTGTGGTGCAACCTCATGTTGGGCAGCATTCCTCTGTTACATGTACTCAAACACTGAGGGCGGCTCTCGGGAATACTCTGGGTACTTGGTCTGTGCACCATTGTAGAATCCATGGCAAGTGTTGTGTACCCTCATTCTGTGCTGCGTTCTTCTGTAACATGTACTCATACACTGTGTGCCGCTCTGTAAAATACTCTGGGTACTCTGTGTGCACCCTTGTAGAACCTACTGTGAGTGCTGTGCACCCTCATTCTGTGTTGCGTTCCTCTATAACATGTAATCTTACACTAAGGGCCGCTCTATAAAATACTCTAGGTACTCTGTGTGGGCACATTTGTAGAACCTACTGTGAGTGGTGTGTACCCTCATTCTGTGCTGTGTTCCTCTGTAACGTGTACTCGCACACTGAGAGCGGCTCTGTAAAATACTCTGGGTGCTCTGTGTGCACCCTTGTCAAACCTACTGTGAGTGCTGTGCACCCTCATTCTGTGTTGCGTTCCTCTATAAGATGTACTCGTACACTGAGGGCCTCTCTGCAAAATACTCTGTGTACACTGTGAGCATCCTTGTAGAACCTACTGTGAGTGCAATGTACCCTCACTCAGTGCTGCGTTCCTCTGTAACATGTACTCATACATCGAGGGCCGCTCTGTAAAATACTCTGCGTGCACCCTTGTAGAACCTACTGTGAGTGCAGTGTACCCTCATTCTGTGCTGCGTTCCTCTTCACCATGTACTCGCACACTGAGGGCCGCTCTAGGCACTCTGTGTGTGCACCCTTGTAGAACCTACGGCGAGTGGTACGTGCCCTCCTTCTGTGCTACCTTTTTCTGTAAGGTATACTTTTACACTGAGGGCCGCTCTCTTGAATTCCCTGGATGCTCTCAAGTGTGGACCCTTTAGAGTCCACTGTGTGAGTGCTCTGTGGTCTCTCTCTGGGACATGTTTCCCTGTAAAGTAACCTTTGTACCTGAGGGCCGAAACTTCAGGACACTGGGCACACCCTTGCATAATCAGCTTTGAGGAGCTTGTATTGGTTTTAGGCCACTTGTGTGGCACTGCACAATTTGCCCCAGTAGACTTCTATGATGGTGATTAAATGGTTCAATGCTTTGCATCACTTTGAGGCACTCTGCAGCACTTTCTGACATGCACAAAACCTTGGTAAGCTCCCTGGTAGCTGCATGACTGCTGTGTGTGCTGCATGTCTCTATATAGTATAGTCATTCACTGAGGTCTGCTGCTGCCAGGAACCATTAGCAGACAAGCGACAGAATGAGGAGAGGGAGAGAATCGGAGGAGGATATACTGCTGGTGGGAGGGCAAGTTCTGGTAAATACATAACACAGCAGGCAGCATACCCCAAACCACCCCCGTAATGCAGGGTCTAGAGAGCCAATGAAGCCGCCTCTGCATTTTCAATGAAGCGCGCACTATGGAGGCAGAAGCAAGAAACTTGTAAGCCTTTTTCTTGTTTACCACTAAGATGATGCTGACCTCCGTATAAGTGCACATAGTCGGGTCATGTAGAAATGCAGTTTATTTTACATTTGGTTACTGCAGGTGTGCACATAAGTGCGGTTCTCCAGTGATCACCCGTACGGAAGCCTTCAGTGAGGTCATGTGGCTCCTGGTTGAAATCAGTCAATCTGCACCCACCACCTCTATGTATATGGGCTCGCCGACACACCTTGGGCCCTGGGTGCCTGCATCTGAAATGGTGGCATGGCCATTGCAATGTCTCCCTTGTCTAAAAAGCCTTCTTTTCACTGAATAACACCATGGATGGTTCATTAGATTTAGAAGGTGTCTCCTCTGGTAACCACCTTTGAGGTCTTCCTGAAGTTTCACTTCCTTCTTGGAGGACCAGTGATGGCCACTCTGTTCTTCCCCTGGGGCCCCCTGCAGCCCACTGTCTGTCTTTGAGGCCCTTCTCCACCCCCTACTCATCTTGTAACTTTGTTTCACATCGAATGCAGACTTCAAGTGAAGGGCTTTATTGCTGGAACAGAAACAACATTCTTTCCTGTCTTGTTACACTTGTTCTCCTGAGCTTCTATGTTTCTTTTGTAGTGTAAACAGGGGTTAAAAATTCTCCCAGTAGGTGTGTGAATAACTTAGAAAGACACCATTTAGGAAACAACCAAATGGAGGTGGTGGCTCACTCAATCCATTTGCAAATATTTGTAGCTGTCGGTTCCCTTCCTTAACAACTATGTCCTTGTGCAGCTGATAACACTGTTTGTGAGTAGAGTTCCTGTACTTGAAACATCTTCTGTTGTTTTTTTGCGTCTGCCTATAAGATTACACCCTTGAAAAATCCATTGTGAATGCTGTGCCCTCCTTCTACAAAGTATAGTCCTTCAACTAGGGCACCGTGTGAACCGTTGTGGAATCCATTTGGAGAGTTGTCTGACTACATCGTCTTCTGCATGTCTCTGCAGAGCATGTTCTTTCACCTAACACTGCTGAGATACAACTATGCATTGGGGAATAACTCATTACCTATAGAATCTTAGGGAAATGTACAGACTTCATTTTCTAAAAGGTTGCAAAGTTTACCCTCTCTGCCTGCAAGTTATAGTTCTTGAAAGTGAGATTTTGTGCAAAAAATACATTCAGCACAAAAGTCTTTTCATTCAGTCTTCTTTAGAAAAGTATAGTTCTGCTGATGGTCTTGTAATCTTCAATGGTTGCTAGACTGCCAACTTTCCTAAAGTGTGAAGAAAGTTCCGTAGGACCGCTCTCAGACCAATGCTCATTACTAAACCAAAGTAATTGTAAAGTCTTTAGAGTCTCCATTACTTGTCTCTTGAATCTTCTTAACCAGAATTTGAATTAATAGTGTAATGTAATTGTTTCTGTGAATCATTTGATACTCACTCCATTCAAGTCCTGGCATGCACTTTATCATATAATGAGAATTTGGACTCATTTAGATCTCGGCAGACGGGTTGCTTCATCACAATGGTGACAGATATCCCGTCCGCAGAAATATAAATCCCATTATATCCTATAGGATTTATATTTCAGTGAACGGGACATCCGTACTTGTTGTGACAGAGTAACCCATCCGCCGAGATCTAAATCAGGTCATCGGTCTCCTGCCAGAGGGGTCATGTGGTTCTCTGGGAACAGGGTCTCTTTTGAATCTCGTACTTACTCTCCACTCTGTGTCCAGTCACAAAAGAGACATAGCGTTGAGTACGGTGCACTGTTGAATGTCCACAGTTTTCATTAAATCTGATGTGAAGAAAACAAGGCCACCTGTGACAATGGGACAAGCGTGCCACATTATATCCCAATTGTCTATCCGCCAGTCAGTGCGTATCATTTTATATGCCATACTAGCCAAATTTAAGCTGACACATTGCACCCCTCACCACAATGTGTGACTGACTAAGTGATATTTACTAAGCCACGTACGGGACGATTTGTGAAGCCTTGGGTGACTTTGTAAAGATGTGTTATGTAATAAAGCAGTTGTGCTACGTTGCTTTACATTTCGTGATAGAAGACATTCCATGGTGGATCACGGGCATTTTCATGCATTGCCAGGGTTGTGATCCACCTGAGCGTGGCATACCGAGGAGAAATATTTTGACTTTTCCTCATTAGATTGTTCTTCTATTCGTGATGCATTCTGCCTCATACATAGAAAGAGGAAATTGCCTCTTAGAATTGTTTTTGTGCATGAAGGTATCCGTTGCACCACACACCAACGTGTAAGAGTGCCTGCATTGGCAGGAGGCAGCACACGGTACACCAGTGCATGGAGGGAGCAGAAGTGTGTGCTATCAGAGTAGATATGGTGCATTTCTGCTCTCTCTGTTTCACACAATGTAGTGCTGCAAGTTGCCTTGCTGCATCATGTTGCAGTAAACTTTAATACATGTGTCTCTTAGTGCACAGGTCCACACAGATGTAGTCAACCCAATGCACTTGCAACAAAGATTTGTTAAAATAAAAAAGACACCTCAATACCGTATGTACAAATAGTCTCAAAATTACTAAGTCAACTGCAAAATAGTGTAACAGTGCAAGCATCAGTGAAAGACTGAGACAGGATTAAAGAGAAGGAGAAACATTTGATAACAAACCGTAAAGCCCCTCGAGCACCCCACTAAAGAAATCTGTTTTAGGAGTCAGTCTAAGGGTCGCTAAGGGCAATGGTGTCTGTGGTCCAGACAGGATTCTGTGTGAGGGGTGCTTGCCACCGCCACTCCCACTCAAGAGTGCCTATAATGACAGAGAAACCAGCCTCATTGACAATCAGGAAACAATATTTACCAAATGCATCCCGACACATATGGAATAATGGGCAGAAGACAATCACATCCCTAAACCAATAGAAGGGGCTTCATGCAAGGCCTATCCACAATAGACCAGATCTTCATCTTTGCCCACATATTCTATATCCCACTTTGACGCCTTCTTAGCCTTTCAGCTGGTGGAAAGGGAGCTACTATGGTTCAGATTGAAAGTCTGTGGGTATATGTCTGGCCCTTCTGAGGATAGCAAACAGCCTCCACTCAGACTCAAATCCACAACTTAGAGTTGGCACCAACAGAGCAAGATGTGAGTTGTTTTCCACCAAGAGAGGCGTTAAGCAACGTTGGAGCTTGATATATCTGCAACTCGACCTCAAAAACTATCAGCTGATGATGCCATTTTCATGGGAACAACAGAAAACGCCGTAAAGCCGAACACAAAGCAAGCAAAAGGTACTGTGCTAAAGATCCGATCAAAATCCAGGCTTCAAAGTCCAAGGTTATGGTTCGGCGGCCATGATACAAAAGGGCGTGACATGCATCAATAACGCTGTGAAAGCAAGTCTCGGTACCAAAAGGCCTCAAGCATCTGGCAGTCACTGTGTCTAAGTCACCAGCCTGTAAGGAACATTTTGAAGTCAAACTAGAAAGGGCCGAGAATACACCAAAGGCTATTTCAAACTTTGAATATAAGTCATGACAACGCGCACCTACAAACAATTGAAGCAGTGGGGGAGAATAAAGCAGGAGGAATGATAGGCCACCGACTGAAGTTTGGATCACCGACATCAACCTGAGCAAAAGGTCAATTAGAGAGGCATCCGTGGAAGCAATGTCTCGGACTCATGAAACACCCAACTACTGCAGCACTGGAAGCAGATCTAGAGCATGCATCTCTTGAAAATAGAGCAGTAAAGGCCTTGCACTGCTCCATCGGAAGAAAATTCAGCCAGATCAGCCATCTCATCGACAGAGAATGGAAGGAGACGCTAAACTCTAAGCCCCCCTGATGTATCTAGGCAAAGAACTCACTCGCCAAAACATAGAAGACCCTACGAGTATTTCATACACTGCAACACCCAGCAAAACCAGTTTCAAATACCACTGACACAATGAGTACCAGAAAAGACCCAAAAATATATTCCACCATTCAAACAAGGAAGATAGTTTCCTGTCCACTTGTACTTATGTCAGGAATGAAACAAACTAAGTCAATTCTGATCACCCCCCTGGCTCAGGAAATTGAAGAAGGCATTGCATGAAGGAGCCTCTTCCTAGAGGAGGCCTGACAAAGACATGCCAACAAACTAAAGGGCAACAAACTGAAAGTTCCAGATTTACAAAACCCACAGACAGAAAAGAAAGAAAGCAAGGAGAGCAACCAAAAAGAAAAAAAGGCTTCTCTGGTATTTTCTGATAACCCTGCTTGTGGAACACTAACCATGCGTTTATCTTCCTCAATAGACCTCCTCACCCAGTTCTTTGTATCACGCCACCTTCTTCATTCCTCACACAGTGGGACAGTATATTTAATTATTTTAAACTTCAGTCATAAAAGGCCTAAAGCTGAAAGTGTAGATACAATCTGGTCTAAACTGGCGGGGATAAGGAAGCTGGAGGCCGCTCCTCTAAGGTCTGAATCACATGAGTGAGTGTCACCAGATTCATCAGTTTCCAAGACAGCAGGGTTGAATGCCAGTGGTGAGCTATGGATGTTTATGTTTTTATTCAAACCTCTAGTTACTCTTTCTGTTCAGTTCTTTTCCCTCACTGCTCCACATTTTTGTGGAGGAACAATCAATGCAGTCAACAAGCAGATGCTTTATTTGTTCCAGTAACATTTAACATAGAATGTCCAACGTATATATGTGAGTGCCCAACTGTGGGGCATTGTAGTTTGTGCACCACAGCAAAAGGAGATTCCATCCTAGATGATGCGATGAAACAGGAAGTCATGATACATGATTGGAAAATTGACTCCGGACGCGTGAAGGATTTAGTATCATCACTGGAAGATGTGGAAGAGCCTGACATGAAGGGGCAAATACAGAGCCCCAGACTAGGCTGGAAGCAGTGCTTTGAAAAGAGTCATGAAATCATGACTTTTTTAGAGATTTGTTTTGTGCAAGCTTATATTATTGATCTGTACTGTCTCACCATATAGGTGTTGGTGGTTTGTGGTTGCCAAAGACACGAGTAACCTTTATTCATTGCACGCATGATTATGTCGATTTATTCTGCTTACATTCACAGAGAAGGGAAACACAAATGTGTCACTCTTTGAGCCGTGGAAGCCTCTTTCTTCTCATGTCTTTCCTCCATATAAAGAATTTCATTTGTGCGACTCTCTGTGAGCTAAAGAAGTGGCATTGCCATCTCTCACTCAATCGGGTAAAGAGATATCTACCCTAGCTAATTTGGTGATTGAGACATGGTCTCAGATCATCTTCAAGAGATATGTATGGCATTATCATTTATTCCAGAATTAAGCGTGTTATAGAAAACTCAGCCCTAGGAGTTGAGAAGTTTCAAGCAATTACCCTCAAATTCAACTTGATGAGTGATCTTACTGAGGTGAAATCTAACATTGCCTTCAAGAATCAGAGCTTCCACCACAGAATCTCAATTGTCAACATTGTGCCTATGAGAGTCAGCCTGTGTCAGGCAAGCCCCTGATTACTTAGTACCTTGATTCAAGGATGGTGAAAGATTATTTTAGAAACATATCATCATAAAAATGAACTGCATTATATAAGATGTGGTTTTTGTCATGTGAAGTATTCAGGAACACAGATACCATATACTTTATTGATGGGTTGTGTGAATTGTCCTTTTAAAGCATTGATGATGGAAATTGTTCCTGATGTGCTCTTATAACACATATCATTCATCCGAGATATGTGAATCTGGTATAGAATTGAATTGTAAGTGTCTCATTTTGAAATGCTGGATTCTTAACTTCTTTCAACTATGGTTACTATTTTTCTGTTGAAAATACCAAATTCTCAACAATTATATTCAATACAAATATGCAGGCAAAATCTGAAATTGTAGTGGTATTTATAACATAAAATAAATCAAATTATGAATTTTCTCACTTTGCTGGAAACTGTATGTACATATGTCGAAATTAAACACATTTAAAAACAGGAGCTTCTTATTATTGTGCCTATGTTTTTTTAATTATAAACTAAATTCTAATTTTTTAAGATATTTTATATGCATGTCTTATTTTGCTTTTAATATTGACAATATATTTCTTTAATATTATTATTATTTTCCCCCTTTTTGCTTTTTAGTTTTTAGAAGAATGCAACATTTTTAACATTCTCAAAAAGGTGCAGTATTTGCAAGTCTGGCAATGTTTTTAAAAACCAAGGGCAAATGTATATTACTGAAATATGGTGCTCTTTCTGCAGTTAAGTTTGCAGGGATTAGTGTACAATAGATACTCAAGAACGTACAGGTTCCTTCCTTCCTTCCTTCCTTCCTTCCTTCCTTCCTTCCTTCCTTCCTTCCTTCCTTCCTTCCTTCCTCTCTCCCTCTCTGTCTCCTTCCTTCCTCCCTTCCTTCCTTCCTTCCTTCCTTCCTCCCTTCCTTCCTTCCTTCCTTCCTTCCTTCCTTCCTTCCTTCCTTCCTTCCTTCCTTCCTTCCTTCCTTCCTTCCTTCCTTCCTTCCTTCCTTCCTTCCTTCCTCCCTTCCTTCCTTCCTTCCTTCCTTCCTTCCTTCCTTCCTTCCTTCCTCCCTTCCTTCCTTCCTTCCTTCCTTCCTTCCTTCCTTCCTTCCTTCCTTCCTTCCTTCCTTCCTTCCGTCCTTCCTTCCTTCCTTCCTTCCTTCCTTCCTTCCTTCCTTCCTTCCTTCCTTCCTTCCTTCCTTCCTTCCTCTCTCCCTCTCTGTCTCCTTCCTTCCTTCCTTCCTTCCTTCCTTCCTTCCTTCCTTCCTTCCTTCCTTCCTTCCTTCCTTTCATTAAACATGCCTACAGTGTTTTGCCATAAATCATTTTTCAACAACAGCCTTTTTCAACACAGCATATTTAAGATACATTTAGGGACTGATTCACAAGTGCATTTATAAGTATGGAAAGTAATAATACAGCAGTACTCTTTTCAGTACTTTTACATGCCTTTGTGAATTGGACCAAAATGTCCAACTCCCTATTAGAGTTGTGAACTCATAAAATCAGACCACATTTTGGGTGCCCCACTCCAGCAACACAAGTAAACGTGTAAAGAGGGTGCAGTGTATGTGAATATCCCACGGACCTCTCCATTTTATTCATATTTTAGATGTTATGGTGTTAATTAGGAAAGGCATGTTACAGTACATGAAACAGTACCACAGGAGTACTCATTCTGCACTATGGGCCTCATTACGATGCGGTTCGGACTGCTGTGGACCGAGTGACGCACTACGATGCATGCGGTCAGAGGCAGCAGTCGGAAGGACTGACCGACTCAATCCGACAGGCTCATGGAGCCTGTCGGTCAATTGAAACTCCTCATAATCCAAAAGGATGGTGTTTCCGCCGTCAGGATTATGATGTTGGTTTCCGACAGCCTTTTATTGATGGCCTTTCCGACATAGAAAGGCTCTCAGAAAGTGACTTTAGGGGCACCTTGCAGGGTCCCCTTCCCCCACGCCTCTCTGCTGGCCTTGGGGGCACATGCCCTCTTTAACATCCCTGGACCGTGTTGCAGGCACCGTGAGGTGACTGCCATATTGTGCAGAGACATTTAAAAACTTGTTTTCAATGCGAGCTTGTGCTGTGGGCCGTTTCAATGTGCGGTCACATCCTAATTATGGGGTCGTAACTGCTGTCCTGAGCTCAGTCCGTTCCCAATCTGCAGCGATGTCGGTCGAAGGCAACTCCGACCGACATCATGATTAGGGCCTAACTGTGCAAGTACTCAGCACTGTGCATTTTAGGATATCATAGTAACTGACGCTGAAGTACTCACTCTTTACTAACTGTGTAAGTACTCAGCACTGTGTATTTAAGTTCATCATAGTAACTCACACTGAAAAATTTACTCTTTACCAACTGTACAAGCACTTAGCACTGTGCCTTTAAGTTCGTCATAGTAACTCACGCCGAAGTGCTCACTCTAAGCAAACTGTGCAAGTGCTCATCACTGTGCATTTAGTCACATCATAGTAATTCACACTGAAGTACTTACTCTGCACTAACTGTGCAGGTGTTGAGCACTGTGCATTTATTCTCATCGCAGGAACTCACACTGGAGTACTCACTCTACACTAACTGTGCACTGTGCATTTAGTCTCATCATAGTAAATCATTCTGAAGCTCTCACTCTACACTAACTGTGCAAGTGCTCATCACAGTGCATTTAAGTTTATCATAGTAAAACACACTGAATTACTCACTCTACACTAATTGTGAAGTACTCAGCACTGTGCATTTAGTCTCATCATAGTAACTCATTCTAAAGCACTAACTCTACACTAACTGTGCAAGTACTCAGCACTGTGCACTTAAGTTCATCATAGTAACTCATACTGAGGTACTTACTCTACACTAACTGTGCAAGAACTCAGCACTGTGCATTTAGTCTCATCATAGTAACTCATTCTGAGGCACTCACTCTATACTAACTGTGCAAGTACTCAGCACTGTGCATTTAGTCTCATCGTAGAAACTCATTCTGAAGCACTCACTCTACACTAACTGTGCAAGTACTCAGCACTGTGCATTTAGTCTCATCGTAGTAACTCATGCTGAAGCACTCACTCTACACTAACTGTGCAAGTACTCAGCACTGTGCATTTAGTCTCATCGTAGTAACTCATGCTGAGGCACTCATTCTACACTAACTGTGCAAGTACTCAGCACTGTGCATTTAGTCTCATCGTAGTAACTCATGCTGAGGCACTCATTCTACACTAACTGTGCAAGTACTCAGCACTGTGCATTTAGTCTCATCGTAGTAACTCATGCTGAGGCACTCATTCTACACTAACTGTGCAAGTACTCAGCACTGTGCATTTAGTCTCATCGTAGTAACTCATTCTGAAGTACTCACTCTACACTAACTGTGAAGTACTCAGCACTGTGCATTAAAGTTCATTATAATAATCCACACGGAAGTTATAGACCAGACAGAGCCTCATTAGCAGTGCCAAATTGTATGCATTGGCGGCACAGCGGCACAGTGTACATACCCGATAGCGCTGGGTACGGTATTTACCTGGAGCTGTGTTCCCTTCCTGTTCTGTGTCTCCTAATGGTGGATAATGAGGACATCCTGAATGTTTTCACCCCTTCTGAAGGCTCAAACTTGTAATGTTGCATTCTTCCTGGCACAATTTTCACAAAGTTATACCTGACAAAATGTGTTTGTGGCAACACGTCAGTATTTGGTAATTCACAACAATTTCATGGTAACTTTTTATGTGGTAGACTGAGTCAAGCAGGAGAGAGTCCTTCTGTTGCCAGCACACCCTCAGCTCTTGTGCCATGGATGCATTTCTGCAGCAGAGAGGGAGCTTGGGATGGGGTCTATTTTGGACCTACCCCAAATGTGGTTTAAATTGTGACACACGCCTCAATATTTCACAAAACAAATTTGGACTAGAAGTATTCATTAATTAAAACAATACTTTAGAATAGCTTAAAATCCCACCCGGCAGTTTAGAAGACACTGTGTCTTTTGGCTTAAAAATGCACAAGTGACAAAATCTCCCTAAGCTTCCTAGATAGGAGATATTTTTGAAAACCTACTGAAAAATGAGCCAAAATCAAATTCAGTTTCGGACAATCTTTCAGCCCCAGTTTTTCATTTATAAAACAATAAACACCTGAGTCCAAGGATCTCCTCAGATACCTGAGTCCAACGATCTCATGAGAAGCCTGAGTCCAAGGATCTCCTCAGAAACCTGAGTCCAAGGATCTCCTCAGATCCTGAGTCCAAGGATCCTCTCAGAGCCTGAGTCCAAGGATGCACTCAGAGCCTGAGTCCAAGGATCTCCTCAAAGACTGAGTCCAAGGATCTACTCAGATCCTGAGTCCAAGGATCTCCTCAGATCCTGAGTCCAAGGATCTCCTCAGAGCCTGAGTCCAAGGATCTCCTCAAAGACTGAGTCCAAGGATCTACTCAGATCCTGAGTCCAGGGATCTCCTCAGAGCCTGAGTCCAAGGATCTACTCAGATCCTGAGTCCAAGGATCTCCTCAGAGCCTGAGTCCAAGGATCTACTCAGATCCTGAGTCCAAGGATCCCCTCAGGACTTGAGTCCAAGGATCTCCTCAGAGCCTGAGTGCAAGGATTATCTCAGAGCCTGAGTCCAAGGATCTCCTCAGAAGCCTGAGTCCAAGTATCTCCTCAGAAGCCTGAGTCCAAGGATCTCCCCAGAAGCCTGAGTCCAAGGATCTCCTCAGAGCCTGAGTGCAAGGATTATCTCAGAGCCTGAGTCCAAGGATCTCCTCAGAAGCCTGAGTCCAAGTATCTCCTCAGAAGCCTGAGTCCAAGGATCTCCCCAGAAGCCTGAGTCCAAGGATCTCCTCAGATCCTGAGTCCAAGGATCTCCTCAAAGACTGAGTCCAAGGATCTACTCAGATCCTGAGTCCAAGGATCTCCTCAGAGCCTGAGTCCAAGGATCCCCTCAGAACCTGAGTCCAAGGATCTCCTCAGAGCCTGAGTCCAAGGATTATCTCAGAGCCTGAGTCCAAGGATCTCCTCAGAAGCCTGAGTCCGAGGATCTCCCCATAAGCCTGAGTCCAAGGATCTCCTCAGAGCCTGAGTCCAAGGATCCCCTCAGAACCTGAGTCCAAGGATCTCCTCAGAGCCTAAGTGCAAGGATTATCTCAGAGCCTGAGTCCAAGGATCTCCTCAGAAGCCTGAGTCCGAGGATCTCCCCAGAAGCCTGAGTCCAAGGATCTCCTCAGAGCCTGAGTCATGCGCTACCAAAGGGCACGTGCAGAACACCTTGGCAGCTCATCCCTGGTTCCACCTCACGCCTCATCACTCCACCAAGACACTTCCTGGCCCTTTATCCCGTTCTTGCATCTCCCTGCTTTCTCTCGCTGTCACAATAGCCCTGTCTTTCTCATTATCCTACTTTTTCCCTCTTGTTTTTTTCCTCTTTTGCTCTGGGTCTGTTGAAGGAATAACATGCTGGACGCAACAGTGCGGTGCCTGTGGGCCCCCCTGCAGCCATTGTCTCAAGTAAACGCTGTATTTTAAAAACAACCATGTGGCACAAACGCTCTTCAAATTCGACAGAGCTCAGGAAAAACAGAACCACCACCACTCGTCAAGACAAAAATCCACCAACTCTGGTGCGGTTGAGTGATTGTTGGCATCAACCAAGGGAGGTTTTTACTCCTTTTTTCATTTTTATAGGTTGCTATCACCCGCACGGGTATTTGGTGCTGAACAGGTGTGTGTGTGCATAGCCCTGTCTAGCCTTGGTTGGAAAATTGTAAAGCAGGTCTTCAGCTTCTTGCAGAATTCCAGAAGAGATGAGCAGGCTCTGATGTGGCTTGGGAGCCCCTTCCATGCTTGAGGAGCAATCTAAGAGAACACCCATCCTCTTCATCTGGTTCTGTACATGTGTGGAATGTGTGCAGACAGGAGTTCTGCACAGAGGTGTCTGGTTGGCTGGTTGGAGGAGGTGTGAATGTTCAGGTAGGTCCGGCCTATGTTGTGTGAGGAGTTTAAAAACAGGGCATTGTCTTTCGGGTGCCAGTAGAGCTCCCTGAGGTGTGGTATGTTGTAGTGTGATGGGAGTTCTGTGCAGGTTGAGGATGAGTTTGGCTTCTCACTTCTAGATGGAAATACAATTAAAAAAAATATCCTCCAATAACCGCTTTATTTTTGTTTGAAATGAATTACACTTTACTGAACATTTGGTGTTGAATTATTGAATTTTATTTTAGCGAAAGTTCAAAAGCTTAAATAAATGTTATTTTAATGTTGTTTTTCAGATCACTTTTATTATTAAACCTTTAAATAATGTAATAATTGTTTCATAATTATATTTTTTAACTGTAAAGTTTATATCGATAGATACATAGATAGATTACTTACTGGCGGTAGGTAGTTATATTTAGTACCATAGTTCCATAGGAAAAACACTTTTTGATTTGCCTACAACTTTGACCGGTCACTTATGTTGTGTATGGTAATGTTCGGGGTGATGCGTCAAGCTTGGGCTGATAAAAAGGGGAGCCCAAAAATGTGTGTTTCACATGTTAATTCACATAGTTTCTTTAGACATGCCATCAGCCCGAACTGTTGGGCATATTTACGTCAAATTCAACAGAAAACTAGCTTTTGGTCTGTAGATTATGCATTTTGGTGTAAATCTGTTCAGTAGTTTTTGAGATATTAAAACAAATTCCAATTAGTATACTTATGATTGTGAAGTCTTCGCGAAAAATGACGAGCTTGAGCAGAGATCCGCAGAGCTCTGATTGGCTGCCAACACTTCAACCAGGAAGAGCTGGCAGCCATCTTGGCACTCAGCTTCAGCTGAACTCCACAAACAACGTGAAAAAAAGAAAAAGGGGCAGGGTAGGAATACCTTGATCAACTACAGATTCCTTGCACTGTATGTCCTTATCTATTTCTTCGGGCACTACCTTTTTATTGCCATGTGCCTGCTTAATAAGCAGCCACACACATACGCTTTGGTTACTGAACTATTTCAGCTGTATACATTAGCAACACGTCCTTTTCTCGAGGCATTGGCGTTGCCCCCAAACGCACGCTACCCTGGTTGCCTTAAAAAGCGTCTTCCACAGCTGCTGCTTTTATTCCACTACGCAGGCAAATTACATTGCTACGCATCCATGTGGTGCCATTATTAATCCTCGTCTCCCGGGACCAGCAGAGGGATTTCCTCTCGGCAAGGCTGACTTCGCAGACAACACTGACCAGGTTCAAAGATTAATTAATGTGTTTCCCTTCATTCCATCGAGGGTAAGTCATGCACACAGCTTCACTAATCTGATGGTTCTTCCTTTAATTCTTTTAGTTACCGAACCATTCCAGTGGTATCGATTTATCAGCATGTCCTTTTTTCAAGGCCCCGACAGTGCCCCAAAACGCTCCCTACCCTGGACGCCTAACGACATGTTGCAATTCTGCCACAGCTGCTGCTTTCGCAACAATAATCCACTCACCACTGTTGACTCAGCAAAAAAGGTCACTTTATTAAGACAGGCAAAACAGTATTACTATATGTAAACAATAAACATTCTGTGTAATTTTCCCAAAAACCCCATTATGCATTATACTTGAGCCAAACCCAAAACACCTTATCATAATAACCCAAACAGTTCCAACAAACACCTGCATCAAGCCCCATGTAATGAAAACAATGCCATCATTTCCTTTCCCTTCCTTTGCTTCATGACCTTCCCCCCCCCAACCCAGAGGGATGGATAAGCCCGCTCGAGACTATCCAAACCTCCCAAAAAATGCCTAAAAAGAAAAATCTAACCAAGAAAAAACTGTTACCTGTCCTATCGTGACATAGAACACATTTTTAAAAAAATATATATACATATATATAGATATATATACATATACACACACATATACATACAGGGTGGGTCACAGAAAACGGAAACGCTACAAATCCCCTCACAGATGCCCTCCCGCCAAAAGTGCCCATATTTAAAACCTACCCCTAAGCCCCGCCCCCAAACCTACTGTACCCCAGGCGCCGAGTGGCGCATTATTCTTGAGCCAATCCCAAAACACCTTATCATAATAACCCAAACAGTTCCAACAAAAACCTGCATAAAACCCCATGTAATGAAAACAATGCCATCATTTCCTTTCCCTTCCTTTGCTTCATGACCTTCCCACCCCCACCCCAGAGGGATGGATAAGCCCGCTTGAGACTATCCAAACCCCCCAAAAACCGCCACCCAGGAAAACCAGAGAGTTTTCCTGCCCCCACCCAAAGCTGCTTGATGAGAAAGAAAATTATCCTCAGTTAGTGTGAGGATTTTTATCGCTGAGGAGATAAGCGTTGCTAATAGTACGTTATCTCAGCGATAAAAATCCACGTTACCCGGCGATAATTATCCTCACACTAAGAGCGCTGAGCGATAATTATCGCCGGGTGTTGCTGATATGCCCCCAAGTCACTGCCCTGAAATGTACCCACTCGAGGCTTCATTTACTGCCTTAGTAGCATCACCCGGCCTCATACAGAGCAAATAATGCCAGAAACATTCACAAAACTCGTAAAAATACACACACGTCTGCAAAAAGACAGACATCAAAATTCAAAAATCATCAAATTACAATCTAACATAATGTTTTCACATTTTAATACCAAAAAGCACCGATACTCCCTGTATTAATTGCTCACAAATTCACGTGATCGCACAGCTGCCTCTTCAAGTTAATACAATGTTTTCCTTTCTATTTGTTATGAACTTCTGTTTTTTTTTTTAATTATAGAGCATAATCCTTTCATTTAAATAGAGCGCTGACTCCATCCGCAGGTGCACATTGTCAGAACACAAACTTCCATAAAACGGGAGAGCAGAACACTGTAATAATATAGCAACGCTCAGCGGTGTCTCCTCACACACTTACACTCTCGCACATTCCCAGGGTCCTTGTACATTAACATAAAGGCCCCTTAGAGCAACGTTATCCTCAAAGCATCTGTACAGACGTGGCAAGGTGCTGTCTACAAACATGAGTGGATTCACTCATTGACTCAGAGCTAATCACTCATGAAACTGAAAGACCTTTTACAAAAACTGTACAACATTTGAGACAGCCGACTGTGATAAAAGGTGGTCTTCAAATCTCACTGAAAAGGAAAAATCTCCGGAGCAAACAATTTCTAAATCGAACAAATTTCGGGGCATATCAGCAACACAGCGCTCTTAGCGTGAGGATAATTATCGCCGGGTAACGTGGATTTTTATCGCTGAGATAGCGTGCTATTAGCAATGCTTATCTCCTCAGCGATAAAAATCCTCACGCTAACTGCCTAACGTGAGATTATCTCTGGAACCCCAGCGATAATCTCACGCAGTGTGGCGTTAGCTTCTTGATAGGGCCTCACAAACTTAGCCATGATATCCACCCTCCATAGGATGTCATGGCTAAGTCAGTCCTGAAGCAGACGCAAGGAAAGTAGCGATAACAGGGGTTATCGCTACTTTTCCTGCCGCTATGCTTCATAGCGTGGGGCTTGATGATAGGAGAAATGTCGCTTAGCGACATTTCTCCTGTCAAGTCAGGTCAGGAACGCCCACTTTGCATCTCATTAGAGATGCAAAACTGGGCGTTAGGAATCCCGACGCTAAAGCAAGCTTTCACGCGTTAGCGTTGCCTTGCTAATTAGGCAATAAAATTATTGCCGCTTTTCGGCCGAAAACAGCCGCAAAAGCGGCGATCATTTTTTATCGCCAGCTTGTAAATATGCCCCTTCGTTCCCTGCCTCTTTCTACTCACACTTTCAGACAGGCACAGGATGACCTAGTCTGAGGAAGGGGAGGGTCATAAGGGCAAAATAGCAAAAACTTCAGAAGCAATTCACATGCGCACACTCAGTAGAGCGGTTTAGAAGTATCTCTGCTTGTAGTAACAGTATTTAAACAGCAGATTCATTATGCCTTTAAAATGGAGGCCATCATAAAGACAGAAATGAAACCAGCAAAAACAGAAACACTCCTCCAGCCCAGAAGTATTCCCTACAGGGCTGAGCCCAATCCGGTTCCCTTGATGTATATCACCTATCTATTGCATAATTCTTTGTACTGCACCTTTACCATTATTTTGCCTTTCTTATGATGTTGGCCTGTTTTTAGGTTTCGCCTACACGGCGCTTCCGCTTCCGAAATCTCATGTAGTAAAAACAATTGTCTTAAAAACCTGCAAGCTGGGCATCAACACCCACTTTATACTTATAGTCCTTGCTTACGAGAAGCAAGCAGGGCAGTAAAATAGACCCAGTTGCTACCACACTTGCTTCTGGTAAGCAGTAACTAAAAGTACAAAGTGCGTGTTTACGCACCATTTGCAGGTTTTTAAAACACAAATAAAAGGCATTGGGCCCGATTCACAGAACTAACTTAAGACAAAATCCTAAACTTACTACCATTTTGGTATTCACAGAAGGCACTTACTCATTTTGGTATTCACAGAAGGCACTTACTCATTTCGGTATTCACAGAAGTTAGGAGTCCTAAGTTTAGGACTCCTAAATGCCTTCTGTGAATACCGAAAGTCTTAAAATTAGGATTTTTCTCAGTTTAGTAGTAGTATAGGTAGGACTCCTAACTTTAGGACTCCTAAATGCCTTCTGTGAATACCGAAAGTCTTAAAATTAGGATTTTTCTCAATTTAGTAGTCCTAAGTTTAGGACTCCTAACTTTAGGACTCCTAAATGCCTTCTGTGAATACCGAAAGTCTTAAAATTAGGATTTGTCTCAGTTTAGTAGTAGTATAGTTAGGACTCCTAACTTTAGGACTCCTAAATGCCTTCTGTGAATACCGAAAGTCTTAAAATTAGGATTTTTCTCAATTTAGTAGTCCTAAGTTTAGGACTCCTAACTTTAGGACTCCTAAATGCCTTCTGTGAATACCGAAAGCCTTAAAATTAGGATTTTTCTCAGTTTAGGAGTCCTAAGGTTAGGACTCCTAACTTTACAACTACTAAACTGATAAAAATCCTAATTTTAAGGCTTTCGGTATTCACAGAAGGCATTTAGGAGTCCTAAACTTAGGACTACTAAATTGAGAAAAATCCTAATTTTAAGACTTTCGGTATTCACAGAAGGCATTTAGGAGTCCTAAAGTTAGGAGTCCTACCTATACTACTACTAAACTGAGAAAAATCCTAATTTTAAGACTTTCGGTATTCACAGAAGGCATTTAGGAGTCCTAAAGTTAGAAGTCCTAACTTCTGTGAATACCGAAATGAGTAAGTGCCTTCTGTGAATACCAAAATGAGTAAGTGCCTTCTGTGAATACCAAAATGGTAGTAAGTTTAGGATTTTGTCTTAAGTTAGTTCTGTGAATCGGGCCCAGTGTCATTTACAATGCCAATAGCTCAAGCTCTTTTAAATGCGAGACCTATTGCATTGTAAATGCTTGTTTCTATTTAAGCCCCTGGGTAGGCCAGGTCCGGCAACATGCCTCTTTATTAGATTAAATAAGGGGCTTCTAATGGCCCCCCTCCATGGGCACTTTTATGCCCAGGGGACCACCACCTCGCCGGGGCTTATTTTATAGTAAAAATAGGTGGGCCACTTGGACTCTCTGGGCTCTGTGGACCACCACCTCCCCATGGCTTATGATATATGGAATGTGGGGTCTTCACGGACCCCCTGTCACCTTCACCTCCTCATGACCAAATACAAGAAAGGAGGGGGGCTGAATGTCCCCCTCGAGGAACCAATTATGGCCCTGATTTCTGCTACCCCCCAGGGCAAGCTCCTGCTATGTCTAAGGGTGCCCACCCCCGGGACATAGCTGTTTGCTTTTGCTCGGTGGGAGGTGACAGCTCCCACCAAGAAAAAGCAAACAGTCCTGTTCCAGTAAGCTGAAGATTTCAAAGTGTTCCTGCCCACTGGAGGCAGAAATTTCATCTCTTTCCCTGCCCGCAGATATTCGGGCAGGGAAAAAGATGAAACAATTGGTCTTGAACACAGGGAGCTGCATTTTCAACAGCTCCCTGTGTGCAATAGCAATGCCAGCTCCCGTAGGGGGCAGGGAGGTGGCTGAGACAGCAGGGGCCTTGAGGTTCCACTGCGGTCCTCATGGTGCACACTGAATGCCCAGGGCACCCAGGAGACATGGCCAGGGGGAGGGGAGCTTCACAACCCCCACCCTATTGTATTATGGCTGGGCCCCAGGGGATGGGGCTCAAGGAGCCGAAATTGGCCCATGGAGGTGGACCATGCAGCCCTCCTTCCCCATTAATTTGTGGCCTGGTCCTGGGGGAAGGGCTCCCCAGGGCCATCCTGGCCATGGTGCTCAATTCAAAGAAATTAATCCTCAACATCAAGTACTTGCAAATATAAGCATAGCAAGTGCCACCGTTGAAGCGCCACTTCTGGAAAGGAGAAATGATCCTCACTCCTGGGCTTGGCGAAGGCAAACCAAATATGGTTTCTCAGCAATTCCATATTGAAAAATAATCTGAAATCCGATGTGGAAGTGACTGCATTGTTGATCCATTGGAGTGCCATCTGTATGTGACAGTGACGATAGGGTTCTATGTTGTCCAGGCCTGGTGAAAGCAGAGTCAATGGGTCTCTCTTTAAATTGCTAGGAGTATGTAAATGTGGAAATCACCTGGATGCTTCCCTGTTTGGCCCCGCTCGCCTTAGTAGTATTCATTGGTCTACCTGCCTTTTGCCAGGATGATGGACAGCTTAACAAGCACCCTCCCTAGCGTGTTTCCCACCCATTTTGGTGAGTTCTTGATGCCAAGGAATATGAGTACTTCCCCACCTAACAAAGAAGCACTTACTTAACCCCTTCAGTGCCCATGACGAGCTGGACTCGTCATGGGCTGCGGTGGCGCTGTGCCCATGACGAGTCCAGCTCGTCATGAACTCCGCCCGCTAATGCAAGGCGTGGCACTGGGCGGGGAAAGGGGCGGGCATGCAAGGGGTTAATATACCCTTGTTTGGTGTAGATTTACATCTTTGTAGTCTTGTAGTCTTTTCTATACGAGTATTCATGTTATCACATATTTCTACATAAAGACGCTCCAGGAACAATCATTTTGCCAAAATACACACAAGATCACTGGTGACATTTCCATCTGCTCCATTATGCAGCTGTAATGTAGAATACGTACTGGACATTTATCCAAGTAGGCAGAATGAGCTCCAATTGGATAGATATTTTGTGCAAAACATAGGACTTTTGTTGGATAAAAGGATAGGTGGGGTTCCTTTGTTACCGAGTCACTCACACAGCTACTGACATACCCACACAGACACTCACACACCCACTCATAGACACCCTCAGACACTCATGCACCCACTCACAGACCTATACGGCCGCTCACACAGTCACTCACAGACCCATTCAGAGACTCATGTACCCACTACTCAGATACATACACCCACTAACAGACCCACTCAGACACTCCTGCACCCAATCACAGACCCATGCCGCCACTCACACAACCACTGATAGGCCCACTTAGAGACTAACACACACACTCAAAGACCCACTCAGAGACTTACACACCCACTCACAGATCCACTTAGAGACTCACACACCCACTCATAGATTCACTCAGAGACTCATGCACTCACTCATGGACTCACTCAGAATCTCATGCACTCACTCACAGACCTACTCAGAGACTCATGCATTCACTTACAAACCTACTCAGTGACTCATGCACCCACTCACAGACCTACTCAGAGACTCACACACCCGCTCACAGACCCAATCAGAGACTCACGCACTCACTCACAGATCCACTCACACCCACTCACAGACCTACTGAAACACTCATTCACACCCTCACTGTCAAAGGTTAGTGGTAACAGTTAGGAAAGATATATTTTTTTTAACTCACTCAAAAAAATTACAATTACAGGGACATTATAGTTAGGAAACAACATCACAAAAACCTTATAAATTCACTGAAAAAAACAAAGATTTCAGGGATGTTATAGTTAGGAAATAGAAGTAAAAACCTTAGAAATTCACTGAAAAAAATAGAGGTTACAGTGACATTATAGGTAGGCTCACATGTAACTCATACAAAGCAAGTGGAATTGAGCAGTTGTAGGCAGCTTAGCTAACTATAACTTACGCCCCTGCAATGCACTGCTTATGACTTCACATATTACATCACTCATTACATGGTCAGTGACATTAATGATGACATAATGGATGGATGGATGAATGAGCAGAGAGATGGAGAGTTAAAAGGTGAATGGATGGACGAGTGAACGGGTGAATGGGTGAATGAGTGCAAGGATGTATGTATGAGTGAAACAGTAAATGGATGGATGAGTGAAAAGATGGATGGCTGAGTGAAAGGGTAGATAATGGATTGGGTGAAAGGGAGGATGGATGATGGATGGATCAAAAGGGTAGATAGATCAATGGATGGTTGAGTGAAAGGATGGATGGATGAGCGAACGGATGGATGGATGAATAGATGGCTGGATAAATGGGTGCATTAACCTCTTCGGTGCCCGTGACGAGCTGGACTCGTCATGGGCCGCGGTGGCGCTGTGCCCATGACGAGTCCAGCTCGTCACAAACCCCGCCCGCTAATGTAACGGCCGGCACAGGGCGGGGAAAGGGGCGGGCACCGAAGGGGTTAAAGAGGAATGGGTGAGTGAGAGGATGGATGACTGAGTGAAGAGGTATCTGGATGAATGGATAGATGGGTGAATGGATGGATGGACAGATAGGGTTTAATGAATAGGTTTGAAGATAGATGCATAGATAGGTTTGGATAGGAATAGGTGGACAGAAAGACAGAATGGTGACAGACTGAATATGGGATGAAGATTGAATGAATGACAGAATTTAATCAGGAAATGGTGGATATCAATGGGTGGATGGAAGGATAAAAAGGTGAATGGATAGATGATTGGATGGATGAGAAAATCAAGCTGTTCTGGAGAGGGTCGCAATGGCTTGCTTCACCTGCTTGGGGCAATAAAAGCTGTGGTTCAAAGTGGGGTGTCTTTTCATTTTCTTTCTACTCCCTTGCTGCATACCTTGAAAAGCAATTGCCTTGGTCTTTGTCTCTTTTGTGGCTAAGATCACTGTATTGTTCTATTCGATCTTTCAATGAAACGCTCCTTGTATTGGGTTAAATGAATGCTGCTATCTTTGTGCATGTTCTATATATTGCACACCCCTATTACATACCTTGCAAATCCGCTCTTCTCTTTTTTCATTATGACATGTAACAGCTACAATCATTAAAGTGGGCAAATGTAATCTCATTTATAAATAATTCTTCATACCCCATGATCTAAGTTACAAGTAGAACTAATATCGAAAGATTTGTTTTTATTAATACAGAACTTTATACCTCTTTGCATACTAAGAGCTGGGCAACATTTCTTAGGAAATTGCTTGAATTCCACTTTCAATATCTTAAGAAACACCTACATCTCCATTTAAAAAAACACACAAACTGTAAGGCAAGTAATATACTTTTGCCAAGTGCCACCAAGGCATAAACAATGGGCAGCTCCCTTTCTAATCTAATTGTATAAATTGGTGCCAATGTACTTACAGAGAATAACTTTCTGAGTATACATCCTGGGCCCGATTCACAGAATTAACTTAAGCCAAAATCCTAAACTTACTACTTTTGGTATTCACAGAATGCACTTACTACTTTTGGTATTCACAGAATGCACTTACTACTTTTGCTATTCACAGAATGGATTTACGACTACTAACTTTACGTCCGCACTCGGGCTGGAAATTCCGGCCCAGAGGCGGAGCTTCCGGCCCGGAGGTGGGGCTTCCGGCCTGGAGGCGGGCTTCTGGCCCGGAGGCGGAGCTTCCGGCCCGGAGGTGGGGATTCCGGCCAGTGGTGGAGATTTAGCCATGGCCAAAATCTCCACCTCTGGGCCGGAAGCTCCGCCTCCGGGCCGGAATTTCCGGCCCGAGTGTAGACGTAAAGTTAGTAGTCATAAATCCATTCTGTGAATAGCAAAAGTAGTAAGTTTATTCTGTGAATCGGAAAAGTAGTAAGTTCATTCTGTGAATACTAGAAGTAGTAAGTGCATTCTGTGAATACCAAAATGGTACTAAGTTTAGGATTTTGTCTTAAGTTTGTTCTGTGAATCGGGCCCCCTTCCTCTAAATCCATAGAAACCTGGGAGCATATCAGCAAGCAAGCGTTAAAAAATTATCGCCGCTTTTGCGTCCATTTTTGGATGAAAAGCGGCGATAATTTTATCACCTTATCTACAAGGTCATGCTATTGCGTGAAACCTTGCCTTATCTCCATTTCCCTTAACGCCCATCTTTGCATCTCTAATGAGATGTAAAATGGGCGTTCCTCCCCAGGATAACGGGAGAAATGTCGCTAAGCGACATTTTTCCTATTATCAAGCCTCACGCAAAGCAGCATAGTGACAGCAAAAGTAGCGATAACCTCTGTTATCGCTACTTTCCTTACGCCTGCTTTGAAACTGACTTAGCCATGATATCCTATGGAAGGTGGATATCATGGCTAAGTATGTGAGGCCCTATCAGCAAGCTATCGCCAAACTTCGTGGGATTATCGCTGGGTTTCCAGCAATAATCACACGTTTGGCAGTCAGCGCTAGGATTTTTATCGCTTTTGAGATAAGCATTGCTAATAGCACGCTATCTCAGCAATAAAAATCCACGCTAGCCGGCGATAATTATCCTAGGGCTAAGTGCGCTTAGCAATAATTATCGCCGGTTGTTGCTGATATGCCCCTAGTTCTAAATATCAATTAATTCTGCTGTGTATAAAATGATTAGGGGTATTTGTACGATGATAAGAGATGATTTCAATGTTTTCACCCATGTGCATTATAAAAACTTTGAAGTGCGTTAGCATGATTCATTGCTCCCACCCCAACATTGGCCATATGTGCTCTAATGTCCAGGGAGGAGCTAAAAAGCGTCCCCAGATATGTATACACCTTTACTAGTTCCAGTGATTTTTTCCCTACTCACCACCTAAAATTTGGGACATTCCGTGTATGTCTATCCTTAAACAACAACATTTAACTTTCTGCAGTATTCATTTTCTGATAGTTACTATCCCACAAAGATTTCACATTATTCAAAGTTTTTTCTAAACCTATCAGTGTCAGGTCAAGTATTACCATAGCATCTGCAAGAAATAAGCATGATAATGAACCCCCCTCCCCACTTTTGGGGTGGGTCACCTAATGCACTGGACAAAAGAGTTGTTAAATCATAAATATAAAGTGAAAATTATAATGGAGACAATAGGCACCCCTGTTTTAGACCACTATATTTTGAGTAACTCCTTGAAACCCCCCAAATTACATGACACCAGGTGAGGAATATAAGGCAATTATCAATCAGGAGGCCACAGAACTCCCAGTTTACACGTTTCTTCCATAATGTGCTGTAGGAGGAAGGATCTCTATACTGCACTAACACGCAGCACACTGTGCAGAGAGTCCAGTGAGGCCCAGGTTGGTTACAGAGGCAAACGTAGATAATACTAACGCTCTCTTTGTGGTAGCGTGGGCGAGCAGTTAGGCTTATCAGAGGGTTGTGCTAAGCATTTGTTGTACACACAGTGGCAAGAAATGAGACACACACTCAATGAATGAATACAAGACCAATTTGCAAAAAGATCTCTTTTTTTATATATGTTTTTGGAACCGAAATCAGTACAATAAGGCGAGTTTCAAAAGAGACTGTTGTAAACAGTTGCAGAAGAAAATACTTTAAACATTGTCAAGTATTACCGTGATGGTTGAGGTAGAATACACGGCGGTAACCTGTTTCACCGCCAAACAGTTTTAATATTGCAGGCAGTAGGAGAGGGGCAGCACTGTCGAGCAAAGACACAGCAGTATCCTGCATCACTGACAACCAAGTTTAGTACTGCGGGCAAATGGGAGACGGGGGACGGGCGGGAACTTCTATTCAAGATTGTCAAGGTCATGGGTTAAAGCGCACAGGCTTCTGCCAACGGGCCTCTGGAGTTAGATTTGGTGTCTACTCTTCCACAACAAAGGTCTTTGTGTTCCAAAGACCTGAGTGGAACAGGCAGTTCTCTTTTACCTTGCCCAGGGATGCTGGAGGCAGGGCCATGTGGAAATGTCCATCACCGGGGGGGGGGGGATGCGCCAAAGATTCGCCTTGATCGTTCCCTCAGCGGAGGACGGCTGTGCCTAGATGGTTTCTGCCACTCAGTCGACACCACTAGCCAGGAAATGCACAAACACACGAGTGGTGCTGTTTCCTACATCGGTCAGAGGTGCTCTAAAGTGCCCTCTTGCTGGAGTGAAGACTGGAACGGTAGTTGGCTGGACTGGCTACTAACAAGCCTTGGATGCGGCAAAGCTTGAACAGAATGACCTCCCAAGCTGGAGGTTTTAGGGGCTCAAACCTTTGGTGAGAGCTGGCTACCACTTTTGGGTGGCTCTAGACACTTTGCTGGGGGAACACCACCTCGACGTTCCAGGAGGCGAGCACTTCGTGCGAAATTTTGGATGTCGGTATGACCTGCGGTGAGCTGGGGATTGGTTCCACCAATCCAAAGGAGTTACTGGTTCCTTGTCAAAGGCAGGTAGGCCTCCTGGGTTCTTGGAGTACAGCTGCACGATGAGATGACTTTGTTGCAGTAATCAGAGTCAGCAAGCAGGCTGGAAGGTTTGATGCCAGGCCAGTCCCATGTCCTCTTCTCCTTGCTCTTTGCGGCTCTTCAGTGTCCTTTGTCTTCTAGGTTGGCAGGATCTAAAGATCTGGGCTCAGAGGTGCCACTTAAATACTGAATTTAGAGCTGTTAAAGGGAGTGCTAGGTAGTAGCCAATGGGCTACCCACATTTAGGGTGACTACACCCTCATATGATCTCTTCTGTTGGGGAGTGGGCATAACCCTGACTCCGGTTGGCTTATTCTCTACACAACAAGATGGAGGAATTTGAAGAGAGGGGCTCCCATCACCTGCCCCACCCTAGGGATGGTGCTGGATGACTGTGGACACACCTCCTTATCTAACTAATTTCCCAGCCTGTCCTCCAAGCAAAGTGAAGCAGGAAAGGGGTGAGGGGTGGCATCCCCTACTAGTTGGAGACACCTGAGTTGAATTTCAAAGATGGCATCGCGTTTGAAACTTCCTGCCTTGGAATGCCATTCCAGCCTGGGGTGGAGGTGGGAAGCACCTCCACCCAGAGCAGGCATGGTTTTTGTCCTCTGAGAGCGAAGGTTCTCACCCCATGAGGCCAGAAACATGTCTGGTGGTGGCAGGCTGGCTAAGACTAGTCAGAGGTCACACCAGTGCTTGGTAGGTTTTCAGGTGACCTTTTAAGGTTTCCCCTGTGTGTATTTATTAATAAATCCTTCACTGGCATCAGTAAGGATTTATTAATATGAGATGTTTTGTACCAAACATCTTAGGGTAGAGAGAAGCCATCGTGGATCTAGGAAACTTATAATGCAGCCCATGCACTCTCTATGGCTTCCCTGTGCGCTCACAATATCCAAGATTGGACTGGATATTGTAGGGTAATATCTGCTCATGCAGATAAGTCCTCACATGGGCTATAGTGCTTCCCGCCTTAGGGCCATAAGGCCTGCAGTAGGGGTGACTTACCTATACCTTATTCAGTGTCTAGGGGCATGGCACACAGGGCTGGGTGCCATATCGACCCTTCAGTTTTCTCTGCAACGGCCTGCAATGGTCGTGTCATGGTCTTGGTGAGGGGTCCCTAGGGTGGCACAATGTGTGCTGCAGCTGTAGCGGCCCTCTTCAGTACCAAAGCCCCAGGTACCAGGGATACCTTTTACTGGGGAGTTATACGGGTGACTGAAGTTGTGCCAATTGTGGTACAGTTTTGGGGAGAGAACACTGGTTCTGGGAATCTGGTTAGCAGGGACCCAGTACACAACAGGGGGAGGGAGGGGGTGTAATGCAACATGAACCCAGTTTGTCAAATGGTCCAAATTATTATTCAAATCATTTATATTGATTAATGAGAGATTCATAACAGACTCTAAAATCCTATGATCTCTCAACTGGGTGCTCCGGCTCCCCATTTCAGACAATGGCCAAATATGTCATAGGAACAAATTATTAGACTCAAAATAGTTGCCCCGAGATCTCATCATAGGTATAATTGACGGGAATCTTTACCTAATCTTCCATGCACTATTATACAGGCTGGGCCTGATTCTTTTTAGGTATTCACAAAGGTAAAGTTAGAACAAAAGTATAACTTAGATCAAACGTCTTACTTTACTACTTTTCAATATTCACAAAGATAACGTTAGATCAAACGTCTAACTTTACTACTTTTCAATATTCACAAAGATAACGTTAGATCAAATGTCTAACTTCGACTAAAATTCAAACTCTCCTACTTTGCGGTATTCATAAGGGTAAAGTTAGACTAAAAGTTTAACTTTACTCGTAGTAACTTACCTTCGTGAATACCGAAGTTAGACTTTTGGTCGAAGTTAGACTTTTGGTCGAAGTTAGACTTTTGGTCGAAGTTAGACTTTAGGTTGAAGTTAGACTTTGGTTGAAGTTAGACTTTTGGTCGAAGTTAGACTTTTGGTCGAAGTTAGACTTTTGGTTGAAGTTAGACTTTGGTTGAAGTTAGACTTTTGGTCGAAGTTAGACTTTTGGTCGAAGTTAGACTTTTGATCGAAGTTAGACTTTTTGTTGAAGTTAGACTTTTGATCGAAGTTAGACTTTTGGTTGAAGTTAGACTTTTGATCGAAGTTAGACTTTTGGTTGAAGTTAGACTTTTGATCGAAGTTAGACTTTTGGTTGAAGTTAGACTTTTGGTCGAAGTTAGACTTTTGGTCGAAGTTAGACTTTTGGTTGAAGTTAGACTTTTGTTGAAGTTAGACTTTTGGTTGAAGTTAGACTTTGGTTGAAGTTAGACTTTTGGTTGAAGTTAGACTTTTGGTCGAAGTTAGACTTTTGGTCGAAGTTAGACTTTTGGTCGAAGTTAGACTTTTGGTCGAAGTTAGACTTTTGGTCGAAGTTAGACTTTTGGTTGAAGTTAGACTTTTGATCGAAGTTAGACTTTTGGTTGAAGTTAGACTTTTGATCGAAGTTAGACTTTTGGTTGAAGTTAGACTTTTGGTCGAAGTTAGACTTTTGGTCGAAGTTAGACTTTTGGTCGAAGTTAGACTTTTGGTTGAAGTTAGACTTTGGTTGAAGTTAGACTTTTGGTTGAAGTTAGACTTTGGTTGAAGTTAGACTTTTGGTTGAAGTTAGACTTTTGGTCGAAGTTAGACTTTTGGTCGAAGTTAGACTTTTGGTCGAAGTTAGAGTTTTGATCTAACGTTACCTCTGTGAACCAGGCCCAAAGACTCTCTCAGGACACAAGAGAGGAGAGTCCATTCTTGTGTCGCTTGGAAGTGTAGTTCCTGGGATATTGTAGGCCTGCTCATTACATGCTAGCTGTGTATTTGGAGATTTTTTAATTCAAGTCCCTACAATCAAAACTGCACAACCTCTTTCTGCCTCCCAGTTTCTGCTATAAAACTGAAAAGAGCTTTAGGTAGAGTGTTATTCTTATACAAGTTAAATATCAGCAAGGCTCCTCTGGCAGAATTGGGTGTTTCCTTCCATTTTACTTATATATATTGTGCTAAATTCAAAGGACATGAATTAGTTTGAAACGATACGTTATATTTCGTTTTAGCAGAAGAGCTGTACCGCCACTATTTGAAGGACTTACTGCACGTTAAAAACATGACAATTATCAAGAGTGTGAGCTTATAATCTCCAGGTTTCTTGGATGCAAATGATGTCTGCTCCCAAATCCTTAGGGAATAGTAACTCCCTGTGTTTCCTGCCATGTTCTAAACTTCCATTTTTTATGTGGTGCTAAAGATGGCAACGTCTTCTGGGGGCTGAAGAAGGAGTGGTATTTAGGGCACTTGCCAACCAGGACCATGTACTCCGCTCATCTTCCTGTCCTATCTGCTAAGACCCATCTTCCGGATCTATCACTGTCACCGACCTCCCATGCTGTCAAATCGTAACTTTAGTAGATTGGGCCTTTTGAATGAACCCATCTTGATTTTGATATATATCACGTCAACTTGGCACCTATACGCGACTGGGACTACTGTTTCCCCTAGGGGGTCCCTTTTCTTTATGGGATCTTTGTTTTTGTGGATAAAGATGGGCTCCATCGGTACCTCTCTGCGAGAAAGAATCACAATTCGCCAAAAACAAATTTGTCACCACAACAGAGTGAAAAGTTACTCAGGCTCTCCCATCCCGCCTTATTTGTAATTAAGACCGACTAAGGGGATTATTTACAATCCCTGTGCGCCGTCTGAACGCCACCTCTTTTGATGTTCCAGCCGTGCAGAATGCAGAGCAATATCCACAGGGCCTTGGATGCCACCCTGAATGGCTTTTCATGGCCTCGTAGATATGGTCTAAGGCTCACACTGCGGGCCTCATTTATAAACCCTGGGGCGCTTCTACAAGGAGCTAGAACAGCCAAGGCGTCATTTAGTTTTACTCAGCGGCGGCGCAGTCGAGTCTCTACATGTCTTCATATACAAAGTGACGCATTGGGCCCCATGCGTCAGTCTGGAGAGGCTGCGTCAGATCGTACCTGTGCCAGGTCTAATGTACGCAGGGTAGGCGTTCCCACTTTGAAAGCCACAAAGAACTGATGCTGTGAAATTTACACCTTTTCACGGCGTCGCTCTACGACTTGACCCCGTCAAAATCTATGCGCCTTCTCAAACCAGGCGGAAGGGTTGACGCCAAGATTTTAACATGGGCTTCACCTTTGTGTTCTGATGCATTGCTGGAGTTGTGTCAGTCTCATGCCAAACTCCAGCAATGCATCGCTTTAGCACCAACAGATCCTTGGGCCACGGAGCCCTGTATTATAAATACAGCTCATCCATGGTGTCGTTAGGGTGTTTGTGGTAGGTGCAATAAATCTGATGCACTGATGCGTCACTTCTTGTAATATAATCCCGTATGCAACACAGAACATCACTTTTTGTGACATTTCAGTGGTTCACAGGGCTTAGCTATATCTACAAGGTCATATAAAACAACCCTGGCCTTGTTGATATGGAGTGAGTCAAGTCAGCACAAGTCGCTCTCAAACTAAGATAGAGAGGCGTAACACCACCGGCATTTGACATATTCCCAGATTTACAACTAGCTGTAAACCTGAGAATGCATCAAAAGCCTACGCTTCCTTGGGAAGGCGTAGGGGAGCTGCTACGAGGAGAAATAGCATTATTTCTCCTTGTTTCTCCTCTTTCTAAGTGTGCTGCATTCAGCAGCACACCTAGAAAGTGGAATCCACCTCTATTGGTAGGAAGGTGTGCATTCCTGCGCAAAAACTATAATCCCTACAATGCGTACATCTGCATTGGTGCATGGCGGGAATCTGAGTGCTAACACCGTAACAGAGGTAAGGAATGCACTGTGTCTCAGGGTAGTGCAGCAAGAAGGCTTGCTGCGCTGCCGTACGCCAAATGTTTGTAAATGAGGCCCTGCCTCAGGGAGGCATGAAATGGGTGGTGTTGTTTCTGTGCAGGAAGGTGCCCCTTCTTGCACAAAAACAACTGGATTTCAATCGATGGGTGTCTGTGTGGTGCAAGGGTGTCTGCGTGGTGCATGGGTGTCTGCGTGGTGCATGGGTGTCTGCGTGGTGCAAGGGTGTCTGCGTGGTGCATGGGTGTCTGCGTGGTGCAAGGGTGTCTGCGTGGTGCAAGGCTGTCTGCGTGGTGCAAGGGGGTCTGCGTGTTGCATGGGTGTCTGCGTGGTGCAAGGGGGTCTGCGTGTTGCATGGGTGTCTGTGTGGTGCAAGGCTGTCTGCGTGGTGCATGGGTGTCTGCATGGTGCATGGGTGTCTGCGTGGTGCAAGGGTGTCTGCGTGGTGCATGGGTGTCTGCGTGGTGCATGGGTGTGTGCGTGGTGCATGGGTGTCTGCGTGGTGCAAGGGTGTCTGGGTGGTGCATGGGTGTCTGCGTGGTGCATGGGTGTCTGCGTGGTGCAAGGGTGTCTGCGTTGAGGCATGGAAGCCATTAGTGTGCCAGCGAAGTGGAAGAGGACAGGGATGTGCCTTATCTCATAGCTACGGTGCATTCCTGCCTCTTCCTTTTGACACAGCGCTGCTGAGAGCTCTCCTGCGTCAAAATCTAGTAAATGAGGCCTTCGTTGTCCTTACTTTTCATCAATTTAAGTCTTTATTCCAGCAAAACAATTCATGAAAAAGAAACAATTGATCAGGTTCTTGCTTGTCTTGAAAACTGATAATAAGGTCCAATATATGAGCATCTTTGTCGGTCCTTGGGATTTGTTTTTTCCTCCTTTTTAACAACATTTCCAATATCCTCCGGCTTCTTTAATACTTTGCTGCCCTCTCGTGTCCATAGCGGATACATTGTTGTTTTTCTCGTGTTAATTGGCAGCCCAAGCGCAGGGCGGCGTCTCTCAACTTCACATGTAAAGCCTGCCCAGAAACATGCCCACTGGTGGTCTCATCTTCTGAGTCCATGCAGGGGTCCCTGGATGCCCCACAAGAGAAGGCCTTTAAAATACGTGTTGATTATATATTTCCTGAATTTCCAATGAACAAGCCTCAACGCCTCCTAACTCGTAAATCCGTCCTGACTCCCCTGTGAACATGAGTAATGTGTAAAGTAACTCAGCGGTACTGTGTGCTCTGCAGCAGTGTACACATGAACTGGGACTTGGTGCTGTGTGCTGTGTAGCAGTGCCTTATGTACTCAGTGATTTGTGCTGGGTAGTAGTGTCCACCTGTGCTGCATACTGTGCATACTGTGTGCTCTGTAGCAGTATCCACATGTACTGTGTGTTGTGAAGCAGTGTACATGTGCTATGTGCTGTGTAGCAGTGTGCACATGTATGCATACTCTGTGCTATGTAGCAGCGCCCACATGAACTAAGTGGTTTGTGCTGTGTAGCCCCTTATCTTTACCCTATCAACATAAGGGGTTGTTTGGACTGATACAAGGTGCCCACTAGAACTAGTGGACAGCATATATCAGGCCACCTTCTCACATGCGGTGCTCCGTATGCAGCCTGCTGTGCTCTTTGTACAGACTGCAGTCTCCTACTGTGGACTGCAGTGGTCCGTGTGTGGCCTGCAGTGCTCCTTGTGTGGCCTGCGGTGCACCTCGGGCGGCCTGCGGTGTTCCTTGCACGGCCTGCAGTGCACCTTGGGCAGCCTGCGGTTCTCCTCGTGGGGCCTGCGGCTCACCTCGGGCAGATTAAGGTGCACCTCAGACAGCTTGCGGTGCTCCTTGGGTGGCCTGCGGTGCTCCGTGTGCAGCCTGCGGTGCTCCTTGTGCGGTTGTGGTGCTCCTCTTGTTGCCTGTGGTGCTCCTCGGGTGGCCTGCAGTGCTCCTCGTGC
Source organism: Triturus cristatus (assembly GCF_964204655.1). Taxonomy (NCBI): domain Eukaryota; kingdom Metazoa; phylum Chordata; class Amphibia; order Caudata; family Salamandridae; genus Triturus; species Triturus cristatus. Next base: position 1,680,761,224 of record NC_140591.1, read on the forward strand.
GGCCTACGGTGCTCCTTCTGCAGCCTGCTGTGCTCTTAGTGCAGCCTGCAGTGCTCCTACTGTGAACTGCAGTGCTCCTTGTGTGGCCTGCGGTGCACCTCAGGCGGAATGCGGTGCACTTTGAGCATCCTGAGGCTCTCCTCGTGTGGCCTGCGGTTCTTCTTGTGCATCCTGCGGTGCACCTCAGGTGGCCTGCGGTGCTCCTCGTGTCGCCTATTGTGCTCCTTGGGTGGCCTGCGGTGCTCCGCGTGCGGCCCGCAGTGCTCCGCGTGCAGCCTGCCGTGCTCCTTGTGCGGCTCTGGTGCTCCTCATGTGGCCTGTTGTGCTCCTTGTGCTGCCTGTGGCGCACCTCGGGTGGCCTGCAGTGTCTTAAGTGCATTATGAACCTCGCGGTTAAATGCTATCTTTGGTTTGGCTTTATCAAAACATGTCGAGTAAGGTGTCATACGAATTGGAATACTAACTCCTCGCCAATTCTGGCGACGGGGTTAGCATTCCACCCTTCTAGAGGGACACGACATGTACAGTACCTGAAACCCGGGTAAAATCAGACATAGCCTCAGCTCCACAAAATGGATGCTGCCACCACAGACACAAGTCTGCCCTCCTGCTGCTGGGAGTCCTTCCAGCTTGGGAGACGTGGACAAAGGGTTTCCTGCCAGGGGAGGTGCGTGCACCACCCCAGACAGGATTTTGTGTATTGGTCAGTTAGGGCTTGAATAGAATCAGACATGCCTGAGGCTCACAAGGAGCCTCGGTGCATATGCCAGTTCAAACCGGTCCTGGGGCACACCAGCCCCGGACCTGGGGCGAGCTGGACAAAGGATTGGGGGTGTAACCACCCCCCTTCCTGGTCCCACCCTTAGGGAGGGACCTAGCAGGTAGTCCGGCCCCTAGAATCCGCTTAAAGGTAGGAGCTGTGTCCTAAGACTTCAGACATCCTGGAATCAACTTACTACAAAGAAGAAGATGGGAACTTCGACGCTCTGCTGCACAGAGGACAGAAGGAAATCTCCCCTATGGTCAGGGAGTGACCATCTTGCTAACGCAAGCACCAACCAGCTACTCGACGTCTGCTTTGCCGCCGCCTCCTGCCGGAGCCCGAGCCCAGAGCCCGACAAGAACTGGACCTCCAGACCTCTCACCGCCCGATCCACAGTCCCTGCAAAGAAGGAACCCGTGGAGGCACCGAGACACGTGGAGCCGGCCATCTTGAAAGACCCACGACAAGCTGCAAGCGCAACAACAGAGGCTCCCTCCAAGTTGTGCTTTGGGTCCTGAGAAGCCCAACATCCGAGCAGCATCTGCACCAAAGGTGAGCCCTCCAGCATCTCCATGATTTGCGTGGGGCCCCTCTGCACTTTGCATCTCGACGCACCTGCCCGGTCCCTGGCCCGTTGGCTAGTGGCCATTTTGGCGACCTAGCTTGAAAACTACAATGCTGGTCTGGTTGCCTCAGACTGGCCCCTGCTGCTCTCCAAAGGAGCAGCCCCTCTGACCTTGCTGGTCAGAATCATCAGCTTTCTTCATTTTCCACAACTCCTGCCTTTGCCAAGGCTTGTTTGCTTCCTTTGAGTCGCCGACACCGCCGACAGCGAGAGCCTGCGTGGGACAGCTCATGAACCGACTCCTGGACGTCGTCGACCTTCAGGGACCAAGTGGCTGCAGAGACAAGCTACCCCTCCTCACCTGTTTGCACCCGACATCGCCTGGTACCTACCTGGTGCCACGCCGGTTACTGGCTGGTGACTGTGAACACTGTCCCCTCTGCTTTCAGGTCTTCTACAACTCTGATCCACTCTTGGATCCACCGCATCTCTTCTGGACCGGCCGCCTGCAGCATCTTTGTCGCCAGGCTCCATTGAACAGATAGACGAAACCCGACGCACTTCGAGACCTATGCACCCGCTTCCTGTGGGTGAGGTAAAGCTGGCACTCCGGTGCCCAAGTGTATAGAGACATCTCTAGTGTCTGTGTTTTAAGTCTTAAGTTCGTAGTCCATCCAGAAGACTCTTCTAGCAGTAACTTTTGAACTTTTACGCACCCATTGAAAATCTATGGGAGCCCGCGTGTAACTTTCCTCACTGCACACGCGACCCGTGGACCTCCTGGTCACTAACTGAAGTTAGCTCCTTGTAGGCCCAGCGATTCTAGAGGCCCTAGGCCTTTTCCCTTTCCTAGTCGTGGTACTTATACCACTATTTTAGTATATGGTTTGATCGGCCACCAGGGCCTATCCATATAAAGTGCAACTTCTGTATATTGTAATACTTTCTTGTTTAACGATTTGTGCTCCTGTGCTCATAAAGAGTCTAGGGGATACTTTGAGTAATAAATACATATATATTTTGAATATATATCTGTGTGGTGTCCTTTCATTGGTATAAAGGGGGGTTACATATGGTAAAACAGCTTGCTTAACACGCTTTAACGAGTTTAGCCTCAAAGACTGCTTAGCCTACGCTACCACTAGGGCAGCTAGTCCGAAAAGGTTGACTTACAACCACACCATAAGGGTTGCTTGGCATGGTACAAGGTGGTCACTTTAACTAGTGAACATCATATACCAGGCCAACTTCTCACACCAGGGCTCAAGAAAGTCATACCGGGTTAGACCAGTGTGAACATGTCTCTCCCTCTAGAAGGGTGGAATGCTACCCCCGCCGCCAGAACTGGCGGTAATCCAAAGCTTTTGACACCAAAAACGACATGTTTCCGTGCAGCCACCCCAAAGTTAGCATTTATCGCGAGGTTATAATGCACTTAAGAGTATATGGTCAGGCTGCACCACAAACAGCATCAGAGGAGATACTCCGAACGCTGCAGAGGGGCTCTGCTCATGCAGGGGCAACGTCTCACATACAAACCAAGCACTCTGCCCTCAGGATTGTTAAGGCCTGCCATAGGAGTGACTTATAGGTTTTATATGTGTGTGCAATGGTAGTGATATAGGTAGCCTATACCACAGTAAGAGGTGCAAGCACACCCTTACCCAGTTTGCAGTAGCAGACCTGTGGTACCATGTTGGAGTGCTTCCCAGTGGTGGCATAATACATGCTGCAGCCCCTGGTAGGCCTCTGAGGTACCTATGCCCTAGGTACATATTATACCATATACTAGGGGCTTATAAGGCACTCCAGAATCCAATTAGATATGTACCTAATGTACATGCAAACCATTTTTAGAGAGGAAGCAGCTAGGCTGGGGTCCTGATTAGCAGGGCCACAGCCAGGCCAAGGTCGAAAAACAGTGAAACACCAGCAAAAAGTGGGGGTACCCATGTGAAGCAGATCCTACTCTCCTACATCGCAGTCCACCAGAGGAGCACCGCAGGCTGCCCAAGGTGCACCGCAAGCCACTCGAGGTCAACCGCAGGCCACATGAGGAGCACCGCAGGCCGTCCAAGGTGCACCGCAGTTCATACAAGGAGCACCGCAGGCCGCACACGTTGCAGGGCAGGACACACACGTAGCAGGGCAGGCCGCACATGGAGCACCCCACACGGAGCACAGCAGGCCGCACAAGGATCACTGAAGGCCGCACCTACTCTTGTTAAAAACAACCATAGTTGTATAGCAACCTCTATGACACCTACTCTACTAAGAAAGGATCTCTGTTGTATGACAAGCACTACAACACCTACTCTACTAAGAAACACACTCGGTGGTATGACAACCCCTACGACACCTACTCTACTAAGAACGGACTTAGTGGTATGACAACCACTACACCACCCACGCTATTAAGAAAGCCTCAGTTGTTTGAGAACCCCTACACTGCCTACTCTACTAACAAGAGACCTCAGTGGTGTGAGAAACACTACACTGCCTACTCTACTAACAAGAGACCTCAGTGGTGTGAGAAACACTACACTGCCTACTCTACTAACAAGAGACCTCAGTGGTGTGAGAAACACTACACTGCCTACTCTACTAACAAGGGACCTCAGTGGTGTGAGAAACACTACACTGCCTACTCTACTAACAAGGGACCTCAGTGGTGTGAGAAACACTACACTGCCTACACTACTAACAAGGGACCTCAGTGGTGTGAGAAACACTACACTGCCTACTCTACTAACAAGGGACCTCAGTGGTATGACAACCACTATAACTCTTACACTGCTAAGAAAGGACGTCAGTGATATGACAGCAAGATCTCAGTGATCCTCTACTAAGAAAGGACCCAGGTAGAATGAGGAAAATGTAATTACCTACTCTACTAAGAAAGGAGCGTAGTTCTATGACAACCATGCCACCAACTCTACTAAGAAAGGACCTCAGTGTTATGAGAACAACTACACCACCCACTCTACTAAGAAAATATCTAGGTGGTATGATAAACACTATACCACCTACTCTACTAAGAGTGGAGCTAGGTAGTATGAGAAATATTTCACCACCTACTCTATTAAGAAAGGACCTAGTTAGTATGATAAACACTACACCACCTACTCTTCCACCGGCAAAGGGTGTTCAACACCATTATTCTAACTATGCACACAGCATGGATAGGATGACATGAAGCTATGAACCTATCCCAGAGCCCCCTCGCTGGAGTACATATCAGGCTTATTTTGGAACTCACAAGATCTTGCATATATCAGCTGCTTCTCTACCTGTCCTCTGCTTCCATCGAAGACCTACTTTGGCCTCCTGGTCTTGCTTCCGCGTACAATGGGTTCTCCAAGACATGGATGAAGTTTCCAGTTGGGGGCACCCCTAATTCTTCATGTCAGCCACCTGTCTCTGCCCTGCCCCTGCGTGTGCCTACTGTGCCCACCGTTCAGTGCCCTTGCACGACACCTGCTCAGCATGGTCAACTGCAGCATCTCCCCCCTCTGGGTGGCACTTGTCCTCAAAGTGCTGACAGGCCAGCTGGCTCTTTCCCTAACTGTGCCGGGTCTGACGGACTAAGGCGCCCATTGTAGGGGTCTGTGTTTGACCTCATTGTCACATGTTCAAATCCTAGCGGATCTGCTCAGCCTTTCATCCTCCTGAGGTCGATAAAATGAGTACCATTGAGTTTGGTAACAATAAACATCTGTTATTCAAAATGGACTAGGGTGAACGTGCTCTTTCCAAATACTCATGTTATGGGCATTCCTCTTTCTTCTTTGTCCTTTCATGAGATGAAGTGAACTGGGGACACTTTCTTCACCTGAAGAGAGGTTAGACTCCTGGGGAGGGTGAAGGTCACAGAGAAGAGACGGAGCGCCACGTCAGCACAGCCGGCACTGGCATGTAATGCCCTCAATCCTGTTTGGCCGTTTTCCCGAAGTCACTTTGCCAAACCTTCAGATGGGTATTGGGAAACCACCACATTTAAAGACTATGAGGCGGGGAAGGAATATCTGTGTTTATAATTTCTAAAACTTGTAAAGGTTTACAGTTAAAAGGTAAAAATATGTGGTAGCCAGTGAAACCTGATAATCTGGAAACAGTCTTGGCTTCACTGGATTTTAGTGTTTTAATAAAAGCCATTTTCTAATTACTTTTGTTGCTCGGATATGAATTTACCTTAAAAAAATTGAAAGACAAAAGGCATTTGGCAAAGGAGGAAGAAGTTTGTTTAATTAAAAGCAGTGAATCAGAGAGCATTGACCGAGCCGTGTCTGAAGACAGAGTCAATGTACAGAGGTTTGGCGTATAATATATATAGGGGCAGATTTATGTTGCACTTGCGCCACTTTTGCGCCGCCGTTGCGTCACTTTTGTGACGCAGCAGCGGCGCAAATCCTGCGCCATGGTGCGGGGTATTTACAACGTGACGCATCTGGGAGATGCGTCACGTTGTAAAGCCCTGCGCCACATGTAGGCGTTCCAGGGCAGGTGGGGGCGTTCCGGCGCAGGAACGGCTCCTAAAAGTGGCTGAGTGAAATCTACAAGATTTCACTCAGTCACTTTTAGGCCCATGCTGCGTCAAAACCCTGCGCCTGCTTGAAGCAGGCGTAAGGATTGACGCAGCATTGTACAGATCGGGCCCCCCAGAACATTGCTGGAGCTGCGTCGCGCTTGCGACGCAACTCCAGCAATGCGCCACGTTTTTGCCCCATGGTGCGCCGCATTATAAATGCGGCGCATCCATGGTGGCGCAGCTGTGGCGCACAATGACTGGCGCATCCCTGCTGATATGCAGGGATGCGCCAGTTATCATAAATCTGCCCCATAGTTCTTGAGGTACAATAAAAAGACTGCACATTTTTGTACAGCGTGTAGATCCGGGCCTAGTCATGGAAATACAAGCACCTGGCAAGGGGGACGCACTTAAGCGGACTTTGGAGATTGATTTATGCCTAGTCAGACGCGCAGTGGGCACGCCTAAGGAGCGCCAAAGGCGCACCAAAGGCAAGCCCGTCTGCGCCCGTCAGCGCCTGGACGTCTCCAGGAGCAGGAATCCCTGCCGGTTTCGCCCATTTTTAGTCCAAACAGCTGAAGGGATCTTTTACTTATACCAGTGGAGAGTTGGTTGCGATCAAGAACACCAACACTAACGTAGATATACCAACCTATGCTTGCCCCGCCCTTTCTGAAATCGAGGGTCCTTTTTCCTGTAATAATGGTAAATACCAAAGCGCTCCAGTTTACTCCAAGAGTGCTAATAGCAAGCCTAGGCAATTCATAGACGTTATCTCTCTTCGAACTGAGAGGAGATACTCTGCTAGAACAGATACCAGCAAAGGCTGGAACTGTTTTCTGGCTAATATACGGTCGTTGCCCAAACATGCTGCTAATATATGGGACCTGCTGTCCTCCAATAACCCCCTCATAGGGTTCCTAACAGAGACTTGGACCAAACCTCACTCCAATCCTGACTTAGCAGTATCACTCCCTGATGACTACCACATACTAAAAGTAGACAGGCCACATAGGACAGAGGGAGGAATAGCAATAGTATATAAAAACCCAGCAACTATTCCTGTCCTAGACCAAGTAAGTAACGATCAGTTGGAGATACTGGTATTGAGCATGAAGCTGGACCATAACCTTAGCTGGAAAGGAGCCAATATCTATCGCCCTCCTGGACTATTAACCAATATCACCTCACAGCTCATCGAACTTATTGCCCCTCATGTCATTTCCTCCAGAAAGTTTCTTCTTCTTGGAGATTTCAATATACATAGCGAAATTCGAGACAATCCGGAAGCCTCATCTTTTCTGTCCGAACTAGCCGCACTCGACCTTACTGTAATAAACAAAGATCCTTCTGAGGTTCTGTAGCGATCCGAACTCGTGAATTCGGTATCATAGTACTGACACGATTTTGGTACCAATGAACCGCAAATGATCCATTGTATACGTGACAGTGTTTTCGCTGCGCAACTAGCATGAATTCACTGGAAAATAGGGCATTCTCTCGTAGACGCCATGGCATCCATTTTAGTTACGGCATCCATCTTGTTTCTTGCCCTCACATAGTCAATGAACGGACAATGACCCCGGCAAGATCACCTTGTTAAGGACACGTAAGCTCGAGCCCGAGAAAGGCTGACGTTGCATGACTCGCCAGAATCAAGCTGCCTCCCTTGCCTGAGGCCAGCCCTGCTATACTGGTTCTCGTGTCCGTTGTCCTGACTGAAAGGCCGAAGACAATTGCCCTGCCCGTTTATGATCCATAAACACCTCTTATCCTACATTTCAATCCTTTGCACCTGGCACTGCTCCTTTCCTTCTGGGCTTTTACAATGGGGAGGTTACGATTTTTATGACGGGGAGGATCAAGTAGAGAATGGAGAACTGACAATACCGAAAACCTACAACTAATCATTGTTTGATATTTATTTATTGTCTGTTTGGGATACCGGGTTGGGCATGAGAAATATTTGTGTAATGTTGCCCCGAGACATTTTTCTTGTATTTAAGAAACGACCCACTTAATGCAATTTGAACAGTCTCGTAGATTCTGCCTCTGTGTGGTTCCTATGATTTCTGTGTCCCTGCAGTGAATAAACCTTGGTCTTTGATGCCGCCATCGAGAAGTCCGTGTCTCTGTTTATTTGTGCACCGGGACAGGGTGAACTCAGGGGTCTTCGGGTGTTGTTTCCCTGACACCTCTGGACTCTTAAAAGTCCAGAACCTCAAATTGGCGCCCAACGTGGGGCGACGTCAGCCGGTACCGGTCCAAAGCCTGAAAAGTTCGAGAAGTTTCGTGTGAAGATTCCGGAGGGAGGTACCCCGCTTCATCGATCCCTGCATGTCGTAAAAGTGGCCCGACGATCTCTTCCACGAGGGTTCCCGTTCCCAGACGGCTACAGAGGACCGCTGCCTTGACTGTCGCCCTGTCTTGGACCCGAGGTGCAGACCTTAGTACGGCGAGACGTAGACGGGTTCTCCTTGGTGACGTCTTCCACATTTCAGTTAAGTATTAATTGGGTAGTGCTCAGTCTGGTCATTTGGATACGTTTGTTTTCGGATTTGTAGATTATCATTGGTTGCTCTTGTTCGGATAATCTTTGTATTTGGTATTGGTTCGTTTTTGGTAGGCCTAAGTTCTCTGCGCATTTTGGTTGAAATTTGTCTTTGTAATCATGATTAAGGGTAATAATTGTTTCTTGTCCTTATTACGTTGCAACGGGGATTCCCGGTTGGAGGATTCGTGTTCGGTTCCTCCGATTGGGACTCCTACATATGAGCTCTATTGTAAACATGGTGTGGGTCCTATTACGTACAATGAAGTATGGGTCCGTTATACCAAGAAAGATGGTGTCCTTAGTTGGCCACCGCATGGTAGTTTTGAAAGTGAAATTCTAGATAATTTAGAAATGAAGTTGTTCAAGAGAAAAGCCCGGCCGGCAATGTTTGATTCTTTTCGCGTATGGCGCAAAGAAGCCAAACAGAGAGAAATTAGGAAAACGAAGAAAGAACAGAAAGAGAAAGGGTTGACCTTAATGGAGTCTGCTAGGCAGCTACATGTCAACGAGACCGAAAAAGCAATAGAAATAGCGAATAGACAACATAATTTGGTGATCGATAAATGCTACCCTGTCTTGCCATCTTGTCCTGCTAAGCCGATAGAGGATCATGAAAAGGATCCCCTGTTGTCTTACCTGTTGAGTTCACCTCCACCGTATGCACAGGGTATTACAGCACCACAGTTACTACCTGTTGTACAGCCAGCTGCTGGTCAGCATGGAATAGGTGCTCCACTTCCTTTGAATCCAGCTCCTGTCTTTCCCGTGATCAATGATCCTACGGCACCCCCTCTCCCTGGGTCGCCTGTTCCGCCTTTGCCTATCGTTTCACAAACTGCTTTACCTACTACACCCACCCTTACTATTTCGTCTGCTCCAGCTGCCCTGTCCCCAAGCCCTATCATTCTGACTCCACTTTCCGTTCGTCGGAAGATAACCGACTCTGTGACTAATATCTTAAATCCTGTGTCTAGTCCTTTATCTATCTCTGTTGGGCCATGCGAGCTAGAAGCACCCCTTATCCTAACTACTAGTTGTAATGAGAATCTGCTTGGTTTAGACCTGTTGAAACGCCTGCATGCGACACTGTACTGTTCTCCTTCGGGAGTACAGCTCACATTAGGCAAAAGAGTCATCTCTCCGATGTACATGTCGATGGACAAGCTCCCACCGGAGCTGCGTTCTCTCCCTGATACTCTTTGGGCAACTGGTCCTAACGATGTAGGTCTATTGGAAATTCCGCCTTACGTGGTAAGTCTAAAAGCGAATGTTAAATTTCCACGAATCCCACAGTATCGGATTTCAAATGAAGGTGAACAAGCACTTTTACTGATTGTAAAGGACTTGATACAGAAAGATGTGATTGAGGAAACTAGAGGAAACGTTTGTAATAGTCCTGTTCTGCCGATTTTGAAACGCACTGATCCTTCCAAACCTCCAATCTACAGATTTGTGATTGACCTCAGAGAGGTTAACAAAATTGTGATTCCACAGTTTCCAGTGGTACCAGATATCACTGCATTATTGACGTTGATTCCTGCATCGGCATCATGGTTTACGGTAATTGACTTGAAAAATGCATTTTTCAGCATTCCGATAGCAGAAGAAAGTAGAGACATTTTTGGTTTCTCCTTAGGAGGACGCAGTTTCAGATTCAAACGCGCTCCACAAGGTTATTGTGAAAGCCCTTCAATTTATAGCCAAGCATTAAAGAGTCAATTAGATGCTCTTGTACTTCCTCATGGTGTTGCTCTGATCCAATACGTAGACGATCTTCTACTAGCCGCTGATGACAAGGAAACTTGCAAAGCAGCTACAATTTCTTTATTGCGTCATTTGTCCGACTTACATCACAAGGTGTCACCTTCTAAACTGCAATATTGTTGCCAAGAAGTGACCTACTTAGGTCATCTTTTGTCAAAGGAGGGAAGAAGGTTGACCCCAGAGAGAATCAAAGCAATTTCACAGATGACTGTACCAAGCACATAGAGAGAAGTGCGTGCGTTTTTGGGTATTACGTCATACTGTAGGCAATGGATCCCAAATTTTTCTCTCATGGCAAAACCATTGGTAGCCTTGACTGGAAAAGGTGTTCCGAGCCCTTTGCCATGGTCTGATGAATGTCAACAGAGCTTCTCTGACTTACGTGATGCGCTGTGTTCAGCTCCTGTGTTGGGTACTCCTGACTACAGTAAGCCGTTTACACTATATGTCCATGAAAGAGAAGGTTGTGCATTGAGCGTATTAACGCAACAATTTGGCGACAAACAGCGGCCTTGTGCATATTTTTCATCCACGTTAGATCCGGTAGCCAGAGCATTGCCAAGTTGTTTAAGAGCCACGGCAGCAGCCGCAGTGTCTATTCGACAGTCTGCTGGACTAGTCATGAACAACATGCTAGTAGTCATGGTTCCACATGCTGTGGATACACTCATGAATCGAACGAAAACTCAGCACCTCACCAGTGCTAGATTATCAGGCTACGAGCTGACACTTTTGGCAAGTCACATTCAGATCAGGCGATGCAACATATTGAATCCAGCAACGCTGTTGCCGACTGCTCAGGAGTCGAGTGATCCAGAGCCCCATGATTGTTGTTTCAGAACTGAGGAAGAGACAAAAGGTAGAATCGATTTAAAGGATACTCCGTTATCAGACCCAGACGGCACGTTATATGTCGATGGGTCCTGCTTTAAACTCCAGAATGGTGATGTGTTCGGCCGCCCTGCTAATGTTTGGGGAGTCCCTAGGCCAAAGAAATTTAGACAAATTGAATACCCAATGTTGATTGATTACCTTTATGATCTGACTGCTAAACTGAGCCTTATTCATCAACAGGTATTCGAATCCTTGCCTAAACTGCCGGAGAGTCCAGGCCACACGTTGAAACCCGGGGACCAGGTCGTGGTGCGGAACTTTGAACGCACCTGAAACCTTCAGCCAAGATTCGTGGGCCCGTTCCAGGTCCTCCTTGTAACCAGAACTGCAGTACGCCTGGCTGGCAGGAAAAATTGGGTACACGCCAGCCACACGAAGCGTGTCCCTCTTCCACTCCCCTATGACAACTGGGTTAGACAGGGAATTGGTGTATCCGAGACAGAACCTGTTCCTAGACACATCCCTTTCAGTGATGCAGAGTATCTAACGGACCATCCACGAACTGAAACGCAGAACTTTGACACTTCAGCAGAAACCGTTCCGTTGAACCCTGAACCAAGTATTGCACAAAGTGAACATTTGTCACCTGTGGAGTCGAACATTTCTGCACCTGTGGACCAGCTATTTCAAGACCAAACCAGACCTGGAAAGTACAGATACAATCTACGTTCTCATGTGATAAACTGATGACATTACATTATTACATTTTTGTTTGGAAACTGTAAAACTGTTTTGATTGCATTGCATCCCGTACTGTCAGGAAGTTTGCCTTTTTAAATTTTTGTTTTTGCTATCCTCTTACCTTGCCGTCTGGGTTACCGTAGGGTCGTAACGTGTGCCTTGTTTTAATTTACAGGGAATCAGACATTAGGTCGGTTTCTTCTGTTTATCTTGGGAACCCCCAGGATAGACAGAGGTAAGTTTCTAACAGGTACAAACCATCCGTTGCGAACGGTTATAGAAGATGGAGCTTCCTGAACTACGACGGGTTAAAGTCATAAATGTGCACAAGACCAAACTGTATGATATACTATATAGCAAATATTTCCTAATGCAATGTGCTCTGACACTTCTGATTGTTTTTATAACTCTAGTAGGCGGAATTATTTTTGGTATTCAATTGATCTTTGCACCTGTTATGTCTACAGTATCTCCCCATATTTCTGTTTCCCCAACTATTGGTACTATTCATTCTTTCCACCCTTTTCCTGCTCACGAACAAGCTCGACGCACTCAGTTTACAAATAACACTTTCATTCAGCTCTTACACCAACATCAACTAGTGGCTAACACAACAAACTGCTGGGTATGTGGCCTGATACCACATACCATGGACAAGGGCATCCCTTATTTGGTTCTGCCTTTCAGCTATAATGGATCATTCTGGGCATTTCAGACCATGTTCGCCTATGCTCTAGAGACCTATCCTCCACGACCTCCGCGTTCCACCCGGTATAACTCTGCTAATAGAGCCTTGGTAAAAGGAATCACTGACATGGTGAGAGATGTCAATAATACTCCGTACATTCCCAAGGACGAGTTGCGAGTTTACATGGGGTGGAACATTACAGAATATGGCATTACTCTGGGCGAGAACAAACGTAAGAGCTCAACTCCGATCTGGGTCGTACCCCACCAAGGTCAGGTCTGTTTGCAAGGGAATGGGAGGAATCAGAAAGCTCGACTGGGGAAGAGTGACTGTATTGAAACATACGTGTTCCCGTCACATTCTTCCCCAGCATTCTTAGCCGCTAAGGGTACCTATTTTGTTTGTCAAGACAGAGCATATACATGGCTGCCCGCTGACTTCTCAGGCTCATGTTATATCGCTCGACTGTTACCTCCGACATACACTGCTGCACCGGACTATCACAAAACAAGAGTTGTGAGAGGTGTATTCAGTAAAGAAGATACTGCTGGCCAAGAAGCAGGAGACTTTTTCAAAGGTTACCTTCCATTCTGGGGGCCTATGGTCAACAGTAGAAACCTGCGTCAACTAACACGAGTAGTTGAATCCACCATTACCGAAACTGCGGGTGCCCTTAGTAACCTAACGGCTGAGCTTCAAGCGGATCGCCTCATGACGTTACAGAACCGTATGGTTCTGGATGTGTTACTTGCAGATCGAGGTGGGGTATGCAAAATGATCCAATCAAGTTGCTGCGTTTTTATCCCAGATAATGCGCCAACAGTATACAAGGCCATTTCTAAGTTACACAAAATCTCCGACTCCATTCATGTAGAGGAAGGTGACTGGTCACTTATGGGATGGTTCTGGAATCTGTTATCTGCATGGGGGTGGAAGGTTCTAATGGTCATTGGTGTTACGTTGGTATTTTTATTCTCGTGCTGTCTCATTATTCAGTGTGGCCCTGCCTTATGTAGCGTTTGTGTTTCATCATGCATAAGAAGACCACCTGTTTCCAGAGATACGCCACGGGATAGAGTAATGCTACAACAACATATCAGTGACCTGATGAACATAGAACTAGACTCTGACATAGAGTGAGTTATTGCCTATGTAAGGGCAAAAGGACGGTCTGAGGTTCTGTAGCGATCCGAACTCGTGAATTCGGTATCATAGTACTGACACGATTTTGGTACCAATGAACCGCAAATGATCCATTGTATACGTGACAGTGTTTTCGCTGCGCAACTAGCATGAATTCACTGGAAAATAGGGCATTCTCTCGTAGACGCCATGGCATCCATTTTAGTTACGGCATCCATCTTGTTTCTTGCCCTCACATAGTCAATGAACGGACGATGACCCCGGCAAGATCACCTTGTTAAGGACACGTAAGCTCGAGCCCGAGAAAGGCTGACGTTGCATGACTCGCCAGAATCAAGCTGCCTCCCTTGCCTGAGGCCAGCCCTGCTATACTGGTTCTCGTGTCCGTTGTCCTGACTGAAAGGCCGAAGACAATTGCCCTGCCCGTTTATGATCCATAAACACCTCTTATCCTACATTTCAATCCTTTGCACCTGGCACTGCTCCTTTCCTTCTGGGCTTTTACAATGGGGAGGTTACGATTTTTATGACGGGGAGGATCAAGTAGAGAATGGAGAACTGACAAGAGGGCCTGATCGAATACCGAAAACCTACAACTAATCATTGTTTGATATTTATTTATTGTCTGTTTGGGATACCGGGTTGGGCATGAGAAATATTTGTGTAATGTTGCCCTGAGACATTTTTCTTGTATTTAAGAAACGACCCACTTAATGCAATTTGAACAGTCTCGTAGATTCTGCCTCTGTGTGGTTCCTATGATTTCTGTGTCCCTGCAGTGAATAAACCTTGGTCTTTGACGGCGCCATCGAGAAGCCCGTGTCTCTGTTTATTTGTGCACCGGGACAGGGGGAACTCAGGGGTCTTCGGGTGTTGTTTCCCTGACACCTCTGGACTCTTAAAAGTCCAGAACCTCACTACCCATCAGGCAGGACAAACGTTAGACATAATTTTAACTAACTCTCCCGACATATGTTATGTTGCTACGACTCCTCTGACCTGGTCTGACCATTTTATGGTCGAGTTTCGGATTAATAACAATAATGCTCATCCAGCTCCCAAATGCTATCATAAGAAAAACAATAGAAAGTGGAATTCAATTACACCTACACACTTTGAAGGTGCATTTTGCCCACCTCATCACGCGGAAACAGATCATGTTGAGAAACGCCCTGCCTCCTTCAACGCTAGCCTGTTGGCTACCTTACATACCTTAGCACCCCTGAAAAAATGCCCCACAATCATTAAACTTCGCCAGGCACCATGGTGCTCGGCCCCCCTGCAGCTAGTAAAGGGCTCATGTAAAAGACTGGAACGCCATTGGCGTTGCTCTCAAAACCCTTCTGATAAAGAAAAAATCAAGGAGGCTCTAAGCCATTACCATCGCAATCTAAAAAATGCGAGGAAGACCCATATCGTAGCCTCTTTCGAACAAGCAGGAACTTCCCATAAATGCCTCTATCAGATTTTAAAAACCTTCACTAACCCTTTGGCCTGCGACGCGGCTTTCGTACCATCCCAAACGCTGTGCAATAATATCGCTAATCATTTCACTCAGAAAATAGACACGATCTATAACAAAATCACCTCAACCATAAATCCTCAACCAAAATTAGGATGTGAATCTCCACGCATTCTACCGGCAACCAGTTTATTAGGAACTTTCCCACAACTCACAATAAAAGATTCTGAAGCCCTCTTAAAAAGTGCTAAATCAGGATCCCCATTAGACCTGATACCTGCTAAACTGACAGTCACCTTGGCCAAACAGCTTGCCAACCCCATTTGTAATATCCTTGACAGCTCCCTGAAGGATGGAGCTCTCCCTTCGGGTTGGATGGCTACACAGATACTTCCGATTAAAAAGAATCTCAAAATCTCACCAGAAGATGTAACAAACTACCGACCCATCTCGCTCATTCCCCTCCACACCAAAATCTTAGAAAAGCACATCAATACACATCTTTCCTACTTTATTGAATCCACTAACAGCCTAGACTCCTCACAATCTGGTTTCCGCTCTAGATACAGCACCGAATCTACCCTAGTGGCAGTAACAGACAACATAAGAATGCTGTTGGATAAGGGTCAGGCGGTGCTTTTGGTGCTGCTTGACGTTTCCGCAGCATTCGACACCATAGCCCATAAAATTTTACTCAGTAGACTGGGATACATAGGCATCACAAGGAAAGCCCTGAAATGGTTAACCAACTTCCTATCCAATAGAACACAGACTGTCAACCTAGGCCCCTACCACTCTAAGACCACCAAGGTTACCAAGGGAGTACCACAGGGCTCATGCTTGAGCCCTACCTTGTTCAACGTTTATGTTGCTCCCCTGGCGAGACTGTTGAGAAAACTGGGCTTCATCCCTATATCATACGCTGATGACACCCAGCTACTCCTTTCATTTGACAAATCCAACCCGAATATTCAAGCCGTATTTTGCGAAGGAATGAAATCTATAGTGGAATGGATGAAAATGAATTTTCTCCAACTGAACGCTACGAAGTACGAGATAATGCTATTTGGTGATGTAACCGTGTTATGGTCGCCCAGTTGGTGGCCAGAGGAACTAGGTCCCACCCCTTGCCCTAAACCAGTGGTAAAAAACCTTGGAGTCAGACTAGAACAAAAACTCACTCTGAGAGACCATGCCTCTGCCACTATCAGAGCCTGCTTCCACAACCTTAGCATGCTCAGAAGAGTCTTCCCTTTCCTACCACTGTCCTTGAGGAAAACACTGATACAGGCATTCATTTTAAGCCGCTTAGACTATTGCAACGCGCTATTGATCTCAGCTAACGAAAGGGACATATATAGATTACAGGTTGTCCAAAACACTGCGGCCCGTCTGGTGACCAATGCCCCCTCAAGAACAGCCTCCCTCCCTTTGCTACAGAAATTACACTAGCTACCCATTTGAAAAAGGATTAATTTAAAAATATGCCGTATGGCTTAAAAAAGCCGTAAACAGATTAGGCCCTAGTTATCTCAATGACAAACTTAACTATGTACCTCTCAGACCCCTCCTCTCAGGAGACAAAGCCCTAATCTCAGTCTCTCGCGTCAGAAAGGCTCGACTAGGCCGTAATGCCTTCTACCATCTTTCCCCTCCCTATGGAATGATCTCCCTTTCCAGCTGCGACAATGTTCAGACTACCTGGCTGTCAGGAAAATGCTGAAAACATCTCTCTTCTAAATAAGTCTCCTTAGTTCGCTTATGTGACTCCAGCGCTGAGATACCCTTATGGAGTGATTTGTGCACTTTATAAGTGAAATAAATAAATAAATAAATAAATAAATAAAAGGGGGACACAGGTAGTTCTCAACTTTGTGGAGAGGTAGCGTGGACCAGTGTGTATTTGTTCAGATGTCCGGCATGGGGAACGTGTGATCACTACATGTAGTGTGCGTGCTGTATTCTGATTGGCTGAGTGTTCCTAATTACATGTGGCATCGGAGTTTGTGGTATTAAGGGAACGCGTGCCTTTGGCAAAACGTGTTTTATGGGTGCCAACCTCCTCTGCCCTGTTACTGGTGTAACTGCCTATCTGTGGCATTTATCAGGGTTTTCCCTGGGTGTGCGTTTCTCATTGGGATAAGTGTAACCCCCACCTGTGACCTATCAATCGGTATCAATCGGTTTAAGTTTGGGTCACAGGGCCTGTGTAACTATGTATCTTTGACTCAGGGTTGATGGGAAGGTCATCTCGGGTGAATTTGACAGCAATGTTACAAGTTCGTTATTACGTGCACATATAACACAGCGGTCATTAATATCGTATTTACTGATATTCTCATTATTATGCGTACATTTGTCATAGTGTTCATCAACATAATTTTTACTGGTAGTGATATTGACGCATGCATAGATTATGGCATTCATTGACATTGCATTTACTGGTACTGACATTGTTATGTGTGCATATATCACAGTGTATATTGACATCACATACACGCATATGAATATTTGTAGTGTGTCACATGAACAGGTAATATCAAAAAGTAAAAAAATGAAAAATACTTAGTGGCAAAGGGCAAACGCACTTCATTTAACCAAAATATGTACTTAAAAATGTATTATTTGTGGTTTCAGTCGTTTATTTGATATCAGTAGCTGTGTTTCTACAGTTCAAAGATGCATGCAATGAAGAGGTATTTGGAAAAAATATTGAGTTGTAAATATTGGGAGACAGAAATATTGAAAAAAATATTGTAATACAAAAATATTGTGGTGCTGGACATCGTTGTCAAGAACATCCTTTTGTCAGGTTAGTAATATCATTGTTAAGAATATTGTTGTTGTTAATACCACTTTCGAAAATATAGTTGCAAAAATATAATTTTTGTAATTATCCTATGTTTGAGCTGATATGTTAACTTTATGTGTTATTTTGTGTATAAACTGTTAATAATAGTTTTAAATACAGTTTTTAATTAAAAGTGATATATATTTTTTAATTTAATTGAATTTTACATAGTAATTTATAATGTTGTAGTGGATTGCTAGGTTTGAAAGGGTATAGGATGGGACGTTAATTAAGTAATTATTTAACAATTAATTACTCATTTATAATTAATAATGTAATTGTTATCAATTGTGTAAATTGTGAAATAATTTTATTTTTATGTTTTAGGGGCAGGATGCAGGGTTTGTAGAGTTATAGGGTAGGACGTTAATTAAGTACTTAACAATTCATTAATAATTTATTATGAATTCTTTAATTAACTAATAATTATGTAGATTAATCAATAATTATATTTTTAGTTATATTTTAAGTGTGTGCCGCTGGCTTAGTAGGAGTATAGGGAGGGAAGTTAATAAATTATGAATTTATTTATTACTAATTATTGAATTAATTATTAGGTAAATTGTGTAATAATATACTTTTTTGATATACCTTTAGTGCCTTCTCCTGGGTTTGTAGGGGTATATGGTGGGAAGTTGAATAAATAATTAATTAACCTTTGCGACAGTATTAATAGACTGCAGCCTTTCCTATGTGATGATTAGGGCCTATCTTATTAATTATTTCATTGATTAATAGTTATGTAAAATTAAGTAATAACTATACTTCAGTTATATTCTAGGTGTGGACTGTTGGGAGTGTGGCTATATAGTGTGGAAGTCAATTGAGTAATAATTAATTAACTAGAAATGATTTATTAATTGTTTAATTGATAACTAATTAAGTACAATAGGTAATACTGATTTATTTAAGTTATATTTTAGTTGAATGTTTCTAAGTATATAGTGTTATAGGGTGGGACATTGATTAAGTAATAAGTCATTAACAAAAAACGATTAATTATTATTCACTTACTTAATTATCAATTATGTAAACTAAATTATACTTATTTATTTTAGTTATATTTTAATTGTTGGCTGCTAGGTTTGTACGGGTATAGTGTTGAAAGTTAATTAAGCAATAAATAAACAACAATTTGCTTAGTTGATAATTAATTATGAAATGGTTTAATAATCATGTAAATTCAGAATCAAAATGCTATGGGATTTTTGGTATAAATTGTATCTTTGAAAGATAGGTGTAGGAATTGTATTTATAAAAGATAGGTACAAGAATTGTAAGGAAAACTGTTTTTATGTAAATGCTTTTTAAATTACTTTGAATGAGAAATCATTTTTAATTTAATGAATTTATTTTAATAACAATAAATGTCGTATATACAAAGGTGTTTAATTGTGAATTTCAGTTAATGTTAATTTTATTGTACTGTGTAGTAGAACTAATACTAGTGTGGGTGCTGAAAGATAAGAGATAGACTCTAATCTTCTAGTGGTGAAGGTAATACTCCATACATTTGCTGGGGGGCAATTTATTGAACAACATTCTAAATAAATCAGTCTGGGATAAACACATCATGTAAATTGTTTCATTATTTTGATTTTGTATATATACTTTTTTTGGTTATGTAGATTATATAAAGAGTTCAATACTTACTTGTTCTAAATAAATATGGTTATTTCGCCACGGTTGCTAATACTGGAGTGGGAATAGAAGTCAATCAATCAATCAAGGTTTGTAAAGCACGACTTCTCACCCATGAGGGTCTCAAGTAGGCCTGGGCAAAAATTTCGTTCCGTTCGCGGAAATTGCGATAATTTGACATTTTTGCGTTCCGCGGAGAGCGCGAAAATGTCAAAAATTCCGGTTTCCGCAGCTTGGCGATAATTTGTTTCTTGCTCGCGCTGTAAAATGATACATTCTCGCGCGCGCGCGATCGCCTTACCTGAATCCCTGCGTTCGCCGACAAGTTTTCTTGATCCGGTCGCGTTCTCCATGAGATGTTGTATTGTTTTTAGCCATTTGCGCTGTCTCGCGACAGTTCGCGCCCGCAGTGACGTCATGCGTCGCGCGATCACGTCTTTCTTCTCGCGATCATGCACCGCGAGAACAACTCAAAACAAGATGGCCGCGCCCGCAAGCAACCACATGGGTAAGTTGGCGACCCGCAACCATGCAGAAAATCTCGCGAACATGCCGGAAAAAAACTTCCGCATCTTCGCGATATTTCTGCTTGTTTGCGATAATTTTAAACATTCTCGCGATAATTTGCGAAGGTTAATTCCGCAAATTCCGCCCACCCCTAGTCTCAAGGCACTGAGGGGGGCATTGGGATTCAGTCGAAGAGCCAGATCTTGAGATCCTTCGTGAATTGGGTCAGCGACGCAGATTGCTTGAGTTTGAGAAACGGGGTGTTCCGGCCTGGCGGAAAGGTAGGAGAAGGATCTTCCTCTGGTCCTGGTCTTGCAGAACTGTGGGCCGGTGGCCGGGGACAGTTCGGTGGAGCGGAGGTTTCTGGTGGGTACGTGGAATGAGAGGCGCTGATTCATATATGCTGGTTCTGTATCATGAAGGGCTTTGTAGGCGTGTGTGAGGAGCTTGAGTGACTCTTTTGTTGAATGGGAGACGATGGAGTTCTTGGAGGTGTTGGTGATGTGATGTTGAGGACCAGTCTGGCTGAGGCGTTCTAAATGTTCTGTAGTTTCCTGAGGAGTTTCTGTGTTACGCCAGCATAGAGTGCATTACAGTAGTTGAGTCAGCTGCTGATGTGTGCGTGGATGACTGTCTTTATGGATTCAGCGGGAATCCACTTGAGTGTCTTTTGAAGCATGCAAAGCATGTGGAAGCATGATGAGCAGTGAGCGAGGAGTCCAGTATAGAAAATGTAATCACTCCAAAGTCAAACACTTTCCCAAAGGTAGCACAGGCTGGAGTGGGAATAGGACATATAACCGCTCTGAAGTCCAACGCTCACTTTACTGTTGCATAGACAGATGTAGGAGTAGTAGATAGATAGATAGATAGATAGATAGATAGATAGATAGATAGATAGATAGATAGATAGATAGATAGATAGATAGATAGATAGATAGATAGATAGATAGATAGATAGATAGATAGATAGATAGATAGATAGATAGATAGATAGATAGATTTAGTAATTTTATATATATTGTAAACATGTATTATTTTTTTTTTTTATATTTATATATAACAAAACCAATATATATATACCATTCCTTCGTGCTGTTTCCACACATAGGAAATACGGACAACTTCAATTCACTTGATGCCAAATTTCAGCATTTTATTTCATAATATAGTGCAGTCGGTCTATATATATATATATATATATATATATATATATATATATATATATATATTCACTGAAAAAAACATAGGTTTCAGGCACAATATAGAAATTAGCATTTAAAAAACCTTTGAAATTCACTGAAAAAAACATAGGTTTCCGGGATGTTATAGTTAGTTGGACATTTCACTCAGCAGCGAACAAAAGAGGGGCTTCATCATAAACATGGAGAAGTCTATCCTGATCCCCTCACAAGATCTAGAATTCCTTGGTTTCAATGTGAACACTATTCTTTCCAACCTAACC
This sequence comes from Triturus cristatus, assembly GCF_964204655.1. Taxonomy (NCBI): domain Eukaryota; kingdom Metazoa; phylum Chordata; class Amphibia; order Caudata; family Salamandridae; genus Triturus; species Triturus cristatus. The sequence continues at coordinate 1,680,782,730 of NC_140591.1, forward strand.
CTTCCACACAAGAAAGTTACCAAAATAAAAACACATGTTTCTCATACCCTCTCCAAAGAATCTATCCGTCTAAAAGATCTGGCCAGAGTCTTAGGACTCCTTTCCTCATCTATCCAGGCCATTTCACCAGGTCCTCTTCATTACAAGGATCTGCAAAGATTAAAGTCATTGGGTCTGAGGAAGGGACTCTGGTACGAGGACTCTCTTCCTCTCTCGCAAGATGCCCAAAAGGATCTCCATTGGTGGTTGAAAAACCTTCAAGCGTAGAACGGGAAAGCTATCTTTGGGAATGTCCCGGATTTTACTATAGAATCAGATGCGAGCAATCAAGGATGGGGCGCTCGGCTAAAAGATCTAGAGACCGGAGGGAGGTGGTCTTTGGAAGAAAAATCCCTTCACATAAATTCATTGGAGATGCTTGCAGATTTGAATGCAATTATGAGCCTTGGGGGCGCGAGATCAAAAAATCATTCAGACCTTGCCAAACGAATATGGTATTTTTGCTGGGAACAAAAGATTACCCTCGGAGCAGAATTCATCCCCGGTTCTCAGAATGTGAGAGCAGACTGGAACTCACATTTCCTCCACGATGCAAGTGATTGGAAATTAAACCCAGAGATTTTCTCGCAGATGCAAGACCTTTGGGGTCCGATACAATTAGACCTATTTGCCAGCAGGTTGACCCCCCTTCTTAATGATTTAGAGACTATTGTGGAAGGTCAGACTCGAGTCTTGCTCAATCATTCTAATAACCCCTTTCTGGAAATCCCAGGTTTGGTTTCCCGGTGTGATGAAGTTAGCGGTGGACTTTCCTCTGCTGATTCCCTCATTCCTGGGCCTTCTCCAGGGTCCAGACGGAGAAGAATACCCTTTAGTCTTAGAAGGGAAGATGAACCTTCTTGCTTGGAGGATATCAGGAATTCAGGAAGATATTTTGATCTTTCAAGAGAAGCTAAAAGCTTACTGGAAGATTCATGGGCTTCAGGTACAAGAAAAAGATACAAGGGCATCTGGAGAAAATGGCCTTGTTGGTGCGTGGAGAGGGATTTGGATCCCGTACTGTGTCCTCTTCAACAAATAGCTAACTATCTTGCTCATCTCTTTGATTTAGGTCTTTCCTTTAGAACCATCAATTGCTTTAGATCTGCAATATCTTCAGGTCACGCTCTCATTAATAATCTTGCGATTTGTAACAATTCCCTTGTCAAAAGAGTTATGAAGGGTATTAGACTAAGAAGACCTCCCAAGGCACATTACCATTCCCTTTGGGATGTTAACCTTATTTTTAATCTCTTCCTTTCCTGGCCTGTAAACGAAGCACTCTCCCTTAAAAGAATCTCAATGAAATTAGCTACTCTCCTATGTCTGATTTCCTTTAGAAGGGTTTCTGACATTAGAGCACTAGAAATTTCTAATAGATTTTACTCATCTGAAGGGGTTCATTTTGACATCTGGAAAAGAACGAAAACAATGTCTGAATCCAACTTTTATCTTTTGTTCAATGAATGTGAAAAACTATGTGTTGTAAATTGTATGAAATGCTATGAAAACAAGATTTCAAATTTTAGAACTATTGGTTGCGATCAACTTCTTTTATCTTATGGGAGACCTTTTAGACCTGTATCCTCAGCGACCCTTGCCAGATGGATACGGATGATTATGCATGAAGCTGGAATTGACCTATCTAAATTTGGAGCTCACTCTTCTAGGGGTGTGATGGCTAGCAAAGTATTCTGGGCAGGAGGTTCTCTTCCCGAAACACTTAAAGCAGCAGATTGGTCTAACGCAGCTACATTCTCTAACTTTTATTTGAGACCAATTGAGCATGTTAGCAGTGTAGTACTACATAGCTTTAAACATGCATAATGGTAGCCTCCGGTCTTGTAATGAAATGACGATTCTCCAATTATTATGCAGGGAAATCTTGATTTCATTAAAGACAAACAGAGGCTAACATTATCCCACCCTCCTCTCCCTGAAGAGGCTTGGGTTCAATTTTGTTGGCGATTTTGTTGTATTAGTATTTTACTACTTTTACACTACTATTGTAACACTTTCTTGTACATTACCTTATACATTTCACTGTACAATGTCCTTTTATTCTCAGATAACAATATTAAAGACTAAGTGGATTTTCTGGAGTTTTCAAGTTGTTCAGCTGTGTCATCGCAGTCCACGAGGAAGATAAGAGCCTACACTGTCTACTCATCATGTTGTCAATGTTCTATTTATTATGATGTAGTTACATTCTTTAAAGGGCTGCATGTTGTGGGCACCAAATAAAAGTATTTGCATAATGTTAGCCTCCGTTTGTCTTTACTGAAATCAAGATTCTCTCTGCATAATAATTGGAGAATCGTCATTCCCCTGTTATAGTTAGTTGAGCTAACTATAACTCGCGCCCCCGCAATGCACTGCTGATGACGTCACATATTACATCATTCATGACATGGTCAGTGACATCACTGATGACATCACTGATGACATCATCCAGTGAATGTGTGTTTCTATAAAATGTAAATATGTTTTATATATATATGCCAAGGTGTATTGAAGAATGAATGGGTGTATAAGAGTCAGGATGGATGATTAAGTAGGTGTGTGACTGACTGTATGAGTGAGTAATTAATTGTGTCTTGCTTAATTCATGTGTTAGCGACTGATACAGACATTCACACACTTTAGGTTGTCAGTTGGTATGTAAGCAGTTCCATGGTTTGGTTAGCAACACAGGGCCCGATTTACAGAACTAACTTAAGACAAAATCCTAAACTTACTTCCATTTTGGTATTCACAGAAGGCACTTACTCATTTTGGTATTCACAGAAGACACTTACTCATTTCGGTATTCACAGAAGTTAGGAGTCCTAACTTTAGGACTCTTAAATGCCTTCTGTGAATACCAAAAGTCTTAAAGTTAGGATTGTTCTTAGTTTAGGAGTGTTTAAGTTAGGACTCCTAACTTTAGGACTCCTAAATGCCTTCTGTGAATACCGAAAGTCATAAAGTTAGGATTTTTCTCAGTTTAGGAGTCCTAAAGTTAGGAGTCCTAACTTTACTACTCCTAAACTGAGAAGTATCCTAACTTTAAGACTTTTGGTATTCACATAAGGCATTTAGGAGTCCTAAAGTTAGGACTCCTAACTTCTGTGAATTCCGAAATGAGTAAGTGCCTTCTGTGAATACCAAAATGAGTAAGTGCCTTCTGTGAATACCAAAATGTCAGTAAGTTTAGGATTTTGTCTTAAGTTAGTTCTGTGAATCTGGCCCTATATGAGGATCTTTATGAGCTATTGATTGCTTGTCTGAGTACCTGTATGGGTGCCTGAGTGTCTGTGTAGGTGGGTGGAGGGTGTGACTCTGTGCATAGATGTGTGAGCTGATAATTCACTGGGTATATGTGTTCAAGTCTGTATCTGTAAAGGGCTGTATGGCTTGGTGAGTGTGTGTATGAGTGTCTTGGTGAGTAAATGGATGACTCAGTGGTACATGTGTGAGTAACTCCATATGTGAAAGGCAGTATATATAATTGTTGGACTGTATAAATGACTATATGTGAGATTGAGTGATTGTGAGAGTGACTGTATGGATCAGTGTGTGCTTGTATTAGTTATTGTATTAGAGTGTAAGTATGTGTTCGTATATGTTTAACCCCTTCGATGCTCATGACGGAATGGTTCCGTCATGAGCATCGGTTGGGCTGTGCTCATGACGGAACGGTTCCGTCATGAGCACAGCCCCCGGGGGAAGCGCTGGCGCTCCCTCCCTGGGGCATCGATCGTGCCCCTACAGAGGGGGATGGCAGCGGAAGAGCTTCCGCTGCCACCCCCGAGCCCCCTCACGCTTCCTGATGACGTCAGCGCGCACAGCGCGCGCCGACGTGATCAGGAAGTGTTGGACGCGCTGGAATTCATTTCTTCCAGCGCGTCCAACGGATCAGGTAGGTGTTTGGCGGGGGGGGCGGAATTGCGAGGCCTTGAGGCATCGGGGGAGAGGAAAGAGTATTTCCTCTCCCCTGATGTCTCAATGCTGGGCATTCCTGCTCCACGATCGCGCACAGCATCGCGATCGTGGAGCAGGGATGCCCCCCTAGACACCCGGGATGTTCTTTTCTTTATTTGGGAAGCGACCCCTTGGGCAAGGGTCGCTTCCTAGGCGGCCACATTTTTTTGAAGACTTTTCTGCCCCCCCTGGGGGCAGATCGGTCGTCTTTCTGCCCGTTTCTGCCCCCAGGGGGGGCAGAAAAGCCCACTAGACACCAGGGATGTGTTTTTCATAATTTAGGAAGCGACCCCTTGGGCAAGGGTCGCTTCCTTGGGTGGCAAACTATTTCGAAGACTTGTCTGCCCCCCCTGGGGGCAGATCGGTCGTCTTTCTGCCCGTTTCTGCCCCCAGGGGGGGCAGAAAAGCCCACTAGACACCAGGGATGTGTTTTTCATAATTTAGGAAGCGACCCCTTGGGCAAGGGTCGCTTCCTTGGCTGGCAAAATATTTTGATGACTTGTCTGCCCCCCCTGGGGGCAGATCGGTCATCTTTCTGCCCGTTTCTGACCCCAGGGGGGGCAGAAAAGCCCACTAGACACCAGGGATGTCTTTTTCATAATTTAGGAAGCGACCCCTTGGGCAAGGGTCGCTTCCTTGGCTGCCAAATTAATTCGAAGACTTTTCTGCCCCCCCTGGGGGCAGATCGGTCGTCTTTCTGCCCCAGGGGTGGCAGAAAAGCCCACTAGACACCAGGGATGTCTTTTTCCTAATTTAGGAAGCGACCCCTTGGGCAAGGGTCGCTTCCTTTGGGGCATAAATAATGGGAAGACTTTTCTGCCCCCCCCTGGGGGGCAGATCGGTTGTCTTTCTGTCCGTTTCTGCTCCCAGGGGGGGCAGAAAAGCCCACTAGACACCAGGGATGTATTTTTCTGCACGAGGAAGTGACCCCTTGGCAAAAACTGTTTGCATTTGTGCTCGATGTGTATTTTGTTGTCTTGTGAGTAGTTTGGTTTTTTTCTTCTTTCTAGTTGGATATCATTGGTTTTTGCTATGTCACTGCAGAGTAGGTTCTGGTGAGTGTAGCTGTCTCTTGTAATTGAATTCTATTGTTTTTGAGTACATTGATCATTGTGATAAAGGTACACATTTCTTTACTTACTTGGTTTGCACATTGTTGGTTGTTGTTGACTTGTTTGTGCAGTCTTCAATCTTAGTAAGTATAATGGCTAGCCGCAGGATTACTGCTCAGCAGGTTGTTGGTTTGCTGTTTGAGTCTTCCTCTGATATTGGTTCAGAGACTGACTCTGCATCTGAGGGAGAGGAGGCAGGGGACGATTCTGGCAGTGAGTTGTCTCTCCGTATGGAGTCATCGGATGATGAAGATACTCTTAGTGCGGATGAAGTGCCTGTGTTAGAGGAGGAGACTGATCTGCCGATAGTGCGGCAAGAGGCATCTGGGCTGCAGCCTGGGGCTGCAAGGCTTCCCGTTGGTGTAGTGCGGCAAGAGGCATCTGGGCTGCAGCCTGCGGCTGCAAGGCTTCCCGTTGGTGTAGTGCGGCAAGAGGCATCTGGGCTGCAGCCTGGGGCTGCAAGGCTTCCCGTTGGTGTAGTGCGGCAAGAGGCATCTGGGCTGCAGGCTGGGGCTGCAGGCTGGGGCTGCAAGGCTTCCCTTTGAAAGTGATGACATCTGGGTTGCCCCTGGCATGGTGCAGCCGGCATTGCCAGAGTTTACTGGTGTTCCAGGGTCCAGAGTGAATACTGAAAACTTTTTGCCGGTAAATTTTTTTCAGTTGTTTATGGACGATGTGTTTTTGGCAGAGATTGTTGAGCAGACTAATGTGTATGCCGAACAGTTTTTGAGGGACAACAGTGCCAGACTTAGGCTCTACTCTAGAGCTACCCGGTGGACTCCCACAAATGTTGAAGAGATGAAGAAGTTCTTGGGTTTAACTTTTTTGATGGGCTTGCTAAGGAAGCCATCAATGTCTTCATATTGGTCTAGCAGTCCCTTGATGGCAACGTGTATTTTTCCGGCAGTCATGAGTCGTGACAGGTATTTGCTTCTGCTTCGGATGATGCATTTTGTTGATAATGGTTTAGAGTTGCCACGAGATCACCCTGATTGTGACCGTCTTTTTAAGATTAGGCCTGTCCTTGATCACTTTGTGGATCGATTTTCTGATATTTATGCCCATCGGAAAGAAATTGCAGTGGATGAGTCTTTGGTGTTGTTCAAGGGCCGCTTGGTTTTTAGGCAATATATTCCTAGTAAGAGGGCACGCTATGGAATAAAGCTGTATATGCTGTGTGACAGTAGGACTGGATATGTGTCTAATTTCAGGGTGTACACCGGTAAGGAATCTAGGATTAACCTCCCTGGTTGTCCGTCCACTTTTGGAGTGACTGAGAAACTTGTTTGGGAACTTGGTAGAGGATTTTTCAACAAAGGCCACCATTTATATGTAGATAACTTCTACACTGGTGTGCGGTTGTTCAGGGAATTGGCCAAAGTGGACACTTTTGCTTGTGGCACAATCCGCTCTAACCGTAAAGGTTTCCCGAAAGAACTTGTTTGTCAAAAGCTTGTGCGGGGACAGTGCAGTGCGTTGCGTTGCCAGGAGCTTCTTGCTGTGAAGGAGAGATGTCTACATGCTGACTACCATCCATGATGAAAGCACTGCACCTGTGACTGTTTGGGGTCAGGTCGCTGAAGCGCGCAAACCTGTGTACATTATAGACTATAATAGGCACATAGGTGGTGTTGAGTAGATCAGAGGTTGGAACCTTACACTGCTCTTCGTAAGGCTTACATTTGGTACAAGAAGTTGGCTATCCATCTTTTCCGCTTGGCAATGTTTAATGCTTTTGTTGTGTTCCAGGATTCTTGCCCTGAGTCAAAGATGACTTTTGCTAAGTTTCAGGAGTCTGTAATAGGCAGCCTTGTTGTAGTGGAACAGGCAAGTGTTCCTAGAGTTGGAGTGGTGGAGGATGTTGCTAGATTGAAATATCGCCACTTTCCAGATCACATTCCTCCCACACCCTCAAAAGATTTTCCCAGTAGGAGATGTAGAGTCTGTTGGCGAAGAGGTACGCGGAAGGAGAGTCGTATGTACTGCCCCGACTGTCCTTCTCATCCTGCACTGTGTCTTCCTGCTTGTTTTAGAGCTTACCACACGCGAAATAATTATTGGGAGCATTCATGAGTGGTAAAGTGAACTGCCTGGTCTGTATTCTTTGGATAATTTGATTCTGTTTCAAGGTTGGTGTTAGTGCAATGTATTTAGTTGCTGATTTTCCGTTAGAAGATTTGTATCTATTTGCAATTTGTTTGTGTTTTTATTTTTTTCTAAAAAAATCCTAAATGTGATGGCGGTGTGTGTAGGCTTGCGCTTGGCTGTTGGTGTGTGTGGACTGGCACTTGGTTGGTGGTGTGCGTGGAATGGTGCTTGGCTGGCGGTGAGCGTGGACTGGCGGTGTGCATGGACTGGCGGTGTGCGTGGACTGGTGCGTGGCTGGTGGTGTGCGTGGACTGCAGCTTGGCTGGCGGTGTGCGTGGAATGGTGCTTGGCTGGCGGTGTGCGTGGACTGGTACTTGGCTGGTGGTGTGCGTGGACTGGTGGTGTGTGCGGACTGGTGCTTGGCTGGTGGTGTGTGCGGACTGGTGCTTGGCTGGTGGTGTCCGTGGACTGGAGCTTGGCTGGTGGTGTGCGTGGACTGGAGCTTGGCAGGCGGTGTGCGTGGACTGGCGATTGGCTGGCGGTGTGCCTGGACTGGCGCTTGGCTGGCAGTGTGCCTGGACTGGCGCTTGGCTAGCGGTGTGCGTGGACTGGCGCTCTGCTAGCGGTGTGTGTGGACTGGCGCTCTGCTAGCGGTGTGTGTGGACTGGAGCTCGGCTGGCTGTGTGTGAGTAGTGACTTTCTGCTGGTCACTACACACACTGCTAGCTGAGTGCCACTCCACGCAATCCATCAGCATGTGTAGTTGCTGTGTCTGGATTGTGGGCGTGTGAAAGTGATGGGTCCTTGAATGGCACTGTGTGCTGGTGTGAGTTTTGTTATGTGATGGGCCCGCGGCTGGCGGTGTGAATGGTTTTGTATGTCTCACACGTATGAAAGGTGTATGAATGGCCTGTAAAGAGGTTGGTGCCTTGTCGTGGCTTTACAGCTCACAAGCTGTGAGTCAATGGTTCAGTTTCTCGCCCTTTCAATTATTACCAGTGCATTTCATGTTTTGTGAAATCACTTGCTAATACAATTGTATCTACTGAACCATCACTCACACTCGTGCCAAATCCAACCAGTATGTGTGTGTGCTTGCGGATTAGATGGCTGTGCAGTAATATTTGTCTTTCTGAAGCAGGGTGTACCTTGTCCCTTTTTGGTGAATTTTGTACTATGTTGCTTTTGTACCTGGTGGTGCGAATGGTCTTGTTTGTATCACGTATGAAAGGTGTGTGAATGGCCTGTAAAGTGGTTGGTGCCTTGACGTGGCTTTACAGCTCACGAGCTGCGAGTCATTGGTTTGGTTTTTTGTGAATTTAATTATTGACAGTGCATTTCTGCCACATTTTCTTTGCAATTTTACTCCAAAATTCTCACGCTGTAGGAACAATAGTTAATCTGGTTTTGCAAGGGGGGTCACTTTGCTTTTTGACCCGGTGCTTGGCGGCCATCTAGGGAAACCTACCAAACCCACACATTTCTGAAAACTAGACACCGGGCGGCCCAAGTACCCGCGGCAGGCAAGGGCCCAAAACGTAGTGAGGTGACATCAAAATGGCCTATCGCAAAACCACATGGTTTTGCAAGGAGGTCACTTTGGTTTTTGACCCGGTGCTCGGCAGCCATCTAGGGAAACCTACCAAACCCACATATTTCTGAAAACTAGACACCCGGCGGCTTTCAGGGAGGTATGGCTTGCGTGGATCCCCCAACGTTTCCTTACCCAGAATCCCCTGCAAACCTCAATTTTAGCTGAAAAAATCACTTTTTTCACACATTTTGGGGTGGGAAAGTTGTGGCATCACCGGGCTCACACAAATTTACCACCACCCAGCATTCCCCCAGGTCTCCCGGTAAAAATGGTGTCTCACTTGTGTGGGAGGCCCAAGTACCCGCGGCAGGCAAGGGCCCAAAACGTAGTGAGGCGAAATTTGGGATAGGCAATGTTGATGTAGCCTCACTACGTTTTGGGGAACGCGGGGTAGGTGGAAATTTGTGGATCCACGCAGATTCCAGAATTTTTTACGTTTACAAGGGATTCTGGGTAACAGACCATGGTGGGAGGGACTCAAGTCACCCCATCCTGAATACCCCTGGGTGTCTAGATTTCAAAAATGTATAGGTTTGCTAGGTTTCCCTAGGTGCCGGCAGGGCTAGGGTACTTGAGCCTCCCACACAAGTGAGGCACCATTTTTACCGGGAGACCTGGGGGAACGCTGGGTGGTGGTAAATTTGTGTGAGCCCGGTGATGCCACAACTTTCCCACCCCAAAATATGTGAAAAAAGTGATTTTTTCTGCTAAAATTGAGGTTTGCAGGGGATTCTGGGTAAGGAAACGTTGGGGGATCCACCCAAGCCATACCTCCCTGGAAGCCGCCGGGTGTCTAGTTTTCAGAAATGTGTGGGTTTGGTATGTTTCCCTGGATGGTCGCCGAGCACCGGGCCAAAAACCAAAGTGACCTACCAGGCAAAACCAGGTGGTTTTGCGATAGGCCACTTTGATGTCGCCTCACTACGTTTTGGGCCCTTGCCTGCCGCGGGTACTTGGGCATCAAACACAAGTGAGGCACCATTTTTACCGGGAGACCTGGGGGAACGCTGGGTGGTGGTAAATTTGTGTGAGCCCGGTGATGCCACAACTTTCCCACCACAAAATGTGTGAAAAAAGTGATTTTTTCTGCTAAAATTGAGGATTGCAGGGGATTCTGGGTAAGGAAACATTGGGGATCCACGCAAGCCATACCTTCCTGGAAGGTGCCGTGTGTCTAGTTTTCAGAAATGCGTGGGTTTGGTAGGTTTCCCTAGGTGCCGGCAGAGCTAGGGTTAAAAAACTACAGCTCGTCACTTTGCCAAAAAAGGGTCATTTTTCACTGCAAAATTGAGGTGTGACCACGTTGCATTTTGCGCCATTTCCTGTCGCGGGCACTATGCCGACCCGCACAAGTGAGGTACCATTTTTCTCGTAGGACTTTGGGGAACGCGGGGTGGGTGGAAATTTGTGGATCCACGCAGATTCCAGAACTTTCCATCTCAGAAATGTGGGGAAAATGTGTTTTTTTTGTCAATTTTGTACGTTTGCAAGGGATTCTGGGTAACAGACCATGGTGGGAGGCAGTCAAGTCACCCCATCCTGGATTTCCCTGGGTGTCTAGTTTTCAAAAATGTATAGGTTTGCTAGGTTTCCCTAGGTGCCGGCAGGGCTAGGGTTCAAAAACTACAGCTCGTCACTTTGTCAAAAAAGGGTCATTTTTCACTGCAAAATTGAGGTGTGACCACGTTGCGTTTTGCGCCGTCTCCTGTCGCGGGCACTATGCCGACCCGCACAAGTGAGGTACCATTTTTCTCGTAGGACTTTGAGGATCGCGGGGTGGGTGGAAATTTGTGGATACACGCAGATTCAAGAACTTTCCATCACAGAAATATGGGGAAAATGTGTTTTTTTAGTCAATTTTTCTGTTTGCAAGGGATTCTGGGTAGCAGACCATGGTGGGAGGCAGTCAAGTCACCCCATCCTGGATTCCCCTGGGTGTCTAGTTTTCAAAAATGTATAGGTTTGCTAGGTTTCCCTAGGTGCCAGCAGGGCTAGGGTTAAAAAAACTACAGCTCGTCACTTTGCCAAAAAAGGGTAATTTTTCACTGCAAAATTGAGGTGTGACCACGTTGCGTTTTGTACCGTTTACTGTCACGGGCACTATGCCGACCCACACAAGTGAGGTACCATTTTTCTCGTAGGACTTTGGAGAATACGGGGTGGGTGGAAATTTGTGGATCCACGCAGATTCCAGAACTTTCCATCACAGAAATGTGGAGAAAATGTGTTTTTTTTGTCTATTGTTTACGTTTGCAAGGGATTCTGGGTAACAGACCATGGTGGGAGGCAGTCAAGTCACCCCATCCTGGATTCCCCTGGGTGTCTAGTTTTCAAAAATGTATAGGTTTGCTAGGTTTCCCTAGTTGCCGGCAGAGCTAGGGTTCAAAAACTACAGCTCGTTACTGTGCCAAAAAAGGGTCATTTTTCACTGCAAAATTGAGGTGTGACCACATTGCGTTTTGCGCCGTTTCCTGTCGCGGGCACTATGCTGACCTGCACAAGTGAGGTACCATTTTTCTTGTAGGACTTTGGGGAATGCGGGGTGGGTGGAAATTTGTGGATCCACGCAGATTCCAGAACTTTCCATCACAGAAATATGGGGAAAATGTGTTTTTTTTGTCAATTTTTTACGTTTGCAAGGTATTCTGGGTAACAGACCATGGTGGGAGGCACTCAAGTCACCCCATCCTGGATTTCCCTGGGTGTCTAGTTTTCAAAAATGTATAGGTTTGCTAGGTTTCCCTAGGTGCCAGCAGGGCTAGGGTTAAAAAACTACAGCTAGTCACTTTGCCAAAAAAGGGTCATTTTTCACAGCAAAATTGAGGTGTGACCACTTTGCGTTTTGCGCCATTTCCTGTTGCGGGCACTATGCCGACCCACACAAGTGAGGTACCATTTTTCTCGTAGGACTTTGGGGAACGCGGGGTGGGTGGAAATTTGTGGATACACGCAGATTCAAGAACTTTCCATCACAGAAATATGGGGAAAATGTGGTTTTTTTGTCAATTTTTTACCTTTGCAAGGGATTCTGGGTAGCAGACCATGGTGGGAGGCAGTCAAGTCACCCCATCCTGGATTTCCCTGGGTGTCTAGTTTTCAAAAATGTATAGGTTTGCTAGGTTTCCCTAGGTGCCGGCAGGGCTAGGGTTCAAAAACAACAGCTCGTCACTTTGCCAAAAAAGGGTCATTTTTCACTGCAAAATTGAGGTGTGACCACGTTGTGTTTTGTGCCGTTTCCTGTCACGGGCACTATGCCGACCCACACAAGTGAGGTACCATTTTTCTCGTAGGACTTTGGAGAACACCGGGTGGGTGGAAATTTGTGGATCTACGCAGATTCCAGAACTTTCCATCACAGAAATGTGGAGAAAATGTGTTTTTTTTGTCAATTTTTTACGTTTGCAAGGGATTCTGGATAACAGACCATGGTCGGAGGCAGTCAAGTCACCCCATCCTGGATTCCCCTGGGTGTCTAGTTTTCAAAAATGTATAGGTTTGCTAGGTTTCCCTAGGTGCCGGCAGGGCTAGGGTTCAAAAACTACAGCTCGTCACTTTGCCAAAAAAGGGTCATTTTTCACTGCAAAATTGAGGTGTGACCACGTTGCGTTTTGCGCCGTTTCCTGTCACGGGCACTATGCCGACCCGCACAAGTGAGGTACCATTTTTCTCGTAGGACTTTGGGGAACGCGGGGTGGGTGGAAATTTGTGGATCCACGCAGATTCCAGAACTTTCCATCACAGAAATGTGGAGAAAATGTGTTTTTTTTGTCAATTGTTTACGTTTGCAAGGGATTCTGGGTAACAGACCATGGTGGGAGGCAGTCAAGTCACCACATCCTGGATTCCCCTGGGTGTCTAGTTTTCAAAAATGTATAGGTTTGCTAGGTTTCCCTAGTTGCCGGCAGGGCTAGGGTTCAAAAACTACAGCTCGTTACTGTGCCAAAAAAGGGTCATTTTTCACTGCAAAATTGAGGTGTGACCACATTGCGTTTTGCGCCGTTTCCTGTCGCGGGCACTATGCTGACCTGCACAAGTGAGGTACCATTTTTCTTGTAGGACTTTGGGGAATGCGGGGTGGGTGGAAATTTGTGGATCCCCGCAGATTCCAGAACTTTCCATCACAGAAATATGGGGAAAATGTGTTTTTTTTGTCAATTTTTTACGTTTGCAAGGTATTCTGGGTAACAGACCATGGTGGGAGGCACTCAAGTCACCCCATCCTGGATTTCCCTGGGTGTCTAGCTTTCAAAAATGTATAGGTTTGCTAGGTTTCCCTGGGTGCCAGCAGGGCTAGGGTTAAAAAAACTACAGCTAGTCACTTTGCCAAAAAAGGGTCATTTTTCACAGCAAAATTGAGGTGTGACCACTTTGCGTTTTGCGCCATTTCCTGTTGCGGGCACTATGCCGACCCACACAAGTGAGGTACCATTTTTCTCGTAGGACTTTGGGGAACGCGGGGTGGGTGGAAATTTGTGGATACACGCAGATTCAAGAACTTTCCATCACAGAAATATGAGGAAAATGTGTTTTTTTTGTCAATTTTTTACCTTTGCAAGGGATTCTGGGTAGCAGACCATGGTGGGAGGCAGTCAAGTCACCCCATCCTGGATTTCCCTGGGTGTCTAGTTTTCAAAAATGTATAGGTTTGCTAGGTTTCCCTAGGTGCCGGCAGGGCTAGGGTTCAAAAACAACAGCTCGTCACTTTGCCAAAAAAGGGTCATTTTTCACTGCAAAATTGAGGTGTGACCACGTTGTGTTTTGTGCCGTTTCCTGTCACGGGCACTATGCCGACCCACACAAGTGAGGTACCATTTTTCTCGTAGGACTTTGGAGAACACGGGGTGGGTGGAAATTTGTGGATCCACGCAGATTCCAGAACTTTCCATCACAGAAATGTGGAGAAAATGTGTTTTTTTTGTCAATTTTTTACGTTTGCAAGGGATTCTGGATAACAGACCATGGTCGGAGGCAGTCAAGTCACCCCATCCTGGATTCCCCTGGGTGTCTAGTTTTCAAAAATGTATAGGTTTGCTAGGTTTCCCTAGGTGCCGGCAGGGCTAGGGTTCAAAAACTACAGCTCGTCACTTTGCCAAAAAAGGGTCATTTTTCACTGCAAAATTGAGGTGTGACCACGTTGCGTTTTGCGCCGTTTCCTGTCACGGGCACTATGCCGACCCGCACAAGTGAGGTACCATTTTTCTCGTAGGACTTTGGGGAACGCGGGGTGGGTGGAAATTTGTGGATCCACGCAGATTCCAGAACTTTCCATCACAGAAATGTGGAGAAAATGTGTTTTTTTTGTCAATTTTTTACGTTTGCAAGGGATTCTGGGTAACAGACCATGGTGGGAGGCAGTCAAGTCACCCCATCCTGTATTTCCCTCGGTGTCTAGTTTTCAAAAATATATAGGTTTGCTAGGTTTCCCTAGGTGCCGGCAGGGCTAGGGTTAAAAAACTGCAGCTAGTCACTTTGCCAAAAAAGGGTCATTTTTCACTGCAAAATTGAGGTGTGACCACGTTGCGTTTTGCGCCGTTTCCTGTCGCAGCCACTATGCCGACCCGCACAAGTGAGGTACCATTTCTCTTGTAAGACTTTTGGGAACGCGGGGTGGGTGGAAATTTGTGGATCCACGCAGATTCCAGAACATTCCATCTCAGAAATGTGGGGAAAATGTGTTTTTTTTGGCAATTGTTTACGTTTGCAAGGGATTCTAGGTAACAGACCATGGTGGGAGGCAGTCAAGTCACCCCATCCTGGATTCCCCTGGGTGTCTAGTTTTAAAAAATGTATAGGTTTTCTAGGTTTCTCTAGGTGCCAGCAGGGCTAGGGTTCAAAAACTACAGCTCGTTACTGTGCCAAAAAAGGGTAATTTTTCACTGCAAAATTGAGGTGTGACCACGTTGCGTTTTGCGCCATTTCCTGTCGCGGGCACTATGCCGACCCGCACAAGTGAGGTACCATTTTTCTTGTAGGACTTTGGGGAACACGGGGTGGGTGGAAATTTGTGGATCCACGCAGATTCCACAACTTTCCATCACAGAAATGTGGAGAATATCTTTTTTTTTGTCAATTTAATATGTTTGCAAGGGATTCTGGGTAACAGACCATGGTGGGAGGCACTCAAGTCACCCCATCCTGGATTCCCCTGGGTGTCTAGTTTTCAAAAATGTATAGGTTTGCTAGGTTTCCCTAGGTGCCGGCAGGGCTAGGGTTCAAAAACTACAGCTCGTCACTTTGCCAAAAAAGGGTCATTTTTTACTGCAAAATTGAGGTGTGACCACGTTGCGTTTTGCGCCGTTTCCTGTCACGGGCACTATGCCGACCAGCACAAGTGAGGTACCATTTTTCTCGTAGGACTTTGGGGAACACGGGGTGGGTGGAAATTTGTGGATCCACGCAGATTCCAGAACTTTCCATCTCAGAAATGTGGAGAAAATGTGTTTTTTTTGTCAATTTTTTACGTTTGCAAGGGATTCTGGGTAACAGACCATGGTGGGAGGCAGTCAAGTCACCCTATCCTGGATTCCCCTGGGTGTCTAGTTTTCAAAAATGTATAGGTTTGCTAGGTTTCCCTAGGTGCCGGCAGGGCTAGGGTTCAAAAACTACAGCTCGTCACTTTGCCAAAAAAGGGTCATTTTTTACTGCAAAATTGAGGTGTGACCACGTTGCGTTTTGCGCCGTTTCCTGTCACGGGCACTATGCCGACCCGCACAAGTGAGGTACCATTTTTCTCGTAGGACTTTGGGGAACGCGGGGTGGGTGGAAATTTGTGGATCAACGCAGATTCCAGAACTTTCCATCTCAGAAATGTGGAGAAAATGTGTTTTTTTTGTCAATTTTTTACGTTTGCAAGGGATTCTGGGTAACAGACCATGGTGGGAGGCAGTCAAGTCACCCCATCCTGTATTTCCCTGGGTGTCTAGTTTTCAAAAATATATAGGTTTGCTAGGTTTCCCTAGGTGCCGGCAGGGCTAGGGTTAAAAAACTACAGCTAGTCACTTTGCCAAAAAAGGGTCATTTTTCACTGCAAAATTGAGGAGTGACCACGTTGCGTTTTGCGCCGTTTCCTGTCGCAGCCACTATGCCGACCCGCACAAGTGAGGTACCATTTCTCTTGTAAGACTTTTGGGAACGCGGGGTGGGTGGAAATTTGTGGATCCACGCAGATTCAAGAACTTTCCATCTCAGAAATGTGGGGAAAATTTGTTTTTTTGTCAATTTTTTACGTTTGCAAGGGATTCTAGGTAACAGACCATGGTGGGAGGCAGTCAAGTCACCCCATCCTGGATTCCCCTGGGTGTCTAGTTTTCAAAAATATATAGGTTTGCTAGGTTTCCCTAGGTGCCGGCAGGGCTAGGGTTAAAAAACTACAGCTAGTCAATTTGCCAAAAAAGGGTCATTTTTCACTGCAAAATTGAGGTGTGACCACGTTGCGTTTTGCGCCATTTCCTGTCGCGGGCACTATGCCGACCCGCACAAGTGAGGTACCATTTTTCTCGTAGGACTTTGGGGAACACGGGGTGGGTGGAAATTTGTGGATCCACGCAGATTCCAGAACTTTCCATCACAGAAATGTGGAGAAAATGTGTTTTTTTTGTCAATTTTTTACGTTTGCAAGGGATTCTGGGTAGCAGACCATGGTGGGAGGCAGTCAAGTCACCCCATCCTGGATTTCCCTGGGTGTCTAGTTTTCAAAAATGTATAGGTTTGCTAGGTTTCCCTAGTTGCCGACAGGGCTAGGGTTCAAAAACTACAGCTCGTCACTTTGCCAAAAAAGGGTCATTTTTCACTGCAAAATTGAGGTGTGACCACGTTGCGTTTTGTGCCGTTTCCTGTCACGGGCACTATGCCGACCCACACAAGTGAGGTACCATTTTTCTCGTAGGACTTTGGAGAACACGGGGTGGGTGGAAATTTGTGGATCCACGCAGATTCCAGAAATTTCCATCACAGAAATGTGGATAAAATGTAGTTTTTTTGGTAATTTTTTACGTTTGCAAGGGATTCTGGGTAACAGACCATGGTGGGAGGCAGTCAAGTCACCCCATCCTGGATTCCCCTGGGTGTCTAGTTTTCAAAAATGTATAGGTTTGCTAGGTTTCCCTAGGTGCCGGCAGGGCTAGGGTTCAAAAACTACAGCTCGTCACTTTGCCAAAAAAGGGTCATTTTTCACTGCAAAATTGAGGTGTGACCACGTTGCGTTTTGCGCCGTTTCCTGTCGCAGCCACTATGCCGACCCGCACAAGTGAGGTACGATTTCTCTTGTAAGACTTTTGGGAACGCGGGGTGGGTGGAAATTTGTGGATCCACGCAGATTCCAGAACTTTCCATCTCAGAAATGTGGGGAAAATGTGTTTTTTTTGTCAATTTTTTACGTTTGCAAGGGATTCTAGGTAACAGACCATGGTGGGAGGCAGTCAAGTCACCCCATCCTGGATTCCCCTGGGTGTCTAGTTTTCAAAAATGTATAGGTTTTCTAGGTTTCTCTAGGTGCCGGCAGGGCTAGGGTTAAAAAACTACAGCTCGTTACTGTGCCAAAAAAGGGTCATTTTTCACTGCAAAATTGAGGTGTGACCACGTTGCGTTTTGCGCCGTTTCCTGTCGCGGGCACTATGCCGACCCACACAAGTGAGGTACCATTTTTCTCGTAGGACTTTGGGGAATGCGGGGTGGGTGGAAATTTGTGGATCCACGCAGATTCCAGAACTTTCCATCACAGAAATATGGGGAAAATGTGTTTTTTTTGTCAATTGTTTATGTTTGCAAGGGATTCTGGGTAGCAGACCATGGTGGGAGGCAGTCAAGTCACCCCATCCTGGATTCCCCTGGGTGTCTAGTTTTCAAAAATGTATAGGTTTGCTAGGTCTCCCTAGGTGCCGGCAGGGCTAGGGTTAAAAAACTACAGCTAGTCACTTTGCCAAAAAGGGGTCATTTTTCACTGCAAACTTGAGGTGTGACCACGTTGCGTTTTGCACCATTTCCTGTCGCGGGCACTATGCCGACCCGCACAAGTGAGGTACCATTTTTCTCGTAGGACTTTGGGGAACACGGGGTGGGTGGAAATTTGTGGATCCACGCAGATTCCACAACTTTCCATCTCAGAAATGTGGAGAAAATGTGTTTTTTTTGTCAATTTTTTACGTTTGCAAGTGATTCTGGGTAACAGACCATGGTGGGAGGCACTCAAGTCACCCCATCCTGGATTCCCCTGGGTGTCTAGTTTTCAAAAATGTATAGGTTTGCTAGGTTTCCCTAGGTGCCGGCAGGGCTAGGGTTCAAAAACTACAGCTAGACTCTTCGCAAAAAAAGTGTACATTTTCAGTGTGAAAATGCGGTGTGTTCACCTTAGGTTTTGCGCCACTTCCTGTCGTCGGCACTATGCCTACCCACACAAGTGAGGTACCGTTTTTATCGGGAGACTTAGGGTAGTTCAGATTTTTAAAACAACTGGTTTTACCTATTGATTTTTGATGCTTTTCTCCCTTCCAAATGAAAGACATTGTGTAAAAAAAAAAATCATTTTGAAAAATGACCAATAATTGTCATGCAAGTATGAGTATTCCCAATTTCGAAAATGTCCAAATATGCACTGTTTCTAAACTCTGTAATTTGTTCCCATTTCAGAAATACATAGGTGTCTTTCATACCGATTTTTCCATGTATACATTTTCCCACAATAATTGCTATATACCCGGAACAAAAAAAAAAACCATTACAAAATGCTGCTCAGTTTTTTACTCTGGGTTCGTTGGGCTCTTGGTGAACCTACAAGTCCTATATATCCCCACAACCAGGAAGGTCCACCGGATGTAACGGTACATTGCTTTCAAAGAGATGTCATAATTCGAAGAAGTTACAGGTGAAAACATTGACTCAAAAGGCTGCTTTTTTCAACAAATTTTTAATTTTTCCTATATTTACCTGTTAGTTTCTATAAAGAAACCTTGATGGATCTACACAAATGACCCCTTGCTGAATTCAGAATTTTGTCTACTTTTAAAAAATGTATAGCTTTCCAGGATCCATTATTGCTTTTCTACCCATTTTTACCATTATCTGGAAGGAGGTTCAAAGCACAGAAAATAGCAAAAATAGGGTATGTCCCAGAAAAATGTCAAAACTGTGTAAAAAATGTTGGATTTCTGACAAAAATCTGTCATTCCCTAAAAGCTGGAGAAATTGTGATTTCAGCCCCACAAACCCTTTTTTGATATCATTTGCAGAGAAAAACCCAGACGCTTTCATTTGCAGCCACTTTTCCCCATTTTTCACAAAAAAAACAAAATTTTGCTGTATTGTGACTAATTTCTGGGAACCCTCTAGGAGAATCCACAAACCCTGGGTACCTTTAGAATCCCCATGATGTTGGAAGAAAAAGACGCAAATTTGGCATGGATACCTAATGTGGTCAAAAAGTTACAGGGGCCTAAGCGCGCACTACCCCAAATAGCCCAAAAAAGGCTTAGCACAGGAGGGGAAAAGGCCTAGCAGCGAAGGGGTTAAATAAGTGACGTGGTATGTGTATAACTATACAGGTGAGTAAATGAAAGCGTGATTGATTATTTCCATTACTGACTAGGTATGTGAATAACTCTATGAATGAGAGGCGGTGTGTGAGTGTCTGTATAGATATGTGACTGAATATGATAATACTGTATTAATGGCTGACTGTATGTATGAGTGACTGTATGGGTGAATGAATGGAGGTGTGTGTAGACCTAGGAATTAGTGAGTGGATATGTACTACCTGGTATTGGTGTGTTCATGGTTTCGAATAT
Organism: Triturus cristatus; assembly: GCF_964204655.1. NCBI lineage: Eukaryota > Metazoa > Chordata > Amphibia > Caudata > Salamandridae > Triturus > Triturus cristatus. The sequence continues at coordinate 1,680,802,304 of NC_140591.1, forward strand.
TGTAGTCTGTATTTTAGAGTGGGTGTATCAAGTGTTATATTTGGGTTTGATAAGGGGCATCAGATTTTGACTTGGATGATGTCATCAGTGATGTCATTTGAGATGTCATCAGTGATGTCATCAGTGATGTCACTGACCATGTCATGAATGATGTAATATGTGACATCATCAGCAGTGCATTGCGGAGCCGCGAGTTATAGTTAGCTCAACTAACTATAACAGGGGAATTTCTATGGTTTTCTATGAGTGAAATGTCCAACTAACTATAACATCCCTGAAACCTATGGTTTTTTCAGTGAATTTCAAAGGTTTTTTAAATGCTAATTTCTAACTATAACGTGCCTGAAACCTATGGTTTTTTCAGTGAATTTCTAAGGTTTTTTAAATGCTAATTTCTAACTATACCGTGCCTGAAACCTATGGTTTTTTGTGTGAATTTCTAAGGTATTTTGAATGCTAATTTCTAACTATAACGTGCCTGAATCCTATGGTTTTTTCAGTGAATTTCAAAGATTTTTATTTGCTAATTTCTAATTATAATGTTCATTAAATCTATCTTTTTTCTGTGTTTTTTAATTATCAACCTATTCTCAACTTGGTGAAAACTGCAAATCTCACCATTCTTCCATCGATACCTTACGCCAACAAAATCGCCATAAACGAGACCCACAACTAACGCTAATGAAATGCAAAGTAGGTGTTCCCTTGCAAAAAAAACACAAAAACACCACTTCCCCATATTTTCAACGACCAGCCAAATCTGCAATGCGATCCAAAAAGAAGGCGATAAGCCGAGTTAGCAGTAACAAATTAACATCAACCTTTAACTGGTGTAAGGAGGTCAACTATCTATGAATTGGACCCAACTCACGGCCACATCTAAAGACCAACACGTGATAGAGCTAATGATCATGCAGGTCCGACACGCATCAAGACCACAACACCCAGTGCCACCACCACCAGAACCTCCCCCCGCACCCTCCCTACTACCACCAAGGCAGCGTAAAACAGAACAACGGACCTTCCCAAAACACCATGCCCCTCAGCCACACAATATCTGAATGTTGGGAGATTTGGCAACCAACTATATATGAAGGAGGCAAGTCACCCTTCAACAATGCCAAGTGTAACGCTGATGTGCTGCATAGACCTCACCATGCAAAGCACAAACCTCTCCATGTGGAGATATACTGTTGATACTTGTAGTGTAGTGCACAGTGGACAAAACCACGCTACCTCAGGCAGTGGGGAAGATCTCGGTCATGTAGCTGTGTTGTCCCCCCCTGGAAGCGGAAGCGGAGTGGGCTGCTCCAACGTACGCCACTCCAGCGTAGCAGTATGAATAAATAGGCCAGGCCCTAGGCGTGGTTCACTTGAGGGAAGACCAACGAGTCTGTCACAGCAGCAACCCTCACCCTGGCACGTGGCTGGTGCCATAACCGCGGGTCTCCTCGACACAGGCCCCCTGTGAACCCAGCGGCACAGCACCACAGACTTATGTCTGTACCGACTACTCCCTTCGATCTACACTGCGGACAGCAGCGCTCACAATTCAGATGCAGTGGTGATTGCAGATGTCGCAGTCCAGTTCGCAAGACACTTTGCTTCCAGTGCGGCCCGCCCAGACCACACATCATCGCATGGTGCTCACACGCTGTGTGCTTCAGGTGCTACTAACTCACTGCACCATAAATCATCGCCACGTAGCTGTGCGCCCATCCTGACTGCTACCTCTGCCCTACACTGGGGTTACACGGTTCACAATTCAAGATTAGTAGCAATGCAAATTGTGTAAGACACTATAATGGGTTAAGAAGACCACATGCTCCCAATCTGTGCAGCTCAAGTCAACGTCACCTGCCTGTGGGCCTTTGCTGACCGCTGCCTCCGGCCTACACTGTGGAAGACCAACGACACATGGTGCCAACTAACCCTGTTCAACACAAGCCGATCTCGCATGTGTAAGTGTGTCCTGAGTCCTGAATTGCAGCGACCACAGCACCAGACTCCCTTCGATCAGTGAGGGGTATTTCCATATGGAAGGCCGGCGACACATGGTGCCACTGAACCTGCACTACGCAGGCAGTGGGGCCATCTAACTATGCACCTGGCTGTGGGCTCTTGCTCACCGCTACCTCTGGCCTACACTGTGGAAGACCGGCGACAAATGGTGCCACTAACCGTCTTCAACACAAGCCGATCCCACATGTGGAATGTGTCCTAAGTCCTGAATGGTAGTGACCCTAACTCTGTGAGACATCCACAGCACCAGACTCCCTTCGATCAGTGAGGCATATTTCTATATGCAACGGCGGCGACACGTGGTGCCAATAACTCTGTTCAACACAAGCCGAACAATCCCACATGTGGAACTGTGTTCTGAGTCCTGAATGGCAGTGACCCCAAGTCCATGGCAGCGACCACAGCAGCATACTCCCTCTGATTAGTTAGGCATATTTCCATATGCAATGGCGGCGACACATGGTGCCAATAACTCAGTTCAACACAAGCCGAACAATCCCACATGTGGAACTGTGTCCTGAGTCCGGAATGGCAGTGACCCCAAGTCCATGGCAGCGACCATTACAGCATACTCCCTCTGACTAGTTAGGCATATTTCCATATGCAACGGCGGCGACACGTGGTGCCAATAACTCTGTTCAACACAAGCCGATCCCACATGTGTAACTGTGTCCTGAGTCCTGAATGGCAGTCACCCCAAGTCTGTGGCAGCGACCACAGCACCTCACTCCCTTCGATCAGTGAGGCATATTTTGATATGCAAGGCCGGCAACACGTAGTCCCACTAACCCTCTTTAACACAAGCCGATCCCACATATGTAACTGTATCCTGAGTCCTGAATAGCAGTCACCCCATGTCTGTGGCAGCGACCAAAGCACCACACTCCCTTTGATCAGTGAGGGGTATTTCCATATGCAACTACAGACTCCAGTAGGCAACTAACTATCACAGTCCCACACCCTACACATTATCCTTTTAGTATCCTCGCTTCAAGATTTTTTTTTTATATCAGGTATAGCTTTACTACAATAACCAAATTAATCTTCAAATGCAAACTAACATGGAATAGCAGTCTACACTACAGGCAGTACAGCTCGCAATTCCAATTTTAAATGCTAATATCTAACAAGATTGTACTCAGAAAACACAACACTTCGTCAATGTATTCTATGCTTAAACCAGATTGGTCGCACACTGCTACACCTACCAGGCGTGTTCCCCCAATGTAAATGGTCCCTGAAGGTCAGCGTCGGCGGATACACCTATGCTCGAGTGTGAATGCAAGTCTGCGTGGCGTGTGCCATCCCTGGACACGTGTTTCGAGGTAGTTGCCTCTCGTCAGCAGGGAGTAGGAAAATGTGTGGGGTTGCTGTGTAAGCTGCTAAAATCGTTATCAGGTCTAGTACCTCTCGTAGCGCGCAGGTGCGTAACCATGAGTCCGTCGACTCCACCGGCTCAAGGGAGCCTGAATATAAAGTTAAACCAGATTGGTCGCACACTGCTACACCTACCAGGCGTGTTCCCCCAATGTAAATGGTCCCTGAAGGTCAGCGTCGGCGGATACACCTATGCTCGAGTGTGAATGCAAGTCTGCGTGGCGTGTGCCATCCCTGGACACGTGTTTCGAGGTAGTTGCCTCTCGTCAGCAGGGAGTAGGAAAATGTGTGGGGTTGCTGTGTAAGCTGCTAAAATCGTTATCAGGTCTAGTACCTCTCGTAGCGCGCAGGTGCGTAACCATGAGTCCGTCGACTCCACCGGCTCAAGGGAGCCTGAATATAAAGTTAAACCAGATTGGTCGCACACTGCTACACCTACCAGGCGTGTTCCCCCAATGTAAATGGTCCCTGAAGGTCAGCGTCGGCGGATACACCTATGCTCGAGTGTGAATGCAAGTCTGCGTGGCGTGTGCCATCCCTGGACACGTGTTTCGAGGTAGTTGCCTCTCGTCAGCAGGGAGTAGGAAAATGTGTGGGGTTGCTGTGTAAGCTGCTAAAATCGTTATCAGGTCTAGTACCTCTCGTAGCGCGCAGGTGCGTAACCATGAGTCCGTCGACTCCACCGGCTCAAGGGAGCCTGAATATAAAGTTAAACCAGATTGGTCGCACACTGCTACACCTACCAGGCGTGTTCCCCCAATGTAAATGGTCCCTGAAGGTCAGCGTCGGCGGATACACCTATGCTCGAGTGTGAATGCAAGTCTGCGTGGCGTGTGCCATCCCTGGACACGTGTTTCGAGGTAGTTGCCTCTCGTCAAATCTACATAATATCCTTTTAGTATCCTTTCTTCTTGAACATTTTTTATATCAGTAAAAGCTTTAGTACAATGACCAAATTCATTTGCAAGTACAAATGAACACTCAGCAGTCTACACTGCGGGCAGCAGACCTCACAATTTGAATTTTGGACACGGGGTGCCAACTAACACTGTCCAACACAAGCTGATCCCACATGTGTAACTGTGTCCTGAGTTCTGAATGGCAGTGACCCCAAGTCCATAGCAGCCACCACAGCAGCAAACTCGCTTTGATCAGTTAGACATATTTCCATATGCAGTGACCCAAAACTTCAAGGCAGCGACCACACTCCCTTCGATTAGTGTGGAGTATTTTAATGTTGAAGGCTGGCGACAAGTGGTGCCACTGAACCTGCACTATGCAGGCCGGTGAGGCCACCAACGTATACACGTGGCTGTGGACCCTTGCTCACCGCTACCTCTGGCCTACACTATGATCAGCAGGCCTCACAATTCAGATTCAGTAGTAATTCCACATGACGCAGTCCAGTAGCAAGACACATTGCTCCCAGTGCGGCCCGTCCACACCAAGCATCATCACAGGCTCAAACAGTCTCAATACTTCTGGTACCACTAACCCTCTTTAACACAAGACGATCCCACATGTGTAACTGTGTCCTGAGTCCTGAATGGCAGTGACCCCAAGTCCGTGGCACCGACCACAGCACACTACTCCCTTTGATCAGTGATGCATATTTCGACATGCAAGGCCGGCGACACGTTGTCCCACTAACCCTCTTTAACACAAGTCAATCCCAGATGTGTAACTGTGTCCTGAGTCCTGAATGGCAGTGACCCCAACTTTGTTTCAGCGACCACAGCACCAGACTCCCTTCAGTCTTATTTGTTGTTCTTTTCTTTAAATATTTTTTTTATATGTAAATCTATACATGACTAAGATTCTTCTTTGTCCAACTGCACAGGGATACTTCCAGGCCCAAGAAGGTTGTTGGTGGTATGATGGTAGTGTGGAAAGAGGGTGCATTACCTGCTGATGTGGGGAGAGGCAGCGTCAAAGGGGTATCTATCACAGAAAGAACTCAAATCTGTTTTCACAAATGCCTCGGACAAATGCCAGCTCACGGACTGAATCACAAAATGTTTTTTCAATGCTTATGTAGTGTGAGTTATAAACAGTTTGCACCCAGGCTTGCAGAGGGCCAGCTGCGGCCCATGCGCTTGACTCACTGACGCAGTACTACGAGCCATCCGTGTTATTGTAGCTATCCCTGCCCTGTTCCGTCGTATGCCACGCCACGCCACTGCGATTACGTTCCGACGTTGGCCCCACATAGCTACCTGTCGCAGGCGTACTCGCTGTTGGTGTGCAGGTCAGTGGTCTAGTTCTCAACATCTCACGGCCACTACCTCAGGGCAGGTTTGCACACACACCACACCCATATGACACATACGTCACAGGCCATGTGTCCACGCAAATATAATAGATCGACAACGTCACATCCTTTATTCCCGGTGCTGACTAGATGGTGGACGCTCCATGTGTCTCACCCATAAAGAGTCTTAAAAAGGTTGCGCAGAAGGTTAGTCGCACCCTGATCTGTATAGCCATCAGGGGCCTACCACCCCCTTGGCGCGGACTTCAGATGCACAGGGTGAGTGCCACCCAAACCTCATGTGGCCATCAGGGGCCTACCACCACGTGCACACACTTGAGTTCCACAGGCTTAGCGGACCCAAAAGCTGATGTAGTCTCTGCCATCGATGACTCAGGACTCAGCGACATGTGTGAGATCTGCCGGGCCACGGAGAACCTGATGTGGTCTCCACCATTGATGACTCAGGACATGTGAGATCTGCCGGGACGTGGAGAAGATAATGTGGTCTCCGCCATTCAGGACTCAGTGACATCTGTGAGATCCGCGGAGAAGCTGATGTTGTCTCCGCCATTCATGACTCAGGACTCAGCGACATATCTGGGATGCGCAGAGTTTTGACGGGCACATGGAGTGCCCACTGCGGCACACTCCGGTGACACTAGGTAATTATTTGCTCATGGATGCGCAGAGGCGGCAGTGTCTGTCTGTCTCTCTCTCTCTCTCTCTCTTCCTTCTTTTCCTTCTATCTCTCCAACTCTCCGTCTTCCTTCTCCCTTTCTCACCCCCTTTCTTTCTTTCCCACTCTTTTTCTCTCTGGCTTTTTTTTCCTTCTCTGTTTCTCTGTGCCTCTCTCCTTTGATATGCCCATTACACACGTCCTTATTTTGTGCTTTATTTTCCAGGCTCTGTCGTCGACATCCATGGTCCCCACAGAAGTGTTCCACCTTCTTGTTTTCTAATATTTTTGTTACATTTTGTTTATTAGTTAATAAAAAAAATCGCAAATAGTTTTTCGTTTATCGTTTAGATATATATTTATAAAAAAATAACGTTAAAAAGAAAAATTAATAATGTTTTTGGTTGTTCTCTTCACTGCTGTGTGACTCTTTCTTGTTCTTATTATTGTTATTTGATGGAGTCCACCATGATGTTAAATTTTGGGGCACTTATCGTGGGAATACTGGTGATGTCTGCAGTTTACACCAACTTCTGAATAGTGTGTTAGATTTATCTCAACTTTACTTCCATTAAAGTGCTGATAATGAAATGCAGACAGGCCATTCCCGTGCAAAAAGACACGAGGTGCACCTTTGCGATTTATTCTAAGTACTAAAATACTGTATTGAATTGCACTGAGGTAGTGGCTGCACTTACAGTGTACACCCAAAATCAATTTAGAACTCTCAATGTATTTATATTGATTGGGAATAGTGCTCCAAGTGCTGGATCTTGACGAGATACACTGCTCAGTTCGTATACTGTTGAGCACACGAAAAAAATAACATCACAACTTTAACACCAACTACAATGCGAAACAAATTCCGGCGATAAGTCATGTTAGCACCAGGTATTTTACGTCTGCTTTCTGCTGGTGTTAAGCAGGACGACTACCCGCACCATGAAACGGAATACAGCCAAGAGCCACACCAGAACAGCCACAGGTGTCATAGAATCAATGAGCATGATGCAGAGATTTCCATGAGGGCCACAAGACTCATCGCAATAACTCCAGGACTGCCAACGCCCCCAAACCTGCATCTGAGCAAGTGTGTCCTTGTGGTCATTGTCTTAGCATGATAGGCCCTGCAACATCATAGTGTGCTGTCACCTCAGCGTTGGCAGTGAGCCTGGACATGTAGCTACGCATGCATCCTCCTGCATGCACAACCGGCATGTGCTGGTCTGGAATACACAGGTCAGTGCAGGGGTGTGCCTATCCGGCAAGGGGAACAGGGTGTCTCGGACATGTCCGTGTACAGGAAGTGAGGTAAGTGTGTCTCTGTGTTCTGGTGCGGCCTGCCACAAAGGCCGCAGCACTCGATATTGTAAAGTGCCACGCACCACGTCCAAACGGCACTGTGATGATGTAGTTTGAATGTAGCAGGACATGCGCGAATAGGCATTACAATGGTGTGCAGTACGAGTGCATGAGATACAACAGCGCACCGCAGAAATGTGTGGGGGCTCGTGGGAGGGAGAAGCAGCTGTTTGGCAATGTAACACACAGTGAACTCACCCATGTGCCACGTGCTGGGCATCTCATCCATGATAACCACGGTTGCAGAGATCCCACAACACCAACGACCTTTGTACACATCCTGTATAAATGCAGCGTGGTTTTCACTTCTATGCTCGTTCAGTGGTGGGATGTTGGCGGGTTGTGTGACTTGTGCTCCTTGTTGGTGTGTTTCATTTTGGCCATTGTTTGTCTATACTTGTGCTGTACTTAATTGTGCATGTGTGCCATTATGCCCATCTCCCCTGTCCCCCCACTCCCTGCTTCTTCCTCTTTCGGGTGCTGTTGTGTCTATAATTTTGTTGCTCCACACATAAACACATGTAAAGAACAAATTAGAATAGTTCCTTGATTCTTTTAGGTTTCAAAACTTCTCTCTATTGGTTTCTTTTGAATCTTCCATATAAAAGTTTTTTTAATATTCAACAACATATAGAAGTCAGAAGTGCAACGTATTCTTTCAACACACTTTCTAGAACATTCTACAACACGTGCAGGTTAAAAGTTCATCAATTTTTTTAAACTTCACGATATTTTTTTGCAACATTTTCTCGAACATTTAACGGCACGTGCAGGTTAAAAGTTCACGATTGTTTTAAGTTCGAACAGTGCCTTCCAAATGCAAGTAGCAGCTGTCGTTCAGTTGAGCAAATTTTATCCTATGATATGTACTCCACGTTGAAACTGCTTTTACTTAACCAATCACAAAGATGCTTTTCCACAAAACGAATGTGCACCCTAGTTTTAAAAAAGAATGCTTTTCAACTCCCAATCACGTATCGTTTTGTGTGGCAAGAAAAAGTATTTCCCCATCTTTAAACATATCTCTTATTCTACCAAGGAACTGCATGAGCTACAGACATCTTTCCATACCGTCCAACCATACCTTCAAAATACTAGTGTGGATAGTAGGACATAGCTATATTTTCAGGTGCAAGAGGTATGCAGAACACAGACGTATTGACTTAGACCTAGGTTTGCAAAATGTGGACATTAAATGGTTTACACAGAGAAGATTGAAGTTGCACCAATTGCTACCTTTGGTTAAAACCTCTTTGCATCTTCCACACCCTGACCTCATTATTGTGCATTGTGGTGGAAATGACCTGGGCACATTGACTGGGGTAGGTTTGGAAATGCTTATGAAGGACACCTTTGGACACCTCAGCTCAGCACCATGTGACTCTGGGCAATAGCTCACTTAATAGCTCACATAATTTCCACGCCGGCCTCGAGGGCCTTCAGACCCATAGGGGTGAGTAGTTTGTGCTTTACAAATACAGTATTGATTTGATACGTGCATATTTACCTTCACACTCCCTGTATAACACCCCTAAGCACCATACACAACTTACAATGTTCAAAACAAAAGTTCCTCCGAGTAGGTATAACTATATGCTGACACTACTTGACAGATGTGGCACAGCGGCCAGAGCACATGACTTCACAGCATATGACACACAGTTTGGACTCACGCTTTCATCCCCGACTCCGGCAGCCCCTCAGCTTAGCACCATGAGACTCTAGACAATACCTCACATATTTTTCGTACCCCAGGACTTTCAAACCAGTAGGAGTCAGTAGTTCGTCCTAGTAGTTATAAACACATGCTGACACTACTTCCACAGGTGTGCTGCAGCGGCCAGAGCACATGACTTCACACCATAAGACACACAGTTTAGGCTCACGGTTTCATCCCCGACTCCCGCAGCAGCTCACCTTAGCAGCATCAGACTACGCAATACCTCATTTAATTTCCGTACCCAGCATTTTCAGACCGGTAGGTATGAGTAGTTCGCTTCGCACCCCCTCAATAGCACACCCTAAACACCTCACAGAGGTTACAGTTCTCCTACCCTCCTCTTTCCCACATTTTGCGCCCTTTTTCCCCCTTATTCACTTCAACGGAATCACAAAATGGCGGCCAACACTTCCTAGTTGCAAACGCTCGCAGCGCTCGCAGCCAATCAGCAGCAACCTTGTGCTCATAACGCCTCAGCCAATCAGATGGCAGAATTCCCAAATATCGATATCTGCAAATTGCGATATTTCTCAAAAACTACTGAACGGATTTACACCAAAAAAACAAAAGCATGCTTTCTAGACCAAGACCCTTCTCCCTGCTAAATTTGGGGTAATTCTGTTCACCCGTTCGACCTGTAGCCTTGTCTAAAGTTTCCTATGGAAATTAACATTGAAAAAACACGTTTTGGGACCCCCTTTTTTCTCGCCCCCCCCCCTTGATGAATCACCCCCAAACTTTCAACATAGGAGCTGATCGCAACAATAAATTAGTTTTCGAAAATTTCACGTCGATTCATCAATCGGCGCCAAATTTATTGCGAATAGAATGTTGCCATTTTCCTATAGTAACTAGGTCCTAACTATAACTACCTACTGGCAAACGTAGGTTTTCCCCATGCAATTTCCCATAGGATCTGTTGTTGCAGCTACAGCCCGAACCGCTGAACGGAATGACACCAAATTTGGCAAAGAGGTAGTCCTCAGTTCAGACTTGTGCCTTTTGCATAAATGGAGTGAATCTGTTCAGTAGTTCCTGAGAAAATTAGGGTAAAAAAGTTAGTGATATCTATGGCCGGGGAGGATCCGTGGACCCTACCCGCACCGTAAGCGCACCCTCCCCGAACCGAGCGCGCACCCTCCCGATCGCGCGCTGAATGCGAATTGGCTGTCGAGTGTCTGTCTACATTCGAAACCAGGAACTGTTGGTGGCCATTTTCTGCCTCGGTAGAAGCGAGGCTGAAGAAGCAAGGGGAATAAGTGTGTAAAACATATAAAGGGGGCAGAGTGAAAATACTCTAACCCTCTAGCGGTGCTTAGGGGGTCCCAGAAGGACCCCCTGGGGCCCCCTTTTTTTTTTAAACGGTGAAATGCGCGCACGGTGTGCGCATCCTATCGCGTTGGGTGCACGGATTCTCTCGCGATGTGTGCACGGATCCAAGGAAAGAAAATTGAAATTTTATAAGTAAGTACCTATACAGAGTCTAAAGTTGATGAGGAAGACTCTGTTCCCTTCATCAGTAAAGTGTACTCCATCTCTCCTATACATCTCTTGCATATGAAAGCGCAGATTGTTATTGTAAATTGACCCCATTCTATAGTCTCGGAGAAAAGCAGAAACAGATTTATTCACATGCTTCCCAGCTTTCTCAATTTGTGGACAAAAATGATCGGACCAGTTCCATTTCTGCCTTTGGCATATGTTAGAGTACACTAAGGCAGTTTTAGGGAAAAGTGAAATCAGTTCTGCAATGGTGTCCTTCATAAGCATTTCCAGACCTACCCCAGTCAAAGTGCCTAGGCCATTGCCACCACAGTGCACTATTATGAGGTCAGGGTGTTGGATATGCATGAAGGATTTCACCAATGGCATCAATTGGTGCCACTTTAACCCTCTCTGTCCAATCCATTTAATGTCTACATTTGGCAAACCTAGGTCTTTGTGAATGCCTTTGTTTTCTGCATACCTTTGGCTCCAGAAAATATAGCTGTGTCCCACAATCCACACTCTAAGCATCTTGAAAGGAGGTCTGGATGCACTCAGATGGTCTCTGTAAATGAAATGGCAGTTTGGAAAGTAAGATTTTTCTAAAATGGTGGCTAAGATGCAGTTTTGAAAAAAGACAAGAAATCATTGGTTGTTTGACAACCTTCTACACTGAAAGGTAGGGTGCATATTTCTGTTGTTAAACGTATGATTCTTATTGGTTAACAAAAACTGATTGTAAGGAACATTACGTATGATAAGCTGATATGTTGAAAAGTCAAGCACACTTGCTGTCTTGATTAGAAACATTGTGTGCTGAACTTGTGACCTGTGTGCTCAGTACAGTGTTCCATGACCTGTTTCTATGGTAACAGGCAGAAGGCAGATTGGGGGAAGGGTTCAAATTTATGTCATTTGGAAAGGGTTGAAATGTTTAACCAATAGAAATGTGTGTTTGGTTTTGAATTTATGTGGGAAGGAATGTGATTTGATGTTTACATGTATATGTGTGGAAAATGAGAGGGAAACTTTGCCATTCTTTGGTTTTGCTGACAGGTGCACAGTGCAGAGATTCTGTTTAAGAAAATCAGGTGTGTGACTGATATCTGGTGTGTGACTGATATACTTCTTAATCTACAAAACAACTTGAAAGGTGAGTTATTTAATTGTGAGGGGATGTATCTACACTATTTTGATTTTAATCAGACTAATGTATTTCTCCTGCTAAAGTGTAGGGAGTACTTTTTTCTCTACAATCTTATTGACAGTGTGTTGTACTCTTACATGAAGTAGACGCTGATAGCCATGTAAGTTCTTTAGTACCTTTATTCCAGTAATACAGCAAGTTGGTCTACAGGTACATCCAACAGGTAGTACAGGTAACAGGATAAGGTAACGTAGGTTAGCCCAGTAGTCAGTCCTTGGTCTTATGCCACAGCAAACACCTTTGTAGTATCAAACCCCACCAGGAGCAGCCTGCCTGCTGTTCAGCCTCAGCCCATCTGTAACTGTCATGCCTCACCCAGTCAGACTCCCAACGTTCTATGCATCACAGCATTCTCAACATTCTACTCCAAACACACACTGTGGCTGATCAGCAGGTGAACTGGTAAACTGCAAGATATGAAAATACTATGCAGGGCATAACACAGTGTGTGCATGTAGAAACCATTCTGTGATAAGCATTTATGTTTTTCATGTGGTTGCAGACAGATAACTGTGCTGTTTTTATATTTCGGTAGAATTAGAAACCAGTCATTGTTTATGAATTTGTGAAATGAGTTATGTTTCTACACTAAAATGTAGTACTCCTTCTAGATGAAGAAATGTGTTTTGGTATAGTGCAAGGGATAGTGTTGTTTGTCTAGAATCACACAGTGAGTCTGTGTTCATTTGGGAACCACTGTGAGAGAAGCATTTGGTAACATTGTGTATTTGCTGACAGATAACTGTTTTAAAACCTGTCTTGTTGTCAAGTTTTAGTAGCATTAGAAGGCAGTTTTTGACTCTAAAGTGCAGTTCTGAAATATGTAGTGTTAGAATCCGGGTTCTCTGGTTGACACAGGTAGGGACTTGTGTCAAGCAGGGATCCCTTCTTCCAGTCAGGGTAAGGGGTTACACTCTAACAATAACCTCTGTTCACCTTCTAGGCAGCTTGGCGCGAGCAGACAAGGCGTTATCTTAGGCATAATGGTTAAACATTTGGGACCACATACAACAATTCAATGATACCCCCACAAATGGACTCCACACTGGGTTTATCAATAATAAGTATTTTATATGTAAGCAGACTTAGCACAAGACCTAATAACGATAAACGTGCCCACAATACAATTTGTACTAAGCAGTTCTTGAGTTCAAGCGTATTTCAGAAGTTCTGTGCGCTTCGTGCGCGTCGGGCGGTTCATGTGACTGTAAGAGGCTCACATGCGGGGTTCACAAGCATTTGCAGACACTCCGGGCGATGCGTGCACCTTTCGGTGCGAAGGGGGCACGGTACCTTTATCTTTCAGGAGTTCGTCACGGACGGTGCGGTGAATTTCCAGCGCTTTTGTACGGCTCGATGTCCTTTCAATTGCAAGTGCGAGCTATGGCTCGAAAGGGACCTCAGTCGCGTTGCTCAGGGGTACAATGCGGGTGTACGGTGCGATGGCTCTTCGTTGCGGCGTTCGAGCCGTACCTTGAGAGTGGCGCCCTTGTTCTCAGCGCGATGCGAAGCAGGCAGTATTCCGGGGGAAGCCGTGTGCCAACCACTCGACGCACCACAGCCTGCCCTCAGCAAGGGTAGGGGGCACGCACAAGGGGTACGATGTGGAGAGGGGCAAACAGCAAGTGTCATGAAGTCCTTCCCTTGCGTTGCGAGCTACAACTCGAGGGGCCTTAGTCGCGTTGCTCGGGCCGGGCAGGGGGGCACAGGCTTGCCCAAATGCACACCCAGTTGAGAGGTGCACACTTTTCTCGGCGTCAGCTTCATGGGGAGAACGGCGGTTCTCAAGGGGGTGAAGTCCACTGGTCCTGGGACTTCGTTCAGGGGGCAAGCTCAGCACAAGCCCTTGGAGACCTTAAACAGCACAAGTTGAAGTAAAGTTTCTCAGCAATCTTTCTCCTCTCCTTCAGCAGCAAGGCAACCACTGCAGGCCAATCCCCCAGGTCAGGGACAGTACTCCTCCTACAGCTTTCCCGGTTCCTTCCCCTAAGGCAGAGGTTCGTCTTGTAGCCGGATCTGATTTCTTAGGAGCAGGGCTCCTACATTTATACTACATTTATTTTCTTCTCCCAGGCCAGGGGGGCCCTTGCCTAGTTCAGTCCAGTTCTGAAGCACTTTGTTGAAGCGATGTAGGCTCTTCATTCAGGGTGCAGGGCAGAGTCATCAGACGCTCCACAGGGGGCGGAGCCGGCATTGTGGTGGCAGAGCACAGTCCTATTCAGAGTCCAGGTGCACTCCTCCCACCCATCTACCTGTCAATCGTCCTATTCACCACCAGGCTACCTAGCCCTGCCCATCTGGGTTTCCCCAGCCCTGTCACTCACGCAAGCCAGACAACAGATACACATCACGCAGAGGCGGGCTGAAATGGTTGGGCAAGCAAATGCCAACTTTCTAAAAGTGACATTTGCAAACGCAGAATATTAAAATAAACCTTGTTAAAAGATGTACCTTATTATTCTGAGTTCAGGCATACTAAACTCGATTTTCTACCACGTTCCCTGGGTCTGTTAGGATCATAGGATGTAACAACCCTAACAGCCCATTCTGGCCTATGAGAACAGGGTAGCCTTACAATAGTGAAGAACGAAAATGGCTGTAATTTACTATTAGGACATGCCGCACACATCAGGGCCTGTCCTACCTTATGCTACAATGCACCCTGCCCTTGGGCCTACCATAGGGGTGACTGACATGAAGTTAAGGGAAGGTTTAGGGACTGGCAAGTGGGTGCACTTGCCAGTCAGCATGTCAGTACCAGACTGCACGCAGGTTCTGCAATGGCAGACCTAGACACATTTTACCAGGCCGCTTCTGTGGGTGGCACAACCAGTGCTGCAAGCCTACCAGCGGCATTTGTATTTACACGCCCTGGCACTCCTGGTGCACTTTACTGGGGTCTGATAGTAAACCAAATAAGCCAATCATGGAATCCAACCAACATATACATTTTACAATAGGGAGCGCATATGCACTTTAGCACTGATCAGCAGTGGTAAAGTGCCCAGAGTCATAAAACAGCCAACAACAAGTCAGAACAAATGCAGGAGGAAGGCAAAAAGTTTAGGGATGACCCTGCAAAAAGGGCCAAGTCCAACATGTAGTTTGTGTGCATTCCCCTTACCTCTTCCACTGTAGTGAATGAGTTTTGGTAAGCGGCTAGGGATAGTGTTGCTTGTCTAGAATCACACTGTGAATCTATGTGCATTTGGGAACCACTGTGAGAGAAGCATTTGGTAACATCGTGTATTTTATGACAGATAACTGTTTTAAAACCTGTCTTGTTGTCAAGTTTTAGTAGCATTAGTAGGCAGTTTTATATATCTGTGATTTGTATCTTGTGGTATTTTACAGAGAATAGCATGTTGTTGTTTTTTTAACAATCTTTCTGATTGTTTTTTTTTTGCCCGCTGTTAAGTGATGAGTACGATTGAAATCACTATTTCTAGTAGGGGTGGGCGGAATTTGCGGAATTAACTTCCGCAAATTATCGCGAGAATGCAGAAAATCTCCGCAAACACGCCGGAAATATCGCGAAGACGCGGAAGTTTTTTTGCCGCCTGTTCGCGGTATTTTTTGCGTGTTCGCGGGTCGCCAACTTACCCATGCGGTTGCTCACGGGCGCGGCCATCTTGTTTTCACTTGTCCCGCCCTCTGGCGATGTTTACTTCCTGTTCCGGGTCGCGCAATGCATGTTCGCGGTCGATATTTCCTGTTCGCGACCGCTTTTACTTGATCGCGTTGCTTTTTGCTTGCTCAGGGAGAAAATATCGCGCGAACTTGCGCACGTGGTCGCAATGGGCGCGGCCATCTTGTTTTCCACTCTATTGCATGGTTCTGGGGCCTGATTTTCAATCCTCCCTAAATCTTTTCAATCCTTTGTTTATAGCCACTTTTTTTGGATCTTTATTACTTATTATTTCTCTAACTATTTTCCTGCCTCTATATTTTTGGTTTTTGTCTACTTTTTTTTTGTTTTTTAGCTACTTTTTCTCTTTGTATTGCCCGCTATTTATTTCCTTTACTCCTTTATTTATTTTACCTTTTCTTTCCCGCCCCGTCCCCAGAACCATGTCCAAGGGCAGGGCTGTTCGCCGGCGCAGCCAGAGCCGCGACCGCCTTCCTTGCGGAAGGCGGCGCCCACAAGGGGTGCATGCACGGGCCTTATTTGGGGAGGCGGAGTTGGCTGCACTAATTTTCTTTGTGCAGCGCCACCTCCCCTCAACCCTGGCAGCAGGTGGCAGGCCTGGGTCCGGGTGCGGCCTCCGGGAGCGTCGGCAGCAGTGGGGGAAGGTGCGCCGGGCAGTGTCGCGCATCTCTGGGGTCCGGCGCACCCAGGCACAGCTGACGCACCGGTGGTCCGACATCCTGGACCGTGAGCAGGACCTGCTGGACCTGCTAGGAGTGGAGGTCCCGGGGCTTGGTGAGTACCTATTTAATTATTTCAACTTTGTGTCTGTTCTTCTGCTCTATGTTATATATTGCGAATATCTTTTTTTCCTTCCAACCAGCTAGAATGTTGCTGCTTACAATACATTCCAGGTTAATAACGTTTAAAAGTCTTCTGTGATTATGACACAGGTGCTCTTCTGCGCTACTACTAATCTTACTTGTTTGCAGCTTTGCGTTTGCGCTTGCTTAGCGTGATTCTTTACGAGTTTATTTTAGAGAAATTAAGTTACGTAATGCTACAGTGACTCACGTCCACTCCTTACTTTGTCCTGTCACTAATAGATAGGGGCGGATTGATACATAGGTTTAGGTACTTTGTATGAGCTTCTAATTGGTTAGTGGTATGCGTGATGCCCCCCCTCACTCAGTTACGTGACGTGCTGCTAGTACGGCAGTCTTTAGAACCTTTTCTAGTTTGTTCAATGAGTGGAGGTAGGCTTTGCAGTTACTTAGCAGTAGCAGATCAGCATCAATCAAACCAAAATTTGGTGTATACAAAAAATGTAGTCATGTTCATGTGTCCTCCATGATTGGATCATACACATTGTTGAGGAATACAGTGGAAATGCATACTTAATGTACAATTGGCATGCCTGGAATAGGTGGGCTAGGTTGGGTGGTACGTTGTACTAATACTTAGGCTTACTTGTAACTTAGTTTTCTGGAATCAGAATGGAAGAATGGATTACTGTTGATAAATAGTAACTTAAGTAGTCGAACTGCGAATCCCACGATATTACATGTTGACCAGATGAGATCGGTCAATGTAGTTATTGCAATTGTTGTTTACATAAGTGTTTTTTGACCGTTGTTGAAAAATATTGTATTTGTTTGACACCATCCATCAATGTTTGTCTCTTTCTTAATTCTTATATCTCTCCTGTCCATCAGCACCCAGGGGCAGACCGACAGGGACTGGACAGTTGGCGGGACAGGAACACCACCAGGAGGACACCGCTGAGGGCTCCTCTGCTGGCCCCAGTAAGTCTTCTTGTTTTTAATAATATTTCTTATTCCATGACTTCTACTGCCCCATTTCTCCCGAACTTTAGTGTGTTTCCAAATGCTATTTTTTTACCACCAATTATCCTTCGATCTGTACGGTTTCAAAAAGCTTATCCCTGCCTCCGCTATGATGACTGAGTACTACTACATACTATCAGTCTGTCTGTCTGTACTGTAGTAGCTAGTCTTGCCCAGTTGGCCAGTGCCACTCTTTGTGAAAGGTTGTAATATAAAACTCATATTCACCAGTAGCTCGTACAATCCGTTGGGTCGTTGTCTTGTACTACTTTTTACTCTTATTGATGTTGAGGCTTTGAAAATTCACAGCAACAACAGCCCTACCAGATTTCTTAATATTTTGATATGATACCCTATAGGACATACCACTGTTGTAGGGATCTTGCACATACATTTGCACCAGAAAATAGGATGTTGGTGATGGTAGGTTGGACCTTCCTTGCACACCTCAATCAGAAATTCCGCACCCACCACAATTCCACTGCTTGACTATAGTACTGTCTTGTCATACCTATTAGGTCTCGGAACCCTCCCCCCAAGATAACCAACAAGTAGACAACCCAGAACATAACACACCCAACCTCTGTCGTGGAAGCAATTCACATGCACACCCTTACTTTAATTTGCTCACTCGTGTAAGTTAGTCCACTCCACACCAAATACCACGAAGTCTATGTAAGTTTAAAATGTTTATTTCAATTTGAGAAGGTCTGTACACTGTTTTCTTAGCAGCACCAACCGGCAAATCAATAACATTACAACAATATACATTGTTACACTTATACAGTTGGGAATTAAATCATGATAACTGAACAGTGGTGGAAGGCAGCACCACCATCCCATAGCAATTTAGTTTATATACATTTATAAATGAAGATGTGAGTGAAGGGACCCCTCACCTCAGAAGAACCTAGTACTGGTAGTTGGTGCATCGTTCAGAAGCTCTGGTTCGTAGAAGGGAATCTTGCGTCTGTAATGCGAAAAAAGAAATGGTGTGCGTTAGTATATTGCAACTTGCAAGCATTTCTCAGCCGTGCCAAAAAGTGTAGCATCTATGGATAAGCAATATGGACTAACAGTAACAGTAGTACACCAGTTCTTCCTAAAAAAGTGGCTTGTTAATGTTTGTTGACCGCTTGTACGCAGCGCGTAGACTAGACAGTAGCAGTGTGAGGCAGGTCATGTGGGCTCAAAGGTGTCTTAAGAAGCTGCAAGGTAAAGGTAACGTCACATGTGCATGGCTAGGGCTAATCAAGCAAATGCTACAATGATCATATAACTTAGTGTCTACTCTACTACTACCTGATTTGTACTAGTGATGTATGTTAGTATTAACTCATTTTTCAACCTTGCTACTGATCAATAGGGGGGAGCCGTATATGTCGCCTAATAAATGTGTAATGTTTTCTAGGCGCACTACCGACCAGCATTGCTGGGGCCAGCGAAGGCGACGCCGAGGGCGAGGATGCGGCAGTTGCAGATAGCAACGGAGGGGGAGTGGCAGCACCAGTGGTAGGCGGTGGTAAGTTAGATTCATAATCTTTAACTATTGTTGAACTTGACAGCACACTCACTGCAAAGGTGTACTGTATGTATATGTATACTGTACAGTTGTGAATTAGGGCCCCATTAGGATGGTGGGCGTATTGCCCCCGCCGGGCCGGCTGGAATTCACTGCCGTCACCGCAGGGGCAAACCTCCCGCCATCCCTGTAGAAAATATTCAGACATGTCCAGGCGGAAAAGGGTTCAATATGGCGGTGGTGTCTCTCTCACCACACCGGCAGCCATATAATCTGCATTTTGGAATGCCTTTGCGTGGCGGCATTGCCGTCCGCCACGGAAAGGCATGCACACATTGCAGAGTATGCTTGGGGGCCCCCATGGAGGGTACCTACCGATGCTATGGTACCCCCCTGACTTTCAAAGCAAAACGTGACAGGCTTCGTGCGAGGCCCGTCATGTTGTGCTTGGAAAAGCAGCACAACATTTTAGCATTGCTTTCAGCAAAGCCAACCAGAATTTAAATTTAAAAAAACAGGGTGCGCCCGCCACTGTGCCGGGCGCATTATCCTAATTAATTGTCCCCACGGGACCCCCACCCTTTTTAGCAGTCGGATGGCGGGCGGACAAAGTCCGCCCGCTATCCGATGTCGTAAGTAAGTATGAGTTCTTGGGGACGTTTGAAGAGTGAACTAGAAGACTAGAATTCCCTTTAATTGGTATAGGACTAGGAGCCGGAGTATTGAGTAACCAATGTCCTCATCTATCTGATTTCAACTCCGCTTTGAAAGTTTTATGGAGAAGAGCACCTGGTGCACTGTTCAACTAAAAAGTGTAAGACAGGTGGAAGGAAGAAGGACGGACGACATTTAAAATGTTATGTACTACTGTGCTTTATTTTATAGTGCTACTCTACCATGCCACTATGTGTATAAATAATTACCTTGTCCTACTGTTTTATTAAGACTATATTTTACAATTGTCTTGTTTTTTTCTTTTTGATACACAGCAACTCCGAAACTCAACCGTAAGGAGTTGGCCGCCAAGGCACGGCGCCGGAAGCTGGAGGCAATCCAGCAGGAATACCGGCGGCTGGTGGTCCTAGCCGAGGAGGAGGCTGCTGCAGCTATTGAAGCCTCCTCCAGTGCCCCGGGCCCCAGCCACCGCCCTCCAGCGGTACGGCGCCACCGCCGGACGGCTGCCCGCCGCCACCGTGTCATCTCCGGTGCCCCCCCCCACTGTGGCTGCAACTGCCGCGGCCTTAGACGCCGCGTCGCCCAATTAGAGGACCAGATGCGTGTCCTCCTCCAGTCCCGCCCCACCAGTTAGTCCCTGTTACTGCCCCTTTTTTAATTCCTGTTCGTTCTTCACTCGTTTGGGCGTTCTCTACTTCTATGGACAGTCGTTGGGGTTAGGGAGGTGGGTGGGTCAGCTTTTGTGGGTTTAGTTTATTTGTTAGGGTCAATTAAATATATTTTTCAATGTTACATGCAATGTTGTTAATGTTTTGTAGGTGGGGTAACTGTTTTACATCACACTGTTTCCTTGCTGGTGCATGGCCGCCCATAGCGTGTGTTTGATTTCAATAATTTGCTGACTGTATAAGACACAAACAGATAGATGCGACACACCTCACTCATTGACTGGTCCTACTATGCATTCTTTGGAGTGGTGTTTGAAACTGAAATCATTGACAACATGTCCATTATTAATTCTGCCTCCCCCAAACTTCTCTCTTACCGGTGCTTGATGTTTATGTCCAACTGTGGCACAGCACTGGCTGCATGGTGAAGATGGTTTCCTTTTTCATACATGCCATGATTGGGGTGGTGGTGGTGGTAGTCTAGTAGTAGTAGTATACACTGGCAGGGTGGCAGCATTTCCAAAAAAAGAAAAGGAGATAGTCAATCGCCTTTGAGAGACTGTTAGAGGAGTAGTTGAATGAAGTACATCACAGAATTTACCGAGCAACAATTATATGCTCAAATATTTGACCAAAAAACTGAATGCTGGTTATTATGAGGATAGCCTACTAGACAGAGTTACAAACTATAGTTTTGTCGACTCGAGTCACTTGACTATGCCTACAGTCTAACAGTTAGTGCTGTATATGAGGAATGACAAGAAACAAATCCAATCAATGCCGGCAATTCATGCTGAGGTATATGTTCCTTTGTTAAATAAAATAACCTCTGAAATATCCTACTCATGGGTGGGCAAGCAGAAGAAGATCATCGCTCTGCATTGAAATTGAAGTAGTGTTGCTTTCACCACATCCGCCCCAGCAAGTGTGTGATTAAGTATTGGTGTACATTTAATTTAGTTACACCTCGACAATAAGTCACACAGCCCGGGGGAAGAGGGTTAGGGTCCGTTGATTGGATGGGAAGTAGGATTTTGGGAAAGGTTTGACATAGAAAAACAGTATGCATACATAGACAAACAAACGACAATCATTGAAGACTACCATACCATATCCATTCCATATGTTAAGGGAGAAAAAGGCAATGCATGCATGATGATGAGACCCGGATTACATACCCTTCTATTTCTTGTTCTGTTCCGGCCTTAATACTTTAACATATAGCAAATAGAAATTTTAAATATTGGTAGTGAAGAATCGTAAACACAGAGCAAACGTAATGATGATTGATAATAACAACTCCAAGAACACACTGTTGTAAAGAATGTATACAAGATATTTATCAAATTATTTAAAAGAAGTGAAAAGTGGATACTGTTACTGTCTTATCCTGGTCAAAAATGTGGACTGTTTTTTTGCATCTCGGCATTCCTCTTGCTCCTCTCGTCCATCAATCTTGGGTGTGTCGCCTCGCCACTCGCCACTGCCCGGCTGGAATAAAAAGGTGATTGATTGGTAAGGTAATTAATATGCATTGTAATGTTTTACAAAGTTTTGGACAAGGCCCGGCCTGTAATTTTAGATTGAAAACCAAAGGGGATATTCAGAAAGAAAGTGAAAACAAATGCACAAGTGATGGTGTAGTGCAACAAGAACACTTTCCGAGGTGGCATGTATGCATATGCATCATCTCTACTGTAGTCTGTTTCCAGCATAGACCTTCAACAGTAACAGGAGAGATCAGGCCGACAGTGCTTACCATTAGCACATCCTACGTTAACACTTTAGAGTCCTTTTTTTTTCTCTCAAAGAGTTGGACAAACGCAAAGCACATTATCCATTCCCAACATAGCATTTTACAGTTATAGTTAGTAAAATCAATGCACTGCAGTCATCCCACCGCTACACTCTATTCAACTTCTACACAGACATTTGGGTCTGCTGTGGTTGTTGTTGACGTGTTTACCTTTAGGCTTTTCCGTTTTATGCCACTCATGAAACATCCTCCTGACTTCATCATCAGCTCTGATACTTCTACTGACTGACTGGAGATCGGCCTGCAGTACAAGTGTAATTTTTATGACACAACAAGAGTAGAAATATAAATATTACTGACTTGAGTCATTCTTTATTGTGTACAGAAAGATAGATTACCACTAGTACACTTTGACATCACTTTGTGCACAACAAACAACGCAAACACAAAGACCAATAGCTCAGAGTCAGGTGTCCAATGCATGCCATTAATTGTCATCATTCATTACCTGTTCCTACTCATCTTAAGTTAACGGGCCGTCTCTTTCGCCATCATCATGATGGACGGTGCTGTTAAGTCACAGTCATTTGCATTGCGCAGATTGAGTGAGTCCCCTTCCTGTATTGAATTAAAAGCAATGTATCACCAAGATGCAGGAGAAGTACACATTTCTTGTTTGCCAGAAGGGGAAAATTAGTAATTACTAGTGTGTTCTGTAGAAAGTTGATTAGTGGCAGTGCACAATTACATCAATTCATGCGCAACACACACCACAAAATCTACATCATTCAGTCTGCCATTCTGCGGCCAATGCATGGCATCAATCATTACCTGTTGCATCTCATCTCGTTAACGCTGCAGGCCGTCTCTTTCGCCATCATCATGATGGACAGTGCTGTTAAGTCACAGTCATTTGCATTGCGCAGATTGAGTGAGTCCCCTTCCTGTATTGAATTAAAAGCAATGTATCACCAAGATGCAGGAGAAGTACACATTTCTTGTTTGCCAGAAGGGGAAAATTAGTGTGTTCTGTAGAATGTTGATTAGTGGCAGTGCACAATTACATCAATTCATTCATGCGCAACACACACAACAAAATCTACATCATTCAGTCTGCTATTCTGCGGCCAATGCATGGCATTAATCATTACCTGTTGCATCTTATTTTCAGTTAATGGCCAGTCTCTCTCGGCTCTGAAGGAGGATAGCTATAGAAGTCATCAGATTCATGGTCCACTTGTTTTGGAAGGACGAGGAAAGTTTGAATTTGTTGTTACCATCATCCAATCATCATTCATGAGGGAAATGGAATTGACCAGGAGATGCAGTATGATCGAGCGGAGGAGCTGGATTCTGAGGACTGTAGTGTCAAATGGCAGACACCTGAAACTTGTATCTTAAATTAGAAGAGTAGAAGACGGTGATAATGCATTGGTTGCGATTCACAAGTTTATAACCGGAACAACAGACACAAACAAAGGGGGAAAAAAGGGAGGAAGACAGTAAGTGCGAGCCTAATTGTCAGGGAAGTATAGCTCGTCCTCAAACTCTGGGGGATCTTCCAGTAGTAGGTAATCATCTGACACAATACTTCCGTCACCTGAGCCGCTGTCCTCATCTTCCTCTGTTGATTCATGCATTGTGTAATTCGGTGGTATGAAGTGCTGATTCATTTTGATCATTGTTAACCTCTCCACGTTTTTGGGAGATAGACTGGTCCTTCTCAAGGTTACAATGGAACCAGCAGCACTGAAAACACGTTCGGAAGAGACACTTGCGACAGGGCAAGCCAGATAGCTTATCGCCAGCCTGCTGAGCTGTGGCCATTCAGACCTTTTCCTATACCAATACTGCACTGGGTTTTGATCAACGTACACCTCTGTTGGGTCGTCCAGATAGGCCTGGACCATCCGCTCAATGTTCAGGGTTGCTGCTGGTAAGCTTTTGTGCTGTTTTTTCTGTGCATCAGCACTGTGCTTACGGCCCATCTTTACATACCAATCTGATAAAGATTGTACTCGGCCGAATGATCCAGTTATTGTTTTTGCAGTCGATGGTGATGGTGAGTGTTGCGATTGTGAGCCAACTGCACTGCCCTCAGCCGACGAAGTTGCACTTGATTCTGCATGGCCTGCTTCAGTATCAGTACTTGTTGTGGGTTGATGTGGCGGGCTTTTAATTAGCAGCCCTTCGTTTTCAAACTTGATGGCTGCTTCAGCTATACAACTTTTGTAGTGGGCAACATCATTGTCGGAAAAAGAAAGGAATAGTCCTAATTTTGCACGTGGATCCAGAATTGTGGCACAAATGTAATGTTCTTGTGACAAAATTTTATTTTGTATCCTTACATTTTCTGATAAGCGCCTGGATAAGCTCTCCACCAAGTCATGGGCTTGCCTTCTGTCCTCTACACCTTTGTAGGATTCAGACACATTATTCAGCTCATGCTCTAGCATTTGCAAAAATGGGATAGCTTGGCCCATTGTACAGTCCTCCTTGCTGACTTCACGTGTGAAGACCTCAAAAGGAGACAGCATCTCAGTCAGGCATTGAATTAGGGTCCATTGCTCCCTCTGAAGGGTCATGCCTTTAACACTAGCATCACTGCTTCTGTACCAGACATATTCATTGAGTGACCTCTGCTGTTCGTACAGACGATCAAGCATGTAATACGTTGAGTTCCAACGTGTTGCCACCTCCTGGATGAGTGCCTTGACTGGCATCCTACGCTCACGTTGGAGGATCCTCAGCTGCTTCCGAGCTTTAAAAGAATGGCTGAAATGAGTGCATATTCTTCGGCAGATGGCCAGTAAATTGCTTACTATGGGTTCTTTTTTCAGAAAGTCTTGCACTATAATGTTTATGCAGTGTGCCAAACACGGAACCCTGAAATAGGAACCAAGTTCCATGGCCTTAAGTACATTACTGCCATTGTCTGTGGCAACAAAACCAATACCAAGCCCTCTGGGCCGCAGCCATTCCAAAACCTTGGTGCGAAACTCTTCTAAAATGTTTTCAGCCATATGAGATTTCTCCATGGCGAACATGGCTACAGTTGCATGTTTCCGAGTACCTTCAAAAATCGCTGCTGTGTCAACAACACCTCGTGCAGATAGTTGATCTCTAACCCCCACAAAAGAGATCCAGTGTGCAGTGATGCACATGTAATCTGTGGCTTGGCAACTAGTCCACATGTCTGTTGTCAGGTGGATATTGTGCAAACCGTGACCAACCAATTCCAGCACATCATGATGTAGTGCCGGAACAGCAATTCTTGCGAAATAGGACCAGCTGGGAACTTTCCATTTCGGGCAGATGGCAGACACAAATTCAAGGAAACCCACCCCTTCCACAAATGAAAAAGGAAGAAGGTCCAGCGCTAACATTTTAGCCAGCTTCGCATTGTACAATCGTGCCGTTGGGTGGTTGCGTTGGAACTGCCCCTCCAACCTAAACATGCTGTCAATGGTAGGCTGGCTTACTTTCCTTAGTGGTGCTGTTTTCATTAACCCACTAAGGCCCAACGACACAGATTGTCTCATTGAGGTACTCGCCGGTCGCCTTGGTGTCTCACCCACACTCTGAGTATGGCTCTTACTGCGGTGCCACTCTGATGTTACTGAGGAGGATGTGGGCGTTACCACTGCAGTGACTGCACTACTGGAGACAGGGCTAGAAATGCCTCCCTGTTCTTCACCTGCCACCACAATAATATCGCTCCCTGATTGCTGACCAACTTCAATGGGTTTAGTTTTTCTACTTTCTTTTAACTTAAGTAGGTGATCCTCCCACACGATATTGTGGTGTATTCTGAGATGACTTGCTTGTCCTCCGGTACCATAGTTTGTACCAAGCTTACCACGCCGAACACCTTGCCGACAAATTGAGCATATAGCAATGTTCTCCTCCTTGGCGCTAACAGAAAAGAAGTCCCAAACTGGGGAGGAGAACTTTCTGGCACTGCTGGATGTGCCACTTTCAATACCAGATGAACTTGAGGGGGTGCTTGAAAATATGTGACCCTGTCCACCTACACTGGGAATTTTACTACCACTTCCTACTGAGATGGTTGAGCTGGATGTAGGACCCTGCCGGGCCTTGGAAAATATGGCAGCTGGAGGTAGTGGTGGTGTAACCTGTGTTGGTGAGATCCGTGCTACATCCCGCTCAGTAGCAGCCTTTCTGGATAGGGTGAGAATGTCGGTCTCCAATCCCTTTGGGGCGGGAGTAATGTGCGTGATGACCGGCTCGTCTTCATCAACATCATCACCCCGCTCTTCTACATCTACCTCCATAACTCTAAGTTTTTCTGGGACCTTCTTTTTCAGAAGCAATGTCTTGTGGCGTACTTCACTCTCAGACCGAGCTGGTGGGACCCAAGTGTCATCACGATCATCAGAAGCGGGGCTTGAAGAAGAAGATGATGGACTAAGCCTCCTTTTCCTTGCTGGTGGTCTGGAAGACAATTGATCTTCTGAAACAGTGGTTTGACTTCGCTCCACTTTGTCTGCAGGAAGCTCGATTTCCTGAAATGCCCCTACGTCAGGAGCAACAACTACTATGGTTGGCTGTTGCGGCGGCTGCTGCTGTTCTTGTTGCGGTGGCTGCTGCTGCTGTTCTTGTTGCGGTGGCTGCTGCTGCTGTTCTTGTTGCGGCGGCTGCTGATGCTGTTCTTGTTGCGGCGGCTGCTGCTGCTGTTCGTGTTGCGGTGGCTGCTGCTGTTCTTGTTGCGGCGGCTGCTGCTGCTGTTCTTGTTGCGGCGGCTGCTGCTGCTGTTCTTGTTGCGGCGGCTGCTGCTGCTGTTCTTGTTGCGGCGGCTGCTGCTGCTGTTCTTGTTGCGGCGGCTGCTGCTGCTGTTCTTGTTGCTGCAGCTGTTCTTGTTGCGGCTGCACACGGATCTGCTGAGTTTGCGCCTGCGTTGAACTTGATTTTGTACTACTTTGCGGTAATGACATTTCTTCAACATCGCTGCCCGTTAGTAGACTGGCTACCTCTGCGACAGTAAAGCCCTTGGGCCTAGGTTGGTGGGGTTGCTGGACCGCTGTGCTGCTCCCAGCTTGGTTCCCGGACAATGCTTTGGTGCCAAAAAAAACCTTGGCCGGCACACCACCAGTCGTGGTTAATGGCACTTCCTTTTTCTGTTCCTTCTTCTCACCAGCAACATTCTTGGTACTGGACCTGGTACCTTTCTTTGGGGCCATCTTATTCCGATGTCAGGCAGGAGGCAGATGCACAACAAGTTCTGGTCACACGTGGGCGTGATGCGCAGCAGGACTTCTGTCTGGCTGGCAGTACAACGGGTAGCCAGGTGATGCCGATGACACCTCCTACTCTGTCTTTTGTGCACCTAAAAGCAAAGAAGACAGGAGAAGAACATCAGTGAAATGTTGCATTTGTTTTTGTGGTTCCGTTACTTAGTAATGTACTAGTGCAAACAAAAGATAGTCTAGCCATTTATGATTTTTTTTAACTAGAGCTATGTTATACTACTAGTACTGTGTACAGCCACACACTACACTCTCAGGAAGGTGATGTCTAAAAATTCAACAGATCACATAGAAAACACTTGATCAATAAAGCTGTGGCTACCTGCTCTGATCCTAGTGGATGAAAAAGCAGGCCTGTTGGCAGACAAGGCCAGGCAAGCTTGCAGGCCTAGGCCTCAAAATGGCCACCAGCCACATGACCAGGCCCAACAACATCAGCAAGGCCACCCCAAAAAACTCACTTCCTCAACTCAATCCAATGCCATCCATGCCCTAAATGATGTCTAAATTCAACAGAGCAAACAGAAAACAGTAGATTACTAAAGCTGTGGCTACCTGCTCTGGTAGCAGTGGATGAAAGCAGGCCTGTTGGCAGACAAGGCCAGGCAAGCTTGCAGGCCTAGGCCTCAAAATGGCCACCAGCCACATGGCCAGGCCCAACAACATCAGCAAGGCCACCCCAAAAAACACACTTCCCCAACTCAATCCAATGCCATCCATGCCCTAAATGATGTCTAAATTCAACAGAGCACACAGAAAACAGTAGATTACTAAAGCTGTGGCTACCTGCTCTGGTAGCAGTGGATGAAAGCAGGCCTGTTGGCAGACAAGGCCAGGCAAGCTTGCAGGCCTAGGCCTCAAAATGGCCACCAGCCACATGGCCAGGCCCAACAACATCAGCAAGGCCACCCCAAAAAACACACTTCCCCAACTCAATCCAATGCCATCCATGCCCTAAATGATGTCTAAATTCAACAGAGCAAACAGAAAACAGTAGATTACTAAAGCTGTGGCTACATGCTCTGGTAGCAGTGGATGAAAGCAGGCCTGTTGGCAGACAAGGCCAGGCAAGCTTGCAGGCCTAGGCCTCAAAATGGCCACCAGCCACATGGCCAGGCCCAACAACATCAGCAAGGCCACCCCAAAAAACACACTTCCCCAACTAAATCCAATGCCATCCATGCCCTAAATGATGTCTAAATTCAACAGAGCACACAGAAAACAGTAGATTACTAAAGCTGTGGCTACCTGCTCTGGTAGCAGTGGATGAAAGCAGGCCTGTTGGCAGACAAGGCCAGGCAAGCTTGCAGGCCTAGGCCTCAAAATGGCTACCAGCCACATGGCCAGGCCCAACAACATCAGCAAGGCCACCCCAAAAAACACACTTCCCCAACTCAATCCAATGCCATCCATGCCCTAAATGATGTCTAAATTCAACAGAGCAAACAGAAAACAGTAGATTACTAAAGCTGTGGCTACCTGCTCTGGTAGCAGTGGATGAAAGCAGGCCTGTTGGCAGACAAGGCCAGGCAAGCTTGCAGGCCTAGGCCTCAAAATGGCCACCAGCCACATGGCCAGGCCCAACAACATCAGCAAGGCCACCCCAAAAAACACACTTCCCCAACTCAATCCAATGCCATCCATGCCCTAAATGATGTCTAAAGTCAACAGAGCACACAGAAAACAGTAGATTACTAAAGCTGTGGCTACCTGCTCTGGTAGCAGTGGATGAATGCAGGCCTGTTGGCAGACAAAGCCAGGCAAGCTTGCAGGCCTAGGCCTCAAAATTGCCACCAGCCACATGGCCAGGCCCAACAACATCAGCAAGGCCACCCCAAAAAACACACTTCCCCAACTCAATCCAATGCCATCCATGCCCTAAATGATGTCTAAATTCAACAGAGCACACAGAAAACAGTAGATTACTAAAGCTGTGGCTACCTGCTCTGGTAGCAGTGGATGAAAGCAGGCCTGTTGGCAGACAAGGCCAGGCAAGCTTGCAGGCCTAGGCCTCAAAATGGCCACCAGCCACATGGCCAGGCCCAACAACATCAGCAAGGCCACCCCAAAAAACACACTTCCCCAACTCAATCCAATGCCATCCATGCCCTAAATGTGCTTTTAAATGAAATATATTCAAAAAACAAAAGGAACAGTTGCTTCATCATGCACACACACACCCATGAGGCCATGCCCATGGCTAGCTCGGGCCTACTACTACAACCCACAAAGGAAAAAAAAATTAAAAAAAAAAAAGGAATGATGATAATTAATTATCAAAAATAAATTGTAGTTACACAACAACTGCAATGCCCACAATCAAACACAACAACCACTTACTTGTAAAATATCCTATTCCAAAAATCCTGAAATCCAATTGCAATGATGCAGCAGACAAAAAGAGTGATCTTTCCAGCTCCAAATCCAAAGGCAGAATGAGCAGGAGATGGAGAAAGCACTGGGAGGAGCCTGCTGGACAGGAACAGGAAGTTGGAGATTCTGTGTCACTTCCTCCCTCTCTCCACCTTGTAAAAAAATGACTCCTTGCACAAAAAAGGAAAGCCAAATGTGAATGTAAGGAGTTCTTTTCATCCAAAATCAGTATTTGCAGATGGTTTCATGCTGCTAGAGCCGATATTCCTCTCCAAATTGTAAATTTTACGTTGTTGAGTTCTCGAGCTTCACATTACTTCCGCCGGCGTGTCGAAAACGATATGATCGCGTTCTCTTCTTTGTCCCTGTCGCGTTGGATATGACGTGTTCGCGGTCTCTTTCTCCTGTTCGCATTCGATTTCACGTGCCCGCGTCCTCATCCTCACGCTCGCGATGTAGAATGACATGTTCGAGATCTCAATCTTCTCATACTCGCGCGGTGCATGATCGCGAGAAGAAAGACGTGATCGCGCGACAAATGACGTGATCGCGTGAAAAATGACTTTAATGCGGCCGCGAACTCTCGCGAGACAGCGCAAAATGGCTACCAAAATCCAACATCTCGTGGAGAACGCGACCGGGTCAAGAAAACTTGTCGGAGAACGCAGGGATTCAGGTAAGGCGATCGCGCGCGTGCGAGAATGTATTGTTTTACAGCGCGAGCAAGAAAAAAATTATCGCTAAGCTGAGGAATGCGGAAATTTTGACATTTTCGCGCTTTCCGCGGAACGCGAAAATGCCAAAATATCGCAATTTCCGCGAACGGAACGGAATTTTGGCCCAGGCCTAATTTCTAGTGAAAATCAATATATTCTGAGAACAGCAAAAAAGGCAAATAAATTACTTTGTGGAAATTATGCTGTGTTGTTAAAAATGTATTTTTACATGTTATAATTTTTTTTTCTTTTCTTTCACAGATCCAAATTTTAAAACAAGCAATTTATATGAATTTAGATTGCAATGAAAATCTGAAAAAAATGTATACCATTTTTTATTGCTAATAATGTGAAGGTAAGTTTAACTAAGTCTCAATATGCAGAATGAGGAGGTCTGCAAGAAGCTACAAAATTGAAACACGTTTCTAAAAACACTCTGTTTATACCTATGTAGTTTTGAAATCTGACCATAATCAGATATCATGTGACCTGCAAAAAAAGAGATTTGAGGGGCTCATAATATTTCCCATTGTAGCTATTGAAGGACCGCAATTATTTCAATCATTCTTCTTTGAACATCTTTACAGACAAAACTCTGTGCTTACGTTCTATCATTCGCAAGGAATTTTAAAACTGGAAATATGTCACTTTTTGTAACATAGTTATTACGCAAGACACTCTTTCATATTTTCAAAGAGAGGAAAAGGTACTCTGTGCACTTTTTATACTCCATGTAAATACAACCTCATTATGCACACCAGTTTGCGTTGAAAAGGTGTTCTATAAGTGTTGTTGTGCATAATTGCACTGAATACTCATAGAACAAGACAGATGTCTAGATTTGTCAGAAATCATAAATCTCGATATGTGTCTGAATGCTGCACCATTCTAAAATTGGTGTAAGAAAGCACAACAAGGAGAATTGTTTTCTTTTCTCCACATTTTTATATCTTCAATGCATGCTACAATGCTCAGCATACATTGAAGGAGAAAAATGCCTTTACTGATTGTTTTTGTGCAGGAAGTTGTGTCTTCCTGCACAAAAACAAACAGCACATGACACAGATATCCTTGCACTATGGTGCAAGGGTGCCTGTGTCACCACATGCTGTAGTTTAAGCAGCCGTGCAGAGAGAAGCATAGATTTGCAACATATTTATGTACATATGTTGCATCCCTGTGCTTCGGAAGTACTACAGCACACTGCAGTTAAAGAGGTTACTGTGTGATGCTGCAGCACTTCCTCATAGTTCTGCACTTATACATTCACCATACGCTGCTAATGCATTAATTCAGTCAATTACGTACTACACATACATTCATCTAAACTTTCACACACTAACAAAGAAATGTAGCTCTTTTTTTAAACCAGGAAAGTTAGTTCTTACAAGAACTTTTTTTTTTCTTCTTTCTTCTTTTATATATTTTTTTGGGTTTTGTGAACAATTTTTATTTTTTTTTGGTTTTTCTGCAAAAAAAACCCAAAAAACAAAACAGGAGGAACCAAACAATGAACTTCAGGGAACAATAAAAAAAAAAAAAAAAAAACTAGCAAATGTGACTTTCTTGCCGGCGGCAGATCAGATCGATCGACTGCTCACCGTAGCACAAAGTCGCATTGCACTTAGTGCAGAGCACTTTTAAAAATTGAAATTGAGGACGAATGTCCAAATTTTGGGCTGATGGATGCACTCTTGAAGTGCTCGGCTGCGATGAGGTGGAAGGCGCAGGACCAGGAGTGTCTCTCATCCGTCGCCATTCTTCTCGTGCAAGATTGTTTGGATGAAGGGTCCTTAGGTGCTTCATCATACTAGCCGTGCCGCACGAGTATTTCTTGTTAGGATCCCCTCGCGACAGCACTCTTTTTCAAATCTTGCATGTGACCAAGGTGGCATTGGTCTTATTCTGCCCCCTGGGAAAAGTAAAAAATGTCCACACCACTGAAGAAAAACTTTCTTTGCGTGGTGCCTCCTCCAAATATTCATCCTCAGATGTATGAGGAGATGCAGATGATGCCTGCTGCCCTAAAGCCATTTTTAGTGGAAAAAAGTTAGAGCTAAGTGTAAACTTAGTCTAAAAAAATCTTCTCTGCAAAGAGATGCTCCTCCAAAGAAGGTCAAAGAAGAATGATTAAATTGGGTGGGTTCTTTCAATAGTTAGAAGAGGAAGTGTAATGAACCAATCAAATCTCTTTTTTTGCAGGTCACATGGGATCCGCGCACCCTGCGCATAGGCGCCAAGCACCGAGCTCACATCCGCGAAATTGAATTTAAAAAAATTATAGGATTAGTTGTAAAAATATATTAGTTTTAAGACTAGTTTAGAGTTTGTCTTCAATTAATATTCACATGAAATACATATACATATGTTTTTTTAAATGTTAAATATTTTGCGGGATCCGCGCACCTACCGCGTCATAGACGCAGATGACGCATCGCGGAAGCACGTAAACGGCGCGTTACGTACATCGAACATGTCGCGTATAGGCTGGGAGTCGCGTACCTGTCGCATTGCGATCGCGCACTAAACACGTACCCAACGCATACCATGCGCGGATGCTAACGCGCAGGGATCGAGAACGGTGCGCATTTTTTAAAATATAAAAAAATATGTTTGAAAAACCCAATAAAACAAATAATATTTGTTAGTTTTTAAAAGAATTAATTAAAAAAATTAAAATTTAAAAAATAGTGATAAGAAAGAATTTCAAAAAAGCATTATTAATGAAATTGACACACTGAATTTGAAAAATATAGAAATCCAATGAAAATCATTAAACATGATATCTTTAGAGATAAGTTATAGATAGGAATAAGCATTTAAAAAACCTTTGAAATTCACTGAAAAAACCATAGGTTTCATGAACGTTATAGTTAGGAATTGGCATTTAAAAAACCTTAGAAATTCACTCAAAAAAACATAGGTTTCAGGGGCGTTATAGTTAGCTGGACATTTCCCTCGTACAAAACCCTAGAAATTCCCCTGTTATAGTTAGTTCAGCTAACTATAACTCGCGCCCCCGCAATGCCCTGCTGATGACGTCACATATTATATCACTCATGACGTGGTCAGTGACATCACTGATGACAAATGCAAATTCGAATAGCTGGGGGCGAAGCAGGTGCCCATCGCCGTTCCCTGTAGCTGCCTATAAGAGTCTCCTCCAAATAAAAAATGGTTGTTGTTAAGACATAGTCTGCACATTTTAATCAGCATACTTGTATGTTGATACAAATTAATAGATCTCTGATTTAAAAAGTGCCTGACTGCCCTTATGCCATCATCATGGGCAATGGTGGTGTATAAGCTTACCACATCTAATGTAATTAAGAGATATGACTCATTCCATACTATATCCACTATTTGGTTCAAAAAGTCTCTTGTGTATATTATGTTTATAGTTGTAATTATGCACACAGAACAGAAAACATGTAATATAATGTAGAAAATATATTTTTAATAATAGTGTTGCATTATGAATGTATATATTAAAATACACTAACATGTATATGTGTGTGTTTATATTAGTATATATTTATATATAGTATTATATAATTTAGAATTATTTAATTTACATTAGATTAATGGTATATATGAAAATATTTAAGATTCACTCTTTGAAACTATATTTATTAAAAAACTATATTTGCGTATGTTTTTTAATGATATTAATGTGAAACAATATGTTTTTGTAGTTATCATTCTAAGTATAGGGACAACATATTTTTGTAAACGATATTTTTGACACCAAACTTTTGTTTCACAATTTTGTTTTCAAAATTATGTCAGTGAGGGAGAGGTGTGGTGCAGCGGCCAGGGTGGCTGACGCCTGAGCGCTGGGCTCATAGTTCGATGGCCGGCGGCAGCTCCTGCTTGGCATCATGTTACTCTGGGCAATAACTCACGTAGGGGCATATGAACAAGGCGGCGCAATCAAATTATCGCCGCTTTTGCATCCGTTTACGGACGAAAAGCGGCGATAATTTTATCGGTTTATCAGCAAGGTCACGCTATCGCGTGAATCCTTGCCTTAGCGCCCTTTCCCGTAACGCCCACCTTTGCATCTCTAATGAGATGCAAAGTGGGCGTTTCGTCCTAAAATAACTGGAGAAATGTCGCTAACCGACATTTCTCCAATTATCAATGGGCACGCTAACAAGCATAGTGATAAGAAAAGGAGCGGTAACCTTGGTTATCGCTACTTTCCTTACGCCTGCTTTTCCATTGACTAAACAATGGGTGGTGGATTATAGGGCTTAGACCACCCAGCCTTATCAACAAGGATATCGCCGTTTTCCATGGAACATCGCTGGAAAACCAGCGATGTTCCACGGAAAACATCGATATCACAGGAATAATTATCGCCATTGCGCTATGCATTGGTAATACAACGCTAGCATGGCGATAATTATCTGCGATAGCCGGCAATAAAATTCCTCACGCTAAGGGCGTCCCGCGATAATTATCGCTGCCGCTTGTTGATATGCCCCGTAATCTCCCTGACGGCACTCAGCGCCTTGAAACCCTTAAGGGGCTGATATGTTCACGCTTTACAAAGAGAAATAGGAATTATTATAGTGATCCCATAAAAGAGTGAGCATGCGGTGCCCACCTGTTTGTAGGCAGGTTTTGATGCGCTATGATAAATGTAGTGCAGGTAACTGACCAGTTACGATCTATGACCGGACCTGTTTATTCACATTAGGGGCAGCATCAGCAGACTACGGAGCATGGACTCAGTTGTGTGCAGAGTACGTGTGTAGCTTTGTGCGCAGGGATCAAGCAGGGCGTGGAGCTGGGTGAGGGCACCTTTAGGAGTTGTGCTTTGACACCTTAGTTTTACACTTTGAGTTTCCTCCTCACGGCAGCTATCATGAGTGCCCTCTTCCGGTCCTGCTCAGGTTGCACTTGACACCTCACGCTCTTTCTGCAGTATGACACCCCATGTTCCTTCCACAGCATCACTGTGGTTACCTGGCCCCAGTACACAGAGGTGCATCCAGGGGTGGAGTCTCTGTCACTATTGCGGGTCTCTAGGACCTCAGTCAGGTGACTGTTTGCACTTCTATTTCCGGTGCCTCCTGTGGGGCAGGTGGCTCTGATGGTCTGAGCCCTGTCTGATCCGTGGTCACCAGTAACCTCTGCCAGTCCCCGGAGCCCTGGTCCAAAGGCTTCGATGGAAGGTGCCGTGGCTTTGGATTCACTTCCGGAACCAGTGGCGAGTGTTCATTGGAGGTTGGGGCACATCAAGTGCTAACCAGCTGCTCGGTCCTAGATTCAAATGAGCTCGTCTCTGAGCCCTGTGGTAGGTTGGTGTAAATAACTTTTCACTATTCTAAAGCGCCTGCGACCAGTGTGTGGTAAACGGATCACATGAAGTAGGTAACTTCCCTTTTAAATTCAATGTTATTCTTCTACAAGAAAGAACTACCACTGACTCCTCCAGTGGCCAACCCCAGCTGCCACTTTTAGCCGCCCCTCAGCACCGTCAGTCCCAGAACATCAAACTACAGCCCTGCACAGAACATTGTGCACTGAGATACTACTGTATCTCTCTTGTTACAACAGGAAGTTACACAACTAAAAAACAACACAATACAAACCAAACTTCAGCAAAATATTTATAACTAAATAGAAAACACTAAATAAAAACTTACAATAGCTTAAGTATAATAAAGCTAGCAAGAACCATATACAAGAGACTGTACTAAATTATGTAAATGAAACTAATACATAAGGACAACAATAGGGCATATCAACAACAACCGGCGATAATTATCGCTGAGCGCACTTAGCGCTCGGATAATTATCGCCGGCTAGCGCCGATTTTTATCGCTGAGATAGCGTGCTATTAGCAACGCTTATCTCATCGGCGATAAAAATCCTAGCGCTAACTGGCTAACGTGAGATTATCGCTGGAAACCCAGCGATAATCTCTCGTTAGCTAGTTGATAGGGACTCACAAACTTAGCCATGATATCCACCTTCCATAGGATATCATGGCTAAGTCAGTCCTGAAGCAGGCGTAAGGAAAGTAGCGATAACAGGGGTTATCACTACTTTTCCTGATGCTATGCTTCATAGCGTGGGGCTTGATGATAGGAGAAATGTCGCTTAGCGACATTTCTCCTGTCAGGTCAGGAACGCCCACTTTGCATCTCATTAGAGATGCAAAGCTGGGCGTTAGAAATCCCCACGCTAAAGCAAGGTTTCACGCGTTAGCGTGACCTTGCTAATATAGCGATAAAATTATCGCCGCTTTTCGTCCGAAAACGGCCGCAGAAGCGGCGATAATTTTTTATCGCCTCGTTGTAAATATGCCCCAATATTTGCAGTGTACACTTAATGCAGAGAATAGACAAAAGTTCATCTAAACCTCATTGGTAAATTGATGGTTCGAGATGATCTTCGTAAATTGTTTTCAGAGAGAACAAGCTGACTATTTTTAAAATATGATGAACAAGTAGATTGAAACCCAGCAGTTCCTGACACAATATTCATAACATTTTGATACATTTGTAGAACTTTTCAACACACAATGGCCATTATTAAAGTTTCTCATTTATTTCCCATTGATTTTTTGGGGATAGTTAGTCTTTTTAGGTCCATTTAGCAATAATCGTTTCCTACGGCTACCAATATTATTTAATCTATCAACCCCATTTTCGATAATTCCAGCATCTGTGCGGTCACTGTTCCCTGTTGCTGCTCCACAGATTAGGTAAGAGTCATTTTTAATTACTTTGGGGTTTGTACATGGGGCTGTGCTTAGGCTAAGTACAGTTAGCGTAGGTTCATGTTTTGATTCGGGTTAGTGCTTAGGTGTTCGGTTGTAGTTTTAGTTTTGGCCGTGCACTGCTGTAGGCCTTAATTTATTATGTATGTTGTATTTAATGTTTTGCTAAAGTGTTTTATGTGTATCATATTTTACGATGAATGCTATTTCACTTTGATGTTTAAGAGGATATTTGTGTTTTGTGCAGGTGGGAATTTTTTGGTTGTTTTTTCACTTTTAACAGCAATATTTTTGGAATCTACTTGTGTTTAAACATAGAATGACAATATGTTTGTGATCAATATTTGTTCAGCTATTTCTGTATTTCAATAATGCTGTTCTTGCTATTGTGTCATACAACTCGACAACAATCTGGACAATGTCCAATCACTGGTCTCTGTGGAAAGATATATAGGGCTTTACAGTAGAAAATATTTCTTAGACAAATGAGGATATACGAGGAAACTACAAAATCAAGACACATATTTAGAACTCACAACAGTGGTGTGGTGCTCCAACAAAGAAGCACTGAGACTGCTCTCTTTAGAGTTGGATGGCAATATTGTCCTAGCCATGACTTTTGAGATGATTTGAGGCCTTCAAGGTGACTTCTACAGTTTGTAAGAGAGTTGAATTTGCATTCTTGCCAAAACTGAAGGCCATACAATGAATTAAATGCAACATAGTGCTATTAAACCGAATATATCTGAACTTCCTTTAGTGCCCAAGGCAATGCCTGCCACGACATGTCAGGTTCAGAGCATTCTATAGGTATACTCAAACACCCCAAACTCACCTTGCGATAGTAACGATGACCCAAAGCATGGATTGTATCACGAATGTGCGTATAGATGACTTAGATGGCCTATAGGAAAGCAGAGTCAGTTGACTCCAGGGGGTTGTTGGTCACCACAGGCCTAGTTAATGGATATCAAATAGGTGTCACAGAACTGGAAACATTAAAGTTCTTGGGTTTTACGGTTGCTTGAAGATGGAACAGAGCCAATGGTCAGCACACAAGAGTGAGCGGATCCATATCAGAGGACTTTATTCAAGGGCTAGCTTCTAGTTGCTATGATTGTTGGTGCCAGAGTATCAAGGTGACCTGTGGCACCCACTGGGTAGTGTGGATGCCATCAGAAACTGAGAAACCCTAGTTTGCGATCAATACTGATGTCTTAAAACCATGATACTCAAGAACTGTGCATCGCATAGAGGTGTAGAACTTCCTCAAGACCAACATGGAAAGACTCACACATTCAATGGAATCACAAAGGTCTTGAGCATAAAGGCAGAATCTGATGTTCTTCTTATAGTTAACATTGTTGTATAGGTAACCAAACACCTATGCTAAACAGTAAATATATTATTTATATACATTTCCTAAAATGGCTCACACCAGACCTAATGAATAGTAGCAAAAGTAACATTATCAAAAATTGACTATATTCACATTGTAAAAATGTGCCCTCTTTTTGCATGGTATGCCCCCTCTTTTTGCAAAACTACTGATGTACTTTGACTGAGTGTGCCCTGGGTGCCTGTCAAACAGGTATCCAGGGCCTATTTTCTTTCCCTAACGTCTTTAGCTGCATTAAGACAAAACCCAATTGGCAATCTTTGGATACAAGTCAGTCCCTTGTAAATGGTACCACAGGTACCAGGGAATGCCTCTAAGGGCTGCAGCACTTATTGTGCCACCCATAGAGGCCCAGTGCCTTAACACACACATACTGCCTTTGCGGACTGCATGTTTAGATGCAGAACCAAGGGAGGAGTCGACATGGCACACATCTCTGTGGACCATGCCTACAACCTACTGTCCTGGCATAGGACAGCCACCCCTCTATCTGGGTGCACTATAGCAGTGGTGAGGGTACAGGTGCATGAGCCCTGTACCCCTACAGTGTCTAGACATTGTAAGTGCAGTAATGCCATTAAGAGTATATGGTGCTGGGAGTTTGTCATTATGGACTACACAGCACCATAATTGCTTTACTGAAAACAGAGGTTTGGTATAAAACTTCTCAGTACATTAAACCCACACTGATGCCAGTGTGGGATTTAATAAAAAATGCACTCAGAGGGCATCTTAGAGATGCCCCCTGAAAAATGAACTAACACTACTGTCCAGGCTGAGTGGCTGCTCACCAACTGCCACCACCAGACATGTTTCTGGACCCCTGGGTGGTGAGCCTGCTGCTGTCGTGGGTCTCAAACAATGCACATCCTGGTACGAGGTGCCAAGGCTCCTCACACAGGATGGGCAGGGTCCACAAAGTGGAAGCTTTAAAGTCTTGCTGCCTTTGTGAGCTACCCCAGGCCTTTGCTGCTTCCAGCAACTGGCCCCTACTAATTCTGACACCCACTTTGGGTCGGGGAATCGGGGGAAAAACCAAGGGGCATATCTACAAGGCGGCGATAAAATATTACCGCCGTTTTCGGCCGAAAAGCGGTGATAATTTGATCGCCCTATCAGCATGGACACGCTAACGCGTGAATCCATGCCTTAGCGCCTGTTTCCTCAACGCCCAGCTTTGCATCTCTAATGAGATGCAAAGTGGGCGTTCCTTCCCGAAATAACTGGAAAAAGGTCGCTAACCGACATTTCTCCAATTATCAAGGGAATCGCTAACAAGCATAGCGATAAGAAAAGTAGCGCTAACCATGGTTATCGCTACTTTCCTTACGCCTGCTTGAGTTCTGACTTAGCCATGTAATCCAATGGGAGGTGGATTACATGGCTAAGACCACCCTACCCTGTCAGCAAGGTATCGCCTGTCACATTGCGATTATCGCTGGATTTCTAGAGATAATAACACTGTTTTCCAGCTAACGCTTGCACTCCTATCGCTTTGGAGATAAGCGTTGCTGATAGCACGCTATAGATGCGATAGAAAGCAGCGATAGCCGGCGATAATTATCCTAGCGCTAAGTGCGCTTAGCGATAATTATCGCTGGCCCTTGCTGATATGCCCCCAAGTGAGGAAGGGAGGTGTGCCCACCGTTGCCAACCCCACCCATCAGGCAGGGGAGGCGAGGTGAAGCACAACTCTCAGTCCCTGCCATCTTGCAGATGAGGGGACCCAGCCAACCAGAGTGAGGCATATGCCCCCCTCCCACCAGAGGGTGGCAAAATAGGGGATGCACTCACCCCAAGGAAGGGACCCATTTGTCCCAACATTTACTTACCTGTAATGCCTAGTATTTAGGGGCAACCCTGTAGCGTGCCTCCTCAGACAAGAACCGACCAAGAAGAAAAGAAGAAGGACCGAAAAAAGCCGTGCTGACACTAAGAAGAGGAGGACGCCCACTGACTTGGCCCCAGCCATACTGGCCTGTCCCCACCTCAAACCTGCTCCAGTGAAATCCCAGTGTGTCCTGCAGCCAGCAGCCTCAAGAACCCAAGGGACCTTCCCTGCCTTCCAAACCCAAGACTTTGTCTCCCGTGAGCACCAGATTTGCTCATCAACAGACTCTGGCCCCAGCCAAAACCATGAGTCTGATCCATTCTGCACCCGATGCCTATGGACTGAGTTTGAGTGGCCCAACACCACGAGGAGGTCTCCTCAGTGATCCTGACCTGAGATCTGGTGATCTCTGACCTGCCTCGACCCTCCAAACGACGCCTGCAGTCTCTTTCTGGAGGACCCCTATGACCGTGACCAGAGCTGGTAAGAAAAACCAACGCACCACAGCCTTGGGTGGCCCAACCAACAGTGTCCCAGCATCCCCAGACATCCCAGCTTACCTCCCCATTCGGTGGTCACCTCCAGAAGATCTTTGTCACCGAGTCTGCAGCCTTTGTTGCAACCGGAGAATCCCCATTGAAAACAACAGGCCACCCAATGCCAAAACAGCACCCTGCACCCAGCTGCCCCTGCACCCCTGCAGGTGTACTTTGGGTGCTTCCCCCTTTTCCCTGAGCCAAACACCAGGAGCTTTGCTCCCACAACCTTGTGGCCTGCTCGTGAGCAGCCACCAACCGGAGGCCCCCATCCTCCATTGGATAACATAGGGCTTCGGCACTCTGCATCCGGCCACCCTAGTGCCACTGAGGGTGCTTTGAGAATGCATCCTTGACCCTGAGGGAACCCTGGATCTAACCCCAGAATACATTTTTCTCCATAGGAATACAGTGACGTTTTTCCTTGAAAGTTGTTTTAAGTGTGGAGTTGATTTGTATGGAACATTCAAAAACTGTCTATATACTAAAAAGTCAAATACTTACATTCTGTCTAGGAAATGTCTCAGAATGATATCTAGGCTTATCACAATGATTAGCAAAAGTAATCTGAAAAGTAATCTAAAAAGTAACGTCCATAGTAATCTGGAAAGTAACTGAAAGGTAATTTTGAAACAGTGACTTACCTGTAATTCAGTCAACTGCATTTGAACCTGCATTCAACTGTAAAACACTGCAAAAGATTTTGCAAAGCATTCATTTCACTTACCTGCACCAGGCTTGGCTTGGTTATAAGAAATAAAATAACTTAATAATATTTTTTATGCAAACAAATTGGTCTGAGTTCAGTCTTTGAGTGTGTGACATCATGTGCTGTCTGAGTTTGTACAACAAATGCTTAACACTACCCTCTGATAAAGCCTTACTGCTCGCCCAAACTACCACAAATAGAGAGTGAGGTACCATCTAATTTACCTTTGCCTACCTCTGGGGTTCCACTGGACCCTGTGCACACTATACCTCACTTTGGTATTGTATATACAGACACACATGCTCAGCAAATGTTAGCAATTCAACTTTTGACACGTTATTTCCATATCCTTAAGCACTATGTAAAATATGAAAATTTGTATTTTCATTAAAAACAAATTTGAAATGGCCATCTAAAAGATGAGGTGGCAGAGGGCATAAAGGGAATTTCTTCTCTTTCATAGGTAGTTACAGCCAGAATGACATTATTTTTTAAAAGGCTTATATAGCGTAGGATTTTTTGAGTCAAGAACGTACTTGAAAGAACAATTATTTTCCAAAAATGTATTTTCTTGGACAGTAATTTGCATGCCGCGTGAGATAGTCGCTGTGCGTGCGGATTTGAGACAGCTGGGAGATTATGTCAATATTTTCAGTCTTGCCACATGGACAAAGAAACGTGGAAAAAGAGAGGTCATCGCTTCTGGGCTGACATCTTTTGTGGAAGAAACTCACTGATCCCTGCAAGTTCAGGAGCGAACGCCATTTTGCATTCTTATAAGTGTGGTTTTAGTCAGAATGCTGTGACTCATTTTTCTCAATCTCAGTTATCCTTTCAGTAGTCATAATGATTTTAGAGATGTTTTGCAATAACGCTCTACTTGTTGCCTAATGTAAATATAAGGAACTAATGGGCATATTTACAAGGAGCTTGAGCCACCGCTATGTCCCTTTTTATAACGCTGCAGCACAGCAGACCCATATTTACGAGGCCACGTAAAGCCACCCTGCATGGCTTCTCATTGCCTCATAGAGAAGGGGTAAGGTCATGCAGTGCAAATCACTACCATGAGAGTTGCGGTGGGTGTTCCCATGCAACACCCATAGACTTTGACGCATTCCCAGATTTAGACCGGCTTGTGAACCTTGGAATGCGTCAAAACCCTAGACCCCCCAGAGCAGGTGTAACGAGGAGAAATATCTTTTTTTTCTCCGCATTTTTTCCTCTATCTATGTATGCTGCATTCTGCATATTAATAGCACACATAGAAGGAGGAAAATGCCTCCGTTGATTTTTTTTGTGCAGGAAGGTGTCCCTTCCTGTGCAAACACAATAATTCCTGCAACGCAGACTCCCTTGCACCAGATTGCAACAGTGCCTTCTTTGGCGCTAGGCTGCCAATTGTGTGCCAGTGAAAAGGAAAGGACAGGGATACGTCGTATTGCCATAAATAAGATATGTCCCCCCTTTCTTTATGGCGCAACACGACGCAGCAAGCTGGCTTGCAGTACTGCGTTGTGCCTGTTCCCAATAAATATACCCCTGGGTGTACTGACTTTTTTACAATTATATGTGCTGCATTTTTTCCTCTCACACCTGCACTATTAAGATTAATACCTTTTATGTTTAATTTCATTTCCTCTACCAGTTATCTTGGCAGTTTTTTCTGGAAATGTATATGGGAAAAAGAAGAAACTTGAAATTCACTGCTAAAGTTTCACCTGTAACTTCAAGGATTGATTGTGTAATTTATTGAACATGGCTGACTCGGCCTTACAAAAACAGGAAACAGCGACCTCTTCAAAGTTACCTATATCTACAAAACGTTCCAACCCCTCTAATTCTACGGAGAAAATTCCAAAGAAAGATCCACCTTCTGTGGACAAAATGTCTTTTTTTCATTTCAATGGAGATTCTCTTAAAAGAAATAAAAGTGTTGCATCTATTCATGGAGGAAATAAATAAAACACCTCATATCACTGTTAATAAATAGTTATTTGTGGAGAAGAAAGTAATAAAGAGTGAGTTACGTAAGTAATGAAGTTATTAAACTTGAGAAGCTACAAACAGAAGTTGTTCATCCCAAAAAACAGGCAGAAGAATTGGAGAGTAGGAATAGGGGAGATCATCTTCACATCTTCCAGAGGAGTATGAGGGAAATAATATTGTTACTTTTTTCTACTTCTTTTTTACCACAATGTCTAGATTTGTCAAAATCTACTATTTTATATATTCATTGAGCATGTAGATTATGTCTGAAATCGAAATTTATTACATCAGCAACTAAAAAAACATGCATTTGCAAAGCAAATTGATCTCGCATTTGTGAGAGTTTGAGCTATTGGCGTTGTAAATGGCAGTGTCTTTCACCCATGTGATTTGAATTGGAGTGAATGTATGTGCTGTGGAGTGGAATCATGTGGGTTGGATTGGAATTGTTAGCTGTGGGATTGTGTGGTGTGGAGTGGATTGGTGTAGTGGAATTATGTGGCTTGGTGTGCAGTGGACCTATGTGGACAGAAATGATGTGGTATTGAGTGTACTGCAATTATGTGGATTGGGATTGTGTGTCAGAGTGTAATTATGCGGAATGGCATTTTGTGTTGTACAGTGGTATGTAGTGGAGCATAATTATGTAGTGTGAATTTTGTGGAATGATGTAGAATTCTGTGGTGTGGTTCAGATGTATATGGTGTATTGCATAATTGTGTTGTTGAGTTGAAATATGTGGTTTGTTCTCAAATTATGTGGTGTGAAATGGAAATATGTAGAGTTGAATTGTAGTCCTTTGCATTCGCTTACAGCGGCGATAAGGGCATTGGTGACATCTCCTATGGTCTTGCCCGTTATTTCTGCCAGGCCATGCTGAGATTTAAGTTGTTGGAGTGACCCAACAGTGAATGCCAAGGAACAGCCACATGGCACAGAAGCAATACCAAGAACTTGCACGGCAAACATAGCCAATCGCCCACGAAAAATGGACGCCTCAAATACAGGCTGGATTTCAAACAGTTGCGTATTAAAGAAAATAGTGACGTGGTGTCTATAAGGGCTGGAATGTGCCTTATGGCCTCAACAAGAAGCAGTAAGTGCTACTGAAGTAGTGCAATATATCAACTCTGCCCCCAGCCAACCATATGAACATATTTGGAAAGCTAATTACATGCAGTCTGCGATGGATACCCTTGA
The DNA here is from genome assembly GCF_964204655.1 of Triturus cristatus. Classification (NCBI taxonomy): domain Eukaryota; kingdom Metazoa; phylum Chordata; class Amphibia; order Caudata; family Salamandridae; genus Triturus; species Triturus cristatus. Next base: position 1,680,847,259 of record NC_140591.1, read on the forward strand.
GTAATGTCCTGAACCCCACACAACCAACTGCGCTGAAAGCCCATAGTACTGACATACAGTGGACACCACCAATGCCAATGACATATCTCCATTCAATGGAAGAGGGATATAGGTGTTCAGGAGGATTTAGAAAGGTCAGTTCCCCAGGATAATAGACTTCATGGGTGTGGGGCAAGCCTGTATGCACCAGAGGTGGTGGGAAGGGTTGGCGCCAGGAGTACAGGGCTGAGGCAGGGGCAGCAGCGGAGAAGCAGGCAGGTGTATGTAGGAACAGGCAAACATGAAGCTGAGGAGAAGCAGACATCAGGGCACCAGAGGGACACACATGAGAGAGCCAGGAGATAGAGGGGAAACAGCAGGGCCATGTATGGGGCCACAGAGGGAGAGCAGCAAAGGGGTCATGACAGAAGAGGGACATATGAGGGAAACAAAAGGAAGGTATGGGGGCACATCAGAAGAGAAGCAGATATGAGAGCAGGGCAGAAGGAAATCACCGGGAAACAGGTATGAGGACAATAGAGGAAAAGACATTAAGAATGTAATGGAGGATTAAGAGACTTGCTCACAATCACAAGAATTGAGCAGAGGTTGGGCTGCCAGTTTGCTTTCCCAGACGTACTGTTGGGAACTCTAACCCAGAGGCCACATCCTGTCACAGACAGCTGGGAGATGAGATGAACCTTTTCTCTGCTTACAAACTCTCTTAATACACTTGTGTGTTGTTTGCTTACACTGATGAGCAGGGCATGGTATGCACTTGCTGGGTTTCGCTCCATAGATGCAGACAAACACATACAGTCCTAGTTTGGGACTGCATGTATAGATACAGAACGCCATCAGTTGAATTTTCAACTGGGTGCATTCAGGCTAAAATAGAAACCCTTCATGCTACCACCATGATGTGTGACTGCTCACCTCGAATGTCTGTATAAGGCTGCCCCATGTACCCAAAGAGTGAGGAGAATTCAACACCTGGGTCATGGGATGCAGCCCACTCACTGGTGTGAGAGCAGCCCCTCGGGCAGTGCCACTACCTAGTAGGCCTGTCCGTCCCTCCTCCACCCCCTTTCTGCCACCCTTTAACCCCTCAATGTATATGAGCATGCCGTTCAGACAGATTTACAGCACAAGCTGGCCCTGCAGTTACAGGCCTCAAGAGAACCACAGATAATATTATGTCCACTTGTGAATAATGCCCCGAGAACTGATGATGTCAGCACAGCCTACACTGCAGGGAAACTGCACTTCTACATTTAAAGGGGGCGTACAGATACTGTGCTATGGAGAGCATCCGCACTTATATATTTTGACGTCATTCCCTGGGGGCGGGGCATTCAGGCAACTAAAGCATTACCAGTCTCTAGACACAGAGCTGCAGACACCTGCATGCCCTGTTAGGAGGCGCAGTGAACCACAGATACCCGCGTGCACCGCCCCAGGAGTGTTCAGTGTTAGTGCACAGCAAACACAAACTGACAGAATGGTGGTCACCAAGGGGCATATCAGCAAAAACCGGCGATAATTATCGCTAAGTGCACTGAGCGCTAGGATAATTATCACCGGCTAGCGTGGAGTTTTATCGCTGAGATAGCGTGCTATTAGCAACACTTATCTCAAAAGCGCTAAAAATCCTAGCGCTAACTGCCTAACGTGAGATTATCGCTGGAAACCCAGCTCGGTGCCTGAATTAGCTTATGGCTGTTGGGTGGCTAATTAGGTGATCGGTGGCTCTGGGACCCCACAGTATGTGCCTTTGCCGGAAGGAAATGGAAGTTCAATTAGAGGAATTTGAATACCCAGCAGGTGGCAGGCAAATGCTACGGGTGAATTATGTTGTTTGAGGTAAAGATCGCCTAAGCTATTGTAAGTCTCAGAAGCTAAGGCTGTAAACCAACATGCCGTACGACATGGCAGCGATCGCTACAGCCGTCTTGCACAGTATGAGTTCACATGCACTGTCAAATATTCGCACCTAACGTTTAGAGAGGAACGTGTAATAAAACTTTCTGCCGGAAATCCAAAACCGGTAGAAACAGCACACAGCTCTCAAAGGTAAAACATACTTAATAGGCAAGTGTAATTTTCCAGTTTGATGTGGGCCGATTTTCTTTTGCCCTTTGTGTATACATGTCAAAATGCTTCCTTTGCCCTACCGTAGGGCCGCTAGACACGAAAAGGAATTGTGAAATGAGATTGATTTGTGACAGGGTTGGACATTGAGTGTCACTGAGTACATTTCAGCGGAGGGATTTCCGCAAATAGCTTCCAAGGCTCTAGCATGGGGTGCCGGTGAGCACATGCAGTGAGTCTCCCCCCCCCCCCTTTTGGGGAAGGGGGGCGGTTTTCTTTGCCTCTTGCCTCCGGGCATGCTTTTTGGTAGGGGCCCCCAATCTGCATGTGTGGTGGGAGCGACTCGCCGCGGACACAGACACGCACTGCGTCTGTTAGGGGTTGCGGTCGGCGCACATCGGGTTTCAGAGCTAATCATTCGAATTGGGAGGCATGGCGGAAATGCTGTTCAGTTGGATGGATGCACATGCGTGTGACCACTGGTGGGGTGCGTGCTGAAGCAGAGTCATTATAGTACACTGCAGTTGCACCGGTGTCTGCAGCCCCGTGTTGGATCCGAGTGGGGAGGCATGTTTTGTTTAGGGCCCATTGGGTCTTCCCATTGCTGGGGCGGCCGTGGGGCACTGGGGGGCAGTCGCGGGGAGCTGCAAGTCTCGCTGTTCATGGAGCTTGGAGGTGGCACGGGTGCGGTTCGAGGCGCAGGATAAAGTTGTAAGAATGGGGGCATTCGCCTTTTTGGCGCCTGGAGTCAGCTGTGTGTGGTCCTCTGGAGACTGCTGTGCGCTGCACCGACGGGAAGGCCCTTATTTCCGTTCGGGCCGTGGGGTCTACCATAAGAGGATTAATTATTGCAGATCAATGGATAGTTTTAGGGAGGCTGGTGAGAAAGATATCCCTGATACTGCGGACAGATCTCGATAAGTTAATGGTTGTAACATAAAGTGAAGGTGCATGTTTGAACAAACAACCGAAGGGGGCTAATGACACCATACCAGGTGCACGGTGGGTGGGGGGGTCATTGCTTTGCTCCTGTAGCGGCTAGAGACAAGGGGGGGTGCGGCGGGCTCTGTGAATCGCAAGTTGCAGCTGTGGTGCTGGGCGCTTTCCGAAATTCAGGTGCATAGCCCAGGCTGAGTTGCCTTTAGGGATGGAGTCGGTGCCCGGTAGCTGGAGACAGGCAAGCAGCAGCAGGGCCCCCTCAGCCCGGTCCATGCTGCCAGCTCAGAAGTGAGTCACGCACGCGTGGCAGCAGGCCTCTCCCGGTCGATGCCAGGCTAGTGAGGGTCAGATTTCAGACGTTGGCCAGGCCTCACTCCTCGGGAAGCAGTTCGACATTTTAGGACATGGATGTGGGGGATTTAATGGCTCGTCCTTGGTGTTTTCACGTTTCGTGCGCATACAAATTTTAAATAATCGCATAATGGGTCTTGGTTCGACCTCCTCACTTTCCTTTTATTTTATGTCGACCAATGCCTTTTCAATTAAGTAATGGAAGGAAAGGTGTGTTGCGGTGCGTACAATTTTGGATGTTTTGCACCTTTAGATATCCTATGCATTTCCTGGCTTCCCTTTCATACCAACACGATTGCAGGTTGCGCAGTTGTGATAGACCTTGACTCCTCCACCCCAGAGTTAAATGCTGGAATATTGTGAGATAATGCTGCCTAACTGTAAATCTCAGGCACGTAAGGATGTAATTTAGAAAATGTTCATTGGCTTTGACTGACTCGAAGGGAGGGGCTTTGTCCACTTTCAGAGCACAGATCCGTCCGGTGGCTTTGCCCGTCTGTGGCGCAGCAGGGCTAGCCTGATAGTTTGTTCCGGCCTGTGGTCGTGAAGGAGTGGTGCTGGAGAAGCGGCCCCGGCTCTTAGTGTGGTGCTTGGGGGGGTGCCTCCTGCGTGGCAGAGTGGTGTTGAGGCAGAGGGTGAACAGCGCGTTGAGTTGCAGCCCAGATTATTTTGTGTTGCGCCATTCCACAGGGCCGGGATGCGGATACGTTGCCAGCCCGCGGGGAAGCGCATTTTCCGGCGAATGTTGTCCTGTGTGTGTATATCATTTGGACGGGGCCCCTACGTCCGTTATATGTGGCCGCTATTTGCATTTGGCACACTCGGGGGAGGGCCGCTCTTAGCGAGGCCCGGTCTTTCAGCTGTGTGTGCAACTTGAATGTAGGTTGTCATTTGTGTGGCTTTAAAATCCTAGGAGCCCATATGTGATATGGCGGGCGTGTATTTGTCCCTGGTTTGGTGACACCGCGTGCCTTTCCTGCCCAGCATGAACATGCCGTGACTCGGTTGCAGTTTCTGTTGCTTTCCGCTGCGCTCCTACCGGGTGGTGTTAGACCTCAGCTTCTGGGCCCTTCAGAGTCGGGGCTCTGAGTGGGGGTTGCTTTTTGCCCCTGGAGTGACGGTTTGGAGGTGTGTTGTGGTCAGAGCCGTGTCACGTAGTTGCGGAGCCGGGCGGCCCCTGGACAGCTTGTGTGCGGCTCGGTGGGTGGGTCGCCGGTGAGCTCTCGCATAACTTCTAGCCATCAGCCAGGCTGATGGTCCCTGTCGTTCTGAGCTGCCTCATTTTCCTCAACAGGCTAACTCTACGAGGAGGCTGATAGGAGCAGAATAGATCAAGGTTTTATTATAAAGACTCTCAGCTGGTGCTCAGCTTGCTTTCCACTCCTTTCAATACTAGGGATGCATCTGGTTGGAGTATCACTCCAGAAGCTTAACCATGGCTTCTTTTGCGCTGCTGGTGTCTTTTATAACTGGCGGGGTCTCTGCTGCATCCGTGTTTCACATAAGGGCCCTCTTGTGCGCATGTTGCGCTCACTCTGGAAGTCTAGCGGGGGCCAGTGTTGTCTACAGACCCTCACACAGGTCACGGTCAATATTCTTACAACAAAGCCATAGGTTGTTGCTTATTAACCTTAGGCAACTATCAACCATTGAGAAGTCAATAGCCTGGCTTGATGTAGGGGTCATGTTACGGTTGATTATATATCTGGACACAAGGATAGAAGAGACAGAACTATGCAGCCTACCATGCTAAGCAAAGATGTCCAGCTTGGATGTTTAATCCACACCCTTCATCACATCAACCACCCCCCCCCTTTTTTGAGAGACCCCAAGTTTTCATACCACCTACAGAGGTGGACACAGTCAAATTGGAGGAAGCAGTGCCTCCGTTTCGTTCGGGGGGTGTTTTGTCTGCTGACCGCAAGTCACTTGGCGTTCTGTTAACAATATCGAGCCAAACCTAGGTCACATGACTGCAGATTATGCGAAAGGCAGGTAAAGAAAGCACCGGATTTGAGGTTCCCTCTCATAGCAAGAGCCTCTGCTCTACGTCGAGCTGTTACAGTGGATGCCTCTTTTTAAGTCGCTTGAAATTCTGTTAATGAGTATCGCGTTTCAGATAGAAGGGAGAGGTTGTTTTTTATCTGACATGTCCCTACAATGCCCCGGATAAACTGCTTCTAATAGTATATATCCAGAGGCAATGTCAGAAGCCGCAAAATAACATGTTCTGTCTGCCTTTGCCACCGGTTACCAGCCCAATGGTGGGAAAGTATAATTGTACATAAGTAACAGCGTGGGGGTAGCAAATACCGGATTTCAACATAATAGCAAAATTAGGTTATTGCCCAACAAGCATTATACACACCGAAACGTAAGACTAACAGTAAGGTAGGTTGGACATCCCTTCCCTTCTACTTGCACATTGTGTCAAAAGGAGCTGGGGCAAAGCATTGGGGACAATTATAAGTACATTTGGCATTCCCTTTCAGGGTGCACGAAGGTGGTTTTCGAATGTGTATTCCTGGTCTTATGGCGGTGTAGGGCCATTCCCTTTAGAGATATGTCCATGGCGGGATGGGTTTTATTGCAAGCTGCTACTGGGTTATTCCCTCTTACCGTCAACAGCTGCACACATAGCCAGCATGACGCAGCCTGGGATGTCTGGGGGGGGGGGGGGCAAACACCTCAGATTAAACCAGATAATAAAAAACAAAAAAGACAACAACAAAAATTCTTATAAGAAGGAGGGATAAATGACAAGTACACGAGGGTTCCCTTGCTTAATGTCACGTATTCCATGGCGAGAGGTCACAAAGAGGGGACGGGCATTGGCCCTTACAGCTGTGTGGAGCCAGGCTCATGTAGAGGTATGCCCAGGTGTGATTGGGGTGCCTCTTTGCGTTCTCGTGGCCAATGCGGTTTGTGGTATCTCCTAGCAGAGCCGCTGAAGGTGTAATGCAGCGAAACAGTGAATTGGGGGTCTGGAATCATGACACTTCAGAAAACTGGGACAGGAAGTAAGGCGGGATGGATAACTCCTTCTACCTGCATTGGCACATCTTGCCTGGAGGGATTGTCAAAGGGATTGCATTTCAGCCAGGCATGCTAGCACCCATCCACACCAAGCTGATCGTTTAAGGTCATCCGGGCCCTCATTTACACAGCCCAGGATGAGGCTCTTGTGGGTCAGTGCCATGAATTACTAAATCCCAAGGGGCAGCAAGGGAAGGCAGGGCTCTCTCCATATCTGGCACCAGAACACAAGGCAGCCAGGGGCAACGCGTATGTTGGGTATCGTGTGTATCCAATAATGGGCATAAGGCATATATTGTCTCAAACCGGATTTGACACCATTAAGGTGTTCACAAGAGTTTAGCAACCTAAGGAGTTTGTGCTATCGTCTGGTCAAAGGAGCAAAGTAAGGGCACCCCAGTACCAAGGGTAGGGGACATATTCCTGTAGTTAAGCTCAAAAGCCCGGCACGGTCAGCTGCTCCAGCCACACTGGGTGTGGATGCTGTCTACCACCATAGCAAGCTGCTGTTTCAATAAAGGGGAAATCAGTGTGTCCAGCACAAAAGGCTACTATGCAGTATGAACATTTGGCACGTCCAGTGTTCAACAAAACGGTTAATCTTCGGAGCGGGGAATTTTACTTCGCCGGGACAGATCAGGGTAGGCGGGGTGAACCCAGGTGAAAATTGTGTGCTTCTCAAGGTACTCATGACCAATACGGTTTGTGGTAGCACACCGAGCTGATTGTTTAAGGTCATCCTGGGTCGCATTTACACAGCCCAGTAGGAACACTACAGCTGGGTGGAGCCAGGCCCATTTTGAGGTACGCCTGGGGGAAAATGCTGTGCTCCCTAAGGTTCCCATGACCTAGGCGGTGCGTGGCATCTCCCGCATCAAATGTGAGGCACCATATTACAAACAGTGCGCCCTGTATTGAATCAGACAGATTCTCTATGCGGGTATGCCTAGGGGGCTCCACCAGAGGGAGCTGAGCGGGCGAAATTCCCAGCAGGGATAAGGGCTGCAAGGCCATCTATAACCAGTAGGGATGGTTCTCTTTCATCTAGATTTGCAGGAAGCTCTAGACAGGAGAGGTTGCAGGTAAGACCATAGCTGTGGTGGGGGTCCTGGTGGTGACGGGGGCCACCTCCAGCGCTGTGGCGGAGTTACAGGGCGATCTGGAAGCAGGCCGGTACCAAGGGTACCTCTGCGCGGCACCATAGGGGGTGCCAGAGCCAAATCCGAGGAGCCTCATGGGAGGGTCCTTGAAACCATGTCGGCGCCCCGCTAGTCCTTCGGGCAGTTGTGGGCCTGAACAACTGGGTGTTTGCTATGCGACGCTCCGCCCTGAAAGGGGCGTGAGTAAGAAGGTACCAACGGTCACATGATCTGAGAAGAGGATCACTAGTAAGGGCAGCCCATGCGGGGTTTGCCCCGGTGCTGCCTGGCTCATCAGGCGGGCAGGCGGCCCAGTTGGTTGCCTGCCCTTGGATCGCCCGTAAGATAACCCACCTATTACATAACGGTGTATGTAATAAACCTGCAGCAATTTTACCCAAACAAATATCTGTGTTGTGTGTTTATTCTTGGGAAATGTATATATTGTTGGAGGGGTGTAAAAAGATACCAATGACGATGCTAGACGCAGTTCCATCATTCATACGTGATCACACGCCAACCGGGCAGAGTGGCTGGCGATGGCTGAAACAACATAACGGCCTGTGCAGCTGGGAACAGCAAGGAGGATGGAGCCAAGCTGTGTATAGGGATGCAATGCCCCTATGGGAGGAGGAAGGAGGGGCTAGCACATGCTGTAGGGTGTGATGGCCAAACAGAGGGGGATATGTGCAAGGAAGTGGAGCAGAGAGACATTAGCCTTCCTGGCCTCTCTCCTTCACTTCTGAAATGCAAGGCTGCACCATATTCACAAGAATGTGGTGCAGCCTTGCGTTTCCCTCTGCGATCGTGCTAAGTTCAGCAACTTAGTGCCAACGCAGGCACCCTTGCACCAGAGTGCAAGGGTGTCTGCGTGCAGGGGAGGATTTTTTTATGTGTAGGAAGGTGTCCCTTCCTGCACATAAACAATCCTAGAAATGCCATCCTAACACTTTCATGTGTGCTACTTCAAGCAGCACACATGAAAGTGACAAAATGGAATTTTTAAAAAAGTTTGTTTATGCGCAGGAAGGGACACCTTCCTACACATAAACAAACAATGTCATTTTGCCTTTTCTATGTGTGCTGCACAAGGCAGCACACAAAGTGAAAAAGCAAAAACAAGGAGAAATAATGCAATTCTCTTCACTTTGCCATCTTAAGATCAGTTTTTACCTGGTCTGAATTTTGGCTCTGCCTCCTATGTACGCCACCCTTGTACATGAGGGGCAGCGTCAGAATGTATGGGTGTTGCGGTGGAACGCCCGCCTCAACACCCACTGCCCACCCCTTTCATGCTAACACTATGGTGCAAAGGTGTGCACATGGCGCATGGCAGCCTAATTGTGCGCCACCGCTAGGGGGAAAGGATAAGAGTGCTATATATTTGTAGATATGGCGCTGTCCTTCTACCTCAATCTCACATAACTCAGTGCAGCAACTTTGGATGCTGACCTGCGTTGTGTAAATGTTTTGTTAAGCTTTTAAAGTGTTGTGTGTGGGGCAAGGTTGAGAGTTAATTTTTAAGATGGTGGTTGTAGGAAAGTGACATTTTTGACAAATTCACCCCCACTTTTTGCCCTAGTACTGATGCTTATTGATAAAAAGTGCACTGGGCTCCTGCTAACCAGCACCCAGTGTCAGTTCTCCGTCCCTTAAAATAAGGTAAATGTCAAAATGTAACCGAATTGGCAAGGACATTAGCACCCCTTTAGGTGACTAGTACATGGTACCCCTGGTGCATAGGGCATGGGTACTAAAGTGTGTCCCTAAGGACTGCAGTGTGCATTACACCACCCTGGGGGACCCCTACACAAACTGCATGCAGACTGCCATTGCAGTCAGGGTGAAATGGTGCAAACCATTCAAAAAACAAAACATGGCACACTGTGAATGTACACTGCATATACTATATGAACGTCACCCCTACAGCAGGCCCTAGAGCCCAAAGGCATGGTGCATTATGTTATGTATGAGGACCCACCTGCATGAGCAGATAGGCCCCCTCGATTTCTAGTTCCATTGCTTAATATTGTAAGTGGTCAGGAAGCCATCTCAAGTATATGTACTGACCACTGGTCATTACGAGTTACAAAGCTACATGATGGCTTCACTGAAACCAATGGTATTTGTCTTAATAAAACCTGTGCTCTCAGAGGCCAGGAACAATGCCTGCTCCGGCAGAAGTTGTTCACACTACCTCCAGCAGGATGAGTAGTGATTTAGCATATCAAGGCCAGAGGCTTCAAAGCCTCTGCAACCTTTGATTTGTGACCCTGGCTTATCCCCAGACCTGGGGAATGCCACCCCCTGTCCTGATGTCCATTTGGAACCAGAGCAGGTGGGAAAATTAAATAGTAGGCGTGTTGCACTTTTAGGGTAGTCACACCTGTAAGGTGGGACACCTGAATTGGACCGTTGAGAAAGGGTTTCAACATTTTGAATTTGGTGAAACTAGGTACTCTGTGTCAGGCTTATGCCCCCTAATCCCCCTAAAAGAAGTGGTAATATAGGGCATGTGGACACCCCAGGGGTAAGTAGCCTATTGGATACTATCCTGTACTCCCCAGAATGCCCCCAAATGTAGTATTCAGGGGTCCCAGTATGTGTGCTGCAGAATGCAGCACACGTAGAAAGAGCAAAAACAAGGAGAAATAAGAGTATTTCTCCTCGCAGCGCCACTTTAACGCCTCCTTTTGAAAGGTGCCTGCTTTTGGAGCTGCCTCGGATTCTCAGATCCTGGTAAATCTGGGGCAGTGTCAAAAAGCAATGGGTGTTGCTTGGGAATGCCCACACCAACACCCATTGCATGCCCCTTTGCCACAGAAAACTGTGGTGAGGAGGGCCATATTTAGAAGGCGGCATTAAGTCACGCAAAGTTGCTTAGCGCCGCCTAGTAAATATGGAGCATGACATTGCGCCACTTGACTGTCGTGAAAAGTGATGCTCCTGTGGCACAATGACATAACCACTTCAGTTCCGCTGAATGAATCCACACTTAGGGGCATATTTATGAATTTTGTGGCACAGGGCAGCGCAGCAATTTACCTTGCTGCACTGCCCTGCATCACCAGGAAAGGGCAGAAATGTGCTGTATTTATTGAATACAGTGCATCCCTGTCCTTTCCCTTTTGCTGATGCCGTTTAAGCAGCCTTGCACCAACGTAGGCACCCTTGCAACATGGTGCAAGAGTGCATGTGTTGTAGAGAGGATCGTTTTGGTGCAGGAAAAGGCACCTTCCTGTACAAAAACAATCCTGAGAGGGTTTTTCCTCTTTCACATAGAAAGAGGAAATAACAAGGAGAAATGAAGACATTTCTCCTTGTCACACCTCTCCTAGGGAAGCATTTCTTTTTGGGGAATTCCCTAGTTTACAAGGTCTTGCAAACCTGGTAATGCTTCAAAAACCATGAGAGTTGTGAGTGGAACATCCATGGAACGCCTACCCAGGGAAGAGTAAGGCTTTGCGTGGCTTCAGAAATCTGACTTAAGGTTTGCATCGCTCTTGCACTACGCTGGGTGGTGCAAGAGCGATGCAAACCGGGTCATACATTTGACTGATGGTTTGCATGTGCAGCAAAGTGCCCTTTACACACAATATGCACATGCAGCCAGCACAGGAAGCAGCAGATTTGTCACCATGTGGATCACTATTCTGTTCATGTGATAAAGCGAATGCATTAATGCGTGCACCAATGACTGCCACACTCACCCGTAGCTGTCACCACCCACCAGGATGGAGAAAGCCTAGCTGTGGGCAAAACAGCTGGTGACATGATTTCTATTGATTTTAAAAACAAAATAACATCACAATTCATTAACTTGTCCCACCCTCTCTCCCCAACCCTCTAAACAAGGAAAGAGATGTGAGCCACCCAGTGTGCAAATAAATGTAAATCCATACATGACATTGAGTCACTTAAACAGCAGTAATTTGTAATCTCACATCAAATTAAAACAGATCAGCATCAGAGACATGTCTAAAGAGTGTTAATCATCTGTCCCGCCACATCTTGTATTCTTTAAGCGTTCTTGACACAATAGATCAATACCGCTGCCATAGAGGTGGTTCATGTAATAGACTGATGGTGGCTCCATTTGTACACAATAACTGGCCTTGGTCTTGTGACTGGACTATGAACTTATACTCTCAAATCTTGAGGTACATCACCAGTGCCCTACCTGAACGACAAGGCAGCGTCACAGCTGGTCCCTTGACGCACTCCTCTCCTGCCAGCAATTGAGGATCAAGACATGAACTGGACAAGATCAGGAACTCCAGTCATCTAGCAAGGACCGCTCTTTTGGTGCGCATCTGATATTCAATCTTTGAAGGGATATTTTGTATACCCAGCTGACGTGAAGGCATTAGGAAGACACATCGAACCAAGGAGAGTGGTTTGTCCATCTGACAACCTCACTCCATTCCAAGGGCTGGGATATGAACATAGAAAGGGTCTAGAAAAGTGGAGTCACTTGAGTGTTAACCTATGCCCCCAAGGCAAGACCACCAAATGACTACTCCAGCGTACCCTTAAAAATGACAATGCTAATGAAGGACAGTCAGAGTTATATGTGTCTTTGAGGCTCCTCCCAGGTTAGGATTTTGAGGGATTTAAGTTGGCACAAGATAAGATGAGTGATGGTGCAGAAGGTCGCTTCCATGGTTATTGGGGTTATAGGTTTATTACCCCTCCTTCAGGGGAGGTGGGAATACATGATTGTAATGGAACTATACGTGCACTCAGGGAAGAATGATTACTGACAATTGTCTGAACATAAATTAATTTTGTGAAAAAATTATTATTTGACTGGAAAGACAGAGGTAGGCTGTGGACTAAAAAACAGTTGTGTGCTTCTTGTGTGAAACTATGCGGTTGATTGCGTGATGGACATGAGGAGCATGTGCTTCTACTTAGCAATTAATTCTTGTCGTCCTACATCAAAACATTCCTACTGACACATCTATTGTCTTGGTAAGATCTACCAAGCTTTGAGTCACCTAGCATAGCACCCCTTGAGTGCAGAAGCCCCTTAAGCCTCTAGCATGCCCCTATCTCTGTCAACCTCCTGCTCCCATGAAATGCTAGCTTTTTCACCCATGCCAAGTTCCTCTTGGCCCCACAGCCAGTGCACCTTGAAAGGAAGCAGCTCTTGTTCAAAATCTATTCTCTTGGATAAAAGGTGTGCTTGTCCTGACCATTCAATGCTTGGCACAGAGCCATAAGTTTACCTGTCTGATGTTGCATACCTGTAGGATGTTTCTGAATTTACTGTTGCACATTTCAGCATATCTTTAGTTTGCAAAGCGGATTAATAAATATGAAAACAACATATACTACAGGAATGGAGGGCCCCGTTGCCACTCATTTTTTAGTGACCATTACCTATTTTTTCTCATCAGAAGTAAAGAAGGAGGAAGAGAGAGAAGGAAAAACCATGGCAAAGGATGAAAGCAGGAACCTCCAAGAGTGAGGTAAAAGGGCCTAGCTCTCCTGTGCTGCTGCACTGCCCTGACTCCTCCCCAATTTTCTGACATCATTGATGCCATCAGTGATGCCACTGACCATGTCATGAGTGATGTAATGTGTGAGGTCATAAGCCGTGCATTGCGGGGGCACACGTTTTAGTTCGCTCAGTAACTATAACAGCCGAATTTCTCTGGTTTTGTACGAGTGAAATATCAGCCTATCTATAACAGCCCTGTAACCTTGGTTTTTTCAGTGAATATCTAAGGACTTTTTTTATCCTATTTCCTAACTATAGCAGCCCAGTAACCTTTGTTTTCTTTCAGTGAATTTCTAAGGTTTTTCAAAATTCTAATTCCTAACTCCTTTCATTTTTTTCTGTAAATTTCCATGATTTTTTATATAGCAATGTTTTTTGCAGAATCTTGTGAAAAGGGGGCATGGCCTCTTACCAGCTGTCAGAAATCCAGCTGAGTAGGACTTATGGAAAGTACCAGGAGGGTTTATTGGTCCCCAAGGTACTTTAGCATTCAAGACAACTTTATTCCCCAACCAGTAGTATGCCAGGAGATGTGTTTGCAGAGCAGTGCAGAAAGGGTGTGTGGCCTCCAAAGACTTCTTAGCAAACTGACTTTGTGGAACTTGTTGGAGGTAACAAGAGGGTTACTTGTCCCCCCAAATACCCTCAATACCCAAGGAGATTTCATTCTCCAACTATGCCAGGAGGCGTGTTTACAGAGTGATGGAGAAAAGACTTCCTTGATGATTGCACATGTAGTGCCTGTACTATTTTATAACTGCCATTGCCTAGGACAAACTGTGAATACCGGTTGTTTTTACCATAGTGTGAAACACATATATAGACATATTTTACGAAAGATTTCAGTGTAGCTATTTAGTAAGGTACTAATTTAACTTTCCCCTTTGTATTCATTTGTTGAAATAACTTCATGAAAAATTAATTTTCCTTCTTCACAGCAACACCGGAGGTCGCAATGACATCAGTAGTCATGAATACAAATGAAAAAGTGTAAAACAGATACATAGACATACTTTACACAAAAGTTCAGTCTTGCTGTTTAGTAACATATTGGTTTAACTTTATTTCATCAACATCTTTGTAAAAACAACAACAGTTTCAAAAGATTTCTTTCAACATCTGAACTCATCAACACAACACAACTTTCAAACAAACTTCAGACTATCCATTGCTACACAAATCATGGGGAATCAAAAACTGCTGCAAAACTAGTGCAATCCACAATGTGTGACAGGACCATCTGCAGATGGATGGACAAAAAATATGCAAGTGGGATGACGTCCATCTCATATCTTAAACCCTATCATAGAAAATGTCCCAACTGGCAATCTAGAAGAGGGACGCTGGAGGACCATCTACATCAGTGGCAAAAGTGACCAAAGTCTATGATGAATTCTCTATAGGTGGAGAGGATGTCAGGCAAGCCATGTTCATGATGGAGGAATCTGACAATAAAGTTTCTTTAAGAAACTTTTTCTCCTTTACACAGGATAGAGTTGAGAAAGCTATTCTTGAGATTAAATCAGGCTCTTCTCTGGATCCATGTCCCGTAAAGATTCTTCACATGGTCCCAAACATAATAGCACAAATTTTAACACCTCTTTTGAATAATATTCTCATATCTGGGTATTTTCCAGTAGAGTGGAAAAACTCTCCGATTAGGCCCATTATCAACAAACCCACCCTTGATCCTCTTGAAGTGGCCAACTATCGTCCCATTGCCAGCCTACAATTTCCTTCAAAAGTATTTGAAAAAGTGCTAAATGAGGGACTTTGGTCCTTTGTAGAAGACAATAATAAACTAGATATAGCTCAACACGGTTTCAGGCCACACCACAGCACTGAGTCTGCATTAATTGCTGCGACTGAAAGCTTACGACTACTCCTAGATCAAGGTGGAAAGGCTATATTGGTAATGCTTGATTTATCCGCCGCGTTTGATACGGTGGATCACCATATTCTCCTTCAGCGTCTGGCGGAGATAGGGATAAAGGACAAAGCAGCAGATGTTCTTCATTCCTATCTGAAAAATAGAAAGCAAGCTGTGGTATTGGATGAGCACACATCCTCTCACTTTGTAATGCCATGTGGAGTACCTCAGGGATCGGCACTTTCACCTACCCTGTTCAACATATACGTTTCTCCTCTGGCTAAACTAATTCGCTCACATGGCTTTAAGGCCGTTTGCTATGCTGATGACACACAGATTATTATCTCTTTAGCCACAAATCCAGAGACTGTGGCTGAGCGTTTTAAGTTCTGTATGAGCCAGATCATTTGCTGGATGCAAAATAACTGCCTGAAATTGAATACCGGGAAGACGGAGGTAGTTACGTTTGGAGGAGACATGTCTCTTTGGAATTCAAATTGGTGGCCGGAAGCAGCAGGACTCTGCCCCCAGCCAGTAAAGAAGGTAAAAAACCTTGGAATTCTCATTGACGACCAACTCTCCCTTATTGACCAGGTAAATAGTATAACCTCCTCATGCTTTTACACAATTAAAATCCTTAGAAAAGTCCTTCCGTTTATTCCCATGCCATTGAGGAAAATGGTTGTAACAGCACTGATCCTGTCAAAAATTGACTATTGTAACTCACTCTACATTGGAGCCAAGAAAAATGTAATCCAAAAGCTCCAGACCCTGCAGAATGTTGCTGCCAGACTGTTACTGGATCTACCTAAATTCAGCCCTATTAGTCAAATTACGCGTGAACAGCTACACTGGCTGCCCATAACCGCGAGGATTCAGTTCAAATCAATGTGCATGATACATAAGAGCCTGCACAGGCTAGGACCGTCACAGATAGGTCAATACTGTAAACGGTATACCCCTTTGAGACGTTTACGCTCTGCGTCAGCCCACATGCTTGTGGTGCCAAAAGTAAGGACTCTGAAGTGGGGGGGCAGAAGTTTTCGGCACCTGGCTCCTAAAGTCTGGAATACTATGCCGCTGCATCTTAGAATGCAAAACGATTTACTACAATTTAGAAAGGGAGTAAAAACATGGCTTTTCACAGGTATCCCTACAAAATCGTAAGTTTATCTGATCCAGATGTAATGGCAGTAAGCGCTAAGACGCCAAGGCAAACACGCGCTATATTAAAAACAATTTTCATTTCATTTCATTTCAGTGGCGGCAGCAACAATAGACGGCCAGAAAGTCCCTTTAGAGGTACAGACTACTGCAACAGATCCACAGTTTTCAAGAATGGCCACATATTGCATTGACTGTAGTGTTGTTATACTAGCTGGTGAGCAGTGTTTTATAGCTATTCACAATGCTGCCAAAAAACATACATCGTATTTTGTTCCCCTTTTTATATTTTCTGCACATTTCATAAGAGGAGTTCATAGTGAGCAGCAAGAAGGCAACGCAAAGCTGAAGGACCCTTAACTTCAATAGCAGCACAACAACACCGAAGCAGAGAGTCCATTCAAAAGTCCAATCTGAACTTCAAGATTTGGCTTCACAGTTTTCCCCAATAGCATCATACTGCATGACATGTGGAACTGTAGTTAGTGCTGGATAGCAAACCATAATGGCCCTCACAGTGCTGGAAAGAATAATAAATGTTCATCCTTTTTTTTTTCCTTTTGCCCTTCACAGTTTTTTAGGTCGAGCTTTGATCAACCTGTCATATCTCTTCTGTGGGGTTTGGTAAACCAACCGCTTGCCATTGGCTACTATCTGTAGCATTATGAAATACTGGTTTCCTATTGGTGCCTTTCTGTCAAAGTCCCTCCTTTGTGTGTTTAGTTCCCTATCCGGCGATTTCCCTCTGAGGACATTTTAGTTGGCCATCACACAGTAAACGTGTGATAGCTTCTCTTCCCTCCTCCCATCTGGCAATTGCAGGTCAGGCGTTGTCTTTTTTGTTGTTGTAGTTTTATGTAGCGCAAACTCAACCCAAAGGTATTAGAGTGCTTAACAAGAGCACCATTTACGTTACAGATGGACACATTCATTTTTGGGTAGGCACGGGAAGATTAAATGATTTTCCCAGAATCACCGATGTTGAGCTGATGCCAAGGCTTGTTTTTCTTGGTACTAGAGATATCCTGACTTCATGAGATATTTAGATATAGGTTTTTACCATTACATGGCAGCAAAACAGTTGAATACGTGAGCTATTACTTAACTGTATGATTACCAGCGCCGATATGAGTTAGAATATGTCTTTGATACAAACCACTTCTGGTTCAAAATCCCTCATTCAGGGCTGACTGGCATCTTTTGAGAGATCATATTCCTACACGATGATGAAAACATTCGGGTTGTTCTGCCTGAGCCTTCGACTAAATGCCAGAAGTGCTGGGAATGCAAACATAACAGCTTTGCATTGTGTGTAGCACTTTGTGACTAAAGACTCGTAGTTGACATTTGATCGGCCGTACATTTACACAATGAGGGGGAAATTTGTGTTGGACTTGCGCTACTTTTACGCCGCCGTTGCGTCACTTTTGTGACGCAGAGGCGGCATAAACCCTGCGCCACGTTGCGCCCTATTTACATCGTGGCGCATCTATGGAGATGCGTCACGGTGTAAAGCCCTGCGCCACATGAAACCTGCGTCAGGTTTCATGTGGGCGTTTCTACACAGGAGGGGCGTTCCATCGTAGGAACGCCCCTGAAAAGTGACTCAGTGAAATCTACAAGCTTTCACTGAGTCACTTTTCCAACGCTGATGCGTCAAAACCCTGTGCCTGCTTGAAGCAGGCGTAAGGCTTGACGTACCACGTTACAGATAGGGCAAGTTGGAAGAGTGCTGGAGTTGCGTGTTGCGCGCAACACTACTTCAGCACTGCGCCAACTTTACGCCCAAGATGCGACACGCATCGGTTTATTCCTGCGCCATGATTGGCCGCATTGTAAATGTGGCGCATCATGGGTGGCGCAAGGGTAAACTTGCGTGCCACATCTTTCCTGGCGCATCCCTGCTGGTTTGCAGAGATGCGCCAGTCCTCGTAAATCTGCCCCCTCGTTTGTAAAGGATCTTATGGTGAAACTACAAACCTCTTTAACAAGTAGTTTGACATTGGTGTATCTCTACATTTCCTCTGTCAGTGATTCCGTGTGTTTCAGCTCGGTACATAGATATTTTTTAAGGCGATTGTTACCAGAATGATTGGCAGTAGCAGTCAGGTTTTGGATTGGGTCATGGTGGTTTGTAACTGGTCAGTTCTTTTGCTGCTCTGTTGTCTGCCCTTTTCGTTTATTTCTTTGTTTTACCTTTCTAGTGAGGCTAGTGCTATTTATGAAATGCACTGTTATTTTATTATGTGCTAATAATGGTGATAGAGGAATACGTCATTACTATTGAAAATATAATATTCAGAACAGATTAAAGGTCTTACCAGTGCTAGGTCTGCGTTTCCCGCTGAAGACTCCATCACGGATGATGGTTTTTGTTTATAGCTCAGCCAGAGTTGCCACCTCTCATGTATCCTCCCATCTGGTAGACCTTGAATTTGACCAAAGCTTCACACTTCTGAGTGATCTCCTCAGTATTATGCTATATGCTTGCACTTTACTTTGAGACCCAGGAGAGCTCAAGTGCCCATATACTTAGTCATTTCTTGTTGAGGGCAAGGTGACCATCTGTAATGCCCTGCTGACCCAGCTGGGAATGCCCTTCCAGACGTGGGGGCATATCAACAAGGGCTTTATCTCTGCTTTTTTGGCTTTAAAAGCAAGAAAAGCAGAGATAAAACTAGCGCCCTATCAACAACAGGGTGCTAACATGCAAATTCGCATGTTAGCACCCTTTTACTCTACACTTCCCCTTGCATCTCTAAGGAGATGCAAAGGGGGCGTTCCAGAGTAAAATAATAGGAGAAATGTCACTAAGCGACATTTCCCCTATTATCAAGAATGTCGCTAACCCTGTTAGAGACAAAAAAAGCAGCGCTAACCGAGGTTAACGCTGCTTTTTTACGTCTGGTATTTTTCTGACTTAGCCATAATATCCTATGGAAGGAGGATATCATGGCTAAGTTTGCCTGTCCCTATCAACAAGGTAACGTGAGATTATCGCTGGGTTTCCAGCGATGATCTCACGTTAGCCTGTTAGCGTGAGGAATTCATGCTAGCCAGCGATAATTATCCTAGCGCTAAGTGCGCTTAGAGATAATTATCGCCGGTTGTTGTTGATATGCCCCATAGTGTTAACAAGTATCTGCAATGCAATAGGTCTCACATTTACGCGAGTTTTAACTATTGGCATTGTAAATGAGAATTCCTTCTATTTATGTTTTGGTTTTTAAAACACAAATAAAAGTAATTATAATTCACAATGCTAAAAGCTTAAATTCTTGCTCATGCGAGACCGATAGCATTCCAAATGCTTGTCTACATTAGCATGTTTTTGGGTGAACAAGGGAACCCGCAAGGTAAATAAGGACCTTGGGTGTCAACTTTTTATCACAAACAGAAGTCCTTAAAGAACAATTTATAATAATAATGAATATAGACTAGGATCAGTGCTATATTTTAAGGATGTCCAGCCGGACAAACAATTTAATGATTCCAAGAATTGCTAAGCATATTAGGAGCACATAAATAGAGTGGGACACAGTCCTGCGTCCTACATACAAACAAAGACAATTACATTTGGACAAGTAGCATTTCAGGCAAAAAGGAAGAAGCTTGTGGCCAATGGTGATAGGGAGGGCAAGCTTTCAGAAAATAATATACGGCGGTATAAGGGCAGCCATCGCGCTAGTGATCGCCCATCGTTACCAGCCATCGCGCCATTCACCTCCAAGCACCGGGCTAATTGACGTCCGGTTAATTCCACCTCTCTGAGGTTCCCTGACTTGATCCCATCCAGCTCCAACATTGTGGCAACCAGTCTTAAGATCACTCCCATATTGCACATGAGCAATCTTGCCCTTATACCGCCGTCACCGCAGCCATCCAGGTCAGCGTCCTTCCGCGCTAACCGCCATCACCACCGCAATCACGGAACGTACTATTCGAGTAATCTGCCCTCATTAAGGCAGTGTATAAATTCAGGCTTGTTATTAACCGTTGTAGGAGAGTAGGATCTGCTTCACATGGGTACCCCCACTTTTTGCTGCTGTTTCACTGTTTTTCGACCTTAGTCTGGCTGTGGTCCTGCTAATCAGGACCACAGCCTAGCTGCTTCCTCTCTAAAATGGTTTGCATGTACATTAGGTACATATCTAATTTGGTTCTGGAGTGCCTTATAAGCCCCTAGTATATGGTATACTATGTACCTAGGGCATAGATACAACAGAGGCCTACCAGGGGCTGAAGCATGTATTATACCACCCTGGGAAGCACTCCAAAATGGCACCACAGGTCTGCTACTGCAGCCTGGGTAAGGGTGTGCTTGAAACCCTTACAGTGGTATAGGCTACCTATATACACATATATATACAGACACATATAAACCTATAAGCTACTCCTATGGCAGGCCTTGACAATCCTTAAGGAAGAGAGCTTGGTTTTACGTGAGAAGGTGGCCAAGCATGAGCTGGGCCCCTCTGCAGCTTTCGGAAATATTTTCTTATGGCTGTTCTGTGATACAGCCATACCATATACTCTTAAGTGCATTATAACCTCGCGGTAAATGCTAACTTTGGAATTGCTGCATCAAAAGATGTCGTGTTTGGTGTCAAACGCTTTGGAATACTACCCCGCCAATTCTGGAGGCGGGGTTAGCATTCCACCCTTCTAGAGGGAAAGACATGTTCCCACTGGCTAAACCCGGTAGGACTTTCCTGAGCCCTGGCATCACAAAATGGATGCCTCTGCCACAGACACGGGTCAGGCCTCCTGCTGCTGACCGAAACTCCGGCAGGGGAGGTCTGGATAATAGGTTTCCTGTCGCAGGGAGTTATAACCACCTCCCCAGACAGGCAGATGTGTATTGGGGCTGGGCAGGAGCACTCTCTGGTGCTTTGAAGTCCTGCACTGGGGCACACTTGGTGTCCCTGTGCATAGTCCAGTTCAAACCGGTTGTAGGGGCTACCTGACCCAGCTCTGGCGTGAAACTGGACAAAGGAAATAGGTGTAACCACCCCTCTTTCCAAGCCCACCCATAGGTGAGGCCTTAGATTTAGTCCATCCCCTAAACTTACTATAAGTATAGGAATCCAGTCCCTAGGACTTTAGATTACCCTGGACGAACCTCTGCACCATATATCCTGGACCTTCGACTTTCTATCACGACTAGAAGACGGAAGGTCTAGGGAGGCCATAAATGAGGCTCTGGAGGGCTACACTTGTCCTAGCAATTAAGATCGGCATAGGTCAATATTGGCAGTGGGAGGTTATCAAATATAGTCACGTCTGGGGTTAAACCAGACAGGACTGCCTCCACCCCATTAGTATAGATGGAGAACAAAAACGGGGCAAGGACACAGGCCTGCCTCACCCCTTCTCGATTTTGAACTGACGCGTTCACTCCGGTAAATAGACAAAATATCGAAAAAAGTATATAGAATGGACATAATATCGAATGGACATAATATAGACTCCAAAATATAGACTGGACATAATATCGAATGGACATAATATAGTTGTTAAAAATATCGAAATGCAGGTAAGTAATATCGAAGTACATAATATAGGCATGAAAAAATATCGAATTTTTATTAATATCAGATTTTTTAAAGTGTTTTGTATGTTAGTATATGTGTTAAAAGTGTATATTAGTTTTTGTAATGTATGTTTCATTTTTTTAAAGTAATGAATTTTATATTATTACATTTTTGCGTAATTTAATTCTGTAGTGGGTTGTGGGTTAATAGGGGAATAGGGTGGGAAGTAATTTAATTATAGCAAATTAAATAATAATTTTTAGGAATTAGTAATTATTTTTAATGTAATTTTGAGTTTTAGTTCTGTAGCAGGTTGTGAGTTTATAGGGGAATAGGGTGGGAAGTAATTTGATTGTAATTAAGTAAATATTTATTTGTATTTATTTGTATTGATAAATAATTTACTAATTAATTATTAATTGGTAATGAATTTGTATTAATTGGTAATTCATTTTTATTAATTGATAATTATGTTAATTGTGTTAATTTATTAGTTGTAGCGGGTTGTGGGTTTATAGGGGAATATGGTGAGAAGTAATTTGATTGTAATTAATTAATTATTGAAAATATTTTTGTGTATTGATAATTAATTTACTGTTAATCAATTATTAATCGGTATTTTTGTATTATTTATTAATTTTTGGTATTGAAAATTAATTGGTTGTTAATTAATTATTAATTGGTAATTAATTTGTATTAATTGGTAATTAATTTTCATTAATTGATTAATTGATAATTACGTTAATTGCATTAATATATTATTTGCAGCGGGTTGTGGGTTTATAGGGGAATATGGTGGGAAGTAATTTAATTGTAAATAATTAATTATTTAATTATTTTTGTGTATCGATAATTAATTTACTATTAATTAATTATTAATCGGTATTATTTTTATTTATTAATTTTTGTTATTGAAAATGAATTGGTTGTTAATTCATTATTAATAGGTAATTAATAATACAACATTATTGGTATTTATAATTAATTAAGTATTACATATTTTGTAATTGGTAATTACTTTTAATAATTTTTTTATTGGTATTAATAATTTATTTTATTTTTAATCAAATATTAAATTATTATTTTCCCTATTGTTGCACTCACTGGAGTGGGAATAGTAATTTTTACCCCTACGCTATCCAACACTTTCCCTACTGTTGCACTCACTGGAGTGGTAGTAGTAAATTTTACCCTCCCACTATCCTATGCTAAAAATATTGATTATTTTTTATTAATATTACGTTAATATATATATATATGTATTAAAAAATAAAAATGTATGTTTATTTTTTTTAACTTACATTAATTATTTATTATTTTTACATTTAAGTATTTTTGAGTATGTTTTAGTTAATTATATTTATTATTTTACTATTTTTACATTACTTTTAAGACATTTAAAAAATTTGATATTTTGACTAACTATATTTTTTACAACAATATTTTTGATTCGATATTTTTGTACTTACCTGTTTGATGATAGGAATTCAATATTTTTGCATTCTATATTTTGTCCACGATATTTTGGCAGGTCGATATTTTGGCATTCTATATTATGTCAGTAATCCGTGAACTCCCCCGTTTTTTATTGGTATTAATAATTTATTTTATTTTTAATCAAATATTAAATTATTATTTTCCCTATTGTTGCACTCACTGGAGTGGGAATAGTAATTTTTACCCCTACGCTATCCAACACTTTCCCTACTGTTGCACTCTTTGGAGTGGGAATAGTAATTTTTACCCCTACGCTATCCAACGCTTTCCCTACTGTTACACTCACTGGATTGGGAATACAAATTTTTACCCTCCCGCTATCCAACGCTTTCCTTACTGAGGCACTCTTTGGAGTGGGAATAGTAATTTTTACCCTGTCGCTGTCCAACACTTTCCCTACTGTTGCCCTCACCGGTGTGGGAATAGTAAATGTTACCCTCCCGCTATCCAACGCTTTCACTACTGTTGCACTCTGGAGTGGGAATAGTAAATTTTACCCTCCCGCTATCCAACGCTTTCCTTACTGAGGCACTCTTTGGAGTGGGAATAGTAATTTTTACCCCTACGCTATCCAACGCTTTCCCTACTGTTGCACTCTCTGGAGTGGGAATAGTAATTTTTACCCCTACGCTATGTGACGCTTTCCCTACTGTTGCACTCACTGGAGTGGTAATAGTAAATTTTACCCTCCCACTATCCTATGCTAAAAATATTGATTATTTTTTATTAATATTACGTTAATATATATATATATGTATTAAAAAATAAAAATGTATGTTTATTTTTTTTAACTTACATTAATTATTTATTATTTTTACATTTAAGTATTTTTGAGTATGTTTTAGTTAATTATATTTATTATTTTATTATTTTTACATTACTTTTAAGACATTTAAAAAATTTGATATTTTGACTAACTATATTTTTTACAACGATATTTTTGATTCGATATTTTTGTACTTACCTGTTTGATGATAGGAATTCAATATTTTTGCATTCTATATTTTGTCCACGATATTTTGGCAGGTCGATATTTTGCCATTCTATATTATGTCAGTAATCCGTGAACTCCCCCGTTTTTTATTGGTATTAATAATTTATTTTATTTTTAATCAAATATTAAATTATTATTTTCCCTATTGTTGCACTCACTGGAGTGGGAATAGTAATTTTTACCCCTACGCTATCCAACACTTTCCCTACTGTTGCACTCTTTGGAGTGGGAATAGTAATTTTTACCCCTACGCTATCCAACGCTTTCCCTACTGTTACACTCACTGGATTGGGAATACAAATTTTTACCCTCCCGCTATCCAACGCTTTCCTTACTGAGGCACTCTTTGGAGTGGGAATAGTAATTTTTACCCTGTCGCTGTCCAACACTTTCCCTACTGTTGCCCTCACCGGAGTGGGAATAGTAAATGTTACCCTCCCGCTATCCAACGCTTTCACTACTGTTGCACTCTGGAGTGGGAATAGTAAATTTTACCCTCCCGCTATCCAACGCTTTCCTTACTGAGGCACTCTTTGGAGTGGGAATAGTAATTTTTACCCCTACGCTATCCAACGCTTTCCCTACTGTTGCACTCTCTGGAGTGGGAATAGTAATTTTTACCCCTACGCTATGTGACGCTTTCCCTACTGTTGCACTCACTGGAGTGGTAATAGTAAATTTTACCCTCCCACTATCCTATGCTAAAAATATTGATTAT
The DNA here is from genome assembly GCF_964204655.1 of Triturus cristatus. Taxonomy (NCBI): domain Eukaryota; kingdom Metazoa; phylum Chordata; class Amphibia; order Caudata; family Salamandridae; genus Triturus; species Triturus cristatus. The sequence continues at coordinate 1,680,872,077 of NC_140591.1, forward strand.
TTTTTATTAATATTACGTTAATATATATATATATGTATTAAAAAATAAAAATGTATGTTTATTTTTTTTAACTTACATTAATTATTTATTATTTTTACATTTAAGTATTTTTGAGTATGTTTTAGTTAATTATATTTATTATTTTTTTATTTTTACATTACTTTTAAGACATTTAAAAAATTTGATATTTTGACTAACTATATTTTTTACAACGATATTTTTGATTCGATATTTTTGTACTTACCTGTTTGTAGATAGGAATTCAATATATTTGCATTCTATATTTTGTCCACGATATTTTGGCAGGTCGATATTTTGGCATATTATATTATGTCAGTAATCCGTGCACTCCCCATTAACGCCATACCTCACGCAGGCGGTATCTTTGCGTACATCTGGCATAAAAAACAGATGACCTGAGAATCTATCCCCATTTCCTCCATGATCGGGCATAGCTTCTGATGGGTCATGCAGTCGAAGGCGGCTGACAAGTCCATAAAGGCCATGTATAACTTACCGCCTTTGGCCTTTGTGTATTTATCTATGCAGAGCGAAAGATTGAGGCATTGGTCCACCGTCCCCTTCCCCTTCTGGAACCCATATTGTGCCTGGATTAAACTATTCAGTTCCAGGGCCCAATCCTCCAGCCTGACTAGTAGCAACCGGCCCATTAATTTAGCTGTTGTGTCAAGAAGGGAGATTTGGCGATAGTTTTTTGGACTGCCCCTGTCACCCTACTTGAAAATAGGGACTATGATGCTATGCTTCCAGGATGGGGGAGGCCCTCTACCGCTATGCTATTACAGGAGGGGGACCCAGATATCATAGTTGTCCTGAAATAGATCAATTGGGATCCCATCAGGTCCCGGGGTCTTCCCCGGTGTGCAAGCTTCTAACCCTATTCTGACTTTGTGTGTTGTAAATATCAGCGGTCTCAGGGGAAGGGACAGTGGGGCGGGAAAAGGTGACTCTGTGGCGAATTTTCGCCCGAAGATGCCTTCAAAGTGCTCTATCCATGCCTCTTCCTCTACATGCGTGTCCCAGGATGGATCTTTTGTATCTTTAAAATTAGGAGCATTTATAACTTTCCAGAACTCCCTACTACTTCCTAAAATGACGGCTTCTTCGAGATCCTCCCACGCTTTCTCCCTTATATCTTTTACACGTTTGTTTCTGGCTTGTTTATGCTCATGCCTTAATGTTTTAACCAAAGCCAGATCTCTAGGCTGGGATTTTAGGGCAGTAACAAGCTGTCTCTTTGCTAGGGAGCACAATGTCTCAAAGATCGGGTGCTGGCTTATGGCGAGTGAGTGCAGCTTTTAAATTCCGATAGGAAGGTTATGAACTGAGTGACTAGGAGAGGAGGGGACAGCTCCTCACCCAGACAGTGTAAAATATTGTCCCTTACTTGGGCTAGTATTGTAGGGGCCCGGTTCTGCTTCAGGCCCTGTGCCCACTTTAACTGGTATCCATTTTTCCTGGATAGTGAAATATCACACGCTACCTGGTGGGATCTTTCCATTTTCTGGTGAATACTCATATAGGTGTATAGGATTGCGTGGTCGCTATATGATGTAAACAGTTTAGCTAAGTGGCCCACTCTATTTTGCAATGCAGTGGAGACTAAAACAAAATCTATTGTGGACTCGCTGTTGTTCCTCCTGAATGTTTTCTCTACCTGGCCAGACTTCGAGTTATTAATTATCCTCAGACACCTCAAATAGAGTGTCTTGCCATAATCACTCTGGGTAAAATGGAGTCATCTAACCTGCACACCCTCACCTCATTATGCTTGCACAAATGTGCATTGAAATCCCCCATCCAGATTAAACTAAAAGGGCCCTTATGCAAATGTGTGTCTAGCGAGCCTAGCTCCTTATTTAAATCCTCTGCCACACATTTCATATTACCCCCCAATTCGTTATTATAAAAATTAATTAAAAGCCAGCCAGCCTTTTTGTGAACCAATTTAAAGATTTGGAAATAATTTTTCTGGGCGCCTACCTGTTTTACTTGAAGTTCTACGGTTAATAGGCCCCCTTTGGCCCTGCCTGACACTGAGGGTGTCGCTGAGGTATGGAATGTATGGTATCCTGCAAAGAAAACCGGGTCCTTCGCCCATGTTTTTTGAAGACAGATAATGTCCATCCTTGACCAATAACTCTGCCACTCCAGATTTCCAACCCTGGTGGAGATCCCTGCCACATTCCATGAAGCCATAGTGATCTTATTGGTCACAGATGACAAAGATTGTAAAAGCATTAAAGGCACCTGCGGTCGGGGTGCAGAATTGGCTTGTGTGGTAACTGGAGAGGGAATGATTTTTGATGGTCAATCACAAGCCTCAAGGTCTGAGAGGGGAGTAAATCTATTATGTAATCCGATCCCTGGGCTGGTGGTCGCGTAAATCAGGTGGCATGGTATATGTGTGATTGGCCTCCCCCCTCTTAATGAAGCTTAGCGGGTGACCCTGCTTATAGATGAACTCGAGACCAAAAAGGGTAATTTGGGTGCTTCTAGGAGGTGTTCTATGAACATTGTCAAGGAGTACAGTGCCAGAAAATGGGTTATTAAAATGTATCACCACACAGTCTCCTGCAAAAGATGTAATGGAGTTACCAACCCACTCCACTCTCCTTTCCATAATAATTTTGGGGCATATCAGCAACGAGGCGATATAAAATTATCGCCGCTTCTGCGTCCGTTTTCGGGCGAAAAGCGGCGATAATTTTATCGCCTAATTAGCAATGTCACGCTATCGTGTGAAACCTTACATTAGCGCCCGGATTCTTAACGCCCAGCTTTGCATCTCTAGTGAGATGCAAAGTGGGCATTCCTGACCTGACATAACTGGAGAAATGTCGCTAAGTGACATTTCTCCTATCATCAAGCCCCACGCTATGAAGCAAAGTGGCAAGAAAAGTAGCGATAACCCCTGTTATCGCTACTTTCCTTGCGCCTGCTTCAGGACTGACTTAGCCATGATATCCTATGGAAGGGGGATATCATAGTTAAGTATGTGAGGCCCTATCATCAAGCTAACGCCAAACTTCGTGAGATTATAGCTGCATTTACAACGATAATCTCACGTTTGGCAGTTAGCACTAGGATTTTTATCGCTTTTGAGATAAGAGTTGCTAATAGCACGCTATCTCAGCGATAAAAATCCACGTTAGCCGGCGATAGTTATCCTAGCGCTAAGTGCGCTTAGCGAAAATTATCGCCGATTGTTGCTGATATGCCCCTTGGTTTGTTAGCTGATAGTTCCCTGTACCCCAGTCGAAAAGATGAGTTGATAACCAATGAAGGCATTTATCCATTAGCTGGATAGTGGATTCGTAGTGCTGGTCCCGCAAAGGGGGAACATTTGCCAGGACCAGCACGAGTGGCGAGGAGGCCAGTGGGAGGTGGAGGACTTGATGTGAGCAGTTTGCCCCCGGTGCCGCCTGTGGTCCTTGGATACCTTCAGGACAGGAACCCAAGTTTGATTCTCCCGGACCTTGTGGTGCTTGATAGTCCTTGTCCCTTCTTGCTAAAGGGGTTGTGGATCGAGCCTCTGGATGTTCATTAACTTGAGCACGGGAAGAGTGGCCCAAATCAGCTTGTGCAGAAAGCTGTGTTATAGAACCCCGGTGCAATATGGTATTTGCATCCCGGACAACAGGCGCAGCAGAATTGGAACTCTTTAAAATGACCGAGGGTGTGTCAGCAGAATGTGTGGCATTTAATGGGGGGGCTGTTGTTTTATTGGCCTCTAGGCCAACTAGTCTCTCTTCAATGTTGGTTAATTTCAGCATGATAAGCTCAAGAATAGTGGACATCAATTTGGTCACTTCATTCCAGAAAGCTTTATTAAGGACTGGTTTGCAAGGCAGTGCATTCACAGTCAACATCAGAGATGTTACGGGGGACTTTGGGGGTGATAGTCTTAGCATGGCTTGCTCAGGGTTTAGTTACTCGAATGCTTTTAGATGGTTTCGGCTTAGCAACCCCAGTGCCCCTGTTTCGCTTTGCTGGAGGGTCAGTTTCTGTGTCAGAGGGAAATAGTATGTCATCATTGCTCCTGTTAAAAGTAGGAGAGGGTTGGGTGGCCAGTGAGGGCTCCTGTTGGCCAGCTGGGAGAACATCTAATATGGCCTTTTGGATAAATGGCGTGGCTAAGTATTAATTTGATTGGTGCCTAATGGTGACCTATTGGAAAAGAAAGGTGGTTCCATGGAAAGGCGTCTCTCTGTAGGTTCTATTTCCTGAGAGTGAACGCTTGCTGCGCGTAACAGAAATGTGTTGAGGGTAGCCACTTGTCCACCCCGTTTTCTCCGACGGAACCTTCCTTCTTCCCATGATATCAGACTCCCAATACAAAATAAAACTGTAAATACAGGAAGGTAAAGGAGTACCTTATGACCTGGGTCCGATGTAAGATGTTGGAGGGGGGCCCAGCCCAGTCTCCGGGCACCTCCGGGCGTGGACGAACCTGCCCTTGGCCCGGGTGCGACTCGGGTGCGTGCCCGGCGCGCATCCCGCCCCTTGGGTCAGCGTCCCATTTTTAAAGCGCGTCTGCACGCAGTAGGTGCTGGGAGTTGTGGTCCTGGTCAAAGCGGGCCAGCAGCAGCGGCCCCGCGCAGTCAGAGCGGCTACCAGGCAGCGCGGGTTGGCGTCCTGTTTTTAAAGCGCGTCGGCACGCAGGAGGTGCTGGGAGTTGTGGTCCTGGTCAAAGCGGGCCAGCAGCGTGGGACCCAGACAGTCAGAGCGGCTACCAGGTGCCGCGGGTCGGCATCCCGTTTTTAAAGTGCGTCCGCGTGCAGGAGGTGCTGGGAGTTGTGGTCCTGGTCAAAGCGGGCCAGCAGCGGGGGACCCACACAGTCAGAGCGGCAACCAGGCACTGTAGGTAGGTGTCCCGTTTTTACAGTGCGTCCACGCTCATGAGGTGCTGGGAGTTGTGGTCCTGGTCAAAGCGGGCCAGCAGCAGGGGACCCACACAGTCAGAGCAGCTACCAGGGGCTGCGTGTCAGCGTCCCGTTTTTTTAAAGCGTGTCCACGCGCGTGAGGTGCTGGGAGTTGTGATCCTGGTCAAAGCGGGCCAGCAGCGGGGGACCCACACAGTCAGAGCAGCTACCAGGCACCGCGGATCGGCGTCCCATTTTTAAAGCGTGTCCACGCGCAGGAGCTGCTGGGAGTTGTGGTCCCGGTCAAAGCGGTCCAGCAGCGGGGCACCCTCACAGTCAGAGCAAAAATAGTATTAAAGAAAAAATACTTAGAAATTCTATGAAAAACCGAAGGATACTTGGACGTTATAGTTAGGAAATAGAATTAAAACAACCATAGAAATTAACCCCTTCCTAAAAAAAACCAAAGGTTCCAGGGACGCTATAGTCACATATTACATCACATATGACATGGTCAGTGACATCACTGATGACATCTCAAATGACATCACAGGTGGCATCATCCATGGAATCACTCACACACCTACTCACACCCCCATACAGCCTCTTACAAACCGACACACACATCCACAAGGCCACTCACATACCCTCTCACAGACCCATACAACTACTCACACAACCACTCACTCATCCATAGAGCCACTCACACACCCACTCACTCATACAGCTACTCACTCAATTACTCCATAATCCAAGCAGCCACTCACAGAGTCTTACACTCACCTGACAGATACTCACACACCCACTTGTTCACCTATATAGCCACTCACTCACCCATACAGTTACTCACCCACCTACTTATTCCCCTATACAGCTTCTTAACACAGCCACTCACTCACCCATACAACCACTCACACACTCACTCAAACACCCACACAACCACTTACATACTCATTCACACATCCACTCCCTCACTCATACAGCAATTCACACGGACACTCACTCTCTAATACAGCCATTTACACACCAACTCAATTAAACAAACACACACTCAAACGGCCACTCACTCACCCATACAGCCACTAACACACCCAGTCACTCATCAATAGATGAGAGTGGGTAGATGGATCCAGGCGTTATCAGTAACAGATGAGTGTGGGTAGATGGATTTAGGCATTATAAATAACAGATGAGTGTGGGTAGATGAATCCAGGCTTTCTCAGTAACATGTGTGTTGGTAAATAGGTCTAGGTGTTATCAGTAACAAATGAGTGTTGGTAGATGGATCCATTATATAAATACAATGGTTCTGTCTGGAATTTCTAATTTCTTTTAGAAAGTTCAAAAAATATTCATTACATGTAACAGATATCAGATAAATGAGAAAAAAAGCACACACCAATAAAAAGTTTGCAATTTGTTAATTTAAGGGAATAAAGTATTATGGGCTGTACATAAGTTCAAAAGAGCAAAATATTGGTGACTTGTGGTGATAAAGTGACATGTGATGATAAATAGTATATACAATATATTTCAAATGCGGTAAAAGTGAATAAGTAGAATAAAAAGGTACATTATTTCTTGATATGTCTTTATGGTTTTTCACATATGCTACAAGATCCTATGTGAATTAATCTGTGATCAGAAGCATTGTGTAGACATATAAGGGTGCGTCGACGTTTCGACCCCGTGTACTGCGCAAAATATAATAAGCGTCACGGCGGGTCTGCCTCAGGACAGTGCAGATGGGTATACAGCCCAAACGTAGATTTTGGTTAATATCTGCGGGCGAGAAGGTTTTCTCAGTCAAAGTTGTAGTCCTGGTGAATCAGGAGGAGGCCTTGAATATTTTTGAGGTAAAAGGATGATGTCTTCAATAAATTTGGGGTTTTAAGCCAGTCGCATCATTTACGCGATCTGTAGTTCAGCACGTCTTGTCAGCTCTCAGTCTGGTGGAAGATGGATCCAGGCATTATCGGTAACAGATACATTTGAGTAGATGGGTCTAGGCATACTATCATAACAGACACGTGTTCATAGATGAATCCAGGCATTATCAGTAACAGATGAGTGTGGGTAGATGGGCCTAGGTGTTATCAGTAACAGATGAGAGTGGGTAGATGAGGCTAGATTTTATCAGTAAGAGATGAGTGTGGGTAATGGATTTAGGTGTTATCAGTAACAGATGAGTGTAGGTAGATTGAGCTAGGTGTTATCATCACTTTTCAAGAGTCATATTAGTGAAGTAGTTTGGTTTCAGTCAGACAAAGAGTGCTTGGCCAGGATGAGAATTTTTAGCAGCATATCTCTGAGAGACCGTTGGTATTCAGATCAGTGAGTACGGTGAAGAAGATCAGAGCACTGAGTGAATTTACTTTGTGCATCCAGATGTTCAGTTGGGTGCATACATTTCTGATGAGCCACCATCCAAAACCCCACTGCTTTAGGGAACTGGCACCAGTAGCCAGCACACCACTCAGAAAATCATTAAATTGTCATCTGTCTTCTTTGCCACAGTAGTTGGATAATGTGGTTTAGCCTCTCACAGAGACTCCCAAGTTAAAAGTTAGCATACTAGCCTCCCATTCCTCCAATATGGCCAACAGCCACTTCCTCCTATAAAGAGGAAGTCCACATCCTGTTTATTGTTATTGCAAAACCTCGAGTTGTGATTCTGCAATCAGCTATACAGGTAAGTGTATTGGGGCTGAGGTCTGGCTGTAGCCAACCCGCTTGTGCCCAGCAAATCGAGGTCTGGCACTAGCACACAAATCTCTGGTATTTGTTGTTGTTTTACCTGGTTTATGATGGTCTCATGCGTGATTTGCTACCGAAGTGTTGTTGATGTGCATGGCCCCAGGCATTTCCAGTTACCTGATTGAGTTCCTACTGAGTGAACCCAATGGCACTTGTGTGTGTTCCCACCCCGCTTTTGCTGCACCTTTGACAGCTCAGTTTAGGGCTGAGGTCAGTGGTAGCATCTCTGGCATCCTTGGATCGTTAGTTCATTTCTGGCTCAAAGGAGTAGACAGCCTGAGAATACCACGTGCTGTAGGGTTATCAGGTGTGGTATCTTCATTGTCAGCACTGAGGTTCCCGGAGGGTGCAGGCGGATCAGTCCGGGGAGCTCTGCTTGAGGAGGTGCATTCTGGCTTGTCCTGTGTCCGTTTGAAGGACAAGGGTCTGTCTAAAGCTGACTCATTTATGCCCAGCAGTTGGTGGTCTAGTGCTAGTAGCAGCCCCTGCTCTGGTCTTTTGTTTTTTCCTGCTTTGTAGCAGGTTCATGCTGGTGCTGTTACCGCTGATTTGTTAAATCACGCCTGGCCCCAAGTATCTCCCATTACATGATTGCGGTCCTGCTGAGCGGTCCTGTGGGCACTTGTGTCTTTTCTTGCCCCGCTTTGACTAGTGCGGTATGTGGAGATCTATGGTCGAAGAGAGGGATTTAGCATTCCACGCTGCATCAGTACCTCCTTGGTCACGCCTCCGTATGTGTCCATTGCTCAGTCGTGTCCTTTCCCACTGGTTGCCGAGTTCTCAGGCTTGCACTCTGGGTTTTCCAGTGACAGCGCTGGTGTGGGAGATTTGAGGTTGGTGGTTGGATGAGGTGATTCTTTTTTTTGCCATCTTTTCCATGTTGTACCATCCAACATTGTGTCCATGGATTTGATTTGAAATGTGTAAAGCGTAAACAATTAGCCAAAGGCATCAAGGTGCTGTAGACAGCCGTCTGGAGTAACCCTGCCATACCTATAGATGAGGGAAATAATCTGAAGGGAGTATAGACTCTTTAGTGCCTTCCTGAAGGGCATCAGCTGAAGAGTGGCCATAGGGCTTTGTGGAAGGGAGTGCCAGAGTTTGCTTGCCGCAATTGAGAACGCTCTATCACCCCATTTAATTATTTTAGATCTTGGCACCATGAGCTGGCATTGATGCGCTGGTCGCAGGTTTCTACCTTTAATGTACCAACTAAACAGAGCTTTTATTCTTAGTGGGGAAATAGAGAGCCTTGTGCACAATGCATAGAGATTTAAAGTTAATGCGCTTTCTAATCAGCACCACAGTAATGCCTCCGGTCCCATGACGGCAGACTGGTGCCTGGGGATGACTAGAATTAATCTGACAAGCGCATTTTGTACCACCCGGAGTCTATGCTGAGTGCTCTTGTTGGAGCGCAAGTATAGTGAGTTGCAGTAATCCGGTTTGGACATTATCAGGGCAAGAGCGACCTGCTTGTGGGCTGACTGTTAAATAAGCGGAAAGATTTTCTTAAGCATCCTTATGACCCAGATGCAGGTTGCTACCATACGATTCACCTGGGCAATGAGGTTGATTTCTGTATTTACCAGAACACCAAAGGCCATATCAGCAACGGCCAGCGATAATTATCGCTGGCCGTGCTTAGCGATAATTTTCTTATCGCTGGCTATCTCTGCTTTTTATCACCCTGGTAGCGTGTTATCATCAATTCCAGTGATAGCGATGTTATCGCCGTTTTGCAGGGAACATCGCTGGTTTTCCAGCGATGTTCCCTGCAAAAGGGCGATAACCTTGCTGATACGACCCTGTGGTCGTATCACCATAATCCACCACCAATGTTAGGGGTGGCTTAGTCAGGATTTTAGCAGACGTTAGTTTTATGGAGAAAACAGCAGTCTTCTCAAAAAACTAACGTCTGCTAAAATGCAAGGGCATCCTTGCTGATAGCGCAAAGATGACTTATTGCTCTCCTGACTTGTAGTATATGTCAGGAACACCCACTTTGCATCTCATTAGAGATACAAAGGTAGGTGTAGTGTAAAAGGGTGCTAACATGCAAATACGCATGTTAGCACCCTCTTGCTGATAGGGCGGTGGTTTTATCTCCGCTTTTCTGGCTTTTAAAGGCAGTAAAGCGGAGATAAAGCCCTTGATGATATGCCCCCAAGGTTTTTAGTCTTCTTCCCCGGAGTCGGGCAGGTTCCTAGTGATTCTGGCCAGCAGCTACTATTCCAGCTGGGAGAGCCTATGCCAAAAATCAGCACCTTTATCTTTTCCCCATTAGGCTTTAAAAAGTTTTGTCTCTTCCAGTCTGCCGCTGCCGACATACATTGTGAGACATTATCTGCTAGCGAGCATGAATTCTTGGGGATTGACACAATAATTTGAGTGTCATCAGCATATGACACTGCCTTTATCCCAAATGCTTGAATTAGTGCCGCAAGTGGGGCCTCATAATGATTAAAGAACGTGGGGCTCAGCAAGGAGCCCTGCGGCACTGCACATGGCAGGGGAAAGACCGCTGAGTAAAAGTGCAGTACCTTCACATTTTGAGATCTATCCCTAAGGAATGAGGACAGAAGGGCCAGGGTTGATGAGAGATACCCAGGCCCTGGAGTTTATACAACAGCAACAAAGGCGCTGATAGATCCAAGAGTATCAGAGCTGCACCCTGCCCTTCATCCACTAGCCGCTTGATGCAGTCTGTGGCTGAGACCCGTGCGGTCTCTGTCCCAGGACGTTCCATCGAGCGGAACTGAGAGTCATTCAGCCAATGCTGCTGTTCTGCAATTTCCATTAGATGGATATTAAGGTGCTTCTCAAGAATCTGTGATGGACAGGGAAACAGAGAGAGAGGACGATTGTTGCAGTCTCTGCTATCCAGATTCAATTTTTGTTTAGGAGGGGCCTAATAATTGCATCCTTCCACCTCCGGGGATAAAACCCGGAGATGATCACTTTATTCATTAAATTAGAAAGTGGATGAGCTATAGTGCTGGCCGCCAGTTGAACTGCCGACGGGCAGGCCTCTCGAGGTGACCCTGATTTTATATTAAGAAGATAACCTTCCACCATCTTAGGGGGGAAGAGTTGGAAAGACAGATAATTCTTAGGTCTCTTGGTCTATATGTACGGACATCCCTTGAGATGTCAGTTGATGCCCTCTGGTTGTTGCCCACCTGTTAGCTGGGGGTAATACTAAGGAGGATTTGCCTGCTCAGGAGATGTGGTCGTGGGTCCAGTCTGCCTGTTTCTTCTGCTACTGGGAATTGGAGACTGTTCACTTGGGTCTCCTTGCATTTGCCCCTCACTTGTCGTGTCACCCTGTTGGGGTCCAGTCAGAAAACAGAGTGGTCATGGAGTATGCACCCACCAGGGGGGTTGCAGGGTGTGGTCCCTCAGTCGTCTGGCCATTTGTGGCTAGGCCGTTCTGGAGTTCTGGTCTTTGTCTGTGTTTTCCTTCCCCTGGAAGGGGCGCCGGATGGCAGAGTGGGTCTGCCGGGTGTTTCCCTTGACGTCTTCTTTTTCCTTGCCAGTGTATGTGCTCCTGCGTTTGCTACATGGTCTGGTTTTTGGGGGTTTGACTTGTTCGTCTCATTGAGAGATGCCACGCTGCCATTCTTTTGCTCGATTCTTCTTTGCCTGACTGCCTGGAGGGTGGACGCGATGTCTTTTGTTTGCCTTATGGAACTGTTGTACGTTTTTCCCCAGTTCCATTGTTTCCCAGTGGGTTGCGGGTGCTCAGCTTGGTCATGGCTTTTGTGCTTCTGATGGTAAAGGGATGGCAGAGGCACCTGTGGCCTCCTCTGTTGTTAGTCTTGGCTGTCCAGCCCCATTTGGTATTTCCTTGTCTGTACTACTACTGGGTCCCCTGCTCACCATGTTGCATTCTGTACAACTTCGGGCGTGGTTGTTATGGGTTTGGCCCTAATGACTGGAGGTGGTCTAAGGTGTTGGCTGATTTGTTTCAGCTATTCTGCCATCCTACTGTCTTGTGCATCAGTGGCCTGCTTTTGGTGCTGTGTGTGATTGGATGGGTTTGGTTGTTGACCATGTTGAACCCATGCTTGTGCTGGATTTTCTTTGGTCTGATGGTTTTGGGTTGAGGTTGGTCTCTTCTTGTCTATGGGCTCCATGTGAGGCTCTTGGGACATTTGGGTGTCCTTGTTGTGGATCTATGGAGCCTCTTTTGTCCCACTATTTGGGCTGTTACGCCCAGAATCTATGGTGGTGGCTAGTCTTGGGTGTTCCCTTTGGTGTTCTTTGCCTTGCAGAGGGAATTGTTTATTGCTCTGGAGTATGTTGGCCTGTAGTTCCTGGACCATGAGGTGGGATTTTTAGTGGCCGTCTTGTATGCCCAACACGTTGGTGTTTTGGACTCTCTTCTGGTGGTCGGAACCTTTTTTTGCATTTTTGGCTGCCGGGTTGGTTTTGCGGCATGCCTCCCCATTCCCTTTCCCCAATGGTTGCCTCTTATTTTCATGGGTATGCATTGGTTGTGCTCCCTGTGTTTTTTGTCCCGATCCTCTCTCTGGGGTCGGTATTTTGTTCCATCTTTTGTGTGTGTTTGGTGTGTTGTTGATTTCGCTGTCCCGGGCGGTGCCATTCTGGATGGTAGTTTGTTTCTTTGTGCTTTTTACCCAGTGTGGAATGGGTTGATGCCCTCTGACTGCACTCTTGGTGGTTGGATTATACGATCATCTTCTGTTGCGCTTCTGTTTCTCTCGGCTGAGTTGTGTCCGGATTCGGGGAAGGTCTTTTGGATCTGTTGCTGCTTCTTGGACTGCATTCAAGGGGTGTCCATTGTTGGAGCCTGTGTTGCAGCCATGTGGGGGACTCCTCCTACATTATGGTCCTCTTTCGGGTGAAGGTTTATGGGGGTGTATCTATGTTGTTTGCTTCTTTTGTACGACATTCTAGTTTAGTGCAGTGTACATGTGTAGGAACATATTGTGCTCTTTTGGATTGGTTTGTGTTCTGCAATTTCTTCCATTGGTTTAAGTTTTCCCTGCATTCTTGATGAAGCCGATTCTTGCTTTGGTATCAGCTCATTGTGTATTTACTGTGGCAAGTAAGACGGACGAGGAGCTAATGCCCCGGTTACTTACCGGTAATCTTCATTACCCCGAGTCCGAGTCTTCCTCGCCACAGTGGAGTTTCCCATCCCTCCCTACTCTGTTGCGTATGGCTTCATCTTTTTGTTGTTGGGGATTTGGAGACAGGATGTGCTGTGGTGGCACTTGCGCTTTATAGGAGGAAGAGGGAGTCAGCCATATTGGAGGGATGGAAGGCTAGTACGCTAACTTTTGACCTGGGAGTTCTATGGGAGGCTAAATCTCATTGGGTAATTACTGTGGCGGGGAATAGAAGGGCTTGAAGTAATGAAGATGACTGGATCACCGATAAGTATCCGGGGCACTCCAGCCCCACTGCTCTTCTGAGCTGGAACCCCTCCCCCCGCTGGGTGCCCCCTCTCACAGCTCCCTCCCTCTTCTGTTCCCATGAAGCTGCTCACATGCTTCCAAGTTCCTCTTGGCGCTACGCCACGTGCCTTGGCAGGAAAGGGCTCTTGGTGATGGTCCCGCCGGTGACGTCAGCAGCCCTTTGAGGACACAGGTCGCTGCAGTGGCTGATGTGCGCTTCTTTGGCGCTTCTGCTCGCTGTCTTTATAAATAAAAGAATCATTAATGAAAGTCAATATAAAATGTCACGGAGACTCTGCTGGAAAATAGACCGGTTTGGCTGCGATCGTGATGGCGCAGCATAGACCCGGACCATGCCCATACAAGCATGGGGCTGGAGGGGGAGGGGGGCTCCGAGCTGTCTGTGACATGACAGTGGGGTGGGGGGGGGGGGCAGAGGGGCCGAATGACGATCCTCTGCACACTACAGCAGGGGGAGAGAGCGCCACACCGTAACACAACAGATGAATACCAGACTTTGCTTTCGCGGTTTCCTTATTCATGAGACTGTGCGGCAGATGTATTAAGACTTTGCACTGCAGCAAAGAAATGAAAAGTGATTAAAAGTGGCACAAAGTCTTGATATTGTACTTACTTTCCAGCTCAAAATTCGTTTCTTGTGGAAAGTGCAGTTGTTGTGTTGTAAGTAGCGTTTTGGTTGCTTTGTGCTACTTTGCTGCACAGGTGTGTTCCATGCTACAACTTGGGCGTTCCAGTGCGGCCATCCACGGGTTTTGTGTCAACGTCCTATCAAATAAAAATGACCGGGCTTTGCATCAAACAAAAACATCTCCTTCAGGCGGGTGTAATTCAGGAAAAATGTCCTTTTCTTTAAACTTCGCACATCGCAGCAGGTGCGCTGCACTGACAGCGCGCGTCCTTGTGTGAAACATTTCAAAAGTGTCAATAGGATTTGTTATGGAAGTTTACCCATCCAGCACAAAGCTTGTTCTAGGCAGAATGCACACGCTATTGCTCTATGGTGCACAGGTGTATGTGTGTGTGTGCTTGCGTGTGCACGTGTGTGTGTGCGTGCGTGTGGGTGCGTGCACTGCGTGTGTGTGTGCATGCGTGTGCACGAGTGTGTGCGTGCGTGTAGTTGCGTGCACGTGCGTGCGTGCGTGTGGGTGCGTGTGCGTGTGGTTGCGTGCTCGTGTGTGTGTGGCGTGTGCGTGTGGTTGCGCGCACGTGGGTGCGTGTACGAGCGTGTGCGTGTGTGTCTGTGTATGTGTAGCTCTAACTAGCCCTGGTTTTGCAGCCGGGCTGGGAAGAATGCAGCGCCACCAAACCTTATTAATAGTGGGCTCTGCAGTGTCCTCTCACCCGAGTGTGATGCAGCGCCCCAGCTGTACATCCTCAGCTGCCTGGCCATCCCCAGAGCATGATGTGCCTGTAGAGAGTCTAACGTAAAACAGGACTGAAGCTAAACGGGGCAAATTGTCATGAAGATTTGAATCACATGAAATGTGAGCTTTAATGTGGCGCAACACACAGCTGAATTGATGACATGGATGATAGTGAGAAGCACGTTGAAGACCCTGCTGGCCAACGCTCTCAAATCCCACGGTCTCAACATCATTTCCCAACTCATCCTCTGACTCACCGACGACCCCAGCACCACCAGAACCATCTTCCGCAGATGCATGACAACGTCATTGACTCAATGAAGAACAACTGCCGGCAGCTCAACACAGACAAGACGAAAGTACTGATCTTTAGCAACAGCAGCGGCACATGGAACAACTCCTGGTGGCCATCAGACAGAGGACCCTTACCCAATCCCTCCGACCACGGCAGAAACATCTGAACAATCATTGACAACAAGCTCACCATGAAATCACAGATCAATGCTGTCTCCTTCGCTTGCTTTTTCAATCTGCATTTCAAAAATTTTCTACATAAGATCTTCAAGTGCCTACACCTCCACACAAGACGCACAGTGACACCGGCCCTCATCACCAGCCGAGTGGACTATGGCAACGCCATCTACATAGGAATCGCCGCACAGCTCCTACAGAGACTTCAGGCCATACAGAGCGCCGCAGCCAGATTCATCCCTGGCTTTCCCATCAAACACACATCACACCCCACCTGAGGCAACTCGACTGGCTTCCCGTACAGAAGAGATGACAATTCAAGCTGCTTACCCACGCACAAGGCTCTACACAACCAAACACTCACCTCCATTAACCACCACCTGAACTTACACCAACCGTCGCCTTGGGGGAGAGGATGTGGTCCGTCGGCTTAAACTGCCGACTTTGGTGCAGGAAATCAGGGTTCGAGCCTCGGGGTCGCGTCCACTTCCTGTGATTCTGGCCAAATAACTTAATCTCCCCGTGCCTGAATGTGTAATGTAAATACGGTGCTCATGTGAAGCGCTCCAATACCTTCGGGTCGAGTTCGCGCTATATAAATAAGCAACAAAACCCCCCCCCAAACAACCTGTCAAGAAGACCACAATCCACCTCCCTCTCACATGCCCATACTCCACGCATCTACTGGAGCAGAAGTGGAGGACGCTCCTTCTCCCACCTTGCAGCAAAGACCTGGAACAGCACCCCACGCAACTCTGGAGCATCATCTCACTTCCAGAATTATGAATGGCTCTCAAGACGTGGTTGTTTGAATCAGTCTCCAGAACCTGCAAGCTCCTGCATATGCTATTGGGTGATTATCAGCAGGTTATAAATCCTGATTGATTGATTGAGGACCACACACAGCAGCAAAGCGCAAAGCAAAGGGCTTCACTGTGCCAATTGAAGGGAAGGACTAACTGCTCGCTACGCAGCCCGTTGACTCTCCTGCCTGTATCCATCCCAGATGCACGAGGAGCCAGCATCGCTTCCACCCAGAGGGAGCAGCTTTGCTTTTGCTCTCACCTGGTGAGAGAAATGTTGTGCTTCCTTGCCTGAAAATGCAGGCCGGGAAAACGTTTTTTGCGCCCACCTGGCGGGGGCAGCTTTCTGCTCCTTCCAGGAAGGAGCACAATACACTTTCCATGCCTTCAGAATAGTGAATAACAGAGTCCCGGGGGTTGGGGTCCCCTGGATACCGTCCTTGAGTTGGCCCAGCGTTATTGGGTCCCTGGGACCATGAATCTTGGATGGTAGCCGTGCATTCACCTCACCATTTTGAACATTTCTGGACCCTAGAGATGAGGTCCTCAGGGACTCCTAGATGTTTGAGGAGGGGCGCCAGGTGGTACACGCCACTTATTTTCAAATCCCTCTGAGGAATGCGGTCACCATGGCCTCCTAGAGGCTTGAGGAAGGGAGCCACACGCTCCTTCCACTTATTATAAAATTCTTGGGGAGGGAGGCCAAGTGAGCTCCTCCCATTATTATACAATTTGCCACAGGGGAGGGGTCCCTAGGTCACAAAAAGGCGCAGATAAAGGGGCAGTGTGCCCCCTTGCTAAAATAAACACATTTGCCACACCCCCTTCCCTGGCCTACACCAGGGGATTCTTTTTTTAAACCTCAGAAGCCCGAACGTTTTTGTTATCATTCACTGCAGGTTCACAGATCCACAGTGAATTTATGGTAAAATGTATTAAAACAATATTTTTTCACATTGAGGGAGGGGGGAAGGGGTCTCTCTGCCCCCCCCCTGCAAACCCTACACTACCTTTTTATATTGTTTTTAAATAATTTTTTCTAGGACAAGCGACTGAGTCCTGAGCCCTGAGATGGCTGCAGTCACATTGTTGTTGATGTGATGGCAGTCAATCAGATCTTATCTCAAGATCTGTCTGGCATGCTGATCCTCCGCGGTATGCAATATGAAACGTTTTGGAGCCGTAATTTTTCAAAAACTTCTGAACATGCCCTGTGAGAAGACGTGTTCCTGTCTACATGCACACATCAGACTTGCTTCAGCAAGGAGAACCGTATTGGCCATGGGGTGCCTTGTCAGTTGTCTCTGCAGCACCACAAGGAATGTCAAGAGTCTGTGCACATTCTGTTGTCTGCTGAATGTTTCCAGCCTGAACAGTGACCAGCGGCAAGGAGAGGTGTCATTATTCCAGGAAATGTGCTTACCGACCACTCTTGAGATACCAAAGCCGTAGGCACATGCGAGTTCCTGCACCTGGCTACCCTAATGCAAAGGCTGCAAAGACTGCTCATTTCAATGACTTTAGGATGAACATTTAGTAATGTGATAGTTCTTGGTGAATTGAGGGCCAAGTAGCCTCACTGAACCCTCCTCCACACTGATCATCCCTGGAGTCAATATATAAGTAGGTTCCAATGGCTCACATTCGATATAACGGCTGAGGCTGGGCCTGGGTCCAGGACCTTTGAACTGACCACACACTGATCTTCACAGAAATCAATGTCTGAGAAGGCCGGTGCCCCCTCCTTTCAGCACAGCCCTCCATATCCCACAGAAGCCCCTGCCAGGTCTAGGGGCTCAATCACCTGCATGATGGCCTTTCTTTGTACTTTGCTTTGATCCGGAGCTTGCCATTTGTGCTGACCTGTAGTTGACCATCTACATGCAAAGTGCTTACCATGCTGTGTGGAAAACATACAGCGGGACATGAGGAGGCGGAGCTTCCACCTATGCATAGATGAGCGGAGGTCGGGGGACTAGATTGACCTCTCCGTTGATGCCAATATGTGTGGGAGGAGTTCTGTCTCTCCTGAGGGGGGGTGTGATGGATAACCCATTGAAGAAACAGGAATCTTCAGCCTGGACTTGTGTTCCCTCACCCATTGAAGCAAAATTAATCTTCAGTCTGTTGTTCCCATTCCCATTGAAGAAACATCAATCTTCAGCCTGTTGGTCCCTCGTCCATTGAAGAAACAGAAATCTTCAGCCTTTTGTTCCTCCTCCCGTTGGAGAAACAGCAATCTTCAACCTGGACTGCTTTTCCCTCACCCATTGAAGCAACATCAATCTTGAGGCTAGACTGCTGTTCCCTCACCCATTGAATAAACAACACTCTTCAGCCTGGACTGTTGTTCCCTCACCCATTGAATAAACAACACTCTTCAGCCTGCACTGCTCTTCCCTCACCGATTGAAGAAACAACAATCTTCAGCCTGGACTGTTGATCCCTCACCCATTGAAGAAACAGCAATCTTCAGCCTGGACTGTTGTTCCCTCACCCATTGAAGAAACAACACTCTTCAGCCTGGACTGTTGTTCCCTCACCCATTGTAGAAACAGCAATCTTCAGCCTTTTGTTCCGTCTACCATTGAAGAAACAACACTCTTCAGCCTGGACTGCTGTTCCCTCACCCATTGAAGAAACAACACTCTTCAGCCTGGACTGTTGTTCCCTCACCCATTGAAGAAACAACACTCTTCAGCCTGGACTGCTGTTCCCTCACCCATTGAAGACACAACAATCTTCAGCCTGGACTGCTGTTCCCTCACCGATTGAAGAAACAACACTCTTCAGCATGGACTGTTGTTCCCTCACCGATTGAAGAAACAACACTCTTCAGCATGGACTGTTGTTCCCTCACCGATTGAAGAAACAACACTCTTCAGCCTGGACTGTTGATCCCTCACCCATTGAAGAAACAGCACTCTTCAGCCTGGACTGCTGTTCCCTCACCCATTGAAGAAACAACACTCTTCAGCCTGGACTGTTGTTCCCTCACCCATTGAAGAAACAACACTCTTCAGCCTGGACTGCTGTTCCCTCACCCATTGAAGAAACAACAATCTTCAGCCTGGACTGTTGTTCCCTCACCGATTGAAGAAACAACACTCTTCAGCATGGACTGTTGTTCCCTCACCGATTGAAGAAACAACACTCTTCAGCATGGACTGTTGTTCCCTCACCGATTGAAGAAACAACACTCTTCAGCCTGGACTGTTGATCCCTCACCCATTGAAGAAACAACACTCTTTAGCCTGGACTGCTGTTCCCTCACCCATTGAAGAAACAACACTCTTCAGCCTGGACTGTTGTTCCCTCACCGATTGAAGAAACAACAATCTTCAGCCTGGACTGTTGTTCCCTCACCCATTAAAGAAACAACACTCTTCAGCCTGGACTGTTGTTCCCTCACCGATTGAAGAAACAACAATCTTCAGCCTGGACTGTTGTTCCCTCACCCATTGAAGAAACAACACTCTTCAGCCTGGACTGTTGTTCCCTCACCCATTAAAGAAACAACACTCTTCAGCCTGGACTGTTGTTCCCTCACCCATTGAAGACACAACAATCTTCAGCCTGGACTGCTGTTACCTCACCCATTGAAGAAACATCAATCTTTAGCCTGGTCTGCTGTTCCCTCACTGTTGGAAAGGCGTTTGCCGGAGGGGGGTCCGGTACCGGTCTTGCCCACGCCTTTGACCCACCTCTCCCAAGTAGGCCGAACCAGGCGCGCACACCCTGAGCTAACACTACGAACAGAGTGACACCACACGTATTCTTTGTAGGACGATAGGTTCTTTTATCGATGGTTTCAAGGGATCTTTATGATCCAAGGTGTAAGCAGTACAGCAGTGGCACAAAGTACCACAAATCGGTCGTGGGGAATGGGGGTAGCGGGACAGTCTTTAAAGATAGTGTCTCTGCGAAGTACCCTGCGGATAGCTCACAATCCTCGAGCTGGAGGGTGTCGTGTCTCTGGGCGATCTCTTACCGAGTCGTCCTCAAGGGGAGCGCCGTGAGTCTCTCAGCAGGCACAGGTGGTCGGAGTTCGGGAGCCGCGATTCCGTCAGCAAGGCTCAGATGGTTCAAGAGCTGGGGGCCGCGAGTCACTCAGCAGGCCCAGGTGGTTCAGTGTTCGGGAGCCGCGACCTCGTCAGCAGGGCTCAGATGGTTCAATAGCGAGAGGCCGCGAGTCACTCAGCAGGCCCAGGTGGTTCAGCGTTCAGGAGCCGCGACAGCGTCAGCAGGCTCGGATGGTTCCAGGTCTTCTCTGCATTCGTTCCCCCGGCACCCCTTGTTATACTCCGCTTGCTCTTTGAAGTCCGGAGTCCTCGCAGAGGGGGGACTGGGGTGACGGAGGGGGTTCGGCGGGATTTCCTGCCGCTCACTTCTTTGGTCTTTTCAGGTGGGTCTGGGAGGGACCCCAGATGCTCGGCAGGGGAGGCGCCTGCTCCCCAGGGGCCTGGTGGCCGATCGAGTCTTCCCGGGGAAGGCGACCCGAGGTGTGACTGGGCTGGCGCCTCGGGGTCTGGCTCGAGGGTTCCCGCTCCCTTGGTTGGACATGCGTGGTAGGGTGTCGAGTCTGTCAGGGCTCTGGCCGGCCCTCGGATCTGGGTGGCTGGGGCGGCCGGAGTCGGAGATGTCGTGTCTTGAGGGTGGTTGCAGGTTGGCTGGATGATTGGGAGGGCAACGCCGTGAGGCCGGTCTCACACGCGTCCCCCCCAGCTGAAAGGCGTGGAGAACTACCCATCCACTGGGGGGTTCTCCTCGCCGAAGCGGAAGAACCGGGACAGGCCGTCGGCGTTGGCATGATCCGTCCCGGGGCGATGTTCGACAGTGAAGTCCATCCCTTGGAGAGAGATGGACCATCGTAGTAGCTTGGGGTTCTCCCCCCTCATCTGCATTAGCCACCGCAAAGGCCGGTGGTCCGTCTGTACTCGGAAATGGGTTCCGAACAAGTAGGGCCGTAGTTTCTTGAGGGCCCAGACCACGGCGAAGGTCTCTCGTTCTATAGTACTCCAACGCTGCTCTCGCGGCAGCAGCCTTCGGCTGATGAAGGCTATGGGCTGATCGATGCCCTTGTCGTTGAACTGCGAGAGGACGGCCCCGATGCCGTGTTCGGATGCGTCTGTCTGGACCACAAACTCTTGGGAGTAGTCGGGGGCCTTGAGTACGGGGGCGGTGCACATGGCGGTTTTCAAGGCGTCGAACACCTGCTGGCACTGGGGGGTCCACTGCACCTTCTTCGGGAGCTTTTTGGAGGTCAACTCTGTGAGGGGCCCGCAAGGCTACCATAGTTTTTAATGAACCTCCGGTAGTACCCTGTAAGGCCCAGGAAGGCCCGGACCTCCGTCTGCGTGGTGGGGGGCTCCCAGGACTTGATGGCGTCGATCTTCGGTTGGAGGGGGGCGACCTGGCCGCTGCCCACTTGATGCCCCAGGTAGACCACGGAGCCTTGCCCGAGCTGGCATTTGCTGGCCTTCACGGTTAGTCCGGCTTGGCGCAGGGCCATTAGTACTTGCCGGAGGTGCTGGAGATGCTCGTGCCATTGAGAGCTGAATACGGCGATGTCGTCAAGGTACGCTGCGCTGAACTCCTCGAGTCCGGCCAGGACCTTGTTCACCAACCGCTGGAACGTGGCTGGGGCGTTCTTCATCCCGAACGGCATGACCCTGAAGCGGTAGTGTCCATCTGGTGTGGAGAAGGCGGAGCGTTCTTTCGCTCCCTCCGTGAGAGCAATCTGCCAGTATCCGCAGGTCAGGTCGAAAGTGCTGAGGAACCGGGCGGCCCCAAGGCGGTCGATGAGCTCGTCGGCGCGGGGAATAGGGTGAGCGTCTGCTCGGGTGACCGCATTGAGCCCCCGGTAGTCCACACAGAATCTTAGTTCGGGGGCGACCCCAGGGGAGGCCGCTTTCGGGACCAGAACCACTGGGCTGGCCCAGGGGCTGTCGGAGGGTTCGATTACTCCAAGGGTGAGCATCTTCTGTACCTCGGTCTTGATGCAGGTGCGGACCCGGTCAGGCACCCGGTAGGCTCGGTGTCTCACAGGCGGGCTGTCGCCGGTGTCCACGTCGTGGACACACCAGTCGGTGACCCTTGGAATGAGGGAGAAGAGGTCTGCGAATTGTCTGAGCAGCTGGCGGCAGTCATCGGACTGTGGGGGAGTGAGGGTGGTTGAAAGTCTCACTCCCTTAAAGGAACCATCCAGGTCTTTAGCGCACAGGGGGTCGGGCAGGGGTTCGGTGTCTTCTTCCGCCCCATCATCGGTGGCCAGTAGCAAACTTAATTCCGTTCTCACAAAGTGGGGCTTGAGACGGTTCACGTGGAGGACCCGGAGGGGGTTCCGTGGGGACTGTACATCGATCAGGTATGTGACCTGACTCTTCCGCTCGATCACCTTGAAGGGACCAGTCCATTTGTCTTGTAGGGCGCAGGGCTTCACCGGGGCCATGACCCAAACCTGCTGGCCCGGCTGGAACTCGACCAGGGTTGCGTTCTGGTCATACCAGCGCTTCATTTCTTCTTGGCTGGCCTCGAGGTTAGCCTCTGCGAGTTCTCTGTACTTCCTCGTCTGGTTGCGGAGTGCCAGGATGTGGCGGAACACATCAGGGGGTGTCCCCCGGGGGCTTGTCTCCCAGCCCTCTTTGACCAGGCTCAGGGGCCCTCGGACGGGGTGTCCGTATAGCAGTTCGAAGGGGCTGAGCCCCAGAGACTTTTGGGGAACTTCTCGGTACGCGAACAGGAGGCAAGGGAGGAGGACGTCCCATCTCCGGCGCAGGGGCTCTTCGAGGCCCAGGATCATTCCCTTCAGGGTTCGGTTGAAGCGTTCCACTAGGCCGTTGCCCTGGGGGTGGTAGGGGGTCGTGAACTTATATGTGACTCCGCACTGCTGCCACAGGGACTTCATGTAGCGGGATATGAAGTTAGTGCCGCGATCACTCACAACCTCGCGGGGAAATCCGACACGGGAGAAGATCCCCATGAGAGCCCGGCCCACCACGGGAGCTGTCACGGTGCGGAGGGGAATGGCCTCGGGGTAGCGGGTGGCATGGTCCACCAGGACAAGGATGAAGCGGTGGCCCTGGGCGGTCTTTGGATCCAGGGGTCCCACGATGTCGATGCCGACCCGCTCGAACGGGGTGCTCACAACGGGGAACGGTTGTAAGGGAGCTTTGCGTTTTCCACCACTCTTCCCACTGCCCTGGCACGTGATGCAGGATTTGCAGTGTACTTCTACATTCGCTCGCATCTTGGGCCAATAGAAGTGGGTAACCAATCGCTGATATGTTTTGTCTTGGCCTAAGTGTCCTGCCAAGGGTACATCGTGGGCCAGGCCCAGGAGGAGGCTTCGGAAACGCAGGGGTACCACCAGTACTCGGGCTGCGCCTAGCTCGGCTGACTTTTGTGCGCTGTATAGGAGGCCATTGTCCCAATAGACCCAATCGGTTCCGGTTCGGTCACCGGCAGCCTGGGCTTCGGCTTGTTGTCTGAGTCCCACGAGGGAAGGGCAGGTGGCCTGTTCCTGGCAGAACTCTTCACGGGAGGGCCCTCCCTCACAGCGCCATTGGGCCATCTCGGGCAGTTCTCCGAGCTCAGTCAGTGCCTCAGGGGCGGACAGTTCCGGCCCCTCTCCCGGGTCCGTGGCTTCTCCTCCGTCCAAAGGAGGGTTGTCCGGCTCTGGTAGGGCGTCCCGGTCCTCAGGGACAGTGTTCGGGGCACGGCCCTTACTACCCGCGGCGAGAGGCAATCGCGCGGTCATGGAGCGCGTGGTGGCGCAGACCCATTCTGGTAGGCCCATCATCTCGAGATGGGCTCTTCGTTCCACTTGCCCCCACGGGGAACTCTCCAGGTCGTTGCCCAGGAGGCAGTCTACAGGCTGTGATGTTCGGACCGCTACCTTCAATTCTCCGGAGACCCCTCCCCACTCGAAAGGCACCAGAGCCATCTGGCAGAGGCTCTCAGAATTGTCGGAGGATATGACCGGACAGAGGGCACCGGTTAGGATCTGGTCTTCTGAGATTAGGCTGCGGTGGACCGCGGTGACACTCTCCCCGGTGTCGCGGAGGCCTTCGACTCGGTGGCCGTTGATGGTCACCTGCTGTCGGTATTTCTTTGTGTTGGCGGGCAAGGGTGTCCCGGGGACCATTTCTCGATCACCAAGGGAGACCAGGGCCATGGCCGCTGGTTCCCATTCTTCGGAGTCCTCCATCTCTTCCCCCAGAGCCACGGAGGCCATCTGCCGGGCCGGGGGGTTGGTCGTTGCGGTTCGCTGATACTGGGGACACTGGGGGTCATTGGCGTAGTGTCCGGGCTGTTGGCAGCGGAAGCAGGTGATCCTAGCTCGTGGACCTAGCCGTCCTGGGGCTCCGGCGCTGGCTGGGGACGGGGCTGAACCTGCCGCTGGTGGGCTGCTGGGGGGGCTGTGTGAGGGCCCCCCGGGGAAGTCTCTTTGTCGGCCGTGGTTTCCTCCGCCCCTCTGGCGGGGGGGGCCTTGACTGTGGTGGCCGTAGTCCCCCACGGGGCCCCGGGTGGCCCGGGTGTTCACCCAACGATCAGCCTCAGCGGCCAGGTTCCGAGGGTCGGTGAGTTTACTGTCCAGGAGATGTTGGCGCAGTTCTACAAAGCAATTGGCCGCTAAATGTTCCCAGGCAATCAGATCAAACAGTTCTTCGAAGGTGGAGACCTTGCTGCCCTTGATCCACCCGTCCAAGGCTCCGCTGTAAAAGTTCACGTACTCTACCCACGTGGTGCCCGGTATCTTCTTGCAATCTCGGAACCGTTGTCGGTACATTTCGGGGGTGAGTCCATACCAGCCCACGAGGGCTTCCTTCATGTGGCTGTAGGAGTTCATGACCGTGGAGGGCAGATCTAGCAGGGTGTCTCTTCCTTCGCTTAAGAACCGGCCCCATAGGCCAGCCCCCCAATCCTTCTGTGGGACTCGGTGAGAGGTCATGGCGACTTCGTAGGCCTTAAACCACTGCTGGATATCGTCATTTTTGTAATACTCTTTTACCACATCCTTGGGGATGTGGACTTTGGTTTCCCCGGTGGGAGTGGACGGTGGATTCCCGGGCGGCTGTGACTTTTCGTTTTTAGCCCGCCACTCGATCTCCTTCAGGCTGCGTTCATGTTCTAGCTGGAGTTTTTTTTCGTCGTGCTCTCTTTGACGTCTCTTCTCCTCGAGTTCCCCTTGGAGCCGTAACTGCTCGACGGCCAACTTTTTCTCTGCCAGTTTTATTTCTCCCTCGATTTTTAGCTTTGCCAGTTCAAGTTCGTGGTTGCGGCTTCTCTCTCGGTCCGCTAGCTCTTCGGGGGACAGGTTCCCCTCTGGTCCGTTGTTTCTCACCGGGATGCTTGGTGGTTCATGGGCAGAGTCTCCTTCCGTTTGGGTCGGGGGCGCCCCCGTCTCAACCCAGGTTTTCAGTACTTTCTGGAAGTCTTCCTTTGTGCTTAATCTGGTGGTAGCGATGCCAAGGTCCTTGCAAAACTGTTTTAATTCTCTATGCGTGTAATAGTCCAATTGATCCTCTCGGAACGGTGAGCTTATTTCGGTACCTGCGGCACCCAGGGAGGTTTCTCCTTCCATCTCTGTTTGGTAGTGCGTCGTTCACTGCACGCTCTCTTTCGGTGTCGGCTCGGATCCCGTCGTCTGCCACCAAATGTTGGAAAGGCGTTCGCCGGAGGGGGGTTCGGTACCGGTCTTGCCCACCCCTTTGACCCACCTCTCCCAAGTAGGCCGAACCAGGCGCGCACACCCTGAGCTAACACTACGAACAGAGTGACACCACACGTATTCTTTGTAGGACGATAGGTTCTTTTATCGATGGTTTCAAGGGATCTTTATGATCCAAGGTGTAAGCAGTACAGCAGTGGCACAAAGTACCACAAATCGGTCATGGGGAATGGGGGTAGCGGGACAGTCTTTAAAGATAGTGTCTCTGCGAAGTACCCTGCGGATAGCTCACAATCCTCGAGCTGGAGGGTGTCGTGTCTCTGGGCGATCTCTTACCGAGTCGTCCTCAAGGGGAGCGCCGCGAGTCTCTCAGCAGGCACAGGTGGTCGGAGTTCGGGAGCCGCGATTCCGTCAGCAAGGCTCAGATGGTTCAAGAGCTGGGGGCCGCGAGTCACTCAGCAGGCCCAGGTGGTTCAGTGTTCGGGAGCCGCGACCTCGTCAGCAGGGCTCAGATGGTTCAATAGCGAGAGGCCGCGAGTCACTCAGCAGGCCCAGGTGGCTCAGCGTTCAGGAGCCGCGACAGCGTCAGCAGGCTCGGATGGTTCCAGGTCTTCTCTGCATTCGTTCCCCCGGCACCCCTTGTTATACTCCGCTTGCTCTTTGAAGTCCGGAGTTCTCGCAGAGGGGGGACTGGGGTGACGGAGGGGGTTCGGCAGGATTTCCTGCCGCTCACTTCTTTGGTCTTTTCAGGTGGGTCTGGGAGGGACCCCAGATGTTCGGCAGGGGAGGCGCCTGCTCCCCAGGGGCCTGGTGGCCGATCGAGTCTTCCCGGGGAAGGCCACCCGAGGTGTGACTGGGCTGGCGCCTCGGGGTCTGGCTCGAGGGTTCCCGCTCCCTTGGTTGGACATGCGTGGTAGGGTGTCGAGTCTGTCAGGGCTCTGGCCGGCCCTCGGATCTGGGTGGCTGGGGCGGCCGGAGTCGGAGATGTCGTGCCTTGAGGGTGGTTGCAGGTTGGCTGGATGATTGGGAGGGCAACGCCGTGAGGCCGGTCTCACACTCACCCATTGAAGAAACATCAATCTTCAGCCTGGACAGTTGTTCCCTCACCCATTGTAGAAACTTAAATTTTTAGCTTGGACTGTTGTTCCCTCACCCATTGAAGAAACATCAATCTTCAGCCTGGACTGGTGTTCCCTCACCGATTGAAGAAACAACACTCTTCAGCCTGGACTGCTGTTCCCTCACCGATTGAAGAAACAACAATCTTCAGCCTGGACTGTTGTTCCCTCACCCATTGTAGAAACATCAATCTTTAGCTTGGACTGTTGTTCCCTCACCCATTGTAGAAACATCAATCTTTAGCTTGGACTGTTGTTCCCTCACCTATTGTAGAAACAGCAATCTTCAGCCTGGACTGTTGTTCCCTCACCCATTGAAGAAACAACACTCTTCAGCCTGGACTGTTGTTCCCTCACCGATTGAAGAAAC
Organism: Triturus cristatus; assembly: GCF_964204655.1. NCBI lineage: Eukaryota > Metazoa > Chordata > Amphibia > Caudata > Salamandridae > Triturus > Triturus cristatus. The sequence continues at coordinate 1,680,898,966 of NC_140591.1, forward strand.
AACACTCTTCAGCCTGGACTGCTGTTCCCTCACCGATTGACGAAACAACAATCTTCAGCCTGGACTGTTGTTCCCTCACACACCACAGAAACAACAATCTTCAGCCTGTTGGTCCCTCAACCATTGGAGAAACAGCAATCTTCAGCCTTTTGTTTCCTCTACCATTGAAGAAACAACACTCTTCAGCCTGGACTGCTGTTCCCTCACTGATGGAAGAAAAAACAATGTTCAGCCTGGACTGCTGTTCCCTCACCAATTGAAGAAACAACAATCTTCAGCCGGGACTGCTGTTCCCTCACCCATTGAAGAAACAACACTCTTCAGCCTGGACTGTTGTTCCCTCACCCATTGAAGAAACAACAATCTTCAGCCTGGACTGTTGTTCCCTCACCCATTGTAGAAACAGCAATATTTAGCTTGGACTGTTGTTCCCTCACCGATTGAAGAAACAACACTCTTCAGCATGGACTGTTGTTCCCTCACCGATTGAAGAAACAACACTCTTCAGCCTGGACTGTTGTTCCCTCATCCATTGAAGAAACAACACTCTTCAGACTGGACTGTTGTTCCCTCACCTATTGAAGAAACAACAATCTTCAGCCGGGACTGCTGTTCCCTCACCCATTGAAGAAACAACACTCTTCAGCCTGGACTGCTGTTCCCTTACCCATTGAAGAAACAACACTCTTCAGACTGGACTGTTGTTCCCTCACCTATTGAAGAAACAACAATCTTCAGCCGGGACTGCTGTTCCCTCACCCATTGAAGAAACAACACTCTTCAGCCTGGACTGTTGTTCCCTCATCCATTGTAGAAACAGCAATCTTTAGCTTGCACTGTTGTTCCCTCACCCATTGAAGAAACAACACTCTTCAACATGGACTGCTGTTCCCTCACCCATTGAAGAAACAACACTCTTCAGCCTGGACTGTTGTTCCCTCACCAATTGAAGAAACAACAATCTTCAGCCGGGACTGCTGTTCCCTCACCCATTGTAGAAACAGCAATCTTTAGCTTGGACTGTTGTTCCCTCACCGATTGAAGAAACAACACTCTTCAGCATGGACTGGTGTTCCCTCACCGATTGAAGAAAAAACACTCTTCAGCCTGGACTGCTGTTCCCTGACCGATTGAAGAAACAACACTCTTCAACCTGGACTGTTGTTCCCTCACCCATTGAAGAAACAACACTCTTCAGCCTGGACTGTTGTTCCCTCACCCATTGAAGAAACAACACTCTTCAGCCTGGACTGCTGTTCCCTCACTGATGGAAGAAAAAACAATCTTCAGCCTGGACTGTTGTTCCCTCACACACCGCAGAAACAACAATCTTCAGCCTGTTGGTCCTTCAACCATTGGAGAAACAGCAATCTTCAGCCTTTTGTTCCGTCTACCATTGAAGAAACAGCAATCTTCAGCCTGGACTGCTGTTCCCTCACCCATTGAAGAAACATCAATCTTCAGTCTGGTCTGTTGTTCCCTCACCCATTGTAGAAACAGCAATCTTTAGCTTGGACTGTTGTTCCCTCACCCATTGAAGAAACAACACTCTTCAGCCTGGACTGTTGTTCCCTCACCGATTGAAGAAAAAACACTCTTCAGCCCGGACTGCTGTTCCCTCACCGATTGAAGAAACAACACTCTTCAGCCTGGACTGCTGTTCCCTCACCGATTGAAGAAACAACACTCTTCAACCTGGACTGCTGTTCCCTCACCGATTGACGAAACAACACTCTTCAGCCTGGACTGCTGTTCCCTCACCGATTGAAGAAACAACACTCTTCAGCCTGGACTGTTGTTCCCTCACCGATTGAAGAAACAACACTCTTCAGCCTGGACTGCTGTTCCCTCACCCATTGAAGAAACAACACTCTTCAGCCTGGACTGCTGTTCCCTCACCCATTGTAGAAACAGCAATCTTTAGCTTGGACTGTTGTTCCCTCACCGATTGAAGAAACAACACTCTTCAGCATGGACTGGTGTTCCCTCACCGATTGAAGAAACAACACTCTTCAGCCTGGACTGCTGTTCCCTGACCGATTGAAGAAACAACACTCTTCAACCTGGACTGTTGTTCCCTCACCCATTGAAGAAACAACACTCTTCAGCCTGGACTGTTGTTCCCTCACCCATTGAAGAAACAACACTCTTCAGCCTGGACTGCTGTTCCCTCACTGATGGAAGAAAAAACAATCTTCAGCCTGGACTGTTGTTCCCTCACACACCGCAGGAACAACAATCTTCAGCCTGTTGGTCGTTCAACCATTGGAGAAACAGCAATCTTCAGCCTTTTGTTCCGTCTACCATTGAAGAAACAGCAATCTTCAGCCTGGACTGCTGTTCCCTCACCCATTGAAGAAACATCAATCTTCAGTCTGATCTGTTGTTCCCTCACCCATTGTAGAAACAGCAATCTTTAGCTTGGACTGTTGTTCCCTCACCCATTGAAGAAACAACACTCTTCAGCCTGGACTGTTGTTCCCTCACCGATTGAAGAAAAACACTCTTCAGCCCGGACTGCTGTTCCCTCACCGATTGAAGAAACAACACTCTTCAGCCTGGACTGCTGTTCCCTCACCGATTGAAGAAACAACACTCTTCAACCTGGACTCCTGTTCCCTCACCGATTGAAGAAACAACACTCTTCAGCCTGGACTGCTGTTCCCTCACCGATTGAAGAAACAACACTCTTCAGCCTGGACTGTTGTTCCCTCACCGATTGAAGAAACAACACTCTTCAGCCTGGACTGCTGTTCCCTCACCCATTGAAGAAACAACACTCTTCAGCCTTAACTGCTGTTCCCTCACCCATTGAAGAAACAACACTCTTCAGCCTGGACTATTGTTCCCTCACCGATTGAAGAAACAACACTCTTCAGCCTGGACTGCTGTTCCCTCACCGATTGAAGAAACAACAATCTTCAGCCTGGACTGTTGTTCCCTCACCCATTGAAGAAACAACACTCTTCAGCCTGGAAGCTGTTCCCTCACCCATTGAACAAACAAAACTCTTCAGCCTAGACTGTTGTTCCCTCACACACCGCAGAAACAACAATCTTCAGCCTGTTGGTCCCTCAACCATTGGAGAAACTGCAATCTTCAGCCTTTTGTTTCCTCTACCATTGAAGAAACAACACTCTTCAGCCTGGACTGCTGTTCCCTCCCTGATGGAAGAAAAAACAATCTTCAGCCTGGTCTGTTGTTCCCTCACCCATTGAAGAAACAACACTCTTCAGCCTGGACTGCTGTTCCCTCACCGATGAAGAAACAACACTCTTCAGCCTGGACTGCTGTTCCCTCACCAATTGAAGAAACAACAATCTTCACCTGGGACTGCTGTTCCCTCACCCATTGAAGAAACAACACTCTTCAGCCTGGACTGTTGTTCCCTCACCCATTGAAGAAACAACAATCTTCAGCCTGGACTGTTGTTCCCTCACCGATTGAAGAAACAACACTCTTCAGCATGGACTGTTGTTCCCTCACCAATTGAAGAAACAACACTCTTCAGCCTGGACTGTTGTTCCCTCACCCATTGAAAAAACAACACTCTTCAGCCTGGACTGCTGTTCCCTCACCCATTGAAGAAACAACACTCTTCAGCCTGGACTGTTGTGCCCTCACCCATTGAAGAAACAACAATCTTCAGCCGGGACTGCTGTTCCCTCACCCATTGAAGAAACAACACTCTTCAGCCTGGATTGTTGTTCCCTCACCCATTGTAGAAACAGCAATCTTTAGCTTGCACTGTTGTTCCCTCACCCATTGAAGAAACACCACTCTTCAGCCTGGACTGCTGTTCCCTCACCGATTGAAGACACAACAATCTTCAGCTGGGACTGCTGTTCCCTCACCCATTGAAGAAACAACACTCTTCACCCTGGACTGTTGTTCCATCACCCATTGAAGAAACAACAATCTTCAGCCTGGACTGTTGTTCCCTCACCGATTGAAGAAACAACACTCTTCAGCATGGACTGTTGTTCCCTCACCGATTGAAGAAACAACACTCTTCAGCATGGACTGTTGTTCCCTCACCGATTGAAGAAACAACACTCTTCAGCCTGGACTGTTGTTCCCTCACCCATTGAAGAAACAACACTCTTCAGCCTGGACTGCTGTTCCCTCACCCATTGAAGAAACAACACTCTTCAGCCTGGACTTTTGTTCCCTCACCCATTGAAGAAACAACACTCTTCAGCCTGGACTGCTGTTCCCTCACCAATTGAAGAAACAACAATCTTCAGCCGGAACTGCTGTTCCCTCACCCATTGAAGAAACAACACTCTTCAGCCTGGACTGTTGATCCCTCACCCATTGAAGACACAACAATCTTCAGCCTGGACTGCTGTTACCTCACCCATTGAAGAAACATCAATCTTCAGCCTGGTCTGCTGTTCCCTCACCCATTGAAGAAACATCAATCTTCAGCCTGGACTGTTGTTCCCTCACCCATTGTAGAAACATACATTTTTAGCTTGGACTGTTGTTCACTCACCCATTGAAGAAATATTAATCTTCAGCCTGGACTGGTGTTCCCTCACCGATTGAAGAAACAACACTCTTCAGCCTGGACTGCTGTTCCCTCACCGATTGAAGAAACAACAATCATCAGCCTGGACTGTTGTTCCCTCACCCATTGTAGAAACATCAATCTTTAGCTTGGACTGTTGTTCCCTCACCCATTGTAGAAACATCAATCTTTAGCTTGGACTGTTGTTCCCTCACCCATTGTAGAAACAGCAATCTTCAGCCTGGACTGTTGTTCCCTCACCCATTGAAGAAACAACACTCTTCAGCCTGGACTGTTGTTCCCTCACCGATTGACGAAACAACAATCTTCAGCCTGGACTGTTGTTCCTTCACACACCACAGAAACAACAATCTTCAGCCTGTTGGTCCCTCAACCATTGGAGAAACAGCAATCTTTAGCCTTTTGTTTCCTCTACCATTGAAGAAACAACACTCTTCAGCCTGGACTGCTGTTCCCTCACTGATGGAAGAAAAAACAATGTTCAGCCTGGACTGCTGTTCCCTCACCAATTGAAGAAACAACAATCTTCAGCCGGGACTGCTGTTCCCTCACCCATTGAAGAAACAACACTCTTCAGCCTGGACTGTTGTTCCCTCACCCATTGAAGAAACAACAATCTTCAGCCTGGACTGTTGTTCCCTCACCCATTGTAGAAACAGCAATATTTAGCTTGGACTGTTGTTCCCTCACCCATTGAAGAAACAACACTCTTCAGCCTGGACTGCTGTTCCCTTACCCATTGAAGAAACAACACTCTTCAGCCTGGACTGTTGTTCCCTCACCCATTGAAGAAACAACACTCTTCAGCCTGGACTGCTGTTCCCTTACCCATTGAAGAAACAACAATCTTCAGCCTGGACTGTTGTTCCCTCACCCATTGAAGAAACAGCAATATTTAGCTTGGACTGTTGTTCCCTCACCCATTGAAGAAACAACACTCTTCAGCCTAGACTGCTGTTCCCTCACCGATTGAAGAAACAACACTCTTCAGCATGGACTGTTGTTCCCTCACCCATTGAAGAAACAACAATCTTCAGCCTGGACTGCTGTTCCCTCACCCATTGAAGAAACAACAATCTTCAGCCTGGACTGCTGTTCCCTTACCCATTGAAGAAACAACACTCTTCAGCCTGGACTGTTGTTCCCTCACCCATTGAAGAAACAACACTCTTCAGCCTGGACTGCTGTTCCCTTACCCATTGAAGAAACAACACTCTTCAGCCTGGACTGCTGTTCCCTTACCCATTGAAGAAACAACACTCTTCAGCCTGGACTGTTGTTCCCTCACCCATTGAAGAAACAACACTCTTCAGCCTGGACTGCTCTTCCCTCACCCATTGAAGAAACAACACTCTTCAGCCTGGACTGTTGTTCCCTCATCCATTGTAGAAACAGCAATCTTTAGCTTGCACTGTTGTTCCCTCACCCATTGAAGAAACAACACTCTTCAACATGGACTGCTGTTCCCTCACCCATTGTAGAAACAGTAATCTTTAGCTTGGACTGTTGTTCCCTCACCGATTGAAGAAACAACACTCTTCAGCATGGACTGGTGTTCCCTCACCGATTGAAGAAACAACACTCTTCAGCCTGGACTGCTGTTCCCTGACCGATTGAAGAAACAACACTCTTCAACCTGGACTGTTGTTCCCTCACCCATTGAAGAAACAACACTCTTCAGCCTGGACTGCTGTTCCCTCACTGATGGAAGAAAAAACAATCTTCAGCCTGGACTGTTGTTCCCTCACACACCGCAGAAACAACAATCTTCAGCCTGTTGGTCCTTCAACCATTGGAGAAACAGCAATCTTCAGCCTTTTGTTCCGTCTACCATTGAAGAAACAGCAATCTTCAGCCTGGACTGCTGTTCCCTCACCCATTGAAGAAACATCAATCTTCAGTCTGGTCTGTTGTTCCCTCACCCATTGTAGAAACAGCAATCTTTAGCTTGGACTGTTGTTCCCTCACCCATTGAAGAAACAACACTCTTCAGCCTGGACTGTTGTTCCCTCACCGATTGAAGAAACAACACTCTTCAGCCCGGACTGCTGTTCCCTCACCGATTGAAGAAACAACACTCTTCAGCCTGGACTGCTGTTCCCTCACCGATTGAAGAAACAACACTCTTCAGCCTGGACTGTTGTTCCCTCACCGATTGAAGAAACAAAACTCTTCAGCCTGGACTGCTGTTCCCTCACCCATTGAAGAAACAACACTCTTCAGCCTGGACTGCTGTTCCCTCACCGATTGAAGAAACAACAATCTTCAGCCTGGACTGTTGTTCCCTCACCCATTGTAGAAACAGCAATCTTCAATCTGGACTGTTGTTCCCTCACCCATTGAAGAAACAACACTCTTCAGCCTGGACTGCTGTTCCCTCACCGATTGAAGAAACAACAATCTTCAGCCTGGACTGTTGTTCCCTCACCCATTGTAGAAACATCAATCTTTAGCTTGGACTGTTGTTCCCTCAACCATTGTAGAAACAGCAATCTTCAGCCTGGACTGTTGTTCCCTCACCCATTGAAGAAACAACACTCTTCAGCCTGGACTGTTGTTCCCTCACCGATTGAAGAAACAACACTCTTCAGCCCGGACTGCTGTTCCCTCACCGATTGAAGAAACAACACTCTTCAGCCTGGACTGCTGTTCCCTCACCGATTGAAGAAACAACACTCTTCAGCCTGGACTGTTGTTCCCTCACCGATTGAAGAAACAAAACTCTTCAGCCTGGACTGCTGTTCCCTCACCCATTGAAGAAACAACACTCTTCAGCCTGGACTGCTGTTCCCTCACCGATTGAAGAAACAACAATCTTCAGCCTGGACTGTTGTTCCCTCACCCATTGTAGAAACAGCAATCTTCAACCTGGACTGTTGTTCCCTCACCCATTGAAGAAACAACACTCTTCAGCCTGGACTGCTGTTCCCTCACCGATTGAAGAAACAACAATCTTCAGCCTGGACTGTTGTTCCCTCACCCATTGTAGAAACATCAATCTTTAGCTTGGACTGTTGTTCCCTCACCCATTGTAGAAACAGCAATCTTCAGCCTGGACTGTTGTTCCCTCACCCATTGAAGAAACAACACTCTTCAGCCTGGACTGTTGTTCCCTCACCGATTGACGAAACAACAATCTTCAGCCTGGACTGTTGTTCCCTCACACACCAAAGAAACAACAATCTTCAGCCTGTTGGTCCCTCAACCATTGGAGAAACAGCAATCTTTAGCCTTTTGTTTCCTCTACCATTGAAGAAACAACACTCTTCAGCCTGGACTGCTGTTCCCTCACTGATGGAAGAAAAAACAATGTTCAGCCTGGACTGCTGTTCCCTCACCAATTGAAGAAACAACAATCTTCAGCCGGGACTGCTGTTCCCTCACCCATTGAAGAAACAACACTCTTCAGCCTGGACTGTTGTTCCCTCACCCATTGAAGAAACAACAATCTTCAGCCTGGGCTGTTGTTCCCTCACCCATTGTAGAAACAGCAATATTTAGCTTGGACTGTTGTTCCCTCACCCATTGAAGAAACAACACTCTTCAGCCTGGACTGCTGTTCCCTTACCCATTGAAGAAACAACACTCTTCAGCCTGGACTGTTGTTCCCTCACCCATTGAAGAAACAACACTCTTCAGCCTGGACTGCTGTTCCCTTACCCATTGAAGAAACAACAATCTTCAGCCGGGACTGCTGTTCCCTCACCCATTGAAGAAACAACACTCTTCAGCCTGGACTGTTGTTCCCTCACCCATTGAAGAAACAACAATCTTCAGCCTGGACTGTTGTTCCCTCACCCATTGTAGAAACAGCAATATTTAGCTTGGACTGTTGTTCCCTCACCCATTGAAGAAACAACACTCTTCAGCCTGGACTGCTGTTCCCTCACCGATTGAAGAAACAACACTCTTCAGCCTGGACTGCTGTTCCCTGACCGATTGAAGAAACAACACTCTTCAACCTGGACTGTTGTTCCCTCACCCATTGAAGAAACAACACTCTTCAGCCTGGACTGTTGTTCCCTCACCCATTGAAGAAACAACACTCTTCAGCCTGGACTGCTGTTCCCTCACTGATGGAAGAAAAAACAATCTTCAGCCTGGACTGTTGTTCCCTCACACACCGCAGGAACAACAATCTTCAGCCTGTTGGTCGTTCAACCATTGGAGAAACAGCAATCTTCAGCCTTTTGTTCCGTCTACCATTGAAGAAACAGCAATCTTCAGCCTGGACTGCTGTTCCCTCACCCATTGAAGAAACATCAATCTTCAGTCTGATCTGTTGTTCCCTCACCCATTGTAGAAACAGCAATCTTTAGCTTGGACTGTTGTTCCCTCACCCATTGAAGAAACAACACTCTTCAGCCTGGACTGTTGTTCCCTCACCGATTGAAGAAAAACACTCTTCAGCCCGGACTGCTGTTCCCTCACCGATTGAAGAAACAACACTCTTCAGCCTGGACTGCTGTTCCCTCACCGATTGAAGAAACAACACTCTTCAACCTGGACTCCTGTTCCCTCACCGATTGAAGAAACAACACTCTTCAGCCTGGACTGCTGTTCCCTCACCGATTGAAGAAACAACACTCTTCAGCCTGGACTGTTGTTCCCTCACCGATTGAAGAAACAACACTCTTCAGCCTGGACTGCTGTTCCCTCACCCATTGAAGAAACAACACTCTTCAGCCTGGACTGCTGTTCCCTCACCCATTGAAGAAACAACACTCTTCAGCCTGGACTATTGTTCCCTCACCGATTGAAGAAACAACACTCTTCAGCCTGGACTGCTGTTCCCTCACCGATTGAAGAAACAACAATCTTCAGCCTGGACTGTTGTTCCCTCACCCATTGAAGAAACAACACTCTTCAGCCTGGAAGCTGTTCCCTCACCCATTGAACAAACAAAACTCTTCAGCCTAGACTGTTGTTCCCTCACACACCGCAGAAACAACAATCTTCAGCCTGTTGGTCCCTCAACCATTGGAGAAACTGCAATCTTCAGCCTTTTGTTTCCTCTACCATTGAAGAAACAACACTCTTCAGCCTGGACTGCTGTTCCCTCCCTGATGGAAGAAAAAACAATCTTCAGCCTGGTCTGTTGTTCCCTCACCCATTGAAGAAACAACACTCTTCAGCCTGGACTGCTGTTCCCTCACCGATGAAGAAACAACACTCTTCAGCCTGGACTGCTGTTCCCTCACCAATTGAAGAAACAACAATCTTCACCTGGGACTGCTGTTCCCTCACCCATTGAAGAAACAACACTCTTCAGCCTGGACTGTTGTTCCCTCACCCATTGAAGAAACAACAATCTTCAGCCTGGACTGTTGTTCCCTCACCGATTGAAGAAACAACACTCTTCAGCATGGACTGTTGTTCCCTCACCAATTGAAGAAACAACACTCTTCAGCCTGGACTGTTGTTCCCTCACCCATTGAAAAAACAACACTCTTCAGCCTGGACTGCTGTTCCCTCACCCATTGAAGAAACAACACTCTTCAGCCTGGACTGTTGTGCCCTCACCCATTGAAGAAACAACAATCTTCAGCCGGGACTGCTGTTCCCTCACCCATTGAAGAAACAACACTCTTCAGCCTGGATTGTTGTTCCCTCACCCATTGTAGAAACAGCAATCTTTAGCTTGCACTGTTGTTCCCTCACCCATTGAAGAAACACCACTCTTCAGCCTGGACTGCTGTTCCCTCACCGATTGAAGACACAACAATCTTCAGCTGGGACTGCTGTTCCCTCACCCATTGAAGAAACAACACTCTTCACCCTGGACTGTTGTTCCATCACCCATTGAAGAAACAACAATCTTCAGCCTGGACTGTTGTTCCCTCACCGATTGAAGAAACAACACTCTTCAGCATGGACTGTTGTTCCCTCACCGATTGAAGAAACAACACTCTTCAGCATGGACTGTTGTTCCCTCACCGATTGAAGAAACAACACTCTTCAGCCTGGACTGTTGTTCCCTCACCCATTGAAGAAACAACACTCTTCAGCCTGGACTGCTGTTCCCTCACCCATTGAAGAAACAACACTCTTCAGCCTGGACTTTTGTTCCCTCACCCATTGAAGAAACAACACTCTTCAGCCTGGACTGCTGTTCCCTCACCAATTGAAGAAACAACAATCTTCAGCCGGAACTGCTGTTCCCTCACCCATTGAAGAAACAACACTCTTCAGCCTGGACTGTTGATCCCTCACCCATTGAAGACACAACAATCTTCAGCCTGGACTGCTGTTACCTCACCCATTGAAGAAACATCAATCTTCAGCCTGGTCTGCTGTTCCCTCACCCATTGAAGAAACATCAATCTTCAGCCTGGACTGTTGTTCCCTCACCCATTGTAGAAACATACATTTTTAGCTTGGACTGTTGTTCACTCACCCATTGAAGAAATATTAATCTTCAGCCTGGACTGGTGTTCCCTCACCGATTGAAGAAACAACACTCTTCAGCCTGGACTGCTGTTCCCTCACCGATTGAAGAAACAACAATCATCAGCCTGGACTGTTGTTCCCTCACCCATTGTAGAAACATCAATCTTTAGCTTGGACTGTTGTTCCCTCACCCATTGTAGAAACATCAATCTTTAGCTTGGACTGTTGTTCCCTCACCCATTGTAGAAACAGCAATCTTCAGCCTGGACTGTTGTTCCCTCACCCATTGAAGAAACAACACTCTTCAGCCTGGACTGTTGTTCCCTCACCGATTGACGAAACAACAATCTTCAGCCTGGACTGTTGTTCCTTCACACACCACAGAAACAACAATCTTCAGCCTGTTGGTCCCTCAACCATTGGAGAAACAGCAATCTTTAGCCTTTTGTTTCCTCTACCATTGAAGAAACAACACTCTTCAGCCTGGACTGCTGTTCCCTCACTGATGGAAGAAAAAACAATGTTCAGCCTGGACTGCTGTTCCCTCACCAATTGAAGAAACAACAATCTTCAGCCGGGACTGCTGTTCCCTCACCCATTGAAGAAACAACACTCTTCAGCCTGGACTGTTGTTCCCTCACCCATTGAAGAAACAACAATCTTCAGCCTGGACTGTTGTTCCCTCACCCATTGTAGAAACAGCAATATTTAGCTTGGACTGTTGTTCCCTCACCCATTGAAGAAACAACACTCTTCAGCCTGGACTGCTGTTCCCTTACCCATTGAAGAAACAACACTCTTCAGCCTGGACTGTTGTTCCCTCACCCATTGAAGAAACAACACTCTTCAGCCTGGACTGCTGTTCCCTTACCCATTGAAGAAACAACAATCTTCAGCCTGGACTGTTGTTCCCTCACCCATTGAAGAAACAGCAATATTTAGCTTGGACTGTTGTTCCCTCACCCATTGAAGAAACAACACTCTTCAGCCTGGACTGCTGTTCCCTCACCGATTGAAGAAACAACACTCTTCAGCATGGACTGTTGTTCCCTCACCCATTGAAGAAACAACAATCTTCAGCCTGGACTGCTGTTCCCTCACCCATTGAAGAAACAACAATCTTCAGCCTGGACTGCTGTTCCCTTACCCATTGAAGAAACAACACTCTTCAGCCTGGACTGTTGTTCCCTCACCCATTGAAGAAACAACACTCTTCAGCCTGGACTGCTGTTCCCTTACCCATTGAAGAAACAACACTCTTCAGCCTGGACTGCTGTTCCCTTACCCATTGAAGAAACAACACTCTTCAGCCTGGACTGTTGTTCCCTCACCCATTGAAGAAACAACACTCTTCAGCCTGGACTGCTCTTCCCTCACCCATTGAAGAAACAACACTCTTCAGCCTGGACTGTTGTTCCCTCATCCATTGTAGAAACAGCAATCTTTAGCTTGCACTGTTGTTCCCTCACCCATTGAAGAAACAACACTCTTCAACATGGACTGCTGTTCCCTCACCCATTGTAGAAACAGTAATCTTTAGCTTGGACTGTTGTTCCCTCACCGATTGAAGAAACAACACTCTTCAGCATGGACTGGTGTTCCCTCACCGATTGAAGAAACAACACTCTTCAGCCTGGACTGCTGTTCCCTGACCGATTGAAGAAACAACACTCTTCAACCTGGACTGTTGTTCCCTCACCCATTGAAGAAACAACACTCTTCAGCCTGGACTGCTGTTCCCTCACTGATGGAAGAAAAAACAATCTTCAGCCTGGACTGTTGTTCCCTCACACACCGCAGAAACAACAATCTTCAGCCTGTTGGTCCTTCAACCATTGGAGAAACAGCAATCTTCAGCCTTTTGTTCCGTCTACCATTGAAGAAACAGCAATCTTCAGCCTGGACTGCTGTTCCCTCACCCATTGAAGAAACATCAATCTTCAGTCTGGTCTGTTGTTCCCTCACCCATTGTAGAAACAGCAATCTTTAGCTTGGACTGTTGTTCCCTCACCCATTGAAGAAACAACACTCTTCAGCCTGGACTGTTGTTCCCTCACCGATTGAAGAAACAACACTCTTCAGCCCGGACTGCTGTTCCCTCACCGATTGAAGAAACAACACTCTTCAGCCTGGACTGCTGTTCCCTCACCGATTGAAGAAACAACACTCTTCAGCCTGGACTGTTGTTCCCTCACCGATTGAAGAAACAAAACTCTTCAGCCTGGACTGCTGTTCCCTCACCCATTGAAGAAACAACACTCTTCAGCCTGGACTGCTGTTCCCTCACCGATTGAAGAAACAACAATCTTCAGCCTGGACTGTTGTTCCCTCACCCATTGTAGAAACAGCAATCTTCAATCTGGACTGTTGTTCCCTCACCCATTGAAGAAACAACACTCTTCAGCCTGGACTGCTGTTCCCTCACCGATTGAAGAAACAACAATCTTCAGCCTGGACTGTTGTTCCCTCACCCATTGTAGAAACATCAATCTTTAGCTTGGACTGTTGTTCCCTCACCCATTGTAGAAACAGCAATCTTCAGCCTGGACTGTTGTTCCCTCACCCATTGAAGAAACAACACTCTTCAGCCTGGACTGTTGTTCCCTCACCGATTGAAGAAACAACACTCTTCAGCCCGGACTGCTGTTCCCTCACCGATTGAAGAAACAACACTCTTCAGCCTGGACTGCTGTTCCCTCACCGATTGAAGAAACAACACTCTTCAGCCTGGACTGTTGTTCCCTCACCGATTGAAGAAACAAAACTCTTCAGCCTGGACTGCTGTTCCCTCACCCATTGAAGAAACAACACTCTTCAGCCTGGACTGCTGTTCCCTCACCGATTGAAGAAACAACAATCTTCAGCCTGGACTGTTGTTCCCTCACCCATTGTAGAAACAGCAATCTTCAACCTGGACTGTTGTTCCCTCACCCATTGAAGAAACAACACTCTTCAGCCTGGACTGCTGTTCCCTCGCCGATTGAAGAAACAACAATCTTCAGCCTGGACTGTTGTTCCCTCACCCATTGTAGAAACATCAATCTTTAGCTTGGACTGTTGTTCCCTCACCCATTGTAGAAACAGCAATCTTCAGCCTGGACTGTTGTTCCCTCACCCATTGAAGAAACAACACTCTTCAGCCTGGACTGTTGTTCCCTCACCGATTGACGAAACAACAATCTTCAGCCTGGACTGTTGTTCCCTCACACACCAAAGAAACAACAATCTTCAGCCTGTTGGTCCCTCAACCATTGGAGAAACAGCAATCTTTAGCCTTTTGTTTCCTCTACCATTGAAGAAACAACACTCTTCAGCCTGGACTGCTGTTCCCTCACTGATGGAAGAAAAAACAATGTTCAGCCTGGACTGCTGTTCCCTCACCAATTGAAGAAACAACAATCTTCAGCCGGGACTGCTGTTCCCTCACCCATTGAAGAAACAACACTCTTCAGCCTGGACTGTTGTTCCCTCACCCATTGAAGAAACAACAATCTTCAGCCTGGGCTGTTGTTCCCTCACCCATTGTAGAAACAGCAATATTTAGCTTGGACTGTTGTTCCCTCACCCATTGAAGAAACAACACTCTTCAGCCTGGACTGCTGTTCCCTTACCCATTGAAGAAACAACACTCTTCAGCCTGGACTGTTGTTCCCTCACCCATTGAAGAAACAACACTCTTCAGCCTGGACTGCTGTTCCCTTACCCATTGAAGAAACAACAATCTTCAGCCGGGACTGCTGTTCCCTCACCCATTGAAGAAACAACACTCTTCAGCCTGGACTGTTGTTCCCTCACCCATTGAAGAAACAACAATCTTCAGCCTGGACTGTTGTTCCCTCACCCATTGTAGAAACAGCAATATTTAGCTTGGACTGTTGTTCCCTCACCCATTGAAGAAACAACACTCTTCAGCCTGGACTGCTGTTCCCTCACCGATTGAAGAAACAACACTCTTCAGCATGGACTGTTGTTCCCTCACCCATTGAAGAAACAACAATCTTCAGCCTGGACTGCTGTTCCCTCACCCATTGAAGAAACAACAATCTTCAGCCTGGACTGCTGTTCCCTTACCCATTGAAGAAACAACACTCTTCAGCCTGGACTGTTGTTCCCTCACCCATTGAAGAAACAACACTCTTCAGCCTGGACTGCTGTTCCCTTACCCATTGAAGAAACAACACTCTTCAGCCTGGACTGCTGTTCCCTTACCCATTGAAGAAACAACACTCTTCAGCCTGGACTGTTGTTCCCTCACCCATTGAAGAAACAACACTCTTCAGCCTGGACTGCTCTTCCCTCACCCATTGAAGAAACAACAATCTTCAGCTGGGACTGCTGTTCCCTCACCCATTGAAGAAACAACACTCTTCAGCCTGGACTGTTGTTCCCTCACCCATTGAAGAAACAACACTCTTCAGCCTGGACTGTTGTTCCCTCATCCATTGTAGAAACAGCAATCTTTAGCTTGCACTGTTGTTCCCTCACCCATTGAAGAAACAACACTCTTCAACATGGACTGCTGTTCCCTCACCCATTGTAGAAACAGTAATCTTTAGCTTGGACTGTTGTTCCCTCACCGATTGAAGAAACAACACTCTTCAGCATGGACTGGTGTTCCCTCACCGATTGAAGAAACAACACTCTTCAGCCTGGACTGCTGTTCCCTGACCGATTGAAGAAACAACAGTCTTCAACCTGGACTGTTGTTCCCTCACCCATTGAAGAAACAACACTCTTCAGCCTGGACTGCTGTTCCCTCACTGATGGAAGAAAAAACAATCTTCAGCCTGGACTGTTGTTCCCTCACACATCACAGAAACAACAATCTTCAGCCTGTTGGTCCTTCAACCATTGGAGAAACAGCAATCTTCAGCCTTTTGTTCCGTCTACCATTGAAGAAACAGCAATCTTCAGCCTGGACTGCTGTTCCCTCACCCATTGAAGAAACATCAATCTTCAGTCTGGTCTGTTGTTCCCTCACCCATTGTAGAAACAGCAATCTTTAGCTTGGACTGTTGTTCCCTCACCCATTGAAGAAACAACACTCTTCAGCCTGGACTGTTGTTCCCTCACCGATTGAAGAAACAACACTCTTCAGCCCGGACTGCTGTTCCCTCACCGATTGAAGAAACAACACTCTTCAGCCTGGACTGCTGTTCCCTCACCGATTGAAGAAACAACACTCTTCAGCCTGGACTGTTGTTCCCTCACCGATTGAAGAAACAAAACTCTTCAGCCTGGACTGCTGTTCCCTCACCCATTGAAGAAACAACACTCTTCAGCCTGGACTGCTGTTCCCTCACCGATTGAAGAAACAACAATCTTCAGCCTGGACTGTTGTTCCCTCACCCATTGTAGAAACAGCAATCTTCAACCTGGACTGTTGTTCCCTCACCCATTGAAGAAACAACACTCTTTAGCCTGGACTTCTGTTCCCTCACCGATTGAAGAAACAACAATCTTCAGCCTGGACTGTTGTTCCCTCACCCATTGTAGAAACAACAATCTTTAGCTTGGACTGTTGTTCCCTCACCCATTGTAGAAACAGCAGTCTTCAACCTGGACTGTTGTTCCCTCACCCATTGAAGAAACAACACTGTTCAGCCTGGACTGCTGTTCCCTCACCCATTGAAGAAACAACACTCTTCAGCCTGGACTGCTGTTCCCTCACTGATGGAAGAAAAAACAATCTTCAGCCTGGACTGTTGTTCCCTCACACACCGCAGAAACAACAATCTTCAGCCTGTTGGTCCCTCAACCATTGGAGAAACAGCAATCTTCAGCCTTTTGTTCCGTCTACCATTGAAGAAACAGCAATCTTCAGCCTGGACTGCTGTTCCCTCACGCATTGAAGAAACATCAATCTTCAGCCTGGTCTGTTGTTCCCTCACCCATTAAAGAAACATTACTCTTCAGCTTGGACTGTGTTCCCACAACCATTGAGGAAACAGCAATCTTCAGCCTGGACTGGTGTACCCTCACCCATTAAAGAAACATAAATCTTCAGCCTGTACTGGTGTACCCTCACCCATTGAAGAAACATCAACACACCGACCGCAAACTGGAGATACCGTCGCCAAGACTCTTCAAATACGGACAGCTACGACTCGACACAAGAACCCTTGATCATTACGCAAGGACTCACCCATAGGAGGCATTCTTACCTTATTGTTTGCTCTCTGATACCTGGGGCATATTCTAAACCAGTTCATGAGAGGTTTTCTACCTTCTACATTTCAAGCGACGGTACAGATCGGACGTTACTCTCTCTCATCTTAGATGATTCGCCTTATGCTTATTTTGCCCTGAAGAAGCCCATGTTTGGGCGAAACGCGTTGGCTGTATTCGAACTTCACCAACAACACGAATAAAGCACAACTCACCCATTAAAGAAACATAAATCTTCAGCCTGGACTGTTGTTCTCTCACCCATTAAAGAAAGATCAATCTTCATCCTGGTCTGGTGTTCCCTCACTCATTAAAGAAACATAATTCTTCAGCCTGGACTGGTGTTCCCTCACACACTTTGGCTAGCAGCTGTGAAAAATATGATTACTAGATCAACGCCTTAAGTGCCATGGAAAGGAGCGCACTTCCTTATGTTCATTCGTTCTGGTCCCAGCATGCATCTTACATTGTCAGCATGCTGGTATCACACGTCACAGCGTTATTTTATTCTAAACATGATCTAATTAGGGCTACAGCTAATTACAACACCTGGCCATTACATTGTCTCTATGCATTGCATTGCATACCAACATAATGCACTAATTCGCATCTCACAAAGTTCAAACAAGGTTGCGAAAGGATAACTGGTGAGTCTCCCAGAACTGAACTTCCAAAGTGATTTTCCGAGTGCAATGGCTGCACAAAGAATAACAATCTGGAGCACGTATTAGTTTTCCTACAATTAGCTTCGTCCTGCTGAGAGTTGCCCCAGGGTGCGGAGCTCTTGTGCAATCTCATTGTCTTTTGTTGTGCCTGTGTGAGGCCTCTTGTGTTGCTGCTCTTTCCTGACTCCTTCTGACGTTGGGGTCCCCCACGCAGTCCAGGCTGCTTCTTACTCCTGCCCAAGGGCTCTCTCTATATAAATGCGTGCACGCTGAGTGTGAGCTGTTGTGTTCGGAGGGAGGTCTGAGGGAGTGCTCCGAGGGACGACCGGATGTGGGCGGCGCCCAGCTCAGTGCTAGCCAGGTATGGAACAAAGTTTATACTCTAGGCGCTTGTTGCCAGTTCCTACTTGCAGGATATCTTGATTGGCCCAGATTTACTGTAGGTTTGCAGGAGGGGGTCGTGTGCAGCCATGCAGTAGTTTACAGCACAAGGCAATGCAAGTGGCAGCATTGATCAAATTTCAGGTGCAAACATTTGTTACACCTAAGAATAACCTAAAGATAGAAACAACATAAGTTTGCAAAGTGCACCACCAGCACTTTACTATCCATGCAAAGGAGGAGGAGTGCCTGGGAACAGAGCAAGCATCCCCTAGGTTTTCACCCGAAGCCAGATCTACTTATGTAGTATATACCCAGGCTTTATGCGAAACATTGGTGCAAAATTAAACTGGGAACAAACATGAGACAAGTGGGATCGCAAATGAAATTCCTACGTGTACTGTGTCGCCTCTGTGGCCTCTTCTTGAGTACATTTGTAACTTGACTACTAAGAACACACAGGCCACTGCTGCTTCACCTTTCCCAGTAGTGCAGTGCTCAGCATTGTGCTAGGCTATTATTTAAAATGAGCACAGTTAATGAATTCATCATTATGAACCTATAAATGGAGCAGTGCAAAATGTATTACAGTTCGCACTATGGAGCTGTACGAAATTGGGTTACCTGTTGAGGGGGTGAAGCCATTCCCAAGCAGCAGCCTCATTCCTTGTCAGGATGAAGCCATGAGCAAGCCGCAAATGAACATGTGCTCAACCCTCTGGTAGCGTGGCACAAAGCAGTCAGGCTTAACTTAAAAGCAATGTGTAAAGCATTTCTGCAGCATGTCAAACAGCAATGAAGTGAAACAACACACAAAGCAAATTCCACACCAATTTAGAAAAATAGAGCAAAATGTAATGAAAACTTGAAGCCCAAAATGACAAAAGTCCAATCAGTAAAAATATATACAATTTTAAATATATAAGCGTAAATAGCGCCAAAAAGCACAAAGCGTCAACTGTGGGTATCTGGTCATGCTAGACCAAGACAAAGTCACAAGTTCAGGCTGACCACGAAAAAGTGTTGGCTAGCTATAGTGACCCAGTCAGGCTCATTGAACAAAGTACCTTAAATGCTGGTTGCTGAGTAATGTGGAGTCCCGCACTAAGGACGCGTCACCCAGCATAGGTAAAACAAGGTCCTTTTGTGGGAATGCGTTCTGCAGCAGCAGTTGTGGGAAGCTGCAATGGTGATGCGAGGTCCAAGCATGGGGATACTTCATGCACCGGTGGTTCCTATAAGCTGCGATCGCGATGCGAGAGCCTTGTGTGGAGGTGCTTCACGCAGGGTTAAGAGGGGAGGTCCTGCATTGTGCCGCGATGGTTCCGACGGGCTGTGGGGCTACCCTGCAAAGTCCTGCATTGGGGATGCATCGCACTGTGGTTCAGATGTGGTCTTGTAAGGCACTGTGTTACACAGTGTCGGTTCTGCTGGGACCACAGCTGAGCTGCCAGAGCACCTTCAGGCCCATGTCCACTTCCAAGCGTTCAGGACGGAGCTGGCACCACTTGGGAGGGTAGGACTCACAGTTGACAGATTCCAGGTGCTGGGTTCAAGGTTGTTTGTTTCTGTTTTGTCCCTGAGGTTCTAATCAGGAGGCCAGCCAACTGCCCCTTGGAGTCACTCTTTTGGTCCTCTTTCCAGTCCTTCTCACTCAGGCAGAAATGCAGCAGGGTAGCATAGCAGGGCAGCAGTGATAGTCCTTCTTGCAGCAGGGCAGCACAGCAGCCCTTCTTCTGAGTCTTCCACAGGTCCAACTGTGTACTGAAAAGAAGGAGAAGGTTGTGCAGGTTCCACCCCACTGAGGTGTCAGGCATCCCCTTTCTCCCTGGCCTGGCTCCAACTTGTAAGAGGACACAAACGACTAGTGACAAATCCTTTTTGAGTGTGTTCAGGCAGGGCCTTTGTGATGCATAAGAGTAGCAAGTGATAGCTTTGCCCCACTCGTTAAGTCAGAGTGGCCCATCCTGCTGCGTCAATCCTCTATTTGTCTCACTGTCTGGAGGCAATGCACAAGGACCAACTGCCCCATACACCTAGTCAGGCACCAAATGATTAGGACCAAAAATGGCAACTTTCTAAAAGTGGCCTTTTCAGAATTGTGACTCAAAGTTCGACTTTAGTATTAAAAAGGCCTTTTAATAACAATTCTTTAGATACCAAACTTGATCTGTCCATCTGCTCACAATTGAAAGTTATTACTAACTAAATGTAATAAGGAAACACAATGTTATGCTATGGGAGAGGTAGGCCTTGGAGTAGTGAAAAACAAATTTAAGGGTTCTTCCAGTACCAGAACACAAGTACATGTCCAACTTTATTAATACACTGCATCCTGTCCTCTTGGCTGCCTTGGGGCAAAAGGTTTATTTTGCCAGGTCAAAATGGCAGTTTAAAACTGCACACGCGGACTGGAATGGCAGCCAGAGACACGTTTTACAAGGTTACGTAGGTGGGTGGCACAATCAATACTGCTTGCCCACTAGTATCATTGAATTTACAGGCCCTCGGTATATGGGGTACTGCTTTACTAGGTTCTTACAAGTTAATTAAATGTGCAAATTGAGTATAAGCCAAATGTTACCAAGTTTACTAGAGAGCGCACATTCACTTAAGCGCTGATTAACAGTTGTTAAGTGAACAAAGTCCAAAGGCCAACAAAAACAAGATTAGCACAAATAGGAAGAGTGAAGGCAAAATGTTTGGGGAAAGACCACCCAAAGGCTGTCAGGTCTAACAGCAGAGCTGCATGTTTTTATGCAGAGTAGCACTGCGTGAGATGTACTAAGTCTGGCTGGTTTATTTTATTGGTGATGTTTGTGAATCAAAGACCTGGGGACAGTGCAGGTATTAAAGGTGTGAGATTGAGAAACATGCAGCTATATTTATTATGGGAACTCACACAATCCATGCAGACACTAAAGAAGAAAGACAGCATAACAGAAAGGTGAGATGAGGAGGGGAGAGAAGGCAATGAGTCTATAGTGACAGGGAGATAGTGGTCAGGTGTGTTCTGAGGCAGACCAGGGCAGAGGGAGGCTCTCCCAAGGTCCTCGTGTTGAGGAGTCCTGTTGGTTTGAGTGTTCTTTGGCAGACGTTTGACTCTATAACCCACTGTTGCTTGCAAGGGATGTGTGCCAGACTTGCAAACCATGAACACTTGGTGCTCAAGCAGTTCATTTTAGCATCTGTATTTCTGTTACTATGGTATCTCCTGAAATGTGAGTTTTTCATTGGCAATTTGTCTAATGTGGATGGTCAGTATTCCTGGTACATTTCTGCATTGATCACGGTTCCTGCTCAGCCTCAACCACCACTGACTCCCGCCCACAGGTTTCTGAGAGTTTAACACCTGCAGAGAAGCGCGTTTAAGGACGTGTGGCTTTTTAGAAAGTCCGTGTTCTGCAACCACAAACAACCTAAGAATCAAACTGGCTTTCATGCATCACCTGACCAAAACTGATCGCAAAAACCTCTCCGGCTAAATCGGTTGAGTATATGAAAGTAAGGGCCTAAGGACCAGTCACCAAGGGGCTGGGGTAACAGCGGCACAGCCTCATCCAGTCCTGCAGAGGGCGCCATGCCGCATATACAGTGCCTGGCCTGGGGGAGGGAATGTTCGCCGCAAACGTCCGTTGACATGAGGAAACATGGTGAGCCATGTGGCAAAGCCTTGAAAGGGGAGTACAGGGCGTTTTTCAAAAATATAAGAGGACTGTCCCTGAACTGCTGAGAGTTTTCACCAAGGGCATGGTGGAAATTTGAGAAATGTTTCTGCAGGGGCTGCCACGCACATGGACACACCTGACAGCAGGATGCGTCATGCATGGGCTGCCATGCACATGGAGACTCCTGACTGAGGGATGCATCATGTATGAGCTGCAATGTATATGGACACGCCTGACAGAGGGATGCTTCATGCATGGGATGCCACGCAAATGGACACACCTATCAGAGGGATGCTTCATGCATAGACTGCCATGCACATGGACATGCCTGTCAGAGTGTTGCTTCTTGCATGGACTGCCATGCACATGGACACGCCTTTCAGAGGGATACTTCATGCATGGGCTGCCATGCACAAGGACAAGCCTGACAGAGGGATGCTTCATGCATGGGCTGCCATGCATATGGACACGCCTGACAGAGAGATGCTTCATGCATGGGCTGCCATGCACATGGACACTTCTGAAAGAGTGTTGCTTCATGCATGGACTGCCATGCACATGGACACACCTATCAGAGGGATGCTTCATGCATGGACTGCCATGCACACTGACATGTTTGACAGAGGAATGCTTCATGCATGGACCGCCAGGTACATGGAAAGCATGATAGAAGGATACTTCATGCATGGGCTTCCATGCACATGGGCATGCCTGTCAGAGGGATGTTTTATTCATGGGCTTCCATGCACATGGACAAGCCTGACAGAGGAATGCTTCATGCGTGGGCTGCCATGCATATGGACACGCCTGACAGACAAATGCTTCATGCGTGGGCTGCCATGCACAAGGACAAGCCTGACAGAGGAATGCTTCATGCATGGGCTGCCTTGCACATGGACACACACACCTGACAGATAGATGCTTCATGCATGGGCTGCCATGCACATGGACACATCTGAAAGAGTGTTGCTTCATGCATGAACTGCCATGCACATGGACACACCTATCAGAGGGATGCTTCATGCATGGACTGCCATGCACATAGACATGTCTGACAGAGGAATGCTTCATGCATGGACCGCCATGTACATGGAAAGCATGACAGAAGGATGCTTCATGCATGGGCTTCCATGTACATGGGCATGCCTGTCAGACGGATGTTTTATTCATGGGCTTCCATGCACATGGACACGCCTGACAGACAAATGCTTCATGCGTGGGCTGCCATGCACACGGACAAGACTGACAGAAGGATGTTTCATGCATGGACCGCCATGGACATGGAAAGCCTGACAGAGGGATGCTTTATGCATGGACTACCATGCACATGGACATGCCTGACAGAAGGATGCTGGAGAGGCAGCCCCTAGCCCAGCTGAGGCTCTGCTGAAGGAAACACAGCACTTCCCCAACCTTCCAGTGATGCTGGAAGCTAAGAGTAGGTAAATGTGGCATCTTCCAAGGTTTGGAGAACTCCGCAGGACCCGTGAATCCGCACAGCTGTGGCTGCAGTTGGAGCATACTCTCCCACAACACAAACATGAAATACTTCCTGCCACATATTCGTCTTTTGACCCATGTTCAGTACACAGTGCTGCATATTGACGTGTATTGTGGTGTTTTCTGCTTGTTCTGCATTCTTCTCGTTCTGGTTGCACAGTCACACGGATTGCAGCAGTGTCACAAACCCCAAGGACCCTGCTCAGGGGGTTTAATGTTTGAGTCCTGAGACATGGGTATGGGGGGCTGTTAACCGCAGAGTCAATCCTGGCATGTCTCTCAAGAGCCAGCTGCCAGTTACACAGCAGAAGGTATGTGCTGTGTGCCCAGAGGCCAAGCACCTAGGAAAGAAACTCAGGCAACATTTGTCAACACTTTTCACAGAGTTACATCCTTAAAAGTGACACACACTGGCACAGGGTGGCGACTTGGGATTTACTTACAAGCCCAAAACTAGTTTTGCACTGGACGGTAGCCCAGAAATAAAGCAAACCAGCGCTGAGTGCTACTGTGTGCCAAGAGGGCGTCCCATGGGTGGGTCATGGGTGTTCCCAAGGTCCCACCCATGGCTTCTGATGCAAAGCCTCATCTGCAAACTTTTGAATAAAGGGCTGTAACCCCAAAATGTGCACCTCTTAGAGTCAAGTACAAGGTTGGAGAAAAGTTTTATTTTCTCTAAATGTTGCTAACTTTGTACAGCACGCATACAAAGTGGGGAAACTTTTAATTTATGTCTATACATCATACTTTATACTGGAAGGATACCTACCGAGCACGAAACCTATGCTAGACTCACACAGACACATTTGTACTATGGTGCAAAGGTGAGTGCATGCCAAGCAACTGTACAAAGGTGTGCTGCCAGGGGCGACTGCCACAGCGCCATATCTCAGTGGACATGCTGCTGCCATGCCCTCTGCCTTTCACTCAACATGATATTTGGAAATGCTGGAGTTTTTGAAACTTTGCTGCATTGCGTGAAATAATCAGTAAATGTGGCCCTTCGTGCTATGCCCAGAAGAGTTTATGTACTGTGTGGTGTGTGAAAAGACAAGAAGCAAACAACACGTCACTGCTTGCTCATAGCTCAGTTTAAGAGCATATTAAACAGCATCTTTGCCGCTTACCCAGCTTCTGCTTAGGAGGTGCAGATGTTATGGCATCTGTGCTGGTGGCCTGCAGTACAGAAAAAAATAACCTGATCTGTTCACCCAGGTGCGGGCTAGTTAGCTGAGTACCTGATCTGTTCACCCAGCTGCTGGCTTGTTAGCTGAGTACCTGATCTGTTCACCCAGCTGCTGGCTTGTTAGCTGAGTACCTGATCTGTTCACCCAGCTGCTGGCTTGTTAGCTGAGTACCTGATCTGTTCACCCAGCTGCTGGCTTGTTAGCTGAGTACCTGATCTGTTCACCCAGCAGCTGGCTTGTTAGCTGAGTACCTGATCTGTTCACCCAGCTGCTGGCTTGTTAGCTGAGTATCTGATCTGTTCACCCAGCTGCTGGCTGGTTAGCTGAGTACCTGATCTGTTCACCTGGGTGTGAGCTGGTTAGCTGAGTACCTGATCTGTTAACCCAGGTGTGGGCTGGTTAGCTGAGTGCCTGATCTGTTCACCCAGCTGCTGGCTTGTTAGCTGAGTATCTGATCTGTTCACCCAGCTGCTGGCTAGTTAGCTGAGTATCTGATGTGTTCACCCAGCTGCTGGCTGGTTAGCTGAGTACCTGATCTGTTCACCTGGGTGTGGGCTGGTTAGCTGGGTACCTGATCTGTTAACCCAGGTGTGGGCTTGTTAGCTGAGTACCTGATCTGTTAACCCAGGCGTGGGCTGGTTAGCTGAGTACCTCATCTCTTCACCCAGGTTCGGGCTGGTTAGCTAAGTACCTGATCTGTTCACCCAAGTGTGGGCTGGTTAGCTGAGTATCTGTACTTCTTGACCAACATCTAGGCAAATACCAGGTGTGGGAAATGTGCCTAAATACACCCCTGTGGTCACACGTGGAATGTCCCAGATTAGAAAGAAGCAGTAAGTGTCACTCCCCTCCACATTAACACCCACACAACATAGTGCATTCGGCTGCAGTTACTTTCCTTTATGTGCTGTCACTTGAGTGACAGCGCGGACACCCAATGGACACCCACCAGCAGCAGCTTGGTCCCATCCCCCTCCTCTTCACCACTGGACTCTTGCTCTGACATTTCAGGGTGCAGGAGGTAAATAAAGTGTTCACAGAAACAAAATGCAGGTGGATACACTTTTTATGGTGAAGCTTTGTCTGGCAGTATGTTGCGCAATGTTTTCACGGAAGCGCGCACTTCATGTAGGAAAGTCTCATGCCATAGTGGCAAGAGACTGATTGGAGCAAACAATGTCTCTTGGAAAGATCTTCTCCCCATGAATTAGTGTCTTGTGTGCAAAACTTAACTAAGGCTTGAGTAGGTCGTAATTTCAAGGAATTTTCAGGATTTACTCGAATGTTGTCGTCGTAGTTCAGATCTCTTCCAGGCCAGCTGCTGAGCGCACACTCCGAGTGGCAGCGGGATGGAACATTACTGCTTCCGGAAAGGGCCTCCTTTTAGCCTCCACATTTTTGAATGCGACTTGTATCTCTCTAACAGATAACAAAATAAAACAAGATCAGCAAAGTTGTGAGGTCACTGACCACTACTAGCTGAGTCAAACTGTGTGGCTCGCACGCTAATCCTCAGAGATTCTGTGCTGGTCAGGCAGCTCCAAGGCAAGTAGAGAGGTTTTCCTCAATTTGCCTAGCTGCCACTAAGACAGTTTTATTTGCTGTTGACGTTGTATCTTGAAAAATAGTGTGATTTTTCTATTTGTCTGACCGCTGCCTCATCTTTCGTGCATCATGAAAGTTGTGAATTTTGCCAACTCCCGCATTTTTGCCTGTGAGTGTGTGCAACATTTCCTGCCAAAAAGTTTTTGGACAATTATTATGCAAAAAGAGGAATTCAGCAGTATTTCCTCACACAGAAATGTACATTTGAATACTTTTATTGCCTGCTTTTCTTTTCTTAAATCATTACAAACGTTTTGAAATTGATAAACTTTGCAAAATTAAAAAACCTTCATGAAATTCTGGGAGGGAGACCTCTACAGCTTTGCAGTCCCTCACCCCCCAAGGATGCCCTCCCTCTGAAGAGACTGCCCCCTGGTGTCACCTGCTTTTAGCTGTCTCTGGGCCAAGGTTTCTTGTGGACCATAAGTACCACCAGAATCCTGTTCCTGATGTAGTTAATGAAATTCATTTGAAATGTACCTGGAGCCTGTCAGGTATCCTCACATTGAATCTGTAAGAAATGGGATTATTGGTTGAGGGGGTGGAAGCCCCTCTCAGGCAACAGGCACTATCCTTGTCATGGTGAACCACAAACATCACTAAATTAACATGGGCTTAAAATAGAGGAAATGTGTAAAGTATATATGCAAGACACAAACACTAATACATTGAAAACACAACACAAGAAAAATCCCAAACCTAATAGAGTACATTTTTAACTAATCTTATTTTTTCCCCATTACAACACACAAACCCACCACACTTCCCACCCCCCACCCGCAGCTCAGATTCTGTTACATTGGAAATGAGTCCAAAATAACACAATGAAACGACCCAAAAAAAAGTAGAGAACAACAGTTATGATCAGTAAACAGCGTAACATAATGCGAGACTGTCAATGGTCTATAGACAACTATGACTTACGTATTTCCCCTTTGTCTCTGTGACCATTGCAAAACAGGATCACATATTGCAAGCCCTATCTTGCGCTTGCGATAGCCCTTTCTTCTGTAGATGGCTACTTCTAAACTACAGGTGGCCAACAAACGTGATCTCCATTGTTGAAAACTTGGCGCATTTGTATCAAGCCATGCTGACGCAATGCATAATCTAAAGACAGCCATGGCCACAAATAACAGCCCTTGCATATATTTCGGTCTTGAAGTATTGGCAACACCTAACATAATCTCTTCAACATAAATTTCTATTCTTGTATTAAAAACTTCCGAGAAAAATGCTGAGATATCAGTCACTACTGATGTTAATGCAGTACAGGTAGCAAAAATATAAACGCTATCGGCTTCAGCTAGGTCACATCTAGGGCATGTGGTTCCCTTCCCAGTCCCCCATTTAGCAATCTTATAGGGAGTATAATATAGAGAAAAAAAAAGTTTTGTAGAACTGAGCCTGCAACTTAGTAGACATTAAAATAGACTGATATAATAAGAAGGATTGATGGACAATTTCCCCTGACACACCAAGTTTAACCTGCCATTTAATTATGTATTTATCAAGATCATCGGATTGCCGAAGAATCAGTTGTTCATAGATCTCTCCTATTTTGAGATTATTCCTCGAAGCCATGTTCTCCATTAACTAACCTTTTAAAATGACCCCCCCCCTCTTTTTAATAGAAAATCCCGAATTTGCAAAAAGTTTAAAAAATCCCGTTGATCTAAATTATATTCCAGCTGTAGTTCACCAAAAGATTTAATTCCTAATGTCGTATAAAAACATCCAAGTTGTAAATCCCATTCAGAAACCATCTTTCCATGCGTGAATCATTGAAAATCCCAGGGAGATTACTATTTTTAAGGATTAAGGTGTAATAAAATAGTTGTCCAATACTGGGAATTCCAGGTCTTATAAATAAATACCAAATATGGACTTAAATTTTACTTTTTTAAAGTAACTATCGTTTAGATGACGCCACAAGCAACCTCTAGATTCATTTCCTAATAACAGCTCTTGTGGTGTTGGAATATCCCCTTCGCTGCTAGGTGCTAGCGTAAATAGTAACTTGTTGCAGTATTTTAAGATGGTAGCCCAATAATATAATTTAAAATTGGGCAAGTTCATGCCCCCTCTATCTTTAGGGAGGATAATGGTTCGTAAGGCTCTACGTGGTTTCTTGTACCCCCAAATGAATCTAGAAAACATACTATCCATATCTTTAAATACTTGTGATGGAAATTCTAGACAGATTGATCTAAAAAAATAAAGAAATCTTGGCAGGAAAAGCATTTTTATCAAGTTACACCGACCCACAATAGATAGATGAAGATTGTTACTCCTAATCAAATCCTTTTTTGTACATTGAATTAATGGATCGATATTATCGTTAACTAGATTCTCTATTTTGGCCCTTATACTCACGCCAAGATATATGGCTTTCTCGGTAACCCGTGTATCAATCATCTCAATTTTACTGTTAAGGATGATCTGAGTTTTGGTTTGATTAAGTTTATAGCCAGATATCTGGCCAAAAATATTAGCTTCCTCTTCAATCACCATGACCGAAATCGCTGGGTCACTGGTAACCAACGCGATATCATCTGCGTATGCTAACGTTTTTGTGGCCTGTCCTCTTATCCAGATGGATGGTATCAATGCGTTGTTATCCAATCTTCGGATAAATGGGTCAATATATATATAGCAAATAAGAGGGGTGAACACGGACACCCCTGTCTTGTACCTCTAGTAATAGACAATGGTGCTGATACTGACCCATTCACCATAACACCAGCAGACGGATTCCTGTACAACATCTTTACAGCTGTAATAAAGGGATCCCCGATACCACATCTAGCCATCGCTATCCACAGATATTTCCAGGAGACCCTATCGAAAGTTTTTTCGGCATCTAAAAGTATAAGTGCCATCGGGTCTCCTGAAACTTCACACCAATCAAACAATGAGATTACTCTCTGGATATGATCGGTGGTGTCTCTGCCCGGGATGAACCCGTGTTGTCGAGCCGATACGATTTTATGTATATTCAGAGCTAATCGTGCGGCAAGTAACTTAGCATAGATTTTGGAGTCACTAGTTATTAAAGTAATTGGGCGATACGACCCAAGTTCTGTAGGATCTTTATGCTTTTTTAGAAATACTATAATTTTGGCCATTGACCATGACCCTGGGGGCCGCCCCCCTAGGAATATATGTGCGATCAAAGCTGTTAGTATATTCTTCACTTGGGGAAAGAATTTGATATAAAATTCAGTGGGAATCCCATCCATACCCGCAGCTTTACCTGAAGCAAGACTATTTAATGCGAGAAGAATTTCCTCCCCTTGTGGGATAGCATCCATACTTTCTGAATCATTACTTTCTAGACTCATTGGGCTATCTTGATTGATATATTCGTTAATTGCGTCCAACTGTACATTAGTATCATTACCCCTGTATAGAGCCTGGTAGAATTTATGGAAGGCAGTTCTAATTGCATCAGAATCAGCTATTAGCCCTGCTTCTGGATCTCAAATGATCTTAATAGAGTTAATGGTATTAAGTTCTCGGGCGCGTACAGCTAGCTGATGTCCAACTTGTTCACTCAGTTCGTAAATCGTTTGCTTATATACAGCTGCTTTATTGATAGCTCTTGCCGTTAGTATATCTATAACACTGTTTTTAGCAATTGAAATCTGTCTTAGCTCATTTTCAGTGTCTCTTCCCTCCTGAATGGCTTTAATTAGCCCTCCTTCAGCGATAGCGATGTTACTCTGAAGTATTTTCATTTCTTGTTTGGCTTTTTTATTAGCATTCAATGAAAATCAAAGTGTTTCCCCTCTGATTCCAGCTTTAAGAGTGTCCCAAACGATCTCAATTGGTGCACTACCTATATTTTCTTCTATGAATCTGGGGATCCACTGTCGCATAAACTGACAATACGCCTCATTTATTAATAATGCTCTTTCAAACGTCCATGTTCTATTATTATGCCTTTGTGTACCAATTTCAATAGTTAGGAGAAGGGGATTATGGTCAGAGAGTACCATTGTTAATTTTTCAATGAAACAACTAGTGGCTAGAATGCTAGAGATCAAGAAATAATCCAACCTTGCATGGCGTGCATGTGGATAGGAATAATGCGTAAAACCCTGATCGTTTGGGTATTGCGCCTGCCAACTGTCTATGAGACCATGAGTTAGGCATACATTTTTAAGAGCTTGAAAAACTTTTGGCTTTCTGCCTTTATATTCAAAACCAGACTCCTCTGACCAATTGATAGGTAGATTTATATTAAAATCCCCACAGATTACTACAGGAAGTGACCAATGGACAAGTTCATTAGATATGTGATCCAAAACTACGAGGTCATCACTAATATTGCTATAAATTGTACAAATTGTCATTTTACCTTCATTGAACATCTGACACTCTGTGATAGCCCAACGACCATATTTATCGGACATAGATCGAGTAAATTGTACCATACCTGCTTTCCCCAGAATAGCGACACCCTTTGTCCTGGTCCCTTGTGTAGTGGCTATAATAAGTTTAAAACCCAATTGGTTCAGCAAATGAATTTGTGACTCCTCAATATGTGTTTCTTGAACACAGAGAATATTCGCTCCGGATAATTGTAGCGCGATGGCCACTCTTTGTCTCTTTTTCTCATCATTGAGGCCACAAATATTGATCGTCAAGATTTTTAATTTATCCATATTGCTATTTTCCTTGCTCTAAGAAAAAAAAGAAAAAAGTTTACTTAACTTCTCAGTATTGATCTTTTTTCTACATTTTCTCCTGTTAGTGCCGTTTTCTACGTTAGACATAAAATTTAGCAAGAATAATAAGGACCCAGAACTGAGCTTCAACCACCCTTCCCCACGCTCCCCCATCCACCCCCCACCACTATGTAGGCAATCAAGCTCAATCCTGAGCCTGTTATGATGGCGCCTGGTGGCATCCTCACCCCACCCCCCACGGCTCTCTCTGTTTTTTTTATTTAAAGAGTTTTGGCTATAATCATTTGATCCCCTCTCTCTTTTTTTTTTTTCCCTCCCCCTCTTTTTTTCCCCCCCTCTCTAGTTGTTTTTCCCCCGCCGCGACTTTCTCCCTCCGCATCCAAAAAGATGAGATTTTTGAGTATCTACAAAGAAAGGATTACCCTTATCCCGTAAAGACAACTGTAGAGCAGGTCACCGGAAATCAATGTTACACATCCTAATCTCTACAGCTTATTCTCATTACCCCCTTTTTTTTCTCCTGTAGTAATTTCCTCTAGAAATTTTTACGCTTGAATTTCTGAGGTAAAGTACTGGTACTGTCCTTGAACCTTAACTTTTAATTTAGCAGGGTTTTGTAAGAAGGCGGTAGCGCCCGCTTTCTGAAAAGGCGCAATCAACTGTCTAATTCGCCATCTCCTCTCAACTGTAGCGTGAGCAAAATCTGGGCGAACAAAATATGAAAAGCTCTCCCAGTTCCTTTTCTTGTCAGGTCTTGCGAGTTCAAAGACGGATTGACGAAGAAGAATATTCCCAAAGAAAATCAAAATTGCTCTTGGGTACTGTTGGTCGTTTGGGCGCCGTCTTGAAATGTTTAGGGGAAATCTATGCACTCGTTGGATTTCTCTATCCCACTCCCAATGATTCAGTTCAGGTAGAGAGTTCTTTAACAAATTGATAGTGAACCTTCTGATGTCTTCTCCTTCGCTATTCTCCGGAATTCCGAGAAGTCGCAGGTTATTACGACGCTGCCGATTTTCAGCCTCTTCTAGTTTCCACATAACGTCGTTCAAAGTACTTTCCTGAAGAGTAGTAGTTTTTTTTTATAGTTTATAGTTTCCACCGGGGTTTCCAACAGCTCAGTGTGATTCTCCAAAAGACTTAGCCTGTCCACAATCTCTGTGCAGGTCTTCCCGACTTTCCGGATCGAAGCTTGTATTTTTTTTTAGGCTACGCGGGCTTGCCGGCACTCCTGCTTAGATTCGTCTTGAAATAATTTAAGGGACTGCAGGATTGTGGATAGGGATGGTTCTAAGGGTAGATCAGAGTCCTTCTGAGCGGACAATCTCGCTAATTGCTTTCTGGGTACTTTTCCGCTCCCATTCCCAGATACACCACTATCGGGCAGTACCTGTGTGTGAGATCTTCCGTTCTCTCTTCTTCTTCTTCTGTAACTTGCCGTCTCTGAGGGCCTCTCTTCCCGTCTGAAGGCCTCTTAATTTTCCTGGGTATTTTCCTTTCTGCCTCATGTTGGCTACAATAACTTGTAGAGGTACCCTCGTCTCGCTCCCCATCACTGTTAGAGCTGAAGGACACACTTTCTGAATCTCCAGACTCCTTGTTTACAGAGGATCAGGGGAGAGGTAGTCTGCCTCCTGGTTGCTTTCCCCCAGTATCTTCTTCCCTTCTTTAATGGAAGGAAGGGAAAGAGCAGAGATAGGAGCCTCAAGATCTATGCCTGTGGTCTTCTCTGTAATGACCACGTCAAGGATGTTAGTTCCGGTGGAGGCCACCATCTCCTCTAGTTGCTTGCCCAGCCCCGGTGTATCTAATACAGTTGTATCAACGGTGGACCCCCATGAAATCCGCGTGTCATTAATCTCAGGTAATCTGACTACAGAGATACTGGAGCCTAAAACGTCCGTACCAGGTGACTCAGGATTAAAGGGGGTGGCATTTTCAATTAATTTATCGGATAATTCATTTAGATCCTTTGAGTAGTCTTGTCTTTTTTCGGAGTCAATTATATTCTTAGTTGGAAACAAGCTCGTTATATCTAACTGTTTTTTATTCTGATCCCCTGGGTAGCAGTTTTTTGGCCAAGAGTTCTTAATCACTTCTTGTTTTCCGCCCTTACCAGTTAGGCATTCATGTTTAGCCTTGTCACCTTCGGTTTTCTTCTTTGCTTCAGGTTGTGCCGTGGTGGAGATTACAGTTACTGTTGAGCTGGTCTTGTTTCGAGCTCTGCGAGCCGCCATCACACCAACTACCTGCTCTTCGAGTGCTCTGGGCGTCCTAGCGTCTGCGTTGCCTAGCAGCGCCGCTCCCACGTCCGCGATCCCGCAGCCGGCAGCCGCCGTCAGGAGGAGCCGCGCGAGAGACTCCCAGCGCCTCCACCGGTCCGCGTCCTGCAGGTTTCCCGTCAGTGATCGTCGGGTCGATCGAAGGCAACCTCTGCACCATCCGCCCAGCGAGGGCCAGTCAGAACCCCCTCTGCGCATTACTGGCATCACCAGGTAAGAGAACCTTATTGCCACGCTCCTTTAGGGGGATCACCGATAGAGAGCTGCGGGGGTGGGCTAGTGGAGAACCTCACTCAGCCGCCATCTTGCCCATGAGTTTCCAACAGAAAGAGAGCCAGAGTACATTTTTCTCAATACAATTATATCAACACCCGGTTGTGCTAGACTGGGGGAAAGTCATATATTCAGACTGTGATGGAGTGTGGATCGGATACAGGGACCAGACTAGTCCTGCTGAAAAATGTCTCAAAGTTCGGCACGAAGAGTGCTATTCGCAGTGGAAGAGGCTGCAAGGAGAAGGGGGAGCATCACAGATAGCTGTAGTGCAAAGAGCTGGCCGATTGGTATGCGCTTTCATCGCTGTAGAACAATGAGCTGGTAGGGCATCACAGATAGTTGTTGCTGGAGCTTTGCGTTGGCGGCCACCACAGGCTGTTGTTGTAGCACAGAGTGCAGATCTCATATTTTTGATTCTGATTCAGCATTTTTAGTGCATTGTCCACTATGAGTGTCATAGCCGAATGCGTGCTATGCCCTGGGCAAAAGCCGGATTGAAATTGGTCTAGTAGTCGGAATTGTGCAATGTGGTTATAAAGTTGGATATGAACACATTTTTCAAGGAGCTTTGCCAGGGTAGGAATTTTGTAGATTGATGTAGTTGTTAAAATCAGTTTGATCTGCATTTGACTTTTTTTAAGATAGGAGAAACCTGACCGGATTTTAGGCAATCCGGGATAGTGCCTTGAAGGAGGGAGGCATTAGCAATCTTGGTCTAGAGTGGGAGTATCGAGGATAAGATCTGCTTGCAGAAATGGGGAGGTAGAGGGTCTGAGGATTTTCACGATGTTAGAATCTTGTTGTCCCTGATCCAGAGGCTGCACGCAGATAATTCCACTAGAATAAGATGGGGAGGGCAGGGCTTAACGACAGAAGACTTTCCTGTCCAAAGAGGTGTCAGGCAAGGCTGTGCAATGGTCCCAACGTTATTTTCTTTATATATTAACAACATAGCGGATCGTCTTTTGAATGTCCAAGTAGACGCACCCATTCTTGGCAACACAAAGGTCCCTATTTTAATGTTCGCTGACGATACGCTTTTAATTGCCAAAAACACCTTGCGGTCTTCAGCGTTCATTGGACATTTTCGAGACCTTTTGTGTTGACCGTGGCCTTGAGGTGAACATTAAAAAACACAAAGCTTATGGTATTTAGGCCACACAAATCTTTTAAAAATACTTTTGTTTTATTTAAAAATCCGCTCGAACAAGTACAGGCTTTTAATTATCTAGGTGTTAACATCCAAAACAATTTTTTGTGGAAACTACAGCGTGATATGTCCACCTTAAAACATAGGCAACTTGCTGGAGCTCTTGCTGGTGAATTTAAAAAGTCTCCCTCGAAGCCTATTAGACCTGTGCTTCAGGTGTATAGTGCAAAAGCGGTGAGCTCGGCTCTATATGGTGCTGAACTGTGGGGCTACGAGAACCTGTCTCCCTTAATTATTTCGGAAAACAGGTTCTTGCGTAGCATTACTTCTCTCCCCCAGAGCATGCCCATTGTCCCTTTAAGATATGATCTAGGCAAGAATTCAATAGCCGATGTAGCCTGTGGACTACCCCGGATTTAGCCCAGTATGCGGAGGGCTTTCTGGATATAATGTCTTTGGCAGGCTCCCGGAAGATTGTTTGGCTCAACGAGACCAGAAAATCCCTTGTGGCGCTTGGGATGAGTGATCTCTGGGAGAACCCCATGGCTGCTACCTTTCCATCTAAAGCGCACATGAAAGTAAAATATTGGGAGTGGGTAAATGCCAAGGTATTTCAGGAAACCAAATCTCTCTCACTAACTGATGAGTTTTTGAATATTAAACCAGCCCCAAGGCTAGAACACTTCTGGGATCTTGTCACCAAAGTGCTCGATAGGAAATTATTTTTCCAGATGCGGGTGGGAGCATTGCCTTTAAAATCCTTCTCTGCTAGATGGAAATCTACGAGCAGCAACTTATGTTTTTACTGCAAATCTCAGGTAGAAACCCTAGCTCACATGTTTTTTGCGTGCCCTGCCTACGCGGCCCCGAGGCGTGTATGGTTGAGACCTGTTTGCAAACTTTTGGGTACAAGACAGAGTGTAGAAGCTTTAAGACTCCTTCGTACCTGCACAGACCCGGTAATTGTGGTGGCCGTGGCCAAATTTTTGGGGTGGGCATGGGTAATTAGATCTAAGAGACTTAGCGAGTAGGTTTAGTGATTTTGGATGTTACCCTTAATGATTTTTGTGCATCTCAAATGTTTTTTAAAAAAATGTACATATTTTAAATAGCAACATTTTTAGATTGTATATTTGTGTATTTTGTCCCTGTGCTGTTTTGTATCGCTTTTATGACTTCTGTCGAATAAAGCTGTTTGGATTGGATTAGAATCTTGTGGATGGCACTTTCATCGAAGGTTTTGAAAGAGCTCTACAATGCGCTGTTTTTGCGGAAGTTCTCAATGGGACATGAGGGAAAAATAGTTCAGGAGGTGGAGAGGATGGGTTGAGGGCCCTGTTTCAAGGTTGCAGCCTCCCCTACCCAAAGAATCATTCAGCTCACAAGATGCTTTTCTTGTGTTATGCTGTTTGGTGCCTCAACTACAGTTTGATGTGAAGACCACAACTAACAAGGCTGTTCAGAAAGGCATTCATCTGCAGAGACCTGACAGGTCAAGTCAAAAGCCATACTGACCAGTTTTCATCCCAAACAATTGGTTCCAACCCAAGAAGTCACATCACTGACTCCGCCGACTTACTATATCTTGGTGTAATTACTAGCTTAGGGGATGTGTCAGGCAAGAACACAGAGAAGAATCTGATTTCTGTCCATAATTAGGGTGAGGGGTTTATTGGTAACTGGGTTCAAACTGGGTGACATAGGCCCTAGAATGTTCTACTTTGGGTGTTGCAGCTCAGATGGAGCAAGGGAGGGAGGCAGAAGAAGCATATAATCCTAAAGCTGCTTCCCCCTTTGTATTGAGAAGAGATTCAGAGAAAGAATTGGGGTATTTTCTTGCAGGTTTGAGACTGGGTGGGGATACAGTCCCTCAGTAGAACCAGGGAACTATGGCAGCCTTAAAAGAATGAGTTTTCCATGCATAGAGCTGTAACTCAGCTGAAGCAGAGGAGCAGGACTGGATCACCGTTACCAGATTCAGGGGATTGTAGCTCAGACAGTGTATGTGGACAGACACACCTTGGGCAGAGTTTCTTTTCGAGGTTTGATGGAGTTGCTCAAATGGAGCACTGACATCAGGTTCTTTTGTTTTTAGTTTTTAATTTTGGTTGAAAATTACTCAAAACTTATACACATTCTGCATCCCCATTAATCATCCACTCAGCTGCACTAAACCGCCCTCTGGTCCTTTTAGTTGAGTACACTAAGGGGCTCTTTTACATGCCCAGGTCACCACCGAAATGTAACTTTTTAAGACGTTCTGTCAGTGCACTGGGGTTACCCATATGTACGAGGCCACGTAAACCCGTCCTGCATGGCTTTTCATGGCCTCGTAGATATGGTGTGAGGCAATTCAGCCAAATCACTACGTTGGCTCACGCTGCAATAGAGAGGCATACCATTGGCATTGTGTTAGGGGTTTCCATGTAACATCTATGGCATTTGACACATTTCCAGATTTACAACTTGCTGTAAACCTGAGAATGCATCAAAAGTTTATGCCTCCCTAGTGGTGGTGTAAGGGTTATTTTTGTGAGGGACGGTGTGCCTTTCTCCACAAAACAGCTTGATTTCAATGCAGACACCCTTGCACCATGGTGCAAGGGTGCCTGTGTTGGTACAAAAGACACACAATTGATGGACGAAATGCAGAACAAATCAAAACATTCACCCCCAGTCAAGAGATCTGGGTTAAATCCATCATTCTTTTGCTCACCATGCAACCCCAGTTTAGACCTGGCCATATGCAAATCAGTCTTGACCTGGGCCTCATGGGAACAGTCCAGCACGAACTGCCAAGCCAGGTCCTCCCTGGACCGGAAACAAGCATTCTAGGACCGGTTTCAGGGTTTCACCCCTCTTCAGCCAGGATAGCTTGATTCCAGTGGCAAAGTGAGCCCAGGACCCATGTCTGGGCATACCTGGCACACTTAGGGTGAGAAAGCAAAAGACACACAATTGATGGACGGAATGCAGAACAAATCAAAACATTCACCTCCAGTCAAGAGATATAGGTTAACTCCATCATTATTTTTCTCACCATGCCACCCCAGTTTAGGCCTGGCCATATGCAAATCAGTCTTGACCCTGTGCCTCATGGGAACAGTCCAGCCGACAGCCAAGCCAGGTCCTCCCTGGACAGGAAACAAGCATCCTAGGACCGGTTTTGGGGTTTTGAAGCCCCGAAACTGGTCCCAGGATGCTTGTTTCTGGTCCAGGGAGGACCTGGCCTGGCAGTCCGGGCTGGACTGTTCCCATAGGGAGCAGGTTCAAGACTGATTTGCATATGGCTGCGTCTAAACTGCAATGGTGTGGTGAGCAAAAAAACGATGGATTTAACCCAGATCTGTAACTGGGGGTGAATGTTTGATTTGGTCAGCATTCCGTCCATCATCTGTTGTTTTTGCATGTGTTGGTTTTGGTTGTGTTGGTACAAGGCAGCCATTTGAGCACCGGCACAGTAAAAGAGGAAAGGAATGCACTGTATCTCATATATATGGGGCATTCCTGCCCTTTTCTTTTGACATAGTGCTGCACAGCAGGAAAGCTTGCAGTGCTGCTCTGCATTTAAAGTAAATGAGGCCCTAAGTATCTTGATGAGAAATCTCAGACATACAAACCCCTAACATCATTGCCTCAGATACGCACCTGTCAGTACGCCTATCCAAGTACAAGCAGACACCCCATCCAGTCCCAATTTTACTCTCTTATCGACTCCAGACATCTCCTACGCTTGTAGTTTCAAATGAATAATCCTTGGACCCTTAATGGCACATCAGGCTGCCCTCGGGCCCCTTCGGATTCAAGTCTCCCAGTAGCCTCCATTGACCCACTCCCCCTCGGGCCCCTTCGGACTCAAGTCTCCCAGTGACCTCCATTGACCCACTCCCCCTCGGGCCCCTTCGGACTCAAGTCTCCCAGTGACCTCCATTGACCCACTCCCCCTCGGGCCCCTTCGGACTCAAGTCTCCCAGTGGCCTCCATTGACCCACTCCCCTCGGGCCCCTTCAGACTCAAGTCTCCCAGTGGCCTCCATTGACCCACTCCCCCTCGGGCCCCTTCAGACTCAAGTCTCCCAGTGGCCTCCATTGACCCACTCCCCCTCGGGCCCCTTCAGACTCAAGTCTCCCAGTGGCCTCCATTGACCCACTCCCCCTCGGGCCCCTTCAGACTCAAGTCCTCCCAGTGGCCTCCATTGACCCACTCCCCCTCGGGCCCCTTCAGACTCAAGTCCTCCCAGTGGCCTCCATTGACCCACTCCCCCTCGGTCCCCTTCAGACTCAAGTCCTCCCAGTGGCCTCCATTGAACCACTCCCCCTCGGGCCCCTTTAGATTCAAGTCCTCCCAGTGGCCTCCATTGACCCACTCCCCCTCGGGCCCCTTCAGACTCAAGTCCTCCCAGTGGCCTCCATTGACCCACTCCCCCCATTGACCCACTCCCCCTCGTGCCCCTTCAGACTCAAGTCCTCCCAGTGGCCTCCATTGACCCACTCCCCCTTGGGCCCCTTCAGACTCAAGTCTCCCAGTGACCTCCATTGACCCACTCCCCCTCTGGCCCCTTCGGACTCAAGTCTCCCAGTGGCCTCCATTGACCCACTCCCCCTCGGGGCCCTTCGGACTCAAGTCTCCCAGTGACCTCCATTGACCCACTCCCCCTCGGGCCCCTTCGGACTCAAGTCTCCCAGTGGCCTCCATTGACCCACTCCCCCTCGGGCCCCTTCGGACTTAAGTCTCCCAGTGACCTCCATTGACCCACTCCCCCTCGGGCCCCTTCGGACTCAAGTCTCCCAGTGGCCTCCATTGACCCACTCCCCCTCGGGCCCCTCGGGCCCCTTCAGACTCAAGTCTCCCAGTGGCCTCCATTGACCCACTCCCCCTCGGGCCCCTTCAGACTCAAGTCTCCCAGTGGCCTCCATTGACCCACTCCCCCTCGGGCCCCTTCAGACTCAAGTCTCCCAGTGGCCTCCATTGACCCACTCCCCCTTGGGCCCCTTCAGACTCAAGTCCTCCCAGTGGCCTCCATTGACCCACTCCCCCTAGGGCCCCTTCAGACTCAAGTCCTCCCAGTGGCCTCCATTAACCCACTCCCCCTCGGGCCCCTTCAGACTCAAGTCCTCCCAGTGGCCTCCATTGACCCACTTCCCCTCGGGCCCCTTCAGACTCAAGTCCTCCCAGTGGCCTCCATTGACCCACTCCCCCCATTGACCCACTCCCCCTCGGGCCCCTTCAGAC
This sequence comes from Triturus cristatus, assembly GCF_964204655.1. Classification (NCBI taxonomy): domain Eukaryota; kingdom Metazoa; phylum Chordata; class Amphibia; order Caudata; family Salamandridae; genus Triturus; species Triturus cristatus. Next base: position 1,680,938,698 of record NC_140591.1, read on the forward strand.
TCAAGTCTCCCAGTGGCCTCCATTGACCCACTCCCCCTCGGGCTCCTTCAGACTCAAGTCCTCCCAGTGTCCTCTATTGACCCACTCCCCCTCGGGCCCCTTCAGACTCAAGTCCTCCCAGTGGCCTCCATTGACCCACTCCCCCTCGGGCCCCTTCAGACTCAAGTCCTCCCAGTGGCCTCCATTGACCCACTCCCCCTCGGGCCCCTTCAGCCTCAAGTCTCCCAGTGGCCTCCATTGACCCACTCCCCCTCGGGCCCATTCAGCCTCAAGTCTCCCAGTGGCCTCCATTGACCCACTCCCCCTCGGGCCCCTTCAGCCTCAAGTCCTCCCAGTGGCCTCCATTGACCCACTCCCCCTCGGGCCGCTTCAGCCTTAAGTCCTCCCATTGGCCTCCATTGACCCACTCCCCCTCGGGCCCCTTCAGACTCAAGTCCTCCCAGTGGCCTCCATTGACCCACTCCCCCTCGGGCCCCTTCAGATTCAAGTTCTCCCAGTGGCCTCCATTGACCCACTCCCCCTCGGGCCCCTTCAGACTCAAGTCCTCCCAGTGGCCTCCATTGACCTACTCCCCCTCGGGCCCCTTCAGACTCAAGTCTCCCAGTGGCCTCCATTGACTCACTCCCCCTCGGGCCCCTTCAGACTCAAGTCTCCCAGTGGCCTCCATTGACCCACTCCCCCTCGGGCCCCTTTAGACTCAAGTCTCCTAGTGGCCTCCATTGAACCACTCCCCCTCGGGCCCCTTCAGACTCAAGTCTCCCAGTGGCCTATATTGACCCACTCCCCCTCTGGCCCCTTCAGACTCAAGTCTCCCAGTGGCCTCCATTGACCCACTCCCCCTCGGGCCCCTTCAGACTCAAGTCTCCCAGTGGCCTCCATTGACCCACTCCCCCACGGGCCCCTTCAGACTCAAGTCTCCCAGTGGCCTCCATTGACCCACTACCCCTCGGGCCCCTTCAGACTCAAGTCCTCCCAGTGACCTCCATTGACCCACTCCCCCTCGGGCCCCTTCAGACTCAAGTCTCCCAGTGGCTTCCATTGACCCACTTCCCCTCGGGCCCCTTCAGACTCAGGGCTCCCAGTGGCCTCCATTGACTCCCTTGGACCCCAGCAGCTCTAATTGCACATTTCCCACTCCGGTGATATGTCCCCGGTCCCAGTAGCCCCGGGTAGGCATCTCAGGTGCTGTGCTCCAGGACCCTGCAGCTTTTTCCCAGTGACCCCGAAACCTGCTGTGAGCGGTTTTTAGACCCCTGCAGGTACCCGTACCAGAGATCTGGATGATTCTGCAGTGTAACAATAAGTCAGTATGCTGGGCTCCGGCAAAAGTTTTGTCTGTTGTATCAGAAATGCTAGCTACTAAGTCTTCGTTTAAGAAAAGAATGCTACATGCTCTGTGCACAATACTGCCGACTATGGGTTTCAAAGCATTTTATTCTGTCACTAATTTTTAAATCCACGATCGTAAAGTTGTGTGAAGGTTGAAACACTTTGACTCTTTTTAATAATTTATTTTTGAAAGCCAACTACTATGGCCAAATTTGTCATTAAAGTAAATAAACAGTATTTGTTTGGTTCTGGTCTTGGTGGCTTAATACCATCTGACCGATACCGGGGGTGGGGTTGGTACCTTTTCAGGTCTTCTGTGTGCAGTCGTTTATATCTGAAGTATTGGCTCGCAGCTCCTTTGTTGGAGGTATTGATCAGTATGGGAACATCAGTTGTTTTATTGGTGTTTTTTGAATTTTCTTGACTATAGTCTTTTTATTGGTATGTTATGAGATTTGTGGTTGAATTGCTTAATTGTTATGATATCAAACTAATGAAATATGGTATGCCATACAGTGACTCCGAAACAACCCCTTGTTCCGTGAACTTCCCCCATGCCCCCATTAGGTGCTCACAGACCCTGTGCTAGCCTACCACGGTACCCTTCTTCAGGGCTCCATGTGCCCTTCACCCAGCTATGTCTCAGGTGACCACGTTGGTGCCACCCATTCTCAGTAACCTCTGTGAGTCCCACTTAGCACAGCACTCAATGAGGCCGATGATGGTGCCCTTCACCCTGCTATGTCTCAGGTCACCACGTTGGTGCCGCTCACTCTCAGTAACCTCTGTGAGTCCCACCTAGCACAGCACTCAATGAGGCCGATGATGGTGCCCTTCACCCAGCTATGTCTCAGGTCACCATGTTGGTGCCGCCCACTCTCAGTAACCTTTGTGAGTCCCACTTAGCACAGCACTCAATGAGGCTGATGATGGTGCCCTTCACCCTGCTATGTCTCAGGTGTCCATGTTGGTGCCACCCACTCTCAGTAACCTCTGTGAGTCCCACTTAGCACAGCACTCAGTGAGGCTGATGATTGTGCCCTTCACCCAGCTATGTCTCAGGTGACCACGTTGGTGCCGCTCACTCTCAGTAACCTCTGTGAGTCCCACTTAGCACAGCACTCAATGAGGCTGACGATTGTGCCCTTCACCCTGCTATGTCTCAGGTGTCCACGTTGGTGCCGCCCACTCTCAGTAACCTCTGTGAGTCCCACTTAGCACAGCACTCAATCAGGCTCAGGATGGTGCCCTTCCGTTGTCTGCTGCAGCATCTCTCCTCTTGCACTGCGGATTGCTCCTTTCATCTACAAGGTCCTAATCTCAGATCTGCCTCTTGTCCCTCACAGGTGGCCGCAGGACCCTGCCTCAGACCCAGAGCCATGCTGTTGTGGTTTACCCTTGTGGCGCTCTGCCTCGTCCCCACAGTGCGCACACAGTTCCCACGCGACTGTGCGACTCAGGAGTCCTTAGCTAAGAAGCACTGCTGCCCCACCTGGACTGATGGCAGCAAATGTGGGAACACTTCCGGTCGTGGGTACTGCGGGCCATGTCCAGGCTTCCAGGATGAAACTGACCGCCCAGTAGAAGATAAACGACTGCATTGGCCAAGGAACTTCTATGATGAAATCTGTATTTGCAACTATCCCTACTCCGGACCCGATTGTGGGCGGTGTGTGTTCAATCACCATGGAGAAGACTGCGGAGAGGCGCATGTGGTTGTTCGACGGGAAATTCGCAAGCTCTCAAGTAGGAAGAGGGTGGACTTCATCAACGCCTTAAATTTAGCTAAGATGACCATGAGTAAGTCATTTGTTATTCTAGCCGGTGGGACCATGGAGAATGATACGACGACATATACCTTTAAAAACGCCTCCATCATGGATTGCCTCATTGCATCCCACAACCTCAACTCAAAGTATGTGCTTGAAAATGGCACAAGGACTCTCCAGGATCTCATCCATCGAAGCTCAGCGTTCTGCACTTGGCATCGCTATTATATATTGAGTCTAGAACAGGAGTTACAGGAACTGACCTATAACCCTCAAATATCCATGCCCTACTGGGACTGGACAAAGGACAACAATACCTGTGGTATCTGCATGGATGATCTTGTGGGAGCTAGTGGCCTGGATGGATCCCTCAGCCCGTACAGCATCTTCTCCCACTGGAAGGTATGTCACCCACACCTACCCGGGCCAGCCCCTCAAGGCTAGTGGACTGTGGTAAGTAATGAGCTGCAAAGTACCTGTGATGATAAAAGTTCAGGCACAAGCTTTGAGCAGTGACTTCCTGAAGGTCATCCCTGATGCCACTACTTGTCTGTAGAACGATTGTACAGGCCCCTTGCCGTGTTCTCCCCCCCTCCTTTCAAGATCTAGAGGCTGCTGATTGAATCCCGTTGCTGCTTCAAAACTGCCTGTCTCACTTACAAACTCATTCACACAGGAACACCAGCCTACCTTGAGTCCAAACTCAATAAGGCAGGACAGATGAGAAATTTAAAGAGCTCCAACATACTGCTTCACACCCCCTAACCCAATGACACAAACAAAAAGCCCTAATGTGCTCTTTTTCAGGGAATGCACCTAAAATCTGGAACTACCTCCCAGTACATATCAGAATGAACCCCTCCTTCGTGAGCGGCGTCAAAAGACAATTGAAAGAGCCTTCTCCTCAATCAGCACCTCGGTTCTAGAGCCTCCCACACAACGTGAATCCCAGCAGGCCCCTCCTCCCCGAACTGTATGTTATTGGTGGTTCCTCCCGATGAAATGCTTTGATTGGACACTGACTGGACCCTACGGTGGAACTTATATTATCCAACTCTGCCGTTGACAATGTTTGTAAAGCGCTCTGATACCCTTGGGTCTTGCCAGTGCTATATAAAACTCTTTAAATAAAATAAAATAAATAACCTCTTTTTCTTCACCTTGAAAGTACGATTCTCTATAGGTTCCCTAAGTTCAGCATGACTACTTGTTTCTCACATTCCTGTTCCCCCGATGTATCACCCCATCCACATTTGACGTCACCACTAACTTGGCAAATGACGTCTACTGGGCAGAAGAACCACACAGATGTGGGAGTCGCCAGATTATTCATCATCTTTACCCTAAAACAGCTCAATGCAGCGCTGACGGTTTGAGACAACGCTATTAACGCTGCAGGCTGTTACTGCGGTATTTACCGTTGTTTACTACGATGTTCCAGTGCAGGTACTTTTTCATCTACTTAAGCTGACAGATTTGATTGGTTTTCCTGTCTGGCAGAGTACTTAGTCTAAATATATAAACATTACTTTTTCTTACAAGGAGGACTCGTGCTCTACCAGAAACAAAAATATCCTGTGGACAGAATATCGTGTCAAAAATATCGATAAGGTAAGTGAAAATAGGTAAGCATAGATTTGAGATTCTTATCGCCACATCTACGTGCCTTGAAGATTTATATATCGTCAAGGTACATATATGTGAGTTCTATATAGAAGACGTTCCTTAACCTCTTGGCTGCGGCGCAAATTCCGCCGCAGCACTCCCGCAGTGCTGACATTCCGATCGCAGGCGTGGTCATGACGTCTCCCGGCTGTCGTCCGCACACGCCCATCGTGACTCATGACGGCCGGGAGACGTCATGAGCATGGAAGAGGTTAACTATAGAAAATTACCTTCACAATATTTTTGTCCTCGATATTCTTGACACAATATTTTGTGCCATGATATTTTTGCTTCTGGTATTCTGTCTAACCACCCTATACCAGGGCTTTCACTTTGGCCTGCATCTTGTGTGACGCATGAAAATATTCCTTATTTCGGGCCCCAGAATTACCGTCATCTGGGGGTCCCAGTAATTACAAGGGCAGGCAAATTACAGACATTACGAGAGGGAATAAAATGCATGAATTGGTGTTTCCACACTGATTCACTCATGTTCCATTCATTAGTAGCTGAAATCTCTGTGTGAAGAACACATAACCTGTTCTGATGGGACGTTTAAATTCTCTTACGGCGTACCTCTGAATTTATAGCCCATTTGTAATGAGGGCCCTGGGCAGTGAGGTAATGAAACATGAGGGCTACCCAAGGCAAGGTACAAAGAGGGAGCCCCCCAAGCTCGGAACTCATTCAGAAGATTTTAGCCGCTGCCCGTGCATGGTGTCAGAGGGGGCCACATGGCGCCCAGGGCCCCCCTCATCGCAGTGGATGCGAGGGCTATTGCTAAGCTACTCGTCCTGGGCCCCAATTATATGTAGTATGAAGCAGGACTCCAGAATTAGTTTCCCGGGTGCAGGAGACTGGACCCGATTTTAATGAATGGAAAAAATGGGCAGAAAAATAGCACAGGCAAATGGCTGCAGTGCAGTTTGGACCTGTTTTCGAAGCCCCTGGACAACCCCAGCCAAAGAACGAGAGGGGGGGGCATATAGGGCACATATAAGGCTCCGCCTCGTCAGGTGACATGTTCAATTTCTTCTTCTGCCATCTCTACCCCATTCACTCCCCCACATTAACCCTCTATGGACTCCTGTAGGCATTGACCACCCAATTCACTCACCCACGGCAACCCTCTATGGACTCCTAAAGGCATTGACCACCCCATTCACTCCCCCACAGCAACCCTCAATGGACTCCCGTAGGCATTGACCACCCCATTCACTCCCCCACAGCAACCCTCTATGGACTCATAAAGGCATTGACCACCCCATTCACTCCCCCACAGCAACCCTCAATGAACTCCCATAGGCATTGACCACCCCATTCACTCCCCCACATTAACCCCCTACGGACTCCTGTAAGCATTGACCACCCAATTCACTCACCCACGGCAACCCTCTATGGACTCTGAAAGGCATTGACCACCCTTTTCACTCCCCCACAGCAACCCTCCATGGACTACTGCAGGCATTGACCACCCCAGTCCCTCCCCCACAGCAAGCCTTTATGGATTCCTGTAGGCACTGACCACCCCATTCACTTCCCCCCACAGCAAGCCTTTATGGACTCCTAAAGGCATTGACCACCCCATTCACTCCCCCACAGCAACCCTCTATGGACTCCTAAAGGCATTGACCACCCCATTCACTCCCCCACAGCAAGCCTCTATGGACTCCTGTAGGCATTGACCACCCCATTCACTCCCCCACAGCAACCCTCAGTGGACTCTTATAGGCATTGACCTCCCCATTCACTCCCCCACAGCAACCCTCAATGGACTCTTGTATGCATTGACCACCCTATTCACTCCACCTTAGCAAGCCTTTCTGGACTCCTGTAGGCATTGACCACCCTATTCACTCCCCCACAGCAACCCTTAATGGACTCTTGTATGCATTGACCACTCTATTCACTTCCCCACAGCAACCCTCAATGGACTCCTACAGGCATTGACTACCCCATTCACTCCCCCACAGCAACCCTCAATGGACTCTTTTAGGCATTGACCACCCCATTCACTCCCCCACAGCAAGCCTTTATGGGCTCTTGTAGGCATTGACCACCCCATTCACTCCACCTTAGCAAGCCTTTATGGACTCCTGTAGGCATTGACCACCATATTCACTCCCCCACAGCAACCCTCATGGACTCCTGTAGGCATTGACCACACTATTCACTCCCCCACAGTAACCGTCAATGGACTCTTGTAGGCATTGACCACCTTATTCACTCCCCCACATCAACCCTCAATGGGCTTTTGTAAGCAATGACCACCCTATTCACTCTTCACACAAACAAATCCTTGGGTCTAAACTTTACAAAACTAAGTACGTAAAGTGACGGACTGGAGTCTCACATAGTTCCTTGGTGGGAGAAATCCCTTTCAGGACGAATACCCTCACCCACCAGAGGTGGCATGCGTCATCATCTGGGTATCTACTATTAGTGGGAAAACCTGGTCCCACTAAGGGCTACAACCTCTCTTGCGTGTTGTCATGCCCATGTAGCGCAAGCCACATGGGCAGACAATCAAGTAAATCAGTTTGTCACTGTTGCAGTTTGTATGTCTGGACAAGATACATGGCATGTCTGTACCAATATCGATGGACCCAGTCTGTTTAGTTTGGGGGCACACAGCACATGAACCGCACGGATAGTGCCCTTTTACGGTTGGTAAACCCCATAGTGTCTCTTGGTTAGATGTCTTCTTCCGCCTAGGTCGAGTATGTACAAGTTGATCTTTGATGTTGGTACTCCTCTTGAACGCAAATAATGGTCGGGGCATGGGGTCACTCCCAATATTTAGAATCCTCCAAGGTTTCAAAATACTTTTTTTGATTTGATTAGAGTTGCTACAGAAAGTGTTGACACAGGTCAACCGTTGTTGCTCCTCTTTAGGCGGTGCAATCTCAATCAGAGCCTCCCTATTATTGTTGGCCGCTCATTTCCTGGACCTCCGAGCGATGTTAGATGGATAGTTGCGGTCTCTCAATTGGGACGAGAGATTCTTCGCATGTTCGGTGTACTTCTCTCTGGTGGAGCAATTCCTTCTGATCCGTAGGAATTGCCCATACGGAAGGTTCTCATGGAGGGACTTTGGATGGTAACTCTGGTATGATAGTAGGGAGTTCCTGACCATCGGTTTCCTGAACTAATATTACCACAAAAGTGACTGATTGATAATAGTTTCTGTTTGTTTTCTCCCCTTTTTTGTCTCACCTGTACAGGTACGACCAGTAATATCCGAAAAATTTAAATTGAAGGGATAACTGGTTTGATATCATTATTATTTTTACGCATTTTGCCACTGGCAGCAGTAATCTTCTTTAGGTCCTGACGAAAGCCCTGATACCTCTTGGATTATTTAGGGCTGAAACATGTAGACCTTCCCTTGTACACAGAGCAGTTTAACCCATACTATTTCTTGCACTGTCTTTTTAAAACTGTCAGTAGGAGCAAGCTATTATAATTTTCTTTGTTCCTGAATAGGCAGTTTTAACTTCACTACCTCACTAGTTAGATTTATTTTGCGCTGCGTCCTCACTTCTTCTCTTAGAGCGTCTCTCATCTGTGGGATTTAGTATATCCTCCATAGGGTAGGCTCACTCAAAACATCCCTGAGCTCCCTCTTCTCAGTGAAGAGGTTGTAGCCCTTAGTGGGACCAGGTTTTCACACTAAGAGGAGATACCCAGATGATGAAGCATGCCACCTCTGGTGGGTGAGGGCCTTTCTCCCACCAAGGAACTATGTGAGACTCCAGTCCGTCACTTTACGTACTTTGTTTTGTAAAGTTTAGAGTAGACCCAAGGATTTGTTTGTGTGAATAGTGTATTCTTTAGGGAAATCTTTTCCTTGCAGTTCTTTAAATATTTTCCCTTGGACGCTCCTCTCTGTTTTTGTGTTATAAACCTTATTCACTCCCCACAGCAACCCTCTATGGACTATTGCAATCATTGACCACGCCATTCACTCCCCCCACAGCAACCCTCCTTGGACTCCTGTAGGCATTGACCACCCCATTCACTCCCCCACAGCAACCCTCTATGGACTCCTGTAGGCATTGACCATCCCATTCACTCCCACACGGCAACTCTCAAATGGACTCCTGTAGGCATTTACCACCCCATTCAATCCCTCCACAGCAAGCCTAAATGGACTCCTATATGCATTGTCCACCCCATTCACTCCCCAAACAGCAACCCTCTATGGACTCCTGTAGGCATTGACCACCTGCTAAAAGCAGGTGGTAATGTGTAAATGTGCTTACCACTCCTCACCCCCCACACACACACAATAGGGAGTGCCATGCAGAATTACATCTGGTAATTCTGGGCCCCCACAGTTATTCTCCATTCTGAGGGGTTTGAATCATCACTGCAGACATTCTATCTGGCTGGCAGAATAAATGACAGTGAAACCTCAAAAACTATCCCCTAACCTATTATCCCCTATTTATTAAATTGCTAGGGAAATATCCCTATGGTGTGTGCACACAATATATAGGCACCCACTGTCACGGTGCAGTCCAGTCACTGGACTCAACAAAGTTTAACAAACAGAGCATACGGTGCACCACTTTATAAGCAATAAACAATTATAAACTCCATATCCAAGATAGTTTCTTCAAGTCTTCCTTTATTTAAATTCTGAATTGTTTGAGACAGAACAGCCAACGCGTTTCGTCCAAAGAGATGGACTTCTTCAGGGCAACGCAATTCTATCTGGCTGGTAAGGGTAAACCTGGCAACAAGGAAACATGCAAGGACACCTCACTTGTATGGACCTAAATCTTTTATTGCTATTACATGATTAACTGACTGTTTCTACAACACGCCTATCAAATTCTCCACTCCCCACGATGTCAGTATTCTCTTCATACGGACACTTGTGAATTAAGCACTATCTTCACTCAGTAACTGATGTAGCCTCAGACACCTACGAATGGGGTGTTCTCAACACTGTGACTTACCCAGACTTAGGCACCTGTTACTGAAGCACTCTCCAATCAGAGACTGATGTAGCCTCAGACACCTGTGAATGAAGCACTCCCTTCACTCAGTGACTGATGTACTCTCAGACAACTACGACTTAGGTGGCCTACACACTGTGACTTACGCAGCCTTAGACACCTGTGAATGAAGCACTCTCTTTACTCAGTGACTGAGGTAATCTAGGACACATATTGATGAAGCACTCTCTTCACTCAGTGACTGATGTAACCATCCACCCTTGTGAATGAAGCACTGTCTCCTCTCAGGAACTGATGTAGCCTTAGTCACCTGTGAATGAAGCACTCTCTTCACTCGGTGACTGATGGAGCCTTTGGACCTTGTGACTGAAGCACTCTCTTCTACCAGTGACTGATGTAGCCTTGGCCACCTGTGATTGAAGCACTCTCTTCACTCGGTGACTGAAGTAAACTTTGAGATCTGTGAATGAAGCACTCTCTTCACTCAGTGACTTCTCTAACCTCAGACACTTGTGAATAAAGCGCTCTCTTCACTTAGTGACCGCTGTAACCTCAGAAACTTGTGGAGAAGTGTGGCTCAATGGTTAGAGCGGCAGACCCTGATGCAGAGGTCTAGCCCGGGACCAGGGTTCAATTCCCCGCCTTGGCGGGTCTTGGGCTCAAAAATTCCACGGACCTGATAATTCTCGCCTCGGTGCCATTCCAATCATGGAGTCCCACTCTTCAAATCTGGGCAATAGCTTGCTTAATCTCCACAACGGCCCCCACAACGCTAAGGATGCCTGGCCTCCACCTTGGGGGTGCCCAGGAGTGGACGCCTCACAGGGAAAGCCAGGATGGGTTCCACAGCGGTATTCGTACAAGCGCCTTGAGACCCTTGCGGGTGAGTAGTGCGCTATACAAGTATCAATTTACATGTAGCCTTCTCTTCACTCAGTGACCGCTGTAACCTCAGACACTTGTGAATGAAGCACTTTCTTGACTCAGTGACTGATATAGCCTCAGACAGCTGTGATGTAGCACTCTCTTTATTCAGGGACTGATGTAATCTGGGACACCTATTGACAAAGCACTCTCTTCAAACAGTGACTGATGTACCCTCAGACACCTACGACTTAGGTGGTCTACATACTGACTTAGGCAGCCTTAGACAACTGTGATGTACTGCCAGCCAGTGTACATCAGGGCTGGCAGGGGAGTCGACTTGGACTCATGCTGATCCCGATTGCCAGCCCTCAAGGATCCCGCCTGGACCTCGGACGCAAGTAATGGTTTTCCCCATCTGATCCCCTAGCCTCCGGACACTTCCCTACTGATACAGGACCCTGGCTGCCATTTCCTCGCACACCGGCTGTCCTGTGGACACCACCGGTCCCCTCTCAGCCACCGGACGCTCAACCTTAGACGACGGCTTCCAATCCTTTGGGTCACACACAGGAGCTCCATGCACTGACACCCTTCCTTACTCTGATAGACATTTACCGATTGTTAACATTATACACCCTGGCAGATGACTGCACATACCACTGATGTGCACTGGCTGGCAGTAGATCTTTACGGCCACGCATAAAGGCCTGCGCTTTCTGCCCACACCTTATGATTCAATTCTCCCGGTCTTCTCTCACATCAGCACAAACACACCGGTAACCTGGTCCTGAAGATGACCCTAACCCACTACGGGTCGAAACGCCGTTGACTTCCCAGCGCAACTTCTGGCACTATACTCTGGTTAATAAGCAATCGAAAACTGAGGTCTATACAACGCAACTAAAGATGCAATTTAGAAGTTGCCATACAACACTTGTATTGAGTGTAAGGTGCAAAAGGTGAAGGTCAAGATGTAGAGTGAAAAAGTGAAACAAGAAAGAGAAAGACTCAATCAAGATTATTGGCATCCCATCATTTCACTTTCAAGTGCCCAGTGTCATCATCTGGGATACCAATCAACTCTTCTACCTCCTTCTTCAGTCACAGAGGGAAAATGAATGCCAAGTTCTTGCCAGAGGAAAAAGTATAGAAAAGAACCACTCTTTCAGAAAAGTGCAGTGCAAGTAGAATAAAGAAAATGTGATTTAAAATAGAATAAGCAATAAAGACAGATGGTAATATGCTTCTTGCTTATAATCTTGAATTGCATTCCTACATAAAAAACAGTGCAGGAAAAAAGACAGCAGTTATAACTAATCAGTGCTTGTGTCTATGGTCGACATGTTTCAGCCGTTGGGATAATTTTCCCTGGCTTTCTTCAGGACCTCACTAAAAAACTTTGCTACTGCTATATTAAAAATTCGTAGGTATTGAGGGGTTACTACTGCACCCTCAGGAACAATGTCCAAATCCTCAGTATTTGCTCGATGTGTAGGACATCAATGCATTTTGAGGAATAGACCTCACCTCTCTCGGCACCAGCTCAAGTCAAAGAGGCTCCGCACTGTCCGTCGTTGCCTCCAGCTGGGACCTTAGCTGGGATGGATCATATTAATAAGAATAGGGGGATTCATATCCGTTTAGGTCTCTAATATTTCCCACAGACCCTAATGATAGTTTATTTGTACTATACTCTGGTTCACAAATTGTTAAACCTTTGTAACATCTGTAAATATTTATTTGTGAACCAAAAGTACCTTGTAAATATTATCACTTTGCTCACTCTGCGTCGCTCATCGCTGTGTCACTTGTCACTTGTGCCGTCCACCTTGTGTGTCACGAGCACTTATGTGCACAAAATCTTTTTTCGGGTTACACCCACATTCAATGTCAACAGTGCTATTTTCCCTTTACATGTTCTGAATATATAGTGCTCTGGCACGTTCGTTGACCTTGGAGTCTCCCATGCTCTTTCTTTTTGAAACTATATGTGCATGTTTATTTATTAGCCTAACAAATATTTCCTGTTTAGAGATTGTTTTTGTTACATACATTCATCACCCAGGTCTCAACTGGGTATACGGGTGTATCCCTGTCGTTAAATATCTGTGTTTATGACATGCAGCACATTCCTGTCCTTTCCCACTGCGCTTGCGCCATTTTGGCTGCCTTGTGCCAATGCAGTTACCCTTGCACCATTGATGGTGCAAGGGTGTCTGCATTGTACAAAATGAGTGTTTTTGTGGAGGAAGGGGCACCTTCCTGCACAAAAACAATAAATGGAGGTGTTTTCGTCCTTCTATGTGCTCTGCAGAATGCACCACCCATAGAAAGAGAAACAAACAAGGAGAAATAACGTTATTTCTCCTACTCACAGCTCTCCTGGGTGGAGTAAGCTTTTGACGTATTCCCAGATTTACAAGTTCTTGTAAATCTGGAAATGCCTCAAAATCCATGGGTGATGGATAGGAACACCCACCTCAATGCCCATGGAATGTCTCTTTGACGCAGAGTGAGGCAAGGCAGTGACTTGCGTTGCCTTGCCTTAATCCATATCAGTGAGACCATGAAACGTCGTACAAAGTGGCTTTGCGTGGCCTCCTCGATATGGGTCTGCACTCTGTGCTGCCGAAGAATCATAAAAAGTGATGCACCGGTTAAATAAGCCTGAGTTAAAAAATCTAGCAACAGTGAGTCACATCACCTGTTTGAAAACATAAGGCCTGTTTTTTGCTTCTTATGGGTGAGCAGGTGTCCAGTGTGGGGCAGATGTTACAAGAGGAGTGTTTTCAGTAAGGACTTGGTACTGGATGTGTCTATTGCTTCAACAGTTGACTGTTTCAAACTCCTCTCCAGGTCTTATGAGACCTTACAGGGTCCCAGGTGGATGTATGTGGGGACAGGAAAGAAGGATTGAGAAATGCGAAGAACTGAGGCAGTGTTCTATGTAGGAGGGTGTTTGCACGGATGCATCAGAAGGCTCTATTGTGTGCATGTGTGTGGGCTCCAGTCTGTGGTCAGTAGTGTCTGTGGGGCTCTGCGTAACGTGGAAGAAATATCACGCCTGAGTATTTTGCGGAAAGTCAGATGCTGAGTTGAAGATTGGTCTAATAAGTGGGGTTATGCATCATTTATTTTTTGTTTTTCATAAAATATGAAAATATTCATGACAATTATATGTATTACATGTACCATTGACATAAGGAATGAGGCAGGAAGACAACATTTAATCAAATATGCAACATAACTCTATTGTGGTGTAAAGACATCTGTTGTACAGTAAGTGGCCCATTTGAGTTTGCGAAACACGCCTTGAGAGGCTGCAAGTTTTACTCTTGTCCTGGATTATGTTGGTTCTACTGCCGAAGTGAGTTTTATAAGGGTTTTGAAAAGGTACCGAACACCTACTCATGAACCCTTTGGATACTTAAACGTTTTCGTAAGGGAGTTGAAAAGGTACCAAACACCTACTCTATGAACCCTTTGGGCACTTAGGAAGTACTTTCTGGGATGTCCGCCATCTCACATTTGGCTGGACTGCAAGGGAAAGGTTATCATTGGTGGTGCTGGTTTTCTGGAAAGTTTAAATGCAAGAAAGAAGACTTCACAGGCAGGCTCTGAAAGAGACAATATTAACATTTTTAATTCTACTTGTGTAGGTGATGGTGAGTAGAAATGATGGAAAGCTTGCAGTCTCTATTGGGAATAGGTTTCAGTGATGGGCTGGAGGACTTGTGAAGAACTGGGAGATGGAATGAGGATTGCCGTCACCGAGTCTGTGGACTGTTTGTGTCCAGCATGTCATAAAAGTCTTGCATGAGACCTCTAATTGATGGATGGAGGGACAAGAGTCCTAGTGATGTGTGCTCTCTAAACCTGCCGACATATGGTACCTATCTCAGATCCGGGACCGAAGGTGACCATAACCTACCAACACGTAGAGCAGCAGAACATTGAAAAACAGCAACTACCTTCACAAGACAGGGGTGGGGGCTCCTAGACAAAGGCACAGCATCTGAGAAGAGTAGATCACTTGTACACAAGACAGGGGTGGGGGCTCCTACACAAAGGCACAAAATCTGAGAAGAGTTATTCACTTGCACACAAGACAGGGGTGGGGGCTCCTATACAAAGGCATGGCATCCGAGAAGAGTGGATCACTTGCACACAAGACAGGGGTGGGGGCTCCTAGACAAAGGCACCGCATCTGAGAAGATTGGATCACTTGCACACAAGACAGGGGTGGGGGCTCCTACACAAAGGCACGGCATCTGAGAAGAGTGGATCACTTGTACACAAAACAGGGGTGGGGGCTCCTAGACAAAGGCACGGCATCTGAGAAGAGTGGATCACTTGCACACAAGACAGGGGTGGGGGCTCCTACACAAAGGCACAAAATCTGAGAAGAGTTATTCACTTGCACACAAGACAGGGGTGGGGGCTCCTATACAAAGGCATGGCATCCGAGAAGAGTGGATCACTTGCACACAAGACAGGGGTGGGGGCTCCTAGACAAAGGCACCGCATCTGAGAAGATTGGATCACTTGCACACAAGACAGGGGTGGGGGCTCCTACACAAAGGCACGGCATCTGAGAAGAGTGGATCACTTGTACACAAAACAGGGGTGGGGGCTCCTAGACAAAGGCACCGCATCTGAGAAGATTGGATCACTTGCACACAAGACAGGGGTGGGGGCTCCTACACAAAGGCACGGCATCTGAGAAGAGTGGATCACTTGTACACAAAACAGGGGTGGGGGCTCCTAGACAAAGGCACGGCATCTGAGAAGAGTGGATCACTTGCACACAAGACAGGGGTGGGGGCTCCTACACAAAGGCACTGCATCTGAGTAGAGTGGATCACTTGCACACAAGGGAGGAGTGGAGGCTCCTACACAAAGGCACAACATCTGAGAAGAGTGGATCACGTGTACACAAGACAGGGGTGGGGGCTCCTACACAAAGGCACAACATCTGAGAAGAGTGGATCACTTGTACACAAGACAGGGGTGGGGGCTCCTACACAAAGGCACAACATCTGAGAAGAGTGGATCACTTGTACACAAGACAGGAGTGGGGGCTCCTAGACAAAGGGACAGCATCTGAGAAGAGTGGATCACTTGCACACAAGACAGGGGTGGGGGCTCCTAGACAAAGGGACAGCATCTGAGAAGAGTGGATCACTTGCACACAAGGGAGGAGTGGAGGCTCCTAGACAAAGGCACCGCATCTGAGAAGAGTGGATCACTTGCACACAAGACAGGGGTGGGGGATACTAGACAAAGGCACGGCATCTGAGAAACATGTCACACCTACACTGAAGTGGGGGGCGAGGTCTCTTACAATGATGCACAGCACATGACGCATCCACACAATAGGCACACAATCAATGAACCTATAGATGAGGAGAAGTGGGAGGCTTCCTTATAAAGACGCACCTCTGTTTGAGACAGATAGTACTGTTATAAACAAGGGCATAGCAAGGACCCTTTCTTACTCATCAGCAAAGCATCTCTGGGGAGGGAAGCCCACCCACACAGATGGTCGACATGAGCCTCTCTAACACAGGAAAAAGCGCCTGTGTAGAGTAGTTCCCACCTGCACAGATGAGGGATGTGACCCACTATTTCAGAGAAATAACGCACCAGTGAAGAGCAGATCCCTCCTCCACGGATGAGCGATGTGGCCCTCTCTTACACAGAAACAAAGCACCTGTGAGGAGCGGATCCCTCCTGCACAGATGAGGGATGTGGTCCTCTCTTACACAGAAACAAAGCACCTGTGAAGAGTGGATCCCCCAGCACAATGAGGGATGTGAACCTCTCTAACATAGAAACAAAGCCCCTTTGAGGAGTAGAGCCACCTGCAACGATGAGAGATGTGTGCCTCTCTTACACAGAAACAAAGCACCTGTTAGGAGCAGTTCCCACCTCCACGGATGAGGGATGTGACCCTTGCTTACACAGAAACAAAGCACCTGTGAGGAGCATTTCCCAACTCCATGGATGAGGATGTGACCCTCTCTTACACAGAAACAAAGCACCTGTGAGCAGCAGATCCCACCTGCACAGATGAGTGATGTGGTCCTCTCTTACACAGAAACAATGCATCTGTGCGGAGCAGATCCCACCTGCACAGATATGGTATGTGACCCTCTCTAACATAGAAACAAAACACCTGTGAGGAGTGGATCCCACCTGCACAGGTGAGGAATGTGACCCTCTCTTACACAGAAACAAAGCACCTGTGAGTAGCAGATACCACATGCAGAGATGATGGGCGTATGCTTCTCATTAACCCTGGGCGTAGTTCGCGAAGTACCTTGTTCGCACTGTGCCAGATGTCGTTTTCAATGATTGCACAGTGCGGACAAGCAACCGGCACTGTGCAATCATTG
Organism: Triturus cristatus; assembly: GCF_964204655.1. Lineage (NCBI taxonomy): Eukaryota > Metazoa > Chordata > Amphibia > Caudata > Salamandridae > Triturus > Triturus cristatus. The sequence goes on from NC_140591.1 coordinate 1,680,955,693, forward strand.
AAAATGGCATCTTGCACAGTGCGAGCTTTAGTTTTCTGCTGCTCGAGTAGATTTTTACTCGAGTGGCAGCTTTCTCAACGCGAACTGGTAGTTTCTCATCGCGAGCGGTCGCGAGCATACGCGACCATTCGCAATGAGAAACCTGACCTCCTCGCGTTGGGAATCTCGCCGGGAGGTTTATTTTCCATGCTCGCGATCACCAACTTGAAGTTGCTGATCGCGAACAAGGAAAAAGTCTCGCCGGGATGTCATTTTGCTTGCTCGCGGTCACCAACTTGACGTTGAGGACCGCGAGCAAGCAAAAAATGACCGCAGCACTACGCAACACTACGCTATGCGTGTTCGCACTGTGCTACGTGCAGTTCGCGTACTGCGAAGTAGCGCGAACTTCGCAAACTACGCGAGCGTAGCGTAGTGCTTTGCCCAGGCTTACTTCTCATACACAGAAACAATGCACCTGTGAGGAGCGGATCCCACCCACTCAGGTGAGCGATGTGGGCCTCTCTTACACTGAAACCAGGAATCTATGAGGAGTAGAGCCCACATGCACAAATGAGATGAGCCGCTCCTACACAGAAACAAAGCATTTGTGAGGAGTGGAGGTCACCTGCACAGATGAACAATAACTGCTGCTCATACACAGGAAAATCACCTGTGAGGGTAATCTACGCATTTGACCAATGTGAGACACACTGAAACAAAGCACCTGTGGGAGTGTTGATCTTCCACACTGATGGCCAAAGTGTATCTCTTCTACAAAGAAACAGAACAGCTACAAAAGAGGACTGAACGGACGCTAGCCACATGCGTCGTGACTAGTGGACTTCCCCTGGTGATGCCCTGCCCCCAGAAGCACTGGCGCAGTGAGCTGTGATCGAAGGACGGAGGACGGTGGCGAGGAGCTCTGTGGCTTTCGGCGTCTTCAGGATAGAGGAATCCCCCACGAGGCTGGCATGTGTAGTGTTGGGCCTCAGGCCCACATGGTGGTCAAGCACTGACACAGACACAGGATAGTAGGGTGGTGCAACTGGCACTGGGCACGTGCGCCCGGCCCCTTTTATTAGCAGGGTCACCTGACTGGTGACGCCTGTGGTGGGTGGGTGTAGACTGTGTATTACATCACAGGGTAAACACTAGAATGTATCCAGCTGGATACTACCTCCCTCCGAAACTTTAATAAAAAAAGAAAAAGAGAGTCCAACCTGTAATAAAAACAGATAAATAACACATAGCACCACATGAGTTTCTTCAGACCAACAGCCAGGCAGCGCTGGAGCTTCGGACCGCATGATCGGAATGCCTTCAGCCGCCTTGGCGATGTTCTTTAGACCGGCCTGGTCTCGCGGTGTTCAAGTCTATGTATAAAAGTTCAGTGTTGGTGCTTCTGGAGCTGTGGTGGAATCCACTCTGGATTTGGAGATGATCTCTGTGAGTGAGGCCTTCTTTGGAGGTGGCGTGCTCGGTGACCCTCCTTACTCCTGACTGCTAAGCGACGTACGACTTGCCTCTCTCACCTGGACTCCTCTGCCACTGGAGCCTCTTGGAGGGCTTTTCTGCTGGCTGTCATGGGACCGTGTGGACCGTGTGGGGCTTCGCCTGAGCCACGCAAAGGCGTCGCTGAGGAACTGCCAACGGACTCACAGCCAAGTCGCTCATGTAGCCTCCGATGGTGGTGTCTTCGTCTGGGCATCCTCGCCGTCTGGAGGCAGGTTATGTGCCTTCCTCTGGCGATCTTGTGGGTAACCAGTCTTCAGCCGTGACCTTTATGTTTCCTGCACCTGATGTGGAGCCGCGGCCGACACATCTCTCCTACTCGGACTCCCTTCACGTGGGAATTCCGATGAGGCCCTTGTCCCCTGGACTGCCACGTGACCGCGTGGGCTGTACGGGCCTTTGCGTAGGTCGCGTGTAGGGGCGCTGCAGAACTCCCAACAGGGCCACGGCCAAGTCTTGTGTAGTCCCCAAGGGCGAATCTTCCAATGGCCAGGTGTGCTCGACTTCGGCAGACTGTAGGTTGACTGGGGTGCACAGACTGTTCCTGGGTGATACGCCTCCTTGCGCTCCAGTTGTACGGGGCGTGTGTTGATTCACTTGGGTGGTGCAATGCTCCTTGATGGTGATGCACCTGGAAGGTGGTAACAGGATGTTAGTTTTCTTCAGTGGGCAGACAGGCGGTGATCTTCTGGCGGGGTGACCTTAGGGAGTAAGAAGTACTTGTTGGACTTCGCAGCACCGCTCCATTGACTTCAGTCAGGTGCACTGCGAGGTGTGGTGCTGTCGATACCAAGCAGCCGGTGACAGGTGAGAGGACGGTCGAACTGCAAAGCGTGGGGTCAGGATGCAGAACGCACTTTCTAGCGGCTTACAGTAGGTCCTCCCGCTGAGCTTTTTCCAGTGACGTCTCTGTACCCCGTTGGCTGGCTTGTGTGGATGAACACCTTCCTTAGTGCTGGTGCGAGTCCTTGGTCTTGTCGCTCTTCTCTGTTCCATCTTGCGCGCCTGTGGTGGTTGTCTGCCCTGTGGAGTCGTGCCACTGTTCTTTCCTCATTTGCTGAGTGGCGTTATGCCACGATCTTCTCCTTCCAACCAGGTTTTTCCTTGGATGTGGCGTCCTGCCACCTATCTCATGTTTGCGCCACATGGACAACTCACTGGTCGCGTCGCTCTTGTGATGGTCTTTCCTTTTCTTTTGCGGACCTGTTGCAGGCATGTCCTGTCAGTAGGACTTGCATGTACCTCTTAGGGACTTCCAGTGGCACCATTACCTCACAGGGATTTCACGGTGTCCCTCTTCTCTTCGCTCAAGGGCGTTGTGCTTGCACCTCGAGGCTGCACTGTCGTGGTGGCTGCATCTTCCTTTCTTTGGGTGCGCTTGTCCGGACTGGTCACTTTGCGTGACGGGCTCCTTTGTGGCTGTGCACTGTGATGTCCAGTCACGTGTCGCCATGCTGTCGGAGCGCCTGTTGGTGTGGCGGCCTGCCACATGGAGTGTGCGACTCCTCTCTTGCCTGTCGTGTGTCACTGCTGACTCTGTCCTGAGGCATTGCGAGGGAGGACACTCTGTGTTTCCTTTGGCCCACTGCGGAGCTTCACTGAGGTGGTGGGGATGCGGTTGCTCTCTGTACTGCATCCAGCAGTGCTTTTCTCGGTGGAGATGTCTCTATCTCCTGGGCGTCGGCCTGTGCTGGCAGGTTCACTGGCGCTGCCTTCTGCGCGCATCCGACATGGCGTGCTCCATCTTCTCCTTGGGCACTCTCTTCTGGCACCGGGCGTGCCTGTGCTGTAACTTGCGGTTGTGGCTGTACGCCGGGAGGGGCAAAGGACTTGATCTCTTCGCCGGCGGAGGCATTGGGTAGCCACGTGTGGTGCGTGTTTTGCACCAGGTTTCCTTGTGCTGTTGGTGGGGACAGTGACCTTGAGATGTTGCGATCTGTCTGGTGGCCCACTCTTGCAGGCGGGAGTTATCTTAGGTGTTGCCTGCCTGGGCTGGATAAGCTTCAGGCTCCTTGGCTGTGTCACTGGTATGTGGCTGGCAGTGCAACCACACTTGTCAAGGGTCTGCCGCTGACGTCGGTCATGGTGGGCAGTCGATGTGGATCCTCCTGCTAGGATCCCTTTTCACTTTCTCTTTTTTTTTCGATCCTTCCCTTCCCTTCCCGGCTGGGTAGTGGTGCACCAGGGCCTGCCTTGCTGTTTGGGATGATATGTGTGGAGTACGGCTGGCTGTCTGCTCTGGCCACGCAGTACATCCGTCCTTCAGCATGCCCTTTCTGGAGAGCTACCAGGTGTTACTGCGGCTGTTTTGGTGACTTGCCTGATTGCAGCCGGTTCTGGGTGCTGGGGGAAACTGGTGCAGGGTTCTGTGCGGTGCTGACACGGGGGGCGCTTGTATGCAGGCAGATGCAGATCTTGCTCGCAGCATTGACCACCAGGTGGCTCTGCTTCCGGTAGTAGCTGCAGCTTTACCTTCTTGTGGTGGCTTTGCACATGGGTGCGCACCGTGGTGTCTGGGTTGTTTCGGGTTTCTCTGGGTTAGTGCCTCGCTGAGCTGCTGGGCGCTGGGGCTCTTCCACGAAAGTGACTGTTTTGGTCCTCCAGATGTGGTGCGGGCACATGACCGCTGGGTGACGCTGCATCTTGGTCTGCTGTCCCCGGTTCATGGAAGCATTTGGGGTAATCCTTGCAAGTGCTCTGTGCTCATTTCTAGCGATTCCGGTGTGGTCCCACCGAGGTTTGTGGTGCATTCATGCAGGCCTTGATGGAGTCTGGGTGCAGTGCTACCAGCGAGCGCTAGGGGCCGCTGCCGGTGCCTGCAGCGTGCAGTAACTTTCCTTCTGAAGGCAGGCCGCACAGATCCAACGATGCGGGCAGGAGCTTGTCTTGAGATTATAGGTGAGGGGCCTGAGACCCTTGTGGGGAGTTGGTGACCGTTGGCAGCGGTGGCAGAGAAAAACCAAGTCACGGGCAGCGAGGGACCGTTTGATTTACGGAGCGAGCCGCGGCTCTCACGCTGATGCCAGCGGGTGGTGAGGCTTGCTGTTGCATGTGGAGGCGGCTCCTTTCGCACTAATAGGCGATTAAAACGCGCCACAGGCGATCGGCGCAGGGCCTCCCGCCACGTCAATGTCTCCTCTTTCCGTAGCACTTCCACGTTGGGCAGCTGTTGGTGTGTGAGGACCGTATGGTGCCCGCGGCTGCACGGTAAGAGGGAGCGGGGTGGTGCCTTGAGTGTCGCTCTGTCACTGTCCCTTGGGGGTAACTGGACTATGCAGTCGTGGAGGCAGCCACCTCAGCGCAGTTCGTGCACCTTGCGGGCATGGCGGGGGTTTGGTGCTCTCCCGGGATTCAGGCGACTGCTGGGAGAATTCCCCCACTCCTTACTCTCGGTGCGGACACCGCTAGTGGGACAGCCTGCGGGTGCTTCATGGCTTGCAGAGATGTTTAACTGACCTCGGTTGTCGTGCAGTCCGGCACCGGGGCTGTAGTGGCGGCAGTGCTTGGGCATCGACAGGCGCCTGCCTAGATTTTCCACGTAGCGTCAATTCAGGCAGCTGGTGTCCATCTTCCCCTGCAGCGTGGCCACGGCCAGCGTGCTGGTATGGGAGCATGTGTGTGTCACTATTCAGGCGACGCCGATCCTCCCGGGGCCAGGAGGCGTGGCTGAGTGACACGAGGGGCACACTTCTCACCTCCGTCGTGGGTGGAGTGAATGAGCGTGCCGGGGTGCTGCCTGCCGGGCTTCTCTCCTCCCCTATGCGAGGTGAGGAAGTGCAGGCTAGCAGGTATGTGGGGTCAGCTACCCCCTCATCACCAGTGTAGTGTTGGGCCTCAGGCCCACATGGTGGACAAGCATTGACACAGACACAGGATAGTATGGTGGTGCAACTGGCCCAGGGCACATGTGCCTGGCCCCTTTTATTAGCAGGGTCACCTGACTGGTGACGCCTATGCTGGGTGGGTGTAGAGTGTGTATTACATCACAGGCTAAACACTAGAATGTATCCAGCCAGCTACTACATCATGCATTCCAGCTTAGATCCTCGGCAGCGTCGAGGATAATAGAGTCACTGGACATGATTTTGGGCCAAGGCAGGCCATAACATCAGCACAGAGCGGCTGAGACACAAGGCGGAAAGAAGGAGGTGAGCCAGGGCTCAGTATTACAGGGGTTCTCCCTCGTAGAAAAAAATAAAGCGGGCAAGAATCACAGCCTCTTGCACACAGGGACCATATAATAAAAGTAATATTAAGATAAAATTGAAGGGAAGAAGCTGAGGAAACGAAGGCTGCTCATCCGTCCCCCGATGTACTACTAACCTCAAAAATACAGTCAGCAGCAGCCAAGTGGCACATTCTGAAGTGGGCAGAAGCTAACTGAAGGTGAAGTAAGGAACACGGGCTCAGGAGAAGATAAAAGAAAAAGACGATCAGAGGGTAAAGGAAGCTGCAAGGGAGGGGCTCAGAAGTATGTGCCCGGTAAAGCAAAAGAATGCAACCACAAACCCTATAGCAGGCCCTCAGACCAAGAATCATCCACCAGAAACACAGAGGAATGCACTTAGCAAACTGAGCTCAGAGAAGAGAGCAAGCTGCTTACATGTTTTGCGGAACACCCAACAAAGAATGGACTTGAAAGTCCAACAGCTGATTGCCCAGGAGAAAGCACAGTCCTCTGTGGGTCAGGGCACCATGTCTGGAAAGGATCCTAATGGCACACATCAGGCAATACCAGAAACTTTCCAATTTCAGGGGCAGGGCTCCCCGAGCGAAGGACATAAGAAGTAAATACTGGCATTGCCCCCCTCCCACAGAAAACGCCTGCGACAGAGTCCCCCTCTACCCCTGCTTGCTGTAAGCAGTTTCCGCTTTTTTTCAAGTCCCACTTTACGACAACAGCCGCAACCCCCATGAGTCAGCCTTCAGCCACACCGCTACTGCCAATCTCTACACCACATGCGTCTGCCCCTACACTCCCCCGCACAATTGGATGAGGCAGAGTGACCTACAGCTTAACACCAACGTGCAAATTCGATCTCTCTGAGCAACAGCAATAACGAAGCCTCTCGGAACTCCAAAGAAACGGATCCTGCTATTCAAAGTATGTCCAAAGTGATCCTTTCAGAGATCAAGGAACTCCGGATCTTGCAAGCGGTAGAAATTGCTTCATTACATGCAAGGCTCTCCCAGAAAGAAGAATCATTAGATAAGATCCCATAGCGTCTGGATGAGGTAGAAGAGAGGGTTTCCAATCTTGAAGATGAAGTTCCAACCTACGATCAGAAATTAGCCCAATTCAAGCACAATTTAGAAATCCTTGAATCCAAGCTCCAGGACATGGAAAACGTCAATAGAAGATCCAATTTACGTCTGGTAGGTGTTCCAGAACCTATCGAAGGTCCCCGGTTAAGTCAGTGGGTCGAGGTCCTTCTGAAGAAAGCAATTTGTGAACTCGAGGGAGACTTGACTATTTCTAGAGCCCTCAGAGTTCCCTTCCGGAGGTCTCCTAATGAGAAATTGCCTAGTACCATCCTATTGAGCTTTGCAGATTTTCGAATAAAGGAGAAGATTCTTACTAAAGCTATCGTGAAAAGGACTTTGTCTACGCAAGAAGTACAGAATTTCAGAATCTTCCTGGACATATCAGCTATTTCAGCGGGAATTTGTAAGAATGATTGACATGTTCAAATCAAAGGGTGCGCAGGCAACCATTATTCAGCATTTCAAAACTGAAGACCCTGGCTAAAGGAAAATTCCACATATTTGACAATGTAATCAAAGCGTAAGAATTACTTCAACATATTTCTAATTTAAGATAGGGCCGTTAGAATGGAGCTAGATATAAGTATGGGAAGCTGCAAATATTAGGAAGCGTAGGGACTTCTGTAATGCTTTCAAAATAGGGAATAAAGTTGGTCGGAGGTCACCAGGGCTGTGGAGGCTATCTAGCCTCCAGTAGCAGAAGCACACAAGGGAAGGAGTGCAGCTACATGGCACCCAGCAATCACAAGGGGGGAAGGGAGGAGCTGTGGGCGACTTCTCCCCACACACAGGCAGGGGCATGGTTGCAGGGTGGAGGGGAACACAGGGTGGGAAGGGGAAGCATAGGGGGGAAAAGGAGACAGTTCCTATGAATTTGGAGACCATTTCAAAACGACTAGGAAAGAAATAAATATCAACCAAGTAAGAGTTCAATTCAGAATGGAAATTGGAACATGCACTTTAGAGGATTTTTGCACAATATGGTCTAGCTTCATGGATTTGTTTATATGCATAGGCACTTTTCTTGATACAACTTTTTGAACGTTTTTTTTTTAATGCTGGATACTTCACTGGGGAGGGTTATTGGCAAAAATGATAATTACACTAATTTTGCACAACTCAGGTTTAAGCACTATATTTGCACCGTCACTTTCTACTTATAGGGCTTATAGTCCAAGCACTGTGACAGGGATCAAGAAAATTATAGGCCTGTTCAATAAAAAGCACTGCAACCAAAATGCAATTTCGATTTCCAGCTATTTGCAAATAGTATGTTCTGACGGATGTCTTGTAACCTTATTTGGGGGGAGGCTGATGTTGAAAAGCACTTTAACCATTGTTAGACCTGGCATCATTGGCATGGGTCTCCCTTCCTCTTTTCTCTTCCTATCTTTTATGTTGGCTGGATTTAGATGCTCTGGGCGCCGTGCCACTGCTAAGCAGTGCCACAGCACGAATGCTCACTGTGTAAAGATGACTGTATGAATTAGGATAACCGTAATGCCTAGGTCTGTGTAGCCTGTTCTAATAGCAAGTTACCCTCCATTTCACTGTTACTATCGTGAAGCTATCCGTTCTCATAGGCCAGAATGGGCAGGTTGACGATTACCTTCTATAATCCTATCTGACCCCCAGAACCTGAAAGGAAATTCGAATTTGATATGTTTATGCTCAGGACATTGAAATACATCTTTTACTAAGGATCATTTGCATATCCCATGTTCGAAAATGGCTGTTCTGGAAACACAGTATTTCTTGCCTTAGCTTTCCTGTAGGCTTTGCTAGTATGTGTATTGGCCGTCTGGTTTTGGAGCAGCTGGGTCAGACCTGGCTGGAGAGAGAGATCGGTATGCAGAGCATGGGGAGGGGTGACTCTTTGATCTGAGCAAGGCCATGCTTGGCAAGGTGAATGATAGCTCCACCCCCCCACTGGGAGTCTGATAGCAGACCCCCGCATTATGAAAGGGCAGGATGTCACCTCGTAAACCAAGTGCTCCCCGACCCCATCGAACTGGTTCTGACTGGATTTAGTGATTTGTGGCTTTGGAGAACAAAGACTTTTTAGGTATAAAACGATACGCTGGAACTTTGTCCAAGTGTGTTCCTTCTGGATATCAAGATGAAACTCTGTCCGAGTGAGCAGAGGAAAGGACTTTTGAAACTTTCACCAAGCTTGCTGAAAAAACTACCCAAGGGCCGGAATCGAGAGCGCCTCCTGCCGAAGTCTCAGAGACATTAGACTTCACCCCGTCAGCCGTCGGAATTCCTGTGCGAGGAATTCTGCTTGCAGGTGAGGCCTCCGTCGAGCGATCTGGAGCCTCTAGTTCTACTGTGAGGAACGCAGACTGGGAACCTTAGCTGAATCTGTGTCGGCCGCTGCAGCAATGAGAGAGCTGCCACAGCTGAGAGCCCGCCTGAATTTGAACCTCCGGAATCTTCGCTGAATCCGTGTGGGCCGTCACAGCTAAGAGAGAGCTGGAGCCGCTGAGTGCCCACCGGTTGCCAGCCTGTTTAAGACCATCCTTCATCCTGCAGGCCGCCGCAGCTAAGAGAGAGATGCTGCCACTGAGTGCCTGCACCTTCGCCAACTTTGCATCATTGTGGTCTGCCCTGTGGGCCGCCGCAGCTAAGAGAGAGCTGCTGCCACTGAGTGCCCACACCTTTGCCAACTTTGCATCCTTGTGATTCGTCCTGTGGGTCACCGCAGCTAAGAGAGAGCTGCTGCCGCTGAGTGCCCGCACCTTTGTCGACTTTGCAACATTGTGATCGGTCCTGTGGTACGCCGCAGCTAAGAGAGAGCTGCTGCCGCTGAGTGCCCGCACCCTTGCAAACTTTGCATCATCGTGATTCGTCCTGTGGGCCGCTGCAGCTAAGAGAGAGCTGCTGCCGCTGAGTGCCCGCACTTTTGCCAACTTTGCATCATTGGGATCTGTCCTGTGGGCCAGCACAACAAAGAGAGAGCTGCTGCCACTGAGCGCCCGCACCTTTGCCAACGTTGCCTCATCGTGATTTGTCCTGTGGGCAGTCGCAGCTAAGGGAGAGCTGCCGCCGCTGTGTGCCCGCATCTTGTTCACCATTGTCGAGGATTGTCGCTGCCGCACCCTCCAATCCAGGTACTAGTGTATCCCAAAGGAGCCTCACCCCAGAAGAGCTGGAGGACATGGAGAGAGATAGGAGGCATAGTTTGGAGATGGCTAAATTGGAAGGTCAGAAGGACCTTGAGAGTAAGAAGAAAAGAATCGATTGTCAATTGAACTTGAGAAAATGAGCATGAGAGAATGTTGGGGAGATAGAGATCAGGGCGAGGAGTGTCCTGGTCTCCCCGTCTGGGGGCAGCATACCTTTAGTAACTTCTGAGAGCAGAGTTTATATTCCTAAAGATGTCATTAAGGATTTTCACAAGAGTGAGAATATTGGGCAATAGTTTGCCGCATATGAGATAGCAATGGTGTCCCACCGGGTCCCTGAGAAGGATTGGGGAGCGGGGTTGTGGGGACGCTTTGTGAGTGATGGTAGGGATACCCTGCTGGACATGCCTGAGGAGAGCAGGATGGTGTATGCCCATATTAAGGAAGCTTTGATGAAACGATATGGTTTGACCCCAGAAATTTACAGGCAGAGGTTTAGAACCTGTAAGAAGTTAGAGGGTACCACATGGGTTGAATATGTGTCTTATTTCTGCAGAGCAATGGATCGCTGGGTAAAAGGTAGCAAAGTGGAAACTTTTGAGCAGTTGTATGATTTGTTTGGATGGGAGCATTTTTCTAGTAACTGTTTTCCAGAGCTACGCCAGCACCTGATTGATAGCAAGCCGACTAACCCTAGGAAGCTTGCTGAGGAGGCGGACTGCTGGGTGAGCCCCCGGGTCCGCAAAGATTTTGTGGGAGACTTCGCCAGAGGTGGGCAGGGTCCCCAGCAGAGAAGTGGCGGGGACAAGAATAAGCCGAGGGAGTTTCATAGAGGGCCTCAGAGTAATTCCCAAGGGAACCAAGCAGTGGTGTCCCAGCCTCCCCCGATGAAGAAGCAAGTGTCCCCGACAGGTAGGCCTGTTCAGAGGGGGTCACTCACTTGTTTCAATTGTGGTCAAGTGGGCCACCGTTATTATGATCCCCAGTATCCCCAGATGGACCCCAATGCATCCCCTCATGCACCACCCCGTGCACCATCCTGCCAGATTGCCAGTGTAGCCCTGAGGGGGGAGATGGAGGTGCAAGGTGGGTCGGATCCCATAAGGTTAACCCTTGTCTCGCTAGGAGATTTTGAGAAGGTCCCGAACCCCACATTGCCTAATAACACTAAGAAGTACCTACAGTGGGTGACCATCAATGGCCATAGGGTGGAGGCTCTCAGGGACACCGGAGCTAGTGTGACTGCTGTCAGCTACAGGTTGTCCTCCATGCATTCTGCCTCGTAATGTCAGCAGACAGCTCAGAGAGCCAGTGTGAGGTGGGTCAGGTTCCCTTCAAGTGGGGGGGTCTCAGGATCTCTTCAAGTTGCTGTGAGGCCCACCATGTCTGTAGACTGTCTGTTGGGCAATGATCTAGCCCCGTGGGCTATGGTGGAGAGAAAGTCTAATTTGGAAATGTTGGGCCTGCCTGAGTGGGCGTGTGCAACCACTCGGTCCATGACAGCTCAGAAGGGTGTTCCAGAGGGCCTGGAGCCTGAAATTATGGCCTAGGCCCCTGGCTTAAAGAGAAGGGGTAGGGGGCACGGTAAACCGGCCCCCGCGGTTCTCACATTCCCAGAGGGAGCAGACCCTGAGGGGGATGCCCTGGAACTTACAGGGGAACAAGTGGCTGAACTGGGGGACCTACCAGAGCTGACCTATTGGCAGCAGGAAGGGGGGCCCTCCAGGGAGGAATTTTTCAAGCAACAAAGGACCTGCTCTTCTCTTGAGGGGCTGCGGCGTCAGGCCGCCGCCCAGGCAGCAGGTGATCAGACAGGGTCACATTGGATCTATTGGGAGAATGACCTCCTTTACAGCGAGCCTGAGGTTGCTAAGCCTGGGTCAGCCTGTGTGCTGGTGGTACCCCAGTGCTTCAGGACCTTCCTACTGGGGTTGGCTCATGATGCGCCATTGGCAGGACATCTTGGGCAGCTCAAGACCTTTGAAAGAATGGTAACCCACTTCTATTGGCCCAAGATGCGCAGGAGCTCAGATGCTCACTGCAGGACGTGTGAGACTTGCCAGGCAAGTGGGAAGAGTGGGGGGAAGATTAAGGCCCCACTACAGCCCTTTCCCGTTGTGAGTACCCCATTCGAGAGAGTGGACATTGATATTGTGGGGCTGCTGGATCCCAAGACAGCCATGGGCAACAGGTTCATCCTGGTCTTGGTGGACCATGCCACCAGGTACCCTGAGGCCATCCCGCGCAGGACAGTGAAGGCCCCTGTGGTGGGACGGACATTGAAGGGGAATTTCTCCCGCGTGGGATTCCCCAGAGAGGTGGTGTTCGATAGGGGGAACTACTTTCGTCTGCAAATACATATAAGTCTCTGTGGGAGGAGTGCAGGGTAACGTATAAGTTCACCACTCCCTACCACCCCCAGAGTAATGGGCTGGTTGAGAGATTCAACCGGACAGTTAAGGTCATGATTATGGGCCTAGGTGAGCCCATGAGTAGTAAGTGGTATGTCCTTTTGCCATGCCTGTTGTTTGCTTACCGTGAGGTGCCTCAGAAGTTCTTAGGGTTCAGTCTCTTTGAGCTGCTCTATGGTCACCCGGTAAGAGGGCCTCTGAGTCTGGTCAAGGAAGACTGGGAGCAATCTCCCAGGAAACCTCCCCAGGATGTGTTTAGTTACATGCTGGCCTTCAGAAACCAGATTCGGCATTTCAGGAAACTTGCTGAGGCAAACCTGTAAGCCAGCCAGGAAGAGATGAAATGCTGGCATGATCAGAATGACACTCTGATCGAGTTTCAGCCTGGACAAAAGGTTTAGGTCATGGCCCCAGTGGAGCCCTGTGCACTCCAGGATAGGTGGACCGGCCCCTTTGAGGTGGTGGAGCGCAAGAGTCCTGTTACTTACATGGTGGACTTGCAGTCTTCCAAAAACCCCTTGCGGGTCCGGCATGTTAACCACCTGAAGCCCTACTTTGAGAGGCCTGAAGTGGGCATGTTTCTGGCCACAAATGCTGGGATGGAGGAGGAGAGCGAGCCCCTTCCAGACCTCCTGTGTGCAGGCGAGCAAGATGGGTCAGTGGAGGGTGTGGTCCTCTCTTCCACACTGACTCCTGATCATCAGGGTGATTGTCGCCAACTGTTGGGACAATTGAGTGATCTGTTCTCCCTGGTGCCTAGTGTCACAGATTGGTGTGTTCATGACATGGACACTGGGGACAGTCCTCCCATTAAGCACAAGGCTTACCGAGTGACTGACCGGGTAAGGGCCTACATTAAGGATGAGGTTATCAAAATGTTTGTCCTTGGGGTGATTGAGTCCTCCAGCAGCCTGTGGTCCAGCCCAGTGGTCCTGGTCCCGAAAACCGCAGCGCCTGGTGCCACCCCAGAACTTCGGTTCTGCATGGACTATCGGGCCTCAATTCGGTCACGAAGACTGACGCGCACCCCATCCCCAGAGCTGAGGAGATCGTAGATCGGCTGGGGGCTGCCAAATACCTCAGCACATTTGATTTGACGTCTGGGTATTGGCAGATCGCCTTGACCGAGGGAGCAAAGGAGAGGTCAGCATTCTCCACCCCCGATGGGCACTACCAGTTCCGGGTTATGCTCTTTGGAATGAAGAATGCCCCTGCCACCTTTCAGAGGTTGGTCAACAGGGTGTTGGTAGGGCTGGAAGACTTCAGTGCCGCCTACCTGGATGAGATTGCAGTGTTTTGCTCCTCTTGGGAGGACCACCGGCGCCACCTCTGGGAGGTGTTGATGGCACTGTGGAGGGCAGGCCTCACAATCAAAGCCAGTAACTGCCAGATTAGGCAGGGTTCTAAAGTATATTTGGGGCACCAGGTGGGGAGCGGCCAGGTGGCGCCCCTTCAGCCCAAAATTGAAACTATCCTGGCGTGAGACCCAGACCCAGGTGAATACTACAGGAGGTTTGTCAAGGGATATGGCGACATTGTTGCACCCTTGACTGAGCTGACTTCCAAGAAGCCGCCAAAGCCGGTTAACTGGACTGACACCTGTCAGGAAGCTTTTGACGCCCTAAAGTCTGCCATGTGCACAGCACCTGTGCTTCAGGCGCCCGACTTTTCAAAGGAATTTGTTGTCCAGACAGACGCCTCAGAGCATGGTGTAGGGGCTGTTCTGTCACAGATCAATGAGGAGGGACTAGACAAACCGGTAGCCTTCCTAAGCAGGAGGTTACTTCCCCGGGAACAGAGGTGGAGTGCAATTGAGCGCGAGGCATTTATTAGTACTAAAGAGGATTGACTCAGCATTCGGATCAGGAAATGCACAGGAACACTTTAGTCTGGAAAGGTGGAACGAATTCTCTCCTTTAACGCTAACGGCCTGAATAATAAAACTAAGGCTCGGGCTGTTGAAGAATGGCTAAAAGGCTACTCCCCAGATATCGTCCTCCTACAGGAGACTCACTGCGTAATTAAGAGAAAACTTTAATTTAATATGTTTCAGCGCTGGAAGTTGCTATCTGTCTTCAAGAGGCATCGCACAGAGAGGGGTAACTATTTTCTTTAGTAAACTCTTCCCTTTTCAGGTCACATAGTCACAGACGGATAAATACGGTACGTGGGTAAACTCCACCAAGCATTGCTACTAATACCTAGCTTGATTATTCTGGGCGGGGATTTTAATTATCTACAGAATCCAGGTTTAGATTCTTTGTCAGGGTCTAGGAAACAAAAAGAAAACGGGTGGGAGAAGTGTTAAAGGATTGTAAGACTAATTTAAATCTGATAGATTCCTGGTGGTTTAGAGATCCAGAAAGAAAAGAATACTCATGTTATTCAGCAAAATACAGCTCAGCTGCCAGATTGGAGTTTTTTTGGGTCTCCAGGGACCTATTCACAGGCTAATTGTGTACATATACAAAACAGCTTATCAGATCATACACTGTTAAAACTAGAATTATGAAGTATTGGTAGAAACTCAAATACCCCAAAATGCACATTTAATAGAATTCTGCTGGAGCACGAAGACTGGTGTGAGATAATCCATGCAGAGATAGAGGGCTATTTCCAGATTATTAGAGATACAGCCTCACTGGGGAATGTATGGGAGGCCTTTAAGGCAACTATTTGTGGGGTAATATCATCCAAGCAGATTGCCACGAGAAAGCCACAGATGATAGGGAGCACTCACCTCGAGGCAAAGGTTCAGCATGCAAACGGGCCATACCTGAGGGATAAAAGCGATAGAAATAAACAGGCATTGGGACAGGCGAGTGAGGAGATGCAAGATGACTACTACTCTAAAGTTTACACTACTAACTCGGCCTACCTACAGAAGGTCTATGAAGAGAGCAAGTTTACTGGAAAGTTTTTAGCCTGCAAACAAAGGATAAGAAAGCTCAGAACAGAGTTCTTGCACAAAGTGAAACTCACTAAGAGTCGTATTACAGACGAAAACATAATACAAAGTGAGTTTGTCAAGCATTATGAGTCTATTTGTTCCGTTAGGCAAGAAGTGGACAAAGCCAGATTCTTTTTTTAGTAGATTACAAGTTCCAGATCTAACCACGGATCAATCCTCAAGTCTAATGGCCGATGTGACGATACAACAAATAGAAGGAGTGGTCAGAACTATGGCCAAATGCAAAGCTTGGGGCAAGATGGGATTCCAATTGAGTTTTAAAAAAAAGTTTAGCATAAGTCTGAATAAGGAACTCGTGCTACTGGCCAATCATATTTTGCAAGGCGGGGAAATACCATCTTTTTCTAGAACAGCAGTGGTAGTTAACTTTTAAAAAAAAGATAAAGACAAGGAAACTATAAACTCTTATAGACCCATTAGTTTGTTAAATTCTGATTACAAGATTTTCGCCAAATTGCTGGCTAATAGAATCAGCAACTGTACAGGGTCTATAATCTATAAGGATCGATGTGGCTTTGTTGCAGGGCGACAATTATCTTTTAACACCACCTACCTCATTGAAGCGCTGGATTATTTTAAACAGAATAAAATACCGTCCCAGATAATGCTTTTAAATGCAGAAAAGGCTTTCGACCTTGTTTGCTGGGAAAGTCTATTCTATTCACTGGCCAAATGTGGTTTTTCCCTGAACTGATCACAGTCATCGCAAACTTTTATGAAGGGGCCACGGCTCAAATAGTTGTGAATTCCAAGAGGGCTGGGGCTTGTAAAGTAGCTAGGGGGACAAGACAAGGCGGCCCTCTCTCCCCCGTGCTCTTTGCCTGTTTTATGGAGCCTCTAGTAATAGCCATGCACTCTTTAAGTGGCGCAACATCTCAAATGACCGATGTACTAATATCAAACTGTATGCGGATGAAATTGCCCCATTTTTATAGCCTGAAAGGGAAGTGCAATTACAAATGTTTTATTTGTTTCAGGAATTTCAAGCCATTGGAGGCTATAAAATGAATACATCTAAGACAGAGATCATGCTTTGGATTCGCGCAGCCGAGTCACTATAAACAGAGCTGGTCTTTTTAGTTAACTCACGGCCTAAGAGATATTTAGGGATATACGTTACGGAAAATATTAATGATCTTTATGCCCTAAATGATATCCCTCTTATCGATAAAATGAAGGATAAATTGTCGAAATGGAAAGAACTTCCAGTCTTGCTCATAGGCTGTGGAGCTATCATTCGTATGATGATTCTTCCACTATGTATTTTCTTGTGTTTAGCCATTCCCAATGCGGCCCGAAGGAACGCTCTTTGGGCCGGTGTCTGAAGGGGGATTCGCTC
This sequence comes from Triturus cristatus, assembly GCF_964204655.1. NCBI lineage: Eukaryota > Metazoa > Chordata > Amphibia > Caudata > Salamandridae > Triturus > Triturus cristatus. Next base: position 1,680,972,301 of record NC_140591.1, read on the forward strand.
CTCCTGATTTGAAAGAATATTATTATGCCAATTTTGCACTTACTGTAGTGACCTGGGGAAAGGGGGCCCTAGGACCCTCCACCTGACTGGTGGGAAGGGGACAGGAACCGGACACCACTTCCGGTCAGGGGAGTGGGGAGGGCATTCTGGACACAAGGGCACAGGAGACGGATGTGTGTGTGGGCCCAGCGACAACCAAAGGAACCAAAGAATCATGTGATCACTTACCTGTCTCAGCGTGTAGCACTTGGACGACACGACACATACCTTATGTAGATCCATGAAGGTTTTAAATATCAATAGGTATGATAATTTATTCTTAGATCTGATTTACAAGGAATATTTAATTCAACATTGTATGTGCTTTAATAAACCCCCCAAAAAAGTAAGATATAAAACCCTCCAGTGGAGCATTAAATGGAAAAAACTGCTGTTTAGGCATTTCTCGATCCCCACGTTGAATGCAGAAACGTACCTTTCCGACATCTATGTAGGTAAAGACTTACTATTAGATCCAGTAATTTTGGTGAACTGGAAAAGTCAGGAATTTAGAAAGATAGGAGACTTTCTGCAGGGAGAGTGGAAAACCTGGTGTGATATTGAACCACTACCTAAGCATAGCATGGTTATTATGCAAGGATCTTATGTGAGGATCAAAGACTTTTTGCCAGAATGTGACCCTACACGGATCAGAAATGTTAGTAATGTTGTGGGGCGTTTGGTAAATCATATACATCGTATTTCAATAAGTGGTTGGGTCTCACTATTTCGGCCTCAAGGAGAAGACAAACTCTGTCTGAAGGCGCCGAGAAAGTGGGAAAATCAAGAAGGGTTGTCCATCTGCAATGCAGATTGGCACCAGATTAATAAATTCAATAGTTCCCTGCTGAAAGCGCCCAATTTTAAGCAGATGCAATTTTATACCAAATGACTGCTGGTATCGTACACCAGACTTTATTTGCACAAAATTAACCCCCAGATTTCTTGAAATTGCTTCAGATGTAACATAGAGGGAGGAGGGAACTGAACTCATATTATCTGTGGATATCGTAAATTAGAGGGATTTTGGAAAAAATATTAACAAATATTGTCAAAACACACTGAAAGTCCCACAGATTCTGGATGTTCAGACTATGGTGCTAGGTTATTCATCAACCATTCAACAAAAAAAACAGATATTCATTTTGGTCTTGGTTGCACGGTCATTTATTCTACAGAGATGGAGAACGGCAAATATTCCAACTTTTACACATCTATTAAGTAAATTAGGTAGAATTATGGAACAAGAAGGAAAGTACGCTCTGAGAGCAGGTTCCTATAAAAACTTCAAGGCTATGTAGGAGAACAAGGATTTTAAACAGTTTGGGGAGGCTATGATGTTGGAAACAGCTATAAATTAAAATTATGGTTAAATCAGATTGTATATTCAAGGAATCAAACCATGGCACTTTAGTACCATTGTGGTTTTTACGGTGAATGTTTATTTTTAAATACTAAATTCCCATCATGTGGGTATGCTGATTGATGTCTAAATCAATTGTTTTATTTTCTTAATGTCTTTTGTATTGACGATTTATGAACTGTCTCAAAATAAAAGATATTCAAGAATAAAAGATATAGAACACCTATAAGGAGTGGAGATCCTCCACACAGATGAGCAACGTTCACCTCTCTTACGAACAAACAAACAACACATCTGTGAGGAGCAGATCCCACCTGCACAGATGAGGGATATGACCCTCTTTGACACAGAAACAAAGCACCTGTGAGGAGCAGATCCCACCTCCACGGATGAGGGATGTGACCCTCTCTTACACAGAAACAAAGCACCTGTGAGGAGCAGATCCCACCTCCACGGATGAGGGATGTGACCCTCTCTTACACAGAAACAAAGCACCTGTGAGGAGCAGATCCCACCTCCACGGATGAGGGATGTGACCCTCTCTTACACAGAAACAAAGCACCTGTGAGGAGCAGATGCCACCTGCACAGATAAGGGATGTGACCCTCTCTTACACAGAAACAAAGCACCTGTGAGGAGCAGTTCCCACCTCCATGGATGAGGGATGTGACCCTCTCTTACACAGAAACAAAGCACCTGTGAGCAGCAGATCCCACCTCCACAGATGAGGGATCCCGCCTGTACAGATGGGGGATATGACTCTCTCTTACACAGAAACAAAGCACCTGTGAGGAGCAGATCCCACCTCCATGGATGAGGGATGTGACCCTCTCTTACACAGAAACAAAGCACCTGTGAGCAGCAGATCCCACCTGCACAGATGAGGGACGTGGTCCTCTCTTACACAGAAACAAAGCACCTGTGAGGAGCAGATCCCACCTGCACAGATGAGGGATGTGACCCTCTCTTACACAGAAACAAAGCACCTGTGAGGAGCAGATGCCACCTGCACAGATAAGGGACGTGACCCTCTCTTACACAGAAACAAAGCACCTGTGAGGAGCAGTTCCCGCCTCCATGGATGAGGGATGTGACCCTCTCTTACACAGAAACAAAGCACCTGTGAGCAGCAGATCCCACCTCCACAGATGAGGGATCCCGCCTGTACAGATGGGGGATATGACTCCCTCTTACACAGAAACAAAGCACCTGTGAGGAGCAGATCCCACCTCCATGGATGAGGGATGTGACCCTCTCTTACACAGAAACAAAGCACCTGTGAGCAGCAGATCCCACCTGCACAGATGAGGGATGTGGCCCTCTCTTACACAGAAACAAAGCACCTGTGAGGAGCAGATCCCACCTGCACAGATGAGGGATGTGACCCTCTCTTACACAGAAACAAAGCACCTGTGAGGAGCAGATCCCACCTGCACAGATGAGGGATGTGACCCTCTCTTACACAGAAACAAAGCACCTGTGAGGAGCAGATCCCACCTTCACAGATGAGGGATGTGGCCCTCTCTTACACAGAAACAAAGCACCTGTGAGGAGCAGTTCCCACCTCCACGGATGAGGGATGTGACCCTCTCTTACACAGAAACAAAGCACCTGTGAGGAGCAGATGCCACCTGCACAAATAAGGGATGTTACCCTCTCTTACACAGAAACAAAGCACCTGTGAGGAGCAGTTCCCACCTCCATGGATGAGGGATGTGACCCTCTCTTACACAGAAACAAAGCACCTGTGAGGAGCAGATCCCACCTGCACAGATGAGGGATGTGGCCCTCTCTTACACAGAAACAAAGCACCTGTGAGGAGCAGATCCCACCTCCACAGATGAGGGATCCCGCCTGTACAGATGGGGGATATGACCCTCTCTTACACAGGAACAAAGCACCTGTGAGGAGCAGATCCCACCTGCACAGATGAGGGATGTGGCCCTCTCTTACACAGAAACAAAGCACCTGTGAGGAGCAGATCCCACTTGTACAGATGAGGGATGAGACCCTCTCTTACACAGAAACAAAGCACCTGTGAGGAGCAGATCCTTCCTTCACAGATGAGGGATGTGACCCTCTCTTACACATAAACAAAGCACCTGTGAGGAGCAGATCCCACCTGCACAGATGAGGGATGTGGCCCTCTCTTACACATAAACAAAGCATCTGTGAGGAGCAGCTCCCACCTGCACAGATGAGTGATGTGGCCCTCTCTTTCACAGAAACAGAGGATCTGTGAGGAGCAGATCCCTCCTGCACAGACGAGTGATGGTTCCCTCTCTTACACAGAAACGAAGCATCTGTGAGGAGCAGATCCCTCCTGCACAGATGACTGATGTGGCCCTCTCTTACACAGAAACAAAGCATCTGTGAGGAGCAGATCCCACCTGCACAGATGAGGGATATGACCCTCTTTGACACAGAAACAAAGCACCTGTGAGGAGCAGATCCCACCCCCACGGATGAGGGATGTGACCCTCTCTTACACAGAAACAAAGCACCTGTGAGGAGCAGATCCCACCTCCACAGATGAGGGATGTGACCCTCTCTTACACAGAAACAAAGCACCTGTGAGGAGCAGATCCCACCTCCACGGATGAGGGATGTGACCCTCTCTTACACAGAAACAAAGCACCTGTGAGGAGCAGATGCCACCTGCACAGATAAGGGATGTGACCCTCTCTTACACAGAAACAAAGCACCTGTGAGGAGCAGTTCCCACCTCCATGGATGAGGGATGTGACCCTCTCTTACACAGAAACAAAGCACCTGTGAGCAGCAGATCCCACCTCCACAGATGAGGGATCCCGCCTGTACTGATGGGGGATATGACTCTCTCTTACACAGAAACAAAGCACCTGTGAGGAGCAGATCCCACCTCCATGGATGAGGGATGTGACCCTCTCTTACACAGAAACAAAGCACCTGTGAGGAGCAGATCCCACCTGCACAGATGAGGGATGTGACCCTCTCTTACACAGAAACAAAGCACCTGTGAGGAGCAGATCCCACCTGCACAGATGAGGGATGTGGCCCTCTCTTACACAGAAACAAAGCACCTGTGAGGAGCAGTTCCCACCTCCACGGATGAGGGATGTGACCCTCTGTTACACAGAAACAAAGCACCTGTGAGGAGCAGATGCCACCTGCACAGATAAGGGATGTGATCCTCTCTTACACAGAAACAAAGCACCTGTGAGGAGCAGTTCCTACATCCATGGATGAGGGAAGTGACCCTCTCTTACACAGAAACAAAGCACCTGTGAGAGGCAGATCCCACCTGCACAGATGAGGGATGTGGCCCTCTCTTACACAGAAACAAAGCACCTGTGAGGAGCAGATCCTACCTCCACAGATGAGGGATCCCGCCTGTACAGATGGGGGATATGACCCTCTCTTACACAGGAACAAAGCACCTGTGAGGAGCAGATCCCACCTGCACAGATGAGGGATGTGGCCCTCTCTTACACAGAAACAAAGCACCTGTGAGCAGCGGATCACGCCTGCACAGATGAGGGATGTGACCCTCTCTTACACATAAACAAAGCACCTGTGAGGAGCAGATCCCACCTGCACAGATGAGGGATGAGACCCTCTCTTACACAGAAACAAAGCACCTGTGAGGAGCAGATCCTTCCTTCACAGATGAGGAATGTGACCCTCTTTTACACAGAAACAAAGCATCTGTGAGGAGCAGATCCCACCTGCACAGATGAGGGATGTGACCCTCTCTTACACAGAAACAGAGGATCTGTGCAGAGTGGATGCTATCCGCACAGTGAGCAATGTCAACCTTTTGACACACAAGCAAAGACCCTGTGAGGAGTAGAGATACCTGCACAGATGAGGGAAATGCACTTACATTCCACATTCCACATTGTCTGATAGAAGGGAACCCCATGTACACAGAGGAAAAGTGAGTGGGGCATCATCTCAGGTACAGGCACTCCATTTCTGGTGGAGGAGCCTTTTCTTCTTCATGCCACCACACCACTCACACCACACCTGGGAGCATGCTGTTTTTCTAACACTGGGTGTAACTTTGCTCTCTTCCAGGTTGCATGCAGCGACTCAGGCCTTCACACCTTCTGTATTGAAGACAAAGACGAATGTGAGATACCTCGCCTCTATCGAGAACCTGGAGTGAACTCACCCACTCTGCCTACCACGACTGATGTGAAGGAACTCATGAAGTGGCCACTTTATGACACACACCCCTACAACTCCGAGTCAAACATGAGCTTTAGAAATTGCTTGGAAGGTATGGTATATTGTTACTAAGTTAGTGTTAACTTCAAATCATTCTGCTAAATTATTCCTAAATGCATCCATGCTTTGCGTTAAGGGAGCGTTCCATGGACATGGGAGAGTTTCAATGGTACCGCGCAGGTTTTTTGTAACAGTGCTTTATTTGTAAAAAAACATAAGTGTCAGGACTCTCATCAGGAGGCCACTGCAGCGTGCATCACACATTCCCCCAGTTATGCTGCCAATCATAGTAACAACACAACTGTCAACTGTCAAACTGGGAAGAAGTGTGGTGCAGGGGCCAGAGTGGCTGACTCTACAACACAGGGCTCACGGTTCGATCCCTGCCGCTGGTGGCAGGAGAGCCTGGCACCCTGGGCAATAGCTCACCTAATCTTTGGCCCCCAGTGCCTTGAGACCCTTAGGGGGGATTAGTTTGTGCTTTACAAATACCGGGTTATTAATTATTACACTCCTACAAGTGTGACAATTTCAGGCCCCAAAGCTAAAAGAATGGCTTGGGTTTCAGGTAATAAAAAGTGTTTTTTTAATGTATATTGAATTCATAATTAAAAGTTGTTGTGGTCATCTATAAATTAGCCAGACAGCACCACCAGACTGTCACAAGCACCAGTGTTGACAAATAAATACTGGTGCCGAGCACTGGAAAACACCGGCTCAAATGAAGCACTGTTTTTTTATACAAACCAAGTCTGCAAAGATTGTTAGATGTAGCTTTGAGTAAAAAATGCCTTGTTGGAGCAAGCATGAAGCAGGGCAAATGTATTCATTTCTCCAAGCATTTCACACAGGTGTTTCCTTACTCGGCTACACAGAAGTTGCGGCGTCTAGGACTACTTCGGACCATACTTAGCTTTACAGGACGTATAAGGATCCCTAGGTGCACCGGAAACATTAAGCAGGACGCCGCTCTATACAGACGCCCATTGTGGGATGGAATTATCACCACATACTATATGACTATACATAAGAAGCAATAGCCTTGAAAAAGTCGTGGGTGCACTGCCCTAGTTTGCGACGAAACACGTGTTGGCGTTTTGTGCTTACGACTAGTCACATGAGTGACAGAATAAGAAGATGACTCTACGGAATTAAAGACTCAAGACTTGTTACAAGTTACTTGTGTTGTGGATATATACTGTTTTGAAAGAAGTTAATGGGTCCTACGGATACACTTTGGTTTAAATAATCTACGTGTGCTAAGGGTCTTGTAAACACTTCACACATGGTATGGGCATTGCACTGTATGCTGTACATCACGCGTCCCATATGTGAAGTGTTTTAACGTTTGTCTATAGGATGGAAGGGAATTCTTCCGATATAACTTCTATGCTAAGCACCAAACACAAAGTCTCACCATGGTTCAAAGATTTGTGACTGGCACTTAGAGCCTGTTTGTGCACCAGCGGAGCGACGGGAGCCGCATCAGGTCATATTTAGTAACTGTTGCAATGACCTGGATTGCTGTGCTGTGCTGCACCCTCTTGTATTCAGCAGCGGGTCTTTTCTGAAACAGGGTGCAGTCCCTCGGCTGCTTCTAGACGCCCTTGAAGTCATACATTTGTCCTTGCTGTTATCAGGCGGGAGTACATTATGCAATTACTCCATGTCCTACCATTGTTGATCACTTGTCAGTCTAACTCAGGATATCAGGGAATTGGGAAGAGAGTCAATGCCCTTGAATGTCTTTTTTAGCAAAAGCCAAACGTTAACGGTGTCTTTGTTATTAGTAGACGAGGTTGCAGAGAGAATGGGCTTCAACATAAATTTGCATCTACACTTTCAAAACTCTATCAATTTTTGCAAAATGTAATTTTTTTAATTTATTTATTTAGTTATTTTATTTTATTTCAACAAGTTTTATTATTACATTTTTTTTTATAAAAAAAAACAGGAACACAGTAGAAGTTCTGTAACAGGGTTAGCGTCGCTACATCAATTTGCCTTTTGTCTATACAATTCTATGCCTACCCTACCTATCTTAATAAACCAGAAAGAAAGGAAATAGAAAGGGGCTTGAGAGCTAAGGGGTGAAAGAAGAGAGAGAAGACAGGCACGCGAGAATTACAGTGCATAAAACCTTTCGTCTGTCATTGGATGTGACCATTAGAGCCCGGTTACATTCTTGTTGGGGTGGAGCTTCACTTGGGGTGCCAGGATGTGTCTTCCTCGGCCCGCCACGATCTCACAGGGGCTCAAAAGAGTCTAGAAATGTGTCCAGGGACCCCCACATCCTTCTTGAAGCTGGTTTCCACGGTGAACTGTGTAGAGATATACGCCCAGATATTTTTCTCTTTGTTTCACCCGGTTTTGGACTTTTTGCTGTAGGTGAGGCTCATTACATGTGTCTCATCCACAATAATCACATGGTAAACGAACTGCACGAGTTTATCACAGTGTCCACCTTTTAAGAAAAGGCTGCTGTGACGTAGCTAGGGTAAGGGCCACTTGGCTGCTTACACGTGAAAATGTGTGCACATGCATGTGCATGTGTGCAGGCTACGCGTGTGAGATTGCTGTCGTGCTCAGGTGTGGCAACTGCACACAGGTGACTTGGTGATTCTGTAGGATTATATATTGGCCTGGTGTAGGCTTTATAACACTAGTGTACACTAATGGGGAAAGTAGGTGTAATTTACTGTTTTGTCTGTAGTGACACTTTTTTATACACATAGGGAGAACACTGTCTTAGATTGCAGTTTCGCTTTCCTTTGGCCTACGGAGACCAGTGACGTATCGAAATGGGGTGTAACCTGTGCCAGAAAATAAAATCTCAAAGTTCCACAAAGATATGTGTACAACTGGTGGGTCTTCCAAAATTGTCATATTTCTCTGGCCAGGTTAATTACATTTCTCTCCAGAAGCAGGGACAAAGGCCTCCCCACACAAACAGAGCAATTACCAGTGCTTCACTCAGCTCCTGAGGAGGAAAGGGCTGGGGCTGCACAGCCGCGGTCCATGCAGGTAAAAGCTGTGGGGCGATGGGGCCACGTTGGGGGGATCTAGAAGGATGATGCAGACGGAAAATGTATTATTTATTTATTTTCCCTCGACATTGTCCCTCGAAATCCACCCCAACGCGTCCCCACCGCTGTTACCTGCACAGACCGCGGCTGGGGCTGAAGGATTTACATCAATCAATCAGCTGTCACCAGTGATGGGCCTGCTCAAGACTACTGAAAAAGGAGGGAGCTTAGATCTCTGGAGCAAATGTAGCTTAGGCCCCCAGAGGAGATGTGAATAGTGACTCCTGGATGGCTCCATCTTGAACTATCTGAGCATGCTGTGCATGAGGGTTGGAACAGGGGTGGGCAGATGAAATGGAACCCTAGAATTGGCCAGAGGTGCCAGGCTTCTGGAACCTTCCCCTCCCCTTAAAAAATATTGCACAAGGAAGAGACTCTCTCTTGCTTGATGTTTTTCTGTGCTTCACTGTTGGACCCTAGGGCAGCCAGGGACAACTGGAAGGAAGAACTCTCTGAGGCCTTCAAAGAACTAAGGACTCCGCCCCAGTTGATCCCAGGATCAGTGAGTCTCACCAAGTGCCGGTGAGGTGGGCTTCCATACACCCCCTGAGGAGCAGTTGTCAGAAAGACCGGGACTTCTACTCCCAAAGACAGAGATAAGGAGGAAAGCTGGTGCAGGGAGCCAGGAGGACCAGCTCTCTGTAGGTTACACTACTTTGGATGTGAGGGCGCCTGCTGAAACTGCACCTGGTGGCTAGAGTTTGCCACTAGGAGTAAAATGAGCATAAGATTGTCAGTCAACCCAACGGGGCCTGAGATGTGCCATTTTGAAGATTGGTGACCTTTGGCCTCTTTCCTCGTGCAGAACGAGTAGGGCTCTGCTGCCCCTATCTAAACCTACCCCAGAGTGGGACAGGGCCTGGGGGTGGGCGCAGGATATGTTATTTAGTTTTTCCTAGGAAGAGAGTGTGCATGGGTGCCCCTGCCTAGATTCTTCCATAGCCCAGGGACCCTATCGACCAGGCTGTATTTGTAAAGGATGGGGCAAGGGCCTCATCCCTGAACCATGACAGCCAGAAAGCAGGGGGAGTGTTGCCACACCCCTTTTCCCCAGTGACGGTGTGCCTGCCCTGCTCCCTGTGCCTGTGTCTGTGGGAGTAGGTGGCCACCACCAGTCAGGAAATCCCTGCCCTCTGTGAGAGAAGATGTCGGCACCCACATCCACACAGAGTTGCGGGCCATTTGGGAGCCAACGGAGCACTGTGAATCGGGGTCCCTCGTCTGACCCAACGATTATAGGCAGGAGGGTTCCTGGGGGAGGACCAGTCACCCCCAAAAAAATATAAAAAGGAAAAGGCACAAGGCCTTGCAGCAAAAACAAGTCAGTTTCTCTCTTTGGATACAGGAGCGCCGCTCATAAAATATGTACTGCTCCAGCAGAAGTGCCCCATAATACCTTATGGAGCTTTGTGATTTGAACATCCTTCCTCACTTGTGGTGACCCTAGGATGGCAGAGGCACCACCAATGTGCTAATGGGAGTTTAGAGGGCTGCAGGAGTGCATCGTATCCACCCTAAAGAATGTTTATGAAGGACTAACCCTATGTTTTCAGGCTATAAAAACCAGGTCCCCTATTGAATCTTCAGTAATGTTTGAAAGCTCTCCCAGGGCTGGAGCTTCTGCTCAACAGCTGGGAGTGCAGCACTCTCTAGAGGCTTATTCTATGGTTACATTGATTGCGACCTAAAGATGTTCAAACGAGGCGCATGTTGTACAGCGCCCTCTATGGGCTAAGTCTAAGGTTGCATTTCTGTGAATAAACATGTGATGTCCTCTAGTGGCTGTTTTTCATGATTGCATTTTCATGGTTTGAAAGTATATAAGAAATGCACAGACATGTTATATTCATTGTTTTAATGCTTTCTAGATATATAAATGCTGAGAGTTATTACTGATCATGGTGTGTATGCTTTATTAACATTAATAAGTGAATTTACATAGGATTATTACTGGTGATTGCATTTATATTCAAAATTATGTCTTTAATTGTGGTTTGACCATGCCAATAGACTTATCATATATATTTGTATGTCATCTATATTGTTTTCCATCTGCCTACTGTATATAATTGTACATTAGTGTGTAGTATTCCATAATTTATCAATCAGTCATTTGTAAAGCGCACTACATACCCGCGAGGGTCTCAAGGCACTGGGGGGGGGGGGGGGGGGGGGAGGGGCGCTACTGATCGAACAGCCAGGTCTTGAGCATCCTCCTGAAGGTCAGCAGGTCTTGGGTCTGTCGTAGGCTCAGTGGGAGGGTGTTCCATGTCTTGGCGGCGAGGTGGGAGAAGGATCTCCTGCCAGTGGTTGTTCTTCGGATGCCCGGGACGGTGGCGAGTGAGAGGTCGGCGGAGCGTAGCTGGCGGTTGGTGATGTAGAAGGAGAGCCGTCTGTTGAGGTACGCTGGGCCGGACTTGTGGAGCGCCTTGTGTGCGTGGATGAGGAGCTTGAAGGATATCCTCTTGCTGACGGGGAGCCAATGCAGGTCCCTCAGGTGGGGGGTGATGTGGCCATGGCGTGGCATGTCGAGGATTAGTCATGCAGAGGCATTTTGGATGCGTTGTAGTCGTTTGATGAGCTTGTTCGGGGCTCCCGCGTAGAGGGCATTTCCGTAGTCGCGTCTGCTGCTGACGAGGGCTTGGGTGACTGTCTTTCTTGTATCTGTAGGGATCCATCTGTAGATCTTGCGGAGCATGCGGAGGGTGTAGAAGCAGGAGGAGGAGATGGCGTTGACCTGCTTGGTCATTGAGAGCGTTGAGTCGAGGATGATTCCCAGGTTGCGTGCGTGGTCGGTGGGTGTCGGGGCTGCTCCCAGTGCCGTCAGCCACCAGGAGTCGTCCCAGGCTGAAGGATGAGGATCTCCATCTTGTCTGAGTTCAGTTTCAGATGGCTGGTCTTCATCCTGTTGGCGACGGCCTTCATTCCTTCGTGGAGGTTGGCTTTGGCGGTGATGGAGTCCTTGGTGAGGTAGAGGATCAGTTGAGTGTCGTGGGCGTAGGAGATTATGTTGAGGTTGTGCTGTCGGGCGACGTGTGCAAGCGGGGCCATGTAAATGTTGAACAGTGTCGGGCTGAGGGAGGATCCCTGGGGTACGCCGCAGATGATCTTGGAGGCTTCGGACCAGAATGGGGGAGGCGGACGCTCTGAGTTCTGCCGGAGAGGAAGGAGGTGGTCCATTCCAGTGCCTTGTCTCGGATCCCTGCGACGTGGAGGCATGCACGTAGTGTGAGGTGGCAGATGGTGTTAAAGGCAGCGGAAAGGTCTAGGAGGATTAGTGCTGCGGTCTCGCCGCTGTCCATCAGGGTCCTGATGTCATCGGTGGGGGCGATGAGGGCAGTCTCGGTGCTGTGGTTGCTGCGGAACCCTGACTGGGAAGGGTCCAGGATTCTGTTTTCTTCATGGTATCGGGTTAGCTGTCTGTTGACGATTTTCTCGATGACCTTGGCCGAGAAGGGGAGCAGAGAGATGGGCCGGAAGTTCTTGAGGTCCCTTGGGTCAGCCTTGGGTTTTTTAAGTAGGGTATTGATCTCGGCGTGTTTCCAGCTCCCTGGGAAGGTCACGGTCTCGAGGGAAAGATTGATGACGTTGCGCAGGTGGGGTGCGATGGAGCTGCTTGCTTTGTTGAAGATGTGGTGCGGGAAGGGATCTGACGGGAGAGCCGGAGTGGATTATGCTCATGGTCTTGATGGTGTCATCGATGCTCACACTGGCCCAGGCTAGCAGGGGGTTGTGGTCGATGGTGTGCGGAGGGTCTGTTGTGTTGCTGTCTGTTGGGTCTGTCTTGGTGTTAAAGCAGTCGTGGATGTCTGCTATCTTGCGGTGGAAGAAGGTGGCGAGGGAGTCGCACAGGGCTTGTGACGGCGGGATGTCGTTGGTGTTGGAGCTGGGGTTGGAGAGTTCCTTCACGATGTTGAAGAGCTCCTTGCTATTGTGTGCGTTGTTGTTGCGGCGGTCTTTAAATGAGGTTCTCTTGGCGGCCCTGATGAGGTGGTGGTGGTTGCGGATGGGGTCCTTGTGTGCTGCGCGGTTGTCCGGAGTTTGTTCGCTGTGCCATTTCTTCTCTAGTTTCCGGCAGGCTTGCTTGGATGCTAGGAGTTCTGGGGTGAACCAGCTGGCCCCCTTGCTGGTGTCTCTGTGGGGGGGTTTCTTCAGCGGGGTGAGGGTGTTGGCACAGTCTGTGTAATAAACGGACTTTTCCTTTTTCTAAATGAAAAGACTGAACAATCATTTATTGAGTGTTATTGTTGCGTGCCAGTGAATGGTGATTGCTGGCCCACACCACCTCCCTTGAGTAGGCCTTGGACTGCTCTACCTCGCTACCCTGAGAGAGTCAAGTGCTACAATAAGGTGATTGGTTCGCAGTAAGGTAAAATTGTGGACCTAGTACTTGTGCAGGCCACATAACTTCCGCCCTAATTTCTTACATCCTATTTAAAACTGCTAATGTTATGTTGGAATGATACTAGCTATTATCAAGAATCTACATGCATTGTGATATGTTCTGTAAGATATCACCCTAAAACGTGTTTCTAGTGCTAGGTACTTCTAAGTAGAAACAAGGTCGCTGGCAATGGCGAGGCAGTAGGGGTGTAGAGCACAACATATGCAATCCACATGCTAGAAGTGAGACACAAATCCTTTACAATAACTGACTAGAGTGTCTTAAGGCCTGATTTATATTTCAGCGGACAGGTTACTCCATCACAAAGTGACGGATATTTCGTCCCCCAAAATATAAATCCCATAGGATATAATGGAGTTTATATTTCAGTGGGTGGGATCTCCGTCACCGTTGTGATGGAGTACTCCGGCCACTGAAATATAGATCAGACCCCTAGTTTGTTACTAGAGATCCCTGGAGTCAGATAAAAACATTATTTCACAAATCCTTTCCGTAGCAGATGATGTCCTTTCGTTCATTATTAGAGGTACCGGGAGTCAGAAACTAATGTGTTCTGTGGCAGGCTGCAGATGCTGTGGCAAACACAAGGAGATGATGGATGGAGAGGTGAAACTTTTCAGACACTCACCCCCAATCACAGATCTGGGTTGAATCCATCATCATTCTTTAGCTTACTTCACCACCTCAGTTCAGACCCAGCCATATGCAAATCAGTCTTGACCCTGTGCCTCATGGGAACAGTCCAGCCTGACCTGCCAAGCCAGGTCTTCCCTGAACCGAAAACAAGCATCCTGGGACCGGTTTTGGGCTAACAGTCCTCTTCAGCCAGGCTAGGTTGAATCCATTGGCAAAGTGAGCAAGGGACCCATGTCTGGGCAGACCCTGCCAACTTAGGGCGATCAAAGCAAATACAAGGAGATGATGGACGAAGCGCTGAAACTTTTCATACATTCACCCCAAGACACAGATCTGGGTTGCATCCGTCATAATTCTTTAGCTCACTTTGACACCTCAGTGCAGAACCAGCCATATGCAAATCATTCTTGACCCTGTGCCTCATGGGAACAGTCCAGCCCGAACTGCCAAGCCAGGTCTTCCCTGAACCGGAAACAAGCATCCTGTGACCGGTTTCTGAGTAACACCCCTCATTACAAGAGATCCCTATATTAAGAAAAAATATGCTCTGAGGCATCATGGATTACATTAACTGTTACTAGAGATCCCAGGAGTCAGACTCATGTCCGTCCTGCAGTTCTTCCAGGTCCCACAGATGTCCACCACGACACCTTCGATCTAAGGCCGCCTGCAATTTATAAACAAAGCAGAACCCCTTTGATGCTTTTGTTGACAAAGGCACCAAGCTGACTGTGCTTTTGCACCCAGCATGCTAGATCACAAAGAGGGCGTGGCTTCAACATAAATTTGCATGTTTAATTTCAGAAATCCATCACATTTTGCTATTTTTTATGTCCGAATTAATATTGCAAATGGTGGATTAAAATTATACAAGTCATGAAAATGGCTCTAAATGCATCCTATATGTTCTGGAAGATGTCACACCAGCATGTTTAGCTAATAGCAGACACTTGTGAACAGAAAGTGATGGAACAGAGCATGACACATTCAATCAAAGCAATGTCTCGGGGTAAGGCACAAATCTGAACTGACACTGCTGAAATACCGAAATGGCCACTAAAGAGCAGGATCCCATTCCAGACCAGAACAAGAGGAATCCAGGAGGCAAACAAAAATATAAGAGATTTCACTTCCTGTTGATGCCAATAGCTCAGATTGAGGGGTCTTGGAATGCTATCAGTTTACCCTCAAAGGCCTGCCGCGTGTGCAACTACAAAGAGGTCAAATGAGCATTTGATCTGTCTATGTCCACACTTATTAGAGTTAAGAAAGAAATACCTGAATAAAAAAATTTAATGCAATGACTTGTAGATCCATCAGAGAGGCTGTTGCGTATTGGTTTTCAACGACAGATTGTCAATTTATTGGGGCGTTAAGTATATTTTTAGATTATGTCTATCGTAGTCTGAAGGAACTGTGACTGAAATGCTGCGCTTAGGGATTATTTGTAGATACGCTGTGATTTTAAGTCCTTTTTATTGTAAGAATATTTTTATATTTTTTACACAAAAGAGTTGTTCATTCAAAAAAAAAAAAAGAATCTATTTCGATAGCAGGCTGCTCTATTTGTGCTTGTTTACTAGGGGTCCCTGGAGTCAGAAGCAGCTAAGAATTCTATAGAGCTATCCCTAGAACAGCAGGCTCCAGGCTGCAGCAGCTGAATTCCTCCCTGCAGTCAGAAGCAAACGTTTCTGAGACAGACTGCAGTACCTGTTGTAGTGTGGGTGCTCTGGGTGGAAGTACGGCCCATACACAAGTTGCTTGCAGGTAAGTATAGGTTTATTCAATTGTACATTACATATTAGAGGGAGAGTGCCAGGGAACGTCCGACGCGTTCGCGGGCTCGGCGCCTAATAATCGGCACTCAAAATGGCTGCTGCGCTCTACGTCATCACGTAGACGTGAAGACTAGAGCGCGACGCTACATATTTCCTTTCTTTACGGATAACATTTTTCTAAAAGAAACTTCTACTTGCGTGCATGCTCCCTTCCGTCTCCCATCTCAAAGTCTCTAAACTTTGACGGTCTCATCACTGTCCTTCCGGTACGGGTGCGCCTCACCGGGGTGCCTGGAGTGTGCTCGGTACCCTCTTGGTGGCTTCTCGCTTCTCCACCTTCAGTACTTGGGGGAACTCCCCTGTTGGGAGATCCACTGTAGATTTCCGAGAGTTCCGAGGCACCCAGTTCACTCCCCCCTTCTGCTTCTGCATCTCTTCCCCCTTCTCAGGGGCTGCCTGTGGTTGCGTCTACCGGGTTGGTTTTAGTCCCTTGAGTCCGGGGAGGTATCACTTGACCTCTTTCCCTTCCGTTCCATTGCATGATCTTATTGCACTTGGACATCCTGTCCTGTGACCACACCTTCCCATCGCTCAGTAGGGCTGACCGGTTATAAACTTCTTCCACCTGCAAGGGTGCGCTGAATTTGCTGTCCCCTTTCCTCCTTAACTGGGCTAGTTTGACTCAAACGCATTCTCCTCTCTCTAGCTCCGTCTCCTTGACATTTCTTCTTCTGTTGTAGTGTTCCGTGTATATTCTCTGTGCTTTTTCTAGGTTGTGGTGTACTACGGCGGGGGACCACTTGCTCGTGATGGTGCGCTCCTTCCAGGCTACATTGTCTTTCGTGAAGGGGTCTCTACCCCTTAGGATCTGGAAGGGGCTGTATCCAGTGCTGGTTGGTGTAATCCTATATGCCCACAACATGCTCTTCAATTCCTTCTCCCAGTCCTTTCCAGTCCCAATCGCTGACTGTACGGACCCCATAATGACTCGGTTAAACCTTTCAGCTAGTTCGTTTCCTGGATGGTATATCGATGTGTGTTTAACCTTAATGCCATTCCTTCCCATGCAGGCGTTCCACTTCTCTGATAGAAATTGGGGTCCATTGTCACTTAGGAGGGAGCGTGGAATACCTTCTCTAAGGAAAACGGCCGTTAGGAACTTCAATATTTTGTCCGTGTCCATGACTACTTGTATGTCCACCTCCGGCCACTTGGTGTACCGATCTACCAGTACTAACACATATTTCTGGACTCCCTGGCCATCCAATATCGGACCCAGGATGTCTATCGATATGTCCTCCCATGGGTTCTCTGGGTTGTCGAACTTCCCTAGGGGTGGTTGCATCAGGCTCTGAGACTTGTCCGCTCTTTGGCATTGGCCACACTCTCGCACGTGCCTTTCTATCTGGTTGTCCATCGCCGGCCACCACTACATCTGCTTCACCCTCATCTTAGTCTTTACGATGCCCAGGTGGCCCTCGTGGATGAGAGCCAGAAGATGTGGGATCAACTTGTTGGGGAGAACTACTTTCTCTCCTCTCCTCAGGAAGATCCCTTGGACGCAAAACGACAACTCTTCTCTCACTTCGAAGAATTTCCTGAGCGCCGCCTCCATATGCCTCTTTTCCGGCCATCCCCTTATTATGCATTTGCTTGACCGCCTCTATGTCTGTGTCGGCTCCGTACGCTTCTTTCCACTCTTGTTCACTGATCATGCGTTCGTGATCTTCCATGAATGCCACTTTAGTATCCTCCTCTTCGGACATCCTGGGTGCTTCATCCATGGCTGACGCTCGACTGAGGTAGTCGGCTACTTTGTTCCTTTGTCCCGGGATGTGTTCCACATCATATCTATAGTCTAATAATTTCAACGTCATCTTCGCGATGCGGGGTGTCGCCGTGGCATGTCCTGACGATGTGAGGACTTTGATCAGGGGCTTGTGGTCTGTTCTCAGCTTGAATCTCGTGCCCCATAGGAACTGGCGGAACTTTTCCATGGCCTAGACTACTGCCAACATTTCCTTTTCTATTACACTGTACTTCTGTTCCGTGGGTGACAGCGATCGGGAAGCGAAGCTGAGAGTGGACAGTTCACCTCCTTTCAACTCCTGCATTAGGACTGCTCCCACGCCCCGCTCGCTGGCGTCGGTCGTCAATATCGATCTGGCTTGCAGATCGTATCCACACAGAGGTATGGCCATGCGGATGTCTGTCTTTATCCTTTGGAACTCCTCTTGTGTCTCCTTAGTCCACTCGAATTGGGTCTTGTCCCTTAGAAGTTGTCGCAAGTGGTGTGTCTTCGTAGCGAAGTGCTGTACGAATTTGCTATAGAACTCGGCCATGCCTAGAAACGACCTGACTTCCTCCTTGGACCTTGGCGGTGGTGCTTCACATATCGCCTTGACGTTGGACTGTTTGGGTGTGATGCCTTGGTCGCTGATCACATGCCCCAAATACGTGACCGACGTCATCCCAAACCAACACTTGTCCCATTCTGCCGTGAGTCCGTTGCATTCTAAAACTTGTAGAACTTTGGACAACTTGGCATGATGGTCCGCTTTGTCCATGCCCATCACCAGGATGTTGTCTTGGAAGTACTGTACACCTTCTACTTCGTGAAACAATTTATGCATTAGTTTCTGAAATACGGCTGCCGCCGAGGCCAGTCCAAATGGCATCCCGTGAAACTGGTAGCCCCCGCAGGGAGTTATGAAGGATGTTAGCTTCCTGCAGGTGTGATGTAGTGCGATCTGGTGGTAAGCTGACATGAGATCGATGGTCGAGAACCACTTCACTCCTTTGGTTTTTGCTAGCATCTCATCTATTCTGGGCAGGGGAAACCGTTCTACTATGATGTTTTTGTTCAACTCCCTCAGATCCACGCATAAGCGTATTTTTCCATTCGGTTTCATGGCGACTACCAATGGAGCCGACCACTCGGCACTCGTTATCGGTTCTATGATGCCATTTTCTTCCAGTCTGTAAAGTTCTTGTTGCACCTGTTCTCTGATTGCCAGTGGTATGTTCCTCACTTTGTGGCACAATGGTTTGGCATCTGTTTTGTGCTCGATCCTGTGAATTTTGTTAGTTTGCCAACTTTGCCTCCGAACATGTTGGGAAACTCTACCTTCAGCTTTCCTGCTTCTGGCCGCTGTGCATCGCTAGTCATTAAGACTTGTGTGATACCACCAGGGTTCAACTGTATACCTAGATCTCCTTGGTCTATCCATCCTAGAACCGATGGGCCCTTTTCAGCCACATATAATTTGCACTTGGCATGTCGGTCCTTGAATTCAAATTTCAGACGGCAGTAACCCACCATGGGGAAAGGGTCACCTGTGAAAGTGACTGGGCGAATGTCTGGGGGCTCCAGATGGTCACCTAGGAGGTTCTTGAAGTGTTCTTCCCACACATTGCATTGTATAATGGTGTAGGGGGATCCTGAATCAGCTACCATCTGTATTGGAACACCTCCAATCACTAGGTCACATTGTGGTTTCTTTGAGCGGTTGCAATTTATGCCCAGCACGTGTTCGTCGATGCACAGCACACTGTCGTCGTCGTCTTCATTTCCTCCTTCTTTCTCCTCTTCTTGTGCAACATATTTGACAGCTATTCTCTTTTGCTTGCGGCGACATACCTTCTCGTAATGCCCTGTAATCCCACAAAACATGCATTTGGCTTTGAAGGCCGGACATCGCTTGTCGTACGCTGGGTGTGACAGACTGCCGCACCTGTAGCACATGTTCTTTCCCTCGGAGCCCGGTTTCCTCGCCGGAGCCGGTCTGGGCGTCCATTTGGTCTGTGTCCTTGTGTCTCCTGTTGCCCCCTTGCCTCTCTCCGGTGGTTCTGCTTCCGTGACTTTATTCACCATGGGCCTAGGGACAGACTCTTTTTTCACCGCTTCTGCACATCTCTTCGATAGCTCCGTCTTTTTTACCATGGCTATCACCTCTTTGAGTGTCGCCTCTCCGTTAACCCATAATTTGTCCTGAATCGTCGAGTTGGTGGTGTGCATGACTATTTGGTCCTTGATGAATTCATCATGTAATGTGCCGAACTTACACATGACTGCCAATTTCCTTAGCGCTGCTACGTATTCATCTATGGACTCCCCTTCTGCTTGCTTCCTTTGTTGGAAGTTATATCTGTCTATGGACGTGCATACCGCGGGCCAGTAGTGCTTGTTTAAGTCGTCTATAGCGTGCTGGAACACGTCGTCATCTGCCGCCTGCCTCGGCGTGGTGAAGAACCAGGGCCTTATTGGCCTGGTGGCGCAGGGCACGCCTTAATCTCCTGAGTTCACCTGCTTTGTTGAACAGAGACACAGGACATTCTGTTGAGCGTAGAAGATCAGGTTTATTAGCTGCAGCTAAGTACAGTTGTCCCAGAAGTACACTCGGTATGTTCTTAGGAGACTGCCACTTTACTCCGTGGCGCACAATCTTTTATAGCACATAGATTCACCAAGAACACTCCCAATGCATACAGGGTTATCCAATGAGAAGAGTTTGAAAACAAGATATAACCAATGAGAAAAGTTTGAAAACAAGATATCAAGTAACCCAAATAAACCTCTCTTCCAACTGTTTTTGCCATCCCTCCCCACAAGTTAATCAGTGGTAGTGTCTACAACTCAATTTGCAGGAGGCAGGACATATTTCTATGCTTTGGAGGACAGTTGTGAAATGAGAGAATACAAGTAGAGAATAGCGAAGGCCAGAAGATAAGATAAAGTCAGGAAAGAATGGTGTGAGCCGACAGACAGTTGAGACAGGGTTTAGTCAAACCAGACGAGGATTAGTGGACTCAGCCAGTCCCTGACATCAGTCTCGTGAACAGAGGCAGAAGGTTATTTGACATGTCGCAGTAAGATCAGCAGAAAAGCTCGTTCATTGTGCTGCCTGAGTGAGGGCAACACAAAATGGTGGTGGAACACACAAAAAGAAAATGGTGGCTGAATACTAGGGGTGGGCGGAATTTGCGAAATCCACTTTCGCAAATTATCGCGAAAATGTTAAAAATTATCGCAAACACGCGGAAATATCGCGAAGATGCGGAAGTTTTTCTCCCGCATGTTCGCGAGATTTTCTGCATGGTTGCGGCTCGCCAACTTACCCATGTGGTTGCTCGCGGGCGCGGCCATCTTGTTTTCAGTTGTCTCGCAGTGCATGATCGCGAGAAGAAAGACCTGATCGCGCGACGCATGACGTCACTGCGGGCGCGAACTGTCGCGAGACAGCGCAAATGGCTAAAAACAATACAACATCTCATGGAGAACGCGACCGGATCAAGAAAACTTGTTGGCGAACGCAGGGATCCAGGTAAGGCGATCGCGCGCGCGCGAGAATGTATTATTTTACAGCGCGAGCAAGAAACAAATTATCGCCAAGCTGCGGAATGCGGAAATTTTGACATTTTCGCACTCTCCGCGGAACGCGGAAATGTCAAATTATCGCAAATTCCGCGAACGGAACGACATTTTCGCCCAGGCCTACTGAATACAAGCGAGATCGAAAATCGAATTTCCTCAGACCCTCCTTTTGCCATAACTTAGGCAAAACACACAGATTCACGTTAATCTGAATCAATGTCAATAGCCATGAGGTCGTCAAACTGTTGCTGCAACATCATTTTAATGTTCTCTGTTTTCTGTGACTCAGGTCTTGGGACACACAGAGTGGCACAAAGACTGCAGTTGGCGGGGCCACACTGCATACAGAGACAACAGGAAAAAATGATGGCCAATACCACTCCAAGGAAGGTTAGTACCTTCCATCCCCATTTAGATAGCAATCCCCAAAACCATCCTAATAAAGACCAATCTCCTTCGTCTTGATGAATCGATTCGGAGATCATGTGTAATTTGGAGATGGCTTGGTACCCCGTAGGGGTGTCGTCAGGTATATAAATACAACAGCTAGATCCGATCAATTTACAGACTCCACCACGATCTGCAAGAATAACATCTAGTGCAATCTGGTTCTGCAAAGTCATGAGACGATCCGCCTGAAGTTCAGCTGTGAGATTACTCAAGGCTCCCACTGTGACATCTATGGTAATCTCAACAACACAAACCAGCTGTCTCATGTTTCTGCTGTTGGCCATTGGGCTCCAAAAAGGAAGAAATCCTTTGAGGAAATCACTTCCCTCTTGTCCTGCCGTGTCTTTAGAATCAATAATCCCTCTGCCATATCTGTTTCTATTATGGCCTGAAGGAGCAGTGTATGTAGGAGGGAGAAGAAAAGCTATATAGCATGTTCCTGAAAAAGCCGTTGGTAGCCACGTGTAAGCTCTATCGTGGCAGACAAATATGTGCCCTGGGATGGCACTAACGGCGGTGAATTCTGAGACGTGTAGATGTATGTATGGGAACAAAAGCTTTTTCTTTGTCCAATGTCAGTAGTCTGGCCATTCATTTGTAAGCAGAAATTACCTTGATGAGGGACAGTCCAAGTTGGTGGAGATTTTCCCTGTTTAGTTTTATCTGTAAGGCTAGTAATGTAACGAGTCACGTTTCAATTAGTATATGTTTGTCTCTCGTCAACAGGAACCTTATTATTCTCCACAATTTTAGTCATAGCCACCATTCCCTTTATCAGAGAATTATGACTAAAATCTGGCTTACTACCATAGGAACCAACTGGATGTCTAAATCAGCTCTGAAATGCATTTGAAAATATTACAAAATAGGCCCAAGCGGAACCTTCACAAGAAAATGGAAGGACTAAATATGGCATCCCTTTATCTGTGGTATGAGGCATAAGTCCACACACCCAACAGTCGGTTGTGTTGACTACCAATTGGTGTTGGTGCAACAATTGGATAAATGAATTATTAAAATATTCTGTTCTCCTGATTAGTTAATGTTGGGGAAGTGTATATAATTGATGTGGGGAGATAGTAGAATGAAGAGGCAAGGAGATAGAATTAGGGACAACTTTTTGCTGCATAGCATGAATAACCCAACCTACACAAGCCAATAAGATACACAAAAATATAGAAACACACAATGTTACGCCACATCGACTGTACAATATTCTACAATATTTCTTTCTCATCTCTTCCTTATTATCCTTCTTTCCTAATTTAACATCCATCCTCTAAAATTGTTGCTCACGGCAATCTTCCTTACTCACTTGGCTGTGATTATTAGCCGTCCTATGACACTGCAAGTCCTGGGGGCCTAGCCACTATACAGGTCACAAACCAAGACTCCTACCGTGACCCTGCAACCTGGACAGATGATAAATGTAGCAGAAGAGATGGAAATCTCAGGTGTCCTTGACCAATCTAGGTCTTAAATTGCATCTAGTCCTTGTTGGTACAGTTTGGTCTTGAAATAGAGTCTGTGGCTCTGTAGTGTTTAATCGGAGATGGGAAGGTACGGCTTCTTGTAGAATGTCGTCATCTTCTTTCTCCGATCGAGTTCCATCCAGGTGTGCACTACTGAAAGGTATGAATCGGTAGACTTTTTCTCCTTCAGAATCACCTATACCCTTACGAACCCACTGATCAAAAGGCAAGGGCACTTTCTTGCAGTGCATGCCGTGGATCCAGTTCTTTTTCCCTTCGACTTTTACTGCTGTGCGAGTTTTCAGAAGGACTTGTCGAGGCGTCTTCCAGCGAGGTTCCAAATTCTTTGTCCTCTGAAAACTTTTCACAAAGACCCAGTCTCTAGATTGGATAGAATGACCTGGGTCTGTGGAGGCTTCTGGTAAAGCGTTTTGAACCTGTTGGTGAAGAACACGTAATTTAGTGGTGAGGTCATGTAAATAGTCAATCAGCATTGGATACTGTATATCAGAATACTTTCTAGGGCGAGGGACTCCCCATACATTAGCTGGGCGCCCGAAAACAATCTCGTATGGGCTGAGTCCCTAACGAGAATGTACAGCTGTTCTAGTGGACAGGAGAGCCAAAGGTAAAGCATCGGGCCAATTAAGACCTGTGCTGGCTTGTACTTTTGCAAGCTTAAGTTTGAGAGTGCCGTTATAGCACTCTACCAAACCCGCGGACTGAGGATGATTTGCCGCATGAAACTTCTGCCTTATACCAAGACCGGTACACACCTTTTGCATAATTTGGCCTACAAATTCACTTCCATTGTCACTCCAGACAATGCGCAGCAAACCAAACCTAGGGAAGAACTCTTTTAGAAGAACCTTAGCAGTGGACAAAGCAGTGTTGTCTTTCAGGTGGTAAGCCTCTATCCATCTGGAAAAGGCACATACCATTACCAAAACATATTTAAGATTGTTACATCGATCCATGTGAATGTAGTCGATTTGCAACACCTCAAAAGAATATGTTGGGGGAGCAAAATGACCTGCCGGAGTTGGGGTTCCCTTTCCCGGATTGTACATCAAGCAAATGATACAATGCTTCACCACATTATCTGCACATTTTGGAATCCCTTCGTTCAGCCACACTGGAGCCAGAAGTTTACATTTTCCTTTTGCACTGATGTGGGCTGGACCATGCGCCATAGTAACTACAGGCAGTACATAGGCGTCTGGTAACAGCCAACGCTGGTGTTCTGACAATTCTATCCAACATCCTGTTGCGTCTAACATTCCTGTACTCTCTTTCCACTTTCTCAACTCTTTCCCTGTAGCATCTCCCTGAATCGATCTCACACTTTCTATTGTGTCCTCACACATCCCTCTTTCCCTGACCCAATTCGCAGGGCCCGCGACATACATGCGACTTGTAGCATCTCTGGCTGTCCTTTTTGCTACCTCATCCGCAAAAGCTTTTCCGCGACCAACATCATCAGTAATCTTCTTATGCGCACTACATTTCACAATTGCTATCTGGGTAGGCAAAACAAGTTACTCAAGAAGATCAGTTACCAATTGACCATGCTGTATTTTAGTACCGTGGGAGGTAAGGAATCCTCTTTCCTTCCACAAACGACCGAAGCTATGCGCCACACCGAACGCATACTGGCTGTCGGTATACACATTCACTCTCTTTCCTTTAGATAACACACACGCTCTGGTCAAAGCTATCAGTTCAGCTGCCTGAGCTGAATTATGTCTGATGCGTGCTGTCGCCACGATTATATACAAGGTGGTAACAGCATAAGCTGAAGTTGTCTCACCATTTGGGAGTTTGAAACAAGACCCATCCACCCATAGGATCCCATCTGGATCCACTAACGGCGTATCTTTCAAATCAATCCTGCCTTTTGTCTCCTCCTCAGTATGGAGAAAACAATCATGTTGTTTCCGAATATCTTTCTCTTCTGGAAGAGGTAACAGTGTGGCTGGATTTAAAATATTACATCGTTTGATGTGCACATGACTAGCCAAGAGCGTCAGCTCATATCCAGACAATCGAGCACTTGTAAGATGTTGTGTTTTCGTCCTATTTAGTAAGGTATCCACTGCATGAGGTACCATAACAATGAGAGTATTATGTAGCACCACTCCAGCAGACTGACGAATAGAAATCGCTGCTGCTGCTGTAGCTTTAAGACAACTAGGCAATGCCTTGGCTACTGGGTCTAACGTAGCTGAAAAATAGGCACATGGCCGCTGTTTGTCTCCAAATCGTTGTGTTAAGACTGACAACGCACAACCCTCTCTTTCATGGACATAGAGCGTGAAGGGCTTACTGTAATTTGGAGTACCCAACACAGGAGCAGAACACAGAGCAGTAGGTAAATCAGAAAAACTCTTCTGACATTCGTCAGTCCAAGGAAGGGGTTGGGGTGTGTCTTTCAAAGTGAGTGCTAACAAAGGTTTGGCCAACAAAGAAAAATTTGGGATCCACTGTCTACAATAAGAAGTGATACCCAGAAAGGCGCGCACCTCTCTTTGTGTAGATGGCACAGACATTTGCGCAATTGCTTGAATTCGTTCTGGGGTTAATCGCCTTCCCTCCTTTGATAAGAGATGACCCAAATAGGTAACCTCTCGACGGACATATTGTAGTTTAGAAGGCGAAACCTTATGATTAAGATCAGACAATTGACGTAACAGTGCAACAGTCACATTCCTGCAGACACCCTCTGAATCAGCAGCAATCAACAAATCATCCATATATTGAGTAAGAGTAGCACCTGGGGGCAAAGGAAAAACATCGAGCTGACATTTCAGAGCTTGACTATAAATGGAGGGGCTCTCACAATAGCCTTGGGGTGCGCGCTTGAACCGGAAACTTCGGCCTCCTAGGGAGAAACCAAAAATATCCCTACTCTCTTTGGCAATGGGAATGCTGAAGAAAGCATTTTTCAGATCAATAACAGAAAACCAAGCCGCTGAGGCAGGTATCATAGTTAACAGGGCAGTGATATCTGGAACAACAGGAAACTGTGGTACAACCATTTTATTGACCTCCCGAAGTTCAATCACAAAACGATAAACAGGAGGCTTAGAAGGATCAGTGCGTTTAAGAACAGGAAGAATAGGACTATTACATACATTTCCTTTCGTTTCCTCAATCACACCCTTCTGAACCAAATCATAAATGATATCCAAAAGTGCTCTTTCACCTTCATTGGAAATTCTGTATTGAGGAATGCGTGGCAATTTAGCATTGGGCTTGAGAGTAACAACATAAGGCGGGATCTCAAGAAAACCAACATCATTTGGACCCGTAGCCCAGAGCGTTGCAGGGAGAGAGAGCAATTCTGGTGGGAATTGATCTTTAGACAAATACATTGAAGAAGTCAATTGCTGCCCTAAAGTAAGATGCACACCAGAAGGAGAAGAATATATCGTTGCATGCATTCTTTTCAATAGATCCAAACCCAACAGATTCTCGCCGCAACCAGTCGTTAAAAGAAGAGGAGCTTCCATATCATAAGGGCCAATTGAAATAGGCAGAGGACAGGAGACCGGGTTACGAACTGGGGCGCCAGAAAATCCTACCGATACATTTGTTAAGCCAGACAAAGGTGCCCCAGGGAGTTTAGAATGAATGATAGAACTTCTCATCGCACCGGTGTCTAAAAGAAATGGCTCTGAAACATCCATTGTAGTGACATTGACATAAGGCCCATCCTGATTTACTGGAATCGATACAACTCCCTCACTTTGTCTATGGCTGTCCTAGTTAGCGTGAAGGCTTTCATTTTCACCTTCAACATGATAATCATCATTGTAATACTGTGTAGACTGAGTATTCTGTGTTCTTGAGGCATCACACCTCGACCTCTACCCCTGTATATTATCTGGAAACCACCACGGCCTCATGGAGCAGATAGTTCTCCCTTATGTCGCAATAAAACCGGGCAGCTATTCTTAAAATGACCTTCCTCTCTACAATAGGCACATTGTTTAGGACCTAATAAAGGTCGCGGAATAAAGGGCTCAGGCTTTTGATACACCCTCTGAAACTGTGGAGGCTGTTGAAACTGGCGCTGAGCATAACGAGGAGGATAAGCATGTCGCAGAAGAACCTTCGTTTTTTATTCTTTCGTCTTCTTCTCTTGCTTATCTTTCTCCTCTTTATCCCTGTTCTCATAATATTGAGCAGTAGCCAACATCTGGGCAGAAGAAGAAACAGCCCATGAACTCTCGGAGTCTTTCAACTTATGTGACAGTTCGGGCAGCAAATCAAATACAAATTTATCTACAAATAATCGCTGTCCACCCTCCGTAGTCATATCCTGACCACTGTGATCAATAAACGTCTCCTCAAAACGAGTGAAGAAATCAGAGACACTCTCATCTTTCTTCTGCTTACACGCAGCTAATTTATCCCAATTAACTCGCAAGGCGGGCATCATCGTTTTCATTAAAGTAATAATCCTACCAGGGAGTTCTGAAATCAAAACATCAGGCTCAGCACCACCCACTTGGGCTGCATCCGCGGCAGTTATAGCAGCCCAATCGCCACCCAATGCTTGGGCGTGATCCTCTCTACGAATCCGAGCCCATAATGCTTGTGGGACTACATTTCCCATCAACATATCAATATCGGCTAAATTCATGATACAGGCATCAACAGTCTGGGACAACTCCTTATAGTAGCCAGCAGGGTTTTTACGGGCATCCGGTAGAGACTGTTTAAGAGCCAAAACTTCAGATCTCTTCCAGGGGACATGTACCCATATACGCTGGAAGTGCGCAGGAACAGCTGGATTAGCACCTGCTTGTGCAACCGCTTCTCTCCACACTGGTGGAACCTCTCTCATAATGTTTGGATGTCAGCCTAACAGCAGGATCGGAATCAAAAAAAGTCTGTGAGGAAAATAAGGACCTAAAAGTGACAAGTGTCCTTACGGCATCCTCAACCTTAGAACCCACAATGAGTCCCTTATCGAAATTAGCCTGTACATCTAACAAACCCTGAGGAAGTAAACACAAATCCATATCCTCCCATTCTTTAGCGAGAGTGTCACACATAACATTAAATACATATCCCTGCGTGGGCGCCTCCCACTGATGAAAGGGGGTCATGATATCTTTAACACTATACTGGGGACCCTTCTCGATCCATTTGCGAGCGAGAGAGTCCAACACCACCCGTTCGTCGGAACCTGGGAGTTGACTACGAGACTGTCTTCGAGAAAAAGCCGGAGACATATTTAAAGTCTCAAAGAAAGGAGACAGAAACCCAGAGACAGTATCTGTGATTCGTTTGCGCACAGTAGGAGAATTAGACATAAGAACAGGGGACAGGGTATTAGGTGAACTAACAGAAGAATTAACAGTTATAAGGGGAGCCGAAGGTAAAGGAGATTGATGTTCAGGAAACGGAGGCAAAGAAGTCGGTGGCGGAAGAGGTGGGGGTGGCACTACCGGAAGGGGCAAATGCGGAAGAGCCGGAGCAGGCGGAGGCGCAACTAATGGCTGAACTGGTTGTAACAATGGGGGTGCATTTGCACCTTGTACATAGGGAGGAGGCAATCTCAATAAGTGAGACATCAAAGGGTCTTCCTCCGGATCCTTACTTTTATCAGAAGGGAAAATAGGCAACACCGGGTAGCATTTATCTATCGCCATACGATGCTGTCTCTCTTAAATTTCCATTTCATGATTAATCTCATTATCTTTAAACTGCTGGGCAGCCTGTATAATCGTCATACCTTGTGCTTTCTTATCTCGTTTTGCCTGTTTAATTTCTCTCTGTTTGGCTTCCTTACGCCAGAGGCGGAAAGAGTCAAACATTGCCGGCCGGGCTTTTCTTTTAAACAAAATTGCTTCCAAATTATCTAATATGTCAGGCTCAAAGCTACCATTCTGTGGCCACTGTAGAACACCATCGTTCTTCGTGTATCGGATCCATGCCTCATTAAAGGCAATGAGGCCAACACCATGTTTAGAATAAAGCTCATAAGTGGGAGTTCCAACCGGAGGAATTGGACAAGAGTCCTCCAGGCGGGAATCCCTATCACAACCAAAACAACAAAACTTTCTAAACTTACTCAGACCAGGCATCGTTATTTCACTGGACTGTTCACAAACATCAAGGGGTTAAATCAAATAACACAGCACAAACGTACTCACCCATCGGCTTCAGCTTTTGCAATTGCCGAATCAAAGACCCAAATCAAAACAAAAATAGTGGGAGCTACCCACCAATACTTAACTAAGTGTCTTCTTACGCCAACAGAGGCCCGTCTAACGTCTCGCGATACCATACATCACCAAAAGGGGCCAAAGCAAGGCAGCAGTCAGGGCAGCAGTCGTCAGCAGCCGTCAGGAAGGAGAAACCGCACAGAAAAAGACCTTCGGACCACTTCGACATACAGGGGTCGCTTGACGTGGTTCGCGATTCCTCCAGAATTTTCTTGCGGGCTTCCTCACGACCCTCAGGCAAAATCGCTACCTCTGAAGCCGCCTCACAGAGGGCACCAATTGAAGAACCAGGGCCTTATGGGCATGGCGGCGCAGGGCACGCCTTAATCTCCTGAGTTCACCTGCTTTGTTGAACAGAGACACAGGACATTCTGTTGAGCGTAGAAGATCAGGTTTATTAGCTGCAGCTAAGTACAGTTGTCCCAGAAGTACACTCGGTATGTTCTTAGGAGACTGCCACTTTACTCCGTGGCGCACAATCTTTTATAGCACATAGATTCACCAAGAACACTCCCAATGCATACAGGGTTATCCAATGAGAAGAGTTTGAAAACAAGATATAACCAATGAGAAAAGTTTGAAAACAAGATATCAAGTAACCCAAATAAACCTCTCTTCCAACTGTTTTTGTCACCCCTCAAGCGAGATCGAAAATCGAATTTCCTCAGTGGGGACTATATTCTGAAATACTCTGATCCCTTCCAGTCCCAGATTGTGCAGCAAGATCCTCTTCCTCCTTTTTCTGGCGAATGCTTTTCCAGACTCGTCCTCCAGAGCTTCCAAATAGTTGATAAAGTATTCTCTTCAGTCCTCCCATTTCATCGATGGTTCTCCCGGTTTGGGTAGGAAGGGAATCGGCGTCATGAGTGAGGATGGTTGGGCGCACATTTCTGCAATTCCCCTTGGTGACTCTTCTTCTCCCCTAGGATTGCCTGGCGTTCTTTGTCTCTGCCGGAGTGGGGGGCTCTGGTGCGCCACCGCTCCGCCGCCACTGCTTTGCTCTTCCTGCTCGGCCAGGGCCTCCCCCTTCCTTTTCCGTCTAGTGCCTTGAGGACAGCTCTCTTCTTGTGCCCACGAGCTTGTGTTCCAGGCGGCTCCGCACCCTGCTTCAGAGGCCGTCTTGTGACCGCAGCACCCTCACTTCCTGCGTTGTAGTGTGCTGCTGTGGCTGGTGTGGCTGTGGTGCCGCTTCTCCCTGCCACGTGGTCTGGACCGCTTGCTGGCGTTGCTAGGGGTTTGCTCTCTGCGGGCGCGATGTGTGTTCCCCCATGCGTGTGTTGCCAAAGGCACCGGCATCCCCTCTGCCGCGCTTTCCCTCTAGTAGTACCTGTGTGGGGTCGATCACGATGCTACCCGAGCACTGGTACCTTCTGTTCGTGCTCTCCTCGGTCTCCTCCTTCATGAATCCCACCCTCGTCGCCATTTGTAGTGTGGGCGCTCTGGGTAGAAGTACGGCCCATACACAAGTTGCTTGCAGGTAAGTATAGGTTTATTCAATTGTACATTACATATTAGAGGGAGAGCGCCGGGGAACGTCCGACCCGTTCGCGGGCTCGGCGCCTAATAATCGGCACCCAAAATGGCCGCCGCGCTCTACGTCATCATGTAGACGTGAAGACTAGAGCACGACGCTACACCTGTGGGTGTCACTGAAGACCCCGGGTCAGATCTGTGCCCTGGGTAGACTTAGGCTGCAGTGTCTTCTGTAATGACCCCAAGTCTCAGATGAGGCTGTCAGTTCCCCTTCGAAGTCAGGTCATTTGTATGACACAGTTATGAGCAGAGGAGTTGCCCTTGAATTCAACCCACATTTGCATACTCACGCTCACGCGTCTGTCAGTTGTTGACCATTTCCTATGTTCTAAATAAATATGCTAATGAGGGGTTGTAACTTGACTTTGCATATTAGCGATCGCGTGTCTGTTCATTTATGCTCATTTTCTATGGCTTAAATAAATAAGCTAATACCATTCTGTGAGTATATAGGCGTTATCTTCGCTTTGAATGCATGGCTTTATGTCCTGAAGGAATTCACATTAACATTAATGGCTACTGCATGGCACTTACTTGAGGAACGGAGGGGCAGCTGTCAGCACATGTGTGTGAAAGAGGATTTTGCATCATTCATTTCTAGTGTAGACATACTGACTGCATATCACTCAGCAGCAGAATCCAGTGGTCCAGGGTCAGCAAACAGGGTCTTGATGTCAGCAGCTGAAGGGTATCACTCATCCACCCTGTAGGAGAGTAGGGTCTGCAATCCTATGATCACCCAGATTTTTTGCTTTTGCTTCATTGGTTTACGACTTTCTCCGGCTGTGGGCCTGCCAATCAGACCCACAGCCTAGCTGTTCTCTCTCGAAATTAACACACATGTACATTAGGTGCATCCACTAATTGGAACTGGGCCGCCTTGTCAGTCCCTGTCTCAGCATACCACAGGTATCCAGGGCATCGGTGTACCCAGGGCCTACCAGGGGCTGAAGCATGTATTATGCCACCCCTGGAATGGCCGCCCAAATCTGACACAACTGGCTGCACGACAGCTGGGGCCACGTGGTGTAATCACCCGTTGCTGTAGGTGTAGTATTCCTACACCTAAACCCTAAAATGGACACATGGATTCCTATCAGTCACTCCTATAGCAGGCCTTATCAATCCTGAAGGCAGAGTGCAGGGAATCATGTGGGACGGTGCTCTGGCGCGAGCTGAGCCCGTCGACGGCTTGCGGAACCAAGTCCTAATAGCCGTTCCATGGTGACGTGGGCCAACTACTTTTAATGCATTATAATCCTTGCGGTTATTTGCTAACTTTGGCATCACATCACCTACACATGTCGAGTAAGGTGTCATACGAATGGGAATACGAACCCCTCGCCAGTCCTGGCGACGGGGTTAGCATTCCCCCCTTTTAGAGGGACACGACATGGAAGTAACCTTGAACCCCGGTTAAAGTTGACTCAAGCCTCAGCATCACAAAATGGATGCTGCCACCAGACACAAGTCTGACCTCCTGCTGCTGGGGGACCTTCCAGCAAGGGGAGCTTGGACAAAGGGTTTCCTGTCGAGGGCGGTGTTAGCACCATCCCAGACAGGGTTTGTGTATCCCAGGTAGGCAGGGCTGAAAGGAAGGTGATTGCAAGTGGCACCCCGGTGCTCACTGTGCATAGCCCGGCTCAAACCAGTTTCGGGGGCACAACAGCCCCTGAGCTGGCGCGAAGCCGGACAAAGGATAGGGGTGTAACCACCCCCCACCTGGCTCCACCCATAGGTAGAACCTAGTCACGGGCCAGCCCCTTTTCTTAGAATAAAGGTAGGAGCGAGTCCCCTTCCCAAATTGGATAATCAGATAATCGGATAACTCCGAATCACGAACCACTTTCCACGAAAGGAACTCTTGACTATTTCTGAAGACTCTCCCTTGTGGCTAAGGAGTAGCCACCCTGCACCAGCAGGCACCACCTAAGCGCTTGCGGTTTGCTGTACGTCTCCTACGGATCAAGACTGCCCAGCTCGACGAGACCCGAGTTCCCTGCCATCTCTGACCTTTTACCTACCTCATCAGCCCAGCTGAGAGTCGTAGGTGTGACGAGACCTGCGGGACCGGCTATCTTCAGAACCTGCACGACGCTTATCTAGCACGCCCACCGAGGGACCCTCGAGTGAGTGCACCTAGGGTTTGAGAAGCCCTAAACCCTGAGCAGCTCCAGCATCGAAGTCTGTCTCCCCAGCATCCACGAGATCTGCGTGGGGGCCCTTCCGCTTCTTGCTGTTCCCAGCGTTGTCCGACCACTTGCCGACCGGCTTGTGGCCCTCTTCACGACGCTCCAAGATTATTTGCATCCCCGGTCTGGTTGCTCCAGACTGGCTCTTGCTCCCCTTCAACAGAGGAGTACCACGGACCCCCCTGGTCCACTCCCGACGCCATCTTGACTCCCCCGCTTGGGTTGCCACTGCCAAGATCCGCTGCCCCTTCCTGGGCCCAGCATCATCGACAGCAGACACCTTCGGGGGACAGCTCGCCCTCCATCCTGGTCGCCGCCGCGCCTCCTGGTCCGAGGAACAGCCGAGTCCGACGTCACCCACTCACCTGGTCGAGGTGACTTCAGCCGGTACCCCCCTGGTACCCACATGATCGCTGGCTAGCGGTTGAGAACTGAGTCCCCTCTGCTTTCAGGTTTCCTTCATCACCGATCCAGGCTTGGATCGCTCTGAACATCGTCACTGGTCGCCTGCCAGCAACTTCTTCTTTCAGGCTCCTGAGACTACACGAGGACTCCCGACATCTTGCCGAACTTCACGCAGCCGCAGCCTCCGGGCTAGGTAACTCGAGCATCTCGGTGCTCCATCGCAGGTTCGCTCTACAAGTGTCCAGTTCCTTTTTCGTTTAGTCCCACTGATCGGAACACTCCGGAATCAGTACCTCCAGACTCTAACCATTCGCATTTCACTGTTAGTGTAGATGGTTTCTCGTGCCCCTCGGGCATTTGTGTAAATTGTGCAACTGAAGTATTTTCCTAAGAGTTTTGTAGTGTGCTTAGCTCCCTGACTCATAAAGAGCCAGGGTAGTCTTGTTATAAATAAATATCCTTTTATTTTCATAACAACTTGTGTGGTGTCCTTTCACTTGGTGTTCAAGGGGTATATGTGATGGTAAACAGCTGGCTTAACACGCCCTCTAGGGTTTAGCCTAAGACTGCTCGTATCCACGCTACTAGGATAGCTGGTCTATAAGGTTGACTTGCAACCAATCATCAATAAGGGTCGTTTGGAATGATACACAGTGATCACTAGAATAGTGAGCACTACATATCAGGCCAACTTCTCACATTGGTGAGCAGCGGTTGGGATTTGAGCTTGCTGTTGTTTTACCACACACGTATCCTAAGAATATCGCAGTGAAAGATCACATACGTACCCAGGTACATATAACTTAACTTAGAATACTCCGAGTTCTACTGAACCGGCTGTTGTAGTGTAACAGGGCTTAGCACACCCTGACTACAACTCTTAGCAAGGGATCAGTAGGTAAACCCATAGTGTAGGTAGGTGCAACACTTACACCTCACTAGAAAAGCATGTCGGTCCACGGAGAGTCTGCAGGGACTCCCTTAGTGGTCAGTGACCCTCCACAGGTCGTGTCACGATATGCAACTCTTAGCTTCAAGGAGATGAGACAACTGTGTGCCTCCAGGAAGCTAAACCAGGGTTCTAACCCTACCATCGCAATACTGATAGGTCTCTTAGAGGCGTACGATGCTAGGAGGTCCTCTAACCCAGGTCCCCCCAGTGCAGATGGGAACATGCCTCCCTTAGAGGGAACCCTCGGTGACCCAGACCTCGACCTCCACACAGAGGAGGAGGACGAGGACGAGTTATCGGGAGACGAGGCAGACAAAGGTCCAGTGGTAGTCGGCAGGCTTACAAGGACCAACTTAAGCAGGCATGAGAATGGAACTGGGGGAGCCCCGGGCCCACGCTCAAGCAGGCTTAACCTTGGGAACGGACGAGCTAGGTCTCTCTCCAGAGGCTCTGGCAGATCGGTTCATACACATGTCTCTCAGGCACCTTCTCAGAGAGGAATGACTTCCCCTCAGAGGAGGGAGCATGAAGCGAAGATGCGGGAGGTCAATCTGAGGATCGAGCGGGAAGAACTTGCCCTCGCCAAAGAAAGACTTGCCTTGGCCCGAGAGCAGAAATTAAGTGGGTTAGATCCCACTGGTGGCAGCATTCTCAATAGAGAGAAAGACAGGGGTATAGACACTAGACACCTGAGTAAAATAGTGCCCCCCTTTAAACAAGGGGACGACATCCACAAGTGGATAACTGCCTTGGAGAGGGCCTGCACTGTCCAGTGCGTCCCCCCAAGTCAGTGGGCAGCTATACTGTGGCTTTCCTTTGAAGGTAAAGGAAGGGACAAGCTCCTCACTACAAGAGCTGAGGATGCTAACAACTACCAAGTCCTGAAGAACACACTGATTGATGGGTTCGGCTTAACCACGGAACAGTACCGGGTGCTGTTCCGGGACACCCAGAAAATTCAGTCTCAGGATTGGGCTGACTTTGTCGATTGTGCCACTAAGGCTTTGGAAGGCTGGTTGCTGGGTAGCAAGGTTACTGATTACACAGGATTGTACAATCTTATCATGCGAGAACAGATTTTAAACAACTGTCAGAACCAATTGTTGCATCAGCACCTTGTCGACTCGGATCTGACCTCTCCCCAAGAATTGGGAAAGAAGGCAGACAGATGGGTCAGAACAAGGGTCAAGCAGAACCAGAATCAGAACCAGGGTGGTCAGAAGAAAGCAGACCAAAAGGGTAACAAGAACGAACAAAATGACCAGAAGTCTTCGACAGGTCCCCAACAAACCAAAGAGGGTGGGGGTCAGGCTTCACAGAAGAAGAAGACTCAAGAAGGCCAGTCAAAAAGGTGGTGCCAATACTGTAAAAGTAAGACTCACTGGTTTAGTGAGTGCACCAAGAAAGGAGGGCAAACTCCTGCCACTGCAGCCCCTAAGGCACCTGCGCCCCCTAGTACAGTCAGCAGTGGTAGTGCGCCTCCCAAGGCATTAGTTGGGTTAACCTTGGGAACCGAGGGGAGTGACGACTTAGTCGGCACGCTCACTCAGGCCGTCCTTGTCTGTACAGGGGATATGGATATGTCCCCTGATGCCAGTCCCAATACTTTGGGCAAATACAGACAGACACCTTTGATAAATGGAAAAGTGGCTCAGGCCTACAGGGACACGTGTGCCAGTGTCACCATGGTGACGCCTAACTTCGTGGACCCTGGACAGATCATGCTAGGTACCAGTTACCTAGTGACCAATGCCAGCAACGTCACTACCAATCACAGTATGGCAGTTGTTGATTTCTCCTGGGGAGGGGTAAGTGGCCCGAAAAAGGTTGTGGTTAGTTCAGACCTCCCCGTAGAATGTCTGTTGGGCAATGATTTGGAAACGTCACAATGGTCAGAAGTGGAGCAGAGGACTCACATGGAGATGTTAGGCTTGCTAGCACATGTCCTTGCTGTGACCAGGTCACAGGCCAAAAGATGCCCCACTGAACAGGTGCTGGATCCTGGAAGAACGGACCAGACACCTTCCAAGAAAAGGAGCAGTAAGGGTAAGGCTTCGCCTTCCCCCTTGCCCCAGGTCGTGGATCAAGTCTCCGAGGAGGCTGACCTTAAAGAACTGAGGGAAACTGAGCCGCAAGAGCTTGAACCTGGTCAGGTTGAGTTTCTGGGCTCAGGGGGACCCTCCAGGGAAGACCTGGGGAAGGCACAGTTAGACTGCCCCTCACTTGAACCCCTCAGACAGCAGGCCGCTGCTGAGGCTGCAGGGAACGCCACAGGTACCCACAAAGTGTACTGGGACGATGGACTCCTGTACTCCGAAGCAAGAGACCCCAAACCTGGTGCGACCAGGAGGCTGGTCATCCCCTTGTCTCTGAGAGGTTTCCTTCTCACCGTGGCCCACGAGATTCCCCTTGCAGGTCACTTAGGCCAGAATAAGACTTGGGACAGAATTGTTCCACACTTTCACTGGCCCCACATGTCCGAAGATACGAAGGAGTTTTGCCGCTCCTGTGTCACTTGCCAAGCCAGTGGTAAGTCAGGTGGCACGACAAAGGCCCCCCTCATACCACTACCAGTGGTGGGGGTACCCTTTGAACGAGTGGGGATCGACATTGTCGGACCAATGGAACCCCAGACAGCATCAGGGCACAAGTTTATACTGGTGGTGGTGGACCACGCCACCAGGTATCCTGAAGCTATTCCCCTTAGGACCACTACAGCACCTGTGGTGGCACGGGCCCTACTTGGAGTGTTCTCCAGAGTGGGCTTCCCTAAGGAGGTCGTCTCAGACAGAGGTGCAAACTTCATGTCGGGATATCTGACTGCTATGTGGAAGGAATGTGGTGTCAACTACAAGTTCACCACACCCTATCACCCACAATGCAATGGGCTTGTTGAGAGATTCAACAGGACCCTAAAAGGGATGATTCACGGACTACCTGAAAAGCTTCGGCGGAGATGGGATGTCCTGATACCCTGCCTCTTGTTCGCCTACAGAGAGGTCCCGCAGAAGGGGGTTGGCTACAGCCCTTTTGAGCTTCCGTTCGGACATCCTGTAAGGGGACCCCTTTGTTTGGTAAAGGAAGGATGGGAGAGACCTCTCAGAAAGCCGGCATCAAACATTGTGGACTATGTGCTCGGTCTCCGCTCGCGGATGGCGGAGTACATGGAAAAGGCGTCTAAAAACCTGGAGGCGAGCCAAGAATTACAGAAAGCTTGGCACGACCAAAAGGCTGTCCTGACTGTGTACCAGCCTGGACAGAAGGTGTGGGTGCTGGAGCCAGTGGCCCCAGCAGCACTCAAAGACAAATGGTCTGGGCCCCACACGATCATTGAGCAAAAGGGAGAGGTCACCTACTTGGTAGACCTGGGAACTCCCCGGAGCCCCCACAGGGTGCTCCATGTAAACAGGCTCAAGGCATATGTCGACAGGGAGGGCATGGGCTTGCTCATGGCCACAGATGAGGGACAGGAGGAGGAGAGTGACCCTCTCCCAGACCTGCTCTCTCAGAACCCTGACGATGGATCAGTAGATGGTGTTGTCTTTTGTGGCAGCCTCTCTGGACATCAACAAGAGGATTGTAAACAGGTTCTTCAATCCTTTCGACATATGTTCTCTCTGACACCCAGTCAGACCAAGTGGTGTACCCATGAGGTCGACACTGGGGACAGTCTGCCCGTAAAGAGTAAAATCTATCGGCAACCTGATCATGTCAGAGACTGCATCAAGACAGAGGTGCAGAAAATGTTGGAGCTGGGAGTCATTGAACCCTCGGACAGCCCCTGGGCTAGTCCCGTAGTGCTCGTGCCGAAACCTCACACCCAGGGCGGTAAGAAAGAGATGAGGTTTTGCGTGGACTACAGAGGCCTCAATGCGGTCACTAAGACTGACGCCCACCCGATACCAAGAGCAGACGAACTTATCGACCGGTTGGCCTCGGCCAACTACTTAAGTACGTTTGACCTGACAGCTGGGTATTGGCAAATCAGGTTAGCTGAGGAGGCCAAGCCCAAAACAGCATTTTCTACCCCGGGTGGGCATTATCAGTTCGTGGTAATGCCCTTTGGTTTGAAAAATGCACCTGCCACCTTCCAAAGGCTGGTGAATCGAGTTCTCACTGGGTTGGACGACTTCTGTGCGGCGTATCTGGACGATATCGCTGTCTTTAGCTCCACCTGGGAGGATCACCTGGTCCACCTGAGGAAAGTGTTAGAGGCCCTGCAGAAGGCAGGCCTCACTATCAAGGCCACCAAGTGCCAGATAGGGCAGACACAGGTTGTATACCTGGGCCACCTTGTAGGTGGAGGCCAGGTTCAACCATTGGAGAGCAAAATACAGGCCATCCAGGACTGGGCTCCTCCAACCACCCAGACTCAGGTTCGAGCTTTCTTGGGCCTGACTGGTTATTACCGGAAATTTGTCAGAAATTATGGATCCATTGTGACCCCGCTAAACGACCTGACAAGTAAAAAGATGCCAAAAAAAGTTCAGTGGACAGCAAGCTGTCAGAAGGCATTCGATGACCTAAAGCAGGCCATGTGCACAGCACCTATCCTAAAGAGTCCAGACTACTCCAAACCATTCATTGTCCAAACAGACGCTTCGGAGCTGGGTGTGGGAGCTGTTCTATCGCAACTGAATTTTGATGGTCATGACCAGCCCATAGCTTTTATTAGCAGGAGGCTGACCCCCAGAGAGAAGAATTGGTCAGCTATTGAGAGGGAGGCCTTTGCTGTGGTTTGGGCCCTGAAGAAGTTGAGGCCATACTTGTTTGGCACTCACTTCAAGATTCAGACCGACCATAAGCCCCTCTTGTGGCTAAATCAAATGAAGGGTGAAAACCCCAAACTACTTAGGTGGTCCATTTCCCTACAGGGGATGGACTTCACAGTGGAGCATAGACCTGGCACTGATCATGGCAATGCAGATGGGCTCTCCAGGTATTTCCACTTAGAGCAAGAAGACTCACCTGGTCAAGGTTAGCTTATTGTCCCAAAGTTTGGGGGGGGGGGTCATGTAGGAGAGTAGGGTCTGCAATCCTATGATCACCCAGATTTTTTGCTTTTGCTTCATTGGTTTACGACTTTCTCCGGCTGTGGGCCTGCCAATCAGACCCACAGCCTAGCTGTTCTCTCTCGAAATTAACACACATGTACATTAGGTGCATCCACTAATTGGAACTGGGCCGCCTTGTCAGTCCCTGTCTCAGCATACCACAGGTATTCAGGGCATCGGTGTACCCAGGGCCTACCAGGGGCTGAAGCATGTATTATGCCACCCCTGGAATGGCCGCCCAAATCTGACACAACTGGCTGCACGACAGCTGGGGCCACGTGGTGTAATCACCCGTTGCTGTAGGTGTAGTATTCCTACACCTAAACCCTAAAATGGACACATGGATTCCTATCAGTCACTCCTATAGCAGGCCTTATCAATCCTGAAGGCAGAGTGCAGGGAATCATGTGGGACGGTGCTCTGGCGCGAGCTGAGCCCGTCGACGGCTTGCGGAACCAAGTCCTAATAGCCGTTCCATGGTGACGCGGGCCAACTACTTTTAATGCATTATAATCCTTGCGGTTATTTGCTAACTTTGGCATCACATCACCTACACATGTCGAGTAAGGTGTCATACGAATGGGAATACGAACCCCTCGCCAGTCCTGGCGACGGGGTTAGCATTCCCCCCTTTTAGAGGGACACGACATGGAAGTAACCTTGAACCCCGGTTAAAGTTGACTCAAGCCTCAGCATCACAAAATGGATGCTGCCACCAGACACAAGTCTGACCTCCTGCTGCTGGGGGACCTTCCAGCAAGGGGAGCTTGGACAAAGGGTTTCCTGTCGAGGGCGGTGTTAGCACCATCCCAGACAAGGTTTGTGTATCCCAGGTAGGCAGGGCTGAAAGGAAGGTGATTGCAAGTGGCACCCCGGTGCTCACTGTGCATAGCCCGGCTCAAACCAGTTTCGGGGGCACACCAGCCCCTGAGCTGGCGCGAAGCCGGACAAAGGATAGGGGTGTAACCACCCCCCTCCTGGCTCCACCCATAGGTAGAACCTAGTCACGGGCCAGCCCCTTTTCTTAGAATAAAGGTAGGAGCGAGTCCCCTTCCCAAATTGGATAATCAGATAATCGGATAACTCCGAATCACGAACCACTTTCCACGAAAGGAACTCTTGACTATTTCTGAAGACTCTCCCTTGTGGCTAAGGAGTAGCCACCCTGCACCAGCAGGCACCACCTAAGCGCTTGCGGTTTGCTGTACGTCTCCTACGGATCAAGACTGCCCAGCTCGACGAGACCCGAGTTCCCTGCCATCTCTGACCTTTTACCTACCTCATCAGCCCAGCTGAGAGTCGTAGGTGTGACGAGACCTGCGGGACCGGCTATCTTCAGAACCTGCACGACGCTTATCTAGCACGCCCACCGAGGGACCCTCGAGTGAGTGCACCTAGGGTTTGAGAAGCCCTAAACCCTGAGCAGCTCCAGCATCGAAGTCTGTCTCCCCAGCATCCACGAGATCTGCGTGGGGGCCCTTCCGCTTCTTGCTGTTCCCAGCGTTGTCCGACCACTTGCCGACCGGCTTGTGGCCCTCTTCACGACGCTCCAAGATTATTTGCATCCCCGGTCTGGTTGCTCCAGACTGGCTCTTGCTCCCCTTCAACAGAGGAGTACCACGGACCCCCCTGGTCCACTCCCGACGCCATCTTGACTCCCCCGCTTGGGTTGCCACTGCCAAGATCCGCTGCCCCTTCCTGGGCCCAGCATCATCGACAGCAGACACCTTCGGGGGACAGCTCGCCCTCCATCCTGGTCGCCGCCGCGCCTCCTGGTCCGAGGAACAGCCGAGTCCGACGTCACCCACTCACCTGGTCGAGGTGACTTCAGCCAGTACCCCCCTGGTACCCACACGATCGCTGGCTAGCGGTTGAGAACTGAGTCCCCTCTGCTTTCAGGTTTCCTTCATCACCGATCCAGGCTTGGATCGCTCTGAACATCGTCACTGGTCGCCTGCCAGCAACTTCTTCTTTCAGGCTCCTGAGACTACACGAGGACTCCCGACATCTTGCCGAACTTCACGCAGCCGCAGCCTCCGGGCTAGGTAACTCGAGCATCTCGGTGCTCCATCGCAGGTTCGCTCTACAAGTGTCCAGTTCCTTTTTCGTTTAGTCCCACTGATCGGAACACTCCGGAATCAGTACCTCCAGACTCTAACCATTCGCATTTCACTGTTAGTGTAGATGGTTTCTCGTGCCCCTCGGGCATTTGTGTAAATTGTGCAACTGAAGTATTTTCCTAAGAGTTTTGTAGTGTGCTTAGCTCCCTGACTCATAAAGAGCCAGGGTAGTCTTGTTATAAATAAATATCCTTTTATTTTCATAACAACTTGTGTGGTGTCCTTTCACTTGGTGTTCAAGGGGTATATGTGATGGTAAACAGCTGGCTTAACACGCCCTCTAGAGTTTAGCCTAAGACTGCTCGTATCCACGCTACTAGGATAGCTGGTCTATAAGGTTGACTTGCAACCAATCATCAATAAGGGTCGTTTGGAATGATACACAGTGATCACTAGAATAGTGAGCACTACATATCAGGCCAACTTCTCACACACCCTGGGAGCATGAAACACCCCTGGGCGGGACATACACAGGAATAGTGAGGAAAGCCGTCCAATCAACAGCAGCGACTTGAAACAGACAGCACATCTATCCAATCAGGAGCAGGGGACTAACCAGGGAGCACAATAAGGATATGGTAAACTATGGGATACCCTACGCGGGTTGTTTATGAGAGACGTACCATGCTGGAGCGCCGCTTTTTTTGATGAGCCGGCGGCGCACGCCTCTCAATCATGCCTCTGAGGTGAAGCAGAGCCACCGTGCATAGCTTTGCTTGGCCTCATGGGTGTGGAGTGAGGCAAGGCAGAGCAAGGCACTGTGTTGCGTTACTCTGGGTCAAGGAGGCAGTCCGTGGGCATTGCAGTGGATTGTGACGTTGCCTCAGATTTATTTAATCACGTAAACCTGGGGCAGCACCAAAACCTTACGCCTCCCCAGAGCAGGCGTAACGAGGAGAAAAATTTGTATTTCTCCTCGTTTTTTACTCTTTCCATGTGTGCAGCATCCTGCAGCAACCACAGAAAGAGGGAAGCCCCTGGCTGCACAAAAACAATCCTGTCTGCAACAGACGCAAACGTTGTAAAGCATGTCAGAGCATAGTATTGTGCAGTGTAATTGAACGCCCATACTAGACCTGTGCCAGACACCCTTGCGCCCGGCCCGGCTTTAGGATGGTTTCTTTGGGCGGGTCATAAAGAAACTTGGGGGCATATTATCAAGAAACAGCGAGAATTCCAATAGAAGCCCAGGTTCTGGTGTCAACGCGGGCTTCTATGGGAATTCTCTGCGGCATATTATCAAGCCCGTTATCGCCACTTTAGCGGCAGTTTTCCGCCACTGAAGCGGCGATAATTTTAACGCCGTGCTTGATAATATGCCCCCGGCGGGCCATGAAGATGAATGGGCACTCGCCAAAAAACAACACAATATTTAATCGATCTGATATTCTAAGTATTGACATCTGTCTGCTTTTGACATTTGTAACTGAATGATCAGGACCCAAGCTCCCACATACTTCG
Source organism: Triturus cristatus (assembly GCF_964204655.1). Taxonomy (NCBI): domain Eukaryota; kingdom Metazoa; phylum Chordata; class Amphibia; order Caudata; family Salamandridae; genus Triturus; species Triturus cristatus. The sequence continues at coordinate 1,681,015,072 of NC_140591.1, forward strand.
CTTTCTCTGGTGTGCCCCTGGCCTTGGGAAGCTGCTGGTCTGAACTTTAAGGGCCCGATTCACAGAACTGACTTAAGGCAAAATCCTAAACTTACTACCATTTTGGTATTCACAGAAGGCACTTACTCACTTCGGTATTCACAGAAGATAGGAGTCCGAACTTTAGGACTCCTAAATGCCTTCTGTGATTACCGAAAGCCTTAAAATTAGGATTTTTCTCAGTTTAGGAGTAGTAAAGTTAGGACTCCTAACTTCTGTGAATACCGAAATGAGTAAGTGCCTTCTGTGAATACCACAATGGTAGTAAGTTTAGGATTTTGTCTTAAGTTAGTTCTGTGAATCGGGCCCTAAGACTGCGGCATGCTCTGGTCAGGAGTGTAGCGGTCTAGTTGTTCACGTCACGCTGACGTGACGCAGGCGGCCCCGTTGGCGCCGGGGTGCGCGCGCAGATTAGCGCGCCGGGAGATGAGGAGAGAGTGCCGGCCGACGCTCCTCGGTACATGCTCATTAGAGTGCTAAATAAATATAGCGGTAACCCAACAACGTGCCTCGTGTGATTACTGAGCAACGTTACAGTGGCGACGAGGTTGGGACAGAGACCTGACCGACGCGGGAGCACAGGAGAGGGCAACACTCCACGTGGCCCCCACGAGGTGAAGGAAGACACGCAAGCAGGTCACCAGGCCCAAAACGGAACACCAGACAGGCCTGCCTGGAGCGGGGGGAGTCACGGAAAACGTCCTAGTCAACCACGTCGGACGATCCGAGGTACGGAGCAACCGAGGAGCGTGGCATTGCCACAGTACAGCACACGAGCTGCATATAGGCCACAGGGACGACGCTACCCACAAACGGCCAAGAGCACACACGCCACCTTCACACAAATCCACGCACAGGGAGCGCTGCGCTGGCTACCAAAGAGGAGGAGGTGGGGTCTAGTAACAAAAGCCCCCAGAGAATCAAGCACACAGGGAACAACAACAACACCCCAGGCAGCCCCCCGAGCAAAGCCACCGACGGAACGAGCGCCAAGGAAGTGAAGATGAGTACCCCGGCAGGGTACGCGATTGCACCAGTGCAATTCCTAACGAAACCCGGAGACCCACTGATGAAATGGGAGGACTGGAAGGAATATATAGACAATTTCATAGGGGTCCTGGAGGACGAAAATGAAGAGCAGTTCACTCCTCAGAGAAAAAAACGCATCCTGCTACTAAATCTGGGCCCAGAAGGTCTGAGAATATACAAGAGTCTAGTACCAACGAAGAGAGAAGACACAGACGACGATGTGTATGCGCATGCAGTGGAGGCCCTAGATGAACGATACCGCCCCACCATCTGTGTTTCAGTGGATAGATATAACTTCCAGCAAAGGAAACAAAAGGTGGGGGAATCCATCGAAGAGTATGTAGCAGCGTTGAGAAAGCTAGCAGCCCCGTGTAAGTACGCACTGTGGGAAGATGAATTCATAAAAGACCAGGTGATCATGCACACCACCAGCGCAAACGTGCAAGACAAGCTGTGGGCGAGTGGGGACACCACACTCAAGGAAGTAATGGTCATAGTGAAGAGGGCAGAACTCTCGAAGAGGTGCGCCGATGCTACCAAAAAAGAGGCGGTCACCCCAACCATGGTGAACAGGATACAGGAGGGAGATCACCGCAAGGACCAGAAACACAAACAACCCATGGCCAAAGGGACTAGCAGATGGCAAGGGAAACAAGCGGACAGTGAGAACAAGAAAACGTGCTACAGGTGTGGAAGTTGGTCCCACGAAGCCCACGACAGACGTTGCCCGGCATTCCGAGCCAAATGCCTGCACTGCGGTATCATGGGTCACTACGAGAAGGTGTGTCGGAAGAAACAACAGAAAGGAGTGGTGAAATATGTTGACCAAAGCGCAGAAGACCTGGAGGAAGCCACAGAGGAAGAAGTGGTCACCGTCTTATGTATATACGATCAGGTATTGAGCGTAGACGCCAAGAGATCAACCAAACCAGTCCTAGAGATGTCCATGGGCGGCATCACCATTTCAGTAGTGGCAGACACCGGATCCCCATTTACCATTATACAGAGAGCAGTGTGGGAAGAACAGTTCAAATCCAAGTTGGGCCCTGAACTGGAGAAACTAGACATACGACCGGTTACCTATAATGGGGATCGCATTCCCATGCTGGGCTTCCGACGTCTACTGTTCGAGTTCAGAGGCCGATCAGCGCGGTGCAAACTGTATGTGGCCGAGAAAGGACCCTCCGTCCTAGGATGGTTAGACCAAGGCGACCTAGGCATAAAACTCGACCCAGGAGGGAAGGAACAAATTCTACTCACAGAACAGGAGGAATGGCCGGACATGAACAGATGGAAGAAGAACTACCCTAAAGTGTTTGGGGGCAATGTAGGGAAAATGGAGAAATTTCAACATAAAATAGTGCTCAAGGACGGAGCCACACCAGTGGCACATAAAGTGAGGAATGTGCCCATTGCAGTAAGGGAAGCCGTCCAGACAGAACTCCAAGATCTGGAGAAGAAGGGCATCATAGAACCCATTACCTGCGCCGAATGGCTGGCGCCCTTGGTGGTCGTGATGAAACCCAACGGGAAGGTCAGGCTCTGTGTGGACCTGAGAGAACTCAACAAAAACATAGTGGTGGAGAAATTTCCCCTTCCCAAGATAGAGGAGATGTTGGCAAGAACCAGAGGAGTTCAGTGGTACTCCACCATTGACCTTACATCAGCTTACCACCAGGTAGCTCTACACCCGGACAGCAAAAGCCTGACATCGTTCATCACCCCGTTTGGGTGCTACAGATTTTGTCGCATGCCGTTCGGGCTAGCCTCGGCGGCAGCCGTCTTTCAGAAGATGATGCACCAATTGTTCAGAGACTGCAAAGACGTACAGTACTTCCAGGACGATATCCTAGTGATGGGGAGAGATAGGAGAGATCATGACCGGAAACTAGAAAAAGTACTACAAACACTGGAAGCCAAAGGCCTCACGGCAGAATGGTCGAAATGTCGGTTGGGACTGCAATCGGTAACCTATTTAGGCCATGAAATTGGGCGACAGGGGATCACACCCAAGACGGGGAACGTGAAAGCCATCGCGGAAGCACCGCCCCCCAAGAACAAGGAGGAAGTCAGATCGTTCCTCGGGATGGCGGAGTACTATAGCAAATTCGTGGTACATTTCGCATCCAAGACCTACAACATGAGGAGGCTGACAAGAGAGAGCACGGTGTTCCAGTGGACACCGGAAGCCCAAGCGGAATTTGAAGTCATCAAAAAGGGAATCCTAGAAGCCATACCGCTCAAGGGGTACGACCCACAAGGCGCCACCATACTCATCACCGACGCCAGCGACAAGGGGTTAGGCGCTGTACTCATGCAAGACCGAGGAAGAGGGGACATGGAGACAATAAGCTTCGCCTCCAGAGCACTGACGGATACGGAAGGCAAGTACAGCGTCATCGAGAAGGAGATGTTGGCGGTTGTGTGGGCCATGACGAGGTTCCGGCAGTTCCTATGGGGTACCCGATTCCTGCTCAAGACGGACCACAAGCCGTTAGTGAAGGTACTAACTTCGAGCGGGCACGCCAGCGCCACACCCCGGATATCGAAGATGTCCTTAAAACTGTTGGAATTCAGATATGATGTGGAGTACATCCCTGGAAACAAGAACCGAGTGGCGGACTACTTGAGTCGAGCGGCGGCCATGGAGCCGGGAGAAGAAGACCCAGCGGACAAAGGAGAGATGGTAGCTCTCATAGAGGACCAAGAGAAGATAATCAGCATACAAGAGTGGACGGAAGCCTATGAAGAAGACTCTGACCTTATGGAAGTAAAAGCGCACATCACACAAGGGTGGCCTGATAAGAAAAAGGTGAAAACCAACCTCAAACCATTTTATGAAGTGAAAGAAGAACTGACAGTAGGAGACAAGGGCATATTCATCTACCGGGGAGACAGAGTAATTCCCCCCACGAATCTTATCAACAAGCTGCTGGACTTATTACACGAAGGCCACCTTGGCATAGGGAAACTCAAAGCCAGATCGAAACAGAACTACTGGTGGCCAGGTATGGACGTAAGAGCAGAGAGGTATGTCAGAGAGTGTCCCCAATGTCAAGGGGCCGACAAAACATTGAGACCACTACGTCCAGCCCTTGGGAAATTCGACACTCCCTCAAACCCGTGGGAAGAGTTGTCAATAGACATTCTGGGACCGGTGCTGGATGACCAGAGCATACAGAAGTACGTGTGTGTCCTCATCGACCGTTATTCCAAATGGCCAGAAATAAAGGTGAGCGAATCCATGGACACGGAGAACATCCTGGAGTTTCTATCGGAAACATTCACCCGAGAAGGTATTCCCAAGTCCATCTTAAGTGACAATGGACCACAGTTCACGTCGGAAAGATGGAAACAATTCATGGGAAGAAATGGCATCTCCGTAAAGCACACGGCCATATACCATCCGGCAGGCAACGGTCTGGTGGAACGATTTAACAGAGTGGTGATGGGGGCCATACAAGCGGCCATCACCTGTAATAAAGTCTGGAAGAAAGCGTTGGAGAACATGGTATGGGCCTACAGAATAACGCCCACAAGCACGGGGTATAGCCCGTTCCAAATATTGAGAGGACGTGAACCCTTCACGCACGACAACAGAATCTGGAAGGAGAAGGTGGTGACCAGCGAATGGTCTCCGGCGGTAGTAAGAGCAAATCTGGAGAGAGCACAAGCCACCTACACCGACAACTACAACAAGAGGAGGAATGTGAAGGACACTCACTTAGAGAGAGGAGAATGGGTGAGAGTAAAGCTGGCGACCCTACAAAGAAAGGGAGACAGCAAGTACAGCAAGCCGATGCAGGTTAAGGAAGTTTATGATCGAGCGGCCCTGCTCAGTGATGGGAACGTGTGGTCGCAGGACCGCATGGCCCGGTGCAACAAGATATTGAGATGGGAACAGTGGGATCCGGAAGGTGAAGTCATGGAAGACGGGGAGGAAGAGAACAAGGAAGGCGGAAGTGAACTAATGGAAGAAGCAGGTGCAGGAGAGGAGCAAGAAGGTGTGTTAAGGGGTGAGGCCCCAGTGGCAGAGATGGACAGGCCGAGAGGCAATATGAACAGCGAAGGAGCGATGAGTGGAGGAACAGAAATCGAGGAAACGCAGAGCCAAGGGGCTCGAGGGAACATTGGTAAGGTGACCAGGAGTGGAAGACAAGTTGTAAGGCCTTCCAGGTTCCAAGACTTCGAACTAACCTGCGAACTGTAAGTGACTGATTTTTGGTTTGGTAAAAGGGGGAGATATGTAGCGGTCTAGTTGTTCACGTCACGTTGACGTGACGCAGGCGGCCCCGTTGGCGCCGGGGTGCGCGCGCAGATTAGCGCGCCGGGAGATGAGGAGAGAGTGCCGGCCGACGCTCCTCGGTACATGCTCATTAGAGTGCTAAATAAATATAGCGGTAACCCAACAACGTGCCTCGTGTGATTACTGAGCAACGTTACAAGGAGCAGTAACACAAGTGTTTCTGCCGACATTCAGGGCCAATCTGCAGCTTTTCCGGTTTAGGAAAAACATTGGCAGCTTTTTACTTTTACAGAGCATTGCGATTTAAAAATACGATGCAATCTGCTGAGAATCATAATTCCGTTTTCAGGATATCAGTGCTGGTCATTTGTGCCCCATAGCAGCTCCTAAACTCCGTGACGTCACGCCTCTCCCCAGGCCTGGAGGTACCCGATATCATGAGCGTCATTCATTAAGAACAACTCCCACAGGGCTGCGACCCCTGCAAAACATGAAGGTGGCACATGCTTGCTTTTCAGTTCGGAACGCCCTTGGGTGGGCACGTGAACCCTTTCTCGCGGGGGTTAGAGCCTGCATAAGTTAGATGGCAGCGGGGCCCCTGCAGGGGTCAGCGTGACGTGAGGTACGTCTTTTTGAACGGCCCTTCATACATAATTCACATGTTCTAGCCCAGCTCAGATCTATAATGTAAAATATACTTCGAATCAAATCGTTTGTTTTGAACTTTGCAAAGATTGACAAAGACAGACAGACAGCAGTGCTTGAGACGTCATCGCTAAGCTTTCTTCTTCTGTTGTCATTGTGCCACGTGGCACTTTGTTGTAGTGTCGGACTGTGTTTTCCTGTGGCTTTGATGTTGCAATGTTGCCATGTGATGTGCGCTGTTGTAGGGCTTTTCTTTTGCTCTGTTGCAATGTCATGCGTGCAGCCTGTCTACATGAACATGCACAACGTGTGTTTCACAATTCCCACCGCGTCTTCAGTAGTGACAGAGCAGTCAAAGGTGCCTGCACCTTTCCCTGCACTATTGACCCCCTGAGACCAGAGGCCAGGGAAGAGATATTTTTGGTTTGGCCTGAGAGGGCCAGTCCCCGCCAGGTTTCACCTTTTTCCACACTCAGCCTTGTTTGAAAGGGTCTCTCACCAGTGCAAGGAAGCGCTTGGAAGGCAGATTGGCGCCACGTTCATGTAGAGCCTATGCTGACGTGTATTTCATCTTCCCTTTAGGGTTTAAAGATGCAGTCGATGGGGTGACTTCCAGGGACACTAATCACAACCTAGTGCACATGTTCCTGGGCGGGTTCATGCCCGCCACCGCCTTGTCGGCCAATGACCCGGCCTTCTGGCTGCATCACTCCCAGATTGACAGGTGAGGCTCTCTGTGCTGCACGCACTCGTTGTCAAGGCTACAAGAGCAAGTGCTGGTCAAACCATTCACCTTAAATAAGAAAACGTAACATAACGTGTATTTGTAAAGCGCACGCTGCCCTAAGGGTATCTTGGCGCTGACTGACAGATGTTAATTGTTACACAATTCAATGGTACTCATTTTATTGACCTCATAAGGATGAAAGCTGAGTGGACCCGCAGAGATTTGAACCTATGACCATTAGGTCAAACACAGGCTCCTACAGTGGTCCACTGAGCTACCAGACCACAAAAGAGCCTGGCACGTGCCATCTGATACTATTGTTCCACTGTACTATCTCTTGCACTGGTGAATGATGGCTGATCTTAACATACCTGACAGTGATGGTAGCGCTATCGCTTGCACCTGCACAACATGTGTAACCCCACTATGGTGAGTGATGTCTGATCTTAACATACATTAGAGTGATGGTAGCACAATCACCTGCATCTACACAACATGTGTAACCCCACTATGGTGAGTGATGTCTGATCTTAACATACATTAGAGTGATGGTAGCACAATCACCTGCATCTACACAACATGTGTAACCCCACTATGGTGAGTGATGTCTGATCTTAACATACATTAGAGTGATGGTAGCACAATCACCTGCATCTACACAACAAGTGTGACTTCACTATGGTGAGTGATGTCTGAGCTTAATATAACTGACAGGGATTGTTAGACCCGGCCTCGTAGCATAAGCCATCCCTGTCCCCGCACCACATAACCTGACCCATGCACCTCACGCAGCCCCCGAGCCCACGGCCTAGCCGATCCTTCCCACCAGAACACACACACACCCGACCCGGACTTCACCGTCCGTGGCCTTCCTCCTTTCGGCCACACCGGGCCCGCGTGCCCACTTCATGCACCATGATGGCCGCCCGGCCCCAGCACGACCCTGGCCTAGAGGCGCCACTCCGGCTGGGGGACATCGCGCTCCCATTGGGATGAGAGAGGGAGGAGCAGTTTCCATCGCACCTCTGAGCTTCCCTGGGAAGGTGGGTTTCGATCGGCCCGCCGGCCTCCCCGAGGGCTGGCTCCACGCCTGCTGGATGTCTGGGACTCCTCCCGACCCGGCCCTGAAAGGATCAAAAGACAATGGCAGGAAACCCCGACAAGCGACCCCCAGGTGACAAGACCCCTGCCTGCACAGACTCCGGACATCAAAGAGGAGTCGTCCTATAACAAGGGGTGCTCTGGGACTGTCCGGCAGATTCGCCTTTGGAAACACCTGAGCCCTGCTGAGTGACTCGCGGCTCCCTGAAGATTGTAAGACCTCCGAACTTGTGCTTGAGCCCTGCTGAGTGACTCGCGGCTCCCTGAAGATCGTAAGACCTCCGAACTTGTGCTTGAGCCCTGCTGAGTGACTCGCGGCTCCCCGAAAGATCGTAAGACCTCCGACTTGTGCTGGAGCCCTGCTGAGTGACTCGCGGCTCCCACAGACTCTCTTGGTCCCTCCGGACCCCAACGACGACAAGCGTATCCCCCAGCTCGAGGATTGTGAGCTGTGCGCCGGGTACGCTCCTGCATTTGATCCATATCCCCAAAGACTGTCCCGCTACCTCCTACCCCCCTCCAAGACTCTGTGAGCCCGCGCTCCATTTGTATATATTTGCCTTGCTGATCATAAAGATCCTACAACTCCGATCTGATAAAGATTTGTTCTTAAGAACTCCCGGTGTGGTGTCTCTTTGTCGTGTGGTGCCGAGTGTACGATCCTAGATACGAGATTCCTCCCCTGAGGAGTCTCCCGCCAGTGCCCAGCTACGATACCTCGAGGGTTGGTCTCAGGACAGTCAGTGATGGTAGCACAATCACCTGCATCTACACAACAAGTGTGACTTCACTATGGTGAGTGATGTCTCATCTTAACATAACTGACAGTGATGGTAACACTATCACCTGCATATACACAACAGGTGTGACTTCACTATGGTAAGTGATGTCTGATCTTAACATACATTAGAGTTATGGTAGCACTAGCACCTGCATCTACACAACAGGTGTGACTTCACTATGGTGAGTGATGTCTGATCTTAACATACATTAGAGTTATGGTAGCACTAGCACCTGCATCTACACAACAGGTGTGACTTCACTATGGTGAGTGATGTCTGATCTTAACATACATTAGAGTTATGGTAGCACAATCACCTGCATCTACACAACAAGTGTGACTTCACTATGGTGAGTGATGTCTGAGCTTAATATAACTGACAGTGATGGTAGCACAATCACCTGCACCTACACAACAAGTGTGACTTCAATATGGTGAGTGATGTCTCATCTTAACATAACTGACAGTGATGGTAGCACAATCACCTGCATCTACACAACAAGTGTGACTTCACTATGGTGAGTGATGTCTCATCTTAACATAAGTGACAGTGATGGTAACACTATCACCTGCATATACACAGCAGGTGTGACTTCACTATGGTAAGTGATGTCTGATCTTAACATACATTAGAGTTATGGTAGCACTAGCACCTGCATCTACACAACAGGTGTGACTTCACTATGGTAAGTGATGTCTGATCTTAACATACATTAGAGTTATGGTAGCACTAGCACCTGCATCTACACAACAGGTGTGACTTCACTATGGTGAGTGATGTCTGATCTTAACATACATAAGAGTTATGGTAGCACAATCACCTGCATCTACACAACAAGTGTGACTTCACTATGGTGAGTGATGTCTGATCTTAACATACATTAGAGTGATGGTAGCACAATCCCCTGCATCTATACAACAAGTGTGACTTCACTATGGTGAGTGATGTCTCATCTTAACATAACTGACAGTGATGGTAACACTATCACCTGCATATACACAACAGGTGTGACTTCACTATGGTAAGTGATGTCTGATCTTAACATACATTAGAGTTATGGTAGCACTAGCACCTGCATCTACACAACAGGTGTGACTTCACTATGGTGAGTGATGTCTGATCTTAACATACATTAGAGTTATGGTAGCACCAGCACCTGCATCTACACAACAAGTGTGACTTCACTATGGTGAGTGATGTCTGATCTTAACATACATTAGAGTTATGGTAGCACAATCACCTGCATCTACACAACAAGTGTGACTTCACTATGGTGAGTGATGTCTGATCTTAACATACATTAGAGTGATGGTAGCACAATCACCTGCATCTATACAACAAGTGTGACTTCACTATGGTGAGTGATGTCTGATCTTAACATACATTAGAGTGATGGTAGCACAATCACCTGCATCTACACAACAAGTGTGACTTCACTATGGTGCGTGATGTCTGAGCTTAATATAACTGACAGTGATGGTAGCACAATCACCTGCATCTACACAACAAGTGTGACTTCACTATGGTGAGTGATGTCTGAGCTTAATATAACTGACAGTGATGGTAGCACAATCACCTGCATCTACACAACAAGTGTGACTTCACTATGGTGAGTGATGTCTCATCTTAACATAACTGACAGTGATGGTAACACTATCACCTGAATATACACAACAGGTGTGACGTCACTATGGTAAGTGATGTCTGATCTTAACATACATTAGAGTTATGGTAGCACTAGCACCTGCATCTACACAACAGGTGTGACTTCACTATGGTGAGTGATGTCTGATCTTAACGTACATTAGAGTTATGGTAGCACTAGCACCTGCATCTACACAACAAGTGTGACTTCACTATGGTGAGTGATGTCTGATCTTAACATACATTAGAGTTATGGTAGCACAATCACCTGCATCTACACAACAAGTGTGACTTCACTATGGTGAGTGATGTCTGATCTTAACATACATTAGAGTGATGGTAGCACAATCACCTGCATCTATACAACAAGTGTGACTTCACTATGGTGAGTGATGTCTGATCTTAACATAACTGACAGTGATGGTAGAACTATCGCCTGCATCTACACAACAAGTGTGACTTCACTATGGTGAGTGATGTCTGATCTTAACATAACTGATAGTGATGGTAGAACTATCGCCTGCATCTACACAACAAGTGTGACTTCACTATGGTGAGTAATGTCTGATCTTAACATACATTAGAGTGATAGTAGTACTATCACCTGCATCTACACAACAAGTGTGACTTCACTATGGTGAGTGATGTCTGATTTTAAGATCCCTGAGAGTGAATATGTCACTATTGTGCGCAAGTGCATGACATGTGACTCCAGCACAGGTAACTAGTATCCAATCACAATACACCTGAAAGTGATGGTAGCTCTATTGTTTTCACTTGGAGGAGGATGTGGCATAATGGCTAGGGCGGTCAATCTCAAATCTGGGTAACCGGGCTCGAGTCTCGGCAAGGACAGGCAACATCCTGTGATTCTGGGTAAATCACTTAATCTCCCCGTGGCTAACAAAAAAATGAACGTGTCCTAATGGAACCAACTGGTGCTCGTGTAAAGCGCTCTGATACCTGATACCTCGGGTCAAGTTTGCGCTATATAAAACTCCGTAAAAAAAACGTAAACAACAATTGTGACAGCAGGGCGTGACCATACTACAGTTGAGAGTGATTGCAGCACTATTGCTTACACCAGTACGACAAAATTGTCCCCAGCACAGGTGACTAGGAGCTGATTCTAACACACTTGAGAGAGACGGTAGAACTATTGTTTGTGATTCAACAAGTGTGACAGCAGCACCAGTGACTCTTACCTGATCATAACATATCAGAGGGTGACAATAGCACTATTGCTTGAACCTACAAGCATGACTCCAGCAGCAGTGACTCTTGTCTGATCTTAACATTCCTGAGAGTGGTTGTAGCACTATTGATTGTGCCTACACAAGTGTGACTTGAGCACTGGTGAGAACCTACACAAGTGTGACCCAAGCACCGATGACTCTCGCCTGATTATACCATCCCTGAAAGGGATGGTAGCACGACTGCTTCAACCTGCACAAGTGTGACTCCAGAACCAGTGGCCCTTGGCTGTTCATAACATACCTGATGGTGACATTAGCACTATTGAATGGGCCTACACTTGTGACCCAAGCCCTGGCGAGTCTTGGTTGACATAACATATCTGAGAGTGATGGTAGCACCATTTCTTGTGCCTACACAAGTGTGACCCCAGCACCAGTGAGTCTTGCCTGATCATAACATACCTGAGGATGAAGGTAGCACTATTGAATGACCCTACACGTGTGAACCAAGCACTGGTGAGTCTTGGTTGATCATAACATACCTGTAAGTGATGGTAGCATGATTGCTTCAACCTACACAAGTGTGGCACCGGCACCAGTGACCCTTGCCTGAGGGTGACGATAGCACTATTGCATGAACCTACATGTGTGACCCAAGAGCTGGTGACTCTTGTCTGATCTTAACATACCTGAGGGTGACGGTAGCACTATTGCATGAGCCTACACATGTGACCGCAGTACCAGTGACTCTGGCCTGATGATAACATACCTGAGGGTGATGGTAGCACTATCGATTGTGCCTACACAAGTGTGACGCCAGCACCAGCGAGTCTTGCCTGATCATAACATACCTGAGGATGATGGTAGCACTATTGAATGAACCTACACGTGTGAACCAAGCACTGGTGAGTCTTGGTTGATCATAACATACCTGTAAGTGATGGTAGCATGATTGCTTCAACCTACACAAGTGTGGCCCCGGCACCAGTGACCCTTGCCTGAGAGTGACGATAGCACTATTGCATGAGCCTACACATGTGACCGCAGTACCAGTGACTCTGGCCTGATGATAACATACCTGAGGGTGGTGGTAGCACTATTGCATGAACCTACATGTGTGACACAAGAACTGGTGACTCTTGTCTGATCTTAACATACCTGAGGGTGACGGTAACACTATTGCATGAGCCTACACATGTGACCGCAGTACCAGTGACTCTGGCCTGATGATAACATACCTGAGGGTGACGGTAGCACTATTGATTGTGCCTACACAAGTGTGACCCCAGCACCAGTGACTCTTATCTGATCATAACATACCTGAGGGTAACGGTAGCACTATTGCATGAGCCTACACATGTGACCGCAGTACCAGTGACTCTGGCCTGATGATAACATACCTGAGGGTGACGGTAGCACTATTGATTGTGCCTACACAAGTGTGACCCCAGCACCAGTGACTCTTATCTGATGATAACATACCTGAGGGTGACGGTAGCACTATTGCATGAGCCTACACATGTGACCGCAGTACCAGTGACTCTGGCCTGATGATAACATACCTGAGGGTGACAGTAGCACTATTGATTGTGCCTACACAAGTGTGACCCCAGCACCAGTGACTCTTATCTGATCATAACATACCTGAGGGTGACGGTAGCACCATTGCTTCAACCTACACATGTGTGGCCCCAGCACCAGTGATTCTTGCCTGATTATAACATACCTGAGAGTGAGGGTAGCACCATCACTTGTGCCTACACCAGTGTGACTCCAGCAGCGGTGACTCTGGCCTGATCATAACATACCTGAGGGTGACGGTAGCACTATTGCTTGAACCTACAAGCGTGACTCCAGCACTGGTGAGTCTTGCATACAAGTTGCAATGTGTTCATCGCATCATCACACTTTCTTCAATACATGGATGTCTTTTTTCCAAACTTAAAAAAATCTAAGCGTTAGACTACTGCTGATTTCTTAGAAAAGTGTAGTAGTGAGGGCATGGCAGAACATGTGGCAAGATGGCGACTGAATTTGTAGCTCTGGCCCGTCTGGTGTATAATTCCCAATAATCCGGCTACTCTGAGTGGACAACATGGAGCTGTGACCGATGGCTGGATTGGCAGCCAAAGAAAGGCCGTGCCCAAGCAGGAGACCAGAAGGCAGAGGAGGGTTCTCCATTCCATTCTGACAAGGCCAGTTGGTGGCCGGGAGCGGGCCAGGTTGCTGGGTGGGCTGCCAGGGTGCAGGAACAGCACTGCCCCAGACAAGAGTGGACAGAGAGTGGAACTAGAAAGGAATAGCAAGTCCAGGCTCCTGACCACTCCCGGGGACCGTCTATAACATACGCAGCAGGCAGGGTGGAGGCAAGCCAACCAACAGTGAGGGACTGTGACCCTCAGGCATAGCCCACACCAAGTCAGCTCAGCCTCATATCTTGAGGGCCCAAGGGGCACCCTCGCCCTCCTTCAGAGGAGAAATAAACATTCTAAAGAGGGAGGCATGGAATCCCAGCACTACTCCTCACATTCCCACTGGCCGCAGAGGACTTGAGTGGACATGGGTTTTTGGACCCAGGTGAGCTCGCGGAATACAATCAACACTGCTAGCTGTTACAGCCCAAGGGCACCCTTGTATGACAAAACTGTGAAGTGAAAGGGGTCTCCGAGACCCTGGGGCTTATTTACAAGCCCATTGCGCCGCCGGTGTGTCACGTTGTGTGACGCACTGGCGGCGCAACCTGCTGCTTGATATTTACAAGCACACGTAAAGCCACCCTGCGTGGCTTTAGGTGTGCTTGTAAATATTTCCCCTTTTTACGCAGCGCTTTGCATGTTAGGGGCGTGACAAGGGTGTTGCTGTGAGTGTTTCCCTGCAACACCCATGTCCACTGATGCATTTCCAGATTTACGAGCAATCGTAAACCTGGAAATGCATCAGAATGCTACTCCACACCAGGGGTGGCGTAGCGAGGTGCAACGAGGAGAAACGTTTTAATTTCTCCTTGTTTTTTTCCTCTTTCAATGCGTGCTGCATTCTACAGCACACATTGGAAGAGGAAAGCACCTCAATTGATTGTTTTTGTGCAGTAAGGTGCCCCTTCCTGCACAAAAACAATCTCCCCATGCCGCAGGCATCCTTGCACCATGGTGGAAGGGTGCTTGTGCTTGTGCATGGCAGCAGTTTGTGCGCCAGTGCAGGGAAAAGCACAGCGATGCAACATATTGGTGTAAATATGTTGCATTCCTGTGCTTTGAAACTAACGCAGCACAGCACAGAACAGCATAATAACTTGCAATACCACGCTGCTTTGCTTTCCCATAAATAGGTCCCTCTGTCTTGATCCCAAGGCTCCAACCAGGCATTGCAGACAAAGGGGCAGATATACAAACCTATTGCGACACTTTTGCACTGCCGCTGTGTCACCTTTTGTGATGCAGCAGTGGCGTAAACAATGCGCCACGTTGCAGCCCTTTTATAACGTGACGCATCTAGGAAGATGCATCACCTAGTGAAGCCCTGCGTCACATTATATCAACGTAAGGTATAATTAGGCTTTCCTGTTTTCAGTTTCTATTTTTGGTAAATTCTGGTGGGGTTTTTTCAGTGTTTTCAAGTGATTTCAATACCTTAAAAAACAGTTGTTATCAGTGGTTACACATTTTCGCGCCACTAAAAACAACAGAAAAAGGTTTTTTCCAGTGTTTATGGAACATTTTGCTTTTATTATTGGTTGCTTTCTGCACTGATAGAACATGGTATATAGACAGTGTACATATAGTGTATATGAGGTCCAAATAGATTTTTGCAAATTAAACTTATTGTAGTACACCATACAATACTTCATCAGTGAGTCTTTGGTCAAGTGTGCCTACTCTTTCCTTCCCATGTAAACTTCTGTGAAAAGGCCTTCTCAACATTGGCACTTGAGAAGGACAGCGCCAAAATGCTAGCACACAATTTCTTAACTCTGGCCAGTGACATAGCTTTCCATGCCAATACTGGTGCACTTGAAGATTGCCGTTCTTAGGGCAGGTTCTACAACATTTGCATTGAGCTGGGCGCTTATGCCCTGAGAGTTATTGAACCAAAGACCACAAAACTGAAAAAAGCAAAATGAAGAAGAAACAATATTTTAGTGGCATCCCTAAACAACAAAACTTAAGCAGAATAATGTTAACCCAGTCTTTCTTACTGCTAGCTTGTATAACAAAGTTACATTGTATTGACCCGTTCAGGAAGAAAAAAAAATGACTCTCACTCTCTTTTTCCTTTTAGTTTGCATTCAGTTTGTTGTTGTGGAGGTGTTTTTTCAGTATTTATATGTTTTCACTGGTGAGGGCTATTTCTCTTTCAGTGGGGTTTTATCAGTTATTATAGGTTTAAACCTAAAACCCCACAGCCTAGGTATAATGTATGCAGGGTGGGCGTTCCCACGCAGGAAAGCCACGTAGATGTCACTGCGTCACTTTTTGGGCGCCACTACGTCAATCCCCTATGCCTATTTAGAGCAGACATAAGGAGTGACGCAGTGTATCAGTAATTGGCTTCCCAATGCATTGCTGGAGTTGTGTCATGCTTGCGACATGACTCCATCAATGCGTGACTTTTGCGCCGACAGATGAGTCAAAATTTCTGACGCACCTGTCAATCCTTGCGTCATGGTGTGCCATATTGTAAATACAGTGAAACCATGGTGACGCAAGGGTTTCACACACAGGCGCAGGGAAAATGGCGCATCTATACAGATGCGTCAGTTTCTTGTTAATAAGCCCCTAAGTAGTTTTGCTGCGTCTTCATGGGTTCCCTGGACACTGGTATCAGAGAGCCGATCGGAGTGGCTCTGTAGACTCACACAGGGGCCACCCATGCCTTAGCAATCAGGTAAGATAAAGGACCCTAGGAGGCTCTGTCTCCTAACGGGAACAGATATGCATACAGGTCAACACATAAAGGAGAAAACATTGTCTCTTTACAGATGAATGGCGCAAGGCGTAAGCCAGACAACAATCCTGAGTCTACCCTTAGAAAGTACTAATTACAGTGCACAAATCCAGGACCATGTTCCAACTTAACATAGACATTATGAACGTATGACTTAGACTCCTACACACAGATGTTTATAAGAAACACTGAAACAGCTTTTTGCAGACTTGCAGTACTTTTTGGAAAGGGCACACTGAAGGCACGACCATGGAAGAATAATGTCCTGTTCTTGGGCATTACAGATCAGGCAGAGTTTCTTAACACAGAACTGTTTACAGAAAACAAGATACAATTAGTTCTAAAACCAAAAAGTCTTCTTTCTTTTTGATGGAAATGACTCACTGGATACAACGTCTCTCTTCTGCAGCAAGTGGCTCCCAGAGGTATCTGGTAGCCAGATTGCTGAACTATGGGGATGCCGTACTTCAGCGAGCTCAGCAGGTCAGACTGACTCCCTACAAAGATGCTACAGTGCTTCTCACTCATGAATTCACTCCTGTGGTCCAAAAGCAAAGATACGCTTTGATGAGTAAGAAAAAGACTTAAAGATATGGGAATGAAGTATACAATGTAGTTCACCTCAAACTCTCTACTGAAGAACAAGCTAAATACTTGGACATCTCTGAAAGCTACCTGAGATAGGCTGGTAAACGGCCCCTCTTCTCCCTCCCCTTTGAAGCCAGGCACAGCAAACCATTCCAAAATAAACAAAACTTGTCAATACCATCAGGGCATACTCTCTCACGAGTGAAACAAGTGGCCAACTAATTCTGTGATCTCGGATGATCACAACCACAGAAGACATTACTTGCCAGGAATCAGCGTGATAGGTCACGCCTTTCCAAGGACTTATGGCCAAATATGAAATATTAACATAGCCACTGTCTGCGGAGGCAGGCGGCATCCACCAACAATGACAAGCATCTCCGATAGGGCATTCAAATTGCCCCATGACCCAATACAATCACCACAGATGGCAGCTTGATGCTGCCCGCATCTTCATCACTCATCAGCATGTTACAAGGTGGGAAGAGATCATAAGACCCTACTCCCCTATGGTTGAAAATTGTTTTGTTTGAATAAGAACTATAGACTTTCACTTTAGATACTGCTATCAAGTTGATGAGGAGACTCACCCTTTGTGCTTTTCGAGGGCGGGCAGGCCAGAACTGCAGCGAGGAGGTGCAGAGTGCGCAAGTTAACGAGGTTTAGAGTCTCCAGTCACTCAGGGCACAAGCATATGTGGTTTGAATCTGTATTCCTTTACACTCCTGTTCAATGCATTCATGCAGCACAAAATACTGTGGTAATTAAAAAACAAACACCCTTATGCATCAAGCCAAAATCCAGTCGGTAAAATACCGAATCCTTATTAGCTCCCGGTATTAAGTAAAAAATACCCAATCCCAATGCATCAACCCAAAAGCAGAAATCGGTATTTAAGGAATCCTTAAATAGCGATTCTTTAAATAGGGATTCCTTAAATACCGATTCCTTAAATAGCGATTGCATTTAAGGAATCCCAAAGTGAGATTCCTTAAATGCAATGCATCAAAGTTAAAAAATTAGCGATTTCGCTAATAAGGGGAGCAAATTACCATGAAGATGAACTGCATGGTAATTTGCAAAAACTGTGAAAAATGCACTTTTGTGCATTTTTCAAAGTTTCATGTTGCGCACACACATGCCCTTAGAGCATGTGTGTGTGCAACATATGTGCACATATCATTTTCAGGGGTGCAACAGGGTGTCCTTTTGACACCCTGGCACCCTTGAAAGTGCTCCAGCTATTAGCGATTCGGTAATACCGAATCGCTAATACAGAATGGCTTTACATTCATTCCTATGGGCCTCCAAGCCCATAGGAATGAATGGGTAGGTATTCCTTATTACCGATTCGGTATTACCGATTCGGTAATAAGGAATGTTTAGGAATCGCTATTTGAATAGCGATTCCTACATGCATAGCCTTTTGCTATTCCTTATTAGCGATTCCTTATTTTTCGCTAATAAGGAATCGCAAATGCTAATGTTGATGCATATGCCCCAAAGAGAATGACCTTTGGAACATAAGAGGACCATCTTATGGAATATCAATGGGTTGAGGGGCATAAGCCAGACTTTGAGCGTCATTTAGAACTTGGTGGACACTTTACTCCATCACAACGGTGACAGATATCCCGTTCACCGAAATATAAATCCCATTATAACCTAAGGCATTTAAATTTCGGCAGACCGGAATTCTGTCACCGTTGTGATGGAGTGGTCCGTCCACCAAGATCTAAATCAGGCCCTTAGTCCTGTGCCAAGAAACCCACCTCAAGGGGAATGAAGTGTGCTTGTGGGAATAGGATACACAGGTTTTCAGCAAATACTGGTACATGTGTGGCTCTAGAGGGATCTAACATTCATCCACAAATGCCACATGGAAACAAACCAACCACCGCAATCTATGCAATGGTACCTGCTTTTTGAGCCACAGACCAATGGCAGTTCCATAATGTATGTGCGCCCTCTAGAGCGCAGGAAAGGGTGCTGACTTCTGTTGGCACACTACGGGTGGAAACTCCCGAGGGCCTTTTACTGCTGGGTGGAGATGATGTCATGAAATCCATGATGGGCAGATCTCGGGAAACAACAAAAATATTGCACACCTCGCAGGTCTAATGAGCTTTAATAGGGCTTTTGGTCTTCAAAACACACAGTGAATAAGCGACAGCTCAGTGAGGTAGCAGTCCATCCGTTCCAGGGTGCACCGCACCATCTTCAGTCTCTGTTACTTTTCTGGGACCCATGAATGCATTCCCAATGTCCAATGCATTTTGGAAAACTCATCAGTACAATTACAACTGGGACAGCAAGCAAGAGACATGAGGAAAAGTGGAGACAAGATGTGTGGCTGATGACAGAAACTAACCATTACTTCAAAGATGATGTAGGCCCAATAGACTGAGGGGTCTTGAAATGGGAAGCATACAAATCCATGGTCCACAGCCAAGCAATGTCTCATGGCACATCCAAAAAATGTCAATAGACCCAGGAGATCTGAGACCTGAAAGGGGAAATGATAAATTTAGAGTGGTGATCTTCCTCTTCCCCATGGAAGAGGACATCATTATGATAAATTGACTCCAAAATGAGTACAGGGAGGTAACCACAGAGGCAGCATGAAAACATCACAAGGGGTAAGAATAAAATAAACATGTGATAAGGATAACAAAGAAGGGACAATAATAGGCTTGCTGAGAAAACACAAAGAGACGTAACAGTAGATGTGTGACGCTGGTAGTTCAGGTTGTCAAATTGGTACCGACAAGGAAAAAGCAACAGTATTCCTGAAACACTCTGAGATCCTAGATTGTTTCAAAATCAGAGTCGACATTGCACACATAGACCACTTCCTTATCAGAACATGTCATGAGTAACAGATACTGAAATATATTGGGCAACCCTGAATATGCAGGAACAGAGAGAGGCTTGGAGACCAGATGTAGGACAGCTGACAGATGAAGATGGAGAGGATGCATGAATATACACCAATGTGAAGTAGCCATCCAGTCTAGTTTCAGACTTCTACATCTATAAGTTCTCCATAGGATACAGTACCACAGGTCTTAACTGTGCTCATCGGGGCACACAGACAACCAAACAGGCCTAGGATGCCAAAGAGAGGTAGGAACTTTCATACACTCGTTGTGGTAATGTGACAAGATGCACCCATTTTGGTTGGGGAACTATGAGCCATACTGGATACCCAGCTGCCAATGCACACCAAGGAGAACACTTATCTCCAAGTGCATGGTAAGCTGTTGGAGGTTATGAAGTATGAAGCATGGTAAGATGAAGGAGGTAATGAAGCATGGTGCATGGTAAGATGAAGGAGGTAATGAGACATGGTGCATGGTAAGATGAAGGAGGTAAAGAGGCATGAAGCATGATAAGATGTAGAAGGTAATGGGTCATGAGGGATGGTAAGGAGTAGGAGGTAATGAGGCATGAAGCATGGTAAGATGCAGGAGGTAATGAGGCATGAAGGATGGTAAGATGTAGGAGGTAATGAGACATGGTTCGTAACGAGAGAGCACGTAGGCAATGAGGCATGAATCATGGCAAGGGGGTATGGAGGCAATGGTAAGATGTAGGCAGTAATGAGGCATGAAGCCCAGTAAGATGTAGGAGGTAATGAGGTATGAAGCACAGTAAGATGTATGAGGTAATGATGAATGAAACATGGTAATATGTAGAAGGTAATGAAGCATGATGCACGGTAAGATGTAGATGGTAATGAGGCATGAAGAAAGGTAAGATGTAGGAGTTAATGAGGCATAAAGTGTGGTAAGATGTAGGAGGTAATGAGGCATGAAGCATGGTAAGATGTAGGCGGTAATGAGACATGATGCATGGTAAGATGTAGCAGGAAATAAGGCATGAATCATGGTAAGATGTAGGAGGTAATGAGACTTGAAGCATGGTAAGATTTAGGCGGTAATGAGACATGATGCATTGTAAGATGTAGGAGGTAATGAGTCATGGTTCATGATGAGTGAGCATGGAGGCAATAAGCCATGTTGCATGGAAAGAGAGCGAGGAAGCAACGAGGTAAGATGTAGGATGTAATGAGATATGGTTCATGGCATGAGGTCATGGAAGTAATGAGGCATGATGCATGGTAAGATGTAGGAGGAAATTAGAAATGGTTACATGACGAGGGAGCATGGAGGAAACACATAATGGAAGGAGAGAGGTCATGGTGGTAATGAGGCATGATACATGGTCTGATGTAGGAGGTATTGAGAAATGGTTCATGATGCAAGAGCATGGAGGCAGTGAGGCATGAAGCATGGCTTGAGGGTAGGGAGGTAATATGCCATGAGGCATGGTGAGAGGTTATGTAGGTAATGAGGAATGACCCATGGTAAGATATAGGAGGTGGTGAGGCATAATGCATGGTAAGATGTAGGAGGTAATGAGGCATGGTGCATGGTAAGATGTAGGAGGTTATGAGACATGAGGTATGGTAAGATATAGTTCATGGCGAGAAAACACAGAGGCAATGAGGCAGGAATTATGGCAAGACGGTATGGAGGCAAAGTGCCATAATACATGGTAAGATGTAGGAGGAAATGAGACTTGCAACATGGTAAGATGTAGGAGGTAATGAGACATGAAGCACGGTAAGATGTTGGCAGTAATGAGATATGGTTAATGACCAGAGAGCATTGAGGCAATGAGGCATGAAGCATAGTAAGATGCAGGAGGAAATGAGACATGGTTAATGACCAGAGAGCATACAGGAAACACATAATGGAAGGAAAGAGGATATGGAGGTAATGAGTTATGGTTTGTCAGTGACTGCATCACTCTCATTTGTCAGTTCCTGTATAGCTGTCATTTGTCAGTGCCTGTATCACTCTCTCTCATTTGTCAGTGCCTGCACTGCTGGCATTTGCCAGTGCCTGCCTCGCTCTCATTAGTCAGTGCCTGCCTCGCTCTCATTTGTCAGTGCCTGCACCGCTCTCATTTTTCAGTGCCTACATCGCTCTCATTTGTCAGTGCCTGCATCCCTCTCGTTTCTCAGTACCTCATTTGCTCTCATTTGTCAGTGCCTGTATCGCTCTAATTTCTCAGTGAACCCTTTGCTCTCATTTGTCAGTGCTTGCATCGCTCTCATTTGTCAGTGTCTGCATAGCTGTCATTTGTCAGTGCCTGCATCACGCTCTCTCATTTGTCAGTGCCTGCACTGCTGACATTTGTCAGTGCCTGCCTCGCTCTCATTTTTCAGTGCCTGCACCGCTCTCATTTTTCAGTGCCTACATTGCTCTCATTTATCAGTGCCGGCATCGCTCTAATTTGTCAGTGCCTGCACCGCTCTCATTTGTCAGTGTCTTCAGCACTTTCATTTGTCAGTTCCTCTATCACTCTCATTTGTCAGTGCCTGCATCACTCTAATTTGCCAGTGCCTGTGTCACTTTCATTTGTCAGTGCCTTTTTCGCTCTCATTTGTCAGAGTCTCCACTGCTCTAATTTGTCAGTGCCTGCATCAGTCCGATTTGTCGGTGCCCACATTGCTATCCTTTGTCAGTGCCTGCATCGCTCTCATTTGTCAGTGCCTGCATCGCTCTCATTTGTCACTGCCTGCATCGTTCTCATCTGTGAGTGCCTGCACCGCTCTCCTTTGTCAGTGCCTGAATCACTCTCATTTGTCATTTCCTCCATAGCTCTCATTGTCAGTGCCTGCATCGCTCTCATTTGTCAGTGCCCGCATCACTCTCATTTGTCAGTGCCCGCATCACTCTCATTTGTCAGTGCCTGCATCGCTCTCATTTTTTAGTGCCTGGATCATTCTCCTTTGTCATTGCCTGCATCGCTCTCATTTGTCACTGCCTGCATCGTTCTCATCTGTGAGTGCCTGCACCGCTCTCCTTTATCAGTGCCTGAATCACTCTCATTTGTCATTTCCTCCATAGCTCTCATTGTCACTGCCTGCATCGCTCTGATTTGTCAGTGCCCGCATCACTCTCATTTGTCAGTGCCCGCATCACTCTCATTTGTCAGTGCCCGCATCACTCTCATTTGTCAGTGCCCATATGGCTCTCATTTTTTAGTGCCTGGATCATTCTCCTTTGTCATTGCCTGCATTGCTGTCATTTGTCAGTGCCTGCCTTGCTCTCATTTGTCAGTGCCTGCATTGCTCTCATTTGTCAGTGCCTGTATCGCTCTAATTTCTCAGTGAATCCTTTGCTCTCATTTTTCAGTGACTGCATCGCTCTCATTTGTCAGTGCCTGCATCGCTCTCATTCGTCAGTGCCTGCATCGCTCTCATTTGTCAGTGCCTGCATCGCTGTCATTTTTCAGTGTATGCATCTCTCATTTGTCGGAGCCTGCATCGCTCTCATTTGTCAGTGCCTGCATCGCTCTCATTTGTCAGTGCCTGCATCGCTGTCATTCATCAGTGCCTGCATCGCTATCATTTGTCAGTGCCTGCAAGAATCACTCTCATTTGTCATTTCCTCCATAGCTCTCATTGGTCAGTGCCTGCATCACTCTCATTTGTCAGTGCCTGCAACGCTGTCATTTGTCAGTGCCTTCACCATTCTCATTTGTCAGTGCTGTCAGTGCCTGCATCCCTCTTGTTTGTCAGTGACCACATCGCTCTCATTTTTCAGCGCTTGCATCATTCTCCTTTGTCAGTGCCTGCCTCGCTCTCATTTCTCAGTGCCTGTATCACTCTCATTTGTCAGTGACTGCATCGCTCTCATTTCTCAGTGCCTGCACCGCTCTCATTTGTTAGTGCCTGCATCGCTCTCATTTTTCAGGCCCCACATCACTCTCATTTGGCAGTACCTGCATCGCTCTCATTTGTCATTCCATGCATTGCTCTCATTTTTCAGTGACTGCATTATTCTTCTTTGTCAATACCTGCATAGCTCTCATTTGTCAGTGCAAATATGGCTTTCATTTTTTGTGTGCGTGTATCATTCTCCTTTGTACTGCCTACATCGCTCTCATTTGTCAGTGGCTGCATCACTCTCATTTGTCAGTGCCTGCATCACTCTCATTTGTCAGTGCCCGCATCAATCTCATTTGTCAGTGCCCATATGGCTCTCATTTTTAGCACCTGGATCATTCTCCTTTGTCATTGCCTGCATTGCTGTCATTTGTCAGTGCCTGCATTGCTGTCATTTGTCAGTGCCTGTACCGCTCTAATTTCTAAGTGAATCCTTTGCTCTCATTTCTCAGTGACAGCATCACTCTTATTTGCCAGTGCCTGCATCACTCTCATTTGTCAGTGCCTGCATCACTATCATTTGTCAGTGCCTGCATCGCTGTCATTTTTCAGTGTATGCATCTCTCATTTGTCAGAGCCTGCATCGCTCTCATTCATCAGTGCCTGCATCGCTCTCATTTGTCAGTGCCTGCATCGCTGTCATTTTTCAGTGCCTGCATCTCTCATTTGTCAGAGCCTGCATCGCTCTCATTTGTCAGTGCCTGCATCACTGTCATTTTTCAGTGCCTGCATCGCTCTCATTTGGCAGTGCCTGCATCGCTCTCATTTGTCAGTGCCTGCACTGCTCTCATTTTTCAGTGCCTGCATCGCTCTCATTTGTCAGTGTCTGCATCACTCTAATTTTTCAGTGCCTGCATCGCTCTCATTTGTCAGTGCCTGCATCGCTCTAATTTTTCAGTGCCTACATTGCTCTCATTTGTCAGTGCCTGCATTGCTGTCATTTTTCAGTGTATGCATCTCTCATTTGTCAGAGCCTGCATCGCTCTCATTCGTCAGTGCCTGCATCGCTCTCATTTGTCAGTGCCTGCATCGCTGTCATTCGTCAGTGCCTGCATCGCTCTCATTTGTCAGTGTCTGCATCGCTGTCATTTTTCAGTGCCTGCATCTCTCATTTGTCAGAGCCTGCGTCACCCTCATTTGTCAGTGCCTGCATCGCTCTCATTTTTCAGTGTATGCATCCCTCATTTGTCAGAGCCTGCATCGCTCTCATTCGTCAGTGCCTGCATCGTTCTCATTTGTCAGTGCCTGCATCGCTGTCATTCATCAGTGCCTGCATCGCTCTCATTTGTCAGTGCCCGCATCGCTCTCATTTTTCAGTACCTGCATCTCTCATTTGTCAGAGCCTGCATCGCTCTCATTTGTCACTGCCTGCATCGCTGTCATTCGTCAGTGCCTGCATCGCTCTCATTTCTCAGTGCCTGCATCGCTCTCATTTCTCAGTGCCTGCATCGCTCTCATTTGTGAGTGACTGCATCACTCTCATTTGTTAGTCCCTGCATCGCTCTAATTTTTCAGTGCCTACATCGCTCTCATTTGTCAGTGCCTGCATCGCTGTCATTTTTCAGTGTATGCATCTCTAAATTGTCAGAGCCTGCATCGCTCTCATTTGTCAGTGCCTGCATCGCTGTCATTCGTCAGTGCCTGCATCGCTCTCATTTGTCAGTGCCTGCATCGCTGTCATTTTTCAGTGCCTGCATCTCTCATTTGTCAGAGCCTGCGTCACTCTCATTTGTCAGTGCCTGCATCGCTCTCATTTGTCAGTGCCTGCATCGCTCTAATTTTTCAGTGTATGCATCTCTCATTTGTCAGAGCCTGCATCGCTCTCATTTGTCAGTGCCTGCATCGCTGTCATTCATCAGTGCCTGCATCGCTCTCATTTGTCAGTGCCCGCATCGCTGTCATTTTTCAGTGCCTGTATCTCTCATTTGTCAGAGCCTGCATCGCTCTCATTTGTCAGTGCCTGCATCGCTCTCATTTGTCAGTGCCTGCATTGCTCTTATTTGTCAGTGTCTGCATCACTCTCATTTTTCAGTGCCTGCATCGCTCTCATTTGTCAGTGCCTGCATCGCTCTCATTTTTCAGTGCCCGCATCGCTGTTATTTTTCAGTGCCCGCATCGCTCTCATTTTTTAGTGCCTGCATCGCTGTCATTCGTCAGTGCCTGCATCGCTCTCATTTGTCAGTGCCTGCATCGCTCTCAATTCTCAGTGCCTGCATCGCTCTCATTTGTGAGTGCCTGCATCACTCTCATTTGTTAGTCACTGCATCGCTCTAATTTTTCAGTGCCTACATCGCTCTCATTTGTCAGTGCCGGCATCGCTGTCATTTTTCAGTGTATGCCTCTCTAAATTGTCAGAGTCTGCATCGCTCTCATTCGTCAGTGCCTGCATCGCTCTCATTTGTCAGTGCCTGCATCGCTGTCATTTTTCAGTGCCTGCATCTCTCATTTGTCAGAGCCTGCGTCGCTCTCATTTGTCAGTGCCTGCATTGCTCTTATTTGTCAGTGCCTGCATCGCTCTCATTTTTCAGTGTATGCATCTCTCATTTGTCAGAGCCTGCATCGCTCTCATTTGTCAGTGCCTGCATCGCTCTCATTTTTCAGTGCCTACATCGCTCTCATTTGTAAGTGCCTGCATCGCTGTCATTTTTCAGTGTATGCATCTCTCATTTGTCAGAGCCTGCATCACTCTCATTCGTCAGTGCCTGCATCGCTCTCATTTGTCAGTGCCTGCATCGCTGTCATTCATCAGTGTCTGCATCGCTCTCATTTGTCAGTGCCTGCATCGCTGTCATTTTTCAGTGCCTGCATCGCTCGCATTTTTCAGTGTATGCATCGCTCTCATTTGTCACTGCCTGCATCGCTGTCATTCGTCAGTGCCTGCATCGCTCTCATTTGTCAGTGCCTGCATCGCTGTCATTTTTCAGTGCCTGCATCTCTCATTTGTCAGAGCCTGCATCGCTCTGATTTGTCAGTGCCTGCATCGCTCTCATTTCTCAGTGCCTGCATCGCTCTCATTTGTCAGTGCCTGCATGGCTCTCATTTGTCAGTGCCTGCATCGCTCTAATTTTTCAGTGTATGCATCTCTCATTTGTCAGAGCCTGCATCGCTGTCATTCGTCATTGCCTGCATCGCTCTCATTTGTCAGTGCCTGCATCTCTGTCATTCGTCAGTGTCGGCATCGCTCTCATTTGTCAGTGCCTGCATCGCTGTCATTTTTCAGTGCCTGCATCTCTCATTTGTCAGAGCCTGCATCGCTCTCATTCGTCAATGCCTGCATCGCTCTCATTTGTCAGTGCCTGCATCGCTGTCATTTATCAGTGCCTGCATTGCTCTCATTTGTCAGTGCCTGCATCGCTCTCATTTGTCAGTGCACGCATCGCGCTCATTTTTCAGTGCCTGCATCGCTCTCATTTTTCAGTGCTCGCATCGCTGTCATTTTTTCAGTGCCCGCATCGCTCTCATTTTTCAGTGCCTGCATCGCTCTCATTTGTCAGTGCCTGCATCGCTGTCATTTATCAGTGCCTGCATTGCTCTCATTTGTCAGTGCCTGCATCGCTCTCATTTGTCAGTGCCTGCATCGCTCTCATTTTTCAGTGCACGCATCGCTCTCATTTTTCAGTGCCTGCATCGCTCTCATTTTTCAGTGCTCGCATCGCTGTCACTTTTTCAGTGCCCGCATCGCTCTCATTTTTCAGTGCCTGCATTGCTCTCATTTGTCAGTGCCTGCATCACTCTCATTTGTCAGTGCCTGCATCGCTCTCATTTTTCAGTGCCTGCATCGCTCTCATTTGTCAGTGCCTGCATCGCTCTCATTTTTCATTGCCTGCATCGCTCTCATTTGTCAGTGCCTCCATTGCTGTCATTTTTCAGTGTATGCATCTCTCATTTGTCAGAGCCTGCATCGCTCTCATTCGTCAGTGCCTGCATCGCTCTCACTTGCCAGTGCCTGCATCGCTGTCATTCGTCAGTGCCTGCATTGCTCTCATTTTTCAGTGCCTGCATCGCTGTCATTTTTCAGTGCCTGCATCTCTGATTTGTCAGAGCCTGCATTGCTCTCATTTGTCAGTGCCTGCATCGCTGTCATTTGTCAGTGCCTGCATCGCTCTCATTTTTCAGTGCCTGCATCGCTCTCATTTGTCAGTGCCTGCCTCGCTCTAATTTTTCAGTGCCTGAATCGCTCTCATTTGTCAGTGCCTGCATCACTGTCATTCGTCAGTGTCGGCATCGCTCTCATTTGTCAGTGCCTGCATCACTGTCATTTTTTAGTGCCTGCATCTCTCATTTGTCAGAGCCTGCATCGCTCTCATTCGTCAGTGCCTGCATCGCTCTCATTTGTCAATGCCTGCATCGCTGTAATTCGTCAGTGCCTGCATTGCTCTCATTTCTCAGTGCCTGCATCGCTCTCATTTTTCAGTGCCTGCATCACTCTCATTTTTCAGTGCCCGCATCGCTGTCATTTTTTCAGTACCCGCATCGCTCTCATTTTTCAGTGCCTGCATTGCTCTCATTTGTCAGTGCCTGCATCACTCTCATTTATCAGTGCCTGCATCCCTCTCATTTTTCAGTGCCTGCATCGCTCTCATTTGTCAGTGCCTGCATTGCTCTCATTTTTCAGTGCCTGCATCGCTCTCATTTGTCAGTGCCTGCATCGCTCTAATTTTTCAGTGCCTGCATCACTCTCATTTGTCAGTGCCTGCATCGCTGTCATTTTTCAGTGTATGCATCTCTCATTTGTCAGAGCCTGCATCGCTCTCATTCGTCAGTGCCTGCATCGCGCTCATTTACCAGTGCCTGCATCGCTGTCATTCGTCAGTGCCTGCATCGCTCTCATTTGTCAGCGCCTGCATCGCTGTCATTTTTCAGTGCCTGCAACTCTCATTTGTCAGAGCCTGCATTGCTCTCATTTGTCAGTGCCTGCATCGCTCTCATTTTTCAGTGCCTGCATCGCTCTCATTTGTCAGTGCCTGCATCGCTGTCATTTTTCAGTGCCCGCATCGCTCTCATTTTTCAGTGCCGGCATCGCTCTCATTTGTCTGTGCCCGCATCGCTCTCATTTTTAAGTGCCTGCATCGCTGTCATTTTTCAGTGCCCGCATCGCTCTCATTTGTCAGTACCTGCATCGCTCTTATTTGTCAGTGCCTGCATCGCTCTCATTTGTCAGTGCCTGCAACGCTCTCATTTGTCAGTGCCTGCATCGCTCTCATTTGTCAGTGCCTGCATCGCTGTCATTTGTCAGTGCCTGCATCGCTCTCATTTGTCAGTGCCTGCATCGCTCTCATTTGTCAGTGCCTGCATCACTCTCATTTGTGAGTGCCTGCATCGCTCTCATTTGTCAGTGCCTGCATGTTGGACCCGGCCTCGTGGCGTGGTCTTAACCCTCTTGGATTGTGCTCGTCCCCCGCACCGGCCTAAACGGGCCGCCCTTTCAGGCCGCCAGGGACTCCTCCTCCCTTCGAGGTCCCCCTTGGATTGTACCCGTTTGCCTACACCCGCCTCAGCGGCCCCCTTTTCCAGGCCGCACAGGAACTCCTCATCTCTTCGGGGTTACCCGCATGCTTGCTCCACGCACCAGCCCATGCAACCCGGCTCCCCCCGGCCTCGGCCCCAGCGAAGCCCCGACATCGAGGCACCAAGATCTGGCCAGGGGGCACCGCATAGCCACTTCACCTCTCCCGGAGGAGGAGAGTTTCGATGGGACCCCCACCGTCCCTCCACACCTAGGTGCGATCGTCCTCTGGCCTCTCCGGGCCTGGTGCCTCTCCCGCTGGGCGTCTGGCCTCTCCCAGCCCGGCCTCTCCGCCCCCCCCAGGCACAAGGGTCCGGACATCAAAGGGCTCCAGACCTATATCTGGGGCAACCCCGCAATGGAACAGCAGTTGTATCCCGGAGTCAGGAGCCCTGCTGATGGAATCGCGGCTGACCCTACGAAGAAGAACTCTTGCTTGACCCTATACCACGAGCCCAGCTGACTGCGTCGCGGCTCCACCTTATTGAGACAAGGAACCTCACGGAACATCGGGGCCCTGCTGACGCTGTTGCGGCCCAACCTCGCTGAAGCGTCCCCCAGAGCCCTGCTGACCTAGTCGCGGCTCAAGCTCCACGAACTGATCACCAGAGCCCTGCTGACGCCGTCGCGGCTCGACCACTCCGGGACACGGAGTCCCTCCAGCTTGAGGAACAAGAACTGGGCCTAAGGTACCCTCCTACCCAGCTGCTACCAAAGACTGTCCCGCTACCCCGTCCCTACCAAAGACTTTGAGACTCTTGCGGATCCCTCGATCCCCCCTTGTATATATCGATAACCGTAACTTCCTAAATGCTGATAAAGAATTGTTCATCGTGATAAACATCCTCGAGTCCTGTGTGGTGGTGTTACTGTGCTGGTACGGTATAGGAGAAGGACCTCTCCTAGGAGGCTTCTCAGCAGCGCTCGGCTACTTCGTACAGTGTGGGGGCCCCCCTGGGTGGTCTCTCCGACTCCCCCGGGGTTCGCCTTCCAACATTTGGTGGCCAGCGACGGGATCCGAGCCAAACGCAGAGCGTACAAGCAAGTAACCCACTCGCTATCCATCCAGACGAACAGAGACCATGGAGTTCCAACCAGAACGATTGGAAGAGTACACGCACAAAGAGTTAAAACAGTTCTGCAAGGACAAGGGCATTGCGACCACCGGCCTAGGTACCAAGGAAGAGATGCAGGAAGCCCTGAGAACCTGGATAGAGTCCGAGGCGGGTCCCTCCCAGAGTGAAGGTCCCCTGGCCCTGAATGCAGCCACGCCACCAGCACCGACCCCCGCGAACGGAAGGAGAAACAGCCTGGAAACCGGCCTCTCCGCGGAAGAAATACAAGAGCGGGAGAAGGTCCGGACCCATGAGCTAGAGCTCGCACGACTTCGGCTGGACGGCGAACTCTTGCTGGCCGAAAAGAAATTGGCCATGGAACAGCTACGGCTACAAGAGGAGATAGAGGAGAAGAAGCGGCATCGAGAGCTGGAGGAGAAAAGGCTGACCCTCGAACACGAGCGGGGCCTCAAAGAACTCGAGCTCAAGGCCCAGAAGGGGGAGACCGGCACCCCCAGCAATAGAGACGCTCTGCCGCCCACCGAAGCCAAGGTCCATATTCCCAAAGATGTTGTCAAGGAGTACTATAAAAACGACGACATCCAGCAGTGGTTTAAGGCGTACGAGGTGGCCATGACCTCCCATCGGGTACCCCGGAAGGATTGGGGTGCCGGCCTATGGGGTCGGTTCCTTAGCGAGGGCCGAGACACCCTACTCCAGCTCCCGGAAGAGGTGATGACCTCGTACGACCATATGAAGGAGGCCCTGCTCACCCGCTATGGACTAACCGCGGAAATGTACCGCCAGCGTTTCAGAGACTGCAAGAAAATCCCCGGTACCACGTGGGTAGAGTATGTTGACTTTTTCAGCAGGGCCCTAGAAGGTTGGATCAAGGGGAGCAAGGTCACCACCTACGGGCAGCTGGCCGACCTCATTATTTGGGAACACCTCTCCAACAACTGCTTCGTGGAGCTAAGACAACACCTCCTCGACAGCAAGCTGACCGAGCCGTGGAAGCTCGCCGCCGAGGCCGATCGATGGGTCAACACCCGAGTCCCCCGGAGCTTGATGGGGGAGTACCAGCGAAACCCCACCGGACCCCCCTGCCAGCGCGGTGGGGGAGGAGGGTCAAACAGGAATTGGGACATCCCAGCCAGGCCGCCCCGGAGTCCGCCTCGGGGGCCGCCTCAGCAACACACCTCCCCGAGCCTAGCCCGAAGAGGGACGGCGCCACTGAGTGGGAGCCGGCGGCCATGTCCCTGGTCTGCCTGGGCATCCGAGAAATGGTGCCCCGAACACCCATCCCGAGCAACACCCAGAAGTACCAACAGTGGGTCACTATCAATGGACGACGGGCCGAAGCCCTCCGTGACACCGGAGCCAGTGTCACCGCTGTCCACTGCCACCTGGTGGCCCCCGAACAGATCCTGCCGAATGTGCTATGCCCTGTCCGGACGGCCGACAACAGCGAGAACATGTGCTAGATGGCACAGATTCCCTTCGAATGGGGAGGGGTGACGGGCATACTGAAGGTGACTGTCCGCGACGACGCTCCGGTGGACTGCCTCCTGGGGAACGACCTCGAGAGTTCCCCCTGGGCTCAAGTGGAGCGGCGAGAGCATCTCCGAATGCTAGGACTACCCAAATGGGCCTGCGCCACCACCCGGTCCATGGCCGCCCAGGCCCCCCGTTCGTCCATGGTCGCTGACACCGTCAAGCCCGAGGGGCCCGTGCCACCACCTGCCTCCAGCGAGGAAGAAGCGGACACCGATGCCAGATCCACGGTGCCCCCCCCCCCCGGACGAGATCGCCTCTCTCGGCACACTCCCGGAACTTGCCCAATGGCGCCACGACGGGGGCCCCACCAGAGAACAGTTCTTGCAGGAACAGAAGACCTGCCCCTCCCTTGAAGGAGTCCGGCAACAAGCGGCCTCTCAGGCCAACGGTGACCAGACCGGAACCCACTGGGTCTATTGGGCTGAAGGACTACTGTACAGCGAGCAGAAGATTGCAGAACTAGGGGCCAGTCGAGTGCTGGTGGTCCCCCTCCGATTCCGGGAGTTCCTCCTTAACCTGGCACATGATGTGCCCCTCGCTGGGCACCTGGGGCAGGACAAAACCCACAGCCGCCTGGTGACCCACTTCTACTGGCCCCGGATGCGGAGGGACGTGGACAACCACTGCCGGTCCTGCCAGACCTGCCAAGCCAGCGGAAAGACGGCGGGACGGGTCAAAGCCCCTCTCCAGCCCTTCCCAGCAGTCAACACCCCGTTCGAACGGGTCGGAATAGACATCGTAGGGCCCCTGGACCCCCAGACCGCCCTGGGTCACCGCTTCATCCTGGTCCTCGTAGACCATGCAACCAGGTACCCTGAGGCCATCCCGCTTCGAACAGTGACAGCCCCCGTAGTGGGCCGGGCCTTAATGGGGATCTTCTCGAGAGTGGGGTTCCCCCGGGAAGTGGTGAGCGACCGAGGTACGAACTTCATCTCTAAATACATGCGGTCCCTGTGGCAGCAGTGCGGGGTCACGTACAAGTTCACCACCCCATACCACCCTAAGGGGAACGGACTGGTCGAGCTGTTCAACAGAACCTTAAAAGGCATGATCAAGGGCCTGGAAGAGCCCCTACGGCGGAGATGGGATGTCCTGCTGCCGTGCCTCCTGTTTGCCTATCGGGAGGTCCCGCAGAAGTCCCTGGGGTTCAGCCCTTTCGAATTGTTGTACGGGCATCCAGTCCGAGGACCCCTCAGCCTGGTCAAGGAGGGCTGGGAGACGAAGCCCCGAGATGCCCCTCCCGACGTCTACAGATACCTCCTGACCCTCCGCAACCAGACACGAAGGTTCCGAGCCCTGGCCGAAGCCAACCTCGAGGCCAGCCAAGAGGACATGTAAAGATGGTACGATCAAAACGCATCTACCATCGAGTTTGAGCTGGGCCAGCAAGTCTGGGTCATGTCACCGGTTGACCCCTGCGCCCTCCAGGACAAATGGACCGGGCCCTTCAAGGTGGTCGAAAAGAAGAGCCCATTCACCTACCTGATCGACATGGAGTCTCCCCGGAACCCCCTCCGGGTTCTGCACGCTAACCGGCTCAAACCCCACTTTGCCCGGACTGAACTAAGCCTACTGCTAGCGACCAACGACGGGGGCGAAGGCGACTCCGAGCCCCTACCCGACCTCCTGCGGACCAGCGACCACGACGGGACCATCGAAGGCGTCCAACTCGCCCCCTCCCTGACCCCGGAACAGCACCACGACAGTCAGCAACTGTTGCAGCCCTTTGCGGCCCTCTTCTCCCTGACTCCGGGGGTGACTCCATGGTGTGTCCACGACGTCGACACTGGGGACAGTCACCCCGTGCGACACAGAGCCTACAGAGTACCCGACCGGGTGCGGGCCTGCATCCAGGCTGAGGTGGCGAAGATGCTGGCCCTCGGGGTCATCGAGCCCTTCGAGTCCCGTCGTCCTGGTGCCAAAAGCCGCCGCACCAGGCACCCCCCCGGAGCTACGATTTTGTGTGGACTACCGGGCCCTGAACACTGTTACCAAGACCGATGCCCATCCTCTTCCCCGGGCCGACGAGCTCATCGACCGCTTAGGGGCAGCCCGCTACCTGAGCACTTTTGACCTCACCGCCAGGTACTGGCAGATCCAGCTCACCCCCGGTGCCCAAGAAAGATCCGCTTTCTCCACCCCT
This sequence comes from Triturus cristatus, assembly GCF_964204655.1. Taxonomy (NCBI): domain Eukaryota; kingdom Metazoa; phylum Chordata; class Amphibia; order Caudata; family Salamandridae; genus Triturus; species Triturus cristatus. The sequence continues at coordinate 1,681,049,016 of NC_140591.1, forward strand.
GACGGGCACTACCACTTTCGGGTGATGCCCTTCGGCATGAAGAACGCCCCGGCCACCTTCCAGAGACTAGTGAACAAGGTCCTGGCCGGGCTAGAGGCCTTCAGCGTGGCTTATTTAGATGACATTGCCGTATACAGCAGCCACTGGGCTGAGCACCTGGGGCACCTCAAGGCAGTCCTGACCGCCCTCCAAAGGGCCGGGCTCACGATCAAGGCCAGCAAATGCCAGATAGACCAAGGATCGGTGACCTATCTGGGCCATCAAGTAGGGAGCGGTCAGGTGGCTCCCCTCCAACCGAAAGTTGATGCCATCCAGGCGTGGGAACCCCCCACCACCCAGACAGCTGTCCGGGCCTTCCTGGGCCTCACCGGGTACTACCGGCGATTCATCAGAGACTATGGGAGCATTGTCGGCCCCCTCACAGAGCTCACGTCAAAAAAGCAGCCCAAGAAGGTACACTGGACTCCCCGCTGCCAGGCGGCCTTCGAGACTCTCAAAACGGCAATGTGCACTGCCCCCATGCTACAGGCCCCTGACTACAGCAAGGAGTTCGTGGTGCAGGCGGACGCCTCCGAATATGGAATTGGGGCCGTCCTGTCCCAGGTAGATTCGGAGGGACTCGACAGACCCGTGGCCTTCATCAGCCGACGGCTGCTGCCCCGGGAGCAGCGGTGGAGCACCATCGAGCGGGTGGCCTACACCCGCCTCAGCGGCCCCCTTTTCCAGGCCGCACAGGAACCCCTCATCTCTTCGGGGTTCCCCCCATGCTTGCTCCACGCACCAGCCCACGCAACCCGGCTCCCCCCGGCATCGGCCCCAGCGGAGCCCCGACATCGAGGCACCAAGATCTGGCCAGGGGGCACCGCATGGCCACTTCACCTCTCCCGGAGGAGGAGAGTTTCGATGGGACCCCCACCGTCCCTCCACACCTAGGTGCGATCGTCCTCCGGCCTCTCCGGGCCTGGCGCCTCTCCCGCTGGGCGCCTGGCCTCTCCCAGCCCGGCCTCTCCGCCCCCCCCAGGCGCAAGGGTCCGGACATCAAAGGGCTCCAGACCTATATCTGGGGCAACCCTGCAATGGAACAGCAGTTGTATCCCGGAGTCAGGAGCCCTGCTGATGGAATTGCGGCTGACCCTACGAAGAAGAACTCTTGCTTGAACCTATACCACGAGCCCAGCTGACTGCGTCGCGGCTCCACCTTATTGAGACAAGGAACCTCACGGAACATCGGGGCCCTGCTGACACTGTCGCGGCCCAACCTCGCTGAAGCCTCCCCCAGAGCCCTGCTGACGTCGTCGCGGCTCGAGCTGAACTGAACCACCTTAAGAGCCCTGCTGACCTAGTCGCGGCTCAAGCTCCACGAACTGATCACCAGAGCCCTGCTGACGCCGTCGCGGCTCGACCACTCCGGGACACGGAGTCCCTCCAGCTTGAGGAACAAGAACTGGGCCTAAGGTACCCTCCTACCCAGCTGCTACCAAAGACTATCCCGCTACCCCGTCCCTACCAAAGACTTTGAGACTCTTGCGGATCCCTCGATCCCCCCTCTTATATATCGATAACCGTAACTTCCTAAATGCTGATAAAGAATTGTTCATCTTGATAAACATCCTTGAGTCCTGTGTAGTGGTGTTACTGTGCTGGTACGGTATAGGAGAAGGACCTCTCCTAGGAGGCTTCTCAGCAGCGCTCGGCTACTTCGTACAGTGTGGGGGCCCCCCTGGGTGGTCTCTCCGACTCCCCCGGGGTTCGCCTTCCAACACTGCATCGCTCTCATTTGTCAGTGCCTGCAACGCTCTCATTTGTCAGTGCCTGCATCGCTCTCATTTGTCAGTGCCTGCATCGCTGTCATTCGTCAGTGCCTGCATCGCTCTCATTTGTCAGTGCCTGCATCGCTCTCATTTGTCAGTGCCTGCATCACTCTCATTTGTGAGTGCCTGCATCGCTCTCATTTGTCAGTGCCCGCATCGCTCTCATTTGTCAGTGCCTGCATCGCTCTCATTTGTCAGTGCCTGCGTCGCTCTGCATCGCTCTCATTTGTCAGTGCCTGCATCGCTGTCATTCGTCAGTGCCTGCATCGCTCTCATTTGTCAGTGCCTGCATCGCTCTCATTTGTCAGTGCCCGCATCGCTCTCATTTGTCAGTGCCTGCATCGCTCTCATTTGTCAGTGCCTGCTGTTTTGCTGTAAAGCTTTTCCTCCTCTGGTATCTTTGTCAAGTAGCTGTTCATAAATTCAGCAGGTTCATGTGGTTAATTTGCTTCTCTTCTTCTATTTGTGTAGACTTCTGGAATCCTGGATAAAGAGACAGAATGCAACCCCTGAATCCTACCCAGAGAACGGGGTTCGTGGTCAGGGCCCCAGAGACAATGTGTGTCCGGCCCTCCCTCTTATGAAGCACAAAGATTTGCTGCAGAAGTCAGAGTCCTTTGGATACAGATATGATGAGCTGATTTAATGGCCTCTCAGCAGTGTTAGGAGATCTAAAGCATCCAAGAAGAAACAACTGCTGTGTAAGATCACGTACTAATGCTTGGGGCAGCTGGGAGCAGGAATGTGAATGAAAGAAACAGGAGGTCTCAGTTCTTCGTTCGCGCCACCACTCACTGCAAACTCACCTTCCAAGATGAAAGTGCACGTTTTATGAAAAATATGCAATCATGAAACAATAAAAAGATAATAATAATATTAATAATAATAATAATAATAATAATAATAATGATGATAATAAAAATAATAATGTTGTGTCCTGGAAGTTGCTATATTCCATTATGTGTCCTTCTTCATTATGTATAATATATTTTCCTAAAGGGGCTCTCAGCCGCCCCTCTTCATCTATTGGTCTTTTCTGTTGTCACTCATAGTTTGCTTCCTCCCACTACAGCCTACAGATGGGCAATGGCTCAGCCTACTTCAGCCCCTGGCTACCTTCACTTTGAGTGGCTGCTTGAGCCCTTTCACAAGGAGCACATCTGTGCACGAGGCAGGCCCCTCCAGTGCCGGTGTTTTACTCTAGTGCCGCCCCTGGATCAGAGCTTGATGTGGCAGCGCAGCACTTTATACCAGATGAGAGCACTGGGCACATTCCAGCTTCATCAGTGCCTGTCTCCTGCCAATACTGCTCTTTTATCACAACATACCAGCAGCTCATGTGAACTCTGAGCATACGCTCATGGGTTCTCTATCTTTGTAACCCTACCTGTCTGTATGCCATTTCGTCTTTCATTCTATCCTTCTTTCTTTTTTCTATCCCCTTTCCTTTTTTCTTTTTGTCTTTGCTTCTTTCTTTCCTTCTTGCTTTTTCTTTCCTCTTTTCTTTCTTTTTTTTAATGCAGAATTATATAGCGCAAACTCGACACGAAGGTTGGAGCGCTTTACATGAGCTCCGATTACATTACACAAGGACACATCCAGGCACAGGGAGGTTAAGTGATTTGCGCAGAATCACAGGATGTGGACGCGACCCCAAGGCTTGAACCCTGGTTTCCAGCACCAAAGTCGGCAGTCTAGCCGTCAGACCACTTCCTCTCTTTTGTTATACTGTTCTTTCTTTCTTTCTTTCTTTCTTTCTTTCTTTCTTTCTTTCTTTCTTTCTTTCTTTCTTCCTTTCTCTCTGTCTCTCTTTCTTTCTTTCTTTCTTTCTTTCTTTCTTTCTTTCTTTCTTTCTTTCTTTCTTTCTTTCTTTCTTTCTTTCCCAAAGACAAGAGGCTGGCAGTCAATGGCAGATCAATTGGCTTTTAAAGACTGTATTAGCCAAGGCCTTTTTATTTTCCTAAATGTATGTGTCTAATGTAATTACCGATAGGGGATTTCAGCCAGACTTCGCCCATTATTCTGTGGTTTTGTCATTCACATGTTTCTTTCCCCCACGCCAGCATGTATCGCGGGGCAGTGTTTCAGCACATTGCAGCCATTGGCGGACTTCAATGGGATTTACAGCACGCTGTCCTTTCACAAACAGCACATCAACACCCAAAATAGTTCCCTTTAGCGCCAGTGAGTACTACGGCAACATGTGTTTTTTTAGATCAAAACCACATTTTTGCCTTTACCCAATATTTTTGTTTAGATTAATGTGATGCCTGGCAGCTTCCTGAACAATAAACATTTGCAAAAACCATGATAAAACAAAACAAGAATCTCCAAAATTCTGGCGTCCAACACCAGACCTATTGGCTTTGCCAATGCTCAGAGAGTTTCACCAAGGGACCAAATAAATTAACATGCATTGGCAAAGCCAATAGTTCCCAGCTATTGTATTTTCTCCTGCTTGCTTGCATCATCATCAGGTAATGCCAACATTACTGCCAGTGCATCATCACACATGTGCATGGATGTGTGACAACGCATGGACATGCCCGCATACACATGGGCAGCTATCCGGCAGTGCATTGTGCATTAAAGAGAAGCCATTTCAACATGGATGAATATGTAGGTGTCGCGACACACGCATGCGCAAGATGGCATATAAGGATGACCGCCAATGCGTAAGCATGCGTGTATACATACATGCACTGTAGCACACACATTGTGACACAGTGGTCGCCATTTCGCCATGTTTCATTTATTGGTCCAACATGGCTTCCAGTCATTTTATGATAAATTTAAATTTAAATAAAGTGAAAGAAGTATGGAAAAGGAAGGTAGTGGCCAGCCGCACTTTTCAGCTACTGGACTATCTTTAAAGGAAACAGATGGGGTAAATAAAACAAGCATTGGCATAGCCAATAGGTCTCGCCTTTGGAACCTTATATGTATTAAGTTATTCAGCCAATATCCTTGGAGCAACAACATCAACTGTTGCATGGCTAAACACTTATAAGGTCCCAAAGGAGAGACCTATTGGCTAAGCCAATGCTTGTTTAAATACCTCTATTTAAAGCCCTGGGAGCCTTTCTGACTACCTCTCCCACACACACATGCAGCTCTCGGCGCTATTTGTCACCGGCCCCCGCCAGCACACAAACACACGCATAACACACACAACAGACACAGGAAACAAAAGAAAGGTACCGTACCTGGAAACACTGAAACCGTCCGGCAGAAAATAAATGTCTGAAGACTCTTTCTATCTCTGTTCACTCACATTTATTTTGTACTCTCTCTCCCCCAAGCAACATTTGCTCCTGCCGGAGCCAAACACTTTAAATCTGATCTTCGAAGCCAGGAGCCGTCAAGCCCTGCTCGACGAAGAAGATTGATCGAGCCCTGGTGTTCCTTCCGGCTTTGTTAGAAGCAGAAGCTAGGAAATTAAGGGTCTTGCTTTTTTCGTTCGAATTTTCATTTTTAAGGCCCATGTGTTTAGATATTGAATAACCGCGCACTTTAGCGTGCTTTCTATAAACAGAGGCTTGGATTTCAGGTATACGATGTTGCATTCCTTTGTTGTGTCTGTGGACTAAAAAGAAGCTGAGCCCAGAAAGCACAGAGAGGACACATGTGAGGGGGCAAACGTCTCTTCCTGGCAGTCAGAAACAATGTGAGGAGACTGCTGCAGACAGAGGCAGGGCCAGCCTAGCCTGTAGCACAAGAAACGCAAAAGAGGGAAAAAAATATATAACAGGAGTGCGTGTGTGTGTTAAAAAAAAGTGTAAATAAATCCGCGCATGGTGCAGAATGAGTTGTGCCTTCCTGCCTTTTTTTGGATCAATCACACAAACAGTGGCCTCTTTTGATTAAACCCTAAATTGTCATTGGGCATCGGCAATCATGTGACAGCCAATTCGGTCCAATGTCAACCTTGTCTCCATGAATTCAATAGTTTCATGGTAGCATGGTCTCCATACGGCTGTAATCAGTGAATTAGAAAAACAAGCATTGGCCGCGCTGCCGTGAAAGTGACACAGCTGGGCTGCCGTGAAAGAGAAAGTGATCGCGATCAAGCACTGCGAGTGATGCAAGCATTGGCCGCGTGCGCGAGCGGCTGCGAGAAGCGATCTGAGGTGGTGAGGGGGAGAAGTGGGAGTTGTGTGACTGAGAAAAGACAGATGGCGGCTGTGCGCAGGCACGCTTGTGTGCACGCAAGCTTGAGGCCACCAAAAGCCTGTGGTGGCACATTCAAAAGCTGCTTACTAAATGTCTTGCAATGCAACGAATGCGCTGGCTCAGGCGAGACCTAAAAATAGGGAGCAGGACTTATAGCAGGACCATTGAGCATCAATGGGAAAGAGAGAAGCGCGTGAGGGGGAGGGTAGAAGGAAGTGCCGGAGGAGCGGGGGCGCTGTGACGTCCAGATGAATACTGGACTGGAGAGAGTCTAAGGACCGGCATGCAATGCACTCTTACTGTACTCCAAGCTAGCTCCTGAATCCCATGTGCAAGCCAGGAGTACGGCTGAGGTACTCCTGGCTTACCGCAGGAATTCAGAGCTGAGTTAGGAATACAGCAAGAGTAAGCCACTGCTGTATCCCCTGAAGGCCTTAATGTCTCTGCACCTTTTCTTTAATGTGGCATGCGTGCAGGCATGGACGTGCATGTGTAAGCAGGAGTGTGTGAGTGTAATTGAAGGTCAAAGGGCGTGTCATGTCATTTTACCTCTGCCATTTTGGTGCGTTGACGTTCATGATGTGTTCACGGACTTGTGCAGGAGCAGGTCCCTTGGGTTTTTTTCCGAAACATGAAATTGAAGGTGTTTTTTCTTGGATCTTATGCTTGTCTCAGTGTAGTGGCCATCCTGGAATCCATTACTGCTGAGCAGAAAATGCAGTGCAGACCTGCGTGTGATTCTGAAGTCTCCAATGGGGTTGTTTTATTGCAGCAACATATCTTCTATGACTAAGGGTTCTTTGTGTGCTGTCCAGCTGTTTCAATAGATTACTGGTAAAATGTAGACAACAGACTCCCCAGCTATCAGGAGATTCTAGACCACTTTGAACCACCAGCGTATTGCTGCTGCCCCATACCATTAAAATGCTACGACTCCTGGAACAATACTTCGTAGACAGCGTAACCAGAACTTGGAACAGTGAGTTCCAAGTCCAAGGGGTGGGCAGAATTTGCGTAGTCGCGCTATGCAAAGTTCCGCGAAACGGCAAAACATCTCTGCGAGCACACAGAATTCCGCGAGCTCGCGGAATTGCTTGTGCCGCCAGAAGAATTGTTGTCTCCAGTGACCATGTGTGTCTGTAACTTTGCCACCGCACCGAAAGGCGCCGGGGACCCTTGAGTGAGCTGTCCATCATAGTGGGTAAAGGGCAGGAAGATGTTGCATACCGCTAGTGTGTGTGGTGCGGGGATTCTGTACGAGTTCACATGCCTCTTGTTTATAAAAGGTCAGAGATCGATCAGAGCAGCAGATGAGGAGGGAGAACCTCCTGGTCACAGGAACTACACGGGAATTGCGCTTGAGAAAGTCATGGATGCAAAGACCCCCATCACAGTTAATTTTTGACGGTAGATATGGGGAGAAAGCACACATGCCCAGCGTCGACCGAGCACACGATTTTTTTGGGCTGATTAATGCATTATCGAATTTGAGCTTTAACTAGGGCACGTGATTTATATCTGTAGGTGCTTCCTGTTGAGGTTTAATTTTTGTGACGGGAGCATCGTACCAGAATGAATCGTGCCCAGCACATTTATTTATTTAAGAAGATGCCACCCTCTGTGCAATACCTCTACTCACCATGCTCACGAATTGCGCCACGCGTGGAATTTTTGGCAATTCCGCAGTCCACGCGGAACACGGAATTGCCGAAATTGCGCAAATTCAGCGAGCGGAACGGAATTTGCCATCCACCCTTTACTCACTACCCCCACCCAGCCCAACGCACTACAACATGCTCGCGACCTCCAACCCGGAACTGAAGGCCCTCATCGTTCAGTAGCTAAGACACAGCACCTAATCCTCTCCTGTGTCAACACGTTCACTCACCTCTTGGCGCAGAACAACACTACCCACCTCCTTTTCAGGCACTTACAACCTTTAAGTTTCTGTAGATAATTCTGCTATATTTTATTTTTGGTTACTTTAAATCCTCTGTACCTATCAATATAATAACATATGTCTAGTGTAAAGCACTCTGGCACCTTTGGGTAATTTCCGCACCACAAAAAAAATGCCTAAATTAATGTCTCGCTGATGATAAGCAATAACGCAACAGGAATCTCGACAGCCAGTCAGAGGCACCACAACCTCCCTACGTGCAATGAAAGTAGTTGGTCTCACTGAAACGATAATGGTGGCTCCTCCAATAGGGGTGTTACTGGGACCCACCACCTTGGGGGATAGACCCTTCGAAGGAGCCAGTGTCCCTTAGTGGATCCGGATACAGATCCAAGGTCCCCTCCACCCGTGTATCCTCCCAGACACTGCTGGCATGCCACCCCATATAAAAACAAGTTCTCCCAGAAAAACTCAGGGCTGCCACACTTATAGCACACAGGCAGAACAAACACATGCCTGGCGCACTCACAAGACAGCTGGCAGGAAATTAATTTGGAAAAGAAAGAGTGCCGTGCCCAGAGCTCTGCTCCACACTTAAAGCATGCAGCTGGTGCAATTATATGTTGGCACACCGAATGCCAAGTCTGGTTGTCTTAAATCCACCTCGAGCCTCTTCAATCCGCTACCAGACACTCCCTGCCCCTTTATCTCACTCATACAGGTTCGAGATTTCTCACTTTGTGACGATTTTCTTGTCTTTCGTTATGTGGGTCTTTCCGAGTTGTGGTTTTTCCCTTTATTGTTCTCTGGAAGTGTCTGAAGCAGAAAAATAAGTGCCAGTGGCCCCCACAGGCAACCGCCAGCTCAAATTAGGCACCCCTGAAGGCAGCCAATCCAAACAACCACAGAAAGTTATTGGTTTGCAAAAATAAAAGGAAACCCTACGCTTTGGTATTGGCAGTGGGCAATAAAGTAAAAATACGAAGGAGCTTATTTACAAGAGACCTGCACCACCGGAACATCACTTTCCTTGACTGTCTGGTGGCGCAAGCCGCGCAATCATATCTATTAGGTGATGCAAAGCAACCTAACTGCGCAGCCGTAGCGATGTGTAGCAAGCGTCGAAAGCGTTGCCATCCTCCGAATCAAGGAGGCATTCCATATGTGTTGTGGAGGGATTTCCCATGTAATACAGAAGGGGGATGGGAGCACACTGCTACCTCCCAGCACAGTTCGCCCCTTTGCATCCTGGTACATGCAGTTCAATTTAAATGCTTACTTGATATTTTTCAGAGTGTCTCACCAAAGTTGGTGCAGGTTAGTGCTGTTAATCTCTAGACACATGTGTTTCTGGATTTCATCCTTCTTCAGTAGAGATAAAACGAAATTCTTCTGGGGTTGGCTGAGAAAGCTGCCACAATCCTCTCAGGTCTCTGTACCTCTGCCTGGCGCACAGGTGCCTCCCATGAGCTCATCAGCCCAGTGGCTCAAGGGAGCCTTTTTTAAACAGAAGGGGGATGGGAGCACACTGCTACCTCCCAGCACAGTTCGCCCCTTTGCATCCTGGTACATGCAGTTCAATTTAAATGCTTACTTGATATTTTTCAGAGTGTCTCACCAAAGTTGGTGCAGGTTAGTGCTGTTAATCTCTAGACACATGTGTTTCTGGATTTCATCCTTCTTCAGTAGAGATAAAACGAAATTCTTCTGGGGTTGGCTGAGAAAGCTGCCACAAGCCTCTCAGGTCTCTGTACCTCTGCCTGGCGCACAGGTGCCTCCCATGAGCTCGTCAGCCCAGTGGCTCAAGGGAGCCTTTTTTAAACAGAAGGGGGATGGGAGCACACTGCTACCTCCCAGCACAGTTCGCCCCTTTGCATCCTGGTACATGCAGTTCAATTTAAATGCTTACTTGATATTTTTCAGAGTGTCTCACCAAAGTTGGTGCAGGTTAGTGCTGTTAATCTCTAGACACATGTGTTTCTGGATTTCATCCTTCTTCAGTAGAGATAAAACGAAATTCTTCTGGGGTTGGCTGAGAAAGCTGCCACAATCCTCTCAGGTCTCTGTACCTCTGCCTGGCGCACAGGTGCCTCCCATGAGCTCGTCAGCCCAGTGGCTCAAGGGAGCCTTTTTTAAACAGAAGGGGGATGGGAGCACACTGCTACCTCCCAGCACAGTTCGCCCCTTTGCATCCTGGTACATGCAGTTCAATTTAAATGCTTACTTGATATTTTTCAGAGTGTCTCACCAAAGTTGGTGCAGGTTAGTGCTGTTAATCTCTAGACACATGTGTTTCTGGATTTCATCCTTCTTCAGTAGAGATAAAACGAAATTCTTCTGGGGTTGGCTGAGAAAGCTGCCACAATCCTCTCAGGTCTCTGTACCTCTGCCTGGCGCACAGGTGCCTCCCATGAGCTCGTCAGCCCAGTGGCTCAAGGGAGCCTTTTTTAAACAGAAGGGGGATGGGAGCACACTGCTACCTCCCAGCACAGTTCGCCCCTTTGCATCCTGGTACATGCAGTTCAATTTAAATGCTTACTTGATATTTTTCAGAGTGTCTCACCAAAGTTGGTGCAGGTTAGTGCTGTTAATCTCTAGACACATGTGTTTCTGGATTTCATCCTTCTTCAGTAGAGATAAAACAAAATTCTTCTGGGGTTGGCTGAGAAAGCTGCCACAATCCTCTCAGGTCTCTGTACCTCTGCCTGGCGCACAGGTGCCTCCCATGAGCTCGTCAGCCCAGTGGCTCAAGGGAGCCTTTTTTAAACAGAAGGGGGATGGGAGCACACTGCTACCTCCCAGCACAGTTCGCCCCTTTGCATCCTGGTACATGCAGTTCAATTTAAATGCTTACTTGATATTTTTCAGAGTGTCTCACCAAAGTTGGTGCAGGTTAGTGCTGTTAATCTCTAGACACATGTGTTTCTGGATTTCATCCTTCTTCAGTAGAGATAAAACGAAATTCTTCTGGGGTTGGCTGAGAAAGCTGCCACAATCCTCTCAGGTCTCTGTACCTCTGCCTGGCGCACAGGTGCCTCCCATGAGCTCGTCAGCCCAGTGGCTCAAGGGAGCCTTTTTTAAACAGAAGGGGGATGGGAGCACACTGCTACCTCCCAGCACAGTTCGCCCCTTTGCATCCTGGTACATGCAGTTCAATTTAAATGCTTACTTGATATTTTTCAGAGTGTCTCACCAAAGTTGGTGCAGGTTAGTGCTGTTAATCTCTAGACACATGTGTTTCTGGATTTCATCCTTCTTCAGTAGAGATAAAACGAAATTCTTCTGGGGTTGGCTGAGAAAGCTGCCACAATCCTCTCAGGTCTCTGTACCTCTGCCTGGCGCACAGGTGCCTCCCATGAGCTCGTCAGCCCAGTGGCTCAAGGGAGCCTTTTTTAAACAGAAGGGGGATGGGAGCACACTGCTACCTCCCAGCACAGTTCGCCCCTTTGCATCCTGGTACATGCAGTTCAATTTAAATGCTTACTTGATATTTTTCAGAGTGTCTCACCAAAGTTGGTGCAGGTTAGTGCTGTTAATCTCTAGACACATGTGTTTCTGGATTTCATCCTTCTTCAGTAGAGATAAAACGAAATTCTTCTGGGGTTGGCTGAGAAAGCTGCCACAATCCTCTCAGGTCTCTGTACCTCTGCCTGGCGCACAGGTGCCTCCCATGAGCTCGTCAGCCCAGTGGCTCAAGGGAGCCTTTTTTAAACAGAAGGGGGATGGGAGCACACTGCTACCTCCCAGCACAGTTCGCCCCTTTGCATCCTGGTACATGCAGTTCAATTTAAATGCTTACTTGATATTTTTCAGAGTGTCTCACCAAAGTTGGTGCAGGTTAGTGCTGTTAATCTCTAGACACATGTGTTTCTGGATTTCATCCTTCTTCAGTAGAGATAAAACGAAATTCTTCTGGGGTTGGCTGAGAAAGCTGCCACAATCCTCTCAGGTCTCTGTACCTCTGCCTGGCGCACAGGTGCCTCCCATGAGCTCGTCAGCCCAGTGGCTCAAGGGAGCCTTTTTTAAACAGAAGGGGGATGGGAGCACACTGCTACCTCCCAGCACAGTTCGCCCCTTTGCATCCTGGTACATGCAGTTCAATTTAAATGCTTACTTGATATTTTTCAGAGTGTCTCACCAAAGTTGGTGCAGGTTAGTGCTGTTAATCTCTAGACACATGTGTTTCTGGATTTCATCCTTCTTCAGTAGAGATAAAACAAAATTCTTCTGGGGTTGGCTGAGAAAGCTGCCACAATCCTCTCAGGTCTCTGTACCTCTGCCTGGCGCACAGGTGCCTCCCATGAGCTCGTCAGCCCAGTGGCTCAAGGGAGCCTTTTTTAAACAGAAGGGGGATGGGAGCACACTGCTACCTCCCAGCACAGTTCGCCCCTTTGCATCCTGGTACATGCAGTTCAATTTAAATGCTTACTTGATATTTTTCAGAGTGTCTCACCAAAGTTGGTGCAGGTTAGTGCTGTTAATCTCTAGACACATGTGTTTCTGGATTTCATCCTTCTTCAGTAGAGATAAAACAAAATTCTTCTGGGGTTGGCTGAGAAAGCTGCCACAATCCTCTCAGGTCTCTGTACCTCTGCCTGGCGCACAGGTGCCTCCCATGAGCTCGTCAGCCCAGTGGCTCAAGGGAGCCTTTTTTAAACAGAAGGGGGATGGGAGCACACTGCTACCTCCCAGCACAGTTCGCCCCTTTGCATCCTGGTACATGCAGTTCAATTTAAATGCTTACTTGATATTTTTCAGAGTGTCTCACCAAAGTTGGTGCAGGTTAGTGCTGTTAATCTCTAGACACATGTGTTTCTGGATTTCATCCTTCTTCAGTAGAGATAAAACGAAATTCTTCTGGGGTTGGCTGAGAAAGCTGCCACAATCCTCTCAGGTCTCTGTACCTCTGCCTGGCGCACAGGTGCCTCCCATGAGCTCGTCAGCCCAGTGGCTCAAGGGAGCCTTTTTTAAACAGAAGGGGGATGGGAGCACACTGCTACCTCCCAGCACAGTTCGCCCCTTTGCATCCTGGTACATGCAGTTCAATTTAAATGCTTACTTGATATTTTTCAGAGTGTCTCACCAAAGTTGGTGCAGGTTAGTGCTGTTAATCTCTAGACACATGTGTTTCTGGATTTCATCCTTCTTCAGTAGAGATAAAACGAAATTCTTCTGGGGTTGGCTGAGAAAGCTGCCACAATCCTCTCAGGTCTCTGTACCTCTGCCTGGCGCACAGGTGCCTCCCATGAGCTCGTCAGCCCAGTGGCTCAAGGGAGCCTTTTTTAAACAGAAGGGGGATGGGAGCACACTGCTACCTCCCAGCACAGTTCGCCCCTTTGCATCCTGGTACATGCAGTTCAATTTAAATGCTTACTTGATATTTTTCAGAGTGTCTCACCAAAGTTGGTGCAGGTTAGTGCTGTTAATCTCTAGACACATGTGTTTCTGGATTTCATCCTTCTTCAGTAGAGATAAAACGAAATTCTTCTGGGGTTGGCTGAGAAAGCTGCCACAATCCTCTCAGGTCTCTGTACCTCTGCCTGGCGCACAGGTGCCTCCCATGAGCTCGTCAGCCCAGTGGCTCAAGGGAGCCTTTTTTAAACAGAAGGGGGATGGGAGCACACTGCTACCTCCCAGCACAGTTCGCCCCTTTGCATCCTGGTACATGCAGTTCAATTTAAATGCTTACTTGATATTTTTCAGAGTGTCTCACCAAAGTTGGTGCAGGTTAGTGCTGTTAATCTCTAGACACATGTGTTTCTGGATTTCATCCTTCTTCAGTAGAGATAAAACGAAATTCTTCTGGGGTTGGCTGAGAAAGCTGCCACAATCCTCTCAGGTCTCTGTACCTCTGCCTGGCGCACAGGTGCCTCCCATGAGCTCGTCAGCCCAGTGGCTCAAGGGAGCCTTTTTTAAACAGAAGGGGGATGGGAGCACACTGCTACCTCCCAGCACAGTTCGCCCCTTTGCATCCTGGTACATGCAGTTCAATTTAAATGCTTACTTGATATTTTTCAGAGTGTCTCACCAAAGTTGGTGCAGGTTAGTGCTGTTAATCTCTAGACACATGTGTTTCTGGATTTCATCCTTCTTCAGTAGAGATAAAACAAAATTCTTCTGGGGTTGGCTGAGAAAGCTGCCACAATCCTCTCAGGTCTCTGTACCTCTGCCTGGCGCACAGGTGCCTCCCATGAGCTCGTCAGCCCAGTGGCTCAAGGGAGCCTTTTTTAAACAGAAGGGGGATGGGAGCACACTGCTACCTCCCAGCACAGTTCGCCCCTTTGCATCCTGGTACATGCAGTTCAATTTAAATGCTTACTTGATATTTTTCAGAGTGTCTCACCAAAGTTGGTGCAGGTTAGTGCTGTTAATCTCTAGACACATGTGTTTCTGGATTTCATCCTTCTTCAGTAGAGATAAAACGAAATTCTTCTGGGGTTGGCTGAGAAAGCTGCCACAATCCTCTCAGGTCTCTGTACCTCTGCCTGGCGCACAGGTGCCTCCCATGAGCTCGTCAGCCCAGTGGCTCAAGGGAGCCTTTTTTAAACAGAAGGGGGATGGGAGCACACTGCTACCTCCCAGCACAGTTCGCCCCTTTGCATCCTGGTACATGCAGTTCAATTTAAATGCTTACTTGATATTTTTCAGAGTGTCTCACCAAAGTTGGTGCAGGTTAGTGCTGTTAATCTCTAGACACATGTGTTTCTGGATTTCATCCTTCTTCAGTAGAGATAAAACGAAATTCTTCTGGGGTTGGCTGAGAAAGCTGCCACAATCCTCTCAGGTCTCTGTACCTCTGCCTGGCGCACAGGTGCCTCCCATGAGCTCGTCAGCCCAGTGGCTCAAGGGAGCCTTTTTTAAACAGAAGGGGGATGGGAGCACACTGCTACCTCCCAGCACAGTTCGCCCCTTTGCATCCTGGTACATGCAGTTCAATTTAAATGCTTACTTGATATTTTTCAGAGTGTCTCACCAAAGTTGGTGCAGGTTAGTGCTGTTAATCTCTAGACACATGTGTTTCTGGATTTCATCCTTCTTCAGTAGAGATAAAACGAAATTCTTCTGGGGTTGGCTGAGAAAGCTGCCACAATCCTCTCAGGTCTCTGTACCTCTGCCTGGCGCACAGGTGCCTCCCATGAGCTCGTCAGCCCAGTGGCTCAAGGGAGCCTTTTTTAAACAGAAGGGGGATGGGAGCACACTGCTACCTCCCAGCACAGTTCGCCCCTTTGCATCCTGGTACATGCAGTTCAATTTAAATGCTTACTTGATATTTTTCAGAGTGTCTCACCAAAGTTGGTGCAGGTTAGTGCTGTTAATCTCTAGACACATGTGTTTCTGGATTTCATCCTTCTTCAGTAGAGATAAAACGAAATTCTTCTGGGGTTGGCTGAGAAAGCTGCCACAATCCTCTCAGGTCTCTGTACCTCTGCCTGGCGCACAGGTGCCTCCCATGAGCTCGTCAGCCCAGTGGCTCAAGGGAGCCTTTTTTAAACAGAAGGGGGATGGGAGCACACTGCTACCTCCCAGCACAGTTCGCCCCTTTGCATCCTGGTACATGCAGTTCAATTTAAATGCTTACTTGATATTTTTCAGAGTGTCTCACCAAAGTTGGTGCAGGTTAGTGCTGTTAATCTCTAGACACATGTGTTTCTGGATTTCATCCTTCTTCAGTAGAGATAAAACGAAATTCTTCTGGGGTTGGCTGAGAAAGCTGCCACAATCCTCTCAGGTCTCTGTACCTCTGCCTGGCGCACAGGTGCCTCCCATGAGCTCGTCAGCCCAGTGGCTCAAGGGAGCCTTTTTTAAACAGAAGGGGGATGGGAGCACACTGCTACCTCCCAGCACAGTTCGCCCCTTTGCATCCTGGTACATGCAGTTCAATTTAAATGCTTACTTGATATTTTTCAGAGTGTCTCACCAAAGTTGGTGCAGGTTAGTGCTGTTAATCTCTAGACACATGTGTTTCTGGATTTCATCCTTCTTCAGTAGAGATAAAACGAAATTCTTCTGGGGTTGGCTGAGAAAGCTGCCACAATCCTCTCAGGTCTCTGTACCTCTGCCTGGCGCACAGGTGCCTCCCATGAGCTCGTCAGCCCAGTGGCTCAAGGGAGCCTTTTTTAAACAGAAGGGGGATGGGAGCACACTGCTACCTCCCAGCACAGTTCGCCCCTTTGCATCCTGGTACATGCAGTTCAATTTAAATGCTTACTTGATATTTTTCAGAGTGTCTCACCAAAGTTGGTGCAGGTTAGTGCTGTTAATCTCTAGACACATGTGTTTCTGGATTTCATCCTTCTTCAGTAGAGATAAAACGAAATTCTTCTGGGGTTGGCTGAGAAAGCTGCCACAATCCTCTCAGGTCTCTGTACCTCTGCCTGGCGCACAGGTGCCTCCCATGAGCTCGTCAGCCCAGTGGCTCAAGGGAGCCTTTTTTAAACAGAAGGGGGATGGGAGCACACTGCTACCTCCCAGCACAGTTCGCCCCTTTGCATCCTGGTACATGCAGTTCAATTTAAATGCTTACTTGATATTTTTCAGAGTGTCTCACCAAAGTTGGTGCAGGTTAGTGCTGTTAATCTCTAGACACATGTGTTTCTGGATTTCATCCTTCTTCAGTAGAGATAAAACGAAATTCTTCTGGGGTTGGCTGAGAAAGCTGCCACAATCCTCTCAGGTCTCTGTACCTCTGCCTGGCGCACAGGTGCCTCCCATGAGCTCGTCAGCCCAGTGGCTCAAGGGAGCCTTTTTTAAACAGAAGGGGGATGGGAGCACACTGCTACCTCCCAGCACAGTTCGCCCCTTTGCATCCTGGTACATGCAGTTCAATTTAAATGCTTACTTGATATTTTTCAGAGTGTCTCACCAAAGTTGGTGCAGGTTAGTGCTGTTAATCTCTAGACACATGTGTTTCTGGATTTCATCCTTCTTCAGTAGAGATAAAACGAAATTCTTCTGGGGTTGGCTGAGAAAGCTGCCACAATCCTCTCAGGTCTCTGTACCTCTGCCTGGCGCACAGGTGCCTCCCATGAGCTCGTCAGCCCAGTGGCTCAAGGGAGCCTTTTTTAAACAGAAGGGGGATGGGAGCACACTGCTACCTCCCAGCACAGTTCGCCCCTTTGCATCCTGGTACATGCAGTTCAATTTAAATGCTTACTTGATATTTTTCAGAGTGTCTCACCAAAGTTGGTGCAGGTTAGTGCTGTTAATCTCTAGACACATGTGTTTCTGGATTTCATCCTTCTTCAGTAGAGATAAAACGAAATTCTTCTGGGGTTGGCTGAGAAAGCTGCCACAATCCTCTCAGGTCTCTGTACCTCTGCCTGGCGCACAGGTGCCTCCCATGAGCTCGTCAGCCCAGTGGCTCAAGGGAGCCTTTTTTAAACAGAAGGGGGATGGGAGCACACTGCTACCTCCCAGCACAGTTCGCCCCTTTGCATCCTGGTACATGCAGTTCAATTTAAATGCTTACTTGATATTTTTCAGAGTGTCTCACCAAAGTTGGTGCAGGTTAGTGCTGTTAATCTCTAGACACATGTGTTTCTGGATTTCATCCTTCTTCAGTAGAGATAAAACGAAATTCTTCTGGGGTTGGCTGAGAAAGCTGCCACAATCCTCTCAGGTCTCTGTACCTCTGCCTGGCGCACAGGTGCCTCCCATGAGCTCGTCAGCCCAGTGGCTCAAGGGAGCCTTTTTTAAACAGAAGGGGGATGGGAGCACACTGCTACCTCCCAGCACAGTTCGCCCCTTTGCATCCTGGTACATGCAGTTCAATTTAAATGCTTACTTGATATTTTTCAGAGTGTCTCACCAAAGTTGGTGCAGGTTAGTGCTGTTAATCTCTAGACACATGTGTTTCTGGATTTCATCCTTCTTCAGTAGAGATAAAACGAAATTCTTCTGGGGTTGGCTGAGAAAGCTGCCACAATCCTCTCAGGTCTCTGTACCTCTGCCTGGCGCACAGGTGCCTCCCATGAGCTCGTCAGCCCAGTGGCTCAAGGGAGCCTTTTTTAAACAGAAGGGGGATGGGAGCACACTGCTACCTCCCAGCACAGTTCGCCCCTTTGCATCCTGGTACATGCAGTTCAATTTAAATGCTTACTTGATATTTTTCAGAGTGTCTCACCAAAGTTGGTGCAGGTTAGTGCTGTTAATCTCTAGACACATGTGTTTCTGGATTTCATCCTTCTTCAGTAGAGATAAAACGAAATTCTTCTGGGGTTGGCTGAGAAAGCTGCCACAATCCTCTCAGGTCTCTGTACCTCTGCCTGGCGCACAGGTGCCTCCCATGAGCTCGTCAGCCCAGTGGCTCAAGGGAGCCTTTTTTAAACAGAAGGGGGATGGGAGCACACTGCTACCTCCCAGCACAGTTCGCCCCTTTGCATCCTGGTACATGCAGTTCTAAATGCTTACTTGATATTTTTCAGAGTGTCTCACCAAAGTTGGTGCAGGTTAGTGCTGTTAATCTCTAGACACATGTGTTTCTGGATTTCATCCTTCTTCAGTAGAGATAAAATGAAATTCTTCTGGGGTTGGCTGAGAAAGCTGCCACAATCCTCTCAGGTCTCTGTACCTCTGCCTGGCGCACAGGTGCCTCCCATGAGCTCGTCAGCCCAGTGGCTCAAGGGAGCCTTTTTTAAACAGAAGGGGGATGGGAGCACACTGCTACCTCCCAGCACAGTTCGCCCCTTTGCATCCTGGTACATGCAGTTCAATTTAAATGCTTACTTGATATTTTTCAGAGTGTCTCACCAAAGTTGGTGCAGGTTAGTGCTGTTAATCTCTAGACACATGTGTTTCTGGATTTCATCCTTCTTCAGTAGAGATAAAACGAAATTCTTCTGGGGTTGGCTGAGAAAGCTGCCACAATCCTCTCAGGTCTCTGTACCTCTGCCTGGCGCACAGGTGCCTCCCATGAGCTCGTCAGCCCAGTGGCTCAAGGGAGCCTTTTTTAAACAGAAGGGGGATGGGAGCACACTGCTACCTCCCAGCACAGTTCGCCCCTTTGCATCCTGGTACATGCAGTTCAATTTAAATGCTTACTTGATATTTTTCAGAGTGTCTCACCAAAGTTGGTGCAGGTTAGTGCTGTTAATCTCTAGACACAGTGTGCGGCCATTTATACCTAATTCATTACGGCTCTCCTGAGCTACCGGACTGACGAGTCTTTGACCGGCACCTGCGCGCCTTGAAAGGTACTTTACCTATTTTTAATTGCAGGCAGTCTACACGGCACCCCTCACACTTACCTACTCCCTGCTGACGAGAGGCAACTACCTCGAAACACGTGTCCAGGGATGGCTAATGCGACACATACTTATTCTTATACTTCGTAGCATAGGCGTACTCGCCGTCGCTACTACATCGCCCATAGTTCCATGGGGCAACTTGCTGGTATGACGAGCAGTGTGCGGCCATTTATACCGATTTCCCATGTAATACCCATTGTTTTTGATGCTGCCCCAGATTTCCGAAATCACATGCACCTGGGGCAGCGTCAAAACCTTACGCTTCTCCAGAGAATGCGTAGTGAGGAGGAATGTCTTCATTTCTCTTCGTTTTATCCTGTGTGCAGCCTTCTTCAGCTCCCGTAGACTGAGGAGAACCCCTCCATGGATTGTTTTTGTGCCAGGAGATACCCCTTCCTGCACTGAAACTATCCTGCCCATATTGCAGACACCATTGCCCCATGGTGCAAGGGTGCCTGTGTTGGCGCTAGGCACACAATTGTGCACCGGTGCTGGCTGAAAGGGCAGCAATGTTGTAAATACAGTACATTCCAGCCCTTTCAAATTGCCATAGGGCAGCGCAGCAAAAACAAACTTGTGATGCTGCCCTACGCCAACGCATTGTACATGAGGCCCTGGCTATTGGAGATGCCACAATGTGCACAGAAGCCCACACTCAGAGAGGGTGGCCTGTGCACCCTGTAAGGGCAACGCATTACTACTGCTCACACAAGCTGGTACTGGTGTAGAAGATGACTCAGTGAAGGATTAGGGTGCATGTCTGATAAACCCAAGGCTCCTCCTGCTAGTAGTACCGACGGATAGAGCGGTGCTCGCCTCCTGAGCGGTTGCCAGGTAGAGGTGTGGCTCTGTACCCAGCAATAGCGGGTATCATGACATTTGGTTATTTGCAGACTAAAGACTATATTTTGGTCCGATATACTTTTTCAGTTTGAATTAACTATAGACTATATTTCAGCAGCAGCATCAATTGACTAAGGTCCTGATGAAAGCCTGATCCCAATATGGTTCATATAGGCTGAAACATGTTGACCAGTAATCATCAAACCATAGCGGTTCAAATCCATACCGCTGGTGCACTGCATTTTTAATCCTGACAGTAGGCATATCTGTTAGAAATGGGGGTCTCTAGTTGGCAATGGCTGGCCACTGTCCAAGTAGGGACCCTTCTTCCTAAGTCAGAGTAAGCAGCCTACACCCTTTGACAACCCCTGCTCAACCCTGTGGTAACGTAGCACGAGCAGCTAGGCTTATCTTAGAGGCAGTGTGTGAAGCATTTATGACCATACACAGTAATATAATGAGGAACACTACAAATGGACACCACTCAAGTAGTTATGAAAAATAGGTATTTTTATATAGACTTAATCACAAGACCAATAACAGTAAAAATCCACAATACTATAAAAATATAATTACTTTAGAAATGCTGCAAGGAGAAATAGTTCAGGATGCGCAAAATGATGTTTAGTTCAAGGCAGGGGTCTCTGCGACCCTTTTACTCACAAAGTATCTGGTTCCTGGAGCAAGGCAACAAAAATGTCGCTAAGGCGTTGTAGCGTTAAACTTCCTCACGCTAACCAGCGATGCGTGGAATCCTTACCGCAAGGGAGGATGATGCGCTGGGTTGCGGGCAGGACAAAGCGACAAACTTCCTCACGCTAAGCCGGTGATGCGATGAAATCCTTGCCGCGAAGGGAGGATGATGCACCGAGCCTGTTGCGCGTGCGATCTTGCTGCGTTGACAAAGATGGCGCTCCGCGAGGGAGCGACGATCCGGATTCGATGCGGGGGAAATGGCGAACGCTCGGCGTCCGCGCTGCGATGATCCTGTTGCGATGATTCTCAGATAGCGGGCGTTTTCAGGCCCGCTGACAGGTGCTGCGACGATCTTCGGATAGCGGGCGTTTTCAGGCCCGCAGACAGGTGCTGCGATGATCTTCGGGGTTAGCGAGCACTCGGCGACAGCGGAGCGACGATTTTTCTCACGCTCACCAGCTGCAGCGGCTCGCTAACGGAGGTTAGCAACGATTTTCAGCGCTCTCTTCTCAGCAGTGGAACTAGAGGCCCTGGAACACACAGGAGCCTCACCTGCAGATAGTAATCCTCGCTGGGAGGAAACAGGAGGCTGATGGTGGAGTCTGATGTGCCTGAGACTCCAGCAGGAGGCTAGCTCTCTCCTAGCCCTTGGGTGATTGCTGTAGCACAAAAATAAAAGTCCAATCAAAGTTCTTTTCCTCTTCTTGAAGTCCAGTAGTAACAGCTGCAGGCCAGTCCCAGGAACAGCACACAAGCACAAGGACAGTCCTTCTCCTGCAGATTCTTGTAGTCCCACGGACAGAGGTTCTTCTTGTTATCCAGGAGCAATACAATTGTAGGGGTTTGTGCACAAATATTTATACCCCCAAAGTCTTTGTTCTGGGGGGTCCCAAGTCTCTGAACCCAGCCAGAACCAGTTCTGCCCAGCCCTGGAGCACTTTGTTGATCAGGCTGCATCCTTCCTTTCAGAAAGAGGGGGTCTGCCTCAGACGCACAGTGGGAGGTGGAGCCAGCTTTCACCTTGCCAGGCACAGCCCTATTCAAGTGCAGGAGCTACCCCTCCCCTCACACCGAGGCAGGTCGCTCTATTCAACCCAGGTCTGACTCAGCCTGCCCTGTCCCTCCAAAACCAGACAGCCAATACACATCATAGCAGAGCAAACTGGAAGGCTTAGGCAAGAAAGTACCTATACTCTAAAAGTGGTAGTTTCAAACACAGAATATAAAAATAACCTTTACTAAAAGATGTATTTTCATATTCTGAGCTCAGGCATACTAGATTCGTTTTTCTACCATGTTCTGTGGGTCAGTTAGGACTATAGGATGTAATAGCCCAGACCTCCCATTCTGGCCTATGGAGAACAGGTAGCCTTACAGTAGTGAAAAACAAAATGGGGTGTAATTCACTACTAGGACATGCTACATACATCAGGGCATGTCCTACCTTACACATACAATGCGCCCTATCATAAGGGGGACTTACAGGATGCCAAGGGAAGGTTTAGGGGCTGGGAAGTGGGTGCACTTCACAGCCAAGATGGCAGTTCTGGACTGCACGCAGACACTGCAGTGGCAGGTCTGAGACATACTTTACAAGCTGCTTCTGTGGGTGGCACAAACCAGTGCTGCAGGCCCACCAGCAGCATTCGGTTTACCAGCCCTGGGCACACACAGGCCACGCTACTAGGGACTAACAGGTAAACCAAATAATCCAATCATGGATGTACCAATTCATATGTCATCTTTACAAAGGGAGCATTCACGCTGTGGCACTGAATGGCAGTGGCACAGCGCCCAGAGCATCTATAACCAGCAAAAACAGAGGAGACACAGCGAAAAAATGGAAGGGAGACTCACGCCAATGGTGCCAGGTCTAACACACGTCCCCTCCAGCTGAAATGTGGGGAGAACTACCCATCCCCTGGGAGGTTCTCATCACTAAGGCGGAAAAATCTGGACAGACCATCAGCATTGGCGTGTTCTGTACCAGGGCGGTGTTCCACCGTAAAGTCCATACCCTGTAGGGAAATGGACCACCTTAACAACTTGGGATTCTCACCCCTCATCTGCATTAACCACCTGAGGGGCCTGTGGTCTGTCTGAACCCGGAAGTGAGTCCCAAACAGGTATGGTCTCAGCTTCTTCAGAGCCCAGACCACAGCAAATGCCTCTCGCTCGATCGCACTCCACCTCTGTTCCCGTGGAAGTAGCCTCCTACTGATGAAGGCTACAGGTTGGTCTAGTCCCTCCTCATTCATCTGTGACAGAACAGCCCCCACCCCATGCTCTGAAGCGTCTGTCTGGACAATAAATTCCTTAGCAAAGTTGGGCGCCTGGAGTACGGGTGCTGTACACATGGCAGTCTTGAGAACATCAAAAGCTTTCTGACAGGTGTCAGTCCAGTTCACAATCTTGGGCTGCTTCTTGGAAGTCAGCTCAGTCAAGGGGGCAACAATGCTGCCATACCTCTTGACAAACCTCCTGTAATAACCCGTGAGTCCTAAGAAGGCCCTCACCTGGGTCTGGGTCCTTGGGGGCTCCCAAGCCAGGATGGTCTCAATCTTGGGCTGTAGAGGGGCCACCTGGCCACTCCCTACCTGGTGTCCTAAGTACACCACCGAACCCTGCCCAATCTGGCACTTACTGGCCTTGATTGTGAGGCCTGCTCTGCGCAGCGCCATCAACACTTCCCAGAGGTGGCGTAAGTGGTCCTCCCATGAGGAACTAAATACGGCAATGTCGTCCAGGTAGGCGGCACTGAAATCCTCCAGCCCAGCCAACACCTGGTTGACCAACCTCTGAAAGGTGGCAGGGGCATTCTTCATCCCAAAGGGCATCACACGGAACTGGTAGTGCCCATCTGGGGTGGAGAATGCGGACCTCTCCTTTGCCCCATCAGTTAAGGCGATCTGCCAGTACCCAGACGTTAGATCAAACGTGCTGAGGTACCGGGCAGCCCCCAACCGATCTATGAGCTCATCAGCTCTGGGGATGGGGTGCGCGTCGGTCCTCGTGACCGAATTGAGACCTCGGTAGTCCACACAGAACCTAAGTTCTGGAGTGTCACCAGGCGCTGCAGCCTTTGGTACCAAGACCCCGGGGCTGGACCAAGGGCTGCTAGAGGACTCAATCACCCCCAGGGCAAACATTTTGGAGACCTCCTCCTTAATGCAGGCCCTTACCCTGTCAGTCACCCTGTAAGCCTTGTGCTTGACAGGAGGACTGTCCCCGGTGTCTACCTCATGGACGCACCAGTCAGTGACACCAGGTACCAGGGAAAATAAATCTGGGAATTGCCCCAACAGCTGGTGGCAATCTCTCTGCTGTTCTGGGGTCAGTGTGGTGGAGAGGACCACACCCTCCACTGACCCATCCTTCTCTCCTGCACACAGGAGGTCAGGAAGAGGCTCACTCTCCTCCTCCATCCCTGCATCTGTGGCAAGAAGCATGCCCACTTCAGACCTCGCAAAGTGGGGCTTTAGGCGATTCACATGCAGGACCCGCAGGGGGTTCCTGGGAGATTTAAAGTCCACCAAATAGGTAACTTGACTTATTCGCTCCACCACCTCAAATGGACCGGTCCACTTATCTTGGAGCGCGCAGGGCTCCACTGGGGCCAGTACCCAAACCTTTTGACCAGGTTGAAACTCTACCAGAGTGGCATTCTGGTCATGCCAACGTTTCATCTCCTCCTGGCTGGCTTCCAGATTTGCCTCAGCAATGTTTCTGAAACGCCGAGTTTGGTTCCTGAAGGCCAGGATGTAGCTAAACACATCCTGGGGAGGTTTCCTGGGAGATTGCTCCCAGCCTTCCTTGACCAAACTCAGAGGCCCTCTTACCGGATGGCCATAGAGCAGTTCAAAGGGGCTGAACCCTAAGGACTTCTGTGGTACTTCACGGTATGCAAACAACAGGCATGGCAAGAGGACGTCCCACTTACGCCTCAGGGGCTCCTCTAGGCCCATGATCATGCCCTTCAAGGTCCGGTTGAATCTCTCAACCAGACCGTTACCCTGGGGGTGGTAAGGAGTGGTGAACTTGTAAGTCACCCCACACTCCTTCCACAGAGACTTCATATACTGGGAGATGAAGTTGGTCCCCCTGTCGCTCACCACCTCTCTGGGGAACCCCACACGGGAGAAGATCCCCATCAGTGCACGTCCCACCACGGGGGCCGTCACTGTCCTGAGCGGGATGGCTTCAGGGTACCGGGTGGCATGGTCCACCAAGACCAGGATGTACCTGTTGCCCATGGCTGTCTTGGGGTCCAGAGGCCCCACAATGTCAATGCCCACTCGCTCGAATGGGGTGCTAACAACTGGGAAGGGTTGGAGTGGGGCTTTGATCTTCCCCCCACTCTTCCCACTTGCCTGGCAAGTCTCACAGGTCCTACAATACGTATCTGAACTCTTGCGCATCTGGGGCCAATAAAAGTGGGTGACCAGCCTTTCAAAGGTCTTGGTCTGCCCCAGATGTCCTGAGAATGGAATGTCATGAGCCAACCCCAGTAGGAAGGTTCTGAAGCACTCGGGTACCACCAGCACACGGGCTGACCCCGGCTCAGCAACCTTAGGCTCGCTATACAGGAGACTGTTCTCCCAATAAATCAGATGTGAACCGGACATATCACCTGCTGCCTGGGCTGCAGCCTGTTGCCGCATACCCTCAAGAGAGGGGCAAGTTCTCTGCTGTTCACAAAACTCCTCCCTGGTGGGCCCCCCTTCCTGCTGCCACTGGGTCAGCTCAGGCAGGTCCCCCAGGTCGGTACTCTGCTCCCCGGTAGGCTCCAGGGCATCCCCCTCAGGGTCTGCTCCCTCCTGGGCCGTGGGAACCAAGGGGGCCGGTTTCCCGCGCCCCCTGCTCCCTCCCTCTAAGGCAGGGACCTGGGCCATATTCTCAGGCTCCAGGTCTTTCTCAACACTCTCTCTGGCTGCCATGGACCGAGTGGTAGCACATGCCCACTCAGGCAGCCCCAACATTTGCAAGTGAGCTCTCCTCTCCACTGTAGCCCACGGTGAGTTCTCTAAATCATTGCCCAACAGACAGTCCACAGGCATGGCGGGCCTCACAGCCACCTGAAGAGTTCCTGAGACCCCCCCCCACTCAAAGGGAACCTGAGCCACCTCACATTGGCTCTCTGTGTTGTCTGCAGACACTACTGGGTAGAATGCATGGGGCACAACCTGCTCTTTGGACACCAACCGGGAGCTGACAGCAGTTACACTGGCTCCTGTGTCCCTCAGAGCCTCCACTCTATGGCCATTGATGGTTACCCACTGCCTGTATTTTTTAGTGTTATCAGGCAGTGCAGGCTTAGGAACCATTTCAAAGTCTCCTAGTGAGACAAGGGTCAACTCTACGGGGTCCCACCCACCTCGGGCACCCATCTCCTCCTCCCCCAGGGCTACACTAGCAAGCTGGCGGGGCGGTGCACGGGGTGGTGCAGGAGTATCCTTTTGGGGACACTGGGGGTCAAAGTATCTGTGGCCCACCTGGCCACACTTAAAACAAGTAGGGGGCCTCCTTGGAACAGGATTACCTGTTGGAGGCACTGGCTTCTTATCTGGGGGAGGCTGGGATACCACTGCCTGGTTCCCTTGGGAATTATCTTGGGGCCCTCGGTGGAACTCCCTTGGTTTACCCCTGTCCCCCCCACCTCTCTGCTGGGGACCCTGCCCACCCTTGGCGAAGTCTCCCACTGGACCCTTGCGAACCCGGGTGCTCACCCAGCGGTCCGCCTCCTCAGCAAGCTTCCTAGGGTTAGTCAGCTTGCAATCTATTAGATGCTGGCGTAGCTCAGGAAAACAGTTACTAGAAAAATGCTCCCATGCAATCAAGTCATACAGTTGCTCAAAAGTTTCTACTTTGCTGCCTTTTACCCAGCGCTCCATTGCTCTGCCGAAAAAAGACACATATTCTACCCACGTGGTACCCTCTATCTTCTTGAAGGTTCTAAATCTCTGCCTGTACATTTCAGGGGTCAAACCATAGCGGGTAATCAAAGCTTCCTTCATGTGGGCATAAATCATCCTACTTTCGGGGGGTAGGTCCAACAAGGTATCCCTCCCCTCACTCACAAAGCGTCCCCACAACCCCGCTCCCCAATCCTTCTCAGGGACCCGGTGGGACACCATAGCTAATTCATAAGCGGCAAACCATTGCCCAATATCCTCACTTTTATGAAAATCCTTAATAACCTCTTTAGGGATATACACTCTACTCTCAGTATGCACTACTGGTATGCTGCCACCAGAGGGGGAGATCTCAATACTCTTGGCCTTAATCTCCAACTCCCTCAAAATTCTCTCATGTTCAAATTTCATCTTCATTATCTCAACTTCTAACTTCTTATTCTCTAGGTCTCTCTGACCATCCAATTTGAGCTTAGCCATCTCCATATTATGCCGCCTATCTCTCTCCCTGTCCTCCATCTCTTCTGGAGACAGACCCCTTGAGGACACACTAGTGCCCGGGCTGGAAACTGCTTTATCCCCCACCAAATCTACAATTTCTTCCTGCTGCTCTCCTGCATTCTCTCCCCCCTCCACAGGCCCTTCCTCATTCCTAGGGGCATCCCTGGCTTCTAAACAGGCCTTCGATGCCTTGTAATACTCTTCCCTTTTAGTGAGACCTGTGATAGGGACTGTGAAGCGTTTGCAAAAATATTTGAGCTGCTTGGCATTGTAGGTGTCTAATTTCTCTTCTTCCCAGGAGAGATCCTCAGAGGCATTGGATCTGGGCTTGCCCATTGTAGCAATAACTGGCAATAACGATCAAAAAATAGAATCAGAAAATCTCCAAAAACGTACGTGGTTATGTTATGGTCTGCACTCACTAGTAGTGTACACTATAATTACTGTATGCAATCATAAATGCAAGTCCAGATCCTCACCGCTGACCACCAATGTTAGAAATGGGGGTCTCTAGTTGGCAATGGCTGGCCACTGTCCAAGTAGGGACCCTTCTTCCTAAGTCAGAGTAAGCAGCCTACACCCTTTGACAACCCCTGCTCAACCCTGTGGTAACGTAGCACGAGCAGCTAGGCTTATCTTAGAGGCAGTGTGTGAAGCATTTATGACCATACACAGTAATATAATGAGGAACACTACAAATGGACACCACTCAAGTAGTTATGAAAAATAGGTATTTTTATATAGACTTAATCACAAGACCAATAACAGTAAAAATCCACAATACTATAAAAATATAATTACTTTAGAAATGCTGCAAGGAGAAATAGTTCAGGATGCGCAAAATGATGTTTAGTTCAAGGCAGGGGTCTCTGCGACCCTTTTACTCACAAAGTATCTGGTTCCTGGAGCAAGGCAACAAAAATGTCGCTAAGGCGTTGTAGCGTTAAACTTCCTCACGCTAACCAGCGATGCGTGGAATCCTTACCGCAAGGGAGGATGATGCGCTGGGTTGCGGGCAGGACAAAGCGACAAACTTCCTCACGCTAAGCCGGTGATGCGATGAAATCCTTGCAGCGAAGGGAGGATGATGCACCGAGCCTGTTGCGTGTGCGATCTTGCTGCGTTGACAAAGATGGCGCTCCGCGAGGGAGCGACGATCCGGATTCGATGCGGGGGAAATGGCGAACGCTCGGCGTCCGCGCTGCGATGATCCTGTTGCGATGATTCTCAGATAGCGGGCGTTTTCAGGCCCGCTGACAGGTGCTGCGACGATCTTCGGATAGCGGGTGTTTTCAGGCCCGCAGACAGGTGCTGCGACAATCTTCGGGGTTAGCGAGCACTCGGCGACAGCGGAGCGTCGATTTTTCTCACGCTCACCAGCTGCAGCGGCTCGCTAACGGAGGTTAGCAACGATTTTCAGCGCTCTCTTCTCAGCAGTGGAACTAGAGGCCCTGGAACACACAGGAGCCTCACCTGCAGATAGTAATCCTCGCTGGGAGGAAACATGAGGCTGATGGTGGAGTCTGATGTGCCTGAGACTCCAGCAGGAGGCTAGCTCTCTCCTAGCCCTTGGGTGATTGCTGTAGCACAAAAATAAAAGTCCAATCAAAGTTATTTTCCTCTTCTTGAAGTCCAGTAGTAACAGCTGCAGGCCAGTCCCAGAAACAGCACACAAGCACAAGGACAGTCCTTCTCCTGCAGATTCTTGTAGTCCCACGGACAGAGGTTCTTCTTGTTATCCAGGAGCAATACAATTGTAGGGGTTTGTGCACAAATATTTATACCCCCAAAGTCTTTGTTCTTAGGGGTCCCAAGCCTCTGAACCCAGCCAGAACCAGTTCTGCCCAGCCCTGGAGCACATTGTTGATCAGGCTGCATCCTTCCTTTCAGAAAGAGGGGGTCTGCCTCAGACGCACAGTGGGAGGTGGAGCCAGCATTCACCTTGCCAGGGACAGCCCTATTCAAGTGCAGGAGCTACCCTTCCCCTCACACCAAGGCAGGACGCTCTATTCAACCCAGGTCTGACTCAGCCTGCCCTGCCCCTCCAAAACCAGATAGCCAATACACATAATAGCAGAGCAACTGGAAGGCTTAGGCAAGAAAGTACCTATACTCTAAAAGTGGTAGTTTCAAACACAGAATATAAAAATAACCTTTACTAAATGATGTATTTTCATATTCTGAGCTCAGGCATACTAGATTCGTTTTTCTACCATGTTCTGTGAGTCAGTTAGGACTATAGGATGTAATAGCCCAGACCTCCCATTCTGGCCTATGGAGAACAGGTAGCCTTACAGTAGTGAAAAACGAAATGGGGTGTAATTCACTACTAGGACATGCTACATACATCAGGGCATGTCCTACCTTACACATACAATGCGCCCTATCATAAGGGGGACTTACAGGATGCCAAGGGAAGGTTTAGGGGCTGGGAAGTGGGTGCACTTCACAGCCAAGATGGCAGTTCTGGACTGCACGCAGACACTGCAGTGGCAGGTCTGAGACACACTTTACAAGCTGCTTCTGTGGGTGGCACAATCCCGTGCTGCAGGCCCACCAGCAGCATTCGGTTTACCAGCCCTGGGCACACACAGGCCACGCTACTAGGGACTAACAGGTAAACTAAATAAGCCAATCATGGATGTACCAATTCATATGTCATCTTTACAAAGGGAGCATTCGCGCTGTGGCACTGAATGGCAGTGGCACAGCGCCCAGAGCATCTATTACCAGCAAAAACAGAGGAGACACAGCGAAAAAGTGGAAGGGAGACTCACGCCAATGGTGCCAGGTCTAACAATATCTCTATTACAATTGTTGTTCTATGCCTTCTAGCCAGTTTTAGAATTCACTTGATTTTCACTTTTGTTCCACATTATTGTTTAATTTGCGCTGCAACTTCACTCATACTCTTGGCTCATCATAGGTGGGTTTAGGATACCCCATATACTCCAACAAAACATCCCAGAGTTCCTCCCTCTCAGAGAGGGGGTTGTAGCCCCCAAAGGAACTAGGGGTTTCCTTTGGGAGGAGAATCCCTATGATGAAGCATGTCACCTTTGGTGAGTGAGGGATTACGTCCTAGCAAGGGATCTGCCCTTGGATGATTTCATAAACCCATATGTTTGTTTACACACATTCTTTATATAAGGAGAATTGTTTAATTTATGTATACTGTTGATACATGTTTAGACCCTGGGATTTCTTTGTATTCATTAGTGTATGTGTTTGCACATATCACTCCCTGGTACAGTATAGAAAAGCTCCAGTACTGAATAGTGCACGCAGACTGAATTTGCGCACTGAATGCATGCATGACTATAGTGGCACAATGCAAGGAGGTAACAATATTGGACAGTAAGTGTGTTGTGAATGTACACTGAGTAAGTGTGCCTGCAATGTTACATTATATAGCGGAACCTGGGTTTCATTTGGGAAGCCCAGGCCTGTCTGGTGAAGACATGAGGAGGAGAAGACCCCCCCCCCCCACCCCCCCAAACAGATTAGTGTATCGCTGCACTCCTGTGAGCTGCGTGGGACACACTAGAGTCTTATAACTCAAAATGTTGCTCTTGAATGAGCCTGGACACATCACAGAAAAGAGATGCGGCTGACAAGCGAATTATAAAGAGAAGGACTGGGGGTCTGGGATTAACCTTCTGATGCACATATCTCTGTGGCTGAAATCCAGGTGTGAACTCTGGACACTCCCATGAATTCTGTTGTGAATCAATCAGATTTAGAGTCTTGCCTGCTGTGACAGACAGTCTTTCAAGACGAAAAGAAGAAATGTACTGGCAGACCCTCCTGGCACACAGGGTTGTCGAAGTACTTGGTAATGGGGCGCAGAAATATACACTTCAAAAGAAGCAGAACCCCAAGATACAACTTCAAAAATTCACACCTTAAATCACCTTCGGTGTCTGGAAATCGGCTATAAAAAGACCCCATGCTTTGTCATCTGCCAAGCAACCAGAAGAGCTGTGTGAGAAGTGGAAGTTTTGCAAGGCTTCTGTCTGCGACCAGGACTAGGGACAAAGGCCTGCTAGACTCCCTGCTGTGTAAAAAGACCGATTTACCAAGTTTTTCAGCAATCCCATATGCCAGGAGGGGCTGCCAGTACCCTTTGGTGGGTCGAGTCTGCACAGAGAGAGAACTGCCCCTTACACTGACCCCCAATGACTGCAGATGATGTCGTGGATGACACAGCTCACTAGCTGGGATCTAGTTGTGAGCCAAATAAAGGATTCCGCTCTGCCTCTCCAGGGAAGGCTTACTTACCACGTCTTCGCAACCTTGGATCAGCTCCGATAACTGGAGAAGTCTGCAGTACCGCTCAAGAGAGCATGCGCCGCTGGGTGCTGGCGCTTGGGCCACGGATGCCTGCACTGAGGGCACCCATGCTGCAGGAGTAGTGAAGATGTGAATTGGTCCTGTTAGACCCGAAGGACTCACTGCTAAAGGTGCTACTGATGCAGCGCAGAACGTCAAATTCCCCTTTCGGCACAGACCAAGTACATCGGCATCCAATTCACTCACATACATTCATTGGTGGGGCCCATAACACCAATATACTTACACTCGGTCGACCTGTTTTCTGAGGGAAAATATGTTTCACAATGCTGACATGAGAGGAATACCTTTACTTTTACCCTAAACACATTGACATCAAACCTAAGATATCCCTCCCATACGGAGATAGATCATTTAGTTGAATTGGTGATTGATGATTAACTCATCTACCTATGCTCTACTTCTTTTCTTTATTTTTCTTCTTCAAATAATGGACACAACACATTTGTCAATTAATCAATTACTCTTTATCTAAGTAATATTGCAAAAAATGTTAGAAATCATCATCAGCATTTCAGAGCATCATATTTACCTATTGTGGCTAAAGTCGTCCTCTAAGTCAGTCAGTCAAAGAGAATTTCATTCAGCAAAGTTAGGCCGCAATTCAGTCTCTCATAGATTCAGGATAACAGCTGTCCAGCAGTGTCACCATCCTCTCCGTCAGCATAACGTCAAGACATCGAGTTCGTCAAAGAAGAGCAAGCCGGTCGTAGCGTTACTATCCTAATTCCCTACCTACTTTTATAATGAAAATAATATCAAAATGTATCAAGATCGGGGTTTAGAGAGTCTGGATTAGTCAACTTGGGGTGGCGAGGTGAAGTTCTCACATAGTCCACAATACGAGGTCATCGAACTTGCTGGTTCCGGTTTTTAAATCAAGCATTGTCCTTTCTTTTGGATGGGTTCCCGTAACGACCTTGGAGGGTACATGTTCTCCCGGGGTAAGGTCCAGGCCACTGTTGCTGGCGGTGACGCCAGCGCACTTCACCCAGAACCTCGTGTTGTCAGGGCAGTCACGTTTAACGTCTCATTCAGCCATCTTGTATAGGCTGAAATGGTCAACTTAAGCAAAAGAAACACAAAAACAAAATTAAAACATAGAAATGACTAATAAAATGTTATCCCCTTGCTAATACCCATATGTGTGTGTATTTATCTAGCAGAAGCAACACTCAGAGCGGTTTATACTCACTGAATAAAGCACAAATCACAAATACATCACTTAAAGTGACATATAACATATAATATTTTAATTTTCTACTATTAATATGCGTGCACCAGTTAATTCACAATTAATATAGCCATGCAAAGTGCAATTCCCACGTGTAATTCTCTTGTTAATATAGTTGGTGAGTTATCACTTCAAACAAATTAATAATATTACAATTAATTGATTATTCAGATTAATATAAACATGCAGAATGGGGGGTATATAAACTTTTGTACTACCGGCTCCAGCAATCCCCCCCTTTGGTGATTATATCACCACACTAATATAAAATTTTGTATCCCTTTTATGGAAATTTCGAATTGATTTCTTGTTTTATTCATATTTCAGTTTCCCCTGTTTCTTCTCTTTTTGCTGTTTTATACATGCTATCCTTTAACTCTTCCAGTTCTATTTCTTCAAATTCTCTTTCTTGTTTCTTATCCCTTCTCCTTAAGTTTTCTCTTTTTATTCATTTCTGATTTTTATTCTTTCTACAACAAATACAACCTAGTCTAATTATTAATACTAAGGAAATCACACAAGTTAATGGAAATAATATCTTACCTACAAACGTACTACCTAGTTGTACTACAAAGTCTTTAATAGCTGAGATTTTCTTACCAATCTTCTCCCACACACCTTCAACCTCCAGTGGTACAATTTCGTCATGCAATTCTGTAATATTTTTAATATAAATTTTCAAATCTTTACTTTCGTCAGGAATGTAAGTACAACAATGTTGAACTTTCAGCATTCCACAGACTCCACCCTCTTTTGCCAATAAAATATCAAGGGCAAGTCGATTTTGCATTACCATAGCACGCATGGCAACCATTTCAGTATTTATCAATAAGAATCCTCCAGCGGTGCTTGTTGACAAGCGATTCACTACTGTTGAAAGTTTTCTAATTTTGTTCGCATTCAGAGATATTCCCACTGTGGATATTAGTGCTCCAAAATTGTCACCCACAATTTCAGTCCAAGATTCTCTCTTTCTACGTGCTAAATAACTACCTAAACTATGTACACCATCTTCTCCTCTATCCATGTGAAAAATCTTTGGAAAAACCAGGCCAACATAACATGTGCCATACCAATGGTCTGGCAAACGATAATATGCCCTGTTCCCACAAAAGAAATACAGTCCTGGAAAGACTGGATCTCTTCCACCTTTAAATCCCCATCCTCCCATGATTCGGTATGTATCATGGCCCTCACTATTCCCTAGAAAATAATTGTCATACGCCGTCTAATTCCTCCTTATACACAATTTCCCTTTCTGAGGCCAATCTAAAGCCATAGTTGGACTCGATTCTCCTCTTAAATGTTTCTCCGTTTCTACATCCCAAACCGTTTTCTCCACTTTCCCTTCTGAAACCTTCCTTTGCATTTTCAATCTCTTTTCTTCAACCATATCCAAAAATGTCTTCTCCTCTTTCTTTAAACTGCAAGTCAAGTTATTTCTAAATATATATTCTAAGGTTAGTTCATTTGTCTCTAAGAAAAATTCACCTAATACCTTTGCAGGTTTTACCTTGTTTAGTTTGTTAATTGTGGGTACTTGTGAAAATATAGTATCTACATCTGAGAAATAATACTCTAATTTACCTGTTTGATAAAATAAACTAGCTATTACACTACATGTTATTCCATATGCTTCAGGAAGGTGATGATAAGTCACTCCTTCAGATACAGATGCAGGTAATTGCATACAAACGTAGCAATCCCTTACGTCCATTGTTTTTACATATTCATACAACAACTTTGAAAACACATTGTTAGAAAAATCTGTTATTGACCTGTCTTTAAGTAAATAGTTTTTATGTATTCTAGTTGGAACTACCTTTTGAACTTTCCCTACATTAGTTATGTTATCACTATGTGCTTCTAATGTATCTACAGTAACTTTAAATGAAATTAATAGAGCAAGAATACTCCAAAGAAGCATTAATAATCCTGTACAACAACAACACATTTTGCACCATCTTCTAAGAAAGGTACATCTACTTTTACAACTTTCTATGTTTGCCATCTTTCTAAAATGAGCCGTGTCTTTTGACTTAGCCTCTTCTACTTCACAACTAGTTTCTAACCCTAGGCTTCTAAGCACCTACGTGGTTCTACCAGTTTTTGTATTTTTCAGCATTTTATTGTTTTTCCATCAGTAATTTTCTTGTCTCATTCAGTTTGGCATCTCATCATCTTTCACCTTCCCTTTATTTTCAACATACAGGTTGTCCTGAACATCCACTTCTTCTCCAATATCGGATAAGATAACACTCAGGATTTCCGATTCTTCGTCTTCCTCAACCACTTCCGGTACAACCACCTCTGGATTTCCTTGGCTATCCGCCTCTTCCTTCACTTCAGGCAGGGCCACATATGTCCATTCCGGTGATTTATACTTTTGGTTAGGTTTTCTTGTTCTTTTGTTTTGACTACTGTCTGTACTTCTTCTTTCGATTTTTCCTGACTCGTTACTTCATTCACCTGTTCAGCTCTTGGCGAATTTACACGTGTCAGCCGATATCTCAGTCTCTTTATTTTGTTTGGCCACACCTCGCCTTTGGCCGCTCTTTTCAATTTACTCCCTTTATCATTCTTTTCAGTTCTCCAAGCTCTCTTTCTCAGAACTCGGCCTTCTGGTATTTCATCTTCGCTTTCCTCAGATTCTGTTTCAACTTGCATTTTACCTTCAACAAGTTCCTTTTCCACCTCTTTTGTTTTCCCTACTTCTGTTCCTCCTCGAATCTCCGTCACGCAATCTTCCTGCTGACTACTTGTCCCTGCTTCTAACTGGATGTTGGAGTTCTCTACACCTCCTCGGGGGTCTTCTGCAATAATCTTTCCCTCTCTCTCTGTATCTGGCACCTGTCCATCTAAAGGTGTTGTTTCAGGTGGAATTTCTCTCAATCTTTCATCTGGTACTTCCTTCTCACAGATTTCTTTTATGGTCTCTCCACTGTTCTTTTCTTTGTTCTTCCTTTGTTCTTTCTTGGATGAATGGGCTCTTTGTTCTGTCTCTGAGTCTGAACTGGATTCAGAAATCTGCAATCTTTTCCTTAGGGAGTTACTTCTGGGGACCAAAGTTAACCTTGGCTCTGTCTCCCCCTTTCAGGGTTTTCTCCTTCCTTATCCTTTGGCTCTCAGTCATTTGACTCAGTACTGGATTTTGATTCGTCAAAATACTCTTTCTCTTTACAATCCACTGGATTTGGAATTCTCAAAGTATGACTTGCATGGATCCAGTTCTTCAATCCAGCACACTTTACAGCTGTTGTTATAGTCAAGATGACTTGCCTTGATTTTCCCCACCTGGGAACCAAACAGTTTCTTCTTCTGTGTACTTTTATCCTTACCCAGTCCCCTGGGCTTAGATCATGAGCTTGCTTCTTTTCAAGAGTGGTGGCATCCGCTCCAACCTGATGAAACACAGAATGAACTGCGTCAGCCAGGCTTTTACAGTATTCCAATACCATGTCATCAGTTATTGTCATCAGCTTGTTGACTGGTATAAATACATGTCTCATTGTGCGTCCCATGATGATTTCATGAGGACTCAAACCAGTAGTTCTGTCTAGTATTGATCTAATAGTCATGAGTACTAGAGGCAAGACATCGGGCCATTTCATACCTGTGGCTAAACACATTTTCCCTATTCTGTTTTTGATGGTACCATTCATTTGTTCTACTACACCAGAAGCCTCTGGTCGGTAGGCACAATGCAGTTTTTGCCGTACATTCAATGCTTCACAAATCAATTTTATGATCTCATTATGAAAATGTCCTCCTCTGTCTGATTCAATTGTTATTTGGAACCCAAACCTAGGTATAAATTCCCTCAACAATAAATTTGCCACCGTCATTCCATCATTTCTTCTTGTTGGGAACGTTTCTACCCACCTGGAGAATAGACACACCATCACCAAAACATACCTCAACCTGTTACAAGGAGGCATCTCAATGAAATCTACTTGCATTCTGGTGAAAGGTCCTCCCTCTCGGCCTATTGTTCCTAGACTCACCACTGTTTTTCTTCCTGGATTGTATTGCTGACAAATTAGGCATCTTTGACAAATACTTTCCGCCACAAGCCTAAACTTGGCAATATACCAAGTCTGTTTAAAAGACCTAATCATGGCGTCTCTCCCTATATGTCCCTGTCCATGATACATCCGTGCCATGGCAGACATCATGCTATCAGGCATAACTGGTCTTCCATCTCGATAGACCCTCACATGATCTTTCTCTCTTGGTGCACATCCTGCTTTTACCCACTGTTTTACTTATTCCTCTCCTGCTTCTTCCTGCAATGGTCTTACCTCATCCCATGTTCCCACAGTGTTAGTAAACATTGGGAAACACGAAACCAATTATTTTTCCTTTGCCCGATTGATTGAATTCTGATTTCGTGCACAATACTGTGCCATGTCATTGCCAAATTTATTTCCAGTGGCAATATAATCACCACTGCGACTATGAGCAGCACATTTTACCACAGCCAATTGCCTGGTCAGCTGTATTGCCTCAAGCAACCTTCCAACCACTTCAGCATTCTTAATGGGAGTCCCACTTGAGGTCAGGAAACCTCTTTGCAGCCAAATGTGGCCGAAATCATGGACCACCTCGTAGCCATACTGGCTATCAGTTATCACAGCAAAACACAAATGTCCCTATTAAAAGAGAAGGCCTAAGGGATTGTCCTAAGCCAAGTGTCTATTATTCATCGATAATTCTCTCAAACAATAATAAAATACCCTTTGATCTGTCCACAGTAACTTGTATATGCACTAATAAAGGTCTATTAACAAAACTTATTCATAAAAGTCAGATTTCTTTATTATTAATAAACATCAAACAATGAATCATATTAAAATATCCTTCCCTCCCGAAGTGGGTTACAATCTTTAATGAATTTAATTAATAACAATTTAAAATTTGGTCAATATAAGTAAAAGTCGACGCAGCGTTTCGGTGATTTCACCTTCTTCAGGACTAAAAACGATTTCATCAAATCTAAAAAGAGGGAAAAGGTTTTTTCTTAAAACCAAAATTCACTAAACAGTGCAATATACAGTCCTACAGATCATTGTATCAACATCCATTGTAAATTTTCTCAATTATGTTTCATTTCTAAACAACCTTTAGTTTCCACAGTATTGAGAAGACACTTGACGTTACAGAGAGATAATCATTATTAACTCGTTTCATTGTGCAAGAAACAAAGACTACATTTATCATATTTTTCTGATTCACTAAAAATTCTTCGACATCACAAAATAAACATACCTCATATGTTTGAGAAATTAATTATGGATATTTCAATAGGCTATCCAGATGGAATAACCCTTCTAAATGGATGTATATTCCTGCTGATAATTGAATCTATAATGAAAGGAGGTATAAATATTTAACATATCTTCTACTTTTATTCTTGTTTGTTAAATATTATTTGAACTAAATTGCCATACCTTCTTAGTAGTAAAACTCAGTTAATTTTGTCCACAAGAGCCACCGTAAATGTATCCATATGTCGAGACAAGTGCCTTTAAAACTTTGGCGACTGGTTTCTCTAAAGAGACAAAGGATGGAAATAATGCTCATTCAAACACTAAGATTTTTTCTCTCTCTCTATTAGACTCTTGGATTTAATTATTTCTAGCGTTAGATAGCTTATGCTCACCGTATTAATCAGGTGCATGTAAATCCTTTCTTCAATTATTTCCATATGATAAGGAAATTACATCAGACAGATCTGAGGTAGTGATTATTCTCAATTTTTCACTTTCCTGTAGTCAGTCTTCTATATGAAAAGATCGGAATTCATTATTACTATATTTATTCCTCTATATTAGACATCTATTAAAGTAGCACAACAGAATTTCAGTAATTAGGCGTCATTTTATTAAGAAGCCTATTACTATTAAGTATTCATGCTTCAATTTCCTAGACCGCAATATACTAGACTACTTCGTTTACGCACATTATTATTAATAATACATCTTTTTCTTTTAAGTTTGTGCCGCATTTGCATGCCTATTTTGTTCTGTATTACTTAAAATAACTACATTGGCGGTTTCCGCTGATAATGGAGACTGGGATTACTTTCTACTAAAGTGTAAGGGTACTGCTAACGGCATAGTCAATATCTTTTAGCAAACCGGAACTATCGTTAGTTAAAAAGCGCTTTGAGCTGAAGCTGATGTCGGGCTAAAAAGTAAATAGAGTTTCCATTCCCGCTTACCTTTTTAGATCAGATCGGCCTCCCTGCTCTTGTGGACCCTTCGATATCGGCGTATCAAGGGTTTGTCTTTTTCGTCTCATTATATATCTTACACGGCCGGAAATTGCCAATTACGTAATTATGTCATTTCCTGTTTAGGCTCGTATGTGAATCGAGACTTCCACTTGTGTGACCGCGGTGGCCATCTTGGAATGGTGTAAAGATTAAAAATTTTCGTGATGTATTCTCACCGTATCAACATATCCTTATAAATGAAACCTGGTTTTAAGTCTTATTTTTTAAATCTAATATTTTTAGAAGTTGTTCAAGACTATAAATGTTCTTGTACAGGAGAATAATGTATATGTTCGTCGGGAATTCCACCTATGGAACCATGGCGGCCATCTTAGAACGGTGGAAAAAGTAAGAATTACATGACTCTTATGGTGTAGACCCATTTAAAACCACTTAATTTATTCAGAAGTTATTCAGGGCAATAAGTGCTCTGCCTCAGGGTATGTAATAATTACGTATTTCAAAGTGGCAGCAGTTACATACTATGTAATATAATACATAATTGTTACATAGTTGCCGCGTACGTTGGCAAAAAGGCATATTAGATTAAATGTAGATCAGGCTAATACGTATTGCCTAAAAAAGGTCGAGTATCTTTCTATCATATTATTAATTAGAGTTTAGTAGACCTAAGGTTGGCTATTATTATCCAATCTATAAGAGATACATAATTTGTCTAATACTATGTCTAGATGTTACCTACAGACATCTTAAGACAGTGGAGTGTTTAAAACATCTCAAAATGGTATCATATTTATTGAAGAAAGTTCTGTTAATCATAATGATCTACTAAGGGGGCTGTTTTTTTCTTGGTTCTGATCGCGGATTTGTGTTCTGTGATTCTCGTGCGTACTTCGCGTGAGGTCTTGATTTTTGTAACAAACTTCAGTAACATTAGCAATAAAGTGAAAAACATAGTGAATAGAAATTGGTCACTACTTAAAGATAAGAATGAGACCATACCACCTAAACCTATGTTTTCATTTAGGAGGAATAGTACGATTCGCAATAAATTAGTACAAACCTATAGAGAAGCAAGGCCACCTAAACAGAACACCATTGACAATGCTCCTTTTCCTGTTGGCACTTATCCGTGCAATTCCTGTAAAAACTGTAGTAACATTATTAAGGGCAGTACAGTGACACATAATGGCAACAAGCACAACATTAAAAATTTGATAAATTGTAGGACCAGCAATTTAATCTACATGATAATGTGTCCGTGCAATAAAGCATATATTGGTGAGACCTCACGCGAAGTACGCACGAGAATCACAGAACACAAATCCGCGATCAGAACCAAGAAAAAAACAGCCCCCTTAGTAGATCATTGGTTAGAAGCAAACCATATAATAGATGATCTGAGATGGTGCGGCATAGAAATTATCCAATACAACACACGTGGTGGTGATATCACGATTAAAAGAAAAAAGCGCGAACAATTTTTTATGTCACGCTTCAATACCTATAAAAACGGTTTGAACAACAAAGAAGATTGGGAGAAACTACTGTAGTATTTTTGGTTCAATAATACACCACTATTATGATTAACAGAACTTTCTTCAATAAATATGATACCATTTTGAGATGTTTTAAACACTCCACTGTCTTAAGATGTCTGTAGGTAACATCTAGACATAGTATTAGACATATTATGTATCTCTTATAGATTGGATAATAATAGCCAACCTTACGTCTACTAAACTCTAATTAATAATATGATAGAAAGATACTCGACCTTTTTTAGGCAATACGTATTAGCCTGATCTACATTTAATCTAATATGCCTTTTTGCCAACGTACGCGGCAACTATGTAACAATTATGTATTATATTACATAGTATGTAACTGCTGCCACTTTGAAATACGTAATTATTACATACCCTGAGGCAGAGCACTTATTGCCCTGAATAACTTCTGAATAAATTAAGTGGTTTTTAAATGGGTCTACACCATAAGAGTCATGTAATTCTTACTTTTTCCACCGTTCTAAGATGGCCGCCATGGTTCCATAGGTGGAATTCCCGACGAACATATACATTATTCTCCTGTACAAGAACATTTATAGTCTTGAACAACTTCTAAAAATATTAGATTTAAAAAATAAGACTTAAAACCAGGTTTCATTTATAAGGATATGTTGATACGGTGAGAATACATCACGAAAAATTTTAATCTTTACACCATTCCAAGATGGCCACTGCGGTCACACAAGTGGAAGTCTCGATTCACATACGAGCCTAAACAGGAAATGACATAATTACGTAATTGGCAATTTCCGGCCGTGTAAGATATATAATGAGACGAAAAAGACAAACCCTTGATACGCCGATATCGAAGGGTCCACAAGAGCAGGGAGGCCGATCTGATCTAAAAAGGTAAGCGGGAATGGAAACTCTATTTACTTTTTAGCCCGACATCAGCTTCAGCTCAAAGCGCTTTTTAACTAACGATAGTTCCGGTTTGCTAAAAGATATTGACTATGCCGTTAGCAGTACCCTTACACTTTAGTAGAAAGTAATCCCAGTCTCCATTATCAACGGAAACCGCCAATGTAGTTATTTTAAGTAATACAGAACAAAATAGGCATTCAAATGCGGCACAAACTTAAAAGAAAAAGATGTATTATTAATAATAATGTGCATAAACGAAGTAGTCTAGTATATTGCGGTCTAGGAAATTGAAGCATGAATACTTAATAGTAATAGGCTTCTTAATAAAATGACGCCTAATTACTGAAATTCTGTTGTGCTACTTTAATAGATGTCTAATATAGAGGAATAAATATAGTAATAATGAATTCCGATCTTTTCATATAGAAGACTGACTACAGGAAAGTGAAAAATTGAGAATAATCACTACCTCAGATCTGTCTGATGTAATTTCCTTATCATATGGAAATAATTGAAGAAAGGATTTACATGCACCTGATTAATACGGTGAGCATAAGCTATCTAACGCTAGAAATAATTAAATCCAAGAGTCTAATAGAGAGAGAGAAAAAATCTTAGTGTTTGAATGAGCATTATTTCCATCCTTTGTCTCTTTAGAGAAACCAGTCGCCAAAGTTTTAAAGGCACTTGTCTCGACATATGGATACATTTACGGTGGCTCTTGTGGACAAAATTAACTGAGTTTTACTACTAAGAAGGTATGGCAATTTAGTTCAAATAATGTTTAACAAACAAGAATAAAAGTAGAAGATATGTTAAATATTTATACCTCCTTTCATTATAGATTCAATTATCAGCAGGAATATACATCCATTTAGAAGGGTTATTCCATCTGGATAGCCTATTGAAATATCCATCATTAATTTCTCAAACATATGAGGTATGTTTATTTTGTGATGTTGAAGAATTTTTAGTGAATCAGAAAAATATGATAAATGTAGTCTTTGTTTCTTGCACAATGAAACGAGTTAATAATGATTATCTCTCTGTAACGTCAAGTGTCTTCTCAATACTGTGGAAACTAAAGGTTGTTTAGAAATGAAACATAATTGAGAAAATTTACTATGGATGTTGATACAATGATCTGTAGGACTGTATATTGCACTGTTTAGTGAATTTTGGTTTTAAGAAAAAACCTTTTCCCTCTTTTTAGATTTGATGAAATCGTTTTTAGTCCTGAAGAAGGTGAAATCACCGAAACGCTGCGTCGACTTTTACTTATATTGACCAAATTT
This sequence comes from Triturus cristatus, assembly GCF_964204655.1. Lineage (NCBI taxonomy): Eukaryota > Metazoa > Chordata > Amphibia > Caudata > Salamandridae > Triturus > Triturus cristatus. The sequence goes on from NC_140591.1 coordinate 1,681,091,650, forward strand.
TAAATTGTTATTAATGAAATTCATTAAAGATTGTAACCCACTTCGGGAGGGAAGGATATTTTAATATGATTCATTGTTTGATGTTTATTAATAATAAAGAAATCTGACTTTTATGAATAAGTTTTGTTAATAGACCTTTATTAGTGCATATACAAGTTACTGTGGACAGATCAAAGGGTATTTTATTATTGTTTGAGAGAATTATCGATGAATAATAGACACTTGGCTTAGGACAATCCCTTAGGCCTTCTCTTTTAATAGGGACATTTGTGTTTTGCTGTATTCTAGTACCCCGTCCCTCTGTGAGTGTCACATTGGGGTAACTCCCTTGTTTTTGACTATATCAGTTATCACAGTCACTCTCACACTTTTCCCAATCTTACATGCTTTGGTCAGGGCGAGAAGTTCAGCTACTTGGGCCGACCTTACTCCTTTCAAATAGGATGCTTCCATCACTGCTGCAACTGTACATACTGCATATGCTGCACTTAACACTCCATTGTCTGTTCTCAAACAGGATCCATCAACAAACATGACATAATCACTTTCTGGTAAAGTGTCATCTTTTATGTCAAGCCTTGGTTTTGTACAAAAATCAAGTACATCCAAACAATCATGATCTGCTTCATCTCTTACCTCCACATGCTCTACATCAGGCAACAATGTTGAAGGATTCACATTCACGCATCTCACAAGACTCACATTTGTTGCGCCCAAAATGACCTTTTCATATTTAGTCAGTCGGCTGTGCGTCACATACTGAGTACGACTCCTTGTTACAAGAATCGCCAAATCATGAGGTACAAAAACTTTCACAGGGTATCCCATCACAATTCCTTCGCTCTGTTCCAAACTTCGACATGTAGCAGCTACTGCTTTCAGACACCCAGGAAGGGCTACAGCTACTGGGTCCAACATGGATGAAAAATATGCAATTGGTTTCCTCAGTTCTCCATGCTTCTGTACTAGAACAGAGAGTGCACATCCATTTATCTCACTGCAATACAACTCGAACTCCTTATCATAGTCAGGCATACCTAACGCTGGCACTTCACACAATCCTTCTCTGAACTTCTTGAATGCTGCCAACTCCTCTTTGTTCAAATCAATCGGATCTCTCACATCACTTCTTGTCAGTCGTACCAAAGGATTTGCAATCAGTGAGAAATTTCCTATCCATTGACGACAATATCCAACCATTCCCAGAAACATTCTCACTTCTCTTTGGGTCATTGGTGGACTCATTCTTTTGATAATCCTGATTCTGTCTATGGTTATTTTCCTGTGTCCTTTCTCAATGCTGTGTCCCAAATATTGGACTTCTCTTTTACAAAATTGTAATTTTGATGGTGACACTTTTAATCCTCCATCTGCCAAATGATTTAACAAAGCTACCGTGTCTACCTCACAAGCTTCACGAGTTTTCGATGCCACAAGTAGGTCATCGATATACTGGACTAGTACTGAATTTTCAGGCATTTCTGTATTTCTGTAGGGGCTTTCTGTATAGCCCTGTGGAATTCGGCACCACGCCAAAATACGCTCCCCGAAACGAAATGCAAAAATTTGCTGACTGTCATGGTGCAATGGGATGGAAAAGAAAGCATGGCACAAATCAATCACTGTGTACCATTCTGCGTCATGAGGAATCTGACATAAGATCACAGATGGATTCGGTACAATGGGACAACATGATACAACAATTTTGTTTATCTTTCTCAGATCTTGCACTATTCTGAACTTCCCACTAGGCTTTTTCAGTCCCATTATCGGTGAATTACATGGGCTACTCATTATTTCTCTCAAAATTCCTTGTTTTATCATTTTCTCAATCACAGGAGTAACTCCTTCAATTATTTCAGGTGTCAATTTATATTGTGGAACATTTGGATAACATGCTCCTTCTTTTACAGTTATCTTTACTGGGTCTACATTCCTCATCAATCCTACATCTTCTCCTGTGAAGTCCCAAACTTCTGCTTTTACTGATTGTTTCAATTCTTTTGGTAGTTCGTCAGGGTTGAATACAGCATATGTTCCTGTAACCTCTTTCTCCCTGTTTGCCAATGTAATTTTATACAACACATCATCATCTGGTGTTTCAAAGGCTATTCCATCTGGAGTACAAAATATAGTGCAATTCATCTTGTACAAAAAATCCCTACCTAACAAGTTCACAGGACTAGTGTCACACACTACAAATCTGTGCATTTCAGCAAATTTCCCTATACTAACTTTCACGGGTTCTGTAAGATAAGTTTTAATCTGTCTGTTGGAGACCCCAACTACTTGGATCGTTACATCCGAGAGAGGAAGATTCTTAACATCAGCTGATCTATCAGTTGATCGAGTAGCACCAGTATCAACTAGGAAAGTAATATTTTCATTATTAACTTTTCCATCTACAAATGGGCCTGTCTGGTCTACTTCTAGAGTTGCGCCAAGTACGCACTCTTCTTCCTCTCTTCGGCACTGTCAATAACCCTCTTCTGAATCGCTTTCATTGCGTTGCAGCCAATACTGCGAAACAGCGCTAGCGCGTTGCGGCTTATTTACCTACTCTTCGTTGTAGAATCCATTCTCCTTACTATACTTCTGGCAATTTTGTTCTGTGGAAAAGGTGGTTTTGGCACCTGATTCTGTTGTGTTACACCCTGCTGTTGTCGTTGCTGTTGACCACTCAGCTCATTCTGCACCTGTGGATTCAAGGATGAATTTTCATCATTAATACTTGGTGGATTCTTACACTCAGATTTCCAATGCCCTATCCTACCGCAATAATGACATGGAAATTTCTTTTTAGCTTCCTCAATATTCCCTTTATTTTTCCCAGGATTAAATCTTTGTTTTGACCCAGCTTGTTCCACTAATTGTGCTTCTGGTCTCTCTGCTACCTTTACCTGTGCCCACATTGCCTTCTCTTTTAGTTTTTGCTGTTTTGCTTCAATTTTATCACTAAAATATTTAGCATGTCTCAATACTTCGTCTATTTTCTTGTTTTGCCAATCTACTGTATGCTGTTTGATCATTTCACTAATTTCTGGAAGAAGACCATATACAAACCTGTATACGAAATGACTCAAATCCTTGTCACTCAAATTTTCATCTCCACTGAATTGTTTAAAGGCTAAAATTAACCTCTCATAATAGGCATGTACTGATTCTTTGCTTTCTTGATGTGTTCTGTCAATTTTCACCCAATCTGTCTCCTTAGGGGGTACTTTGTTCTTCAAGAATGCCATAACCTGTCCGTATTTCTTCATTACCTCAGGGTCTGGAGCTGCTGTCTTAGGATCCCTTGGGTATTCCTGTGTCGGCCAATCTATTACTATTTTACATTCTGTCCATAGATCTGCTGGTACAATTATATCACACAGGCTATTCAAATCGATCCACAATACTTTGCATAATTTCACAAATCTGTCCACTTGTCTATACCACTCAACAGGCTTTTCACGCAGTCGAGGGAAGTCATTCGTAAATGACAAAATATCCTGTCTAGTCCATGGGACATGCACATATCCTCCTCCTGGAAGGAATCTCTCTCATAGGGAATTCTGTCACAACCTTCTCTTTTTCTCTTATAGGATAGGCTGAAAACGTTTTGTCTGAAACTTCGTCTCGCTTACGATACCATCTGCTCTTCCATTTGTCCACATCTCCCCATTTTCTCAACAAAATAATTATATCCTTAATCTGACCTATTCGTCCTGTGGTATTCATGTTTTCAATGTCTTTTTCAGTGAAATCTACTCGATAGGGTTTCTGTAAGGCTTTTACCTTTTCAATATCAATACCCATCTCATTTGCCACTTCTTCTAATCTTTCATGAAGATTTTTCGCTCTCCATGTTACACTTTTGCACAGAAATAACAATTCCTCATCTTGGTACGTTTTTAGCTTCTCTGTCGGGATAGTTCCTACTATTAATTCTTCCAATACCATTCGTAATTTTGCTACATCTATTGACTGAGATTCTTTGTCTTTCTTTTGCAAGCTTCACAACCATTCACTCAACTCCTCTGTAGATGGTCCTACTGGCTTCTCTACATTTCCTTGTCCAAAATCTTTTTGCGTTTCTGACCTAGTCTCTATCATTGTCATACGTTTCTCTGCACATTTCTGACCTACAAACGGGTTGTTTGAAAAATTCGGTTCAATCATACTCAAAGTCTGTCTCCATGGATTCTCACTCTGACTCACTCTTGGTTCAACCAGTTTATTACTTTTATAAGGGACTGTCAAACAATGTTCACTGTCTTTTTGCTTGTCAAAAATAGGCATTACTGGACCTATCGTTACTGGTACAGTTATCGCTTCCAGATTCTTAGTCAATTCTCTTATTTTCTCCGTTAATTCTAGGGTTGTTTTGGCTAAATCTGCTGAATTTTCTCCATCCAATTTTCCTCCAGACTTCTTTTCTACCTCTCTAATAGGATTATTTCTTCCCAAATCTTGGAACTCTGGTTCCGGTTTTATGATTCGTACTGTTTCTTTCATTGGGGCACTTGGAGTTAATATTTCTGGTTCTGGTCGGTATGGTGGTGGATTCTTATAGAACATATCATCAAGAACATCATCCTCGGACTCATTCACTCCATACCCTTTCGTCTCCACATTATGCCTCTTTTCTACACACTTTCGTCCTTCATTCTATCCTGCAGTTCTTACGGGAAACAAACCCTCAGTCATACTCGCATTCCGCCACCTTCTCATTCGATCATCATGCGTCTCATGTCCATACGATCTGCCAAACAATTACCTATATCCTCCACCATTTCTCTGTCTTTCTTGGTCATGCATTTCGTCTTCCCACTCCGTCAAAGCCTCAAATTGAGTCGGTCTAGGTCTCGGTTCTAAATTCATCATTTTCTCTCTCAAATTTCTCAAAACGGCCAAGTTAAATGAACCATGTTCTGGAAAAGCTAACACTCCGTCCTCCTTCGTATACTTAACCCAGTTGTCCAACCAAATACAGGTGTGATATCCATATTTCGCAATCATTAAGGATGCAGGGGTTTTCGGTAGAGGAAGTAACTGTCCTTCCCTAGTTTTGATCGGTTTGTCCTTCTTAAACCACTTCTTAATTTTACCAAACCATGACTTTTTCTCCTTTTCTGGTGGATCGTAATACATTTTCCTTTCTTTTTGTGTCTCACTAGTTTCTCCCTACAACTGTACCTCTACTCTGTCCAATCGCAGCGAGACTCACACTAACGCACCAATCCGGAGAGTCTACGTCACTGTCACAATCCTCAAATCCCAGCACGACTCACACTAACGCACCAATAGGGAGCGTTTTACGTTACCCTGTATTTCTCCACTCCTAGCGCAGCGCAGACTAACGCACCAATCCGGAGAGTTTTGCAGTTCTGACCGACTGTCCAATCCCAGCGCGGTCGTTCTGACATCAGCAGCCGCTGCGGCAGCTCCTGCTCCTGTCTACCCCTCCTTTACAAATCTGCTCAGTAAGTTTTGTTTCAATTTCTACAATTCTGTTAGTAACAACATGAAAAGGTCTCTATTGTCCGCTTCGCTAACCAAAGAATAGCAATAGACCTTTCTCACGAGAATTCCGTCTTTCCCGAGAGCAGCGCTTACCTCTGCCCTACTACGGAATAGTTACTTCCGTTGATAAAGTAGCACATCCCTCTACTTCACCCTTGTAACAAGCATTAGCTAACCGTTTCTCTAATATTTAGGACACATAGTTGGAGACCCAATGCTCCTGAGAAATAAACCCAGAGTTTCACAATTAACCTGAATGCTATTTCGTTCACGCACTTTCACACTAGAAAATGTAGTACATTCACACAGAATCCTGTCTTTCCCGAGAACAGCGAACAGTCTGTTCTACTACAGAATTATAACACACGTTAACAAAGCAACGCTTACCTCTCCTTTGTCCTTCTAACAAGCTCAGAGAGTACCTATTACCTTTCCAGTGATAAGCGTTATCGGAATGCCAGTTGGATCCCTGGTACCTAAGACCAGAAGTTCACAGGTAACCTTCGCTATCTTACACACTTCTTCCACACAGAAAATGTCTCTAATGGCAACACACAGCGATGTCACCGAATCGAACCCAGACAATGCGTTGTGCAACTTCAATCGTTACACGTTTTCTCCTGTGTACCTACAGGATAACAACAATTCCGTCTTTCCCGAGAACAGCGCTTACCTCTGCTCTACTACGGAACTGTTACAAGCTTCCGACTTCCTACATCCCAGAAGCCGTGCAAACAACATAAAACTCAACGCAACTCAACATAGAGTGTTAGTACATAAACCAATATTAATAACCAATAATCAATAAGCTATTTACAAGCAATAATCACCAAACCAAAACAATAAAAACCATCGTCTTGCTACCAGAAAACTGATGCAGCGCAGAACATCAAATTCCCCCTTCGGCACAGACCAACTACCTCGGCATCCAATTCACTCACATACATTCATTGGTGGGGCCCATAACACCAATATACTTACACTCGGTCGACCTGTTTTCTGAGGGAAAATACGTTTCACAACGCTGACATGAGAGGAATACCTTTACTTTTACCCTAAACACATTGACATCAAACCTAAGATATCCCTCCCATACGGAGATAGATCATTTAGTTTAATTGGTGATTGATGATTAACTCATCTACCTATGCTCTACTTCTTTTCTTTATTCTTCTTCTTCAAATAATCGACACAACACATTTGTCAATTAATCAATTATTCTTTATCTAAGTAATATTGCAAAAAATGTTAGAAATCATCATCAGCATTTCAGAGCATCATATTTACCTATTCTGGCTAAAGTCGTCCTCTAAGTCAGTCAGTCAAAGAGAATTTTATTCAGCAAAGTTAGGCCGCAATTCAGTCTCTCATAGATTCAGGATAACAGCTGTCCAGCAGTGTCACCGTCCTCTCCGTCAGCATAACGTCAAGAAATCGAGTTCGTCAAAGAAGAGCAAGCCGGTCGTAGCGTTACTATCCTAATTCCCTACCTACTTTTATAATGAAAATAATATCACAATGTATCAAGATCGGGGTTTAGAGAGTCTGGATTGGTCAACTTGGGGTGGCGAGGTGAAGTTCTCACATAGTCCACAATATGAGGTCATCGCACTTGCTGGTTCCGGTTTTTAAATCAAGCATTGTCCTTTCTTTTGGATGGGTTCCCGGAATGACCTTGTAGGGTACATGTTCTTCCGGGGTCAGGTCTAGGCCACTGTTGCTGGCGGTGACGTCTGCGCACTTCACCCAGAACCTCGTGTTGTCAGGGCAGTCACATTTAACGTCTCGTTCAGCCATCTTGTATAGGCCGAAATGGTCAACTTAAGCAAAAGAAACACAAAAACATAATTAAAACATAGAAATGACTAACAAAATGTTATCCCCTTGCTAATACCCATATATGTGTGTATTTATCTAGCAGAAGCGACATATAACATATAATATTTTAATTTTCTACTATTAATATGCGTACACCAGTTAATTCACAATTAATATAGCCATGCAAAGTGCAATTCCCACGTATAATTCTCTTGTTAATATAGTTGGTGAGTTATCACTTCAAACAAATTAATAATATTACAATTAATTGATTATTCAGATTAATATAAACATGCAGAATGGGGGGGGTATACAAAATTTTGTACTACCCGCTCCAGCACTACAACACCATAGACACTTTTTGACTAACTCCTCAAGAGTCAAAGGACAACTCTTGAGAACAGCCTATTAATGAGCATTTCCTGGATGCAGCCACCAGTGAATGGGGAATAACCCCAAGCACATTACAAGGAAGAGAGTTGGGCAGGGATTTGAGCCCCGACCTCTGGGTAGATTGTGTTGTCATTATTCCTTTGCATGTGTAGAGTTGGAAATAAAATACTTATTTTTCTTATAAAAGCAAGTATTTGACTGGACATTGATTTATTATCCATACTGTTTGCACTTTGAGCTATAAGTAGGCTTCATATACCTGGATCAACACTTCCCCCACGGCCCCAGGGGGCCTTCCACTGCTCATCCACAGCTATCACTGAGAATCAAGTGCAGAAGGTTTCTTGGCTCAGTTACTCTGTAGGTCAGGTCATGGGACATCAGGAGTAATAGGCCTTAACCACCATGGTTTGGCCCAGTAGCTCCTGCATGCCACTTGGCTCTCTGAAAGGTGTTCTAACATCACCATAGCATATGTATTCGAGTAAAAAGGCAAGGCACCGCCAGGGGTAGTGCAAGGTTTGGCAGGAAACCAACAATGAACCAGAAATGAATGATGTAAACATGGATGCAAAAGTGCCTTCAGAGAAGTCACCAACTCCAAGGGAAAGAAACAGGGGGAGATGGAGTTTACAAACACCAGAGTAACCAGGTGATCATGATGGAGAAATAAGCACAAGTCTAAACAATTCTAGGTAAAGATGCACACAAGGAGTGCTCCCCTGAGATGTGTTTCCAAAAAGCAGATTGTCTGCAATATGCTTAGGGCAGCTTTGATCGAATGTCAATTTTTTACACTCCAACTTCCAAGTGTAGAAATGCCTACTCTTATTTTTTTAATTGGACTTCCTGCTACCTGCTTTGCCCATAGTAAAAATCCGTGCTCTGAGGAGAATACAAATTTGGAATTTGCTATTGAGAGACCACCTTTTAATATGCACATACTTGTGTCAACCACAATCGCCTAATCCAATTCACAGGTCCGCCCACCAAACAGGGGGCAGCAGTCTCTTGAAAAACACTTATTGGTTCTCATAGTGGTCATGAAAAGGAAAGGGTACATGATATCTGGCCCACTTCTGCTCACTCCTTGCGCTGGCACTCTGTGTGCTGCTCAGCGTCGGCCCACGCACCCTTGCGCCATAGTGCAAGTGGGTCTGCTTTACGAGCAGGATTGTTTTTGTGCAGGAAGGCATTTTCCTTTTTGCATGTGTGGTGCTGAACGCAGCATGAATACAAAGAGGAATTAACAAGGGGAAATTAAGATATTTTTCCTTGTGATGTCTAGGTCAAAGAGGGGCACCATTTTGGCGCAATCCTAAGTTTACAGACCTTTGTGAATCTGGGATTGCATCAAAAACTTTGGATGGATGCATGGGAACACCCATTCTCCACCCATGGAATGCCTCGCCGAGGCAAGGTAACACAAGGAGGCGATATGCAGGACCTTGCGTTACTTTGGATATACTAAACCACACAGAGCAGCAAAATGTAGCTTTGCATTGCTTAGTAAATCCCTCTTAAGGACTTGCATTGCCTTGCAACGACTTACATCATTCAAGAGAAAGAAAAGTCCCTAGTAAATCCGCCCCACAGTTTCCATCACACTTCAAAACTGCAAAACAATGTGCTTCATTTGTGCTTTCCTAACTGATGATATTTTTTTAAACACTTGTACAGTTTATTTACAGGTATTTCAATGTTGTTGTGGGTTAGAAAAACCTGACATAACAGAACATTATCTTCAGTCACTGTCTGTGACTGGGGATAATGTTTCATTGCCTGAAAAATGACAAAGCTTTCACCATCGTTTACTGTACCATTGCCAATGAACTTGACGATGAGGAGCAGGCAGTCTCCGGGGCGCAAAGATCCCTCACCGTGGAAGAGACCAGCATCGACGGTGACACAACAACGACAGAAGACTCTTACACCACAGAAATCACCGGCATCGATAAAGAAAATATTGCGGTCAACAAAATCATCTTCCTCAAGGAGCAACCCTCTATCATCAAAGAAGGCGTTGTCAATGAGGAAGCCTCCTCCTCTTACACAGTTTGACCTCTAGCTTCAAACCATTCCAATGGGTGAAGCTGTTGACAATCCCACCAGCACCTACAGTTCCAGGAAAAGAGTCTATCTCTACATCAACAGCATCACTGGTAGAGACAGTGATAACTGCACATGCGGTGCTACAAGTCACCACAATAACCACTGGCTTACCTCAGACACTCCTGATGAAACTAGCATTGCCAATGGAATTCCACCAGAAGTTGGACAGAGAGCACATTTATACTGATGAAGAAATTATATCAAATTAAATAAAATACCACCTCCCAAGCTGAAGGGTCTCGCAACCTTGATTTTCGTTGTGTGTCATGCTTCTCTGGTGAACGCCAGGAAGAGCAGATTCCAGAAACATCTACAACTCCAATGGTACAAGTACCCATGACAAAACGAATGCAAGACTTTTATGGAGAACTGCATTCATCTAGACTGGTGCCCCACCTGTGGCACCTTCTATAGACTTGGCACCCAGACCACTGCCAGATGTTCGATGGGACGCCAGGTCATGTTCAACAAACCTCCCTCAGGAAACACCACTAGACCTTCCAAAAAGAGAATGAGGTTTGCACACCATCTGAAGCCGTGCAAGAAGAAGGGGATAATTCCCCAGGTCATGCACAGACTCCTCTCATAAGGACAATCAAGATCTCCATTGGGAGGGCTATGCACCAGCAGAGCTTTCGAGTCCAGATGCACTTCCATGCAGGCAGTGGGCCTCATTTATGAGATTTTGGTGTAGGGCAGTGCAGCAGGGCACCTTGCTTGGCAGCCCTATGCCAACGTGAAAGGGCAGGAATGCATTGTAGTTATGCAATACAGCACACTCCTGTCCTTTCTCCAGCACTGGCGCTGTTTCTGCTGCCTAGCACCAACCCCTACACCGTTGCACCATGGTGCGAGGGTGCCTGTGTTGTCGGCTGGATTGTTTTTGTTCAGGATGGGACACAATGCTGCACAAAATCAATCGTGTGAGACGTTTTCCTCTTTCTATGTGTCTGCAGATTGCAGCACAAATATAAAGGGACAAAACTAGGAGAAATAAACATATTTCTCTTCGTTACATCTCACCCCGGGATGCGTAGGGATTTGACGCTTCCCCAGTTTTACAAAACTTTGTAAACGTGGGGCAGCATCAGATTCCATGGGTGTTGCACAGGAACAGCAGCCACACACCCATGGAACATCTCTTGGGTGCAGAGTAAGGCGCTGCAGCGATTGGCGCTGAATTACCTTACTCATGATTTATTATGTCACTTAAAGCCACACAGGGTGACTTTGCGTGACTTTGTAATTCTTTATGAGAGCCCTGAGTCACGCATGTACCACTTTACGTGGAACAAGCCCCAATATTTATAGATTTCACATGCTAGTGATAGAGATACTTTAAATGAATTTACCAATGCCAACAACCGAGCAGCATAAGAAATCCTACAACAGAATTAAACCATATAACAAAACTGGAAACAATACATACCATCTGATAAAGCCCATACAGCTAACTAAACCAGACTCAAACAGACCCAGCGTTCTTGGGTGCAGAGCCGAAGAACATGTGTAGCCCAGGAACCCCAAGTCTGGTGCCCACGGACATGGAGGATCACAGGTGGGATGCAGTCTGAAAGAGAGCTGGAGTCTTCCCTGCAGCAGCGATAAACATTCTAATGCAAGTGCTTTCTTGTTGAGATAGATAGACAATTTTGGAAAGACATTTACAGTTATATGACAAAGAGGTTTGTAAAGAAGAAGTAAAAGCAATTTCCAGAGAAGGCAAAATCATAACACCACATTCAAGCAGATGGCATCATGAGCAGCTTTAAGACATGTCCCTGGGTAAGCAGCACCACCATCCAACCAGAGGTGTACTCACCGGTCGTTGACATGGTCTTCCATAGTCAATGTTTACATGGATCAGACTTAAACGAAGTCTTACAAGCAGTAAAAATGATATTGACTTAGCAGTCATTTAGGCAGGAAAATCAAACACTTTCGTACTTACATGCAGGATTATTTTAACCAGAACCAAAACACACGGGAAGCAAACAACAAGGAAAATAGAGCCCCATCAGCTAACAATGCCCCTGAGAGAGCACAAAGAGTTCAACTATCACGCCAGGCCACCTCCCTCAGCATCCATGCTGGTGGGAGGAAAAGGGAGGGCTTTGGTGGTGTCGTGTGTTTCCTGCACGGCTCATTGTAGTTTTCTCTATGTCAGCCTAATTGTAATGCTGTAGGCCACATTTCCCTGTGCACACGTTACTATACAAACACGCTTGCCTTTGAGCCACATTGTATTTTCACACAGAACCTGCATATGTTTTCGTATTCTGTTCTTTTCCTTGGATTTAGTCTACACACCACACACAAGGTCAAATAACAATGCCCCTTGCTATTATCTTCGGTGAGGCACTAGCACCTTGACATCACACGAGAATGCACCTGTTGGTTATGAGCACGCATGTCTTGTCAAACAGATGTAGAGCGTTCATCTGTATATGCTAAGGTACAGGGTCTGCCACCAATCCCAGATATCTTTGATATATAATCATTTAGTTTCAGTAGAAGGGGAGCAGGGTTAGACAATTCTGTCTTATAGCATGACAGAGCTTTTTACGGTATATGGTTTATTGACCACTAACAGTATTTTTAGTATGTGTTTGCTTTCTAATTGTTGCGCGAACACTGCATTTCAGAGAACGATAGTATAAACAAATATTCAAAACTTTCGCCTGTCTCTTGTTATTGTGGACAAGTATGTGAGAGAGCAGAAGGGTGTGTCCTGTTACCACAATCCTTGAGAGGATTGGGTAATGTTGTGTTCTGGGGTGCACTTCACTTGCTTCTCTGGTAGGGGTAGGAGGGCAAGTGAGGCACTGTAGCTAGTCAGACTCAGGCGCATGGTACTGAGGGGGTACGGTGACTCAATCCCTACACACTGATGTTCTGCGGTCCCAAGCATAGTTCTGTTCCTGAGCAGAATCCCTGCAACAGTGGGAAACGTTAGGGCCATAATATTACCAGGCAATTCTTGGAATAGTTGAGAGAGGTCTTGCACATGCAGTGACAGTACTTAATATAAATGTAACTGCAGGACTTTTAGTGTATAAAAGAGTGGCAAACTGGTTCACGGTCAGCAGCTCATAGCAGTTAATGGTCACCAGCCGAAGGGCTGTGATGAGGGCACATAGGCCAAAATCACAGTGGGAAAGTTCAATGCAGGTAAGCTTCAAACACCAGCTGAGGGTTCTCCAAGATGTAGTGTCATGCTCCAAGTTCCAAGGGGTGATGGTTCATGAAGGGATAGGGCCAGGTGCCACAATGCAGTCACTCCTGCAATCTTTGTGCTTGCTGTTACTTCTTGTTTTTGAATAACCTCGCTGGGACACCAGTTTGTTTGGGTAAAGAGGGACCTCCGACTGTAGTTTGAATTAGCAGTGCTACACAGCACGCAAGTCCTAAAACAAGAAGTGTATGGACTAATCAAGTTAGGCAGTATGCACGTGATATTTACGATGCATGGGGTCACATGATATATCTCAGAAAGTGGTATCACTGCCCCTTGACCTCACAAGAAGTCACATCTCAAGAAGTGAAATCAGATCTTAGGACCTTCCACATTAGCAGGCCAAACATGAGTACAGTTGATTGCATTACAAGATTTAACAAATGAAAGCTAATCAGTACTTAAGTCTGGGATTTGAGTTCCCTGCCTGACGGAGTTAACAGCTCTGCAAAGATAGGTAGATAGGTAAGTGCTTTGAACAGTGTTACTTGCGGTTCATAAATTGCCGTCCTAATATAGCAGGTTGAGCAATGAAGCAGCAGCATCAAGGACCTGCGAGCAAGCTGCAAGGCGCGAGTTTAACCAGGGCCATTGGTTTTGCGTGATTTCACAGCTGCAGCGTTTTCCACATAATTATGGATTTGCTGCACTCTCCACATAATCCATCATCTGCTGCATAATCAAAAGATTTTAACAAAAAAAGTTTTTTAGCTAAAATGAACCAAAAGTTTCTAAAAAAATTAGGTGTCATATGTCCTTGCACAGTGGAAGAAAATTTGCAAGTATTGATTGGTCATCTTTCAGGTGTTTGTTGCTGCATTTTGGTATTAAACTGGTACTATTAAGGTGACATAATTTTCCTGACCAATATTACCATGTGTAGCAATGACAAAATAAGGAAGTAATGCTATCACAAAATGCCACATTACACTGCATAATGTGCATGTTCTTGCTACATAATTTAATCAATCCTGACGCATAATCTTGTCCTCCATTGCAGCATAATTCCAGTGGCCCTCGTTTGGAGCTTGTTTTTTTCTCAATCTTTTGTTATTATACAACTGCTAAAAAGGGGTTCTTTGGGCAGTAATCAAGACTTATTAGTACAGACCACCCAAAGCCCAGATTTACATAATTCTGACTTTATGTTTTCTTTCGGCCACGCAATGCTTAATTTGAGCCAGTGGTTTCTGGTGCTCAGCACCTACACTTAATTGTCAGCACCGGCACTTATGACAATCTGCCACATGGTGGTGCTGTTTGTCTTATTTAGAGAAGAGCACAAGAACAGTTGATTAATAATTCAATATAAATTAAACATGACTAATACTTAACGTCCAAGCCATTCGTATAGCTTTGGGGGCCTGGAATAGTCTGAATTGTAGAAATGTGATGATTAGAAGTTGTGTTGGTTCTGTCGTTGACAGCGCTGGCAGGTGCAAAGGATGGTGCAAGCTGCAGTGGTCTCCGGACGATAGCCCCATTTACTTTTTCTTTTTTAACAAATTAAGTACTGCAGCCATGCACTCTTAGCACAATAACTGCCGGTAAGGCAATATGTAACTCCTACACCTTGTAACCCTCTTTGCCTTCTGTAGCACATCCTGTACATTGATTTACACACTTGTGTGATTTATTGTCAATGTATACTGTTTGTGATGTAAAGCGTTCTAACACCCTATATTGGGATGTATCGCTCTAAAAAAGTATAGAGTTATAAAAAAAAATGGTATCTAAGTTTTTATTCCTGTAAATACATCTTCCATTCTTGTAGTACATATCACATACATTACATATACTACCTATCACTGGTGTGCTGTGAAAAACTTGACTCCAGATGGTGGTTGCTTTTAAGTACAAGTCAGGGAGAAGGTGTGTGCCTTGGTTTGCCCTCCATTACATAGCCATCTAGGTGTAGGCCCCAGGTAGCCCCCAGCCAAGCTCCTACTGAAAGAAAAGGAGGGCTAATTGCCCCTTAAAATGGCCCTTTGTTTTTGGCCCAGCTGGAATCTACTATAAGAAAGCCCCCACGCTGGCTGAACTGTGCTGCTCAGAACAGAATGCAAACAATGTGCAGACACCGCCGTACAAGTCGTGGTGTCTGCAAATTACATTGGGACACATTCAGTATATTTCACTAGGGCCCAACTTTGTTGCAGGAGGGATTACGCCCCACCCAGGAAAATAGTGCTTGGACGATACCCACCCACGTGTATCCTAACTTGTGCCCTGGTGCTACGCACCACACAGCTGTCTACAACACCCTGGGGCATATTCACAAGGAACGATCACCGAGTTAACGGCACTTTATCGCAGCCAATTTTGCGATAAACTTATCGCCCCAATCACAAGCTGGTGCTAACAGCCCACAGCACCAGTTTACCCACGATAGTAGATGCAAAAAACATCGCCACGGATGACCCCCGCAACTATCGCTAATGAGATGCAGAGTAGGTGTTCCCGTGCCAAAAGCCGCGACAACACTACTCCACAACATTCACAACGAACAGCTAGAACTGCGAAAAGAACACAAAACAGGCAATAAGGTGCATTAGCAGCAGGAAAATAACACCTGCTCTGACCTGGTGCTAAGTCGTACCACAGCCTGCACCACGAACGGGAGCACAGCCCACAGCCACATCGGAAGGGCAGCAGATGCCATAGAGCCACCGGGCATGCGGGCCAGACACCCAAGAGGGCCACAACACCCACCGCCACCACCTCAGGACCCCAAACCCCACCTGGAGTGCCCCCCCGGACCACCACAGAGGCAGCGCAGAAAAAGACAGCGGACCCCCAGGAAACGCACCAGCCTCACAGACCCCACACCTGACAATGTCATTGCCCACTACAGGCCCAAAAGGACAACCATCCTACGCATCCTGACCAACAACGCCCGACAGGCCGACGGCAACAACACAGTGGACAACCAACATCCCACCCCACACAAAGCTGCTGGCTGTGCTCACCTGTTGGCCCCTGGTACCCCCCAACCAACACTCACCACAGTCAAAGGCGTCATACAGCCAGCCACATCCAAGTCCCTCACAACTGACCTGGACAACACCATCACCCTGGTACCCCAGTCCCTATACGTCCAACACAATGCGCAGGATCTGCTGGACACCAAGCAAGGACCATACGCCATAGCTAGATGCACGCATGTGTCGGGGGCAATCCACAGCACACATGTCATACCTGTGCCCCCTGCTGACACAGTACACAATCACCGCAACAGAAAGCACACTTCTCACATCAATGTGCATGCAACAACCGAACACCGTGGAACCTCCAGCAATCTCGCCTCAAAATACCCAGCCACTGTGCACGATTCCTCCATCCTCTGACAGTCCGTCAGCAACCAGCGTCCCCAGGATGGCACCAAGGGAAATGCACAGCCCCTTGGCAAGATCCAAATGAACACCCCACTCACCTCAGCTCCACAACCATGCAACTCACAACTCTGGCAATGCACATGTCACAAAGTCAAAAACCAACATGCAAAACAATATGCCCACCCACCAGACACAACACAACAGAACAACTGACTATGGCAAGCCCTGCACATGAGACATCAACGGCATGGCACCTCAGCCACCAATACCCGAGTGTGAGGATATGTGGCAACCAGGCATGTATGAAAGAGGCAGGAAAACCATGACTGGGAAAGCAAACAATGCCAAGAGTGGCAGAGATGTGATAGCCAGACAGCAGTATGCAGAACACACCCATAGCCATGGCGACATACACCTCTGGTGTATGGAGTGTAGTGGACAGTGGACACAACCATGTCACCCCGGCCAGTGGGGGAGTTCATGCAAATGTTGCCTGTTACGTCCCCCCGTAAGCGTGAGCGGAGTGGGATTGCCTGGTGTACGCCAGGCCAGCGTAGGGGTGTGAATAAAAAGTACGTAGCCCTGGGTGTGGTTCACTCTTGGAAAGCCCAACGTCTCTGCCAGGGCAGCACCTCTCACCACGGTACAAGGCCGACACCGTCCTTATGAGCGGAGTTGCCTGTGATCCTGTGCGCCTGCCGTACCCCAGCCCTCTGGACCCCACAACCGCCAGGCCCGTCCCTGCGCAGCCAGGCCACACTGATCACCTGCCGACACCAGAGTGTGTCAAGGAGGGTCCACCACATGCCGGTGCAAGCTCCAAGCACCAGTTCCGTAACTTCTGCAGCCTCCGCAGACCATTGCTGGCCCCCCGATGCTGGCCCACATTACTCCTTCCACATTCACTTACTACACCAGCGTCCTCTTCGGCCCAGTAGGTCCCATATGGGAAACTGTGTCCTGAGTCCTGAATGACAGTGACCCCAAAGCCTGGGCAGCGGCCACAGCACCAAACCCCCTGATCAATGAGGCATAGTTCCATATGAGCATCTTGCGACACATGGTGCCACTAACCCTGTTCAACACCAGCCGGAGACACATGGTGCCACTAACCCTGTTCAACTCCAGCCTGCGACACATGGTGCCGCTAACCCGGTTCAACGCCAGCTGGCGACACGTGGATGAGGGACCAGTACTACCCTGTGGACCAGTAAGTCCCACATCCAGCACCTGGTCACGAATCACGAATGGCAGAGTCCACAACAGTGATCGCACGGAGAGGAGTAAGTGGAAGATGCAGCTCAGTCCGGATGAAAGCCGGGTCACAGTCACGGAGCTGACCGAACACTATCAACAACTGACCTGGTGCCATCAACCCTGTTCATCGCAAGTCCGCGTCACGTGGTGCCACTGAACCTGAACTACGCATGCCGGTGGGGCCATCCAACCTATGCCGGCCACACTCGGTGAATGGCCCGTGCTGACCACTACCTCAGGCCTACATTGCGGTCCATAGGTCACACATTTAGAACTGTGTCTTGGGTAAGATGTGGAGGAATCCACACCATTGGACACGCCTCACCGCAGGTGGCATCCCATAACTGCACTGGTGCCTTGAGACCCTACGCTGCGCCTTGAGACCCTACGGGTAGGTAGCGCGCTTTATAAGTGTCACTGATTGATTGATTAACTCTGTGCGCAATGAGTCATGGGCACCATCTGTTTGGACCCTGGTGGTGACAGAGCCCATGGCCTGGTGGTTTTCTGCATCTTCTTCTCGCTGGACCAGACTTGGTGTCCGACATGTGTCTGTTCCATTCATCTCCACAATAGTGACTGTATCAGCGTGGGCCAGCCCTCTGCATCCTGCCCTGGGGGTACACCTTCCACTGTCCATAGAGACACTCTGCGACAAGGGCCCTTGTCATCTCATGGACCTGCTCTGCACCTGTGACCCTGCCCCAGTGCACCACAAGTCAGCTGCCCGTGGTGGCAGGCCCATGCAGGACATTGTGCGTCCGGGCCACTAACTCTGTGCAGCACAAATCATGGGGCCTTCATGGTTTTATGGTTGTGTCCTTTACAATGTACACTGTTTTCAATTTCTGACTTCACCAGGCAGCCCTTGCCAGATGGTGTGCACACACCCCACACACATCCAACACAGGTGTCACTCGGTAAATGTGCCTGCTAATAAATGTGGCAGTGCGAACGTGCCCGTAGCCATTCACACCATCTGAGCAAGTGTGTCCGTGTGTTCATTGTGTCAGCTTGATGTGCACGGGCCCTGCAACATCACAGTGTGATGTCTTCTGCAGACGTTTCCATGTCACCTCAGCATTTGGCAGTGACCCTGGACATGTAGCCCCACACCTTCCCCCGGCATGCACAGGCTGCGTGTGTCAAGGGTGCACTGGAATCTCCACAGAGGCAGAATGTCGCTATTTCCCAATCCCCTTGAGGAAATATGAATTTTGTGATCAGTTATGTCCCCTATCGTAGACCCCAACGGCTCCATGTGCATGTTACAAGTACATGTATGTTCCCTCCAGTTCCAGTTATGAAGACGCAAATACATGTGCGTCCACCGTCAACATGTCCTCTTTCAGATCCGCCATGAATGGGTCAGATATTCCATTCCTAAGTATGAAAGGCCACCGACTTTATGTGGTTCACTTTCCGCATTTTACAGATTCAGGTGAGTAGGCCCTGAATTCTGCCATCAAGCCTTTTCCTGCCTTCTGCCTCTGAAAGCTCCAGTCCGAACCTGCATCTGTATCCATGAACTTTGTCCTACTCCCTGCGCGGCTAACGGTGCCTGATCCAGCCTGTTGCCTGCCAAAAACTGTATTTCACCTTCAAGATTATCTGCTCCGCTCCTCATCCGATGCATTCCTGTCTAGTAGTTTAGGTAAACATTCTTCCAGCTACCGTGCAAAGGGCCAGGCCTCACTGTCCTCATGCAAGTAATTCATAGCCCCTGTTACCACGGAAGATTCCTGCCCCCTCGCATCTCATGTAGACATTTAGACGCTTGTACACACACTAACAGTCAGTATAGAATAGATTCCGTCCGAGAGACCTTTCCTTTTGGATAATACAGTTCTTTAAACATAAGATATTAGATATGATTTGGGATTAGGTTGACATGACCCCTCAGACTTCTGTCTCCACATGTAGAGCTAAATGTCAAGTCTCCTTCACCCTCTAGTTGCACGTCAATCACACGTCATGCGGCTGCGCGTGCATCTCTGCCAAGTATTTCTGCTGACATTGCAGGATTCTCTTATGGATCCACCCACTTGTGACATCATGTTTAATGACGTATTTAGTTACGCCTATGTTTACGCCTTTTTTCATTACGTATGTGTATCATTATCTGTATTATCAGCTGTTACGCCTCTTGCATCTGTCTTAATGTAATACTTTTCATATAAATATCATTACTTGTCAATAATGTATTGCCTTCTCTTCCTGAACCTTCGTGGTGATGGAATTTGAAGCCTACAGTTCGAACTGTAATTCCTTTATAGAGGAATAAAGCCTTTTAGAACCTCTAATACCACGGATTCTGCCTCTTATATTTACTGAGTTATTCTTACTAGACTTTACCGCATAAAAAATAGTACCGGTAATGAAATATTTACCACATAAATTGGCGCCCGAACAGGGACACTTTCTCATCTCACGCGCCGGAGGTGCGTTGCAGGCCCGGTCTCCTGCCACAGCTGAACGGACAAAAACGCATACCTGCAGGATTTCCTGTATCTCCCTCCGGCCAAGCGGGGGCGACTGAGGCTGCGATCAACACCCAGACGAGGCGGTGAGAAGTGCGAAGTATCCCGACCAGAGCCTAGCTGAGAGAGCAAGATCCGAGGTATACAGAGGCCCACCAGGTTCCGAAGTTCCGAGTCCAGTCGAGTCGATTCCAGTCCGGTCCAGTTTCAGTTCAGTTCCGAGGCCTTCCGTTCCGCGCTACCCGGTGAGTACCATTGCCGGGGAGGCATTTAAACGTGCACATAGGTTGTGCCGGTCAAGACGGGTTTGGGTACACAAATCCGGTCTGCACTGTTTTAGCAGTGTATCTGTACTGTTTAGCAGTATATCTAGAATGTCTTGCATATAATTCAGTATTATTTAGTGTCAGTATTATGTCAGTAACTAGTTTTCTATTAATTATCATCGTTCATTAAATGTTAAATGTTTTAATACGTTCTACATATTGTGGTGTGAATGATTGTTCATTATTGTATTTATTGTATTAAGTGTGTTCAAATAATAAGGTCTAAAAATGCCGCTCTT
This sequence comes from Triturus cristatus, assembly GCF_964204655.1. Classification (NCBI taxonomy): domain Eukaryota; kingdom Metazoa; phylum Chordata; class Amphibia; order Caudata; family Salamandridae; genus Triturus; species Triturus cristatus. The sequence goes on from NC_140591.1 coordinate 1,681,112,353, forward strand.
TTCAAAACTAAGACAGATCAAAACCAGAAAAGGGGTACTCGAAGAAGCTGTTCCCATTCCACCTAGGGACACTCCAGGATACTTTATGTATCATAAGCATGGCCTAGATGCCGTGTTATTTCTTGATTTATGGGTGGACTACACCAAAGAGTTGCCAGAAAGTCAGAGGTGGCCCGCAGCGGGGACCTGGGATGCAGATTGCATCATGAGAGTAGAAGAAGAATTATGGAAAAAGAAAGCCAGACAGTCACAGAAAGATGCCATTGAATTATGGCGTAAAGAATCATATAGACGTACAGAAAAAGCGCTCAGACAAGAAGAGAAAAGTAGGGAGAACTCAAATAGAGCCCGAGAAAACGTATTAGTTGAGGAAGGTATCCGAGTAAAAACAGAACAAGTAGACAGACAACGAAACACTCTTATGAATGGTATGTATCCTCTTCTGGCCGAAGGGTTACCCCAGGCCACCCCGGAAATACCGAAAGACTTGACGCCTCCATTACTCCCGATAAAAGCCCATCCCAAAACAGCAAAAGACGTTTTCCTTTCTTCCTACTTAGATGATGTAGCTCCTGAACATGCTAATGCTCCGCCACACGCACCGCCCACCGATGGTGCTCAACGCCAAGATCATCCGTCTGTATCCCCGCAACAGCAAACTCCTACGCACATTCCCGCAGGCCCATCTGTTTCTACCGCTTTTCCTACATCTACAGTTTCTATCTTACATCCAACAAATCCTTTCGTGCCTAGCACCTCAGACGGTGCGACAGGAGGTACGACAGAAATTTTTGCCACGCCACCCCGAGGAAATAAATTATCCCTTAGAGATTTAGCATACGAACGTACACCCCAACTAGCAACTTCCGACATGTTTAAAGAGCATCTAGTGGATTGTAGATATGATCCTGTGCCCGGTAGACGGGACGGTATGCTGCTGTCATCACTACGTATACGACGAGCTTCAAGGTATTTAGCGACGCTACCAGGAATGGTGGCACATTTAGATAATATATACCACTTTGTCCAATCAGGGCGAGGCCCTGAAAGTATTGACGAAGCCATGGAATACCAGAAAGTGGATGTACAGAGACAACTGTTACGCTTCTTCATAAACTGTGTGATCAGAAACCAAGACAGGCCTGAGGCAGATCATGATACCATGCAAAAACTTGCCAAATGGGGTCAGAACATATCAGACGAGAAACATGATAGACAGGCGTGTATAATCGCCATGTATCGAAAGATCCGCAAGGAAGTAGAACGAATACATAAAGAAAGACGAGAAGCAGACAGAATTGAATCAGAGGGAGAGGAGGAGCAAGAATCAGAACAATTAGATACGATAGCTTACGTAGGTAGAGGAAGACCCCATAATAATACTAGAGGCTTTAATGATCCGATACGTCCGATACGTCCAGAATGTAACAGACATTTTCAAGCCCCTATGTTAAATACAAGGTCCCCTGAACACCTATTCCAAGCCGCTGATAAATTACTCCGAGATCGAAGGGGGTACCATATGCTCGATTCCATGGATGAACAAGAATTAGCCAGGTCAGCAGTACAATGAGCTGACAGTCCCAGCAAATACAGTGATGATGCACTAGCACACACGTTTCTGAACCTTGCCCCAGACGAACAGCGTTTAGCTAGTATATACATGATTCAACACCTCCTTATATTATATAAAAGCCAACACTCCGATCCTGGACCCTTACCTGACATATTGACAGAACTACTCACGGATAAATGGAGAGGGTCAGGTACTGATTTGATTAAAGAAATTCTAGAATTTCGAAACCAGTATATAGTTTCCGCATACCCAGAACACGTTCCAAATCCCACTATGGGAAGAAAAATGTATCACATAGATAGACAGAATCCGTTACGCGAAGTACACCCAATCAGAGGTGAAGATAATAACTTTACACGCGTGTTTGTGTACACGCCTATAACTAAAATTGAATTATTAGAAATGAAGAAAGTAGTACCCAGCCATGACAAGGATCCAGCAGGTTTCCACCGTGAGATAAAAGACATGTTGCTCATGGGAGAGTATACCTACCCCGACATTATGAAAATATTTAAAGTGTTAATGCCTGCCGGTGTTTACGAGAAACTCAAAGAAAAGGAATGGGAGGTGGGAGACCAAAAGATAGATTGGACAGCATTAGAAAACGAAGAAAAGGCCCGAGCTGCAGGATCAGGGCTTGGGGAAAAGACTACAGCACTACCAGGATTACTAGTACAGGTACTGCCACGTTTATTAACTACGAAAAAGGAGGACTGGGGTGCAATCTCAGCCTGTACGTTAAATCCTGCCACACTTTTGCCCGTAAATGGAACAGATCCATTAGCACATGATTGTATTGAAGTCATTACTATCACGACGAAACCCAGACAAGACTTGACAGACATCCCTTTATCAGATCCAGACCTGACATTGTATGTAGATGGTTCATGTATGAGAACAAGTACAGGAGAGTTAGTGGCCGCTTACGCAGTCACAACAGACACTGAAGTCATTGAAACAAATTGTATTAACACTTTGTCAGCTCAAGCAGCAGAGCTCATCGCTCTGACACAAGCCTGTATTCAAGCCAAAAATAAGAAAGTCAACATATACACAGATTCACGTTATGCATTCGGAGTCGTCCATGACTTCGGCGTACTGTGGCGAGAGAGAGGTTATTTAACTTCTCACGGTGCCCACATCCAACACGGACCCCTCATTCAAGCCCTATTAGACGCGATTCATCTACCTATTGCAATATCGATTATGAAATGCAAAGCCAATACAAAAGTTACCGATATCATTTCTCAGGGTAATGACCTAGCTGACAGAACAGCTAAACAGACTGCTCAGAATCAGACCCATACAACTGACACGACAAAGACAATAGTTCCGACACCAACACATTGCATGACAGTTAAGGATCCCGCCCTTGATGTAATTGACATACAGACACATGCTACACCAGAAGAAATAAAGAAATGGACTGAATTAGGAGGGATCCAAACGGATCAAGGATGGATGACGAAGGAAAAATCTATATGGTTTCTTCCCGACTCCATGGTTCAAGTCATCATTAACACAATACATAGTCCAGCGCACCTAGGAGAAAAAGCTATGCTAGACAGTATTCAACACATTTGGTTCAACAAACACTTGCGAGCAGCAGCCAAACAGAAAGTACGTACCTGTATGATATGTTGTCAGTTTAATCCAGGTAAAAGCATCCCCGTAGAGCAGGGTGGATTTCAACCTCCCGATCATGCTTTTGAAGTCCTCCAGATGGATTATATCCAGATGGAACGATGTCGAGGATTCAAATATGTTCTCGTAGTTGTCTGTGCTCTTTCCCGTTGGACAGAAGCCTACCCGGTTTCAGATTACACTGCCCCGACTACTGCCAAACAGCTAGTTCGAGAATTCTTCCCACGATTCGGTTTACCACGTGTTGTATACTCAGATAACGGCCAGCCATTCTCATCCGAACTGATGAAACACGTTTCACTCTTATTAGGTTATCAATGGAAATTTCACTGTGTCCGACATCCCGAGGCAGCAGGTCTCGTGGAACGTCATAATCAAACTCTGAAAATTAGATTGTCCAAAATATGTAGAGAAAAAGGTGTCGATTGGATAGTAGCCTTACCAGTTGCGCTCTTTTACATGAGAATGGTAGCACATTCTCGAACAGGGCTATCCCCTTATGAGGTGATCTTCGGTAGACCACCAAATATGTGGGGGACGCCTATACCTCGTAAAATCACTGATGTTGACTGTAATATGCTGACAGATTACCTGGCTTCCTTGATGTCTGCACTACAATCTTGTCGTTCACAGGTAGCTGCAGCTTTTCCCGATAACACTGAGGTGAAGCCCCATGACGTGGTTCCAGGTGACCTGGTTCTTGTGAGGAATTTTGACCGGAAGACCCAGCTGGAGCCCAGGTGGAAGTCGCCCAAACTCGTATTGCTGACTACAAGGGCAGCCGTGAAGATTGAGGGACGTAAAGGGTGGTTGCACTCGAGCCATATCAAGAAATTTTATGGACTACCGTCCGATGTGAACACTCAGCCCTGCATTCCCTCACAGACAGACTCAAAGCTCCCCTTGGTTGAACAGACAAAAAATGAACTCTATAAACTGAAACTAAGGTCTAGCAAGTCAGACAATTTGATTGTTTAAGTCCTCTCCAAGGTGAATCGGTTGAATTTGTCTCTGACATGTATCCTCTAGACCAAAATAGAGAGAGAAATAGACAGATAAAGCTTAAAAAACATGCGTACTGTAAATCGCTTCGTAGTCACTGCACAGTTACATTATTAATTTTGTTTTTTCTAAGTCTTTTGATCATCATTTCTAGTGTATTGTTACATATGTATTACCCTATTTTTAAGCATGCTTACAATGTTACCGCAGAACATTCTTTTAGCGAATTACCTCCGCATGAGTTGTCTTATAGATTTGCGCTGCGCAACAACACTTTCATTAGTATGTTACATCATTCCCATCAGACCAGCAATGCTACAAATTGTTGGATATGTGGCCGACTCCCTCCCTATCAGAACTATAAGGGAGTTTTGCCTCTCTTTCCGTATCCGTTCACACACAATGGCTCCTGTGGAGCATGGTTTAGTTTGATTAATTCCTTAGATTCAAATTCCGTAGTTTATCAAGACAACTGGGTATGGGGAAACCTGAACCTAGTTTTGCTTAAAGTCTGCTACCCTAACAAGGAGGGACTTCCCAAAAGAACAGGAACTGATCTAGAAAATGAAGTATATGGATTAGGTAATTTTACACTTAACCTCCTGATTCTGAATGTTGAATCCGAAGCTACGCCAATCTTATCCGTTATGTCAGTATTCCCAGTTAAAGGGGAATTATGTGTAAGAAAGAATGGTTCCATACACATGGGCCATAGTAAATGCACCACTGTAATAAAATTCAGTGATCAAGGCAAGTCTACATTCCTACTTCATATGTGGCCAGACCGCATATATACGTCTACCTCTAGATTGGGATGGTACCTGTTACATAGCATTCCTTCTGCCACCTGTTTTCCTAGCCCCTCCTGATTATCACAGAAATACCCATTTAGTACACAATAGACAGCAGAGAGATCTCCCGATTGTCGATTACACTGAAACGGCATGGGAACAATACACAGATTTCAATAAAGGTTTCTTTCCCTATATAGGTACAGTCACTAATAGTAAGCTGATACGTAGATTAACTAGAACCCTTGAAGCAGTAGTGAACGAGACTACTTCCGCCTTAGGAAATTTAACAGAAGAGCAGTCTGCGATGCGGATTGTTGTGCTTCAAAATCGTCTTGTCCTTGACGTCATCCTGGCCGATAGGGGCGGAGCTTGTAGGGTCATCGGATCAAGTTGCTGTGTTTTCATACCAGAAAACTCGCCGTCAGTATATAAAGCCATAACTCGCCTTCATAAGATTATAAGCCAGATACACCAGAGTCCAGGCACCTGGACTTGGTCCGGTTGGTTCTGGAGCGTGTTGTCAGCCTGGGGATGGAGGATCCTATCCTTCCTAGGTATTGGCTTTCTCATACTATTCAGTTGCTGCTTATGTCTACAATGTGGGCCAGCGATTTGTGGTCTGTGTGCCACATCGTGTATCCCGCATCCAAGTTTTCGTTCAAGATCCCGGAAGAAGAAAGAAGAACAAATGATGCTATATGACCAGATCGATGGATTGATGAAGATCGATATCTCCTGAGGGTCCGTAGGGGACAAGGAGGGAATGAGGAAATATGAATTTTGTGATCAGTTATGTCCCCTATCGTAGACCCCAACGGCTCCATGTGCATGTTACAAGTACATGTATGTTCCCTCCAGTTCCAGTTATGAAGACGCAAATACATGTGCGTCCACCGTCAACATGTCCTCTTTCAGATCCGCCATGAATGGGTCAGATATTCCATTCCTAAGTATGAAAGGCCACCGACTTTATGTGGTTCACTTTCCACATTTTACAGATTCAGGTGAGTAGGCCCTGAATTCTGCCATCAAGCCTTTTCCTGCCTTCTGCCTCTGAAAGCTCCAGTCCGAACCTGCATCTGTATCCATGAACTTTGTCCTACTCCCTGCGCGGCTAACGGTGCCTGATCCAGCCTGTTGCCTGCCAAAAACTGTATTTCACCTTCAAGATTATCTGCTCCGCTCCTCATCCGATGCATTCCTGTCTAGTAGTTTAGGTAAACATTCTTCCAGCTACCGTGCAAAGGGCCAGGCCTCACTGTCCTCATGCAAGTAATTCATAGCCCCTGTTACCATGGAAGATTCCTGCCCCCTCGCATCTCATGTAGACATTTAGACGCTTGTACACACACTAACAGTCAGTATAGAATAGATTCCGTCCGAGAGACCTTTCCTTTTGGATAATACAGTTCTTTAAACATAAGATATTAGATATGATTTGGGATTAGGTTGACATGACCCCTCAGACTTCTGTCTCCACATGTAGAGCTAAATGTCAAGTCTCCTTCACCCTCTAGTTGCACGTCAATCACACGTCATGCGGCTGCGCGTGCATCTCTGCCAAGTATTTCTGCTGACATTGCAGGATTCTCTTATGGATCCACCCACTTGTGACATCATGTTTAATGACGTATTTAGTTACGCCTATGTTTACGCCTTTTTTCATTACGTATGTGTATCATTATCTGTATTATCAGCTGTTACGCCTCTTGCATCTGTCTTAATGTAATACTTTTCATATAAATATCATTACTTGTCAATAATGTATTGCCTTCCCTTCCTGAACCTTCGTGGTGATGGAATTTGAAGCCTACAGTTCGAACTGTAATTCCTTTATAGAGGAATAAAGCCTTTTAGAACCTCTAATACCACGGATTCTGCCTCTTATATTTACTGAGTTATTCTTACTAGACTTTACCGCATAAAAAATAGTACCGGTAATGAAATATTTACCACACCCTCCTCCCGGAGCTCACTGCATTTAGCAGCTTCTCCAGGCTGGGGGAAAGGGGAGTGGACAGAGAAGAGACACTCGAGCTGGACCTGAACTCCTTCTTCGCCTTTCTTGGATGATAACTGGAGCACCTAATGCACAGAGGGAGACAACACTTCAGTTCTAACACTTGAACCCGCTTCTACCTTCTTCTTCGTTTTCGAACTCACTCCCTTCACATTCCTACCAGGTTCGGCGTGAGTAATTGCTTCTCTTCTGGTATTATGGTGATAGCAGCTGGGATTGAGTGACTGCTACTTCCTAATGCACATAGGAGAGAAAAGTGGCAGTTAAGACTCCCTTCCTAGCCTTCTTCTCTACTACTTCTATGGTTCTGTCTTCATACCATTTAACTACACTGAGTCTTTCCAAAAGGAATGAATGTTTATAAGGTAGTCAGCAATTGGATTTGTCTTCTTGACAATAGTAACCAACTGTTCTCTGATTCCTCGAAAAGGTTTTTCTAATCTCAAGATTAGTTCAAGTTTGAAGAGATATCCTTATGCTCAGCTCCTAGGATTATACGCGCAAAAAGGAAACCAGGTAAGGAGAAAAGGTGGGAGGACAGAATAGGGTAGAACGCATGGAAGGAGGGGTAGAGGAGACTGAGCATGAATGGTAAGTTGCCTTGTAAATTCTTTAGCTCTCAACGAAGTCTTAAGAAACAGTCTTGCGCTTACTTGTCTTTGGACGGCTAAGATATACCCCACTCGCTCACCTAGGGCTCCACGGTAAGCCTACCGGAGCGGTGAAACGACGGGCTGCTTCTCTGGAGTACTGCAAAATGATTAGACTTCTGAATTCACTTGCGGAAGTGGCAGCTCTAGTTGCAGACAGAACTCTTGCCTAAACTGCCGAACTCTGGAACTGTGGTTAATTAATTCTAATTCAAATGACTTTCCAACGCTACAGAGTGAAAGCGTGGGGAAACTATGAGAGGCGCTACCAAATTTTGGTGAACTGTAGCGCGACACAGGAAACAACTTCTTCTCTAGTCAGGATTCAAATTGAAGTGCGCAGTTGAATGCGCGTGCGCCGAGGAAGAAATCTCGAATCACGCGAGATCCACTCCTTCGGTACTAGTACATCAGGGGAGCTGGCAAATAGGGCGGCCATCTTAAAAGGGTCAATCCCTGCCTTAAACATTTACCCAGCAATTGCAACTAGAGGGGTTCACAATAACCCTACGTTTCCACACTGGATTCTTCATTACAGAAATGACATTCACTAGATTCCTGACAGCGTGTGCTGGTTCGGCAGGGGGGCCGGGTGTGGTCTGGATCTGGCCTGGTGCAGGAAGTGCGGTAAGTGTGTCTCTGTATTGGAGTGTTGTCGCCCCCAGGGCCACAGTACATGATGTTGCAATGAGGCATGTACCAGGAGGGTGGGCCTGCAGGTATGGGGACAAGTAGGAGCGCTAGGATGCTCGGGTCCTTGGCACATGCATGCCAGGTGTGATTTGTATCAGTCTTGCGGATGCATGACTCTGTTGCCTGGCCTCATTCGCTGCGCAATCCCAGCCAGCCATGGGCTGGACACCTGTGTCCGCCCTGTCTGGATCATTGGCCTCTACCCAAGTGGGCGCACACCTTCGAAGGCCAGCGTAGCGGTGTTGTTGGCATGGCACTGGACATGCGCAGACAGGCATTAGAATGGTGTCCCGTAGGAGTGCACATGATGCAACCGTGCAGCGCACAAAAGTGTGGGTGCCCGTGGCAGGGCGGAGCAGCTGTGTGGCAACATGACACTCAGTGAGTCCGCTCATGTGCATCGTGCTGGACATATCATCCATGATTCCCAGGGTCACAGATGTCCCACTACACCCACAACCGGCCTCTGTACATCTCCTGTATGCATGCAGCTGGTGAAGTTAACCTAGGGATGAAAGGTCCTTTGTCTGTACTATCAGGCGGTAGCCAATCTTTAGCTCTGAGCAGGAACTTGCATGTGCCCAGAAACCCCTGACAGGTACGATGGCATTTGCTTGCGACTCCCACAATACGCACTGCCCGACGTGAGACCAACGTGTACACATCCCACACTCAGTGGCCCTTGGTTGTAGTTGGCGTGAGTGATATGGCCTTCACATGTACTCTCACCCCACCCAAGGCCTGCCCCCGCTGCACACAGACACTGCTCATTGCTCCGAGCTGTGCCATTTCATCCACCGGACTGTCTCATGGCAAGCCAGTGCCACTTCAAGCAGAGCCACTGACGCAATGGCAGACCATCCTGGACACATGGTCTACTCCAATCACGTGGAGCTGTACCGTGCATGTCTGCGCAATGTACTAGGGGCACTGCTGTTGGCAGTGCTGCGGATCAGTTACCGGGTGGGCTTCCGCCTTGCGCACGTCACCTGCTTGCAGCCTGTGTTGCATTGTCGCTCGTGCATATTCAAGTGGTCCATGGATGTCTGCCTCTCTAGCGTAACTGTAGCTGACCTGGATTTTGACGTGTGTGTTCGCCCCCTGTTGGACCAGGACCAGGAGTGTCACCAGGATGACCGCTCATGGCATGCATGGATGCTCGGCATGCAGGCTGGAAACTGGACCTGGGAGATTGCACGAATCGTCGTGTGCAGTGAGCACATTGAGCCACTACCCGATTGGGCTTTGGTGCATATTGAGTACAGTGGTTGGAGTCAGCACATCTGTCCTGGTCAGCTGATGGATTACGTTGACGACATGCCAGATGTGATGGCTGATGATTGCTCATTGAAGATGTTGGCCTACGCAGATGCACTCGCGTTTATGGACGAGTGACAAGGTACCTGCAGCCACCACTGGATGTGAGCCATTGCACTTGTCACGACACAAGGTTGCATGTTGTGGATATGGTCACAAGTCCAGAGACGACAGTGGACATGGCTGCATTGGCCAGGACTCATGTTCCAGGCGCGGACAACCAACGCAGGTTGGCACTGACTTGTGTTGGTGAGGGACTCCCCCGAGATGGACATTGGCGCTTTCCTACGTTCCTCATTCAGACATGCTGCTGCATTGGTCTGCATATCATGGCACTTATCTTGGATGTACTGACTCGCACTTGTTGATAAAGTTTCTGCACTTTTACTTGTCTCCAACTGTGTTGTGTCTTGATTTGTATGCCAATGTTTGTCACGGACTCTCTGGCTCCCTGCCATCCATGGATTGCTACCCCATCAGGACTGTTTGTTTGTACATGTACATTATCATGTCTCTGTTTCATGCTGTGCCAGATGCATATGGCCGTTTACCGGCCACAGGCAGGTGCACTTGTGTGCTGTGTTTGGTTGTGCACAAGTTGGTGTTTGTACCACATTGTTTTGGATGTTGGGGTGCTCTGCTTCAATGTGTGTGTGCTGCATTGTGTATGAGATGTCCCTTCAGCTCTGATTTGGCTCACCCTTCTCCCTTTCAAGCGGTGTTGTATTTTCTTCTGTGCCTGTTCAGTGGTGTGACTTTGCCGAGTTGTGTGACTTGTGCACCTGGTTGGTGTTGCTGCTCGTGGGCATGGTTTGTCTGCAGTTGTGCTGTGCTTAGTTGTGCATGTGTGCCATTGAGCCAATCTATCCCCGTCCCCCAGTCCCTGCTGGTTCCTCTCCCTGTTGCTGTTGTATCTGTTGTTTGGTGCAGTTTCCAGTCCCTGAGTCCTGCCACCATCTCCAGACTGATGTGGTGGACACCATTTCCTCCATGTGATCCAGCTCCTGGTGTGGCGTTTTCGGCAGACTATCGCATGGTGCCGCCTTGTTGTGAATTGCATGTTGACACAGGGTTATTTTCCCGCGATGGGCTGCGATGTTGAGAGTTGCGTTAAGCTACTCTTGCGGTAGTTATCACAAGTTCTTGTGAATATGCCCCCCGGTTTCTTAAGTGCTCTTGATGCAAAGTGGGTGGTAAGTGCTGGAGAAAGTCTTTGTCTATTTCAGGAGTGCTCAGTGTTGGAATTGAGTCCTTCCCCTCAAAGGAAAGGAGTTTCTTTTACCATTGGTTTACTCCACACCAGAGGTCAGTCCTTCCTCCAGGGAAAATAAACACTGGGGGTCATACTTATGCATCACACTTGCACCACACACTGTGGTACATAAGGCGAGGCAGCGTAAATCGCTTCATTGCCTTACTCTGCCCTGGGTATGCGTTCCATGGGCGTTGAGGTGGGAGTGCTCGTGTGACTCCCATGGATTTTGATGGTGCCCCAGATTTACAAAGACTTGTAAACTTGGGAATGTGTCAAAATCTTCTGCCTTCCCAGGAGAGGTGTAATGAGGGGAAATGTCTTTATTTCTCCTCGCTTTTTTCCTCTTTCTATGTGGGCTGCATCCTGCGTCACACATAGAAAGAGGAAAAGCCCCCTTCTTGCACAAAAACAATCCTGCCGGCAACACAGGCCCCCCTGCGCCGCGGTGCAAGCGTCCCTGCACTGGCGCGAGGCTGCCGAAACAGCACCAGCGCCGCAGGAAGGACGGGATTGGATAAATACGCAGCATCTGTCCCCTTTCACTCTTGCGTAGGCCTTGCTGCGCTGCCCCACACATATACCCCATAAACGAGGCCTTCGGTATGCTGCAGGGGTGATTGTAGTCTAGCTCCGGGACAGCTGGGCCGTGCCTTGCAGTTAAATACACATTCATACCCGCTACATTGAGGAACAAATCAGGGTAAAGCGCGTTTTACTTCCAGTGGGCACCTGCCCATGGCCACCAGATTCTGCCGCTGACCGCGGCCCCCGCAGGGGGCCACTCGGCGGTCGGCGCCTTAGTGGCCCCGGGGCCCCGGTCACCCCTCCCCACTCCCTCCTTCGGGGGGGGGGCGGGGGCGGGGATCCTGATTGTTGCCCCCCTCCGTGTTGAGGGCCGGAAGTGACGCGAAAGGCGCGTCACTTCCGGGCCCAGGTGTGAGGGGAAGGCTATTTAGCCTTCCCCCACCCTCACTGGCGACCTCTTTGTTGCCCACCTCGCCTTTTACCCTCCCTACCGCTTACCCGGCGTGGTGTGGTGGGGTGAGGGTTTTTTGGTGAACGTTTTAATGTTTTTCTTTTCGTTGCAGGCGGAGTTACAGGGCGATCTGGAAGCAGGCCGGTACAAAGGGTACCTCTGCGCGGCACCACGTGGTGCCTGAGCCAAAACGAGGAGCCTCCAGAGAGGTCCCGGAAGCCGGTCGGCGCCCCGCTAGGCCTGTGGGCGGTTGTGGGCCTGAACAACCGGGGGCTTGCTATGCGACGCTCCGCCCCGAGAGGGGGGGTGTGAGTAGAATCTCAACGGCACGTGATCGAAAAAAGAATCACTTGGGGGGGGCAGCACTTGCGGGTTGTTCCCGTGCTGCCCGGCTCATCAGGCGGGGCAGGTGAAGTAGATGGCCGCCTGCCCTTGGATCGCCCGTAAGATAACCCACCTATTACATATCCTGGAATTATGTAATAAATCCTGCAGCATTTGTTACCCATTTACAACTGTCTCTTGTGTCTTCTTTGGGTAACCTAATTTGGGGGAGGGGGGAAAGCGGGGTGCCCCTGGGGGTACTAAGGTGAGCGGCCACTTTCACTGTGTGTGTGTTGCCCTCAGTCCCTTCTGTCCAGCGGAGCCGCGCATAGGATGCGGGTCTGGGGCCAGGATTCCATCTGTGCAGACTTACCTTCCCCATCGGGGGTTTAGGTCCAGGCTCGGCGCGGCAGGGGGCCCCTCCACCCTCGTTCCCTGTGTGCACCCAAAGTCAGAGGGGCGCAGGCTTGGTGGTGAGTCCTGGAGGTGGCAGTATTCAGAGGACCAGCAGGGGGCGACATACAGGGGCAGAATGAGACATGGACTCCCTTGGAGCAGCCCCAGCTGTAGAGGCTGCAGACCAGTAGTGCGATCCCTACATCGGTAGCCCCTACTCACCTGTACTCACACACTCCCGTGCATACTTGAACACTGACAGGACGAGGGAGAGAGTCTCTCCTGATGTACTGCACGCAAGAGGCAGCGCCCCCCCAGGTTATCCCCTCTGATAGAGCTCAGCCCCCATCGGAGCCAGGCATGAGCTGGGGTTGGCCGTGGGTACAAGGGAGAGCTCCCCCCCTAGGTTATCCCCTCTGATAGAGCCCAGCCCCCATCGGAGCCAGGCAGGAGCTGGGGTTGGCCATGGGTACAAGGGAGAGGCACCCCCCCCACCCTCGTGAGATTAGCCCCTCTGATAGTGCCCAGCCCCCACCTGAGCCAGGCTGGAGCTGGGGTTGGCCGTGGGTACAAGGGAGAGCTCCCCCCCCCCCTAGGTTAGCCCCTCTGATACAGCCCGCCCCCACCGGATCCAGGCTGGAGCTTGCCATGGGTACAAGGGAAAGGCGGTCAGTATAGGTGAACTATAGGCAGGTGACGGGATCCGGGAGGAGATGGGCACCCGGGGGTATCACGAGCTTTAGAGCCGGGCACCTATGTACCCATGGGCTGCCGACCTCCACACCCTCCTGGTGCTCTTTGACAATGCTTGTTTGCGATGCCATCAGCAGCATAAGGGCGTGCCAGCTCTTCCTTGCACGTCCTTGGCTCCCATGCAGCTTTGAACCTGCTGTAAAGGTGGTGTGTGCTGTCCCCGGGCTCAGACGCGCCGCAGCCAGGAGAGCTTCCTCTTGCCCGGAGATGCGTGAAGGATGCGCGCGCAGCGGGGACACGCTGCCTCTCTTCCCATGGTGAGTGCACATTTGGGGGTTGAACCTCCTTCCCTGGTGCGAGAATGGTGATGTTCTGATGCATGTGGGGTTGAGGTTCGTGAACCCCTTCCCGATGAGACCTGCCCCTCCCTTCCAGTTCCTGGCACCCTCGCGCCTTGGCTGGTCTGATTGTTTCCTGCCCGGCGCGCAAGTGCCGTGAGGCTGTACTAGTGGGCGCTATGTGAACGAGCTTCAGTCTGCTCCTGAGAAAGGCGCCAAACCCCCTGCGGCCACAGGACTGGCTCTGTTACTGGGCCTGGGCCGCCAGCTGGGGCCTCCGGACCCTGCCTGTCTTGCTCCCCCGATCAAGTGTTTGGGTTTGGGGCCTGCATTCCTGCCCAGAAAGGGGTGGCACTTTCTAGCCCTCTTGGTGCTGCGTCATTCAACATAATAAGTGCGGGGCCCTAAGGTGTTACTAGAATCAGAATGTTGGGCTTATGAACACCCAAACATGATTCCCTCCTTCCGCCGCTCTATGCCCCCTGACCCTCTACGTCACTTCTTTTTCATCCCTCTCTTCTCCTTTATCTTTCTCCTCCTCCTCCCACAGCCCTTTATGCCTCTCTCCCTTGCTCTGGTTCAAAGAGGACGAATAAGCCTTGGCTATCAAAAACAGCTGACCAGGTCTGTCATTATTTCACTCAGCGCAACGCCGCAAGACAGTCTGCTGCGCTGCGTCAAATGGACAGACAGGAATGCATTTCTACTACGTTTCTTCTCTCCCTCTCTGCTGGTGGACTCAGTGCAGCCTAGCGCCAACGCAGTCACCCTTGCACAACGGCGCGAGCCTGCCTGCCTTCAGGGGCGGCCTTACGCATGGGCAAGCTGTGCACCGGCACAGGGCCGCCAAACCCCAGCGGCCGCCACGAGGAATCGGATACAATACATATTCTTGGCAGCCCCTGGCAGGGATTTGGCGGCCTCCGGCTGAGTCCGCCCCGCCCGGACCCCCTCTTCCGGGGCCCCCTACCTACGCTCCCTGCACAGGGCCATTATGAGCCTAGAGCCGCCCCTGCTGCCTTGTATGCAGGATTGTTTTTGAGCAGGGACGGGCACCTTCCTGCACAGAAACGATCCGAAGAGGTGTTTTTAGGTCTCGCCTGACCCAGCGCTTTAGCGCTGCTCTCGCGAGAGCTTTTGTAAAAGGGGGATCTGGAAGTGCAAACTAGTGCTTTTCAGGCCTCCAAATACAGTGCATGTGCGCCTGGCGCAAGCACCATTTGGCAGCCTGAAAAGCATTGCCTGATCACTTTCGCGGACACAGCCACCATCTGTCTCCTACGTCACGGGTCATTAAGTTGCATTCTCCTCTGCCTCCACCCGATCACTTTCACTTTCACTTTCGTGGCTTGGCTTGTTTTTTGTTTTGGTTAGGCATGGGGAGATTGCTGTTCATGCAGTTCCACCTTTCACTAATCTTCCCTCCCTGATAATGTATTTCTCCCCTCTGCAGTGTTTGCTATCCTTTCTTCTCTTAACTAGCCCAATCCACCCCTCCACCTCCCCTCTTCATTCCCGGCTACAAACCTACACCCATTCCTCCAAGGGCTCCTCCCTCTTCTCGGATTGTAAGGACCAACCCCCCCCTCTCCCTTTTGCAATGTATACTCTCCCCTCGCCCTGCGTAACCCTCTCTATGAGTTTTGTTTTCTCTTCTCTTAAGATTCGCCTCGGATCCTCCCTCCGCAGTCCACCCTTACCCTCTCAGGCCCTGTCTGCCTCTCCCGTTTCCTTCAGCGGTTCATGTGCGTCCTTCTCGGACCCTGCCAGTCCCTTTCCGTTTTCTTACCTTGTCTTCCCGTCTCTCTTGTCTTCCTTTCCCTGGTCTCTCTTCATTTCTCTTTCCTGCCCCTCTCCCTCTTCTGCAGCCGCATCTCTCTCTTTTCTTACCCTGCCTGTCCATCTCACACCAGCAGTTCCCTTCTCTCCCTCCTCTCTCTCAATTCCACTGTTGCTGTTTTCCCTTCTCTTATCCCGCCTGCCCCGCTCCCTCCTTCCTGCTGCTCATTCTCCACCCTCTGCAGACACAATCCCCACTCCCTCTGATTATTCTGCCCACCCATCTCTTCCACCTTCAGCCGCTGATCCCTGTCTTCAACCATCCCACAGCTCTATTCCCAGGCCCTGCCTGTCTCTTTTCTCTGCTGTCCTTGAAGGCGCTGTGACTGGTTCGTGCCTTATGCAGGAATAAAGCTCGGACTATGGTAGGTCTGGCAGAAAGTTTAACTACGTTGCAGAAATTGTAACGTTTCAAAACTTATTTTTGCATCATGTTTGCGTCTGATTTGTACAGAAAATAGTTTTTTCCCTCGAACCAGTATCTCAAAATAATTTTGTAAATGGAAGTCTGAAATTTCGCAGGAGGGAAAAATATGCGATTTTTGACTACCTTTACTTAGACCATTTTTCTCTATTACTCAAAATGTAAGCTCACTTTAAATCATGCCCCAACATAACAAGATGTTTGTTAACCCTCTGCGGTCAACGTCAGCCGCTCCATGCGATAAAAAATTAAAGCCTGCTGGACGGATAACGTTTCAGTCAGTATGCTTGTGAGCGACAATCCACTGCCTCAGTTGCAAAGCACTTTGTATTAACGGGCTACTAGCAGTGAATGCAACGAGTCTGCCTGTTGATGCACTCGGGCACAAAAATAGGCAGTGGCTTGCCTGTGTATAGTCCACCGGACCAGACAATGCTGCTCGAAAGCATGAATGATTAACTGCTCTGGGCGAAGAGGCTTCATACCTGTATAAAGCGCGGACCAATCACGGCGCAGCGCCATCCTGGATGGGCAGCGGCAATAGGCTCGCCCTGTGTAGGGGGCGCTGTGGTCCCTATTCTTAGGGGCCACCTGGACACCGCTCCAGCGGTCCCCTACAGAGCAAGAGGCTGGACTCCTGAGAGCAACCCTGCTCGCAGTACAGCGTAAGCGCCCCCCCTGCCCCCCCCTCTCCCCCCCAGGCACGAGGTATCTACCCCACAAAGTGTAAAATGCTGTCTACCCCTCTCCGTCCGGTCATCTACAGCCCAATGTAGCGCTCCGAGGCAGACTAATTGCCACACAGTAACTATAACAACCAGCCTATCACTAACGCCCCATCCCCCACTCATGATTCCATTGTGTGTCCTATTAAATAATTTACACCAGCAGCTACTTGCAATACAGCAACAAGCATTTGCAATGCAATAGGTCTTGCAGTTACACAAGTTAAAGCTATTGGCATTGTAAATGACAATGCCAATAGGCATTGTTATTTGCAATGTCAATAGCTCAAACTCGCGTAAATGCGAGACCTAATGCATTGCAAATGCTTGTTCTCTTTGCATTGGCGCTGCAGAATGAAGCACACATACAGAGAGGAAAAAACAAGGAGAAATGAGGATTTTTTCCCTTTTTGCCTCTATAGGGAAGGCGTACACTTTTGATGCATTCCCAGTTTCACTTGTCTCGTTGAATGTGGTACGCACTAAAATACATAGTTTGATAATGGGAAACACTCAGGCCCTCCTTTGCGGGAGAGACCTTTTTGCGCTGCCCTACGCCAAAGTAAAAAGGCAGCAATGCACTGTATTTATGCAATACGGGGCTTCCCTTTCCTTTCTCCCTGAACTAGCGCAGTCCTGGCAGCCTAGCGCCAACGCAAGCACCATTGGACCAGGGTGCTTCCGTTGCAGGCAGGATTGTTTTTGTGCAGGGAGGGGCACCTTCCTGCACAGAAGCTATCCTAAGAGGCGTCTTCCTCTTTCTATGTGTGCTGCAGATTTCAGCACACATAGGGGCATATGATCAAGGGAAACATCGCAGCTTTTTCGGCACATAGCGCCGAAAAAGCGGCGATTTTCTTATCACCCTATTCACAAGGACACGCTAACAAGCATTAGCGCATGCTTCCTTGCGACTTTGCATGTCAGCAATCAATATCACTAATAACATGCAAAGTAGGCGTTCCTGAGCACTACAACATGGGAATCCTCGCTACCACTGCTTCGGGATATTTACAAGCCATGCAGCAGACCCGCGAAGCGATAAAAATAACCGCTCTAACCGTGGTTATCGCTGGAAAGTAACGCCTGCTTTTAAATTGACTCAGGCATACTGATAATGGGAGGTGGATGGCCAGGTTAGGTCCACACTTCCCTATCGGCAAGCCTCTCCTTAGCGCTGTGAAATCATCGCTGAATTTCACGCGCTATTTCTGATAATCGGCCTCTATCGCTGGAATTACATCACCTGTTAGCAAAATGTTGATAATACGTCACTAACACGGCGATGTTATCCAGCGATAAAGTAAATCGCGCTGAACGCGATTTGCGATTATTATCGCATCTCCTTGATAATATGCCCCATAGAAAGAGGAAAAACAAACACAAAAAAAGATATTTCTCCTTGTTATGCCTCATCTCGGGAGGCGTAAGGATTTGCCACTTCCCCAGGTTTACATAATTTTGTAAATCTGGAGCAACGGCAAAATCCATGTGTATTGCATGGGAACGCTCACCGCAACGCCCATGGAATGCCTCCAGGCACATAGTACGGCAACGCAGCCCTTTGCTCTGCATTTCCTTCCTCAAGACTTATGAGGCCGCTTAAAGGCATGCACAATGGCTTTGTGTGGCTTCCTGAATCTGATTCAGACCCCTGCGCCTTGCATGTAACATTTTGCATCGTGCAAAAGTGACGCAGGGGTCTGATAAATATGCCCCCACTGTCCTCCCATGGAACGCCTCCCTGGAGCAGAGTAATGAAAGGCTGTGACTTGTGCGGCTTGCGTTACTCCAGATTTACTGAGCCACGCAGGGCCACACAAGGTGGACTTGCGTAAATCTGACTTAAGCATTGCGTTGCCCTTGCATCAGCGTATGTGACGCGCCGGGAACACAATCCTTTGATGGGTTTGGGCCTGGATGGGCTGCCACCTGCAGAATTCAAGCTCTTGGGTTTTCACGTCAATGTGTGTGAATGTGTCTTTGTTAGACGGCGACCTCAGAGGAGCCCGGAAAGGGGTCCTGACTACCCTGAGACCCACCCTCGAAGTATCGTAGCCGGGCACTGGCGGGAGACTCCCCAGGGGGAGGAATCTCGTATCTAGGATCGTACTTCTGGCACCACACGACACAGAGTGACCACACCGTGTGTTCTTAGAAATCAATCTTTATCAAGTAGGTTATCACTGAAAATATGTACAAGGAGAGCACGGGCTCAATGAGTCTCGGAAGGGATAGGGGGTAGCGGGACAGTCTCTGGCAAAGGTTCAAGGCAGGGACGTATCCGGCGCACAGCTCACAATCCTCGAGCTGAGGGATACGTTGTTGTAGTCGGGGTCCGGCGGGACCATGAGAGTCTGTCGGAGCCGCGAGTCACTCAGCGGGCTCAGGTACAAGTTCGGAGGTCTTACGATCTTCAGGGAGCCGCGAGTCACTCAGCGGGCTCAGGTACAGGTTCGGAGGTCTTACGATCTTCAAGGAGCCGCGAGTCACTCAGCAGGCTCAGGTACAAGTTCGGAGGTCTTACGATCTTCAGGGAGCCGCGAGTCACTCAGCAGGGCTCAGGAGGGTCCAAGTTCTAGGAGCCGCGACCACGTCGGCAGGCTCTCGTTGTTCCAGCGTCGAATCTGCCGGACAGACCCAGAGCACCCCTTGTTATAGGTCGACCCCTCTTTGATGTCCGGAGTCTGTGCAGGCAGGGGTCTTGTCACCTGGGGGTCGCTTGTCGGGATTTCCTGTCATTGTCTTTTGATCCTTTCAGGGCCGGGTCGGGAGGAGTCCCAGACACCCAGCAGGCATGGAGCCAGCCCTCAGGGAGGCCGGAGGGCCGATCGAAACCCATCGTCCCAGGGGAGTTCAGAGGTGCGATAGACTGCTCCTCCCTCTCTCATCCCCTGGCGAGTGTGATGTCCTCCAGCCGGAGTGGCGCCCCTAGGCCCGGGTCGCGCTGGGGCCGGGCGGCCATCTTTGTGCATGAAGTGGGCACGCGGGCCCGGGGTGGCCGAAAGGAGAGAGGCCATGGACGGGGGTGTCCGGGTCGGGTGCGTGTGTCCTGGTGGGGAGGGTCGGCTGGGCCGTGTGCTTGGGGCTGCAGGTACCAGGTTTCGGTGGTGCGGGGGCACGTAGGGCCATACTACGAGGCCGGGTCCAACACGCGTCCCCCCCAGCTGAAAGCCGGAGAGAACTGCCCATCATCTTGGGGGGTTCTCTTCGCTGAGGCGGAAGAACCGGGAGAGGCCGTCAGCGTTGGCGTGGTCCGTACCAGGGCGATGTTCTACGGTGAAATCCATCCCCTGGAGGGAGATTGACCACCGCAGTAGCTTGGGGTTTTCTCCTCGCATCTGCATGAGCCATCGCAAGGGCTGATGGTCAGTTTGGACTCTGAAATGGGTGCCGAACAGGTAGGGTCGTAGCTTTTTGAGTGCCCAGACCACGGCAAAGGCTTCGCGCTCTATGGTGCTCCATCTCTGTTCTCGGGGCAACAGCCGCCGACTGAGGAAGGCGACGGGCTGGTCTAGGCCTTGGTCATTCACTTGGGACAGGACGGCCCCAATGCAATGCTCGGAGGCATCGGTCTGGACTATAAACTCCTTGGAGTAGTCGGGAGCCTGGAGGACGGGGGCAGTACACATGGCTTTCATTAGGGCATCGAAAGCTTCCTGGCAGGCAGCCGTCCACTGCACTTTCTTTGGCTGTCTTTTAGGCGTGAGTTCTGTGAGGGGGCCGACAAGGCTGCCATACTCCCGAATGAATCTTCGGTAGTAGCCAGTGAGTCCCAGAAAGGCTCGGACCTCCGTTTGGGTGATGGGTGGTTCCCAGGCCAGGATGGCGTCGATCTTTGGCTGTAGAGGGGCGACCTGGCCGCTCCCGACCTGGTGCCCCAGGTAGACTACGGATCCTTGCCCGATCTGGCACTTGCTGGCTTTTACTGTGAGGTCTGCCTGGCGCAGGGCGGTTAGCACCCTCCGGAGGTGCTGGAGGTGCTCACTCCATTCTGAACTGAAAACAGCGATGTCGTCCAGATATGCCGCGCTGAACTGCTCTAGCCCGGCCAGGACTCTATTCACCAGTCGCTGGAAAGTGGCCGGGGCATTTTTCATTCCGAAGGGCATTACGCGGAAGCGGTAGTGCCCATCGGGGGTGGAGAAGGCGGACCGCTCCTTGGCCCCCTCGGTGAGCGCAATCTGCCAGTATCCGCAGGTGAGGTCGAATGTGCTGAGGAACCGGGCTGCCCCTAGTCGGTCAATGAGTTCGTCGGCTCGTGGAATGGGGTGGGCATCGGCTCGGGTAACGTCATTGAGCCCCCGGTAGTCCACGCAGAATCGGAGCTCGGGGGCGACACCGGGGGCCGCTGCCTTCGGGACCAGGACCACGGGGCTGGCCCAGGGACTGTCAGATGGCTCGATCACCCCCAGGGTCAACATCTTCGAGACTTCAGCTTGAATGCAGGACCGGACCCGATCAGGAACTCGGTAGGCTCGGTGTCTCACCGGCGGGCTGTCCCCGGTGTCCACGTCATGAACACACCAGTCGGTGACCCGGGGGGGTCAGGGAGAAGAGGTCGGAAAATTGTCTTAGGAGCTGGCGGCAGTCCGCTTGTTGCTGGGCAGTGAGGGCTGGGGAGAGGTTCACTCCTTCCACGGAGCCATCCTGCTCCTTGACTCACAGGAGGTCCGGGAGGGGATCAGACTCATCTTCGGCCCCGTCATCGGTGGCCAGCAGGAGGCTCAGTTCTGTCCGCACGAAGTGAGGCTTGAGGCGGTTCACGTGAAGGACCCGGAGGGGATCCCGAGGCGACTGGACGTCCACCAAGTATGTGACTTGACTCTTCCGCTCAACCACTTTGTAGGGCCCAGTCCACCTGTCCTGGAGGGCGCCAGGCTTCACGGGGGCCATGACCCACACCTGCTGGCCCGGCTGGAACTCGACCAGAGTGGCATTCTGGTCGTACCAGCGCTTCATCTCTTCTTGGCTTGCCTCCAGGTTGGCCTCGGCCAGTTCTCGGAACTTCCTGGTCTGGTTCCGGAGGGCCAGGACGTACTGGAACACATCTCAGGGGGTGGTCTGGGGTGCTGCCTCCCACCCTTCCTTAACCAAACTGAGGGGACCTCGGACGGGGTGTCCATAGAGTAATTCAAACGGGCTGAACCCTAAGGACTTCTGGGGGACCTCCCGGTAAGCGAACAAGAGGCAGGGGAGCAGGACGTCCCACTTACGCCGGAGGGGCTCTTCTAGGCCAGCGATCATCCCTTTCAAAGTCCTATTAAACCTTTCTACTAGGCCGTTCCCTTGGGGATGGTACGGGGTGGTGAACTTATAGGACACCCCCCATTGTTGCCACAGGGACGTCATATATTTCGAGATAAAATTAGTCCCGCGATCGCTCACGACCTCGCGGGGAAAACCCACCCTGGAAAAGATCCCCATCAGGGCCCGGCCCACCACGGGGGCCGTGATGGTGCGTAGGGGAATAGCCTCAGGATAGCGGGTGGCGTGATCCACTAGGACCAGGATGAAACGGTGACCTTGGGAGGTGGGGGGGTCCAGTGGTCCCACGATGTCGATTCCGACTCGTTCGAAAGGGGTACTGACGACCGGGAAGGGTTGGAGGGGAGCCTTGCGCTTCCCCCCACTCTTCCCACTAGCCTGGCACGTGGGGCAGGACTTGCAGTGGGCTTCTACCGCTGCTCTCATTCTAGGCCAGTAAAAATGGGTCATGAGACGGCTGTAGGTCTTGTCCTGACCCAGGTGGCCGGCGAGGGGGACGTCGTGGGCTAAGCCCAGGAGGAAGTCTCGGAAGCGGAGGGGTACCACCAGTACCCGTCCGGATCCCAGCTCCACCGACTTCTGCTCACTGTACAAGATGTTATTTTCCCAATAGATTCGGTGCATCCCGGTCTGGTCACCTGCGGCTTGGCCCTCGGCCTGGCGCCGCAGCCCGACCAGGGAAGGACAAGTAGCTTGCTCCCGGCAAAATTCTTCCCGGGTGGGCCCGCCCTCGTGGCGCCATTGGGCCAATTCGGGTAGACCTCCCAATTCGGGGGCCGGGGCGGGGTCGGATGGTGCGGGTTCGTCGCTGGCGACGGTCCCTTCTGATGGGGGGACGGGAGGACCCTCGGCGGGGACTGTTCTGGTCTCTTCGATCGGGGTGCTTTCGACTTCTCTCCGGGGAGTGAGTCGGGCTGACATAGATCGGGTGGTGGCGCACACCCACTCGGGGAGTCTCATCATTCCTAGGTGGGCCTTGCGCTCGACGTGCTTCCAGGGAGAACTCTCCAGGTCGTTCCCTAAGAGGCAGTCGACCGGCTGGGAGGTTCTTACGGCAACCTTGAGTTTACCTATCACCCCTCCCCACTCAAACGGCACCAGGGCTACCTGACACATACTTTCTCTATTGTCTGCGGAAATTACGGGGCAAAAGACGTTGGGGAGGATCTGCTCCTCGGGGACTAGGTGCCTGAGGACACCGGTGATACTGGCCCCGGTGTCCCGCAGGGCCTCTACTTGGTGGCCATTGATCTTGACGAGCTGCCCGTATTTCTTTGTGTTGGAGGGTAGGAGGCTACCAGGGATCATTTCCCTATCTCCCAGGGATACTAGGGCCATCGCTGCGGGTTCCCACTCCTCGGTTTCCTCAACCTCCTCCCCCAGGGCTACGTTGGCTATCTGTCTCGCAGGGGTGGTAGGGGAGACTTGGGTGGCCATGGGGCACTCTGGGTCATTGGCGTAGTGCCCGGGTTTCTGGCAACGGAAACACGTGACGGTCACCCGGTGTCCCCGTCTCCCAGGGGGCCCTGTCACTGGTGGGGGGGGCGCCGGGAAAGGTGGAGGTTGTGTTTTCGGGGGGCTAGGCTGGGACTCTCTCGGCCCTCCCTGGTTCCCTCCCCCTCTCTGGCGGGGTGGTCCCTGACTGGCTCGGGGGTAATCTCCTACCATGCCCCGGGAGACCCGGGTGTTGGTCCAGCGGTCGGCCTCCACAGCCAGCTTCCTGGGATCTGTGAGCTTGCTGTCAAGCAGATGCTGACGTAGTTCTATGAAGCAGTTCGCAGCCAGGTGTTCCCACAACATGAGGTCGGTGAGTTCGGCAAGGGTGGTGACTTTGCTGCCCTTGATCCACCCATCGAAGGCCCGACTAAAAAAGTTTACATACTCCACCCAGGTGGTGCCCGGGATCTTCCTGCAGTCCCGGAATCGCTGACGGTACATTTCTGGGGTGAGGCCGTATCTTGTCAGTAGAGCCTCTTTCATGTGGCTGTAGGAGGTCTGCAGGGAGAGGGGTAGGTCGAGCAGGGTGTCCCTTCCTTCGCTCAGAAACCGCCCCCACAACCCCGCCCCCCAGTCCTTCTGCGGGACCCGATGGGAGGTCATGGCGACCTCGTAGGCCCTGAACCATTGTTGAATGTCATCGTTTTTATAATATTCTTTGACCACGTCCTTGGGGATGTGGACCTTCTGTTCCGCTGGGGAGGCCGTCTCTCGGTTTCCCGGGGGCCTCCCTTCCTCGTTTCTGGCCTTGAGCTCGAGTTCCTTCAAGCTGCGTTCGTGCTCCAGTTGGAGCTTCCTTCCTTCGTGCTCCCGTTGGAGCTTCTTTTCTTCCAGTTCGCCTTGTACACGCATTTGCTCTACTGCTAGCTTTTTTTCCGCTAACTTCAATTCGCCTTCGATTTTGAGTTTGGCTAACTCGAGTTCATGATTGCGACTTCTCTCTCTGTCCGCGAGTTCTTCCGGGGATAGGCCCCCGTCTGGTACGATGCCTCGCACCTGATTGCTGCTGCTTTCTTTTTGGGGGGGTTCGGCTTCGTCGGGGCGCTCCCCCGTGCCTTCCGGGCGGGAGGCCCCGGTATCCACCCAAGTTTTCAGTGCTTTCTGCAAATCTTCTTTAGTGTTGAGACCGGTGGTAGCGATTTTAAGTTCTTTGCAAAATTGCTTTAGCTCTTTGTGTGTGTATTCTTCGAGATGCTCCACCTGGAACACCCTGTTGGCGTTGGTTTCTGCGGGGCTCATGGCGCTTCCTTTTGCCATCTTTGTCGGTAGTGCGTCCGTCGTTCACGGTACGATCTCTAGGTGATGGGCCCGAATCCCGTCGCTTGCCACCAATGTTAGACGGCGACCTCAGAGGAGCCCGGAAAGGGGTCCTGACTACCCTGAGACCCACCCTCGAAGTATCGTAGCCGGGCACTGGCGGGAGACTCCCCAGGGGGAGGAATCTCGTATCTAGGATCGTACTTCTGGCACCACACGACACAGAGTGACCACACCGTGTGTTCTTAGAAATCAATCTTTATCAAGTAGGTTATCACTGCAAATATGTACAAGGAGAGCACGGGCTCAATGAGTCTCGGAAGGGATAGGGGGTAGCGGGACAGTCTCTGGCAAAGGTTCAAGGCAGGGACGTATCCGGCGCACAGCTCACAATCCTCGAGCTGGGGGATACGTTGTTGTAGTCGGGGTCCGGCGGGACCGTGAGAGTCTGTCGGAGCCGCGAGTCACTCAGCGGGCTCAAGTACAAGTTCGGAGGTCTTACGATCTTCAGGGAGCCGCGAGTCACTCAGCGGGCTCAGGTACAGGTTCGGAGGTCTTACGATCTTCAAGGAGCCGCGAGTCACTCAGCAGGCTCAGGTACAAGTTCGGAGGTCTTACGATCTTCAAGGAGCCGCGAGTCACTCAGCAGGCTCAGGTACAAGTTCAGAGGTCTTACGATCTTCAGGGAGCCGCGAGTCACTCAGCAGGGCTCAGGAGGGTCCAAGTTCCAGGAGCCGCGACCACGTCGGCAGGCTCTCGTTGTTCCAGCGTCGAATCTGCCGGACAGACCCAGAGCACCCCTTGTTATAGGTCGACCCCTCTTTGATGTCCGGAGTCTGTGCAGGCAGGGGTCTTGTCACCTGGGGGTCGCTTGTCGGGATTTCCTGTCATTGTCTTTTGATCCTTTCAGGGCCGGGTCGGGAGGAGTCCCAGACACCCAGCAGGCATGGAGCCAGCCCTCAGGGAGGCCGGAGGGCCGATCGAAACCCATCGTCCCAGGGGAGTTCAGAGGTGCGATAGACTGCTCCTCCCTCTCTCATCCCCTGGCGAGTGTGATTTCCTCCAGCCGGAGTGGCGCCCCTAGGCCCGGGTCGCGCTAGGGCCGGGCGGCCATCTTGGTGCATGAAGTGGGCACGCGGGCCCGGGGTGGCCGAAAGGAGAGAGGCCATGGACGGGGGTGTCCGGGTCGGGTGCGTGTGTCCTGGTGGGGAGGGTTGGCTGGGCCGTGTGCTTGGGGCTGCAGGTACCAGGTTTCGGTGTTGCGGGGGCACGTAGGGCCATACTACGAGGCCGGGTCCAACAGTCTTCATGGGAGAACACGGATCGGTATTTAACCCACCAAATTCCACACATGTTCAGGACACTTTCTTCACAGAAATCTCTCAGGTGAAACAAAAGGGCTGTGATGATTATCACACAAACTGGAAGCCCGATCTGTTGCCCTGGTCAGAATTTATCCTCCAGCTTGTAACCAGGGCTCTAAACCTGAAGGCAGATGTAAGTCAACATCACACAAAAGGACAACCACATGATCAGTGTTAATGGCAAGAAGCTCAAATGGAACAACACTTTAAAAAACAAAGCATCAAACCTGGGAGGAGTCTTACAACCACTGCTTACAAACTATCACTTTGAATCTAAGATAAGAGACAACTGGATGAACACCTGGCAAACTAGACTAGATGACATACTATGTATCTTGATGACAAAGTTACAAAATTCACTGCCAAATCAATCAATCAATCAATCAGTGCATTTATAAAGCGCGCTACTTACCCGTGAGGGTCTCAAGGCGCTGAGGGGGGAAAGGGGGTGTCGCTACTGTTCGAAGAGCCAGGTCTTGAGGAGTTTTCTGAAGGCGAGTAGGTCTTGGATCTGCCGTAGGTGGGTAGGGAGGGTGTTCCAGGTTTTGGCGGCGAGGTAGGAGACGGATCTGCCCCCGGAGGTTGTTTGTTGGATGCGGGGGACATTTGTGAGGGCGAGGCTGGCGGAGCAGAGCCGGCGGGTGGGGATGTAGAAGCTGAGTCTGGTGTTCAGGTAGGCTGGTCCGGCATTGTGGAGTGCTTTGTGAGCGTGGGTGAGGAGCTTGAAGGTGATCCTCTTGTTGACGGATAGCCAGTGTAGGTCTCTCAGGTGGGGCTTGATGTGGCTGCGGCGGGGGATATTGACGATTAGTCGGGCTGAGGCGTTTTGGATGCGTTGTAGTTGTCATAGGTGTTTTGCTGGAATTCCGGCATAGAGTGCGTTGCCATAGTGAAGTCTGCTGCTGACGAGGGCCTGTGTCACCGTTCTTCTTGTTTCGGTCGGGATCCACTTGTAAAT
Source organism: Triturus cristatus (assembly GCF_964204655.1). NCBI lineage: Eukaryota > Metazoa > Chordata > Amphibia > Caudata > Salamandridae > Triturus > Triturus cristatus. Next base: position 1,681,139,363 of record NC_140591.1, read on the forward strand.
CCTGCGGAGCATGCGGAGAGTGTTCTTATTCACCCGGCAACTAAGTGAGTCATAGACAGTCTGTCGTAAGGCATTGAGACACACTCTAAAATTCCCTGTGTCAAAGGCTGGTGATGCAAGACTCAAAAACCTGAAGATTGCATTCAAGAAGAGAAACATGCCGCTAAAACGGGACACTGAAGAAAGCACCGCCGCAAATTTGTTCCATGATAAATCATCACGAAATGAAAGAGCCTGTTGGACTTTGGTGGACTGTAGTTCGAGTTTGAGCAGCGGCCCAATGACCTGTTTATCTCCAATGAGAAGAGGGAAACTCATGTAAAGTCCCTATAGAAATCAGTCATCATCTGTTTATTTGAACCATTAGAGATGTTGCATCATAATACTAAGGGCGACATATCAAAATGAATAGGAAGTTCACCCTCGCCAAAAGCATCCGGTCCAACGGCGTACCGATAGATCTGGCCAAGTTCGATGTCACATTTTTGGAGTTTAGTTTTGGAACAGCTGTTTAGGTGAAACCTTAGCAGCGCGCATGCGCTGTCTGCAATACCTGCTGTAATCACTACACAGGTGTGTATTGCCGCCTGCTGCTTACCATTGGTTCACTGCTGCATCGGTCTGTGGTGGCTCCTCTTTCGTTGGCACTCATGATACATCACTTCCATTTTTCACTCCGAAGCAATGGCCAACTGCAGTTTCCTTACGCTGTACTGTTTCATTGTTCTTTTGGCAACTACTTCAATAAAGCAAAAGTGTAAGTGCCGCTTACACTTTCACAAATGCGGCACACACCTTGCTTTTCTGCACACGCCATGTTGCTTTCACTTTCATAAAGTCAGCACGCGCCTTACTTTTGTGCATGTGCCTTGCTTTTATGCAGACCGCCATGCCGCCTTCAGTTTCATAAAGGTGGCATGCGACTTGTTTTTGTCCGCGCATCTTGCATTTGTGCACACCAAACTTTTGCCTTGAAGGGGGTGCTTCCCACTGTGCCTTGCAATGTTAGGAACGCCTGCCCTCCCGCTGCCTGCATAGCTTCTGGCTGCACCTTAAGAAGACACCACAGCTGGCACAGTAGCCACTTGAATGGGAACTAAGTTCTGCCTCACCAACCTCCACTACAAATAATTAGATAAAATGATTGTGCAGTCAATGCGGGTGCTCCGATTTTTCAATGCAAGATGCTGTGTATTCGTTTTTCGCTGCTTATTGTTTCAAGTCTTTAGCTTTGACTCATAGCTAAGGTTTTGTCTGTGCCACGATTCCAGCTCTAATCATTTTGTTGATGCAAATAAGACCTGACAATAAATCAACTCAATGTATTCTTCCGGCTTCCTTTATAGCAGCGCTTTTGCTAGCGTTTGTAGGCAAAGGAAGAACTAAGGCAGAGACTTTTTTTCAGTTGAAGTGACCTGCGGTGGCAGAGCCTGCTTCCCTGTGGCTGTGTGCAAAAGCATGTCACCCAAAGGCCATCTTTCACGGACACAAGCATCTTGGGACCGGTTTCTGGGTAACACCCGTCATCAGCCATGCTAGCTTGAATCCATTGGCAAAGTGAGCAAGGAACCCACGTCTGGGCATACCCTGCCAATTTAGGGTGAACAAAGCAAACACAAGGAGATGATGGACGGAGTACGGAAACTTTTCAGACACTCACCCCCAGTCACAGATCTGGGTTGAATCCATCATCAATCTTTAGCTCACTTTGCCAACCCAGTTCAGACACAGCTATATGCAAATCAGTCTTGACCCTGTGCCTCATGGGAACAGTCCAGCCCGAACTGCCAAGCCATGTATTTCCTGGACCAGAAACAAGCATCCTGGGACCAGTTTCTGGATAACACCCATCATCAGCCAGTCTAGCTTGAATCTAGTGGCAAAGTGAGCAAGGGACCCACGTCTGGGCATACCCTGCCAACTTAGGGCGAACCATGCAAACACAAGGAGATGATGGACAGAGTGCTGAAACTTTTCAGACACTCACCCCCAGTCTAAAATCGCTAATATCACTCCACTACAAAAGCACCATGAATTACGTCTGTTATTGTGCAAAAAGCTGATCCAACATTATCAAAATACTTAGGGCCTCATTTATGTGTTTTTGTTGTAGGGCAGGGCAGTAGGCCTTATATTGTAAATGAAGATGAAGACAGTTCCAAATGGAGTTAAGAGAATTTATTAAGTAAGCGAAGACGAACAAAACCCGACCACCTCTGCCAACCGGCGAATCCCGAAACCCTGTGCTCGAGAAATAGAACACACGCACGAGCCCAGGGATAACACGAGCCCAGCAGCACAGGCAAAGACGAACAGAGGCTAAATATAAAACACAACACATCTCCTTTCCTTCCAAAGCAAATAGAAAGAAAAGAAACTCTAGGACCAACAGAAAGAAAACAGAAGCAGTAAAAGGGTAAAACCAACAAAAGTTAAAACAAACACAAGATCAAACCATGCACCCCACTCCCTTCCTACATAATCTAAACACATACAAAATCTTTTAAATAAACAGGTGACCTGTGTTGCCGAACAGACTTCCTTTTACCAATACATGTATCAGTATGACGAACAGACTGCCCTCCCTGCAAGAGAAAAGGATTAGACAAAGTTTTATTATGCTTTTGATACAAAGCCACCCTTCTGAGGTTCCATGTCTGGCCATTATGTAATTTAACTCAACTCTACCCCACCGATTTCATCAGAAAAGGCCCTCTGAATTTGTTGAAACCATTGTTGACACCACCAGGTTTAACTTTTACTAAATCACCAGGCCGCACATTCCTCTCAACCTTAACCGTGTGATGACACCGACCTAGAGGACCATCTGGTAAATTCTTGAGTAACCAAGTAGGAACCATTTTTGTCCCAGCTTGCCTACCCCTCATAAGTTCAAAAGGAGATGTCATCATTCCACGATGCACCGTGGTGCGATAAGCCCACAATATTTCTTTAATTTGATGTTGTTGAGAAGAACCTGCTGCTTATGCCAATTGCATCGTGCCCTTCACAAGTCTGTTAATTATTTTACACAAGCCATTCCCTTGTCGATTGTACAAGGATGTGCACACATGTTTTCAAGCCACTTTTAACAAAATATTGCTCCATTTCCTTGGAGGTGAGTTGTGTCCTATTATCAGAGAGAAGTATAGCCGGAATTCCTTCCCTCCGAAAAACCTCACTGAGGACTTTAATGGAGGACTCTGTATTAATGTTACTCATAAAAGCCACTTCCAGCCACACCAAAGCAAACTTCTCATTATCATGTAGTTCATTGAAAGGGCCAATAAAATCCACACAAACTTTTTGCCAGACACCTTCCACACCAACAACATGCTGAGATGAAACCGGTTTGTCCACACCCACACACAACCTTTTCTCAGATTCCTTACAACTGACACAGTTCTCAACCCACTCCTTAACCTGAACATCCATCCCGGGCCACCAAAATCTCTCTCTCAAACGTTTTGTAGTCAGAGTTTGGCCTAAATGACCTTCGTGAGCTAAGGCAATTACACGATTCCTCACAGACTAAGGTGGTATAGCTCTTTCACCCCTTAACACAAGATAATCCCCTTGTGTGGATAATTGGTCTTATATCTAGGAACAACAAGAGAGAGAGGGTTGAGCTACACTCTTAATCCCCCAAAGTCAATGAAAAACAACGAAAGAGTGTGATAATGGACAGAAAATCAACCTAAGGTGATTCTCCTAAATTCCAGACTTGATGCCAGAAAGACCAAATCTATCTGACTTTTAAATAAAACCCTCACTCACCAACATAGTTGGTGACATGCTTCATCATGGGGTTTAGCCAGGGGTGCCTTATGCACCTCTGGTGTGCTTCGACGCTTATTTTAGAACGGAGCAACCAACTGTCAGCTAAAGAAGTGAGGGGATTTAGTGAGTGAAAATCAAGAAAAGGGGATTAAAAGTCCTGTGTCATCTACCAGAACAATTTAATAGTGGCGAGGCAAGGACGGATTAAAAAGTGAAGAAGGATAATAACTCCTGGCGTTAAATTGGTCAGGTTTATCCTAAAAATGATCGGGTGGTCAACATGTTTCAGCTTGTCAATGTATTTTACTAAGCTTTCATCAGGACCTCATTTTGAAAAAAAACACCTTGGCGGTATAAGCACACTAAGGCTTACCCTGACCTCAGGTGTATGGAACCGATACACTCACGGTTTACAGTGGAGGTCTTCAACTGATTCGAAGGAAACCTCGTAATCTGTAAAAAAATATATGTACAGATATTAGGCTCAACATACAAGAAATTGTCAAGGTGTATGTAGCATATGGTTGATCCAATATCAAACTTGGCACAAGTTGAAATCAGTCTTGTAGTCCCTGTAATTTACAGAACTCATGGTAACATACAACAGTTCCCGTATAGTTTAGGAAACTATGTGAGGTTTATATCCCAAACAAACCCAGGTTCAAATCAACTGGTACTTGAAAAAATTCAATCAAAAGTCTAGGTTTGGGATGAGATTATTGAGACAGTGTGGATCAAGTTAAAAAAGGCACTATTAAACTATTAAAATGGGGCGTAAAATCATCCCAAAAACAAACAAACAGACAATTGGAAAACTTTAAAAAAGAGCTTACGTATTTGATGGTGGAAAAATACTCCTTAGGCAAGAAGGCGGCTAGCGGGACTACAGAACAACTGTGGTAGAAAAAGGGGACAGAACGGGAAGAATTACAACTTCGAACAACCCGTCATCCCATACTACCTAAGCATACCGCTCTATAAAAACCACTAGATGCTTGTGTGGGGCGGTACTCACGTCGTCCAAGTCCTCAGCCTGGCTATTTCACCTACATGGGACCGCCGAGCCCGGAGTCAACATGAAATGAAACCTAACTGTTTAAATACACAGGGTTGGCGCGGAGAAGCCGGAAGTATTCTCATCTGCCTGAGGCGCATGCGCATCAGCGACAGAGGCAGGGAGAAAGGAATTACTCGCTGGCCCTTGGGAGAGAAAAAGACTAGAACGTCAAATCCTTCTATCGTGAAAACTTTATTGGAAGTGTGTTGGCGCGAACATTTAGGCAAAGTTGATACAAAATTCAGGGCATATTCCAGCCAGGGCCATCAAATGTTTTTGGACGTCCCAGAGTATAGAGATCTTGAAAATCAAACTCGGGGCTTCAGTTTTAAAAGTATACATGAAGTCATCGTGATTGGGTACCTGGGGTCAGCGCGGAGGAGACAGAAATGTCCTCGTTTGCTTAACGTGCGTACGTATCGACAACAGCATGGGGAGAGGGAAAGGACTCCGTCGCTGGCCCATAGGAAACTACGCTCATTCCAGCTATTCTATACTCTGGGACGTCCAAAAACATTTGCGCACATCCAGGAAGGAGGCCTGGGGTAGCGACGGACAGAGTGTTGCCTCACGCCCTGAGTTGTGACCAGGAGTGTGGGACGTTCCCCGATCTCTTGACGGGTGAACTGAATACTTCGCGACGGTGCCATTTATAAGCAGGTACCAATGTTGGTTGTATCGTTCCTTTAATGTTCTTATGCACATTTTATCACTTTGCAGTAGTGTATCATTATGGTCCTGAAGAAAGCCACGGTCATCTTTTTGAGACACTAGTTGGCTGAAACATGTAGACCTACACATAGAGTACGTGTTCCTTATTGGTTGGTGTACACGATTCACTCTACTTTTTCTGCGTCTTTTACTATTGATATCACTGGATATTTAATAAAATAGTTTTCCTGTGCTAATCAATTTTAACATCACATTTTCACACACTGCACCTCATTTCACTACACTACAGGCAGCTTCCTCCCAATTTGGGAGTGATTCCCTCCTAGTTTATTAGCTAAAACATCCTTGAGCTCCTCCTTTTTAAAGTAATTTAAGGAGTAGTAGCTCTTTAACCGCACCAGGTGGGGTTAATGGGAGGTCCCAGATGATGAAGCATGCCACTTCGGTGGGTGATGGGACTTGGTCCTTTTTGTAAGGATCCCCGATTTAGTTTTGCGAACTGGCATCCTCTGCACATTGTTAGGTAGACCTGTATAGACCCATGGGCTTTGTTGTTGTACCTTTCTTAAGATGACCTGGTCACCTTTCCCCACTGGGTCTGTCTTAGAGCGGGGTATTGTCACCACCAGATCTCCCCTCACCCATGCTAAGTGGCTGAGCTGGATCCCCCTGTGTGTGTTGCTTAGACCTCTCCACGATTTCAGAGACTCAAAAGGCCCCGTAAAATGCGAAGGAGAAGGTGGAGGTAAAAAGGGCAGTCTCGAACGGAGAACAGTAAACCTCCCGCAGGACTTCGATGATCCTCCCCAGCTTATCTACATCCAGGGGACGCCTTGATCGATCCTTACACCATCTAGCCTTTCCCATCCCTTAAGGGCTTGCTTAACAAGGAAAGAGTAGGAATAGCCGGGTGCCCCCTCCACCTTGGCAAAAAAAAGCCAATACCAAAACATGTATTCTGTGACCAAAAATGCTCAAGAAAACCCAGCCAGTTCTTAAGGTAAAAAAGGTGCCCCTCAGTGTTGCCCTGGGTGTATGCCTTGTATGCAGAAAAGTCACTTTCATAAGCTCACAACATATTTGGCGCAAGGCTGGCTGTAATGTGTTCAGAGAGGGCAGGGTTCCAAGGTTCCATAGATGTCCTGGGAAGCGTGTGGGCTGTGCCTCTGCTGGTGGGTGGGAGTGCCGGAAATCCTGCAATTTAAAATTAGACAAGGCATTGGCTGCGTTATTAAATATTCCTGGCACATGTTTAGCTTTAAACACATGACACACCAACACCAGTTCTGTCAGCAAGCTGAGGACTTCTTTGCACTTTGCCTGCTGTGAATTAATACATTCTACCACTGCCATGTTATCTGACCAAAATATTACTGACCGGTTATGGAAGTGGTTGGTCCAAATGTGTAAGGCCACCATGATGGGAAATAGTTCTAGAAAAGTGATGTTGCGCACCAAACCAGAATCAAACCAGGGCTGAGTTCACGGTTGTGCACACCACTTATCTTCTAGCATAGCACCAAAACCCAGACTTCCTGCTGCATCCGTGAATAGGCCGAACTCTTGGCTAGAACTTAAAGGAGCTGGCCACACCCTTGTTCCATTGAATGTGTTCAGAAATGAAAGCCAAATTCTCATATCCTGTTTTTCTCTAAGGCCTGACATTGCCTGAGCTATGGCTACACATCAGTATTATTCACAGGACAAAATTGAGCTGGCCTTCTAAGGTTTTCAGCTACTGTAGGGTGCCTTCCGCACTTCAAGGCATGTCTCCGGGAAGGACCAGAAAGCCTCCCGCTTGTCTGCTGGGAGTCTGAATTCCCCTGCCACAGAATCGATCTCAATCCTCAAAAAATACTAAGGTTGTGGCTGGTCCTGCATTTTCTCATGTGCCAGGGATTAAAGTCTGACATTAGGCGTTGGAAAGTAGCAAGGGATTTCTTGCAGGAATTTGTACCACCTGCCCCCAAGAAAAGGAAGTAATGCAAATAATGGAAGACTCCAGTCCACGTAACAGTAGGGAAGGTGTTTGGATAGTAAACTACACTATTTTTAATGTTAGCACGGCATCTAGTGCAAGTCGATGTAAAGACTTGCGTTGTAATGGCATGCGTTGTCAATGCATTTGCGTTGTAACAGTTTCGTTGTAATGGTAGTGCGTTGTAAAAGTTGCGTTGTAAAGGTTGTTCCCCGACCAGCATATGCCAGGCCAACTTCTCACACCTGTGTCCTGTTCTCCTCCCCAATGATGACCTCCACTTGTTCCGAAGAAACAGGGCTCCTTGGCAGCTGATGGCAAGGTGGGAGTGTTGGCGTCCATCAGGGACATCCATGGAGCGAGGTGACAACAGACAAAGTTGCCACCGCATTTAAGTCCCCCTGCCTGCCCCCGCCAGATGCCCAGGTCACCCCCCGCCAGCCCCAGACAGCCAATGGCAGTGAGGGTTGAGCCTGCAAAAAATTCCAAGTTGTGGCCAATGTTGGTCGCTGGCTTGGACCGTCCAGACCTGTCTCGGGGGCCTGTCAGCCAGTGGCGTGGGCCCCCATCTGCCATATTCACCCTAAACTGTTGCATTAAAGAACAAAACATAAAGGCCCCATGTTCAACAAGGCAAACTTAAGATCAACTGTTGAGGCTGTCAGGTAATGTTTTAGCGTCAGTAAAGATAGTGTAATTCTGAAGCCCTATCTGCATGATTTTATCACTCATTTATATATCCTGATTTGACTCTTTTGTACCTGGATTTAAAAAAGCTGTTGTTATACAACCTGCCTTAATATATATGTCTTTTTGCACCACTTCTGCATGTTTAACCTTTCCAGTGCCCATGACGAGATAGTCTCGTCATGGAGCACGGTTGCGCTGTGCCCATGAAGAGACTATCTCGTCATGAACCCCACCCACTAGTGCAACGCCCGGCACAGGAGGGGGAAAGGGCGTGGCACTGAAGGGATTAAGGAAAGTCAGCAAGTATTTTTTTTAAACATACTTTATTGATTTTTATGCATAACCCTCTGACATGTCGAAAAAATATGCAGTTTTGGGGTATATACCATTGGTCCAGGCTGGAATGCACCAAACACGATATCATGTATACTTACAGTCTGCATATCAGAATAACATTCTAGCTTCGATTCTCTATTCCCTCCCTTCCCTCTCCCTCCCCGACTCACTCCCATCCTCTCTTAGGCCAAAAAGGTGCACGGTTCTGCTGTGTTTGTGTATATATTGCTGGCCGCACGGTATGCAGCTATGCTTGTTCGTACAGTGTCCGTACTTGGGTGGTTCTATTTCTATATACCCAGCTTTAGTATGATCAGTATATTTGTACAATACGGCGTATCATGTTGGGAGAGGTTCAGAAGCTATGAATAGTTCTAGCATTGCATCCCATTCCAGTGAGATTGGTGTCTTCCATGGGCCCTACTTTCCTCCCTCCTTGTCTCCATGCTTTCAGCCCTTCCCCATCTGACCACCTCCACATGCCACTTGAGCACGCGGGGGGTGCTGCAGACCTACACCTCATGGTGACATCGTTTTGCTAGTATCAAGGCTAAATTAGCAAATTGGGATTGGACTTTCTGTTTCTTGTGGTCCCGGCGTAGCCCAAGTATGCAGTATTCCGCCGTGCCACTCCCAATAATACTCGTTAAAGTCCCTACGATCTTTATAACAGTTGCCCAGAAGGTAGCCAGTCGCGGGCAGGCCCATAACATATGCATCAGGTCAGCTGCCTGTGTAAGACATCGTGGGAAGTAGTCCTTCACCTCCAGATACATTTCACTTAATCAGTTTGATGTAAGATAAGCCCTGCGCAGTACCATATATTGAATGAATTTAAATTTGGTGTTGTGGGATACCTTCTTGGGATGCTCAAAGAGGGAGTCCCATTCCTTGTCCGACAGGTCTCTCCCAATGTCAGCATTCCAGGGGAGGTTGCCGCATGGGAGCGAATACCCCTATACAGCCATCAGATCGAGTGACGCCCATTACCCATGAGGTATAGTGTATATACTAACTCATGTGTGGGGGGTTCCTTATTGTCTGGTGCCCAATTCCATTAAATGTATCTAGTAATGCTTGCATGTAGAAGATAAAGGGACCGTGGGACACCCTCTTACCTGGCAAAGTTATTGTGATCTAGGAGCACACTTTCCCCAAACAGCATCCCAATAGTGTTCACTCAGTCCCGTGTCCATCCGGATATGCTTCTGGCTGTGATCACTCCTGTGGGTGTGGGGATCCCTGCACGTGGAATGTTGGGGATGTAGGGGAGTAGCTGATTAGTGTATTGTAATGCCCTTTTCTAGTAGGCGAGGGCTACTTTTAGTCGTGTGGGAGCCGCAAGTGGAATCCTTTCCTTGGGCAACATAAGGGTATGAAGGATCCCTCGATCTAATGTTTGCTGCGTCATCCCTATCTCATGGAGGTCATGACCCGCAGTCTAGTATGATAGCCACTGCAGTTGACTCGCATAGCAAGTCCGGGACTCCCATGCCCCCTTTGTCTGCTCCCAGCTGGAGTCTCGAGAGCCCCACCCTTGTGCGGCTCTTTCCCCATATTAGTTATAGTAGGAGTGTGTTCAGGGTTTTAAAGATAGTAGTCGGGATCCCTATTTGTAAATTAGTAAAGTAATAGAGCATTCTCGGGAGCATGGCCAGTTTTGTGATGGAGACTCTATCAGACACTGAGAGTGGTAGTGAAGTCCAAAAGGTTATTTGAGCTTTGTGCCTTGGTAACATACAACAGTTCCCGTATAGTTTAGGAAACTATGTGAGGTTTATATCCCAAACAAACCCAGGTTCAAATCAACTGGTACTTGAAAAAATTCAATCAAAAGTCTAGGTTTGGGATGAGATTATTGAGACAGTGTGGATCAAGTTAAAAAAGGCACTATTAAACTATTAAAATGGGGCGTAAAATCATCCCAAAAACAAACAAACAGACAATTGGAAAACTTTAAAAAAGAGCTTACGTATTTGATGGTGGAAAAATACTCCTTAGGCAAGAAGGCGGCTAGCGGGACTACAGAACAACTGTGGTAGAAAAAGGGGACAGAACGGGAAGAATTACAACTTCGAACAACCCGTCATCCCATACTACCTAAGCATACCGCTCTATAAAAACCACTAGATGCTTGTGTGGGGCGGTACTCACGTCGTCCAAGTCCTCAGCCTGGCTATTTCACCTACATGGGACCGCCGAGCCCGGAGTCAACATGAAATGAAACCTAACTGTTTAAATACACAGGGTTGGCGCGGAGAAGCCGGAAGTATTCTCATCTGCCTGAGGCGCATGCGCATCAGCGACAGAGGCAGGGAGAAAGGAATTACTCGCTGGCCCTTGGGAGAGAAAAAGACTAGAACGTCAAATCCTTCTATCGTGAAAACTTTATTGGAAGTGTGTTGGCGCGAACATTTAGGCAAAGTTGATACAAAATTCAGGGCATATTCCAGCCAGGGCCATCAAATGTTTTTGGACGTCCCAGAGTATAGAGATCTTGAAAATCAAACTCGGGGCTTCAGTTTTAAAAGTATACATGAAGTCATCGTGATTGGGTACCTGGGGTCAGCGCGGAGGAGACAGAAATGTCCTCGTTTGCTTAACGTGCGTACGTATCGACAACAGCATGGGCAGAGGGAAAGGACTCAGTCGCTGGCCCATAGGAAACTACGCTCATTCCAGCTATTCTATACTCTGGGACGTCCAAAAACATTTGCGCACATCCAGGAAGGAGGCCTGGGGTAGCGACGGACAGAGTGTTGCCTCACGCCCTGAGTTGTGACCAGGAGTGTGGGACGCCTTGATCGATCCTTACACCATCTAGCCTTTCCCATCCCTTAAGGGCTTGCTTAACAAGGAAAGAGTAGGAATAGCCGGGTGCCCCCTCCACCTTGGCAAAAAAAAGCCAATGCCAAAACATGTATTCTGTGACCAAAAATGCTCAAGAAAACCCAGCCAGTTCTTAAGGTAAAAAAGGTGCCCCTCAGTGTTGCCCTGGGTGTATGCCTTGTATGCAGAAAAGTCACTTTCATAAGCTCACAACATATTTGGCGCAAGGCTGGCTGTAATGTGTTCAGAGAGGGCAGGGTTCCAAGGTTCCATAGATGTCCTGGGAAGCGTGTGGGCTGTGCCTCTGCTGGTGGGTGGGAGTGCCGGAAATCCTGCAATTTAAAATTAGACAAGGCATTGGCTGCGTTATTAAATATTCCTGGCACATGTTTAGCTTTAAACACATGACACACCAACACCAGTTCTGTCAGCAAGCTGAGGACTTCTTTGCACTTTGCCTGCTGTGAATTAATACATTCTACCACTGCCATGTTATCTGACCAAAATATTACTGACCGGTTATGGAAGTGGTTGGTCCAAATGTGTAAGGCCACCATGATGGGAAATAGTTCTAGAAAAGTGATGTTGCGCACCAAACCAGAATCAAACCAGGGCTGAGTTCACGGTTGTGCACACCACTTATCTTCTAGCATAGCACCAAAACCCAGACTTCCTGCTGCATCCGTGAATAGGCCGAACTCTTGGCTAGAACTTAAAGGAGCTGGCCACACCCTTGTTCCATTGAATGTGTTCAGAAATGAAAGCCAAATTCTCATATCCTGTTTTTCTCTAAGGCCTGACATTGCCTGAGCTATGGCTACACATCAGTATTATTCACAGGACAAAATTGAGCTGGCCTTCTAAGGTTTTCAGCTACTGTAGGGTGCCTTCCGCACTTCAAGGCATGTCTCCGGGAAGGACCAGAAAGCCTCCCGCTTGTCTGCTGGGAGTCTGAATTCCCCTGCCACAGAATCGATCTCAATCCTCAAAAAATACTAAGGTTGTGGCTGGTCCTGCATTTTCTCATGTGCCAGGGATTAAAGTCTGACATTAGGCGTTGGAAAGTAGCAAGGGATTTCTTGCAGGAATTTGTACCACCTGCCCCCAAGAAAAGGAAGTAATGCAAATAATGGAAGACTCCAGTCCACGTAACAGTAGGGAAGGTGTTTGGATAGTAAACTACACTATTTTTAATGTTAGCACGGCATCTAGTGCAAGTCGATGTAAAGACTTGCGTTGTAATGGCATGCGTTGTCAATGCATTTGCGTTGTAACAGTTTCGTTGTAATGGTAGTGCGTTGTAAAAGTTGCGTTGTAAAGGTTGTTCCCCGACCAGCATATGCCAGGCCAACTTCTCACACCTGTGTCCTGTTCTCCTCCCCAATGATGACCTCCACTTGTTCCGAAGAAACAGGGCTCCTTGGCAGCTGATGGCAAGGTGGGAGTGTTGGCGTCCATCAGGGACATCCATGGAGCGAGGTGACAACAGACAAAGTTGCCACCGCATTTAAGTCCCCCTGCCTGCCCCCGCCAGATGCCCAGGTCACCCCCCGCCAGCCCCAGACAGCCAATGGCAGTGAGGGTTGAGCCTGCAAAAAATTCCAAGTTGTGGCCAATGTTGGTCGCTGGCTTGGACCGTCCAGACCTGTCTCGGGGGCCTGTCAGCCAGTGGCGTGGGCCCCCATCTGCCATATTCACCCTAAACTGTTGCATTAAAGAACAAAACATAAAGGCCCCATGTTCAACAAGGCAAACTTAAGATCAACTGTTGAGGCTGTCAGGTAATGTTTTAGCGTCAGTAAAGATAGTGTAATTCTGAAGCCCTATCTGCATGATTTTATCACTCATTTATATATCCTGATTTGACTCTTTTGTACCTGGATTTAAAAAAGCTGTTGTTATACAACCTGCCTTAATATATATGTCTTTTTGCACCACTTCTGCATGTTTAACCTTTCCAGTGCCCATGACGAGATAGTCTCGTCATGGAGCACGGTTGCGCTGTGCCCATGAAGAGACTATCTCGTCATGAACCCCACCCACTAGTGCAACGCCCGGCACAGGAGGGGGAAAGGGCGTGGCACTGAAGGGATTAAGGAAAGTCAGCAAGTATTTTTTTTAAACATACTTTATTGATTTTTATGCATAACCCTCTGACATGTCGAAAAAATATGCAGTTTTGGGGTATATACCATTGGTCCAGGCTGGAATGCACCAAACACGATATCATGTATACTTACAGTCTGCATATCAGAATAACATTCTAGCTTCGATTCTCTATTCCCTCCCTTCCCTCTCCCTCCCCGACTCACTCCCATCCTCTCTTAGGCCAAAAAGGTGCATGGTTCTGCTGTGTTTGTGTATATATTGCTGGCCGCACGGTATGCAGCTATGCTTGTTCGTACAGTGTCCGTACTTGGGTGGTTCTATTTCTATATACCCAGCTTTAGTATGATCAGTATATTTGTACAATACGGCGTATCATGTTGGGAGAGGTTCAGAAGCTATGAATAGTTCTAGCATTGCATCCCATTCCAGTGAGATTGGTGTCTTCCATGGGCCCTACTTTCCTCCCTCCTTGTCTCCATGCTTTCAGCCCTTCCCCATCTGACCACCTCCACATGCCACTTGAGCACGCGGGGGGTGCTGCAGACCTACACCTCATGGTGACATCGTTTTGCTAGTATCAAGGCTAAATTAGCAAATTGGGATTGGACTTTCTGTTTCTTGTGGTCCCGGCGTAGCCCAAGTATGCAGTATTCCGCCGTGCCACTCCCAATAATACTCGTTAAAGTCCCTACGATCTTTATAACAGTTGCCCAGAAGGTAGCCAGTCGCGGGCAGGCCCATAACATATGCATCAGGTCAGCTGCCTGTGTAAGACATCGTGGGAAGTAGTCCTTCACCTCCAGATACATTTCACTTAATCAGTTTGATGTAAGATAAGCCCTGCGCAGTACCATATATTGAATGAATTTAAATTTGGTGTTGTGGGATACCTTCTTGGGATGCTCAAAGAGGGAGTCCCATTCCTTGTCCGACAGGTCTCTCCCAATGTCAGCATTCCAGGGGAGGTTGCCGCATGGGAGCGAATACCCCTATACAGCCATCAGATCGAGTGACGCCCATTACCCATGAGGTATAGTGTATATACTAACTCATGTGTGGGGGGTTCCTTATTGTCTGGTGCCCAATTCCATTAAATGTATCTAGTAATGCTTGCATGTAGAAGATAAAGGGACCGTGGGACACCCTCTTACCTGGCAAAGTTATTGTGATCTAGGAGCACACTTTCCCCAAACAGCATCCCAATAGTGTTCACTCAGTCCCGTGTCCATCCGGATATGCTTCTGGCTGTGATCACTCCTGTGGGTGTGGGGATCCCTGCACGTGGAATGTTGGGGATGTAGGGGAGTAGCTGATTAGTGTATTGTAATGCCCTTTTCTAGTAGGCGAGGGCTACTTTTAGTCGTGTGGGAGCCGCAAGTGGAATCCTTTCCTTGGGCAACATAAGGGTATGAAGGATCCCTCGATCTAATGTTTGCTGCGTCATCCCTATCTCATGGAGGTCATGACCCGCAGTCTAGTATGATAGCCACTGCAGTTGACTCGCATAGCAAGTCCGGGACTCCCATGCCCCCTTTGTCTGCTCCCAGCTGGAGTCTCGAGAGCCCCACCCTTGTGCGGCTCTTTCCCCATATTAGTTATAGTAGGAGTGTGTTCAGGGTTTTAAAGATAGTAGTCGGGATCCCTATTTGTAAATTAGTAAAGTAATAGAGCATTCTCGGGAGCATGGCCAGTTTTGTGATGGAGACTCTATCAGACACTGAGAGTGGTAGTGAAGTCCAAAAGGTTATTTGAGCTTTGTGCCTTGACTGCCCGTACGAGATTGCCATTCAGCAGTTCCTGTGTGTCCCTGTATATTTGTATACCTAGGTATTTGAAAGTGGCAGGCGCAATCGGAAGTACCAAGTGGCCAAAGTGTATCAACTCTGCTTTCTCCTCAGCATGGAAATAAAAAAGGCATAAGATTTGGTTTCATTGATGGTGAGGCCTGAGATGATTTGAAACCGAGTAAAAATACATGGAATGGACCCAAGGCCACTCTGGAGGCTGCCTAGGTAGAGAATGATGTCATCTGCATATAATGAGAGGGTGTGCTTGGTATTGCCAGTCTTAATGCCATATCTTACTGCATCCTTCCGGAGTGTAATAGCTAATGGTTCAAATGCTAATACAAATAGGAGTGGCGAGAGTGGCCAGCCTTGGCACCTGCCGTGGCCTACCGGATAGGACTAGGAGATCTGGACTCCTGTGTGGGCTCTAGCTGTGGGTGCCGTGTATAGTAATTTAACCCAGCGTATAAACGCTTGAGGGATACCAAATTTCCAAAGGGCAGCTAGCATGTAGCTCCAGCTAAGAGGATCAAAAGCTTGCCTCAGGTCTAGGGAGATGCACCCAGCTCTGGGGTGGTCTAAGGCTGTGGAAGTCAGCACATGATTTGGCTGTCTAATATTCAGATAGATGCTACAGCCGGGTACAGAGCCGCACTTATCTATGTGTATCAGCCGTGGCCGTTAGGAAAGTAGTCAGTGGGATAGTATTTTACTTAGTATTAATGATGAGAGAGGCCTATACCCGGACATATCCGTTGGTCCCTACCTGGCTTTGGGAGGGAGGCAACCAGTGCCTGCATCGTGGTGCAGGGGAGAAATCCTGTATCTAATGCTGCCTGGTATATAAGTGGGGGACCAGCGCTGTCAAAAAAATGTCATACAACTCCACTGGGAGGCCATCCAGACCCGGGGTTTTGTTGCGTGGAAGTTCCTTGATCGCTTCCTTGACTTCTGTTTTTGAAATTGATTCAGCTAGACCTTGTTGGGAGCTTTTAATAACTGGGGGAATTGGGGTCGCCCAGGAATATTTTATTGCTTCCTTTCCCAAGTCCTCAGAGACTGCGTATAGTGTTGTATAGTATTCCCTGAATGCTATGTTTATATCCGATTGCATATTCACTGTTGTGCCCTCTATCGTGGTAACCTCGTGTATGAGGGTGGAGGATGACGCACCTCGCAAGATCCTGGCCATGAGAGTTCCGGGCTTATCGGCTTTCTCATGCTGCCTTTGTGTATATATTCGGTAATCTATGACCCGCAGCCACTCCAGCAGTTTGGCATGCGTGACACGTGCTTTTTGTAGGTCCGCCTCCTTAATAGTGTCTGAGGCTGCTGCCTGCTCCAAATTGCCCAGTTTGTATTCTACTTCTTGTAGTTCTTTATTAGTCATTTTTCGAGCACCCACTATTGTACTGATAGCAATCCCTCTCACAGCAGTCTTAAATGCCTCCCATTCTGTTTGGTTTGAGGATGTGGTATCTGCATTTTCATAAAAATAATTGGAGATAGTTGCGGTCAGGGTATTGTGAAACACAGAGTCCTCAAGCAACTCCGGTTGCAGCCTCTACCTTGGAATTTGGGTGGGGATTTCACCCCAGGAGAACGTAATTTCCAGGGGGTTGTGGTCAGATAGTATTTTCCCCAGGTATGTGGTGTTCACAATCGGTGTGACAAGGGGCGGAGAGTAGAACATTCTATTTGTGTGTGTAGCATATGAGGAGGAGAATAAAACAAATATTCGTGGCAGTCTGATTTTTTGATGTACTGCGCATCGGTTAGTGCCCAGCCTGCCGCCCAACCGTGTAGTGCAGCTGCCTGTTTCTTGGCACCAGTCCCCTGTAATGGAGGGTGAGAGCGATCAAGGTCTACATCTAGGACTGCATTATAATCTCCCCCCAAAAGCCAGGAGTAATCCACCAAGTCAGCTAATACTGTGTTATGGGCACTTCTAAATTTATCCTGCTCATAATTCGGGGTGTATATGCTACCAACTACTATGTGTGTGCCGTCCAGCGTACCATGGATCAAAATGTACCTGCCATTTCCATCTATTCTCTGGTCAAAAGCAACAAAAGGGATACCATTTCTGATCCATATGACCGCCCCTCTCGCAAATGCAGAGTATGATGTGTTAAATATTTGCCCCCTCCATTTTTTGCGCAGCTTATCAGCCTCTCAGCTGGTGAGTTGTGTCTCCTGCATTAAAACAATATGTGCCTTCCTTCTATTTAGCTAAGCATGTATTCTCTGTCACTCATGTACTGATCCCATGCCCATACATTCCAAGTTGTTATTGAGTACTTTCCCGCCATAGCCATACATGTATAAGTATTGTTTTGTGTCCTATCCTTCTAAGATAGTCAGGCTTCCTGGTGGACAAAATTAGGAGTGAGTCAGATAAGTAATTCCCCGTAACGTAACCCAATTCTAGGTCTACCCAAGAAACTCTGGTGGACCAAACTAGCCAGCAATGCTGAGAACAATACAACTTTAAACTTGAGGCAGTCACTATGGGGGAAGTGGGGACCGTGCTCTGCAGTGCCTCTGAAACTGGGGTTGCATTGTTACAGTGCAATTAAACAGACCATGGCCATTCGTGGAGTTGTAAAGACAGTGCGAGGCCTGAAGGCCATCCATATCAGTGTTCCATCTACCTCAGGGTACCTTGGGGTTAATTTCGATAACTAAGTATGGCACTTATCCCAAGTAGCCGTTCACCAATTGCGGGGTGATGGAGGGGAAGAGAGCAAGACTTCTCCGAGTCCAAATGTAGGTTGGTGTCTTCGGAGGATTCCGCCGAGGACAGTGGGTCCCGCTAATCAAACGCCGCCGTCACCAGTAGCGGTGATTTTTGGCTTTCCATAACTTGTTCGGGAGATGGAATTGATTTTGTCTCCATACGGTTCAGTTTCCTTCGGCGTGTTCTCTCTTTTCATGCCTTTTGTGGCTTGTTTGTGTCGACCCCTGCGACATAGCAAAAACCAAAGGAAATGATGGACGGAGTGTTGAACATTGCAAGCACTCACCCCCAGTCAACTGATCTGGGTTTAATCCATCACCGTTCTTTAACCCACTCTGCCACCCCAGTTCAGACATGTCCATATGCAGATCAGTCTGACCCTGTGCCTCATGGGAAAAGTCCAGCCCGAACTGCCAAGCCATGCCTTCCCTGGACCGGAAACAAGCTTCCTAGGACCGGTTTCTGGCATTTCAGCCGTCTTCAGCCAGGCTTGCTTGAATCCAGTGGCAAAGTGAGCAAGGGACTCACGTCTGAGCATACCCTGCCAACTTATGGCGAACAAAGCAAAAACCAAAGGAAATGATGGACGGAGTGTTGAACATTGCAAGCACTCACCCCCAGTCAACTGATCCCTGCGACATGCCAGTAGAAAACATGACTTCTACCCACTCAGTAGCCTCCTCTGGATCTTCAAAGAAATGTGATTTCTGTTCGTGAATAACTTTTAGTCGGGCCGGGAACAGCAGGGCATACTTGAAGTTGTGTGTTCTAAGCTGCTATTTGACTTCCTGGAAGGAGGCTCTTTGGTGTTGGACCTCCAATGTGAGGTCTGGATACAGCGAGATCTGCTGGCTCTCCAACAGGATAGGGGCTTTTTCCTTGGCGGCCCTGAGTAAAGTGTTGCGGTCTTTGTAATTAAGTATTCACGCTATTATAGGCTGGGGAGGTGCTCCGGCAATCGGTGGTCTCGTAGGAATTCTGTGTGCCCTTTCTACACTGAAGAAGTCAGTTAGTCCCTCTGGGCGATGGTTTCGTGTAGCCACTGTTCCACAAATTGCATTGGGTTTGTTCCCTCACAGCATTCAGGCAGGCCCACTATAAAGACGTTATTTCTCCTCGACCAGTCTTCAGCATCTTCAATTCTTTCCTGAAGACCAGTCACCTGGCGCCGTAGCTTCTCTAGCTTTTCCGAGTGGGCCTTGTGCTGTGGCAACATCTTGGTGAGGAGCATTTTTCACAGTGGTGGCCGTAGTTAGTGTGCCTATTTGTTGCTAAATCGCCTTCCGCAATTCGTGGACTTCCTGCTGGATAATGTCCAGTTTATCTGGGGGATCTCCCATGGCCATTGGCGGACTCCAGTCTGTAGCTGGTACATGGGCTGCGCCGTCTTGCTCATTATGGTCTGCGCCCTCTGGTGTAAAAGGGTCTGGTTGCTTTTCTCTTGTGCGGCCCATCTCTGACTCCGCAAGGGCGGTGGAAGCAACAGTGTCTCTATGTTTGTCGGCTACTGCCCAGGTTTTCCGATCACCATAGGCAGCAGTAATGTTCAGTGTTGCACAGCCCTGCTTATTGCGCTATTGTGTTCCTCCCCAGGCAGGGGTCGGTGGTAAGGTCCTCACTACAACCCTGCTGAGTCGAAACATCGACGTTCTCTCAACTGTGGCCCCACTCTACTGGGTTTATGTACTGGTTACTTTGGACGGTCAGCACTGGCCGCTACTTCAAGTCCTCCGTCATCAGGGAGAAACGTAGACCTTGCCAGTGCCTGTTTGTGACTGGGCCCGTTCCCCTCCTCTCCCAATGCCACGGGAATTGTGTGTCCTTTAGAAAGCAGGGTTCTATCTGCAGTTCATTTAGCAGTTCAGGTGTGATGAAAATGGGAAAGGCCCTGTAAGAGTGAAACAGAGACCCGGGGTGACGGCAAGAGCTTCAGCAGTGAGCGCGCTTTATTTTAAGTGATTGGCGCTTTCACAGGCGTCTTTCCGGGAGCCTCAACATTCTCCCTACCAGCTATGGGTGGGTGGAATCAGTCCAAACGTAGGCTTCAAGCGCATTGTTCCGCCTTGCAGATGCGTCGCACTCACTGCTGGACAGAGCTCGTTGTGGTGCAGCTCCCCGGGCCCACTTGGAGTCTTCAGGCCCAGAACTTCTTTCCGACGTGCTCCTCGCGCCGGATCCCCTGTTTTGGAGGACCGCTGCAGCCTATTTCAGCCCACAGCGGTCTCCGCGCCAGTAGCGTGGTCACAGCCGGGATGTATGCCAGCGCGGCTCCTAGTGCCTGGATCCATGGTTCTTCTCTCCTCACCTAGCTTTCTAGGGGTTGCGGACGGCAGATGGACGATGTGTTGTCCGGGATGGCCCCGCAATGCCGTTTATATCTTCAGGATGGTAGGCCCAGCCCGGAGTACAGCTAAAACACGTCCGCCATGTTCGGCGGTTAGCCACGCCCCCGGAAGTCAGCTAGTAAATCAAATAAGATCGACGGAAGAGACTGCTTTAAACTGTGAAAGTGTCCGGGCTAAGAGTGCAATAATAAGGCTAGTGATGTCACAGGTCAGGATTTGCTAAGCATATCTTCAACAAACGTGTAAATGTCGACACTTTGCTTGGCTTTGCTTCTATCAAGACTCGTGCTAACTGCTCCTAAATACTGCTTTCAAATTATACCTCTCTGGACGTTAGTATATTTAGGAAAATGTGGATTTATGAAATGGTACAGTTTATTTTTAGGTCTCGCCTGACCGAGCGCACGCACTGGTCTGGCAAGACTTTTTGAGAGGGCTCCAAAAAGTGCTACAGGCCAGTCTAGAGCTACAGTGCATGTGCGCGGGCGCGCGCGCCGCGCTTGACCGCATTACTTTCACTTTGATGACGGCCCCTTGTTGCAGATTACCCCCTGTTCCTATCCTGCCTCATAATGTACCTCCTGGATAGTGGCTTGCGGAGAAGTATGTGAACTTCCCCTCAACTTTCTAACTCTTGATGTCCTGATAACTCTCCTCTATCTGCTCCTACTTTCCATTATCCTGGATTCAGTTCTCTACCCTCCCGTATTCTTTTAGTTATCAGATTCCTATCCCACTTGTTCCTCCCTTTCATGATCAACCATGCACTCTGCCTATGCAGTCAGCAGTGACCAGTAATGGTTGCAGTCTCCTTCCCAACCTTTGTTTCCAAAGTGCAGCCTTAAAGAGGCTCTCCTACAAAAAGTTGTAAACAGGAGACCGATTCATCTTGAATCACTTTCATAGAAATTTGCAGAGGTCGCCTGTGGAATTGGCTAATATTGGCATTCATCCACATATAGTGCTGTATTCAAAATGTTTTAGCTTGTTCTTGGCTTTGATCTTTATATCTAGGAAGTAGAGATTTTCTAATGATTGTCTGACCTTTCGTGCTTTTCGTGTTTTGATTTCAGTAAATCTTTTGTTGTGGTAACTCTAAAAATTTTTTTTTAAAAAGTCTTACATTTGATATGTCGTAGGTGGTTGGCTCACCATGAATTAATGCGACTCCTTTTTTTGGCCACTTCACCCATTGTAAACGTTTCAGGTATCTGGTGTATGTGGTCATTTACCCAAAGCAACTTGCTAGTCTTTAGTTCAGACGGTTTTTAGACGGTGAAAGATTTTCTTTGTCTCGTGAAGTTGCTGTTGGCCGCTGCAGGCTTCAGGTGTGCTGAAACACTTTAGTTGTGAACGTTTTATCTTAAATACTAATTCGTGAATGTTAATTATTTCTGTTGTTTTGCATACGATCTGTTTTATGGCTTTTAGTTTATTGTGCTCTTTTATAACTATTTTTGTAGTTAAGTTGTAAGTGTTCTGGTGCTTTTGAACCATTTTGCGATCATTATATATACATATATACCGATGTTAAACCAGCAAATTACGGGGCATATTATCAAGCCAGGCGATAAAATTATCGCCGCTTTAGCGGCAGAAAACTGCCGCTAAAACGGTGATAATGGCCTTGATAATATGCACTATGGAATTCCAATTGAAGCCCATGTTAGATGTTAGAAACCGCTCATGTAAGCAGGCAGTGTTTGGCAGCATGAAGTAACAAGCATTGGCATAGCCAATAGGTCTCGCTTTTGGGACCTTATAAGTATTTCGTTTTGAAGCACAATATCCTTGGTGCAACAATATCAGCTGTTGCATGGCTAAACCTTGTACCTAATAAGTGTTTAGCCATGCAACAGATGATGTTGTTGCACCAAGGCTATTGTGCTGCATAACTAAACATTTATAAGGTCCCAAAAGCGAGACCTATTGGCTATGCCAATGCTTGTTCTCCATGTGGGTAAAACTGGACCTACCGTTTGACCGGCCGCCACTGAGCTGTCCTAAGGGCAGTAGTTCACAACCATGCCAATGAACGTTTGAGATCCGGCGCACAAACTACAAACGGTGCGGTCCAGATGTTCTGGCCACACTCTGAGTTGTATGTTCTGAGTTCACACGCAAAGAAACTATTATGCCATGTTTCATAGCACTATTATTTTAGAAGTCTTTATCCATCTTCTGATACTTGCACCAATCATGATATTGTATGCATTTAATTGTAATCTTTTGATTAACACAATAAACGTGTATTCCTACTACTACATACAAGTGTAGAAGGTTGAACTAGGAATAACTCAACACAGAAAGATAATCTTGAACTTGTGACCTCTGTGTCAGCAGCGGTGGGGGGGTGTGGGGGGGGGTTCAGCGTGAGATGGTGAATGAAACAGATGTCCAAACAGGTGCATAAAGGGCTGAAATAATCCTTCAGGTCAGCGACCAGGGACCACGCTGCTGTCCATGTGTGTCTTGTGCCGTCATGTGTCCACTGTCACCACTCGCATCCCTGTGTGCCGCTGTCACCACAGGTCACGTGCCTGTGCAAAGCTTGGCGCGAGGCCCCCTCTGGCAGAAATACCTCTGTGTCACTCACAACGAACACATACATCACAGACAATACAACAGATTCTCTCTGGGATGTACTCTGTCAAAGGTCGAATAAATGGATTAAATAATCAATAGCTTCCAGGATCAGATATAGGAACATCAGAGATGTTGTCTCTCTGGTGGGTTTTAAAACATCTCAGATAGAGTGAACCATTGTCAGGGCTGCAGGAGGCGCCTGGGTCTGACCTCTCAAAGAGGAGTGGGCCTGTGCCGGTGGGAATGTCCTCTGACCTACCGAGCATCGCCCTGTGACCCACAGAGGCACAGCGCTGCGTTCGAGGAGCTGTTTCTAACCGCTCTTTGAAGGTGCGGAAGCAGGAAGGGGGAAGGGACAGGGGGCATTTATAAGTTTCAAGAAGCACCGGGGCGCATATACTACAAACGAGTGTTAAGGGCTGTTGTGTTTCACCATTGTGTCCCTGCGTGGACACCGTATCTTTGTGTGCTCTCGGGTGACACCTCCGTGCACCCGTATCGTAAGTGAGGTCACCAGCTGTCAGCTGCCATTGACAGTTGACAGCTGATCACCCTGCCACCTGCACGCTGTTCTCGTCCAGGGTTTTCCCCCTGGACCCGTTGTTGGTTACTATGAAATAAATGCTCAAGCTTTCTACTTCTGGTCGGCGTCTTCTTTACAAAGTGGCGACGAGGACCAACAACGGAAAACCCACGCAAGGCATAAAAAATTACGAGAAATTTATCGGAGCTATTTTATTCGTAAATGGAAGAAAACTTAATATACCAGCGGAGTCTTCCTTAGACAGCAAAAGAAATTAAGAAACAACTGTGCAACTCTTCGTGGCAGGTTCGTGTAATTTATTCTGAGGAAAACCTTTGTAATTTTGAGGTTAAATGGAATTACAAGCCTGAATGCGTTGATTTCCTTAAATGAAGACTGAGTAATGCAAGTAACTTTGGTGAAGAAACGAAGTGCGTACACTATTGGATTCAACCGCAAAGGTGAAAGAAGTATTTCTCTTCATGTTGTCAACGGCAAACAGAAAATAACGAACTGTCAACGAACTGTCAACCGCCACTTTGAACAGCTGAACAGCGCGTCATCTCTGTCGTTCCTGTGACGACATCACGCATAATCTACAACGTGGCGGCCATTTTAAACAAAAAAAGTGAAGTCTGCGTTCCAGCGTACGTGAACTGAACGTGTGTGCCATTTTACGGAAGGAAAACATTTCGCAGCCAAGGCAATGAAGCGTACGTGAGTAGCGCGTGTAACTTCTATTGTGGTTATACGGGAGTACGCGCGTTTGTTCTGCACTTGAACCTAACTAAAACAAACACATGTAGCCTGGTGCTGACAACAAAGGATTCTATACTGTTGAATGTAAAAACGACATTATATAGAAAAAAACCATGGTGTTTGTACAGCATTAAACTTTGAGAACCTTGGTGATGTAAAAAAAAAAAATATATATTTACAGTACTGACCTGCCTTCCAAATTGAAAATAATATTACATAGCACAATTCCAATATTACTCATTTCATTCAAGTTGTTCAAAAAGCACAGCGAAAAAAGCAAAGTTGTTCTTGCAGCACAGCAATAAAAGCAAACACTAAAACTGTTCAGGAAGTAAAATGGCTACTGGATGCATATGGAATTTATCCCCTCCAGAAACATTTCTACGTGGTGGCGGAGAACCAACACTAAAATGGGAGAAATGGAGAGAATATTTTTTAAATTATATTTCAACCTTAGAGGAGGATGATGAAGTGAAACCTGAAAGGAAATACAAAATGTTAATGCATTGTCTTGGGGCAGGAGACATAAAAGTTTATAATTCAATAAACAAAAAAGTGAGGGCAGAAAATGAAGGAGATGTATTTTTGAATGCAATTGACGACCTTAACACATACTACAAACCAACGGTATGTGTAGGAGTGGTTCGTTACAAGTTCTTCCATCGCAAACAGGGTAAGGAGGAATCAATAGATGACTATGTCTCTGTATTGAAAAATCTAGCGATAAACTGTAGATTCGGAGCGCTCCATGATGAGTTTATAAGGGACCAGATTGTGATGCAAGGGTCGAATGAGAATATTCAAGACAATTTATGGGCGAAGGGAGAGTATCCCCTACAGAATATAATCGATATAGCGCGCAAGGCAGAGCTAACAGGTCGCTGCGCTAAGGCAGTCCTAACAGAAAATAAGGACAAAAAGGATGGTGAAAATGTTAACAGAGTTTATGACCAAAAAACAAAGTCTAATCAGAATTGGAGACAGAAAGAATTCAAGCCACCGTTCAGGACAGATGAAAGACAAAAGTGGGGACAATGTTACAGATGCGGCAGTAGTTCTCACCTGGCGAATGACTTAAAATGCCCTGCACGAGACGCTAAATGCACAAATTGTGGCATCAGAGGTCATTTTTCAAAAGCATGCAATAGGCGGAAGTCTAAGCAAATAAGGATAGTGGAAGGTTCCGATGAGTATGAACAAGAAGAAAATAATGATGAAAACATGAACATGTTCATCTTAAATATTGATGAGGAACAAGAAGTAGGAACAAATGACGGAAATGCTACAAAAACGAAGAAACCGATGTGTAATATGACTATTGGTGGAATAAAGATGAGCATCGTTGCGGACTCAGTGTCGCCATACACGATAATAAATGAGAAGGTATGGTTGGAAAAGTTCAAAGATGTAATTGGAGGTCACTTGAAGAGGCCAGATATAATCATAAAGCCTTTCACAGGTGAGCGAATAGACGTCTGTGGATACAGAGAATTAAAATTTGAATTCAAAGGCAGAGACATCGTAGGAAAATTGTATGTCGCAAAGGTTGGTCCATCAGTCTTGGGGTGGAAAGACCAGGGCAATTTGGGTATAATGTTAGATCCTACAAAGAGTGACCCAGTACTGAGTGTGATGGAATTCAATGACCCTGCAAGTTCTCTAAAGAAAGAATACCCAAAAACTTTCAGCGGTAAAGTAGGTGCTTTGGTTGGATACCAACACAGAATAAGACTTAAGCCAATAAATATACCTGTGGTGCACAAAGTGAGAAACATACCCTTCACCGTAAGAAAAGAGGTGAAAGACCAACTTGATAGACTTCTTGAGGAAGGTATAATTGAGAAAGTGGAAGCGTCAGAGTGGGTTGCACCCTTGGTGATTGCGAAACGAGCCGATGGCAAAATGAGACTATGTGTGGACCTTCGTGACCTGAATAAAAGCATAGTAGTTGAACAATACCCACTCCCAAAGATAAATGAAATGTTAGCAACGACAAAAGGAATAAAGTGGTTTTCGACAATAGACCTAAAGTCGCCGTATCACCAGGTGCCGCTCCACCGTGAAAGTAAGAAACTAACGACATTTGTGACACAATTCGGATGATATAGGTTCACGCGTGTTCCTTTTGGCCTCGCATCTGCAGCCGCGATGTTCCAGAGGCTCATGAACAACATATTTGAAGGTGTGCCAGACATCCTAATATTCCAGGACGACATCTTAGTCATGGGTAGGACTAAGGTGGAACACGACAGAAGAGTGCATCAAGTACTCCGCATTTTGGAGGACAAGGGTTTAACTGCGGAGTACCGAAAATGCAAATTTGCGTGTACGTCTGTAAATTACCTTGGTCATTGCATTACAGGGGACGGTATCAGTCCAAAGAGAGAACTGCTACAGGCGATTAAGGAGTCACCCACCCCCACCAACAAGGATGAACTGAGATCATTCTTGGGGATGGTGGAGTTTTACTCCAAGTTCATAAAAAACTTTTCACAAAAAACTCATGAACTGAGACAGCTCATTAAAACGAGAAACAAGTTCGTGTGGACAACAGAATGTGAGGAAAAGTTCAAAAGTGTGAAGGTTGACTTGTGCACCGCACTCCCCCTTCAAGGATTTGACTCTACCTTGAAAAACTTCGTAACCACAGATGCCAGCAACAAGGGTCTAGGGGCAGTGTTGACCCAAAAAGACACCAGCGGTAAGGAATATACTGTTGCATTTGCCTCACGATCACTCACCCTGCCGAAGAAAACTTTTCAGTCATCGAACATGAGGCCTTGGCATGTGTGTGGGCTTTAGAACGTTTTAGACATTTCGTGTGGGGCAGGAAGGTGACATTATGCACTGATCATAAACCCTTGACGAAAGTGCTAACAACAAAGGGTTTATATACTGCGTCCCCTAGACTGGCAAGACTATCGGTGCGTTTATTCGATTTCATGTACGAAGTTGAATACGTCCCTGGAGTAAAGAATGTCGTAGCCGATTTTTTGAGTAGGATGCCTGTAGGTAAAGCAAGTGAAGATGAAGAAACAAAAATGGAGGAGATTGCCATTGCTGGCGTATTGGATCAAGCAGGCGGAGTAACCAGGGAGGAATGGTTAAAGGAGCCGGAGAAGGACGAGATACTGAGCAACGTCGTACAGATGATCAAGACTGGTTGGATGCAAAAAACTAAACTAACTGATGAGTACAAAGCGTTCTGGGAAGTAAAGAATGAATTATCATACGAAGACGAGTTCATTCTAAGAGGTGGAAAATATGTCCCACCTTGCACAATAAGGAGTAAAATACTGAAGTTGTGTCATGAAGGACATTTAGGAATTGTAAAAACTAAAGGGAGAGTTAAAGAAATGTACTGGTGGCCTGGCATAAATTTGAACATAGAAAGAACAGTAAGGGAATGTACCTTGTGTGTTAACTCTGACAAGACACAAGTGACTTACCGACCACCTTTGCGGCCATTACCCATACCAGGTATGCCATGGGAAAGAGTGGGAATAGACATGATGGGTCCCATTCAAGACAACCATGAAAAATGGTATGTGTTGGTCATGATTGATCATTTAACAAAATGGCCAGAAGTGAGATTCACTAAGGATCCTATATCTAAGAACATCGTGAAGTTCGTGGATGAGGCCTTCACCCGGGAGGGTTTACCAAAGCAGATCGTGAGCGATAACGGCACTCAATTTACCTCTGAGCTGTTTCAAAGTTACATCAAGAAAAATGGCATGATCCATAAGACCACGTCGGTGTATCATCCTGCCGGAAATGGGGCAGTGGAGCGGTTTAACAGGGTCATAAAAGGTGTAATTCAGATAGCCAACAGCAACAATCTGGATTGGAAGCAGGAAACCCTAAAGACTGTTTGGGCGTACAGAATAAACCCGTGCGAATCCACCGGCCTCAGTCCTTTTGTAATGATGCGTGGTAGAACCCCATTGTCAAGAGACAATGTAGGTTGGATAAGAAGAAGCAAGAGAATAGACTGGTCAGCTCCGCAGGTGTTGCAAAGACTAAAGCAGTTGCAGGCTTCCGCTAAAGACTATTATGACAAAAAGCACGGGAGTAAGCCTGTGAGTCTAAAGGAAGGAGATGTGGTTAAAGTAAAGAGAAGTGGACACGTTGCCAAAGGACAGGACAAATTCACACCTCCGTTAATAGTACAAGAAGTCTACTGCAACTCTGCTCTACTTAGTGATGGAAGAGTGTGGCATTTCTCTAATCTTGCACCATTCAAGCACCAAAGTAGTGACTCAACTACCAGCACATTCCAGGATGGAAAAGATAACAGTGAAAGAGAAAAGGAGCAGAAACATCTTGGCTTTTCTGATGAGGAAACTGATTGTGAAGATAACACAAAGGACAGACCAGATAGTAGACACGGAGAGAGAGTGAGTACTGGAAATGTTGACAGACAACCACTGCTCACTACCAAGGAAAGAGTAAGAGCGGATGTTGCCTGCATTACCAGAACAATGTAAAGTTGACCCCGTAACAACCAGTAGGTCTGGAAGACTGTTAGGGCCACCTACTAGATTTAGGGATTTTGTGTGCACGTAACCAGTTCTTCCAATTTTCCATTTTCATCTTCCTCACCTTTTCCACAGGAGGAAGATGTGTTGTGTTTCACCATTGTGTCCCTGCGTGGACACCGTATCTTTGTGTGCTCTCGGGTGACACCTCCGGGCACCCGTATCGTGAGTGAGGTCACCAGCTGTCAGCTGCCGTTGACAGCTGATCACCCTGCCACCTGCACGCTGTTCTCGTCCAGGGTTTTCCCCCTGGACCCGTTGTTGGTTACTATGAAATACATGCTCAAGCTTTCTACTTCTGGTCGGCGTCTTCTTTACATGGGCACACTTCAAACAGTCTTTGATCAATAGCTGTGCGAAGCTCTCATGGATTTGATGTCTTTCTCTTCGTAACAGTTTAATTGCCAGTAAATGGTGCCTCGTGCAGTGTTTTGAAAGACAAACACAAGAAGCTGCTTAAATACGTAATAGCTAGGATTGGACCCTATATGATGGAGTGTGGAACCTTGGCAGGGCAGCCTCCCAGCCCCTCCCACGCAAACATCAGCAGCTATACCTTGATGAGCTCACCTCCTTTTGGACGCATTTTCAAGGTAAACTTGTCTGTAATTAAACAGAGGCAGCAGCCCCTTGGCAGCATCACATCTCTTGTGTTTTGCGTGCGTCAACAGCCAGTGTCACCCGCGTCTGTGGCAGGGGCACAACTAGACCCGAACTTCAGCCGGAGGGCCAAGACTCCCAGCCAGGGCCAGCTCGAGCTCTGGAAGGGGCTGTAGGCCCCCCCACACTCCCCCCCATAATCTCCTCCATGAATTCCCTCACCTCCACTCTCCAAAAGTGCACCTCATCTCTCCATAGCCCCTCTCTGATGTACATTTCATTTTTAGGTCTCGCCTAGGCAGTGCACGCGCGCTGTCTCTTCAAGACATGCTGTATCTACAATATGGGCTTCAAGTATCGCATACCTTGTTAATTGGTTCCTTTTAGTGTCCTTCCTAAATGTCTGCTTTTGTTTGGTGAATACTCCCTCCTTTTGGTCTTGTGTATCCTCCCATGAGGACTGCCCCTGCTACATGTATCATTTCTCTTGTCCTATTATAGCAACTGCAAAAGGAGCTTTTTTTCATTGTCTAAGAGCAGTCAGACAGGGGAGCGCTCTGTGTTTCTCACTCCTCAGAGCTTTTGAGTAAACAGCTCTGTAATTCTTATCTCGTCCCATTTGCTGTTAATGTGAAGACCGAGGTCAAAGGTCAGACGTGGTTTCCCCGAGAATGCGTGTTTCCTCTTCTTTATCTACATCTGCCCTGGTCCTCTTCCTCCTGCCCACACACACAAGCAATTCGCTACCTGTGCTTGGCGAGCGGGGCACGACAGGATTCATGTCTGTTTGTGAAGTGGTTCAGGCTGAGCTGTGCACTCTGTTTGTTTTTTAAGTATTCGGCGCAGTCTGGAGAAGATCAGAGGAGCTCTGGGCTCTTCGCCACGTGCCTCAGCCCCACATCATGCAGCATCCTGGGGGCCGTGTCGTGAATAAAATGGACTCGCTTGTTTAATCTCAATTTCCTCCCCTTTCCTGCCTCCCTTTGGCCAGCATCACTGCCAGGGTCTTTGTAATGCAAGCCCTTGTCACCTGTTGTTCCTGCCCCTCCTGAGACCTAGAAGAGGGGTGCAGTAGCCTCCTGAAGGAAACATGTAAACAACAGAACAAACAGCGATGATGCCCAGAACCACAGGATGCTGAGCCGACGCTGGAATCGGACCTGGTTTCCCAGCTGCAAAGTCGGCATCTCCGGCTGTTACGCCTCATCCTCTATCTTCTCGCCTGCTACTACCATCATGTGTGTGTGTTTTGCAATTTTGTCCAGTCTGTACGCATATAACCTTGAGCACTGCTTACACACATGGTATTATATGTTAATGTTATGTTTAATTATCCTCGCTTTGTTTGATATAATAACAATTTCTTGTTGCTCTGCGCAGGTAATACAGCTCCTTATTCTGTTCAGTTGTATCTCGTCGGTGTTAATCAGTGTATGTGGTAATCTGTTTCCTATTACTGCTCCCACTTGCTTCAAGCCCAACCAACAGCATTCATCTGCATCGCCAGGGTCGGTTTGGGACACAAAACCGTTACAGGCATTTATAAAAAAAGTAAATTTCTGGCAACAAAAAATTATATATATATAAACAATATTTTTAAACCAGTCCACATTTAAACTTGTAAATACATGCTGTATTGTGAGCGTTATTTAAAATGCTCCGGGACAGTTTTATGTCTTGATTAATTATGAAATAAGTAGCATTTTTGAAATACTTTAAGAGAAAGGTTTTTCAACGTAATTATCCCTGTTAAACAAATAAAAATGAAAGGCATATTAGAACATTGAATACAATGGAGCGCTACGGGCTCCTACGGGCCAGTCGAAGCCCGCAGAGCGACATTTGAATGTTGTTTTTTTGTTCATATCTGTTGCTGTGAACAAAGGCCGATCGGGTTTAAATCCCCTCGGGCTCTGTTTTTTGTAATTAGAACATTCTGCCCTCTTGGGGCGTTATGTTCGAATACACTTAGAGCCCTCCTAGTGGGCTCTATCGGCCATTAAAGACCTGTTCCCTTGTAAAAGAACCTCGCCTTTGGCTCGGGCCTTTAACGCTGGAGCAGTCCTTTAATGGCCGGTAGAGCCCACTAGGTCGGGCTCTCAGGCTATAATCACGTTTGGAAACTGCAGTTTGTGCGTTCACAATTGCATCCGACTTTGAATTTCTGAAAATAGTGTCAAAGCTCTGTGGACGGGTTTATACTGCGATTAATGGGAATGTATTTTTTTACTTTGTGCCTTTAAAAACCAAATGCAGTGTATACCCACGATAAGATCTTTCCTGGCTGTTAATAGATTGGGTCACAGATTGAAGCAGGCTCCTTTTAAAACAAAGCCTGCAGTTATTTAACCTTCCTAGGCTATGTGTGACTACATCCTGGCCGTATGTCGAGACAAAAGGTGTGAATCTGCTACAATCTTCTATCTAGTGGTGGCTTTACGCTGAGGACGTACCGGCGGCTCCTTCACTATGGAGCATCAACCCCCCCCCCCCGCCATCATCTGCAGCTTCAGAACTTGAAAAATAAAACGAGAATAAAGTACGTTTTTTATTGTTTCATTTTTCTCTATGCTGTGGAGTTTTGGGGCGGGGCCAGGGGACTTTTGGTCTGACCCCAGAACAGTACAAGGTGAAGTTCAGGGACTTCCAGAAAGTAAATACTCAGTCCTGGGTGGGCTTAGTGGACATCTCAGTGAAGGCACTGGAGGGCTGGATTGATGGTGGTAAAGTAACTACTTATGAAGGGCTGTATAACTTAATTTATAAGGAGCAGAGACTAACTCATTGTGTTCAAGAGACGTTACGCCAGTACCTAGCGGGCTCTAAGTTGACTAGCCCCAGAGAGCTGGGGGAGCTAGCTGATGAGTGGTTGAGAACCCGGGTTTCTCATCAGCACCAGGGGGTGAACAGAAGAAGGGAGGACAGGACCCCCTAGGAAAAAGAATGTCAAAAACAGAAAGAGTCCTCACAAGCTCCACAAATGCTTGTGCAAAGAAGGGGGGCCCGAGCCAATCTAACTTCAAAGGGAGGGGGTATCAGGGAAAACCTAGTAGGTTCTTTGATCCCTCAAATGCGGGGAAGTGTTATGACTGTAATCAGCCAGGACGCAAGAAAGAAGATGCTGTCTGCACAAAGAAGCCCCCCACTGTGGGCCAAACCAAGGGATTGCCAGTATAAGTGAGGGGGTGGAGATTGTCCCATAGAAGGGGAGAGGCTTGACAGAGGCAACCTCAGTGTCCCTTGGTGGGGTGGAAATTGAAACCCTTGCCGCCTTGCCTCCCAGCATGGAGTGGTTTAGGCAGAGGCCTTATATCAATGGAACCGAGGTTGAGGCACTGAGAAATACAGGAGCCAGTGTGACCATGGTTTCTCCAGAGCAGATCAGACCTGGTGTGTATCACCATGTAACCTATGAAGACCGCAGAGAGAAACTCCATTCTATGGCAATGGTGACTTTGAAATGGGGAGGTGTGACACGCACTAAGGAGGTAGTTCTATCTTCTGCGCTCCCTGTTCCTCCAGGCTCAGAGAATGGTTGTTGTCAGGCTGAGTTCCCGGATCCACACCACATGATCTCGGGCCTAAGCAACCTCCCTCCTCCAACCCACGCAAAACATGATTCCATCTGGATATCTGCAGAGTAAGGAAGTGTTCCATTAGACATTGAAACAGGATTTCACAGGGGAGCTAAAATTGATCCTTGGAGCCCATGCTCCAGGCATCCCTGGGCCGCAGAGGTCCATTGGACAAAGGTCAAGACAGTGCACAGCACAGGGTAGCAAACAGTTCTGGCCATAGAGAAACATTTATTGTGAATGCATCCAATCAAGCACTTTAGACTTTTTGGAGGTTAGGGGGTGACCTGCATGGTAGGCACCTGGACACCTAGCTTTGTTCTTGCCTGTGGCCTCCAGTTCCAGCTTGTTCCAGACTGATCCAGTGACACTGCAGCTTCCTGGGTTTTCCCGCTGGGGTTTTTCTAGACTTGAATTTCCCACTCACCATTCTTGCCACCAACAGAAGCCCCACCTACCCCATGACCTACTTAATGTACATCTGCCCCGGAAATTGCCACAGCGATGCCCAATGGATATAAAATCACTCACAAGGAATGCACCAACAAGCCGGAAGGAGGAACAGCCATCATCCACAAAGAGGTCATAAAGTGTACCATCCCCACCGACAACACCACCCCCCCATGGAACATCTCAACTTTAAGCTCCACAAGGACGACAAGACAACCATCAGAGGCACCCTCTCATACTGACTCCAAGCCATGAGCACCAGCTTCTGGAACACCTTTGCAGACGTCTTTGTGCCCCTAGCTTTAAGCTCCATGGACTACATCTTCCTCAACTACCTACATTTCCACATAGATGACCTCAATGACAAAAACGCCGCACACCTCCTTGACACTATGAGGAGATTCGTATTGACCCAGATCGTCCACAACTTAAACACACTGCAGGTCACACGCTGGACCCAATTTTCACCTCCAGCAACCGTGTCAAATACAGCCATGACACAGAACTCACATGGACTGATCACTTCATTGTGCACTGAAGCATCTCCAGCCCCCGCACCTTCATCCCCAAGATGACCAATGCCCCCCACCAGAGGTAGAACAAAATCTCACATACCAGCTGGGCAAATGCTATCAACACCTTCAACCCTGCTACTGCCGCTAACCTCGAACAGGAAGTGAAAAACTTCAATACCTGGATCGCCAATTGGTGAGACAGCATCGTCCCCATCAAGAGAAACATCCAGAGAAAATCCTGCAAAAAGGCCAGTTGGTACATCCAAGAACTCAGAACAGTGAAATGAGACAGCAAATAGTTGGAGAGGAGATGGCACACGAGCAAGGACACCTCCGACAGGGCAGCTGTCAAGACCTCCCTCAACCTCTACAACCCCTGCTGAGGGCAACAAAGAAGACAGCCCTTGCCACCCGCATCAAAATCAGCACCAACAACACCAAGGAACTTTTTAACATTGTTAAGGAATTCTCCAACCCGGGTGCCAGCAAAAACAACATCACACCCTAACAGGAGCTGTGCGACAACCTCATCCACTTCTTCCATGACAAGATCGCAACCATATACCAAAACCTTTAACCCCAACCCACACCTACCGACTTCCTTGACAGATACGCTTCCACCATAACCGACACGGACCACACACTGACCACCTGGAACATTCTCTCCAACCAGGACACCACCTTTACCATGAAATCCATCCACTTGGGAGCTCCCACAAGACCATGCCCGCACCATATGTTCAACCCCAGAAAGCAAAGGATCGGCCAGGAACTCACCACCCTACTTAACACCTCTATCACCACTACAGCATTTCTCGGCACCTGGAAACATGCCCAAGTCAGAGCGCTATTCAAAAAACTCTCAGTTGTCCACAGCAAACTCAAAAACTACCGGCCAATCTCCCTTCTCCCATTCCCAAGGAAGGTACTGGAAAGGATCATCAACAATCAACTCATGACACACCTGGAGCAGAACCAACTACTCAACGCCTTCCAATCCGGCATCCCCAGCAATCACAGCACCAAAACTGCCCTGATCGCAGCCACTGACAACATCTGAACCCTCCTCAACTGAGGAGGAGCAGCAGCGTTGATCATCCTCGACCTCTCAGCAGCTTTCAACACTGTATCCCACCGCACGCTGATCGAAAGACTCCACCACATTGGCATCTAATGGGACGTGCTTAGGTGGATCACCTCCTTCCTCATGCATATATGACCCTGCTGTCCAACATTATCAGATCCCACGGACTCAACATAATTTTCTACGCTGTTGACACCCAACTCATCCTCTCACTCACTGATGACCCCACCACCACCAGAACAAACTTCCACATATGCATGACAAACCTCGCTAACTTGATGCAGAACAACTGCCGGCAGCTGAACGCAGACAAGACGGAAGAACTGATCTTTGGCAACAGCAGCAACACATGGAACAACTACTGGTATCCATCAGACCTAGGACCTGCACCCACTCCCTCCAACCACGCCAGAAACCTCAGACTCATCATTGACAACAAGCTCACCATGAAATTGCAGATCAACGCTGTCTCATCTGCCTGCTTCCTCACTCTGCGCATGCTATGTAAAATCTGAAAGTGGCTATCCCTACACACGAGACACACCAT
The DNA here is from genome assembly GCF_964204655.1 of Triturus cristatus. NCBI lineage: Eukaryota > Metazoa > Chordata > Amphibia > Caudata > Salamandridae > Triturus > Triturus cristatus. The sequence goes on from NC_140591.1 coordinate 1,681,174,866, forward strand.
GACACAAGCCCTCATCACCAGCCGACTGAACTACGGCAACGCCCTCTATGCAAGAATCGTCGCACACCTCCTACAGAGACTTCAGCCACACAAGAGGCTGCATCCAGACTCATCCTCTGCCTTTCGCAATGAATCCACATAACTCTCCATCTCAGGCAACTCCACTGGCTCCCTGCACAGAAAAGATGCCAATTCCAGCTGCTGACCAACACACGCAAGGTTCTACACAACCAATGACTTGTATACAGTAACCACCACCTGAACTTCCACCAACCGTTGAGAAGACTAAGCTCCATCTCCCTTTCACTCACCCATATTCTCCTCATCTACTGAAGCAGAAGAGGAGGACGCTCCTTCTCCTACATCGCCGCAAAGACCCGAAACAGCCTCCCTACACAATTCCAGACTATCACCTCACTTCCGGAATTCCGAATGGCCCTCAAGCCCTGGCTGTTTGGAATAAGCCTCCATGACCTGCAAGCACTTGAATACCCTATTGGGTGATTTGCCACGCATTATAAATCCTGATTAGTTGATTGATGGTAGGAGGACGGTCTAGGGAGCACAAAGCTCCTTACATGGCTAACAGGTATTGTTAGTCGATTCCGGGAACCCCTCAAACTCTCCAAGACCAAGGAGGAGGGCAAAGATGCTCTCGATGCCTACTAGTGGGCAGGTGTAACAGGGTCCTCACACTGCTGTGCAGGGATCACCAACAATCCTTGCAGCACTGCTCTCCCTGCAGTTGTTTAATCGCCTCTCTCTGGCGCCAGCTCCACCAGGGAGGCATGAATGGGATCTCTGTGGGCAGGCTCCTTCTGCAGGGACACCGCCAGCTTCTTTCTCTCAGCAGCAAGGCAGGCTGCTCATGCGAGGCTCGTACTCAGGACCCAAGGCAGAAATGTGAAACTTATCAAGTGATGTCCCTTCACCTGGCAGGTAAGCTGGCTGTCAGGTGCATCAGTTCTGGACCACAGAAGATTCTCTAAAATCCTGCCAGGCATCACCCAAACTAGTGATTGATATGTCCTGGGACCCTGACTTGGGGTTTAATTTCCTTCTTATACCACATATACTTGAGTCGGTGTATTCCCTTGTCCTAGTTCTCGGAGTCACTCAAGGCTGTTGCTCAGTTTGTGTATCCATCTCCAGACTGGTGAGACACTGCCTTTGAGGCTGAATTACAGAAGTGATTTTGGTTTTTGGCCAAATTTACCTTTTTTTAACAAGTGCAGAGAAATCCGCACTTGTAAATCCAATGCACGAGGTGAGAAGAGGGCTTTCAAAGTGTGGTTTGGTGTAAAACCTTGGGTACACCCACAAGCATGTAAGTATGATGATGATGATGATGCAAGTGTGAGGGAATATCTGAACTTCGATCAGAGCATTACTCCAACACAGGGTGGCTTAGCTTTCCTTGTAGAGTGGAAAGAAGACTGGATCACCCCGACATTTGATAGGGGTGCAGGGGAAGGACTTTCTCCCCTGGAAAACATATCCTAATGAAGAAGACATGGGCTTGCACAGAGGTTCAGTCTCCTTTACCTTCTCCTCATGACAGACGTCACCATAATGGAACATTCCATAGAAGGGTAAGTACATAAGTCCAAACAAGTAATCATGAAGAGAAACAGCAACGAATCAGCTGACCAATCATGAAGCATACAAGCTTGTAACCAAGGACCAGATGTATAACCCTTTTCTGCGCTTGCAAACGGGATATTGGCCCGTGTACGACTGCAAATAAGGGTCATGGCATGTACAAATGCTAATTTGCGAGTCACTGACTCGCAAAATCGTGTTTGCGACTTTCGCTATTAGGAAGGGGCGTCCCTTCCTAATAGCGAGACTCACTGCGATGTACTATTGTTTTGCGGCTGCATTTGCTGCGCAAAACACTCGCAGTTTACCACCTACTTCAAGTAGGAGGTAAACCACTCGCAAATGGGACCCCTTCCCCTTTGTGAATGGGTGCGTAAATATTTTTTAAGAGCAGGCAGGGGTCCCGGGGACCACTGCCTGCTCTTAAAAAATGAAACTGAAACGTTTCATTGTTTTTAAATGCATCCCGTTTTCCTTTAAGGAAAACAGGCTGCATTAAAAAAAAAACTGTTTTTATTTAAAAAGCAGTCCCAGACATGGTGGTCTGCTGACCCCAGCAGGCCTCCATCCCTGGGAGTGCCAGCCATTTCCAATGGGGTCGCAAATTGCGCTTGCCTCATGAATGTTAATGAGGCAGGCAATTACGAACCCATTGGGAATCGCAAACAGTGTCTGAGACACTGTTGTGCATTCAGTTTTGCGAGTCGCAAATTGCGAGTCGCAATTCGACGCAATTTGTGACTCGCAAAATGGTATGGTCGTACATCTGGTCCCAAGTCATTAAATTCGTGCTGGTGCCAATAACCTGTGTTGTGATGAAACTCAATAAGGCGCTCTATGTAATAACAGATAACAGACATCAAAGGGAAGGGCTTTTAAAGAACATTACATGCACGTCTACTAACAGCCCCTCGTACAGTACATAGAAGAGAAGGAACCAATTCATTTTAAAAAGTTCAAAAAATTCTCCTAGGTCCAAGTGTTCAGTAAAATTCAGTTTGCAAACCAAATAAAAAGAAGAAAAAATTGCAAAGTGTTGCAGTGCGAACAGTTCCAAACTGGCCTGTAGGATTCACCATATTGGGCATGAAATAAAACGTTTTTTTTTCTAATTCGGGGCAGCATTCACTCACAGCTCTTCATTCCTTCGATGGCAAATGTCGTACATTTGAGAAAGCATGACGTCACCCTTTGAGCAGGCATCCACTGCGGCTAAGCAAGTTCTAATCGACAGACACCTGGACATCGGTTGTTGCCAATATTTCTGGGTGACTGCAAGGTTTGGACATATCCAAATAACATGAAGAAGTGGCCAGGCAGCCACCTACCCCACACAAACGGCCAGAAATATCCGAGCCAAACACAGCTGCTGCTCACATGTGGGAAGAGAGGGGAGTTTGCGGGAGAGTCCATTTAAACTAAGCCTGGACTTGATGTTGAGTGCGAGTGAGGAAAAACACCCCACTTTGCGTAACGCAGAGTGCGGATAACTGCGCAAACTCAGCGAGCAGAGCGGACTTCACTGCCCAGACTTAATTAAACCTGCCCTTCTCCTGTCTTCCTTACAGCAACTGAAATGCAACGCAGAAAAGAAAGAAATACTATTCTTTGGTCCCAAGCCTCCGGATTGGCAGTTTCCGTGGCCCCGAGATGCCCCACCCCCTGGACCGCGGAGAGGAACAGTCTAGAACCTATGTTTTAAATTTGACTGCGTATTATCTGTTCATCCATAGATAATGTTGGCGTTTGGATCTTTCTTTGAGCTTCTACGGACATTGAAAAATATTCTACACTTTCTCTCCTGTCCTGCAGGAAAGGTGGCCATCCAGGCACTCATTACATCTAGACTGGACTGCGGAAATGCCCGATATTTAGCCCTCCCTGACTATCTGCTTAACAAGCTTCAAGTGGTCCAAAATACAGCAGCCCGCATTCTCCTTAATCTGCCCTCACGCACATGCGTGTCCCTCCAGGTACGGGCCCTCCATTGGCTTTAGATAAAGAAGAACATTTTCTTCAAAACATTAGTTCTAGTCCATAGAGCAAAAAACCGAAATCCCGGGCACACGTTTTGCGAATATATGATGAAAGCTCATTCAGTTATGTGCACTTGAAGAAATGTAATCGAAGTCCAAAATGTGTAAGTTCTTTGTCTTTATTCTTTATGACACCGAAAAGAAACCAGCCAACACGTGTTTCGTCACAATGGGAGATAGACCCGCGACTTCTTCAGGGCTGTACTTAGCGACATGGAGTCTTTATAATCGCTCCGCCGGTGATCATTCCGACCCGGCTGGTCATTGGAAGAAAGTTTGTTGTTTCTGTGAGTTACAAAACGATAAGTAATCAGATGAAGCGCCCCAGTAGTGGAGCTCCTGCATCTGCCTGTGCCTGTTCCGGATGCGGACCTAGTCCATAGAGTGATTCACCATTCTGGTGTGGGTTATCTTACAATTATAATTCATTTCTTTGACCCTCTAGAAACTTGTAGTCAGCCCATTGCCTTCTGGCAAGGATCTCCAAGATCCGTCGCATGAGAATGTGTGGAAGTACTTTCACCATCTTGGATCTGTGACTTGGAATAAGCTCCCTCTGGAGCTATGCTCTGTAGTGGCCACATCCTTGTGCAAGAAATGACTACACACAGACCAGGGAACACATTGCAAGGAGGGGAAGGGAGGCAGGAGAACACTGCAATACTGTGGGGAACATGATCTGCACAGCACCATAAACCCTGGAAGTGTATCCATGGAACAGTGCACATACAAATGCTGGTGAAACACAACAAACACACACATGTACCTACCCCTTTCCGGCTGCTGCATCTCCCGTAGACGCCTGTCCAAGTCAGGAAAGACCACCGCCAGCACACGTTTCTGGATGTGGGAGAGACGGCGGCGCCCGCGGTTCTTGTGGCTCTCAGGTGAGTCCCCCAGCAGGAGCCGTGCGATCCTCCGCGTCCAGCACCGGATATCCTGCCAGCGTTTCCTCACCTGGGACAGGCACCGCTTCCGACCATCCGCACTCCTCACGGCGCTGACGGCGTCCAGCCATATCTTCTCCTTGGCAGAGGCGTCTACCTGTGAGGATGGACAAGTGACACTACATCACTACACCTGGCACATGTCACAGGGACACAGATTAGAACACATTCACTGTTTACAACAAGGCCTAGTATGCATCCAACGCATTGCACCTTTGTCATAGGGACATGATCCTCTGGGGGAAGGCCAAAAGCGGTACGTGCCATTGAAAGGACACAGGTGGAATGAGGGCAACTACACAATCAATGATCCAGGCTCACACTGTGCATCACACCCACCCCTCCTGTCTCAGGGCACTGCTGGGAGTGATAGGCCCCCACCCCTCCTGTCTCAGGGCACTGCTGGGAGGACTCTGCACACACCCCTCCTGTCTCAGGGCACTGCTGGGAGTGATAGGCCCCCACCCCTCCTGTCTCAGGGCACTGCTGGGAGGACTCTGCACACACCCCTCCTGTCTCAGGGCACTGCTGGGAGTGATAGGCACCCACCCCTCCTGTCTCAGGGCACTGCTGGGAGTGATAGGCCCCACCCCTCCTGTCTCAGGGCACTGCTGGGAGGACTCTGCACACTCCCCTCCTGTCTCAGGGCACTGCTGGGAGTGATAGGCACCCACCCCTCCTGTCTCAGGGCACTGCTGGGAGGACTCTGCACACACCCCTCCTGTCTCAGGGCACTGCTGGGAGTGATAGGCACCCACCCCTCCTGTCTCAGGGCACTGCTGGGAGTGATAGGCCGCCACCCCTCCTGTCTCAGGGCACTGCTGGGAGTGATAGGCACCCACCCCTCCTGTCTCAGGGCACTGCTGGGAGGACTCTGCACACACCCCTCCTGTCTCAGGCACTGCTGGGAGGACTCTGCACACACCCCTCCTGTCTCAGGGCACTGCTGGGAGACATCATGCATACCCACCCCTGGGACCCCCCTACAGTACATAGCATGTGGGTCACACCTGGACACAATGCCAGAAGTCACAGTCACGAAAAAGGGGCAGTCTGTGCCAGTGGACACTGCACTCACCTGATAACCTGGTCGCCCATACAGCATGGGGTACTGTGGGAGGATCACATCCACCAAAGCCATGTTCTCCTCCAGGGTGAATGGCTGTGACCTCTCCACAGCCCTTGACATGGTTCCAGGGAATCAGTAGCAGCAGCTGGGTCGTGGAATACAGAGATGTGCAGGCAAGTGCTCCCTCATGGGACCTGGCTGCCTTATATCTGCCTTGCTGGCCCATCTCATGCACAGGGGTACAGAGTGATTGGTCACTCACATTTGCATCCTATGTTTCCTCCAATCCCTTCAAACCTAGCAGTCTGTGGGTTCTCTATCGGTTTCATTCTCCTGCATGATGTCAGCCCCACAAACACATTGCAACAAAGTAGAAGAATTCCAACTGACTTCTGCTGTGCACCTTCCAGAACAATTTCGAAATTTGAACTTGGTCTCCATGACAACCAGCATGCATGTAGGCCTTAATACTTGTCCCCTATGTAATTTTCAGCGTCACACACAGGTACGGTGCGTTTCGGGGCCCTAGGGCACCCCAAATGCATTGCAATGGCCCCTACACGCGTGCCTATGTTCACTATCATTATGGGTCTCCTCGCGTATGCGTACTCGTAGTGGTACGGGCCGTACACACGCCTGTACGCTCCCTATCACTACGAGTACGCATACGTGAGGACACCCATAGTGATAGGGAGCGTACAGGCGTGTGTACGGCCCGTACCACTACGAGTACGCATACGTGAGGACACCCATAGTGATAGGGAGCGTACAGGCGTGTGTACGGCCCGTACCACTATGGGTGTTCTCGCGTATGCGTACTCATAGTGATAGGGAGCGTACAGGCGTGTGTACGGCCCGTACCACTACGAGTACGCATACGCGAGGACACCCATAGTGGTACGGGCCGTACATGCGCCTGTACGCTCCCTATCACTATGGGTGTCCTCACGTATGCGTACTCGTAGTGGTACGGGCCGTACACACGCCTGTACGCTCCCTATCACTATGGGTGTCCTCACGTATGCGTACTCGTAGTGGTACGGGCCGTACACACGCCTGTACGCTCCCTATCACTATGGGTGTCCAAGCGTATGCGTACTCGTAGTGGTACGGGCCGTACACATGCCTGTACGCTCGCCATCACGATGGGTACACATACGGCAGCACTCCCATAGTGATATGGGAACGTACACAGGCCCTCTTGGCAGCAGTACAGCGGTTTTCACACATCACAGTGGTGACAGGCGGCACACAGGTAGGGATAGGGCGGACATACTTGTCCATGGATGGACATACTTGTCCATTAATTGACATCAAGGCATCGTCTGTGCATCACTACATGTGTGGGGCACAGGTGTGACGGCCTGTGATGTGGAACATTACTCCTGAGTCGAGAAGGCACCAGATGTATGATGAGATGTGTACAGATGTACTGTGTGATGGTGCTATGTGTGCCAGGCATGCCCTTGACTCCTTTGACATGTGTGCATGTCGTACTGCGCACTTGGGGTGAGCGTCACTGGCATGGCACGGACACCAACACACGGAAGTGTCCCCTGATGCCCGGTACAGGGGTTATGACACCTGACTTGTCACTACCCACGGTGCACAATGTGACTATGTCATGTATGTGTGGGGGCTTCCCATCAGGTTGATGTTGGAGCACCCTCAAAAGCTGCAGTCGTTGCAGCAACCAACATGTGTCTGTGTGTAGATTGTCATTGCACACTGTTCCGCACACCATGCCACATGTGGTATCGGATGTGAGGTGCACATGTATGCATGGGACACGGAGTAGCGTGACAAGGACATGTCAGCATCCTCACAAGGAATGTGTGGTGAGTCATGACATGTGCACCTTCATGGCAAGGTGTGTGGGCTGTCCTAGTGTAATGTCATGTGACCTGTGGCTCCAGTGTTCTGCTACCAGTCTCTGCAATCGGCATCCTACTGCTGCTGATGTGTGGGCGTATGTCACTGCTGTGTTGCGTCTGGCTGTTCACTTGCACTGGGACACAGCTATTCCCATGGCGTGGCATGGGGAGGTTCTCAATCTCCGTGTGTAGCTGGGTCTTGGTAGGAGTGTCACCTTGCATCCATACGTGTCCTGGCCATGTAGCACATACCTGACTCCCTATGTAGCATGTGTGTATTGACAGATTAACATGTGCTCAGTACACATGAGTTGTTGTCGTAGTGCACTCACTCTTCCTTGTCACTTCCAAATTACTGCAGAGCGCCGCCTCTTGCCCGAATAATTCCAGACTTGGCTGCCATGCAGGAGAATGACAGCATCCGGCTCTACCGCTTCACCCAACCGTTGATTCTGGAGTTGACGGCGAGACTGGCACCACACCTGCAACCGCAGCACAGGTATCCCACGGCACTGACACCCCAGCTGAAGGTAATGGCTGCCCTACATTTTCTTGCCACGGGTACCTTTCAATATACCATAGCTAATGTTGGTGGCATGTCCCAGAGCATGTTCTGCCGTGTGCTGCATGATTTCTTAGAGGCCATGTTGATTCACCTGGATGACTTCATCAAGTTCCCAACCCCTGAACAGATGACTGTGGTCAAGCGTGGATTCTATGCCCTGGGAGGGATGCCCCATGTCATTGGGTCCATAGATGGGACACATGTAGCTTTGGTACCACCACACGCACGGGAGGTGGTGTACCGCAATCGGAAGCACTACCACTCCATCAATGCCCTTGTGGTGTGTCAGTCCAACATGGTGATTTCACATGTCTGTGCTCGTTTTCCAGGATCTGCACACGATGCCTACATCATGAGGCGTAGCGGGATGCCTGATATGATGATGCAGCTGCGCAACGAACGGGCATGTGTTGTTGGTGGGTACAGTCTGTCTGTCCTGTATTCTGTATAGCCTACCAGCACGACCGCTTCACCACTTCTAACGATTACCATGTGCTTCCCATGTAGGGGACGCTGGCTATCCCAACATGACTTGGCTGCTGACACCTCTCCGCAACCCTATCACGCCGGCCCAGCTCCGCTACAAAGCCGCCCATGGCCGGACAAGGCGAGTGATAGAGAGGACGTTTGGCATGCTGAAGAGCCGATTCAGGTGCCTCCACAAGACCGGCGGCGCACTCCCATATGCCCCGGCGAAGGTCTGCAAGATCTTCATGGTCTGCTGCATGCTGCACAACATGGCAGTTGAAAGAGCTGTGCCACTCATCCTGGATCAACGTGACGAGGACCATCCACCCGTGGAGGACGAAGGGCTTGGCAATGGGGCTAGTGATGTGGAGGATGTGGAGCCGCAAGAGGACATCCGGACTCGGCTCATACGCGACTTCTTTGCATAGTGGTGAGTACCAGTGTCTGAGTGTGCACGCATTGGTCCCCGTGTGGCATGCGTTGTGATGTGTGTCTCCACCTGCATGTATGGCACGTGAGTCAGAGGTGTGTGTGGGTGTGTCACTGGAGTGATGGTGCCAGTGATGGTTGTACTTCCCCAGTCATACTTGTGACCTAGCATGTTGTCATCCATACATGTGTCGAGTAAATGCACATGCAAGTGGCTATGCTTTTTGTGGCTGACTTCTTGTGTGTCTCTCTTCCCCAGGTACCTGCGCATGCCGTCTGCTGCTTGCATTGTTGTGGCACTGCTATTCCTCATGGACATGACATCGTGGGCTGACTCAGCGTTACAGGCACGGACATGTTTGGAAGTCTCCATGGGGTAAGGGATGCATCTGGGGTGTATTGGGTGTGGCAGTTGTTCACGATGTATGCACACTGCCCCTGTCGATGTTTGGTTCCTCTGCAGCCATGTCGCATCCCCATGGGACACGACATGCAGCTGTGTACACCTGAATAGATGGTCTGCCTGGTTGACAGTCATCAGTGATGGGATAGGGGATTGTGATGATGGCATCAATGTGTGTGACACTGCCCTCGGCCACATACGGTTAGCATTGGCTTGACATGGTGTGGGACTTCGACATCAGCGGATCTATGGTGTGTGGCAGGCTCTCCGTGTGCAGCTGTGGGTATTTAGCTGTTAGCCGACGCTTGTGTGCCAGTTCCATGGCGAACACGCATTTGTGCTGCAGAAGGGGGGTGCCAGTGTTGGACCCACATGTTACTCCACATGATGTGTTCATGTGTACTTCGAGTTGCCTCTGCAATCCCGAATACATGACTAATAAAGGTGTCCCTATGCCTCCAAGGTGCCTCTTCTCAGTCAATGCTGGTGTGTTGCCACGGTGCATCCTGCATGTCTGGCATGGTATTCCCTGATTGTGGCTATGTGTCAATGTGTCGAGTGGCAAGATGCAAGCTGTGTGTGTGGGCTGAGACTGTGTATTGGGCATGATGTCCATGACTGTGTGGGTATTGTGACATGTGCCATCCCCATGCATCCAACATTGGCCAGGCCCCCATTCTCTGCATCCACCGGACTCAAGCTTGCAGGACATGGTTCTGCCACCTGTCTACACATACCTGGGTGCCCCCCAGGACACTGGACTGGATCCCTGACCCCTGCGCATGACTGTTGGTGTACTCAATGTGTGTGTCAGCACGGTTGTTCGGCAACCCCCTCAGCTGATTGGGCCCATCACGGGTGTGTATGGTGCTCCATGTCTGTCTTGCCTAATACACTGTGACCCATGTGTCCTGTGCCAGACTCAGGCCCCAGGGTGTGGATGGTTGAAGACAAAAGATGACTCAGGCATGTTTTGACTTTACAAGACACATGTTAGGTAATAATGCTACCATCAGGCATCTACTCTTCATAGTGTGATTTATTATTGGGGGGGGGGGGGGACAAAGTGAGGGTCCTTCCGGGATTTTGGAATCCAAAGTTCAGTAGGGGAGTTGGTGTCCTTGCCATTGGAAATCGTCATAGTCCATGCCACAGTCTTTGTCAACATTGGTCAGCCAGTGACCAGCAGGGCCATGTGGCAGAGAATGTCTCTTGGTGCTGTGATGCTGTTGCTCCAGTGGGCCAGGTGCCAGGCCAGGTGTCCTGGGAGATGGTGAAGTAGCGCCGACCCTCACGGTCCTTTCCGTGGACGACCCGCCCTCCTGCGGGGAACCTCAGCAGCAGGCCGTGACGACGTCTGGGATGCTCCATCGGATGTTTCCTCCTCCTCCTCCTGATCCCTCCCTGTGGGTGGTGATGTTCTCTGCCTTCTGGCACAGGGAGGGTCGGCCATGTTGTCGGCCATCCGACGGAGTGTAGCGTGAATCCCCTGGAATGCCGTCACTTGCTCTGCCTGTCTGTCCTCCATCCTCCGTTGGTGTACCAGTAGACAGGCATGTAGCTCCGCATGTTGCTGGGCCTGCTGGGCCTTGATCCCCTCGAGGACGGACACAACCTGGGCCATGCCCGTGGTGTCCTGCCGGTATGAGTCCAGGATGTTACGGACATGGGAAAATACCGGATCCCCAGCCAACTGGTCAGGCTCGCGCCTCCGCCGTCCTCCACTCCCACCACCCCTGCCCACTTGCGCCTGGCCTGCCCTTGTGGGCACATCGGGTCTCCGGGACCCCTGAGGGGTGGCATTGGCGTTGTCGCCTGCCTCCTCCTGGGTGCCCGGGACACCGTGTCCCTCCTGGCCGGCCTGGCTGCATTGTGGTGTTGGGGCAGGGATCCTGGGTGTCTCCTGGGATGTGGCAGGAGTGGGGGTGGTGGTTGGCACAGTTGTACCTGACGCAGGTGCTGCAGGTGCTTGGACACCAGAGGGGCCAGGTCGGTCGGGGTCGTCCACAGAGTGGTGAGAGTGGTCGCTGCCGGTGGGATCGGGCTCCTGCGGATCCGGGTCCTGTGAGTCTTCCCCCCAGTGTTGGGGGGTGCACCACGACGTTGACCTGTGTGTGAGAGAGACAATGTTAATTTTGGTCCATGCAACATCCATGTTTCATCAGTGTCAAAGTTGGCACTTTTCCTCTTGGCATTGGGATCTGTCTTGCATTCCACTCACAGTGCACTTGTGCATGGGTGTGTCCCTGTCATGCCCCGCGGTCATGCCTGGAGATGCGGAGGGTACTCAAGGAGAACCGATGGTTTCTAACGCTGCTTAGCGTTCTAGCTGATAGCCCGTTTCCGTCCTTTGGTGTTTTGCCTGACTTCCTGTTTAGGCGTGTTTCCTGTTTCCGGTTTTCTGGCGCCGTGTAGCGAACAGTACGAGTGGACTTGCTGTTCCTTGTGTGGCGTGGTGTTTGGATTTGCAGTATTTACTGGGGCTGCAACGGTAGATGAGCGCTGGTCCGTTTGCTAGCAGAAGTCGTCTACCTTCCAGAAGCCTCCGTTTCCAAGTAAGGCCTCGGCGTCTGTAGCTTGGTGTTACTGATGGGGCTGTTCTTTATGCAGCTCACTGTTGTGAACTTCTTGAATTAAACACTGGGCTCTGTGTTTAAGTATCGTGCGTTTTCTAACATAAACCTGCAGTTAAGGAGCCTCTCTGACTGTTTTGGGCCAGAGAGATATTGTTTTCTGAGATTGCTTCAGTTCCGTTTATATTTCATACACCACTATTTGGTGGGAGAAACTGGCGTGGACCATTGAGTTCTGTCTTAGGTTACAGCTGTACTTCCCCAATAGACACGCCCTTCGGTGACGTATTCACCTCAGACGATTGTTAGAAAGACAAAGAAGTTAGCGTTCCGCCTGCTCCTACTAGTTTGAAGAAAAGGGGTAAGCGAGACAACTGCAGTTAGATAATTATTATCTATAGAGGGATTGTTGGTGGTAACACTTGTATATTCATATAGGGTTCCTAGCATCTACAAAAAGATAACGTGCTGAGAGTTCCCCGAATCAAGATAGCGTGGTAGGTTTCTTTCCACTCGCACAAGGTTATACAAGTGAGGTCAGTAGTGGATAAATGCACATTAACTAAGCTGTTTTTGTTTTACAGCTGTGAAGTCCTGCCTGTTGCCCAGAAGTAGTCCACCACTAGACCTGCCTTTTTCCCCCGCCTACCCTTGTTTTGTTTCCCTGTTTTCCCTAGCGTTCCTCCTAGCTCTAGAGTTTGATAGAGCAGAAGGGACATGGGGGACGACTGAGGACTTCTCTTCAGGATTCCTGGCGCTCCTGCGGAACAGAACCATTGATCATTACAGTCCCTTGTGCACCACTTTTGCCCTTTTCACTATGTGTGGCACGGTCTTACTTGCTGCGTCAAGTGTGACTGCAGTCAGCAGTGGAGTGGGCAGGTGTGACGAGCCATGCATTGGCGCCTTCCGTGTAGCACTGTACATGTGCACATGGAGTGGATCCACACACTTATATGATCCAGGTAGCTGTCGTTGTGCTTGTGAACAGGTTGTGACATGGCCCTGTGTTTTGCTTTGGTGAAGAGGGGGGGTTCTGGGACTGGCCACCCTTGTCTACATGCACGCAGTCTACCTGCTGACGAGCAGACTTTCGCACACGCCACACGGCTGATTTGCTCTCCCTGTGTCTCCCTCCCTCTCTGTCCCCCTCTCCCTCCCTCTCTGTCCCCCTCTCCCTCCCTCTCTGTCCCCCTCTCCCTCCCTCTCTGTCCCCCTCTCCCTCCCTCTCTGTCCCCCTCTCCCTCCCTCCGTGTGTCAGCCTCCTCCCTCTGTCCCCCTCTCCCTCCCTCTCTGTCCCCCTCTCCCTCCCTCTCTGTCCCCCTCTCCCTCCCTCCGTGTGTCAGCCTCCTCCCTCTGTCCCTCTCTCCCTCCCTCTCTGTCCCCCTCTCCCTCCCTCTCTGTCCCCCTCTCCCTCCCTCTCTGTCCCCCTCTCCCTCCCTCTCTGTCCCCCTCTCCCTCCCTCCGTGTGACACCCTCTGTCACCTCAGCCCAGCTTCCTGGGCACACACTGTTACCAGATCTTTGAGTGGCCCTTGGCTTGTTGCTGTGAGTTTTGTTTCTGATCTCCAGGCACCCATTGGGTGTGATGTGTGTCTGTGCGCTGCTGCTGTGGTGGTGTGTGCAGCCACTCTTTCACAATGTTGGCTGTTCATTAGCTGCTGTCATGTGCAAAACAGTGCCTTCACCCCCATGTGTTGATGCAAGGCGTCCGCCATTTGCTGGCAAGTCATTCCTTTGTTGGGACACACTGTTTGTCTGGCTGTGACCTAGGCCATATGGGCAGAGGGCATTGTTGTCTGCTTGTGAGTTGCACTATGTGATTTTTGGGGCCCAGCCTCCCGCCATCCGGGTTACCGTGTCATGTGTTGGTGTCTTCTGTGGCCTGTGACTTGACATTGTCCAGCTGGGTGCATGGGGCATGGTGGCAGCAGTGGCATGTGCGTGCTCATGGAGTGTGGTTGAGTCATGCGATGGCTTGTGGTGGTTGCGTGCCTGTTAGTGATTTTGGTTGTGGATGCCGTTCCCCCCATGTGAGGTGTGTTGTTTGTGTACTCACCCGGGTCTCGGAGTCCCTCTAATCCTTCGACTGCCTCCACCGGCAGTATGGCCATCACCCTCTCCTCCCAGGGCTGGTAGTGTACGGGTCTGCGGGAGGGCCCTCCTCCTGTGGCGTTGGCCTGGTCGTGTTCCTCCTGCCTCTTGGCTCGGACCCTCCTCCGCAGATCATACCACCTGTTCTGGCATTCCTGCCTGGTCCTTCTGGTGTCCGCAACAGCATTCACAGCATCGACGATGGTCTGCCACATGGCTGTTTTTGCTGCCAGGCTGGTGTTTCTGACCAATGTTCCAAAGATCTGTGGCTCGACTCTGAGGATTTCATCAACAAGGACCTCCAACTCTCGGTTACTGAACTTTGGATTCTTGGTAGTGGGCATGGTGAGGGGTGTGGATGGTGGGGGGGGGATGGTTGTGGGTGTGTGGGTGTGGTTGTGCAGGTGTGTGTGTGTGAATGTGATGAGGGGGTGTTTGTGAAGGTGGTTGTGTGAAGGTGTGCAAGTGTAAGGTGTGGTGTAGCTTGTAGTATGGTTCTGTGGTGTCTGGCAGCAGTGAGTCTGTTGCAAAGGCTCATGGTTTGTGTGTGTGGGCCCTTTTTATTGGTCCATGGGTGGGTGTGGCAGTGTTGAAGTTTGGGTGGGTGTGTTATAAGTAGTGGTGGTGTTTTGGGCCTCTGTTTGTCTTTGGCAGTTGCAGGTCAGTGAAGGTGTTTTTGTAGTGTTTGTTGGCCATGTTTAGTGGCTTTGTGCCATTCGTATGGTGTATTCTTGTGTTGTTTTGTCTTGTCCTGGTTGTGTACGTGCGTTTTGGGCGTGTGTACGGTGTGTACATGGGCCATTTGGTTGTACGGTGCTGTCCTTGTGTGTGGGTTGGTACGACTCGTACATGCGGTTGTGATGTTGGGGCCTGGGGTGCGCTCCGTACTTAGGAGGTTGTGTTGGGGGTAGGACCGGAACGTACTGGGGTGTTGGTACACGGTGGTACGACACGTACAGGGGTGGGGGTACGACTCGAACGTACTGGGGTGTACTTAGACGGTGGTACGACACGTACAGGGGTGGGACTCGAACGTACTGGGGTGTGGGTACACGGTGGTACGACACGTACAGGGGTGGGGGTACGACTCGAACGTACTGGGGTGTACTTAGACGGTGGTACGACACGTACAGGGGTGGGGGTGGGACTCGAACGTACTGGGGTGTGGGTACACGGTGGTACGACACGTACAGGGGTGGGGGTACGACTCGAACGTACTGGGGTGTACTTAGACGGTGGTACGACACGTACAGGGGTGGGGGTGGGACTCGAACGTACTGGGGTGTGGGTACACGGTGGTACGACACGTACAGGGGTGGGGGTACGACTCGAACGTACTGGGGTGTGGGTACACGGTGGTACGACGCGTACAGGGGTGGGGTGGGACTTGAACGTACTGGGGTGTGGGTACACGGTGGTACGACACGTACAGGGGTGGGGGTACGACTCGAACGTACTGGGGTGTGGGTACACGGTGGTACGACACGTACAGGGGTGGGGGTGGGACTCGAACGTACTGGGGTGTGGGTACACGGTGGTACGACACGTACAGGGGTGGGGGTACGACTCAAACGTACAGGGGTGTGGGTACACGGTGGTACGACACGTACAGGGGTGGGGGTGGGACTCGAACGTACTGGGGTGTGGGTACACAGTGGTACGACACGTACAGGGGTGGGGGTACGACTCGAACGTACTGGGGTGTGGGTACACGGTGGTACGACACGTACAGGGGTGGGGGTGGGACTCGAACGTACTGGGGTGTGGGTACACGGTGGTACGACACGTACAGGGGTGGGGGTACGACTCGAACGTACTGGGGTGTGGGTACACGTTGGTACGACACGTACAGGGGTGGGGGTGGGACTCGAACGTACTGGGGTGTGGGTACACGGTGGTACGTCACGTACAGGGGTGGGGGTAGGACTCGAACGTACTGGGGTGTGGGTACACGGTGGTACGACACGTACAGGGGTGGGGGTGGGACTCGAACGTACTGGGGTGTGGGTACACGGTGGTACGACATGTACAGGGGTGGGGGTAGGACTCGAACGTACTGGGGTGTGGGTACACGGTGGTACGACATGTACAGGGGTGGGGGTGGGACTCGAATGTACTGGGGTGTGGGTACACAGTGGTACGACATGTACAGGGGTGGGGGTGGGACTCGAACGTACTGGGGTGTGGGTACACAGTGGTACGACACGTACAGGGGTGGGGGTACGACTCGAACGTACTGGGGTGTGGGTACACGGTGGTACGACACGTACAGGGGTGGGGGTACGACTCAAACGTACTGGGGTGTGGGTACACGGTGGTACGACACGTACAGGGGTGGGGGTACGACTCGAACGTACTGGGGTGTGGGTACACGGTGGTACGACACGTACAGGGGTGGGGGTACGACTCGAACGTACTGGGATGTACATACACGGGTGGGGGTTTGACACGTACACGGGTGTACGTCTAGGGGGGGTGTACATTGAACGGGGGTACGACTCGAACGTATGGGTGCTGGGGGGAGTGTTTGGTGCTTATGCGGGCACATATCTCCATGGTTGCAATGGTAGTTCGGTGCGGACGGTGTTTTTACCATACGGCTGTGAGTTCGGACGCACGGGTGGGATCGTGATTCCTCGGTCGGACTTGACTTTTCACGTTTGTACGGTAAATCGTCCGAGGACGTGTCGGACACATTTTCCGACCCGAGGACGTGTGGGGAATGATTCCGAATGCGGTTCGTATGGACTTTTTACCATGCGATTCGTAATTGGCAGTTCGTACGGAACTTGTACGATTCGTACGGTAAAAAGACGGGATACGAGTCGTACGGGCAATTTTTTTACCGGATCGTGATCGCCACCTCGGTGTTTGCAAGAAACCCATCTAGCATGGAATAATAGGAAACTTGTAGCTGACTTAGGATATGTTTTAATTTCTGCAACACAACAGACCAATAATACCAGAGGTGTAATGATTCTATCAAAACCAGGCTATTGTGAGGCAATTCATAGTCTGACGGATAAATGGGGTAGATGGGCGATTTCAGAATTAAAAGTGGGAAATGGATTTTTCACTTTATGCTCAGTTTATGGATCTAATACTGATGAAGCTGAGGTTTTGGAAAAATTGAATATAGAACTTGCGAAATGGCGATCTCCCTTAATTATTTGTGGTGACCTTAATATCAATTTAAGTAATGTGGAACTTACTGCTGGTTTTGAAAATTATAGAGGTCGTAAGCCACGAGTTTTCAAAGCTTTATACGACTTGGTTACCGATCATGGATTGCTGGCTATATGGAGCAAAAATCACCCGATGTCCCCAGGGTATACCCACTACTCTGCTCCACATAAGAAATTTGTCCGCTTGGACTACTTTTTTATGTCTACATCTATTCATAGCGGGACCAAGATTCAGATATTTCCAAGAGTCACTTCTGATCACTCCCCTATATTAATTGAGGTCTCAATCTCGAAAGAGATATATAGAGTAAGAAATTTTTCATATGACAGAAAACTGTGTCTGGACGAACAATATAAAACTTATATGAATAAGTGGATATTAGACTTCTTTAATATCAATATTGGGTCGGCTAATATTCTAAGTGTATGGGATACTTTCAAGGCTTGTTTCAGAGGGGAGACGATAAGCTATGGGTTATATAATCAAAATAAAATACGATCTGATATGCAAGAACAATATAATAAGTTAAGGTTCACGGAGGTGGAGCTAATTAATGAAATAGGGAAGGAGAATAATTTACCTAGTATACTTGAGGCAGAGGCCAAAATTGCATGGTGTCGCATGAGTATAACCGAAATTTGGACCCAAGAGATTGCAAAAAAATATTTAGTTCATAAACGTCATATCTATGAATATGGAGAAACCATAGGCCGGTCTTTGGCTTTACGCCTAAAAATGAATTCTACCTCTCGTTCAATCCCTAAATTACAAGATCAGAAAGGGGTGATTCATGAAGAACCGGGGGAAATATTAAATATTTTTCGACAATTTTATACTGATTTATATACTCATCAACCTAATTTGGTTGAAAATCATGATTGGGAAGAGGGGATGTTTAACAAGTTAAGTAATATTGACTCGCAAATTTTGGATACCCCATTCTCTATGGAAGAACTAGAGGAAGCTGTCAAATGTACACCTTCTGGAAAAGCGGCAGGCCCTGATTTTATTCCAGGAGAAGTGTACAAATGTTTTTTTAAATCATTAAAGACAGTTATGTTAGATATCTTTAGAATGGCGCAAAAAGGAACCGCTCCAATTACATGGAATGATGCCTTAATTGTGGTATTTAGTAAGAAAGGAAAACCACCAGAGCTACCCGGGTCATACCGCCCAATATCGTTACTCAATTGTGACAGCAAGATCTACTCGAAGATGATTGCAAATCGTATATCTAAGATTTTAACCCCGCTTGTATCAATAAACCAACATGGTTTTATTCCGAAAAGAGGCACAGCTACTCATATAAATAGGGTCATCACTTTATTTGATATTGCAGGGGGGGAGAACAGGGACTTAGCGCTAGTATTACTTGACGCTGAGAAAGCGTTTGACCGGGTGGAGTGGTCATACTTATGGCAAATTATGTCAAGGATGGGTTTTGGAAAAGTTATTTTAACTTCAATTCAAACTCTATACAAAACACCAAATGCTAGGATAACTGCAATGGGTCTAAAATCTGAAAAGATTATTATTACAAGAGGGACACGACAAGGATGTCCGTGTTCTCCTCTGCTTTTTGCGTTGTTTATAAATCCTTTCATTATTAGTCTTCAGAAATCGCCCCATATTAAACCATTTATAGTTAAGGAGCTAGCTTATTCAGTTTTTGCGTATGCGGATGATATCGCAGTAGTAACAACTCACCCAGGAGAGGCTATTACTGAGATTGAACATCTAGCCAGAGATTTTGGTGGAAAGTCTGGGTATAAATTAAATTCGGAAAAAACTCAAATATTATGTACACAAAATATTCAGTTTAAGGATCCACGAGTTATTAATGTAGTTACATATTTAGGTATAAAAATTACACCCCATATGCAAGAGATAGTAGATATTAATTGGCAAGCGACAATATCACAAATTAAGCAATCGCTGGCTAGATGGAGACGACTCCAAATATCAATAATTGGTAAAGGAAATATCATTAAGATGAAGGTTCTTGCCAAAATATTGTATCTATTTCGGAGTATTCCACTGCAGTTTCCTTCCAAAAATATATCGCAACTTCAGATTGTTTGTGGAGAATTTTTCTGGGCTCCAGGAAAAGTACGTCGAGCCATGAAATGGCTGACGTTACCTGAAGAAAGGGGTGGACGTGGGCTACCGGATTTTTTACTTTATTATTATGTATGTTTTTTAGAAAGAATGAGATATATGTTGACAGGTGAATCCACGGAGGATGAAGCGGAAGCTCCTTCGATATTTTTTCTTTTATTGGGTGAGCAAGCAAAAGGATGCTTATTAAAAGAACTGGAGGGTAATTATTACAAGCATACTCGATTTAAGGTTTTGATTTCAGCCTATCAAGTTTGGAGAAGTGTTAGGCATTTAATTCATTTCGGCAAAATCACCTTTTATACTCCCTTCACTGCGGATAAAATTCTCCCCTCCGTATTTTGGGATAATGTAGCCAAGAGTTGGATAAGAAAGGGTTTATTTAGAATTGGAGATTTATATAATGGAAGTGGTATATTTGCTACATTTATAGAATTAGCAGCCAAATATCAATTACCTCAACATTCCTTTTTTAAATATCTCCAAGTCAGAAATTTTTGTTTAAAAAAAACAATTTGTGCCCTTGTCTAATAATTTAGTAGAGGGAATTCGGAGGAGATCAAGGATTGGCTCACTTTATTTGATTTTGATGCAGTCCAGAGAGGATGATATGAAAAAATATAATACCTATTGGCAAAATTTGCTTGAAGTCCCGGAAGTGGATATTCAGGATACTTTATCTATTTCTAAAAAGATTTGTTTAGCTGCAAACTTGAAAGCTCAAGTGTATAAAACAGTTTTTCGATTATATTATACCCCTAAAAGGATGGCAAGCTGGGGTAGTAAATATGATGGGAAATGTTTTAGATGCGGGGAGTCTGATGCTGATATGCTGCATATATTTTTTCAATGTAATAAATTATCACCTTTCTTGACTAATATTGAAAAATTTATGTCAGTGGTACTAAATTATCCGTTTAGGATATCTTCGGTGCTGCTGTTATTGGGAGTGGAACCAAATTTAAATGGTTTTTCTGTTTTAAGTGAGCATAAATATGTTATTTTTTTAGCTATGACTGTGGCCCGTTTATGTATCGCAACTGATTGGCTTTCCCCTGATACTCCGAAATTTGAATTTTGGAGAAACAAATTGTATAGCATTTATGAGTTAGAATGGAGTTTGTATGCATTGAAGGGGGTCAGAAAAAAACGTATTGGATTATTAACTTGGGGTGTTTTGTCAGATTACCTTTCATCATGAAACAGTGTATGGATTTCTTACTAATGTATTAATATGTCTCAAATCTAAACTGCTAGAGGCTGATTATAATATAATATTATTTATAATATCCAGGCACGTCATGTATGTATATAAATTGTAACCTCGCCAGAATTACTGTGGAAATAAAGAAATAATAAAAAAAAAAAATGAAAAGGTTCTGCATCAAAAAGAGCATCACATTTTCCGTTTGCATCTGAAATGCGAGCACTCTGTCTCCTTGCTGGAAGACACTGTTTTTCAAATGTCATCTGCGGTCAGCATATTTCAGCTTTTGTTTCTAATCCAAGTCCCTCTTTCGAGTTGCATTCTCATATCTTTCTCTCCGATTGGTCCACTTGAGTATCTTGGAAAACAGCCATTACAACATTGTTATACCCACGCATGACCTTTACCACTAAGCCATTACTACGCATATGCCTTTAATACGCATGCCTTTACCATGAACATGCCTTTACCAGGCATGCCTTTACAACGTATTTCTTTCTAAAGGGATGAATGATAAAGGCATGTGCTTCTTTACAATGGCCTATGTGTGATAAAAGTTTTGAATCTTCTGTGCCACAGCAATTATTTTAGGAATCTGAACGCAGGAGGAGCATGTCTACATACGAACTGCTCCAAGATGTCCTTGCTGTCTAAATCTGCTGTAAGATTTCAGTCATGATTGCCTACTTAGGTGCCAGGGGAGCAGGTGGCACGGATCTGTTATGGTAATATAATTTTTTTACTTATTACTTGCGAGGACTTATGAATGAGGGTTTGCTCTAGATCACTTACGAGCTCCTTCTCTCGAGTCATCTCACAAGCTCCTTTACTGACTGGGCAGCTATGTCACTGGATAGAGGCTTGCCCATAGCCTCATCAAGGGTTAGTTTGATCTTTGACTAGACTGTCAACCTGTAAAATCCATTTTGGCGAGAGTTGCCTAGAGCATATATTTGGTAGGAAGTTAATTTGTTGCAGGCTCCAACTATCGCGATGATGTGTCCATCTTATGGCAAGCTAGAAATACAGTGCTAGTGTTTACAGCGTTGGGTACTATAGGTCACTCCTGCTGTAGCGGTGACATGCACTCCTCTAGTTTTGCTGTTGATGCTCTAGTGTTCTGATTATACACGCACATATTCCATAGCCAATTTTATGGTGATGGTTATAGTAATTGGCTAATTAACATTGTGTAACGTTGGTGTGCATCATACTCCTGCATTTGTCAGGATGCGCGTCCTGCGCCACGGTGTTGCACACACCACAGTCAATTTAAGTGAAATGTTTTGGTGTTGCACTGGTGAGTCATGAAATCTGTTATAAATGTTTGTGTTTTAGTGGTATGCATGGTGACTGTATTGGTGGTAATGGCATTTAAAATGTGCCCTTATGAATGTGCTTTGTGATGACATGCATGGTAGATGGGGTACATGATAGTGGGTCATGCTAAGTAGTGTCCGCGTTATAAAGGCATGTGTGGTAAATTAATGCATTGTTCCATCATACAACTGGGTATCTTTGTTGTCATTCCTTTCTCCGAAAGTCTCCCGAACATCGATATTGCGTGATTTTCACTGGTGGTCGAGTAAGGTGTTGAATAGTAAGCTTTCCATGTAGAGTTTAACACAGTTTGTAAATTGAGCTTCTCAAGTGTAGCACACTGCACTGCTTTCTTCAGCTCACTCATAAATCTCTTAACCAGTCCGTTGGCCTGTGGCCACAGAGGAGTGCTCATTTGATGCGTTATACTTAGAATCTCTAAAAAGTCTTTGAACTCCGGACTATTAAAAGGTGGTCCATTGTCAGATTTTAGGATGACTGGAACACCCCATGTTGCAAAGATGCCATTTAGTCTCCCAATGACTCATTCTGGAGTGGTGGATGAGAGAGCTGTTAATGGAAATCGCAAGTATCCCTCCAAAATCACCATCAGGTGAAGTCTGTTGTTGAGTGGACCAGAAAAGTAAATGGCTATTCTCTCCCAGGCATGTTTCGAGAGTTCTGAAATGTTTAGGGTGTGTTGGGTAATTTTTTTTAGATAGGCAGTTGAATAGATGAAAGGCTTTTCATTTCTTCTCCACCCGCTCATCCAGATATGGAAACCAGACTCGGTCTCGGAGAGTTAGTATTGTGGCAACTATTCTCCTATGTCCTTCAAGGGCCACTTCAATCATTTTCTGCCGCAGACTCTACAGAATCAAGATTTTTGACCCTCGCAATATAAATTCCTCTTGAGTTATGGACAGTTTACCTTTAACATTTCTGTATTTTTGATATTCACCTTCACTGGTGAGAATTCGAATGTGCTGGTTCCACGACTGATGTGTAATTATATCTTTCAACTTAAGTGTGTGACTATCGTGGCTTGTGGCAGTGATAATCTGGGCTAATGACGTAGCAGCAAGTGTGTTTGATTTCACAATAAAGTTGATATAAACTTCTCCTGACTTGAATGATGCGCCATGTCCTTGTATGGGCACTCTGGAAAAGTAGTCATTAGGGTTCTGATCTTTTCCTGGACATTAGCTATTTGCACCTGGAGCCCTACTACTGCGGATGGATTTGGTGGTTGCCTCTACTGCAGGGAGCCAGCGCGTGCCCTCTTTTACCTCACAATTAGATTGAGAGTATTCTGTAGCAATGTTATCTGATGGAATGGCGCCATCATAGTATTGGTTTGAGATCTAGCTGATCCACACAGGTGGTGGAATTCTCATTAAATGAAACCTCCTTTGATTATCTAAGTAAAGATATGCAGTAGGCCAGGATTTCTGAAATTCTTTTTGTTTAGCTGCGTCTTGCAGCATAATCAATTGTTGTACTTCTTACCTTTTTTATGTCCCTGAGCTTTCTCCGATAGGAATTATGCGGTTGTTAAAATTTCAGGCCTAAGGCTCTTTTGCTTTGCAGTAGCAGGGTTTTAACAATGATTTTTGCATTCATTTTTTATTTATTTTTACAATTTTATATAGAACGAACTAGACCCGAGAAATCGGGTATCAGAGCGCTTTATATGAGCACTAGTTTTGTTACATGAGGACACGTTAATCTTTGTTAGGCACGTGGAGAATAGGTGATTTGCCCAGAATCACAGGATGTTGAGAGTCTTGGCAGAGACTGGAACCCGATTCCCCAGCTTCGAGGTCCACTGCTCCAGCCGTAAGGCTACATCCTATCCACAAACTTAGTTTGGAATGATCCACAGATATCAGTCCAAAGGTTAGTGTTTGTCTTTTACTAAAAATAATAGAGCTTTCCATTGTTAATGTTCATTTTATAACCATGGTGCACTAGGAGCAGAATATAGACAGAAATTATACTCTGGAGTAGAGTCAGGTCTTTATTTTCTTTCTAAACTGCAACAGGTCTTCCATCTGTCGCAGGTCCATGGGAAGACTATTCCAAAGCCGTGCTGCCACAACGCTACAGCCCGGGTGGTATTCCAATACTTATCATCTATATCATTCAATTCAGACTCACTGTCACCTCTGAATAGAAGGGAAGTGAAGACTCCTGCGAGGATCCGCATTGTGTTTGGGGTGTTGCTCTTTTTCTCCTCAACAGCTGTGGTCAACATTGCTATTGTTATTTTTTATAACGTGTTTTGGGGTTAAAATGTCGTATTGGTATGTATTTTTGATTAATGATCAATTGATGTGATGAGCGATTTAAATGCAGTTTTAAGATGTCATGTAATCTAGCTAAGACTCCAAGTGCATCCACATCAATGGAGCTGTGGATGTAACTGGCACCTCCACACAGGTGGCCACCACAGACTGGCAAGGTATCTGCAGAAAGATGCTCAGTACCGTCCTCCACTGTTTATGACTCCAATGGACATGTTTCCTGTAGACAAATCATTTCAAACACGTTTAATGTTGGTAGCATCTATGGATTTAGTAAGACCACTGTGAAGCCTCTATTGTTCCGAGAGCACAACGCAATGCTATGATCCAGCAGAGGATTGGGGTGCAAAGGTTGGAGAGGAGGTATCCGGCTGTGCTCCTGGTGCCCAGCTCCAATCTTCTTTTGCCATTCTCCTTGAGGGGAGAGAGGCCCCATGGTATCTTGCGTTGTTGGAAAATGTAGCAGGCACTTTAAAGTTAAGATCCAGCCGCTGATCAGTTCACAGCCAATTCACCTTGCAGAAAACAGTGCTTATTAGAAAGAGTTTTGTCCTGCTCCCTTTCATTGGCCCTATACCAAAGAATAGAATTGTCCGCCTCAAGGAATACTGCTGGATATTTTAATCTGGGGGGTGGTGGGGGAATTAGTTTGACACCTATTCTGCTAGCAGCATATAATTGTCCTTCGAGCGTATAACAATGTTACGATTATGTAAGCGTAGCCATTGTTGCTTTCCCCTTCTTGAGGAAGCTTGAAGGTGATTCTTTCTATGTCGTTGGAGCAGATCAAGTTAAGTCCATGGAGGGCTCTACAGAGTTTTAAAATATTGCTCTATTTAAGACATCCTCCTGTCCTCTGGACAAGTATTCTGGGTACAAAAACAATGCCCATCTTCTCACCTGTCTCAGCCAAGTTTTTTTTATATACTATAGGCTCTGGGACTGTACTTGGGCCATCAAGTAGCATTGAATGCTGTAGCATCCTGAGGCTATACACGGTAGACCCTCATGGTTCTGGGCAGACTTTAGACAGGAACTAAGTAATAGATGAGGTGTGGTTGATAAAAAAAGTATGATGTAACGTTCAATGTATGAGTGCATGCTGAAGAATAAAGTAAGGTGTAACCGCAGCTTCTGTGTGGTGTATTTACTCTGCATGCTAAGAAGACACTACATCTGGCAACGAGTAGGGGATATCTGTCCAGAAGAAAATGAGACAGCTCTTCCTGAGAGTTTGCAACCATACAGCAAACTGTTTGTGCGTTCCACATGTGACTGAAATCAATGCAAAGCAGTCTGTGACTGGTACATGTAGAGTACAGTTGAAGGCCCTGCAGAGGAACATATTCAAAAATTCCATCAAACTATTGATGAAGTAGGTGATAGAAACGCTGCACTGAGCTTCATACATAGAACGATTATTCAGACGAAGCAAAGACAACAGCAAAGACCACCAGAACCTACTCACTGTCAACCACGAGTGAAGCGCTTTATGACTTCCCATCAGATGTGGAGACCCAAGTTCAAGCACACAGGTTGTGTTTGCAGAAGGTAAAGGTGCCAACGGCCAGTTCGGTCACCTCAGAAGCACGTACCAAAACAATGTCAGTAGAAGGGAGCGCAAATATACTGCAGCCGTGTTCCTGACTTCATAGATGAGCTAGAAGAAGATGAAAAGAAGATCATCGACCACTTGAAAAACCTCACATTTAATGGGGTGAAAGAAGGTCTAATGAAAATTTCATGAACTGAAGAATCATACCGAAAGGTAAAAGAAGTGCAGAAAGCCAAGTTCATCTGAATGCCGAATGTCGACTTTGAAAGATACATTTTCAATCAAGCCTGACAACAGGTTGGTGAAACAATGGATGAGTTTGTTGAAAGGCATGATACAATAATTAAGCATTGAAAGTTCTGTGATTTCACTGACGAAGAAGCTATGTGCCTAAGAATCATCAATGGCTTCCTTTTCGATTTGTTTAGAAGGCAATGTTGAGAGAAACACACGGTTTGGAAAAAATAATGATGGCTGCGAGAGCAGAAGATGGAGCAGAACGACAAGTTGCTAATATGAAACCAGGAACGGCCCACAATGATTTGGCGTGAATCATAAAAGGCAAGCTCAAGCAAAGCAAGGTAGTCAATATCTTTAAAGAAATTAAAGTCATGCTTTAGCTATGGGACTTCATTTCCCCATGAAGGTGAATATACAGCCATTGGACAGATCTACAAAACCTGTGGGAAAGAGAACCATTTTATAACTGTATGCCAACCTACGAAAAAATCAAGAGCTTCACAATGGAAGGACAAGATGGATGCAAGAATGTTTCAGAAGCACTCTCGCTATGCCCACAAAGCCAGAAAGCAACGTAAGCTATGGCAAGTGGAAACAAGGGCTCATCAAACAAAGATTCTTCGACATCACTATTGAGTACCGAAGAAGAAGATGGGTGAATGCTGATGGCAGCTACCAAAGGGCGGCGGCACATTTAGGATTAGCTACTTGTAAAAAAGACCACAGTTCAAAGGAAATTAAACAAACAAAAGAACAAATTTCATTTGGACATTATCCCAAAATCACGTTGAAAGTGAACAATCACCCAATAACATTTATCATAGATAATGGTGCCTCGATTAATATCATGCTTATGAAAAAGATTAACAACCTTTTCCCTGTGCCTCGCCTCACCCCATCAGGCACAAAGGCAAATACTTGTGCCACATCTGAACCACTGCAAAGCCAAGGGTCACTCATAGTGACAATGCGACACAAAAAGACATTGGTGCTAGGCTAGCCACCAATCATTTTCTACAAGGGACATTGTTGAGTGACTGAATGTTGCTTTGCCTCTGCTGCTGACGTGGGATTAATATCCCTCAAATATAATCTCTGTGCGACGGGGGCATGGCCTGCTGAGCAGCGGAATGGCCGCTCTTTGAGTGTGCTCCGCCGGCCGGAATGAAATCCTAGCAAAATCCTGCACTTCGGATCGACCAGAAATCGCCCACACCACGTTTGGGGGGACGGTGGATGGCGTGGGGCAGCCGTGGGTAAAATCTCGCAGCTAATCTGTAAACGGGGGCCGAGATACGTCCTCGACAGCGTCTGTACCGGGAGGCCACTGGAGATCGCGCTGGAGGGCCGGCGGGGAACACTGAAACTCGAGGCAGAGGCTACCGTGTTGCCTAAGGCCTCTAGCTAAGGGAAGGAGCATCACCTGAAACTGCCGGAGGAACATCTACTCTGAAGGAAGGCATCCTACAGGCGGGGTGAAAAAATTGCGAAGGTCCTGCCCTGTACAAAAATCACTATCAACCAAATCAGTTCACTTTTTGGAATCTAACCAAATGACCCTTGAAATGCTTCATTTCTGTTTGACAAACAATGTTTTCACATTCAACTCGAAATACTACCTACAAATTCAAGGCAGTGCGATGGGAGCCAAATTTGCGCCACCATATGCATGCATTCTTATGGGACTTGTGGAAAAATTCTGGTTATGGGATGACACCTTTGCAGAATATACCGCCCACATAACTTACTGGGGACGATATATTGATGACATCTTGTGCATCTGGCAGGGATCCGAGCACTTACTTAAAGAATTCCTACACAAAATCAACACAAACAGATGGAATATTAAAACCACGAATAACGTCTCACCAAACCAAATAGACTTCCTAGACATAACCATATATGTAGAGGCTAACAAACTGCAAACGAAGACCTTCCGGAAACCTACCTCGGTCAATTCAATACTCCGAGCAGACAGCTGTCACCCTAATAAAACAATTGATCACATCCCAAAAGGGGAATACCAACGCATGAGAAGGAATTGCAGCAATTTGGATACCTTCAAAGAAAGTTCGAATCTCCTAACTCAGAGGCTTCTGAATCGGGGATACCCCAAGAAACTCCTTGACAGAACGTACAAGGACTGTGAAAAGTTGTCCAGGGATGACCTTCTCAAACCCAAAGACATTACAAGCAATGAGAGAGGGAACACAATTAGGTTCCTGACAGACTATCACAATGGACATCAACACATACGGAAAGCCCTAAAAAGACACTGGTATCTTCTGACCTCCAATTCCTCACTAAACAACCAGATGGAAGAATATCCCCAAATGGGTTTCAGAAGAGCCACGAACCTCAAACAAATCCTATGCAAGTCTGAATTCAAGGACAAAAGGATCATACCCAAGACAAATTTTCTGACGAAACCTCCTGGCTTCTACACCTGCCATGATTGCAATGCATGTAAACTGGGAGTTAATAAGCAAACTGAATACAAACACGACCCCACTACCACCATTCGAATTAAGGATTGGATCACATGTACATCAACACATGTAATCTACATCATAATCTGCCCTTGTAACAAATTCTACATAGGGAGCACGATCAGGCCGCTCAAAACCAGAATCTTGGAACACTATCGCAACATTAACAAAGAAGAGATAGGACCACCTTTAACTGAACATTTCCAAGAGTTGCACCCACACCAGAAGACTTTCAAATTCTTTGGATTGGAGATTATCAAACCAGCGTCACGAGGAGGGAATCGTGAACTTATAATGAGACGCAGAGAGAGTGAACACATCATGCGCCTTAATGCGACAACCTTGGGCCTCAACAAAGATGCAGAAATGCATTATTGGCTGTATTAATTCTCCTCGTTGTTTTCATGAACCTTTTTATAATAAGACTGACCTTAAAACAATCACTAACTTCCTTGCATGTTAGTCGCTCCGAGTTTCTCACTTGGTTATACCTCTTTATACTATGCTGTTTCTTTTCCATTCTTTAATTCATTCACAGATTTCGTGATGTACTGTGTAAACCAGTTGAAAACTCAAGATTTATATTTGTACGCTAAGTATGTTTTACATTACTTATAATGCAAATAATTATGTTTTGCATGAGCCATTGACAACCTTTCTCCCTTATTTGTAGACTATACTAATTACTTTCATCTGCCATCCCTTACTTTGATGTGTTTCCGTGTCCTTTTTCTGCAACACACTTTTGTTATCATTTCGGACCTTCTTTACCTAAACTAACATTAATTACTGACCCAAGAGAGACTCATACTAAACTTTCAAAACATTGCCCCCCTTTGACACCAGAAATCAGAGAAGCCGTTTTTTGTGTTAATTTATATTAATACATATACATTTATATATAATTTTTCTTTTTCTTTCCCTTAATTTTCGTCAAGACCATTTCCCTTAATATTAGCATTATTTTCTTAAAGCCTAACCTTTGCTATAATATTTCCCATAATTTTTTACTGACAATAGTCACTAGTAACATAGTAACTCTTCAGTGGCCTCATTCGTACGTCAGCATTCTTTATTTTGCTGACGTCAATGCAACCCGAGCCAGAACCTTTCTGACAGCTCATTCCTCCGATTTCCCTGAGACCGCAGAGACTCATCTATTTCATCCGCAGGTGAGAGAGGCCCGCTTTGCTTCCCCTTCTGGGATATTTAACTATATTTGTGTTCGTTTCAACACAAAAGGCAACCCTGCACTTGCAACCTCTTATATTATGTTCATGCGCCCCTGTTACAACGCTCTCATTCATCTCCCGCTTAGCGCGTCAGTTTCATTCATTACCTAACCGGCCTTCAACTTTTTGCGCAGCCTTTAATCACTGTGTTTTAACTTAAAGACAACCCGTTTTTGCAATTATCAACGCTTCATGCAGCATGTATTTTCGTTTCTATTTAACTTCCATGTAACTCCTAGATTGTCTCACTGGCAATCACATTTTATCTCCGTGCGCCCCTGTCACAACGCTCCCTTTGATCTCCTGCTTAGCGCGTCAGTTTCATTCATTACCTAACCGGCTTCCAACATTTTGCGCAGCCTTTAATCACTGTGTTTTAACTTAAATGCCACCATTTTTGGAATTATTAACGCCTCATGCAGCATGTATTTTCGTTTCCATCTAACTTCCATGTAACTCCTATATTATTTCACTGGCAAATCACATATTATGACAAACGCTCACATCCCCCTTGGCTAGCGCGCCGGTTTCTTTAAACCTTTTTTAATCCCTTAATTTGCAACTTGCAGCGTTCCTTTTACCTTCAAATTAAGCCCCCAATTTTGCGCACTCTTATTATAAATCCCGATTTTAAGAGTGATTTCTTGAATTTTTTGCTTTTTCATATAGGAAGACCTTGTTATTTACTGAAAACCGGTGAGCAGTCTTTCTTGCCACGTGTACAACTAATGAGACACTTTGTTTGTTTCTTTTTTCTTCTTTTTTTTTTTTTCTTTTGTTTGTTTTTTCGTTTTTTTCGTTGCTCTTGTGAATTTTTCCCCTCCTTTCACCTGCAATTTTCTTTTGACTTTCCTTTCTGGTGTCACTATTAAAAGTTATTGGCGACCTTACCGTATTAACCTGCAGGCTATGCGTTCATTGACTTTTGTATCATCTCACCTTCTGTTTCCTATAATTATGACACATACTTTCTCTTTTCACAATTCACCTCTCGTATAGCATTGTTGGTTCTGTCCCGGGTATGATGGTGCGCCAAGGATGTTTTTTTTTTTTTTTTCCAATGCTATGATTCTACCATATTAGCAATGTGACAATGCACTCAATAAGACATTTGTATTAATATTGTGCCGATTATTTATTTATTCGCCTTTCATACTTTGTTTTATGTTAAAACAGAATGTCGCCGCTAATAAGCCTTATGTTTGATCTTTTCTTTCTTCCTTGAACCATCATGTCTTTCTTATCGTCTCTCTCTTTCCCCTCGCATTCTTCTTCCCTCTCTCTCCCTCTTTCTATCTCTTGCCTTGCATTGTCGATTTCCTCTTCCCTTATCACCATCTGTTTTCCCTTGACTAATTTCCCGTTCTCCCTTTTCCCCAAACTAACACTCTTGGTAAATCTGCCACACTCTTTCTTTCTCTCTTTCTCTCTCACTTTTCTCACCCATTTTGTATTCAACTTATTCTTGGTTTTCTAATCACTCTAGCCTTGAAAAAGCCCAAGGCCAATGGGCCACTAGGGCGAAACACGTGTCGGCTTGTTGCTTTTCCTCTCACAATTTATACCTGTTTTGTCTGCCAGAAATAAAAACAACACAAGTAATTTCATTCTGAGCAATGCTCTTGATGTTGATTATCCACTGACGTGGACCAATTAAGAAGGCATCACCCTCCACCGTTTCCTAACCTGCCCTGTACCTGGGAAAGAGGAGCGGAGCGCGGCACTGACTGACCTGCGAGCCTTTGATGTGTGAGCCCTGAGGCGGCGCTGCCCGTGAGACCGCTGAGAACCGAAATTGCGGCTTGCCGCTGCTGTACGGTGAGCGCTGGCTTTTGTGTGGCATGGCTGGGGTGCCGAATCCGTGGCAGGACATGCATACACCCCCAGGACTCGTGATTGTTAAGTGTACGATCTCCGGCGCCCGATAACACTCCGACAAGTGAATACACGGCCGCCATTTTATGAGGCATTCCCAGTTGTGCCCGATGCTGTTATTTGAACTGGAGAGCTAATGGGTCGCGACTTCGCTGACAAGTAAGTGCGGGGCGCAATTGATATACAGAGTTGCGATGGCTGAAGGGGGGGCACACACTCCCCGAGCTGTTCCTGACTGCGGAGCCGGATTCTAGAAGCCCACAACCTCCCCGGGGGTGCGCTCAGCGCCGCAGCATAGCGGCACCTTTCCTTCCTGCCCAAAAGTGCTCCTATGCTTGCAAGGCTGACAAGATAACATTCCACCCACCTTGCGAGGGGCACGCCTGTGGCGGAGAGTGACGGAGGGCGGCTGCGCTGCTGGCAGTTGTTGATGACCTTAGGAGAAGGCACGGTCGGGCGATGACCGGGTGATGATCAGCACTGGTGCCGTTGTTGCCCCCTATTGATGTGCAGCTGGGGGGGATCGCCTATCTGTGGTGGAACTGAGACGGAACGATGCGTACGATGTGCTCTGTCTGGCTGCAACTGTTCTACTTTTTTTAATTGAGCGTGTGAAAACTGTTCTGCCAAGCCCGAGACGGATAGTGGACCCAGGTGGGAAGTGGACGCAGCTGGGGCCCAGGAATAAACCGTGTTGTTCTGCTGCTGACCATATCACTGTGTACCTGCACCCCTACCTGGGTATACGGGAAGTGCGCTCTAGCTCCAGGAAGATATGGCCTGTACATACCATGGGGCATCAAGAGAGGACTGTCAGGGCAGGTGTAGCAGCACGTGAGCAACACTGAGACAGGAGAAGAGCAGGCGCTGAGTCATAGTGAAAATTCCACAGCGCTTCATCGGGGGTGCATTGACTGTTATTCTTTGTGAAACGACAGACATCTCAGTCACAATGGGCAAACAGGATGCTAAGCAGCCGATGCTGACCTTTGATCACAAGCGCTCAAAACGACATGCAGACTCGGAGCCAGAGACACAAGTGGAGGGCCAACGGGATCCCAATGTGGAAGATCAGGGAGAGGATCTGAGGACACTTATGCTGGAGATGCGGTCTAGTCTCCGCAATACTGACACTAAACTGGATACCCTGACGTCACAATTAGACTCTGTCAAGTCGTAGGTGTCAACGCATGAGATGCGTCTGGACATGCTGGAAAATTGTCACACTGAGTTCCATGAGTTCCAGGTAGAAACTAAGGAACAGCTGTTACACATGGACAAACTACTCGGGGTTATCAGAGCTAAAAACGATGATTTGGAGGCCAGGTCAAGACGCAACAACCTCGCGTCACAGGTATTCCGGAAACGACCGCCATATCCAAAATGGAGACCTATATTGCAGATTTGCTACATGAGCTCTTTGATCCACACATCTCTGCGGTGTTTGTGGTGGAGAGAGTGCATAGATCGCTGGGACAGAAACCCCCTGTTGGTGCGCCACCCAGGCCTATGATTGCGAAACTTTTGAATTATCAAGACAGAGACCTCATCCTGCGTCTGGCTAGAGAAAAGGGCAAAATTACGCATAAAGGAAACAATATCTCGCTCTACCCAGACTTTACCCCAGCGATGCAGGCGGCGAGACGAGAATTCCTCCCGGCCAAGCGTGTCCTTCTAGCGTGTCCTTCTACAGGCGCAGATCCCATATTCTCTACTGTATCCAGCTAAACTCAAAGTATCGTTCGACGGAACTGCCCACTTTTTTACGGATGCTAAGTCGGCATTGAAATTCGCTAAGCATGTTGGAGGAAAGAAAACCAAGGGACATCAGGAAGGCACGGGGGTTGCAGGAGGCCAGCTAAGTGACAATGACTGATATGGGTATAGTATCGAATGTATATTGACCCTGTTACGCTGTGCAGATGGGAGCCGGAAAATTGTTGCTTTATTTGTGCATTTGAATTTCAAGGTTTCCTCCCACGCTGACTTTAACTGGTTCAAGCAAATGTGGTTCTGGGCGAGTTGAGTCACCCGCAGATTTCCCGGCCACCCTGTCCACTACAGGGTAGTCAACGGCATAGTTACGCCCCCATGGGAAAATTCCCTTTCTTGATGAGAATTAGTTTGCTCTTAATGTTTGGGATGGGTAATCTATAACCTGATTGGGGGTTGGAGTGGGTGATGGGGGGAGGGGAGGGTTTGTTTTATTGTTAAATGCCCGTATACATGCAAATAGGTGTATGGCTGATGGCATCTTCGGAGGGTATGTGCCATGTCGGTTTTATTGTTCCAAGAATCTGAACCAAAACGCGA
This sequence comes from Triturus cristatus, assembly GCF_964204655.1. Lineage (NCBI taxonomy): Eukaryota > Metazoa > Chordata > Amphibia > Caudata > Salamandridae > Triturus > Triturus cristatus. The sequence goes on from NC_140591.1 coordinate 1,681,208,767, forward strand.
TGCATACAGGTCAGATAATACATTGAACTGTTTAACTTGGAATGTTCGGGGGCTTAACGATGGTAGGAAGTCCAGGTTGGTTCATGCTTATTTAGCCCGTCACAACGTTGATGCCTGCCTGCTGCAGGAAACACACTTGAACACCACGCCATCCCAACGACTTCGCCATAATAGATGGGGTCATGGTTACTCTGCTATATACTCAAACTATGCCCGCGGGGTAGCTGTACTGATCAAATGAGGAGTAGACTGGAGAGAGGGGTCTGTGCAGGGGGATCCGGAGGGACTATATGTCTTGGTTCAGGGGCTCTTATGTGGCATATCCGTGGTCATTGTGGCTCTATATGGTCCAAATGTTGACTCCCCTGACTTCTTTCACAAGGTCTTGCCGAAGATTAGGGCAACCGGTTGTAATACGATTATCTGGCGGGTGACTTCAACGCTGTCCTTGATGATGCGCTTGACAGGAGAGAAGCTGCTCGAACATTACATTCAATGGCTAGCACTGCCCTGAAGGCGATAATGGCTGACGGAGGACTGGTTGACATATGGCGGGGTAGGCATGAATCACTGAGGGAAGGTACCTGTATTTCGGATCAACATGGTGCGTGGTCCCGCTTCGATTATTGGTTGGTAACACAAGATGTAGCTATGTGGACTACGGATGTGGAACACATGCCCCGCTCTCTATCCGACCATGCTCCCTGCTTGCTGAAATTACTGATCCCTAATCTGCCCCGACGGGCCTTCTCGTGGCGACTCTCGCCGCATGCCCTACTTGATGTTGCTTTTAAAGAAGAGATTAGGAAGGATATTACTGATTATTTTGAGCTAAATACAGGGTCGGTGGACACCGAGACCTCCCTATGGGAGGCATTTAAAGTTGTAATCAGAGGCCAATGCATAGCCCGCCAGGCAGGAGTGCTGAAGGCTATAAGAGTCACGCTCGCATCCTTGGAGACTAGTATAAAAGAACTCGAACATAAGTTTTACGAAACAGGCACCCAAGACATAACTGGTCTGCTGAAAACTAAGCTATTAGACTACGCTGGAGAGGCGCAGCGTGAGGTGAAATTCTTGGGAAAATACGCAGAGGCCAGGAGGTATGGGGAGGGGGAGAGGCCGAGAACGTTGGCAGGCATGCTAAGACCACCAAGATCCATGACATGTATCCATGAACTACACACAGCATCTGACACCACAATTAGAGGGCAGGGAGAAGTCCTGAATGCCTTCTCCGGTTTCTATTCCAACCTTTACACAGCCACTCAGGAAGTATGCCCGGAGGGGATGGAATCATTTTTGGACACAATTGCGCTGGTCTGGTTTAATAACACCCATAGGGAATATATGGATCTCCCGATAAGTTCGGAAGATGTTGCACAAGTCATAAGGAGCTTGCCTCTCGACAAGGCTCCTGGTCCAGACGGCCAAACCACAGCCTTTTATAAGGCATACGTTGAGGAGCTGGCCCCTAGACTGCTGGCCGTATACGAAGAGGCTTTGGGAGAGGGAATACTGCCTGCAACCATGCAAGAGGCTCTAATCATCACATTGCTAAAACCATATAAATCGGCAGAGGAGATGGACTCATACAGGCCTCTATCCTTGATAAATGTAGATGTGAAAATTCAGGCCAAGTTAATTGCTAACCGGGTGCAGTCGATGCTACCCTTGATAGCGCTCCCTGATCAATCGGGATTTATTCCAGGGAGATCGACATCAGACAACATACGTATGATTTTTTCCACTTTGCATTATCTGCACCCAGATGTTCAGGCTGCAGTGGTGTTCTTGGATGCCACTAAGGCCTTTGACACTCTCGAGTGGCCATATTTATTTGCCATATTGGGTCGGATGGGCGTTAGCCCGCTTCTTATTAAAAAGATTTGCCTGTTGCATACCATGCCCAGCGCCCGGGTCAGGGTGTACGGCTTGGTCTCAGACCCCTTCTCCATTTCACGAGGTACGAGGCAGGGATGCCCCCTTTCCCCGCTACTGTTTGCAATAGCAATGGAGCCTTTGGCTGCTAGAATCCGGCAACATCATACGGCACGGGGCATAGGGTTCAGCTCCAGGAGCCTTCTCATATCGTTGTATGTAGACGATGTGACCCTCTACCTTATATACCTGAAAGAAAATCTGGACCCAGCGCTGCATGAATTTATTCGATTTGGGGGTCTGGCTGGGATTTCTGTAAACTGGTCAAAATCGGTAGTTTTCCCCCTGACGGACAATACCCCGCAGGTATCTTCTGAATATCCCCTGAAGTGGGAGGCGGATGCGGTCAAGTATCTGGGGATATGGATATGCCGGGATCTTCAAGAAATTTGGAACTTAAATTATGGGAGAGCTGTCATGTGGCTAGAAGAGCCACTCACGGGGAAGATCGCTCTGGCTAAAATGGTCATATTGCCCAAATTTCAGTATTTATTTGCAAACATACCGATTCCACTCACATCGCACTTTTTCACCACTCTAAGATCGCATATGGTTGCGTTGGCAAGGGCGGGCGGACAGGCAAGAGCCTCCTGGGATATGCTGACATTACCTTTAAAGCAGGGTGGATTCGGCGCCCCAGACATGCGTCTCTATGCGCTTTACTCTCAGGCCCAATTTTTGCACTTCTGGGTCCACCCAACTCCCTTCCAACCCCATGTAGCGGTAGAGCAAGATGCTGTAGTGCCAGTTCCGCTAAAAGTGGCCATTTGTGTAAATGTGCGACGCCCTAGAGGGGATGTAGATTCTGCTGGAACACTGCATTGGGTATCGGAGGAATTGCGTAAAAGGGCGGGAGTCCCGATGCTCTGTGCCCCCTCGCTTTCACTGGCACAAAACCCGTATTGAGGACGGCAAATTTATGTCCCCTCCGGTGGCAGATAAGGGACAGACTGTATCCTTCTCTGAATTGTTTTTGTATCACAGACTGCGAACGGCATGCCACGCACTTAGCGAGGACTTCCCCTTGGCCCCCTTGATTTTCCCTGCCTTGGAGAGCTTGGTGGGCTACGTGGGCTCCCCATCCCCGCGTAGACTGGTCACCCGAATATACAGGCAAATGCAGAACACAGCGCCAGTGGTTAGACCTAAATCCCTCCAGTATTGGAATGAGGACCTTCAATCTCCGCTGACTGAATAACAGTGGAACTTTTGTTGTGGGCAACTTACGGAGCTCTCTCCAAACTATAGGTAAAGGTTGGTGCATTTTAAATACTTGCACAGACGTTATAGGACACCAATCAGTCTGTATAGGATGGGGCTTAGGGAGGAGGATGGATGTTGGAGATGCGGGTACTCCCCTGCCTCTTTTTTACACATAGCGTGGTCCTGCCCGATGATCGAGAGCTATTGGTCTAAGATTTTTAACATGGTAAATCAGATTGTTGGGCGATCGAATACCCCATCCCCTGAACTGGGTATATTGGGATATGTTAAGGATACTCCACCCAAATCGCGCAAACTGCACGCTTTGCTTTACCTTTTCGCTAAAAGACAAGTGGCGGTGTATTGGGGCAGAAGAAGGGTACCTTCGATAAAGGGCTGGCTGGCTGCGGTAGCTTATGGCCACACACAATTGAACACGTTCTAGGAGCTAATGCCGCCGACTTCCCGTCCTCGCGACATTTGGGAGCCGTTCATGCAATGGGCTCAGACACAACAAGAGGCGGCTGTGGCCGAGAACACCTTAGATATGTAGTTCCTGGGGAAGATAGAGATGGTAAATGGAGAATGTAAACTGAGTGTTAGACCGCTATTGTTACAATCCTGGTGTAGGACGAAAACAAATGTATGGGCATGTTTATGACTATACAAATCTGTGGCAGTTAACTGAGGGTTCTATGTTCTAGCATCTGTGTGAGAATATACTGCTGTTAGTGGCCCCCCGGAACCCAAGTAGGTGTTTAAATATGTGTAAATTTCATTGTAAGACTGACACAGCAACATGTTAAGTGTGTATATTATTGCATGACATCTGACAACACCATGAACAATGATAGGATGTGACAACGACTGGCTTGTTTTATTGGTTGAATTGTTTTGTACTTATTGAAAATATCAATAAATAGAAATAAAAATAAATGCAAATAAATAAATAAAAATAAAAATATATAATCTCTGTGCTCAGTCAGAGATCAGAAGCCAATTCCCATCATTGTTTCATGGTCAGAAAAAACTCAAGAAAAGTACAGCTTAGTATATATTAGGACATTTGTCCTGGTGCTGTTTCATCTTCAAGAAGCTATAAAGAAAGAACTAACAGCACTTTTAAAACATGACATCATTGAAAGCTCTTCAGGTGCCACACCATGGTTTTCGCCCATAGTACTAGTGCCAAAAAAGGACAGTAGCAGATCAGTGCGCATCTGCCTTGATATTGGCCAAGCAAACAAAGGCATTGAGAGAGAGAGAGAGACCCTGGTCCTAAGTTAGCAGATATGATCGTGCAACTGAACGGAGCCAAGGTATTTTCCCGTATTGACCTGAATAAAGGATGCCGTCAACTTGAACTAGAGGAGAACTGCAGGTACATTATTACCTTTTCAACTCATGTTGCTTTATTCAGATATAAGAGACTGAGTTTTGGAATATCTTCGTCTGCAGAAATATCTCAAGATGTTATTCACCGAGTAATTCATACTGTCACACATGCTTTTAACTACAGTGATGAAATACTAGTTTTTGGGAGCGCACAAGAGCACGACAAAGCCCTTAACCTAGTGTGCCAGTAACACACTGATGGAGGTCTCACTCTGAATGCTGCAAAGTCAGAGTTTGACAAAACCAAACAATTTCTTTGGGCATATATTCTCTGATAGGTGGAATGACTCTAGACCCGGACATGGCTCAAGCATTGTCATCCACTTGCCCCCCTCCCCCCAGGATGTCACAATGCTGTTATCCTTCCTAAGTATGGCCAGGTATTGCTGAAGATACATTCACAACTTTGCCACAGTGAGTGCCCAAGTGAGAGTCTTGAGAAAGCAAAATGTACAGTTTCAGTGGTCTTCGGAATGCGACAAAAGTTTCCGAGACATTAGGCATACGAATGAAATGCAACTGAAATCTTCTACTTCGGCCCCATTTACACACCGGAATAACAGCTGATGGACTAAGTGCAATCCTTGCTCAACACCATGGCCATCCGAATGCTCAGAGACACATTGTGGTCTGTGCCAGTTGTAGCCTGTGTGAGGCAGAATGTGCCTACTCTCAGCCGAGGAAGGCAAGTCTGGCTGTAGTATTGGTCTGCAAACTTTTTCATGTATTGCTATACGTAAAAGGATTTACAGTTGTCAAGGACCACAAGGTGCTATTCACAATTTTTGGAAACCTAGAGTCCAAGGTGCCCATTTGCATTGAGAAATGGGGGTTAAAACCTCAAGAATATGACTATAAGATTGTGTGCAAACAGGGGAAAGATCAAAATCCAGCCGATTACTGTTCACGAGGTCCACTATATTGTCACAGCTCAACATCCGAAATAGCTGAAACATATCTCGACTTCATCGTGAGACCTAGCATACTAGCGTCTCTGTCATTGGTCCAACAACACTTATAAAGACACGATTGTCATCAAAGAAATGATTTGATTTGATTTATAGTTTCTAAAGTGCCTGAATCACCATTCAAGGGGTATCTCTGCGCTATCGGATTGCTACAGCCAGCTACATACAAGAAACAGGTTAAAATAGTACGGTTTTAAGAAGCCTTCTAAACTGTAGGTGATCTGAGCATTGTCGCAGTTGTACCGGGAGAGCATTCCAGCGAGATGGCGCCAGGTGGGAAAAGGCTTTGCCTCGTAGGCGTGCTTTTTTATAGCGGGAAGCCAATAGGAAAGATTTTGACCCCGAACGGAGGGACCTGGGCAGCATTTATTTGGTAAGTTTCTCTGCAACAATCCTAGAGAAGAAGTACCTGGCCTTTGCTGATGATGTTGAATTTCAAAACTTCAGAAATGCACAGGATGAGCTACCAGTCCCCCAAGAAGGCATAATCTTAAGAGGCTTCAGAATCGTCAGACCTGAAAGCTTAAGAAAGCGGGTCATCAAGCTCGCTCATGAAGGACACCGTGCTATTGTAGCCACCAAAAGAGCTCCACGAGCTTGTGTGTGGTTTCCTCAGCTAGATGAGCGAGTCAAAAAGGAGCTGAAGGTGTGGCACATTTGCAATTGTTGGTCTCAAAAGGTGATCCAACGACTACATGACGTTACAACACAAACAATTACAACGCATGCCTTTACAACGTGGCTTTTACATTGCAACTACCATTACATTGCATGAGTTTACACCGCATGACATTACAACTAATTTTTACAACAAATTTTTACTATTACAATGCATACCATTATAACGCATACCATTACAATGCATAATACTTTAAGGGCAACAATAGGATAAGTGTTGGATAGTGTAGGGGTAAAATGTACTATTCCCATGTACCCCAAAACCCATACCCACCCTAAAACAAAAAAATCTCCATTAATTATCTTATAATGCGTTGTAATGGCATGCGTTGTAATGGTAGCATTGTAATGGCATGCTTTGTAGTGACATGCGTTGTAATGGCATATGTTGTAATGGCATGTGATGTAAAGGCATTTGCGTTGTAACAGATGCATTGTAAAGGTACTGCGTTGTAATGACTGCGTTGTAATGGTTGTTTCCTGACCCAGCACTGGGTGGCAATGTCTGACCTTCCTGCCCATACTTTTGGAGAGGGTTGCTATTGACTTCTTTGAACGTTTAGCAAATGGACAACATCTAATGGTAGTCGTTGACGAGTATTCACTTTTTCTTTTGGCGGAAGACCTATCTTCAACAATTAATGATGAAGTCATAGAATGACTTGATGTGATCTTTGCAATGTGGGGCATCCTGAAAATTCTCAAATCTGACAACGGCCAGCCCTCTAATAGCAGAGAGTGCAAAGAATTCCTTGCTTGACTTAACGTCAAACAGCAAAAAGAGTAAACCCTTCTGTCCCCAGTCAACGTGTTAGATGAACGATTTATGGCACCCTTAAAAGAGTCATTCAATGAGCGTTCATTAAATGAATCGAACTGAATCAAGCTTTGTGTTAGACCCCGCGGGCCTATTGATCAACTCCTCACTCCACAGCTGGTAGGAATGCAGCCACCTTGCTATTTTGGAGAGCCATCAGAACAAAAACATCTGAATGGACCTCGGAGCGATCAATAAGCACAGACTAGGTTCAAAACACCGACTCAACTCAGAAAAAAAAAAATGAAGAACTATGATAATCAGTGTTGCCATTCCAGGTAAACACTCTGTGATGAAGGAGATTAGGTACTGGTTAAATAAAGACGAAAGCTTAAAACAAACACTCCTTTTGCGACTTATCCTCTACAGGTTGTGACTTGGAAAGGACATATGGTGATAGCACATCGTCCTGGACAAACCGGGACACATCACACTTTAAACACCTACCAAAACATTATTGACTCCTAGAACCACATTTGAGGTGACCCCGCCAGCAGGTCTAGCTCAGCCCCTGGGCCTCAGTCGTAACTGACGAATCAGGATAGACCTTACCCATCTCAGATTACCACAGACGGTAGGCAAGTGCAAGCGCCTCGCCCACTCATTGAAGAGATTTGATTTGCCAATATTGTTGCTGTTTTTATTTAACAAAGGGGGAGATGCAGCATCCTGAGACTATATGCACTAGACCCTCATGGTTCTGGGCAAACTCCAGACAGGAACTTGCTGATAGATGGGTGTGGTTATTAAAAATAATATTATGTAATG